>NC_088694.1:32005000-33370000 GCF_028017835.1 Emys orbicularis | reverse complement strand
GCTGGGCTGTTCGCATTTAGTTTAAAGGGCTCATCCCTGCTCAGAGCCTCGTCGGAGCCACGCGGTGGGTGCGGGGGGGGGGGGGTTGTGTGAAGCGATCATCCCAGAGAGCCCACAGGCCCTCCTTTTATATTGCAAACCCACCAGGCATTGCTTGCTATGGGAAAGGGGGCCTGGCAGTTTGAAAGCATTGAAATGAATGCGGAAGAAGCAGAACCCCGCGTGCCCCTAGGGCTTACCATGGCTGGCTGCAAGCTAAATTCTGTTGCCCGGCCATGTGTGATGTGCTGTGTACTATGAATTGCCCGTTTCACTGAGAAACAGTGTGTCCTTTGTTCTCTGAAATGTATCTTTTAAAATACTACCCTCCCTTTTTCTCCTCCCACAGGTGCAGATGTTTCAACGTGGCCCCTATCTACTCCATCCAAGAGGCTGGTCCAGATTAGAAGGTGGAAAAAATGAACTCAGGACAACATGTTTGCCGAGCTCATGCAGTCCTCCAGCATTGATAGGGCCCAGCTGAATGCGTGGTGGCAAACAATTGCGGAGTCCCATAAAGCATTACAGGAACACGAAGAGAGGAGGGACGCATGCGATGAGAGCAGGCAGGATGCTGTGGTCAAGCTCATGGGGGAGCAAACTGACATGCTGCACTGTATGGTGGATCTAATGCAGGAAAGGCAGCAAGACCACAGACTGCCGCTGCAGCCCCTGTTTAACCGCCCTCCCTCCTCCCCAAGTTCCATAGCCTCCTCACCCAGACGCCCAAGAACACGAGGGGGGAGGCTATGGGGACCCACACACTCAACCCCAGAGGATCGCCCAAGTAGCAGAAAGCTGGCATATGCGAACTTTTTATTTGGTTTCTGGACTTGTCCTTCCCTCCTCCTCCACCCCCATAACCCAACCCCCCCCCCCCCCATCTACCTTCTTATTTCTCTCAATGTGTTGTGCAACAAATAATAAACAACAGTTTTTAAACAATTGTGACTTTATTTCCTTTCATATATATAGGGGGCGGGTAACTTCAAGATAAACAAACACAACTGTCACACCGTACCCTGGCCAGTCATGAAACTGTCTTTCAAAGCTTCTCAGATGCGCAGCGTGCCCTGCTGCGCTCTTCTAATTGCCCTGTTGTCTGGCTGTGCGAAATTGGCCGCCAGACCAGTTGCCTCAATCTCCCACCCCGCCATAAACGTCTCCCCCTTACTCTCACAGATATTGTGGAGCACACAACAAGCAGCAATTACAACTGGAATATTGGTTGTGCTGCGATCTAACCGAGTCAGTAAACTGCGCCAGCGTGCTTTCAAACGTCCAAAAGCACATTCTACCACCAACCTGCACTTGCTCAGCCTATAGTTGAACTGCTCCTTACTACTCTCCAGGGTGCCTGTGTACGTCGCTCGCCCATCGCCACAGGACTTGATATGATGTAATATGATATGATATGATGTCGAGACTTGCGCGTGAATTGGATTAAAGTGAGGGAGAGTTGCGCGACGTCAGCCTCACTCTCTCTTCCCAGTTCCTATCTGTATCCAGTGGCAGGACAGAAGTCGAGACGGCTGGAGATAGGGCAGGGCGCAGTGGATGACCAGGACGCCTACGTGTCTTGTCGTGCTCTTAAGCGTTCCACAACGCTTGCTGTCATCGCCTTCCTGACCATTGAACCAGGTTGAACCAGGTTGCCTCAGTCAGCCGGATCCAGCCTTCACATGCAATGGGTAGACAGGCCCTAACTCACCGAGAGTCTCATACTCATCAGCTACCCTCACCTGGTTTAGCCCGCCAGTCGAGACGGTCTCTGGGGTGTGGCCGCTGTCGCATGCTGACAGCTACTTGGAGCCACAGGTGAGAGCTGGGTGTTGTCAAGTGGGGACCAAAGTGGATGAGCTACTCCTAGGAGTACGACTGCTCCCCCATCAGAGGTACTACCCCTCCCTGACAACCCCATGTGAGTAGGTAACCGCTCGATAGCTTTCATCACCATATAGTTTTTGACAGGTTTCCACGCCCCGTCCCCATTGCCGGCGCCGTCCCCATTTTTCTGTGTTTGGCCGGGGTAAGGTTGCATGCTTGTGTTTTGACATATTTAGAGAAAAAGAGATAGATAGATAGAGGGGGTGTATGTGCTGCGATCTAACCGAGTCAGTAAACTGCGCCAGCGTGCTTTCAAACGTCCAAAAGCACATTCTACCACCAACCTGCACTTGCTCAGCCTATAGTTGAACTGCTCCTTACTACTCTCCAGGGTGCCTGTGTACGTCGCTCGCCCATTGCCACAGGACTTGAAATGATATAATATGATATGATATGATGTCGAGACTTGCGCGTGAATTGGATTAAAGTGAGGGAGAGTTGCGCGACGTCAGCCTCACTCTCTCTTCCCAGTTCCTATCTGTATCCAGTGGCAGGACAGAAGTCGAGACGGCTGGAGATAGGGCAGGGCGCAGTGGATGACCAGGACGCCTACGTGTCTTGTCGTGCTCTTAAGCGTTCCACAACGCTTGCTGTCATCGCCTTCCTGACCATTGAACCAGGTTGAACCAGGTTGCCTCAGTCAGCCGGATCCAGCCTTCACATGCAATGGGTAGACAGGCCCTAACTCACCGAGAGTCTCATACTCATCAGCTACCCTCACCTGGTTTAGCCCGCCAGTCGAGACGGTCTCTGGGGTGTGGCCGCTGTCGCATGCTGACAGCTACTTGGAGCCACAGGTGAGAGCTGGGTGTTGTCAAGTGGGGACCAAAGTGGATGAGCTACTCCTAGGAGTACGACTGCTCCCCCATCAGAGGTACTAACCCTCCCTGACAACCCCATGTGAGTAGGTAACCGCTCGATAGCTTTCATCACCATATAGTTTTTGACAGGTTTCCACGCCCCGTCCCCATTGCCGGCGCCGTCCCCATTTTTCTGTGTTTGGCCGGGGTAAGGTTGCGTGCTTGTGTTTTGACATATTTAGAGAAAAAGTATGAAAGACTAGAAAGAGAGCCTGTAAGGGGTTTGCAGCTCCCTCCCCGTCCGTCTGGGCGGGAGACAACGCCCCTCGCTATGATACTTCTGGGATACCTTGGGCCTGGTCTACACTACGACTTTAATTCGGATTTAGCTGCTTTAATTCGAATTAACGCTTGACCCGTCCACACAACGAAGCCATTTAATTCGAATTAAAGAGGCCTTTAATTCGATTTCTGTACTCCTCCTCGACGAGAGGAGTAGCGTCAAAATCGGTATTGTTAATCCGAATTAAGGTTAGTGTGGCCGCAATTTGACGTTATTGGCAATTAGATGTTATTGGCTACCCACAATGCAACGCTCTGGAAATAGATGCTACTGCGGTAGCTTGGACGCACACCACCGAATTAATGGTGCCTAGTGTGGCCGAATACATTCGAATTTATAAAATCGGTTTCCTAAATTCGAATTATATAAATTCGGATTAATCCTGTAGTGTAGACATACCCTTGGTTCAGGGGAAAATTAGCTCAGTGTTAATGGTTCAGGCCTGCAGTCAGACCGAGCAAAGACAGAGAGTCTGTGTCGCAGGGCAACGATTCACCGGTGAGGGATGATCTCTTCCGGCCTCTAAGTGCCCTCTACAGGCTGGGGTCTCGCCTGCCGCTGGTCCCGGTGTACCTCCCAGACCCCGGTGCCCCTCTACGTCAGGCTCCTGCCCCCGGCAGTAACCCACTATCTGGGTGTCCAGGGGCCCAGGGGAACCCCCAACCCTCTAACCACACCTTGCCTCAGTGGCTACTGCCAGTCACTGTCTAGCCCCCGCTCACTGGGGCGGACTGCAGTATATAAACCACGCATCATCGGCAAGGGGGGTTGGACCAGCTGCCTCTGCCTATCTCTGGGCTGCCCCTCTGCAGCCCGAGTACCTTTTGTAGGCCTTTATCTAGGCCTGCAGCCTGGGGTTTTGCCCAGAGCCCTCAATCAGGGCTGGGTCAGAGCCGCTGCCTCCCTGCAAAGGGGCGATCGTCGGGTACCAGGTACCGGGGCAAGCGACTCGCTGGGCAGCCTCTGGAGGCCGTCTCAGCCCGGGGCACGGTCTGAGTGGGCAGGGACAGCGAGAGAGGGAGGGAGCATCAGGGGGCATCATCCAGGTGTCATTATCCATCTCTACTGCCCCTCCCGGAGCGCCGACTCCTGCCCCAGAGCGAGGGGCACCTCGCCCCCACTCTCCAGCTCCTCCCTGGCCCTCCCTGAACTTTCCCCCTTTATGGCCAGTTGGGAGATTAAAACTACTCAATCCCTCCTGTCTGCAGCATTGCATACATCTTGCTGCGTGCCCGGGTGCTGCGGGCTCTGACCCAGTTCCTGCCTGGCACAGCATGCAGCTCCGTGCTGCGGGCTCTGACCCGGCTCCTGCCTGGCGCAGCATGCGGCTCCGTGCCCCTGCGCTACAGGATCTGACCCGGCTCCTGCCTGGCGCAGCATGCGGCTCCGTGCCCCTGCGCTACAGGATCTGACCCGGCTCCTGCCTGGCGCAGCATGCGGCTCCGTGCCCCTGCGCTGCGGGCTCTGACCCGGCTCCTGCCTGGCGCAGCATGCGCCTCCGTGCCCCTGCACTGCGGGCTCTGACCCGGCTCCTGCCTGGCGCAGCATGCGGCTCCGTGCCCCTGCGCTGCGGGCTCTGACCCGGCTCCTGCCTGGCGCAGCATGCGGCTCCGTGCCCCTGCGCTGCGGGCTCTGACCCGGCTCCTGCCTGGCGCAGCATGCGGCTCCGTGCCCCTGCGCTGCGGGCTCTGACCCGGCTCCTGCCTGGCGCAGCATGCGGCTCCGTGCCCCTGCGCTGCGGGCTCTGACCCGGCTCCTGCCTGGCGCAGCATGCGGCTCCTGTCATGGAGTGTGGGAGGGCTGTGGCCTACAGGCAGGCAGACAGAGCAACAGAAGGTCCATTTGCCTGGCCATTGATCAGGGTGGGGCAGCAATCAAGTAGGGGGGCTCTGGCCTACAGTCCAGCAGAGCTGTGGCAGTCTAGGGGAGGTTATCTCTCTGGTGGGAGAGTCAGCACAACCGTCTGGCGTCCGGATTCAGGTGGGAGCCAGACCAATGCAGGCCTCCTGACAACCAGGTGGGGAGGCTACCACTCCTGATGGTGGGTTGCCAGGGGTAGGGGAACCCAGGCCCTCCCACTCACCTACGTCCCATCCCAGGGCCCTAATAGAAGCAGAGTGGCCTGCCACTGGGACAGCGGGGAAAATCCGACTGCAACACACTGGCCGGCTTGTAGTCAATGACACCGCTGAATCTGATTCGGCTTCCCTGGGCTCCTTCCTACACGACCATTCTTTGTGTACATAGGTTCCAGGGTTGTTGTTTGCTTCGGACCACGAAAAAGTTCAAGGAGCTGAGATTACAGAAAAGTCCCATAAAATGTAAAAGGGCTTAAAGCCAATGGGGTTCTCTCTCTCCCTCTTTCTCTCTCCACATACACCACATCTATCTATCTATCTATCTATCTATCTATCTATCTATCTATCTATCTATCTATCTATCTATCCCCTTACACCCCCTCTATCTATCTATCTACATACTCCCCCTCTATCTATCTAATCTATCCCCATACACCCCCTCTATCTATCTATCTATCTATCTATCTATCTATCTATCTATCTATCTATCCCCATACACCACATCTATCTATCTATCTATCTATCTATCCCCATACACAACCCCTCTCTCTATCTACCCCCATACACCCCCTCTATCTATCTATCTATCTATCTATCTATCTATCTATCTATCTATCTATCTATCTATCTATCTATCCCCATACACCCCCTCTATCTATCTATCTACATACTCCCCCTCTATCTATCTAATCTATCTATCTATCCCCATACACCCCCTCTATCTATCTATCTATCTATCTATCTATCTATCTATCTATCTATCTATCCATCTATCTATCCCCATACACCCCCTCTATCTATCTCTCTATCCCCATACACCCCCTCTATCTATCTAATCTATCTATCCCCATACACCCCTCTATCTATCTAATCTATCTATCCCCATACACCCCCTCTATCTATCTATCTATCTATCTATCTATCTATCTATCTATCTATCTATCTATCTATCGGGAAAGATGCTTGGGGCCTGTTTTTTTAGATAAGAATAAGGCAGTTAAAGGGGGTGTGTAGTGAGGGGAGGGGAGGGGAGGGGAGGGAGAGGGCTATTGTTTAAAAATCTTGGATTGATAGGATTGGTTCAGGAAAATGCATTCTATGACTCAGCTGTAGAACATTTTCTGATTGGTCCGCCCGAGAGGCGGAGATAACCATGCTGTGGGCTGTGAGCCTTGGGAGCTCTCTCTTTTCCCCGGGGCAGCCGCAAGGATAAGTTCTCTTCCCCACCCCCACCCCACCCCCGCCCTCCCTTCAGCTTTCTATACTTTCCTTCTCTCACTAAGCCAAAAGGATCTCTTGCTGTTTTCTATACTCTCCCTCTCTCAGGTCTGGTCTACACTAGTCGTTTATTTCGGAATTAGCTGAGTTAATTCGGAAAAAAAATCATTCCGTCCACACGATCAAACCGTTTTCTTCGATTTAAAGGGCTCTTTAATCCGATTTCTGTACTCCACCTTGGCAAGTGGAGTAGTGCTTCAATCGAGATCGCAATCCCGGGTTAAAGGTATTGTGGACGCAATTCGACGTTATTGGCCTCCGGGAGCTATCCCAGAATGCTCCCTTGTGACCGCTCTGGACAACACTCTCAACTCCGATGCACTAGCCGGTGGGCAGGAAAAACCCCGGGAACTTTTGAATTTCATTTCCTGTTTGGTCACCAGCAGCACAGGTGACCAGCAGCACAGTCCACCATCACAGGCGACCATGCAGAGTCCACCATGACAGGAGATCATGCAGTCCCAGATTCGCAGACGAGATCCAGCATGGTCCGAACGGGAGGTACTGGATCTCATCGCATGTTGGGGAGATGACTCTGTTATGGTAGAACTACATTCCAAAAAAAGGAATGCAAATACGTATGCTAAAGTCTCCAGAGCCATGACGGAAAGAGGCTACTCCAGGGACACAGAGCAGTGTCGTACAATAATCAAGGAGCTCAGGCAAGCATACCAATAAGCCAGGGAGGCGAATGGGCGCTCTGGGTCACAGCCCCATACATGCCGCTTCTACTGTGAGCTGCATGCAATTATGGGGGGTGACAACACCACTACCCCACCACTGTCCGTGGATACCTCCAAAGGGGGAGTTGAACGGAGCAAGGAGGATGAGTTATTGGAGGACGAAGAGGAGGAGGACAGTGCATAGGCGGCAAGTGGGGAATCCGTTTTCACCCCTAGCCAGGAACTATTCTTAACGCAGGAGCCAATAGCCCGCCCCCCAACTCCCAAGGCGGGCTCCCGGACCATGACCCTGGAGAAGGTACTTCTGGTGAGTGAGCCTGATCGGAGCCACGCGGTGGGGGGCTGGGGGGAAACACAGCCACGCTGGGCTGTTCGCATTTAGTTTAAAGGGCTCATCCCTGCTCAGAGCCTCGTCGGAGCCACGCGGTGGGTGCGGGGGGGGGGGGGGTTGTGTGAAGCGATCATCCCAGAGAGCCCACAGGCCCTCCTTTTATATTGCAAACCCACCAGGCATTGCTTGCTATGGGAAAGGGGGCCTGGCAGTTTGAAAGCATTGAAATGAATGCGGAAGAAGCAGAACCCCGCGTGCCCCTAGGGCTTACCATGGCTGGCTGCAAGCTAAATTCTGTTGCCCGGCCATGTGTGATGTGCTGTGTACTATGAATTGCCCGTTTCACTGAGAAACAGTGTGTCCTTTGTTCTCTGAAATGTATCTTTTAAAATACTACCCTCCCTTTTTCTCCTCCCACAGGTGCAGATGTTTCAACGTGGCCCCTATCTACTCCATCCAAGAGGCTGGTCCAGATTAGAAGGTGGAAAAAATGAACTCAGGACAACATGTTTGCCGAGCTCATGCAGTCCTCCAGCATTGATAGGGCCCAGCTGAATGCGTGGTGGCAAACAATTGCGGAGTCCCATAAAGCATTACAGGAACACGAAGAGAGGAGGGACGCATGCGATGAGAGCAGGCAGGATGCTGTGGTCAAGCTCATGGGGGAGCAAACTGACATGCTGCACTGTATGGTGGATCTAATGCAGGAAAGGCAGCAAGACCACAGACTGCCGCTGCAGCCCCTGTTTAACCGCCCTCCCTCCTCCCCAAGTTCCATAGCCTCCTCACCCAGACGCCCAAGAACACGAGGGGGGAGGCTATGGGGACCCACACACTCAACCCCAGAGGATCGCCCAAGTAGCAGAAAGCTGGCATATGCGAACTTTTTATTTGGTTTCTGGACTTGTCCTTCCCTCCTCCTCCACCCCCATAACCCAACCCCCCCCCCCATCTACCTTCTTATTTCTCTCAATGTGTTGTGCAACAAATAATAAACAACAGTTTTTAAACAATTGTGACTTTATTTCCTTTCATATATATAGGGGGCGGGTAACTTCAAGATAAACAAACACAACTGTCACACCGTACCCTGGCCAGTCATGAAACTGTCTTTCAAAGCTTCTCAGATGCGCAGCGTGCCCTGCTGCGCTCTTCTAATTGCCCTGTTGTCTGGCTGTGCGAAATTGGCCGCCAGACCAGTTGCCTCAATCTCCCACCCCGCCATAAACGTCTCCCCCTTACTCTCACAGATATTGTGGAGCACACAACAAGCAGCAATTACAACTGGAATATTGGTTGTGCTGCGATCTAACCGAGTCAGTAAACTGCGCCAGCGTGCTTTCAAACGTCCAAAAGCACATTCTACCACCAACCTGCACTTGCTCAGCCTATAGTTGAACTGCTCCTTACTACTCTCCAGGGTGCCTGTGTACGGCATTCATAAGCCATGGCATTAAGGGGTAGACTGGGTCCCCGAGGATAACTATAGGCATTTCAACATCCCCAACAGTAATTTTCTGATCTGGGAAGTAAGTCCCTTCCTGCAGCTGTTCAAATAGACCAGAGTTCCTGAAGATGCGAGCGTCATGCACTTTTCTCGGCCATCCCACGTTGATATCGGTGAAATGTCCCTTGCGATCCACCAGTGCTTGCAGCACCATGGAAAAGTACCCCTTATGGTTTACGTACTGGCCGCCCTGGTGTGCCGGGGCCAAGATAGGGATATGCGTTCCGTCTATCGCCCCGCCGCAGTTAGAGAAACCGAGAGCATTAAAGCCATCCACAATGGTCTGCACATTTTCCAAAGTCACTACCCTTGATAGCAGCTGGTCAATGATTGCGTTGGCTACTTGCAGCACAGTAGCCCCCACAGTAGATTTGCCCACTCCAAACTGATTCCTGACTGACCGGTAGCTGTCGGGCGTTGCAAGCTTCCACAGTACTATGGCCACTCACTTCTCAACTGTGAGAGCTGCTCTCATTTTGGTGTCTTTCCACTTCAGGGCAGGGGACAGCAAGTCACAAAGTTCCATGAAAGTGGCCCTATGCATACGAAAGTTTCACAGCCACTGGGAATCATCCCAGACCTGCAACACTATGCGGTCCCACCAGTCTGTGCTTGTTTCCCGGGCCCACAATCGGCGTTTCATGGCATGAACCTGGCCCAACGCCACCATGATCTCCCAATCGCCACATGCCGTGCTTCTAGGAACGTAGGTGTCCATGTCCTCATCAGTATAGTAATCGCGCTGTCGTTGCTTCCTCGCCCGTTTTTGCAGATACTGCACATACTGCTGGATAATGTGCAAGGTATTTACAATGGTCAAGACTGCACCGGAGATCTGAGCGGGCTCCATGCTTGCCGTGCTATGGCACCTGCACGGGTAATCCTGGAAAAATGGCACAAAACGTAGGATAGCTGTTCGGTTCAAGATGGCTGATAAAAGGTGGGAAATGGTTGCCTTCTGTAGCTTCCACATGAGCCCAGCACCGACAACATGTAGAAATTTGCTAGCGATGCAAGAATGGGGGAGCAGAGTTTGTGGCGGAAGCTGTGCTGCTCGGTTCACGATGGCCGAACAACGGCGGGAAATGGTTGCCTTCTGTAGCTTCCACTGGAGCCCAGCACTGACAACATGGAGACATTTGCTAGCGATGCAAGAACGGGAGAGCAGAGTTTGCGGCGGAAGCTGTGCTGCTTGGTTCACGATGGCCAAACAACAGCGGGAAATGGTAAGGATCTTTCTCTCTTTTGCACAGCTCTGTTTTCTGCTTACTAACAAAAAAGGATCTTTCTCTCTCTTGCGGTTTTCTGTACTTTACACAGCCCTGTGTCACTGACACAGGATCTCTTGCTAATTTTTCTGCCATGTGATTTCTTTCACCCAACCTTCTCAACCTTCCTTTATATTTCCCTCTTTTATTTAATTAGCCTTTACTTTTTAAAATTTATTTCAACTTTTTTACTCTTATTATTTTTTAGTCCCAACAAAAATAACCTTTTACCACATTCTTACTAATCTATAAAACAAACTCCTCTCTCTTGTTGCTTTCTCTAGTTTCCCCTCTTTCTTCTATTTAAAATAACCTTTCTTTCCTTTTTTCCTCTAAGCCTAACCAATCTTTCTTTTTTAAAAACTCCTTTCCTTTAAGGCCTCTGTAGCGAGGGGGCGTGGTCTCCCGCCCTGACAGACAGGGAGGGAGCCATGAACGCCCCCTGTTGGGCAGAACCAGGACTTCCGCGGCCACCCCACCGGAAGCAGAAGGGCGGGACAGGAAGCGGAACTATAAAAGGCTGGTCCTCCAGCTCAGTCGGGAGAGAGCTGTCGGAGGAGCAGGACGTCTCTTCCCCGCTGCGTGACCCCAGACCTAATGGAGACCGCTATCCTAACAGAGACCCAGAGGGGCTGACAGAGCTGCAAGACGCCGGGGTCTCCGACGAGCTGGTGGGGCTGCCACTAGCCGTCTACCCCAGCGAAGCAAACAACAACCCTGGAACCCATGTACACATGGAATCGAATGTAGGAAGTAGCCCAGGGAAGCCAAATCAGATTCAGCTGTGTTATTGACTACAAGCCGGCCAGCACGTTGCGGTTGGACTTTTGCCGCTGACCCAGTGTCGGACAACTCCACTGCAGTTAGGGCCCTGGGCTGGGACGCAGAGGAGCGGGAGGGCCTGGGTTCCTCTACCCCCACCACCCCAACGTCAGGAGTGGTAGCCTCCCCACCTGGTTGTCAGGAGGCCTGCATTGGTCTGGCACCCGCCTGAATCCGGATGCCAGACAGTTGTGCTGACTCTCCCACCAGAGAGCTAACCTCCCCTAGACTGCGACAGCTCTGCCGGACTGTAGGCCAGAGCCCCCCTACTTGCTTGCTGCCCCGCCCTGATCAAGCGCCAGGCAAATGGACCTTCTGGTGCTCTACCTGCCTGACCGTAGGCCAGAGCCCCTACTCAATTGCTGCCCTGCCCTGATTGATGGCCTCGGGCAAACAGACTCTCTACCATTACTTGGCCTGACTGCAGGCTAGAACCATTAACACTGAGCTAATTTTCCCCTGAACCAAGGTACCCGGAAGTATCATAAGTAGTATAAGGGCCCTACCATCAATCAAACCCTAACCCCGCCGCTTGACCCCTTAAGCCCTGCCCCTTTACCCATTGGTCCCTCCCACCTGTCACCGGAAGTCCCCCCCCACTACCCTCTACCAATCAGGAGGGGTTTTGTGCCGAAAGACCCACCCCGAGAGGAGATTTTGACCAATCAGGGGGACTTCCGGGGCGGGGGTGACCCATCTGGAAGTGGGTCGTGTGACCCCTCTAAGAACTCCCCCCACCACCCTCTACCAATCAGGAGGGGTTTCGTCCGGACAGGACCTCCCCGAGAGGAGATTTTGACCAATCAGGGTGACTTCTGGGTTGGGGTGACCCCTCCGGAAGGGAGTCGTGTGACCCCACTAAGAACGCCTCCCAAGGCCCTCCGCCAATCAGAGTGCAGCACCATTACCCCATAAGTCCCAGCGCCAGACAGAGGAGGCGGCCATCTCTTACCAAGGACACGTGTTTTCGAAAGCGCGGAAAGGCTGCTGAGAGGAAACATGGACTCCTTCACCACCCCCGTGAGAACTTCGGACTTTGTTTTAGCCCCAACCGTCTTTGACCTTGTGTGGAGCAGGCGTTACATCAGCGACAGTTCCGAGGAGGAGGAGGGAGCGACCGAGGGGAGCCCTTTGGCCCAGCCGTTGCTGGATACGCCGGAACCCGACCCCGAAACCCTCGTGAGACACCCCGATGAGCATGGCGGTCTCTCTTTGTCCACCCCCTCAGAGGTAGAAAGCGTAAAAAAGTCATGCGGACTATTGTACGCGTTGCTGTTTATGCTATCCTTAAACACTGCCTTAGGGAAAAGCTTTTTGAAGATTGTGAGGGCTGTGTCATAGATGTGCCAGGCCAAAGGCACCATGATTGTGTGACTTGGACTTCAGTGGATATAAACTGCAAGCTCCGGGGCCTGTGTGCTGAGCTGTGTTTGGAAAGCTTATTAAACACTGTTGTTGCCATAGGTTATGGTATGCAATGTCTGTGCCTAACCCAAGAACATTTAGCGCAAGGGGTGACCTTGATAAATGCTGTGCAATTCAGTGCAGACCCTGACCGTGTTCTAAGGAAAATGACCAAACCGGAAGATGCCTGCTTAGAGCATTATCTTGACCGTCTAGTCCGCACAAAGAGTTACAGAACCCTGCTTAAGAAAAAAACTATTTGTAAGAAATCTAAAAGGATTAAGTTAGAGAATGGTGAGGGGACAAACATGCGATATAAAACTTGGTAGCTGTAAATTTTTTTAAAAGGGGGGTTTGTGACTATTGTGTTTTGTTAGAAGGCCTTTGGCCTTTAAGTGAGCTAAAAAGTTTTAATGAAGCATCTTGGTTTTGTTTTCAAGAAGCTGTATGTTTTTTAAATAAAAAAATAAATTGTTTGTGAGAATTAGCTCTTGTGTTTTTTGTGTGTGTGTATAGCAAAAAGCTGAAATGTATGTTGTGGTGGGGAAGGGGAAAAAATCCTAAAAATGTGCTTACAATAAAACAACCAAGGCTAGTTCAGACATGTGTCTGAGTACAATAGAGTTAATATGGAGATATACTTATCTCATAGAACTGCCTTTACTAGCAGGGCCAAATATTGATTTTGCCCCAGAGCCCTAAGTGGTCCTTTCAAGGCTTGAACTCACAACCTTGGGCTTAACAGGCCAATGCTTAAGCCACTGAGCTATCCTTAGTCTGTTGAACTGAATGGGGTTTTAACCACACACACCCAGACAAAATGGTTTCACTATCCCAGATCACAAAAGGGAATGCTATGGGAGGGGTGATTAAATTAACCTGTTAGCAACTATGTTGAAGTTTTGTTTGAAACAATGGGCTAAGAGGGTATAAAAACCTCAGGTATGCAGCAGTTTGTCCTTTTTCAACAGAAAACTTTCTTGGATAGCTGCTGGACTGCAAAAAGAGGTAAGACTTGCTGTCTTTAACTCTGAAACTATATATTATATAAGGCCACTCTTTGCCCATGCTGTCTTAGTAAATAATGGTGCCTATGTTTATTGCAGTGTGATCTGTTAGCATGGAACCAGTAACTTTAAACTGCATTTCACCACCAGGCCAAGGTAAAAACCATTTTAACTATAGTTGTGCTTAATACTGTTGAATTAAAAAAAAAAAAAAAAAAAAGTATTACACAGGCTGTATAGGGATTTGGTGGTAATACTAACTAACATTTTTGCTTGTTCTTGAACCTGAAGGATCAAGCACACATGAGGGGGAACAGAACAACCATGTGCCTGCAACACTTTATCCCATAGTGAAAGGTAACTTTATTATTTATTTATTTTTTGCAACAAGCTTTTAAAATGCATGTGGGTTTTTGAAAAGTATATGGCTGCAAACTTGGTTTGGTGTGTTTTATAAAGCTGCTGGTGTGTGTGTGGGGGGGGGGAGGGGGGCCTGTGCAAGGCATAGTTTTTTTTTTTTTTAAAAGTACTTGGCACAGGGGTTTTGTTTTTTTTACTGTGCATAATGTGATGGGTTTTTAAAATGGGGTGGATGCTACTAACTAAACCAAAGGCACATGGCTGGGGGTCAGAAAAAACCATGTGGCTTTTAAATGCATGTGGGGTTTTTGAAAAGTATTTGGTTGCAAACTGTGGGTTTTAAACTGGTGGTATGGGTATTTTAAACTAACAAGGGTTTCTCTGCAAAATGGATTTTAAAAGCAGTTTTGGTTTTTATTCTGCAAAATGAGATGTATTTAAAAACCTGTTTGTTGTACAGCCTGAAATGGATTATTTTGTTGTAAAGCTATGACTTTTTAAATAGAAAAACACCCTAATGAGGGGTGTGTGTGTGTGTGTGTGATATGTATGTTTACAAGATGGTTTCATGTGTTTTATAATAATGTTGTTGTTTGCTCCACAGTACAGTCAAAACATGAGAGATCCTTAGACCAGAGGGAAAACAAGCTGAAAAGAAAAAGGAAAGAGACCGCTGAAAAGGAAAATTCACCAGCATCAGTGACTGATGGATGGATGAAGCCCTGTAAATATATTTAGCTTATTGGTTTGGTTGTTCTATGAGGTTTTGTATTTTAAGTAAATACATAGGTGTGGGTGAGAGAGGTGGTAAAGTTCAGTTTTTGTAAAAGGTTGTTTTTTCCCCGTCATAGGCCTGGGCAACTTTTCTGACAATGCGGTAGTCAGAGATACAAGGACATCTCCTCCAGAACTGCCAACGAACCAGGAATCTGCTTTGAGACCTTTAACAACGCAAAACAGCACAAGAGTGCAGCTGAAACATCCGGGCGGTCCAAACCTCATATACGTCAAACCCAAGGACAAAACAAAAGACTCTGGTAAAAAACAACCATGCCACCACAACTCCAGTTCCTCAGTGGCCACCACCACACCAAGCCCTGAGGAAACTGTGAGCGAAAATGCCCACATTCACAAACCTGGAGCATGCGCTCTAGGGGTTGTGAATAAAAAACCAAGAACTGACAAACCATTCTCCCAAAACCATAAGCTTGTCCCAGCTCCCCCATATTCTAGTAGTTGGGAAGGGGTTGAGGCTTCCCTCAGAAAAGTGGTGGAGGATGTATCCTCGGGTAGTCTAAAAGAACGGGATTCTAGAAAGAAATGGGAAAAATATGATGCTTGGTTCACAGCCATGCTGAAAAACATAAGGGCTGGAAAGGGTGGCTCTGAGCAGGCATGACTAGTCGTGAAAAGGGGCCTGGGTTAAAGGGGCACCCTCCAGGGTACACATCAGCTCATGTGTAAACAAAAGGGGGGACAGCGCTTGGGGGATAAACAGATGGCTGCCAAAAAGTTCCAGGCCCGGGTTGTTGTAAAAATTTTAAAAAGGGCTAAAGAGGTAATGAGGAAAAAAAACAAAAACAAAAAGAGATGCCCCCTACTGGAGGCTCTCAAACTGGCTTATCTGAAAATGGGGAGGCGGAATCAGACTCTGGTTTAGCAAATTCCCCAGAGGGCTCTCTAGACGGGTCCCGTTCTACTCCCAATGACCCTCATGGAGGCGCCTCAGAGTCTGACTCTCAAATAGCATCTGATGTAGAAGGTGCCGCTAATGATCCCGTAGAGGAACCCCCAAGTAACCCTGAAAATGCCGAGGTGTATATGGAGAGAGTGAGAAGTTGGCAACGTGAAGTATCCAGATTTGGGGGGTCAGTGTATTGTGAGGAATTTTGTTTTGTTAATCTTGAGCAAATAAATTCAGCTCTGCAGGTTGTTGAAGCCATACACCGGGGGATACAGTTAGTGCTCGATGACATTAATGGTAGGGTAGGCCCTGATGATTATGTTCAGTTACGTTTAGAGAGCCGTAATTTAACTAACTCTTTGTTTTCGGTCAAAAGAACTAGGGATGAGCTGTCTGCTGAGGATTTCTTAAATCAGACCTCAAAACTGCTACAGAGCAATAGAGAGTTGTTGTGACAGTTGTAAAAAACAGGGGTGGGGGCGCTCGTAGAGTTTTAAATACTATCCTTAATAGTCAAATTATTCATAAAAAGAGACAGTGTTTAGTAGACCTGACTTACACCGGTACCAATTTGTGTTTTGCGGGTGGGCTCTTGGCCGTCATGTCCGATCGTAAACCTACGGACGCGGAATTGTTAGCGGAGGCGAGAAAGTTACATGAGAAACTGGGGTGGTCAGATCATAAAAAGGTTATGCTCAGCGACGTAGCAAAGTTTGAACAGCATTTAGGAGTTAACATACAGGTGGTGCTGTATACGGCGAAAGGCGGCTGGGGCTTTTTTAAAACGGGGGGCACAGTGTACCCCAAGACTTATTTTATCCTGTTGCACGATGAGCATTACTATGGGGTTCTGGATGTAAAAAAGTTGTTCGGAGCGAAAAATTATTGTGAGTTTTGCCACATGGTGTACAGCCACGACCACTCTTGCAGGTATCATTGCCGCCTCTGCTTGAGCGTAACGTGCTCAGACAGCGTGGGCGTGCAGCAGCGGTGTCCTAGCTGTAGACTGTATTGTCGGTCCAAAGAGTGTTTAGACAGACATATCGACTGTGCATCAAAAAACCAAGTTGAATGCCTGTCTAAAACTTTGTGTGAGAAGTGTCACGCTTACGTGGACAAGCGGCATAGGTGTAAAGGGAGACGGTGTAAGCAGTGTCAGGGTTTGATCGTTGGTGATGTAGACGGTCACCTCTGTTTTATGGACAGCCTTAGAAAGCCCGAATCTTCAGAAAAGTATATTTTTTATGATTTCGAATGCACGCAGGAGACCGGGGTGCACACTCCCAATTACATTTTTGCTATGTCCCTAAAGCCAGAAAAATCCTGGGAATTTAAGGGCGATGAGTGTCTTTATGTGTTTGTGAAGACCTTTATTGGCAAAGAGTTTCGGGACTACACGTTCCTAGCACACAATTCTAAAGGTTATGATGCATACTTTATTGTTAGACAGTTACTCAAGGAAAAGATGGGCCTAGAACTGATCACTCAGGGTAGTAAACTAATGTGCGTGGAAGTTAAGGCCCTGGGCATTCGTTTTATAGACTCTTTAAACTTCTTGCCCATGAAGCTTAGCAAGCTACCGCAGGCGATGGGGTTTGAAGGGTGCAAAGGGTATTTTCCACACTTTTTTAACACGTTAGAAAATCAAAATTATGTGGGGCCTATGCCCGGTATGGAGCACTATGGTGTAGAAAGCATGATGCCCAGAGAAAAAGCAGAGTTTCTCGACTGGTATCGGGACCACAGCTCTGAGGCGTTTGACTCGCAGAAAGAGCTCGCGTATTACTGTCAGCAGGATGTAAAAATTTTGAGACAGGCCTGTATCCTATACAGAAAAGAGATTATGAAAATGACGGAGAAGGGAAATGTAGTAGAGAAAGAACCTGGTAAATTCACCGAGATAAAACTGTGTATAGATCCATTCCGGTACATAACACTTGCCTCTGTCTGCATGGCTATGTACAGGTTTATGTTTTTGGAGCCTAACACGGTAGCTCTTCTCCCTCCAGACAACTATCACAGGCAGAAAAAGAGATATTCCACCCCATCTATTCAGTGGCTGTTGTACATCTCTCACAAAGAAAATATACAAATACGGCATGCTTTACAGGGTGGGGAACTACAGGTATGCCCCTACTTTTTAGACGGTTATGCCGATGTTGATGGGGTACGCACAGCCTTTGAGTTTAACAGGTGTTTTTTACATGGCTGTGTCACCTGTTATTGTGAAAAAGCACAAAATACTATGACGGGGACATCTTTTGGGTTTCTTTATTACAAGACGCAGCTCAAGACTGACTATCTGAAACGACTTGGTTTTGTAGTGAGGACTCTTTGGGAGCACGAGTGGGAGGTGATGAAAGAAACAGACAGGGAGCTTGCAGACTTTTTAAACCGAGCCCAGTTACCCCAGCCTCTCGTGCCTAGGGATGCTCTTTTTGGGGGAGGACAAACGCTATCCGCCTATATTACAAGCCTAACCCCGGGGAAGAAATCCACTATTATGATTTTACCAGCCTGTACCCTTTCGTAAACAAAACCAAAGAATACCCTATCGGACACCCCGATATAGTCTATGACAAATTTGGGCCCCTTGCAAATTATTTTGGAATTGCAAAAGTTAAAGTGTACCCCCCACGAGGCCTCTTTTTCCCATTGTTACCTGTCAGAGTGGGTGGCAAGCTTATGTTCCCGCTATGCCAAACCTGTGCAGAAACCGAGCAGCGGGAGACATGCACCCATACTGACGAGGAGCGGGCCATCCTGGGGACTTGGTGCACGGTGGAATTGAACGCGGCCATAGCGAAGGGGTACGCGGTGGCTAAGATCTATGAAATCTGGCATTTTAATGAAAAATCTGATAAACTCTTTTCAGAGTACATAAAATTACACCTCCGTCAGAAACAAGAGGCTTCAGGGTATCCCAGTTGGTGCACAGACGAGGAAAAACAAAAATAAGTACGTTAGCGATTTCTACCAGAAAGAAGGTGTGCATTTACGCCAACACGAGATCAGATCAAACCCTGTTAAACGCCAAATCGCTAAACTTTTTTTAAATTCTCTGTGGGGTAAATTCGGCCAAAGATCCAACCTACCCAACACCAGCATCGTGAGAGACCCTGACGAACTCTTGCAGTACCTGTTCTCCCCCAATTATGAGGTTTCATCCTGCGAGTTTATCGATGATGAAACAGCGTGCGTGTCGTGGAAGCACGCAAAAGAACGGTACTCTGTCTCTGGCAATACCAATGTTTTCATAGCCTGTTTCACCACCGCTTATGCCCGCTTAGAATTATACAGCCTCCTAGACGGTTTGCAAGAGCGGTGCCTGTACCACGACACTGACTCGGTGATATTTGTGAAAAGGGAGGGTGACTGGAATCTCCCTCTGGGGGATTATTTAGGGGACTTCACGAGCGAGATCCCGCCAGATCAACACATCACCGAGTTTGTGTCGGCAGGCCCAAAAACCTATGGGTATAAGCTGTCGGGTGGAAAGGCCTGTATGAAAGTCAAAGATATTACCCTAAATGTAGCAAACTGCGAAAAGATCAACTTTGACAGTTTGAAAGATCTAGTCTTGGACTATTGCATGGGTCTGCAAGAAAACACCTCAAAAAAGATAGAGGTGCAGCAGCCCTCTATCGTAAGAAACAAAAACCAGTGGCAAATAGAGACAAAAACCCTTAAAAAGACACAAAAAGTGGTTTACAACAAGAGGGTCTTAGGAGAAGGTTTTAAAACCCTGCCCTACGGCTTTTGGAAAAAGCAATCCACTTAAAGGTTTGTTCAAAAATTCTTTCCCCCGATCGGTTTGTAATTTTTGAGGCACGCGACCTTCACTGAAAATAGCTTTAAAGGCCTTGGATACCTCACCACTTGTCTTGTCTTTTAGGCCTAAGGCCCAGGCATATTTGGATAGAATGTCTATCACTGTTAAGATGTACTTAAAACCACTGTTGTGTTTGGAGAACCGGTGCATATCCACCAAATCTGCCTGCCACTGCGCATCCACCTCTGAAACAATGGTCTTGTTTCTTTTAAAACGTATTCGAGCTGGTTTGTGTAAAGTGTAAGCATCCTGGTCTGAAAGCCATGCTGTTACCTGTCTTCTGTTTAAAGTTTTACTATGCTTTCTGGCCGCTTGAAAAAGAGGGTTGACCCCGCCAAAGCTCCCGACTTCCCCGGGGGGGGGGGGGTAATATATTTTCTTTAACAGCACCGTCTGTGTAGACATGACTGTTACTGGTACCGTCTTTTACTACCACGAGTATGAAAGGGGACACATTCATATTGACACATTTAAATAAGTTTTATTAATCGCCTGGTTTAACACGACCTTTTACAGCCACCTATAAAATGGATGCCATGACCCCTACCATAAGGGAGTCTCAGATGGTTCATTCTTCCCTTTTGTCCTTTTCGGCTTGAGATCTGTATCTCAGACATGAGCAAAAGCAGCTGACGCACGATATGTTTACTCCCACAGGGCTTCCAATGTGTAAGTTCTTAAAGGCCTCTAAAAAGGCAGCGTCGACCTGTTGAGAGATTTTCAGAAAAGAAACCGTGTAAGCACCCTCACTGCTTGTTTTTTTTTTTTAATTTATGCAACCCCCGGTTCCTACCCCATTACCCACCCCTCCTCGACCGCCGCTTCTTAAGCATTCATTTACCTGAGCGCCGTCTTTTCCGTTCGCTTTGTCCGCCGGTGCCTCCCCCGAGCCGCGATCGCCTTCCACCTCTGAGGGGGTGGAGAAAGAGAGGCAGTCACGTTCATCGGGCTGTCTCACGAGGGTTTCGGGGTCGGGTTTCGACGTATCCATCAATGGCTGGGTCAAAGGGTCCTCCTTGGAACTGTTGCTGATGTAACGCCTGCTCCACACAAGGTCAAAGACGGTTGGGGCTAAAACAAAGTCCGAAGTTCTCACGGGGGTGGTGAAGGAGTCCATGTTTCCTCTCAGCAGCCTTTCCGCGCTTTCGAAAACACGTGTCCTTGGTAAGAGATGGCCGCCTCCTCTGTCTGGTGCTGGGACTTATGGGGTAATGGTGCTGCACTCTGATTGGCGGAGGGCCTTGGGAGGCGTTCTTAGTGGGGTCACACGACTCCCTTCCGGAGGGGTCACCCCAACCCAGAAGTCACCCTGATTGGTCAAAATCTCCTCTCGGGGAGGTCCTGTCGGGACGAAATCCCTCCTGATTGGTAGAGGGTGGTGGGGGGAGTTCTTAGAGGGGTCACACAACCCACTTCCAGATGGGTCACCCCCGCCCCGGAAGTCCCCCTGATTGGTCAAAATCTCCTCTCGGGGTGGGTCTTTCGGCACAAAACCCCTCCTGATTGGTAGAGGGTGGTGGGGGGAGTTCTTAGAGGGGTCACATGACACACCTTGCTTCCGGTCAGGTGGCACCTTGACCCTGGAAGTAATACCCCCATGGGGTGGGACTTCTGGTGACAGGTGGGAGGGGTCAAGGGGCAGGGCTAGGGTTTAATTGATGGTAGGGCCCTTATACTACTATCATAGCAAAGGGCGTGGTCTCCCGCCCAGACGGACGGGGAGGGAGCCGTGAACCCCTTACAGTCTCTCTTTCTACTCATTCATACTTTTTCTCTAAATATGTCAAAACACAGGCACACAACCTTCCCCCGGCCAAACACAGAAAAATAATACAAAATAAATTTTCAAAATGGCCGACGGCGCCAAAAACATACACAACCGGAAACGGGGACGGAGGGCGGGACGTAAATGCTACACAGCGCATGGAAACCTGTCAAAAAGTACATGGTGATGAAAGCTATCGAGCAGTTAACTACTCACATGGCTGCGCAGGGCAGGCGGCCAATGGGGAAGAAGCCATGCTCTGGTACGAAGCTCCCAGGGAAGGGAGGCTGGCTTTTCCCAGAGCTAGGGCAGCTGGGCAGCTTCAATGACTGGGCTCTCCTTAGTACACGTTGTTCTTATCCAATGAAAAAATGTGCATAGGCTGCAGCAGGCTGGAGGGTGGTTCTTGAACGCCTCCAGGATGAAGATGGTCTGATAAGCCAGGCTTTGGACCGAGGAGTTGCTGTCCTCCTGCAAGCCTTTGAGGTCTAAGATTGAAAGGAAGGAAATGGGGGTCAGAGCCACAGCGCTCTGGAGAGCCCCAGCAGACCAAGCCAGCGCTGTACCTCTCGGCCTGTGACAAGGAGGCAGCAGGCTGGGAGGCGGGAGGCAGGGGACTAGCAAGAACAACCAGCAACCCTCACTAAACATCCCTGCTGCCCTCCACAAATGGGGGAGCCTCCAGCCACAGGCAAGAAGTCCCAATGAACCCCATTCACTCACTATTTCTAGGACTGCCCCATCCCTGCAGTATCTGAGCACCTCGTCCCTGCCTGTATTTACCCTCCGCCTTCCCCCCAATGCACAGATGGGCACTTAGGTCCAGAGAGGGGGAGAGTCACAAAGGGGGCTTGGGCATTGTTAGGCTATGCCTAACTTTAGGTGCCCTGCTGCCATCCAGGAAATGCCGAGGAGGTAGCTCAGCCATTCTCTAGCGCTGGTTGGGAGGCCCAGCTGTGAACCTGCTCTGGGAGTGAGGAGTCTGATCTATATCACTCCCCCCCCCCCCCCCGCCATTCGCCAACAAATGTGGAGATGCTGCTCTGCCCTGCGCTGCCCAGGGGTCCGGGCACGCAGCAAGGAGGTAGGTGACCGGACGTCACCTCGGCCTCATTTGGAGCAGTGGCTTGACCCCAGGCACCCCACGTGGAGGTGACTGCTCCAAACACTGGGCTAGTGAGTGCAAGGGGGGAGGCAGCACCCCACCTCGGCTGTGTTTGGGGGGGGGGCAATCGTCTGCAAAGGCCAGCCAGCTCAGGCCCAGTTTGGGGATCTGCCAGGCTGCAGCTCTCAGGTCAGGGCTAAGTGCCTGGCACATGCCAACCAGCAGACATGACAGGGTGAGGGGGCAGCTGATCAGGGGTTTGGGGATCTACATTTTGCATCCCTTTGTGGCTCTCACCCGAGATCATGTTGCTGGTGTCGGAGATCGAACCCAGCCCACGGCCCTGGGCCGTTCATCCCCCTAGCGCTCAGTGCTCAAAGCAGGTACCACTCACCGTTGCAGATGGCATCCAGCTTGTCCTGGCACCTCTGGTCCAGCTGCCGGGCAGTGAGCCCTACACATACAAACAGCTCGTCACATCCCCGCATCCCCAGCGAGGGTGTCAAATGTCACCCTCCAAGCAACCCCTCGCTTCCCCTGCCCCTCGCTGGCCAGGACGCGCTCCCAAGTCCCCAGGGGAAAGGGTGAGTCCCCAGGGATGGTTACAGGGCTGGTTGCCAAAGGAGAGCACAGCACCTTGAGGGTCCACTACCAAGAGCCCATGGTGGGGTATGGGGGGGGGGGAATGGGGACTGCATGGGGAGCAGTGGGGTTAGAGGGGGCCCATCAGCCGATCAGGGTAGTTTGGGGTGAGCTTGCTCCTGTGGACTTCTGACACCCTTGATCCTTCATTAGACAATCAGGAGCCCAAGGGTTACTTCTCGCTGCTGGCAGGGACTGAGGAGAGCCTGGGACCGGATCCAGCCCCCCTGCTAAAGGGACCCCTGCTCTGTGGTTACCTATGAAGATGATGGCCACTTCTCTAATTGGAGCCTGTGGGTTCTCCAGAAAGGCCATGGTCTGGCACAGAAAGTTGTTGGCTCTCCCCTTGTAGCGCGTCAGCTAGGACCAGAACAAGGGAGCACAAGGTTATTAAAGGCCTTTCCGTCCTGCAGGCCGGGTTCCAGGTGTGTGGAGCGCACGTCCTGTTTTCACCCCTCCTTCCTGTGCCGGGGGATCACGCAGAGGGACTACACCCAGGGCCAGGAGTGGTCCCGGGGCTGGGGCTCAGTGTGGGCACAGAGCCGGGCAGTGGGGGGTGCCCTATCCACCGATTCCCCCGCTCCTACCAGCGAGGGCTGCGCAGTGAATGACCTGAGGGCTCCCTCACCAGGCAGTCACAGCTTTGCCAGGTATCCTTGTGCTGGATGAAGCCACCGAGCTGGTGCCACTTCAGGAATTCCGCAGCACTGCTGAGGGTGTCCCAACACACCTGCAAAACAAGTGGGGCCAGGGCGAGCCACTAGCCTCGTTACCCGGAGGCCGTGCGTGCTGAACGCTTCCCGGCCCCAGGTTGCTTGCGGAAGGGCGGCGGTGTGGCTAAGGCAATGGCTGGAGACCTGACTCAATTCCCAGCTCTCCCTGCGGGAACTCAGGCAAGTTGCTTAGGCCCAGGGGTGCAAAGGGATTTAGGTGCCTAATGCCTATGGGTGATCAATACTTTTGAGGCGCTAGGCCTCATGCTGTGCCTCAGTTCCCCACCTCATGGTGAGTAGGAGGGTGAATTCATTAGTGCTGGTGGCATTTGGCTCCCAAGTGATGGTGGCCATGAGCGCTAGCATGTGCAGAGACACCTGGGGCGGGGGGGGGGCGCGGCTTGGGCATCTCATGTCTAGTACGGGCTGTCCGGGCCGCTTGGCCAAGGGCACACTGGGTCCTGCGCACCATCTGGAGACTGGGTAGCCCTGCTCCTGGTAGGGGCCATGGCCAGGGTTGTGCTCTTCCCACCAGCACAGCCAGGGAATGTGCGGAGGCCAGTGGCTGTAGGAGTGGTGAGGCGACCCCTCCCCCCACACAATCTCTCTGCCTGGCTGCAGGGGGGGGGCGTTGGGCTCAGAGGATGCAGGGAAGACTCAGCAGTTGGGTGGGGCGCCATGGTCATGGCCAGGAATTATTTGGGGGCAGGTCTCTGGCCTGTGTTATACAGGAGGTCACAGTGGTTCCGTCTGGCCTTAGAATCCATGCATCATCTGGAGAAGGGCAGATGTGCATGTGGACAGGGCACTAGCTGACAGGTCAGAGGAGGGCTCTTGGTACCTGTTCATTGTCCTTCAGAAAGGCATCTATGCACTCCAGGGCCTCTCTCTCATTCAAGTATAGCCCCTTAAAGCAGGAGGATGGTGAATCTGATCAAAGACAGAGCAGTGGTAATACCTGGGTCTGCCAAGCTGCAGGCTGGGTGACAGAGATCTTAGAGAAAACCCTTGTCCCCACTCCCGCCCCAGCAGGGGAGCAGCCCCGATGCACGGCAGGGTCTGGCACAGCGATCCCTGGCTTCCCCACCTCTTTGCTGCCCAGCCCAGCAAAGACCCAGTCGGAGCCCTGGTTCCCAGCGGCCACCCCACTTCCCCACCCAGCATGCAGGCTCAGTCTGGGAATTTGGGGAGCGCCACACCTGGAAGGAGGGACGATGTCAGGCCATGAGGGGTGTCCCCACTCTCCGGGCCATTGCTGGAGGGGGCAGAGGGACTGGGAGTGAATCGGTCTGGTCCTTGCGGCAGGAGAGGGAACAGCTGCCCAGTCTGCATGGGATATGGGGACCCTGAGCCTGCCCGTTCTGCTTGTTCTGACTGCCTCTCCTGCCACAGCCACTGGGTGTAACCTGGGCAGGCACTGGTCTCCCATCGTCAACACTCCCCCCCAAATGCCCTGTGCTGCGACATGCTACAAAGGAGCCAGCCAGCAGATGGGGCTGCAACATCAGGGAGCATCTTATGCTCTGGCCGGCGCCCTGCAATCCTAGGCTTTAACAACCCACCGTGCACCGAGCATCCCCTTCGACTGGTGGAAAACATCCTCCGACCCTGCAGCGTGACAGATCGGGGTGGGCGATTCAGTCAGTCTCCACCTCATGCTTCTGCCGCCGCCCCAATGCCCCGATCAGCTTTAGTGGCTGCAGCTGCTGCCAGCAGGAGGGGCCATTCCCCCCTGCCTGGGTTTTCCTGTCTGTCTCTCCATCTCGTGGCAACCCAGAGCAGTACAAGGTCTATGGAGTCTTCTCCCCCCAGTGACACCCTAGTCTTGCCACCCAACCCCCACAGGGGCCAAGCCCCACCCCAATGCAGGGCCATGGCCCCAGCCATTTTTGCAGCCCCCTCCGCCCACCCAGAAGGCGCCCACTCACCGGCACGGAAGGGCTGAGGCACACACAGCTCCTGCTGCTGCCATGGCCTCTTCCGCCGACTCTTCCCTGGGGGAGGTTTTGTCTCCTCCCAGGCGCGCCTGGGCTCTGGGCGGCCCTCCTCAGCCATCCTACAAGAAGCCAGGCCAAGGCATTGCTTGTGAGTGACGAGAGGC
Organism: Emys orbicularis; assembly: GCF_028017835.1. Classification (NCBI taxonomy): domain Eukaryota; kingdom Metazoa; phylum Chordata; order Testudines; family Emydidae; genus Emys; species Emys orbicularis. Next base: position 33,344,351 of record NC_088694.1, on the reverse strand, counting down.
AATTGCCCCGTTCAGCATCAGGGCCAGCCCAGTTCTTTCTGTCCCACCAGCACCTCCAGATGCCAGCGGAGCTCAGGGCCCTGTTGCACCAGGTGCTGCAGACAATGGCTGGGCTGTAGGGCTCAGACTCTAACTAGCCAAGGCAGCCAGCAGGGAAACAAGGGAAGGGATGTGCTCAAAGTCACCCAGGAGTAGAACCCAGGTCTCCGAACTCCCAGGCCAGCCGCCCATCCCACAGGCCAAACGGCCTCCTCTGGGTCACTCCCACCTCTCCGTCTCCTGGTTCACAAGCTGCACAGCAGACAGGCTGGATCCAACCACTCAGGATTCTTCCTGCCCAATGAAATGACCCTGATCCCTTCCCCCAGGAATATTGGGGCCGTGGCAGTTCGCAGGTGGGCGAGGCCAGCGGGGTGGGGGAGCTGGGGCGGGCGCGTGAGCAGCAGGAGTTGCTCAGACACACCCGTGAAGGGGCAGGAGCAGAAGGCAGGAGAGCGGCAGGGAGGCTGGTACCTTCTCATCTAACCTCGGTGTGGTTGGCGATGCAATGGAAAAGCAGAGGCGGGCAATAGAAGATTCTCCTACCTGGAGTCAGGAGTGGGCAGAAGCTGGCGTGTATATGGGCCACCCACTTTCTGCTGCCGGTGGCGGAGCTGAAATGGCTGGCTCAGCTTTCCCAGCGGCACGTGCCAGCTCTCGCTCTGCCAGAGCCAAGCCTGGCAGTGAGGGGATGAGGCTGTGCCAGCCAGCAGGGGGCGTGTCACAATGGGCAGGCGAGTCACAAGCCAGCCAGTGTGTGACTGCCCAGCCATGGGATGCCCCAGCCCAGACTAGTTCTGGCCTCGCCGGGGCTTTAGAGCCTCTCCTTCCCCACTGGGGTCATGGGAGGGACCTTCCGCTCCCCACAGTCACAGACGTTAGGCCAGAAGGGACTGCTGGGCTCATCTAGTCCCAGCTCCTGCAGCCCCCAGGCCAGAGCCCCTCCCGACGTCCATACAGCTGGAGCCAGGGGGGGGGTCTCGGGATCCCCGAGTAGGAGAATCAGTTCCATCCCGGTTCCTCCTCCTTGTGACAGCGCAGAACAGGGGTTCCCGAACTCTCCCCTCCCCCAGCTCCCAGCCCACGCGGGCGGCTCTTTGCGCCTGCCCAAGCTGCTGGGCGCCTTGGCCGTAGGATGTAAAATGGCCCCATCTCTGCTTCCCCTCCCACCGCGGCAACAACACGGAAACTGCTTTCATAGCACCCCCCTGCCCCCCCGCCGAACTGAGTCTCAGGCCTTGCTAGCCGCTCAGTGCCATGGCAGCCCCAGGAGATGATTGCTGCGGGAGTCTCGGCCCAGGGAGAGGCAGTGACTCCTAGAAGCAGGGAGAGCAGCAGCACCAGAGATCAGGGAGGTCTGGCAATGCCAGTGGCTGGCTGGGGTCTGACAGCCCAGGCACCCAGAGCAGACTGTCAAAGGCCAAACCCCTCTCACCACCGGCTCTGTAGCTCCCCCTTGCTTTTGGTCTGTCTTAGACACCATCCTGGCCCTCATCCCCGTGGCATCAGAGCACTGTCCAACCTCGATTGCATTTATTCTAACCGCCCCCTGCAGGGCAGGGCCTGGCTGCTACCCCCACTGAACAGACAGGGAACTGCAGCACAGAGGGAATAAGGGATTTGCCCGAGGCCACGCAGAGCATCTGTGGCAGAGCTGGGAAATGACCCTGGGTCTCGTGGGTCCCAGGCTGGCACCTTCTCTTCCAACCTCCTGCCCCCTTTGTCCCTGGTTCAGTGTAAGCTGTGAGAGCTCTCTGGGGCACAGGAGCTGGCTGGTGCCCAGATGGAACTACATTGCCTATTGCACATATCTCGCTTTTCCCGAACATTGAGTCTGCTGCTACAACCATACCAGGGCCCGCCAGGATCCTTGCAGCCGGTCAGTGCTAAGTTGTGAACTGTGCTAAGTAGGGAAGACAAAATAGATCTTCCATCACTAGCGCAGCTCTGTGTTACTGGGGACTCACTGCTGGCTCAACCCAACCAGCCCTCATCACACGGAGCCTGTAAATCCTCCAGCCCTGCTGTTCTCCTTTGTATTTCGGCAGTGCCCAGAGGGCTCAGTCCCGGATCAGGGCCCTGCAGTGCTAGACATTGTACACACACAGCCCGATTCCCCCCACGCTGGGTCTCCTGAATGGCTCCTGCCCGAAGGCGGGACGGCTCTATTCCTCACCCAATGTCTCCTGCTGGCAGAGATGCTCTGAGAGACGTCTACGCTCTGGGTCTCTGGGCTTCCCGGGCTGGGAGGCAAGCGTGGCTGTCTCCGGGCGGTTCTGCTGACTCTCCAGCAGCTGCACTTCAGGTGTCCTAATGCAGCCCTAGTCCTCTCCAGCGCTCAGGGGCACTGTCCTGGCATCGGACTGTCCTGGTAAATAGAACAATGGCTCCTGGCACCCTGAGAATGCCTGTTCCCCCGGCAACCTCAGTGCCATTTCCTATGGAAGTGATGGTGTCAGTAAAGGTGATGGAGGTGGTCAGGCCTAGTGCTTGGAGCTGGACTCAGGGGGCGGGGCAGGGCATGGGTGGAGCAAGGCTGGAGCGAGAGCAGGGCTGGAGTAGGACTAGGAACAGGGCTGGAGCAGGCTCAGCCTGTTGCCTATGTCAGGCAGGAGCGAGTTCCTGGCCCTGGAGTGATGTTGAGCAGACTGAGCTGCTGCTGTGAGACTGATATACCTGCTCTGGGAGTCACAAGGCCAGTTCCTGGCTTGTGGATTAGCTGGAGCCCAGCACAGGAGGGAATCAGCACCTTACAGATGGCTCCCGGGACGCTTGGCTCCCGGCCCCGCTGGGTATTGACATGCCAGGTGCAGGGGGCGAGGTGCAGCGCCAGGGAGGAGATTGGGGAGGCAGGAGCACTGAGGTGGGGCTGAGCGGGCAGGTGCTGAGGAGCTGCGGCTGGCTGGCCAGCAGAGAGGAGGAGCGGCAGCTCGGCTCTGGAGGGCCCAGCTGCAGCTCCACACAGGGCGCTGCCAGAGCCTGGCAGGCGGCTGGCTGAAGTGGCACTTTGTGATCTGGCACGGGCGGGAGCTAGCTCCCCACAGCTGAACGCTCCGCAGCGCCGGTGGATTCAGATCCAAACCAGGATCTGGCTCCAAATTCACACCTGGCCCCTTCCCCCGATCTGGAGCGGCCTGCACCATGTGGGGGTGGTTGATTTCACAAGAGAGGGGGCTTCCCACAGACTCTCCAACTCCCTCACTGTGACGAAGTGGGGCTGTTCTTAATGTTTCCTCTGAATACTGTAGGGGTGCCTCAGTTTCCCCTATGCATTTCTTAAGTCTCTAGGTGGGGGGATAAAGGGGCACTTGGTAGACATGCGCCGCACAGCCAGGAGCTCGGGGAAGGCTCGGTGTGGCTGGTGATGCAATGGAAAAGCAGCGGCGGGCAATAGAAGATTCTCCTACCTGGAGTCAGGAGTGGGCAGAAGCCAGCGTGTATATGGGCCACGCACTTTCTGCTATCAGTGGCGGAGCTGAAACGGCCGGATCAGCTTTCCCAGCGGCATGTGCCAGCTCTCGCTCTGCCAGAGCCAAGCCTGGCAGTGAGGGGATGAGGCTTTGGCAGCCAGCAGGGGGCATGTCACAATGGGCAGGCGAGTCACAAGCCAGCCAATGTGTGACTGCCCAGCCATGGGATGCCCCAGCCCAGATTACTTTTGGCCTGGCCGGGGCTTTAGAGCCTGTCCTTTCCCACCCAGAGCAGACTGTCAAACCCCTCTCACCACCGGCTCTGTAGCTCCCCCTTGCTTTTGGTCTGTCTTAGACACCATCCTGGCCCTCATCCCCGTGGCATCAGAGCACTGTCCAACCTCGATTGCATTTATTCTAACCGCCCCCTGCAGGGCAGGGCCTGGCTGCTACCCCCACTGAACAGACAGGGAACTGCAGCACAGAGGGAATAAGGGATTTGCCCGAGGCCACGCAGAGCATCTGTGGCAGAGCTGGGAAATGACCCTGGGTCTCGTGGGTCCCAGGCTGGCACCTTCTCTTCCAACCTCCTGCCCCCTTTGTCCCTGGTTCAGTGTAAGCTGTGAGAGCTCTCTGGGGCACAGGAGCTGGCTGGTGCCCAGATGGAACTACATTGCCTATTGCACATATCTCGCTTTTCCCGAACATTGAGTCTGCTGCTACAACCATACCAGGGCCCGCCAGGATCCTTGCAGCTGGTCAGTGCTAAGTTGTGAACTGTGCTAAGTAGGGAAGACAAAATAGATCTTCCATCACTAGCGCAGCTCTGTGTTACTGGGGACTCACTGCTGGCTCAACCCAACCAGCCCTCATCACACGGAGCCTGTAAATCCTCCAGCCCTGCTGTTCTCCTTTGTATTTCGGCAGTGCCCAGAGGGCTCAGTCCCGGATCAGGGCCCTGCAGTGCTAGACATTGTACACACACAGCCCGATTCCCCCCACGCTGGGTCTCCTGAATGGCTCCTGCCCGAAGGCGGGACGGCTCTATTCCTCACCCAATGTCTCCTGCTGGCAGAGATGCTCTGAGAGACGTCTACGCTCTGGGTCTCTGGGCTTCCCGGGCTGGGAGGCAAGCGTGGCTGTCTCCGGGCGGTTCTGCTGACTCTCCAGCAGCTGCACTTCAGGTGTCCTAATGCAGCCCTAGTCCTCTCCAGCGCTCAGGGGCACTGTCCTGGCAACGGACTGTCCTGGTAAATAGAACAATGGCTCCTGGCACCCTGAGAATGCCTGTTCCCCCGGCAACCTCAGTGCCATTTCCTATGGAAGTGATGGTGTCAGTAAAGGTGATGGAGGTGGTCAGGCCTAGTGCTTGGAGCTGGACTCAGGGGGCGGGGCAGGGCATGGGTGGAGCAAGGCTGGAGCGAGAGCAGGGCTGGAGTAGGACTAGGAACAGGGCTGGAGCAGGCTCAGCCTGTTGCCTGTGTCAGGCAGGAGCGAGTTCCTGGCCCTGGAGTGATGTTGAGCAGACTGAGCTGCTGCTGTGAGACTGATATACCTGCTCTGGGAGTCACAAGGCCAGTTCCTGGCTTGTGGATTAGCTGGAGCCCAGCACAGGAGGGAATCAGCACCTTACAGATGGCTCCCGGGACGCTTGGCTCCCGGCCCCGCTGGGTATTGACATGCCAGGTGCAGGGGGCGAGGTGCAGCGCCAGGGAGGAGATTGGGGAGGCAGGAGCACTGAGGTGGGGCTGAGCGGGCAGGTGCTGAGGAGCTGCGGCTGGCTGGCCAGCAGAGAGGAGGAGCAGCAGCTCGGCTCTGGAGGGCCCAGCTGCAGCTCCACACAGGGCGCTGCCAGAGCCTGGCAGGCGGCTGGCTGAAGTGGCACTTTGTGATCTGGCACGGGCGGGAGCTAGCTCCCCACAGCTGAACGCTCCGCAGCGCCGGTGGATTCAGATCCAAACCAGGATCTGGCTCCAAATTCACAGCTGGCCCCTTCCCCCGATCTGGAGCGGCCTGCACCATGTGGGGGTGGTTGATTTCACAAGAGAGGGGGCTTCCCACAGACTCTCCAACTCCCTCACTGTGACGAAGTGGGGCTGTTCTTAATGTTTCCTCTGAATACTGTAGGGGTGCCTCAGTTTCCCCTATGCATTTCTTAAGTCTCTAGGTGGGGGGATAAAGGGGCACTTGGTAGACATGCGCCGCACAGCCAGGAGCTCGGGGAAGGCTCAGTGTGGCTGGTGATGCAATGGAAAAGCAGCGGCGGGCAATAGAAGATTCTCCTACCTGGAGTCAGGAGTGGGCAGAAGCCAGCGTGTATATGGGCCACCCACTTTCTGCTATCAGTGGCGGAGCTGAAACGGCCGGATCAGCTTTCCCAGCGGCACGTGCCAGCTCTCGCTCTGCCAGAGCCAAGCCTGGCAGTGAGGGGATGAGGCTTTGGCAGCCAGCAGGGGGCATGTCACAATGGGCAGGCGAGTCACAAGCCAGCCAATGTGTGACTGCCCAGCCATGGGATGCCCCAGGCCAGATTACTTTTGGCCTGGCCGGGGCTTTAGAGCCTGTCCTTCCCCACCCAGAGCAGACTGTCAAAGGCCAAACCCCTCTCACCACCGGCTCTGTAGCTCCCCCTTGCTTTTGGTCTGTCTTAGACACCATCCTGGCCCTCATCCCCGTGGCATCAGAGCACTGTCCAACCTCGATTGCATTTATTCTAACCGCCCCCTGCAGGGCAGGGCCTGGCTGCTACCCCCACTGAACAGACAGGGAACTGCAGCACAGAGGGAATAAGGGATTTGCCCGAGGCCACGCAGAGCATCTGTGGCAGAGCTGGGAAATGACCATGGGTCTCGTGGGTCCCAGGCTGGCACCTTCTCTTCCAACCTCCTGCCCCCTTTGTCCCTGGTTCAGTGTAAGCTGTGAGAGCTCTCTGGGGCACAGGAGCTGGCTGGTGCCCAGATGGAACTACATTGCCTATTGCACATATCTCGCTTTTCCCGAACATTGAGTCTGCTGCTACAACCATACCAGGGCCCGCCAGGATCCTTGCAGCTGGTCAGTGCTAAGTTGTGAACTGTGCTAAGTAGGGAAGACAAAATAGATCTTCCATCACTAGCGCAGCTCTGTGTTACTGGGGACTCACTGCTGGCTCAACCCAACCAGCCCTCCTCACACAGAGCCTGTAAATCCTCCAGCCCTGCTGTTCTCCTTTGTATTTCGGCAGTGCCCAGAGGGCTCAGTCCCGGATCAGGGCCCTGCAGTGCTAGACATTGTACACACACAGCCTGATTCCCCCCACGCTGGGTCTCCTGAATGGCTCCTGCCCGAAGGCGGGACGGCTCTATTCCTCACCCAATGTCTCCTGCTGGCAGAGATGCTCTGAGAGACGTCTACGCTCTGGGTCTCTGGGCTTCCCGGGCTGGGAGGCAAGCGTGGCTGTCTCCGGGCGGTTCTGCTGACTCTCCAGCAGCTGCACTTCAGGTGTCCTAATGCAGCCCTAGTCCTCTCCAGCGCTCAGGGGCACTGTCCTGGCAACGGACTGTCCTGGTAAATAGAACAATGGCTCCTGGCACCCTGAGAATGCCTGTTCCCCCGGCAACCTCAGTGCCATTTCCTATGGAAGTGATGGTGTCAGTAAAGGTGATGGAGGTGGTCAGGCCTAGTGGTTGGAGCTGGACTCAGGGGGCGGGGCAGGGCATGGGTGGAGCAAGGCTGGAGCGAGAGCAGGGCTGGAGTAGGACTAGGAACAGGGCTGGAGCAGGCTCAGCCTGTTGCCTATGTCAGGCAGGAGCGAGTTCCTGGCCCTGGAGTGATGTTGAGCAGACTGAGCTGCTGCTGTGAGACTGATATACCTGCTCTGGGAGTCACAAGGCCAGTTCCTGGCTTGTGGATTAGCTGGAGCCCAGCACAGGAGGGAATCAGCACCTTACAGATGGCTCCCGGGACGCTTGGCTCCCGGCCCCGCTGGGTATTGACATGCCAGGTGCAGGGGGCGAGGTGCAGCGCCAGGGAGGAGATTGGGGAGGCAGGAGCACTGAGGTGGGGCTGAGCGGGCAGGTGCTGAGGAGCTGCGGCTGGCTGGCCAGCAGAGAGGAGGAGCAGCAGCTCGGCTCTGGAGGGCCCAGCTGCAGCTCCACACAGGGCGCTGCCAGAGCCTGGCAGGCGGCTGGCTGAAGTGGCACTTTGTGATCTGGCACGGGCGGGAGCTAGCTCCCCACAGCTGAACGCTCCGCAGCGCCGGTGGATTCAGATCCAAACCAGGATCTGGCTCCAAATTCACAGCTGGCCCCTTCCCCCGATGTGGAGCGGCCTGCACCGTGTGGGGGTGGTTGATTTCACAAGAGAGGGGGCTTCCCACAGACTCTCCAACTCCCTCACTGTGATGAAGTGGGGCTGTTCTTAATGTTTCCTCTGAATACTGTAGGGGTGCCTCAGTTTCCCCTATGCATTTCTTAAGTCTCTAGGTGGGGGGATAAAGGGGCACTTGGTAGACATGCGCCGCACAGCCAGGAGCTCGGGGAAGGCTCGGTGTGGCTGGTGATGCAATGGAAAAGCAGCGGCGGGCAATCGAAGATTCTCCTACCTGGAGTCAGGAGTGGGCAGAAGCCAGCGTGTATATGGGCCACCCACTTTCTGCTATCAGTGGCGGAGCTGAAACGGCCGGATCAGCTTTCCCAGCGGCACGTGCCAGCTCTCGCTCTGCCAGAGCCAAGCCTGGCAGTGAGGGGATGAGGCTTTGGCAGCCAGCAGGGGGCACGTCACAATGGGCAGGCGAGTCACAAGCCAGCCAATGTGTGACTGCCCAGCCATGGGATGCCCCAGGCCAGATTACTTTTGGCCTGGCCGGGGCTTTAGAGCCTGTCCTTCCCCACCCAGAGCAGACTGTCAAACCCCTCTCACCACCGGCTCTGTAGCTCCCCCTTGCTTTTGGTCTGTCTTAGACACCATCCTGGCCCTCATCCCCGTGGCATCAGAGCACTGTCCAACCTCGATTGCATTTATTCTAACCGCCCCCTGCAGGGCAGGGCCTGGCTGCTACCCCCACTGAACAGACAGGGAACTGCAGCACAGAGGGAATAAGGGATTTGCCCGAGGCCACGCAGAGCATCTGTGGCAGAGCTGGGAAATGACCATGGGTCTCGTGGGTCCCAGGCTGGCACCTTCTCTTCCAACCTCCTGCCCCCTTTGTCCCTGGTTCAGTGTAAGCTGTGAGAGCTCTCTGGGGCACAGGAGCTGGCTGGTGCCCAGATGGAACTACATTGCCTATTGCACATATCTCGCTTTTCCCGAACATTGAGTCTGCTGCTACAACCATACCAGGGCCCGCCAGGATCCTTGCAGCTGGTCAGTGCTAAGTTGTGAACTGTGCTAAGTAGGGAAGACAAAATAGATCTTCCATCACTAGCGCAGCTCTGTGTTACTGGGGACTCACTGCTGGCTCAACCCAACCAGCCCTCCTCACACAGAGCCTGTAAATCCTCCAGCCCTGCTGTTCTCCTTTGTATTTCGGCAGTGCCCAGAGGGCTCAGTCCCGGATCAGGGCCCTGCAGTGCTAGACATTGTACACACACAGCCTGATTCCCCCCACGCTGGGTCTCCTGAATGGCTCCTGCCCGAAGGCGGGACGGCTCTATTCCTCACCCAATGTCTCCTGCTGGCAGAGATGCTCTGAGAGACGTCTACGCTCTGGGTCTCTGGGCTTCCCGGGCTGGGAGGCAAGCGTGGCTGTCTCCGGGCGGTTCTGCTGACTCTCCAGCAGCTGCACTTCAGGTGTCCTAATGCAGCCCTAGTCCTCTCCAGCGCTCAGGGGCACTGTCCTGGCAACGGACTGTCCTGGTAAATAGAACAATGGCTCCTGGCACCCTGAGAATGCCTGTTCCCCCGGCAACCTCAGTGCCATTTCCTATGGAAGTGATGGTGTCAGTAAAGGTGATGGAGGTGGTCAGGCCTAGTGCTTGGAGCTGGACTCAGGGGGCGGGGCAGGGCATGGGTGGAGCAAGGCTGGAGCGAGAGCAGGGCTGGAGTAGGACTAGGAACAGGGCTGGAGCAGGCTCAGCCTGTTGCCTATGTCAGGCAGGAGCGAGTTCCTGGCCCTGGAGTGATGTTGAGCAGACTGAGCTGCTGCTGTGAGACTGATATACCTGCTCTGGGAGTCACAAGGCCAGTTCCTGGCTTGTGGATTAGCTGGAGCCCAGCACAGGAGGGAATCAGCACCTTACAGATGGCTCCCGGGACGCTTGGCTCCCGGCCCCGCTGGGTATTGACATGCCAGGTGCAGGGGGCGAGGTGCAGCGCCAGGGAGGAGATTGGGGAGGCAGGAGCACTGAGGTGGGGCTGAGCGGGCAGGTGCTGAGGAGCTGCGGCTGGCTGGCCAGCAGAGAGGAGGAGCAGCAGCTCGGCTCTGGAGGGCCCAGCTGCAGCTCCACACAGGGCGCTGCCAGAGCCTGGCAGGCGGCTGGCTGAAGTGGCACTTTGTGATCTGGCACGGGCGGGAGCTAGCTCCCCACAGCTGAACGCTCCGCAGCGCCGGTGGATTCAGATCCAAACCAGGATCTGGCTCCAAATTCACAGCTGGCCCCTTCCCCCGATGTGGAGCGGCCTGCACCGTGTGGGGGTGGTTGATTTCACAAGAGAGGGGGCTTCCCACAGACTCTCCAACTCCCTCACTGTGATGAAGTGGGGCTGTTCTTAATGTTTCCTCTGAATACTGTAGGGGTGCCTCAGTTTCCCCTATGCATTTCTTAAGTCTCTAGGTGGGGGGATAAAGGAGCACTTGGTAGACATGCGCCGCACAGCCAGGAGCTCGGGGAAGGCTCGGTGTGGCTGGTGATGCAATGGAAAAGCAGCGGCGGGCAATCGAAGATTCTCCTACCTGGAGTCAGGAGTGGGCAGAAGCCAGCGTGTATATGGGCCACCCACTTTCTGCTATCAGTGGCGGAGCTGAAACGGCCGGATCAGCTTTCCCAGCGGCACGTGCCAGCTCTCGCTCTGCCAGAGCCAAGCCTGGCAGTGAGGGGATGAGGCTTTGGCAGCCAGCAGGGGGCACGTCACAATGGGCAGGCGAGTCACAAGCCAGCCAATGTGTGACTGCCCAGCCATGGGATGCCCCAGGCCAGATTACTTTTGGCCTGGCCGGGGCTTTAGAGCCTGTCCTTCCCCACCCAGAGCAGACTGTCAAACCCCTCTCACCACCGGCTCTGTAGCTCCCCCTTGCTTTTGGTCTGTCTTAGACACCATCCTGGCCCTCATCCCCGTGGCATCAGAGCACTGTCCAACCTCGATTGCATTTATTCTAACCGCCCCCTGCAGGGCAGGGCCTGGCTGCTACCCCCACTGAACAGACAGGGAACTGCAGCACAGAGGGAATAAGGGATTTGCCCGAGGCCACGCAGAGCATCTGTGGCAGAGCTGGGCAAATGACCATGGGTCTCGTGGGTCCCAGGCTGGCACCTTCTCTTCCAACCTCCTGCCCCCTTTGTCCCTGGTTCAGTGTAAGCTGTGAGAGCTCTCTGGGGCACAGGAGCTGGCTGGTGCCCAGATGGAACTACATTGCCTATTGCACATATCTCGCTTTTCCCGAACATTGAGTCTGCTGCTACAACCATACCAGGGCCCGCCAGGATCCTTGCAGCTGGTCAGTGCTAAGTTGTGAACTGTGCTAAGTAGGGAAGACAAAATAGATCTTCCATCACTAGCGCAGCTCTGTGTTACTGGGGACTCACTGCTGGCTCAACCCAACCAGCCCTCCTCACACAGAGCCTGTAAATCCTCCAGCCCTGCTGTTCTCCTTTGTATTTCGGCAGTGCCCAGAGGGCTCAGTCCCGGATCAGGGCCCTGCAGTGCTAGACATTGTACACACACAGCCCGATTCCCCCCACGCTGGGTCTCCTGAATGGCTCCTGCCCGAAGGCGGGACGGCTCTATTCCTCACCCAATGTCTCCTGCTGGCAGAGATGCTCTGAGAGACGTCTACGCTCTGGGTCTCTGGGCTTCCCGGGCTGGGAGGCAAGCGTGGCTGTCTCCGGGCGGTTCTGCTGACTCTCCAGCAGCTGCACTTCAGGTGTCCTAATGCAGCCCTAGTCCTCTCCAGCGCTCAGGGGCACTGTCCTGGCATCGGACTGTCCTGGTAAATAGAACAATGGCTCCTGGCACCCTGAGAATGCCTGTTCCCCCGGCAACCTCAGTGCCATTTCCTATGGAAGTGATGGTGTCAGTAAAGGTGATGGAGGTGGTCAGGCCTAGTGCTTGGAGCTGGACTCAGGGGGCGGGGCAGGGCATGGGTGGAGCAAGGCTGGAGCGAGAGCAGGGCTGGAGTAGGACTAGGAACAGGGCTGGAGCAGGCTCAGCCTGTTGCCTATGTCAGGCAGGAGCGAGTTCCTGGCCCTGGAGTGATGTTGAGCAGACTGAGCTGCTGCTGTGAGACTGATATACCTGCTCTGGGAGTCACAAGGCCAGTTCCTGGCTTGTGGATTAGCTGGAGCCCAGCACAGGAGGGAATCAGCACCTTACAGATGGCTCCCGGGACGCTTGGCTCCCGGCCCCGCTGGGTATTGACATGCCAGGTGCAGGGGGCGAGGTGCAGCGCCAGGGAGGAGATTGGGGAGGCAGGAGCACTGAGGTGGGGCTGAGCGGGCAGGTGCTGAGGAGCTGCGGCTGGCTGGCCAGCAGAGAGGAGGAGCGGCAGCTCGGCTCTGGAGGGCCCAGCTGCAGCTCCACACAGGGCGCTGCCAGAGCCTGGCAGGCGGCTGGCTGAAGTGGCACTTTGTGATCTGGCACGGGCGGGAGCTAGCTCCCCACAGCTGAACGCTCCGCAGCGCCGGTGGATTCAGATCCAAACCAGGATCTGGCTCCAAATTCACAGCTGGCCCCTTCCCCCGATCTGGAGCGGCCTGCACCGTGTGGGGGTGGTTGATTTCACAAGAGAGGGGGCTTCCCACAGACTCTCCAACTCCCTCACTGTGACGAAGTGGGACTGTTCTTAATGTTTCCTCTGAATACTGTAGGGGTGCCTCAGTTTCCCCTATGCATTTCTTAAGTCTCTAGGTAGGGGGGATAAATGCCAGTGTGCATAAATGGCCAACACTCTGTCTCCTGGCAACTAATGTCCGGGGCCCTTCCCCCCCTGCAAGGGGATAGCTAAAGGTGTTGGAGAACAAAGATCAGGTCACCTCCTGGCGTGGGAAAGAGACAAAGGCCAGAGAGAAGGGGCTGGAGAGTTTCAGTTTGGAGCTGGCTGGGGAGGAGGAGTGAAGTGCAGATGTGGGTGTCTGGCTCACTCCCCCCCCAAAATGGACCGAGCTGAGGGGTCCTGTTCTCTGTACCTACAAGCTGTTTTAGACCAAGTTTCTATCATCTAATAAACCTCTGATTTACTGGCTGGCTAAGAGTCACGTCTGACTGCGAAGTGGGGGTGCAGGACCCTCTGGATTCCCCAGGATCCCACCTGGGCGGACTCGCTGTGGGAAGCGCAAGGAGGGGCAGAGGATGCTGAATGCTCCAAGGTCAGACCCAGGAAGGTGAAAGCCCTTTGAGCTTCTGGCCCAGAAGACAGTCTGCTCACAGAGAGGAGACTTCACCAGAGTCCTGACTGGCTTCATAGGGAGCAGCTCCAGAGCATTGTCTGGGGACTCCATGACACACACCTCTCATGCTTCTTCCCATTTGCCTTCAATCACCCCCACATGGCCCATGTTGGCCACCAGCTACCTCCCTGTCTGGACCCTTACCTGGCCCCATCATGGCAGTGGCTGAGCACGCGGGTGTTGTATTTAGCCTCTCAACCCCCCGCATGGAGCAGGGACGTGCTCTCCCTAGTTTGCTGAGGCCCAGAGCGACAGGGACTCACCTGATCTCACACAGAAGACCTACAGCAGAGCTGGGAACTGAACACCGCTCTCCTGAATCCCAGCCCAATGCCTCATCTACCAGCCTGTGTCGCCTTCCCGTGCCCTGCCACCAGCCCCGCCAAACCCTCCTCCCTGTCTCCGTCCCCTCCGGGCTGGACTGGTGTGACCCCTTCTGTCTGGCCACCGCAGACTCCCTCCTGTGCGCATGCCACTGCCCACTTCCTCACTGGCACCAGGCTAGACAGCCGGCACCGGGGCACTTGGTAGACGTGCGCCGCCCAGCCAGGAGCTCGGGGAAGGCTCGGTGTGGCTGGCGATGCAATGGAAAAGCAGAGGCGGGCAATAGAAGATTCTCCTACCTGGAGTCAGGAGTGGACAGAAGCCAGCGTGTATATGGGCCACGCACTTTCTGCTACCAGTGGCAGAGCTGAAATGGCTGGATCAGCTTTCCCAGCGGCACGTGCCAGCTCTCGCTCTGCCAGAGCCAAGCCTGGCAGTGAGGGGATGAGGCTTTGGCAGCCAGCAGGGGGCATGTCACAATGGGCAGGCGAGTCACAAGCCAGCCAGTGTGTGACTGCCCAGCCATGGGATGCCCCAGCCCAGATTAGTTTTGGCCTGGCCGGGGCTTTAGAGCCTGTCCTTCCCCACCGGGGTCATGGGAGGGACCTGTGATGGGTTGGATCACAGAAACCCCCCGGGAGCTGCCACCTGATGTGCCAAGACTACCTCTGCTCCTGTTTTCCCTGCCAGCTCAGGACTCCAGCGCCCTGTGTTGCTGAGCCAGACACTCCTGTCTGCTCCAACAAAGACCCAGGGTCTGAATTACTTGCACCAAAGCTGCAGGTTTACCTGAAAGCAGCTCACAGAAGTGTGCTTGTCTTTAGCATTCAAATGCCCAACTCCCAATGGGGTCTAAACCCAAATGAATCCGTTTTACCCTGTATAAAGCTTATGCAGGGTAAACTCATAAATTGTTCGCCCTCTATAACACTGATAGAGAGATATGGACAGTTGTTTGCTCCCCCAGGTATTAATACATACTCTGAGTTAATTAATAAGTAAGAAATGATTTTATTAAATACAGAAAGTAGGATTTAAGTGGTTCCAAGTAGTAACAGACAGAACAAAGTAAGTCACCAAGCAAAATAAAATAAAATGCGCAAATCTATGTCTAATCAAACACTGAATACAGATAAGATCCTCACCAGTTCCAGAATGCTCCCTTTTACAGACTAATCTCCTTTTAGCCTGGGTCCAGCAATCACTCACACCCCTTTGTTCCAGTTTCTTCCAAGTATCCTGGGGGGTAGGGAGGCTCTCTCTTTAGCCAGCTGAAGACAAAAGGGAGGGGTCTCCCATGGGTTTAAATAGACTTTCTCTTGTGGGTGGCGAACCCCCTCCTCACTCCTATGTAAAGTCCAGCTCCAAGATGGAGTTCTGGAGTCACCTGGGGAAGTCACATGTCCTTGCATGACTCACAGTCTTTACAGGCAGAAGCCATTGTCCACATGGTATCTTGTATGTCTCCAGGAAGACTTCTTATGTGGATTGGAGCATTCCAAGATGCATTGTTCCCCAAGTGCTTCCTGATCGGGTACTTAACCTTGCGAATTCCTTCCTAAAGAAGCTGACCAAATGCCTCACAAAGCTTACTTAGAAATCAAGCAAGTATACAGCCAATATTCTTAACCTCAAGTACAAACTGATATATGTGTACAAATAGGATGAATAGATCTAGTAGACCATAACCTTTACAGAGATATGTTACATGGCACAGGCAGCACAAAACATATTCCACTTCTGTCATATTTCCATAAAGCCTTATGGGAGGTACCGTCACAGGACCTTCCACTCCCCACAGTCACAGATGTTAGGCCGGAAGAGACCGCTGGGCTCGTCTAGTCCCAGCTCCTGCAGACCCCAGGCCAGAGCCCCTCCTCGTATCTCTGCAGCTGGAGCCGGGGGGGTCTCCGGATCCCCGAGTGGGAGAAGCAGTTCCATCCTGGCTCCTCCTCCTCATGACAGCGCAGAACGGGGGTTCCTGAACTCTCCCGACCCCCAGCTCCCAGCTCCCATGGGCGGCTCTTTGCACCTGCCCAGGCTGCCGGGTGCCTTGGCCGTGGGATGTAAAACGGCCCCATCTCTGCTTCCCCTCCCACCGCGGCAGCAACACAAAAGCTGCTTTAAGAGCAGCCCCCCACCCCAGCTGAGTCTCAGGCCTTGCTAGCCGCTCAGTGCCACGGCAGCCCCAGGACTGAGACCATAGGCAGGAAACACCTGTGTGTGAGGGTAGAACCAATGGGCTGTTGTCACAGAGTGTGGGGTAGTCAGCGCCCGGTACCCCTCTTCCTGAGATTCACTGTGACTCTCAGCCAGCCAGTAAAATGGAAGGTTTATTGGACAATAGGAACGCAGTCTACAGCAGAGCTTGTAGGTACAACCCAGACCCCTCGATCAAGTCCTTCTGGGGGGTTCAGGGAGCTTAGACCCCAGCTTGGGGTTCCCTGCGTTCCACCACCCAGCCTAAACAGGAAAACTAAAAACCAAAACCCTCCGGCAGCTTTCTCCCCCCTCCCCTCTGCCCTTCTCTCCTTTGTTCCGTCTCCTGGGCAGAAGGTGTCATTTCTCCCAACCCCGCTCCTGGCTCAGGTTACAGCTCAGGTATCTCCCTGCAAGGCCAGCCCCCAATCCCCAATGTAACTCCCCTGCTCCATCACAGCTGTGTTTGGAGTCTTTGAGTTTGATTTTTGGAGCTCTATTTACGTGTATACACGAGAACCCCAAGGAGGAGTAATGGAGTGGTAAAAAACCCATGTGTGAGGTTTGTTTCAGAAGCCTTTGAGGGAGAAATGGTTAGCAGGGCACTGCAGAGGCGCCTCTGTGCTTGGGGAGGGGTGTGCACAGGAGGCAGCTGACCCCATTGCAAGGATGGAGACACGCAACCTCTCCCCCAGACCAACAAGAGCTCTGTTAAGGACTCTGGCTCCCTCCTCTCTGGGCTGGGAATGGAGACAGGAAGGCTGCTATTGTGCTATCTTTAGCTGGCTGGGAAGTGCTCAGAGGCTGCAGTGGTGGGAGTCAGAGAGAAGGATACACCAGAGGGTGTTATACATTGCCAGGCGTTTGCAATCCATCAGTGGGTTGGACAGGTGACTCCATTACTCCTGTCAGCCTGCGGCAGTCATAGATTCCCCCCGCAGCACCTGCCATGTCCTGCTGAACCCAGCTAGTGGTTGGGAAAGGATCCTGGGGCGGAAAGGCTGATCTAGACAATGCATCTGACCCTGCATGATGTCCCAGGCAGGGGCTGCTGCAGTTCCTTGAACCACCCTGGGAGGCAGCTGGGCTTCATGATGCAAAGGCAGAACTGATGTTCCCCACTTGGGCCTGTGCATCCTACCTCCCCCGCCTCCACATCCCAGAGCAGTGGCTCCACCAATAAGACCGCTCTCCAGAGCGAAGGAGGTGCCGGAGCTGACTCCTCTCCGGCCAGCATGGCTCCGCTGTGGCTAAGAGCCCAAAGGACCGCTGATGACCCCTCTGTTGGCAGGCTGGTACCTGGATTCCTCCTTCTCTTACCCAGCATGAGCGACGGACTGTTTCCTGGGCCGGTCTCGCAAACTCTTTTTTCCATCACCACATGCCAGAGCCTCGGCGCCCTCCTCTCCCTCCCTGACTGCGTCAGCACTGCAGCCTCCGGATCCTCCCTCCCACACCCCGCACTGTCTCCAGGCCACAAACTCCTCTGCACTTGAGATCTGAGGGCTGGGGTGGGCGGGGGGGGCAGCTTTTAATGAAGTGGCTCTAGGACTGGTAAAAGGAACTGGGTGAGAGTCCTGGAGACCAAAGCTCCCTGGTCTTCCACAGCTTGGCCTGGCAGGGACACTGGGCTAGGCTCACCTCTTCTCCCCAGGTACCTCAGCCCTAGCCTGGAGAGCCCACAGCTGGGCTGAGAGGGGAGTTCAAGTCTCCAAGGCCCATTTGGTCCATGGCCTCTCTGGAAGGTGGTTCCATGGTGGGGATGCCTGGCCACTGCACTGAGTCCTACCAAATTCATTTCAGGTATGGGTCACCACACAGTAGCAACTTCTGGTACCTCCTAACCCGGGCCACATTTTACCCTTGGGGCAAAAGGTACACAGACTGTTGGTGGCTCCTCAAGCCATGTGCTTCTGTGGCATTCAGAGGTTTGGAAGTGATGGCCTTCTCCAGGAGAGGGATGAAGGACCGCATCCAAGGGCCAGACCCTCAGCTGGGGCAACTCCATGGAAGGCAGCCGAGCTACGTTAAATTACACCCACTGGGGGGGTCTAATCCCAACTTCTTAACACCCATGGAAGGACATGGGCTGGATGGGATGTTCTACCAAAGCAAACCTCCTTGTGATGAGTGACCCACTCCATCTGTCCCCATTGCACTTACCAGTCACATGGCCAGAAGCTCCAGGGCTGACATGAGAGAGTCTCTCTCTCTAGGAAAACAACGAGGAGTCCGGTGGCACCTTAAAGACTAACAGATTTATTTGTGCATAAGCTTTCGTGGGTAAAAAACCCACTTCTTCAGATGCATGGAGTGAAAATTACAGATGCAGGCATAAATATACTGTCCCATGAAGAGAAGGGAGTTACCTTACAAGTGGAGAACCAGTGTTAACAAGGCCAATTCAATCAGGGTGGATGTGGTCCACTTTCAATAATTGATGAGGAGGTATCAATTCCAGGAGAGGGGAAAGTTGCTTTTGTAATTAGCCAGCCACTCCCATTCCCTATTCAAGCCCAAATTTATGGTGTTAAATTTGCAAATGAATTTTAGTTCTGCAGTTTCTCTTTGAAGTCTGTTTCTGAAGTTTTTTGTGTTGAAGGATGGCTACTTTTAAATCTGTGATAGAATGTCCAGGGAGATTGAAGTGCTCTCCTACTGGCTTTTGTATGTTACTATTCCTGATGTCCGATTTGTGTCCATTTATTCTTTTACATAGAGACTGTCCAGTTTGGCCAATGTACATGGCAGAGGGGCATTGCTGGCACATGATGGCATATATCACCTTAGTAGATGTGCAGGTGAATGAGTCCCTGATGGTGTGGCTGATGTGGTTGGGTCCTATGATGGTGTCGCTGGAGTAGATATGGGGACAGAGTAGGCAATGAGGTTTGTTATAGGGAATGGTTCCTGGGTTAGTGTTTCTGTGTTGTGGTGAGTATTTGCTTCAGGTTGGGAGGCTGTCTGTAAGTGAGGACTGGCCTGCCTGCCTCCCAGGGCCTGTGAGAGTGAGGGATCGTTTTCCAGGATGGATTGTAGATCGTTGATGATGTGCTGGAGAGGTTTTATCTGGGGGCTGTATGTGATGGCCAGTGGTGTTCTGTTATTTTCCTTGTTGGGCCTGTCCTGTATCTATCTCTAGGGACACTTGTTTTCTGTTTCCCTGCTGCATGCTAGAGTGTGGGTTACCTGCCCTCCTTGGCAAGTGATGGGGTCTTGGCTCATCCTACCAGGGATCCAGAGGCATTTCCATTGCCTATCCAGTACCGCGACAACATCCTGGCCACTTCAGAGCATTACTGACTCATAAGGTGTGACGAAGTGGGGGATTTTTTTATTTTTTCGTGGTTTTCCAATGGTTTGCATGCAGAGGGAGTGGGACTCAGTGTCCCTGGGTGTTACTGGTTTAACAAGGTGAGGGGAGAGGGAGTTTGTTGTTACAGAGGACCGGAGAGGGAACTTGGGACCCCAGCCGATGGCCTGGAGGAGGGACACCCCAGCAACTGGTGACCTGACAGAGACGCAGCTCAGGAGTCGCAGCCGGTTCTGGCCAGTAGGAGGACAATGGGCTGCGACGAGAGGACCCCATGACCTAACCAGCCGGATCCAGCCAGAGGAGGGCGGAGAGGAGAGGAGGCCCAGATGACCCTGTTTACCTGGAAAGAAGACAATGGACAGAGGCGGGGCCTGGAGCCGGTGATATCAGATGCCCAGCTGGGAAGCAGGGGGGCTCGGGGCTGAAGATAGGAGGCAGGCAGGGCCAACTTGGATGCAGAGAGAGACTTGGATGTGCTGTGCTGAGGGAGGCCAGGCCTGAGGGTCAGAGAGTTTCCTGTGCTGTGTTCAATGCTCAATAAACCCTCCTGTTTTACGCTGGCTGAGAGTCACTTCGGTCTAGAGAACAGGGTTGCATCGTCCCCTTCGGGGGTGGGGGCCCCGGGGGTCCAGAGCGAGTGGACTCCCTGAGGGGGCCCACGGCAAGAGACAGATGTGCTAAGGCTGAGAGAGGTGTGGCTCCAGGAGGTGGAGGGGCCTGACCCCGAAAGAGAGTGGACCCCCGAGAAGGGCTGTCTCACTGGGCACCCCCACACACGGACCGCACAGGGCCAAGAGTGGGCACGATCTGTGAGTCCGTGACATAAGGTGAAGCGGACTCTGGTGAATCAAGGAGCGATGGAAGCCAGGGAGAGACGGTTTGGGGGAGACAGGGATGGTAATGGGCTGGGGAATGGTTGCATAGAGCTGGCCCTGGGACAATGGAGTCAGGATGTGGGTGCATTGCCAGAGCTGTGGGGAGAAGGGAGAATCTGGGGCTGTGGTGTGGGTAGGGATTGAGGCATGGGCAGAGCTCAGGGGAGACAGTTGGGGTGGAACCCAGGTTGGGATAGCAGTGGGTGATGGGTCGTGCTTTTGGGGAATCAGCAGAGCTGGGCTGAGAGAGCTGGTTGAGGTGATGCTTGCTCAGCCTGGTAACTGTCTCCCCCTTTCATCCTCTCTGGGCCCTGAGGATCAGGTGGTGCGAGAGGGGGGAGCGCGGTGCATGTAAGGGAGGCCAGTACTAGGAAGAGAACGCCGGCTCTCGCCAGCGTGGGGATCCTTTGCCATATCTGAACGTGCCGGCCAATTCACCAGGCCGGCGGGGAAGCAAATGGCGCTGGAATTCACGTGGGGATGGATCCAGGATCTGCTGAGGCATCCTTCTGGGCAGCTAACTGCCTGTGATGATCTGTTTCCTTTGGACGTGTGCCCGGGGCTCTTGGGCAATGTTTTCCTTGGGTCCAGTGATATTTAACCAACACTTTGTGCAACAGCCTCTTTTGGAGGGGTTGGGCAATATCGGAGGCACGCATTCGATGCCAGCTTAGCAGCCTCCCTTGACTTGGATGTCTTGCGCTGCTGCTGCTTCGACCCGCAAAGGCCAACTGAGGTCCTGTAGCCTGGCACCCCCTGCCCTAAGCACCCATGAGCCTGCCTGCTGCCCTCATCTCTGCAGTAAAAGGCTCAGTCTAAGAGCCAGCAGAGGGGCTTGACTAGACCAGGGCTCCAGCGATAAGGACTAGGCTGTAGGGGGGGGGGGCTTCTTCCTGCTGGGTGGGGAAAGCATCATTACAAGAGGCCTGAAATGAAATGCTGGAGGTTTGGGGGGGGGGTGATTTCATGGGGTGTCCCCCTGGCTTTGCACAGCTGGATGCGGGGGCTCAGCCTGGATCCCAGGGCATGGGTGGCTGGAGCGTAGCTTCCTCCCCCACACACTCCCACTGGTGCTAATTTGTCCCATACCCCAGAGAGACCCATGGACTGTGGAGACTGAACTGCCCTGGGACCTCAGTAGTGGGTCTCAGTGGCTCAGAGCTGAGGCACATCAATGCAGGCTGGTGTGGGGGCTTCATTCACAAGGGCTCCCAGCCACCTCTTCTCGCCAACCAATGCCAGGGGTGGGGCTGGCCCTTGGGTTATGCTGAAGACGGGTTCCCACATGATTGGCTGATTATTTTTTCCCCCAACTCAAACATCTGCTCTCCCTGCACCTGCCTCCATGGATGGGGAAGCTCCACTGATTCAGCACTGGACAGGGGCAGCCAGGACTTGGCCAGGCCTCTGGGAAGCCACTTACAACAAAAGAGCTGCTGGAGGCTACTTCCCTTCCAGGTAGGAGGCTGCAGAGAGATCCGCATGGGGCGAGTGACCCTGGCAGGCATAGGGTAGCTGAGTCCTGCAGTGGCTCACCCACTGGGCTCTGCAGCGCACCAAGGGCTGGGGCAGGGGTCCTCTACTCAACTATCAGCTTTATGGGGATGTTGTGAAGCCTGGTCATAGACTCCCAGACTCAGGGTGAGCTGGGAATGGAGGGGAGATGAGCGGGCAGTGCATGATTTAGAGGATCCTCTCCATCCCAGTGGCATAAAGGAGATCTGCCTGGAGCAGGGGGTGCAGGACATCAGGAGGAAGAAGGGATAGGAACTGTAGAGAGTCAGGGGAGGGTTTGGGGTGGGAGCTGGGAAGCAGCCCGGAATTCTTGTGGCCAGGTTGGTTTGGGGAGTGAGCCAGAGCTCTGCAATCCTGGCCTGTGGCTGGAAGGTTGGGAAGGGGAAGCTGTCACAGCTGTTTCATGTGGGTTTCCTTCCTCATCTCCTTGTGGCTGTTCACCCTGGAGTTATTAAGCAAGTTGCTGTGGTCTAGGGAAAGAGCTGCCACTCACACCTTGTGCTGCAGCTTCAACCTACAAAGGACCTGACTCCCATCCTGTCCCTTCCCATCCTTGTGCCCAGCTGGCATCCCTGCCCTGAATGCCTGACTGCCCCGCTCCCTCCCTAAGATAAATGGCTTGGAGAAGGAACCAGGAAAAGTTTCTGAGTCAAAATGCTAACCAGCCGTGACCCAGCTGGCCCAAATCAACCCAAACCATAGGAGGCTGGATGGGCAATCTGGCCTTGTGTGGCATGCTGCAGCACAGCCAGCCCAGGCTTCTTGTTCTGGCAGGTGGTGCTGTTACACATAGACTTAGAAATTCCTTTTCTTGGCGTGTGAGTGGCACACAGTCTTGGAAGACACGCTTAAGAAGTCCTGGTTAGCTTTGATGTGGATTCTTTCAGGGGCAGCTGTTGCAAGCAGCAGGAGTTTTCTCTGCTTTGAATGTCTCTAACTGGAGTCAGTTCTTGGGACCGAAGTTGCTCCCTGGGAAGTAGGCACAGGTGTCTGGGCTGAGGATTCTGATTGCGGTCTGACCCCCTCTGTCCCAGGACTGGTTTATACACAGCAACTAAACAAGCGGCACTAAGCCAGTACCCTGACTCCATATCACTGGCTTCCTACTGGAGGAGAAATCAACCTGTAGGGCCTGATATCCGCTCCTGCTCAGCAGAGGAGTGGCGTTATTAGTTTATTTTACAGTAGTTCTTTAGCAGCCCCAGCTGCAATCAGGCCCCCACCGTGCCAGTTGCTGAGCGAACGCAGTAAAACACAGTCCCTGCCCTAAGGAACTTGCATTGAAAGTGTCAGGCCAAAGGAAGGATTCCTCTCCCACTTTGAATTGAGACCAAGAGCCTTAACTCCTCTTCAAGGTGCCATTTTTCTGGGAACATGGGGCAGCTGAATATGGATGGAGTCCTGCAGCTGAAGGTTCAGATTTGCTGCCTTCTGGCTATAAGCCAAATGGCTCCCCCACCATCATCACTGACCTTTCTGCTTCGTGCCCCCCTCCCTCCACATCCTGCTCCAGCTCAACACCAGCTTGAACGTGCAGGGAGCCTACAGGGCGTCCGTGGCCCAGATGCAAACTCACCTGGGCAGCAGCAAAAGCTGCCACTCTTCTTGAGAAGCTCAGCAGGGGAAGAGTCAAAGGGCAGGGCCTGCCTGAAGGAGGCAGGTTTGTGCCGGAGCGAGATGGGTGGTTTGGTTGCCCAAAGTCTCTGTCCAGCTGCCATGGTTCCCTATTGCAGCCCAGCCAGTGCCTGAGGTCTGGCACTGCGCCCGCCCTGGGCTCACTGAAAGATGTTTAGTAAACACTTAGACATGATTTGGTGGGAGCTCACAGAAGTGTCTCACACGGTCATTAAAGCCTTGGCTGCATTCTGGAAGTGACTCAGCCCTGGAGCCGTTAGACCAAAGGCAAACAACATGCTGTTCTGGAGGCCAGTGGGCCATTTCAAGGTAGACACATGAGCATAGCCTGACTCTGCTATTCCAGTGCTGGAATTCCCCTCACAGCTGTGCCAGTGCTCCACATCCTGCCCCACTGCAGCCCCCTGCCATCCCAGCTGTGGGCTCCCCTCACACAGCTCTGCCAATGCTCCTGAGACCTATTCCAGGCCTAGGCGTTTTCTAAGCCGAAACACTGCCAAAGCCTGGGAGGAGGAGAGAGCCAGGCTGTCCCCTCCCTGCCTGAGACCCCAGGAATGGTGGTGATGCGTGGATGGAGGATTGTGTGGGGTCTTACAGGCCCTGCGCATGCAAGTTAAGCTCTGCAGCCTGTGGCTGGTCTGGGTTTTTCATTCCCAGCCTTCCAGTCTGCAATGTCCTAGAATCATAGAATATCAGGGTTGGAAGAGACCTCCGGAGATCATCTAGTCCAACCCTCTGCTCAAAGCAGGACCAACCCCAACTAAATCATCCCAGCCAGGGCTTTGTCAAACTGGGCCCTAAAAACCTCTTAAGGCTGGAGATTCCACCACCTCCCTAGGTAACATTCCGGTGCTTCACCACCCTCCTAGTGAAATAGTGTTTCCCAATATCCAGCCTAGGCCCTGTCTACACTGGCAAGTTGCTGCGCAGTAAAGCAGCTTTGAGCGCTGTAACTCCCGAGGTGTACACACTGCTAAGCCACTTGGTGCACAGAAACTGCACAGTTGGAGCGCTGTAAAAAACCCACCCCAACAAGAGGCGTACAGCTTTCTGCATCAGGGCTACAGTGCTGCGGTGCCAGTGTAGACACGCTGGTCGATTACAGCGCTGCGATTGGCCTACGGGAGGTGTCCCACAATGCCTGTTCTCATCTCTCTGGTCATGGGTTTGAACTCTACTGCCTTGCCCTCAGGTGACCAATTGTCATTCCCACCCCGTAAATTCCTTTGGAATTTTGAAAGTCCCCTTCCTGTTTGCTCTGTGATACATGCAGTGGTCTCAGCGCATCTTTCCAGGTGGCCATGCCTGCTCCACGCACCAGGCGATCCCCCGCTTGGAGCAAGGCTGAGCTGCTGGACCTCATCAGCATTTGGGGAGAGGAGGTTGTTCGGTCCCAGCTGCGCTCCAGCTGTAGGAATTATGGACACATTTCACAATGTATGACAGAAAGGGGCCGTGACCGGGACACACTGCAGTGCAGGGTCAAAGTGAAGGAGCTGTGGAATGCCTACCGCAGGGCGTGGGAAGCAAACTGCTGCTCCGGTGCTGTGCCCATGAGCTGCCAGTTCTACGAAGAGCTGGACGCGATACTCCGCAGCGACCCGACCTCCACTGCTAACACCACTGTGGATACTTCGGAGGCTCGCATGCCAGTGGAGAATGGACCAAGCCAGGAGGAGGAAATCTTGGACGAGGATGTGGAGTGAGAAGGGGACCCAGAGGCAGAGGATGACTCGGAGGTCAGAGATGCATGCAGCCAGGAGGTCTTTTCTACCCCTGGAGGAGCCTAGCCAGTCACAGCTGTCAGATGTTGGCAAAGCGCAAACAGGAGAAGAGGCCACTGGTAAGTGGAGTTGTTGGGGGCAGGAGGGTTGCAGAAAACAGGCTTGTCTCTGTATGATGCACCTACCCCCACATGCCCAGTCTGAGTGGCGGAACAGGCTGTTGATTGACTCCCTCACTTCATGGGAATCTGCCTCTGAGATCTCCAGGAAACTCTCATGGAGATACTGGGCAATCCACTGCCGCAGGTTCTTCATCAGAGCTGCTTTGTTTCTTGCCCCATTAACGGTAACCACACGACTGTGATCCACATAAGGACCAGGGCAGAAGCTGCAGTTTTGGAGAAGACCCTCCTTTGATTCCCTGCTCACCCTCAGCAGCGAGGATATCTTCCATAATGATCACATCCTGTGGAAAATGAGGGGACAGGAATGATTATCAGGCCCCCCCACTACAGTGCTGGCTCTCTCCAAGAGCCATGTGCCCAGTGTATAGTAGGATCCAGGAACACTGATTTACCCTACCCCTTTGGCTACTTGCCATTTTGGGGGTCTTGTGGCTCATGTGTGCTTGCCTAGGGTCAGCCAGTTAGTGACAGGTGTGTGAATACTGGCTGTTTTTTAAATCCCTGAATCAGTGGTCTCTGTGTTGCAAACAATACTGCTTCTGTAAAATGTTGCGTTTAAACTTCAGAGATGACCTTGGGAGCCCAGCCTCCCTCTTTGTTATTGCTGGCTGAAAGGCTGCGCAGAATTAGAAAGCGGCCACGCAGAACTAAGGAGGACTTCCTGCGTGAGGTTATGATGCACTCTGCCGCCGAGAAACAGGAATTGAAGGAGTGGCGGGAGAGCGAGAAGAGGGACCGAAAGGAGAAGGCGGCGCGCCAGAACGATGCCACAGAGCGGCTCTTAAACATTATGGAGCGCCAACCGGACACACTCCAGACGATACTAGCACTACAAACTGAGCAATTATGTTAAACATTCATATTGCATTGTCTGCACCAATCACCTCCTAGCATTACAAGCCCTGCACTCCCAAGCCTAGCAACAAATATTAGTGGCTTTCAGCTTCAAATTGCTGCCTCCAGGCATCCCTGATCCTTATGGCTCTGTGCTGTGCTCCTTTAATAGCCCTGGTCTCTGGCTGTTCAAACTCAGCCTCCAGGTTCTGAGCCTCAGCAGTCTAGCCCTGAGTGAAGCTTTCATCCTTCCCTTCACAAATATTATGGAGTGTACAGCACGTGGCTATAAGCATTGGAATATTGTCATCGGTCAGGTCCAGCTTCCCATATAGGCAGCACCAGTGGGCCTTTAAACGGCCAAAAGCACACTCAACAGTCATTTGGCACTTGCTCAGCCTGTTGTTGAACCACTCTTTGCTGCTGTCAAGTTGCCGTGTGTATGGCTTCATAAGCCATGGCATTAAGGGGTAGGCGGGGTCTCCCAGGATCACAATGGGCATTTCAACTTCCCCTAAGGTGATCTTCTGGTCTGGGAAGAAAGTCCCTGCTTGCAGCTTCCTGATCAGGCCAGTGTTCCAAAAGATGCATGCATCATGCACCTTTCCAGACCAGTCTGCGCTAGTGTCTGTGAAACGCCCACCGTGATCCACAAGCGCCTGGAGAACCATTGATAAATACCCCTGGCGATTAATGTACTCGGTGGCTAGGTGGTCTGGTGCCAGAATTGGAATGTGCGTGCCATCTATCACCCCTCTGCAGTTAGGGAAGCCCATTTGTGCAAAGCCATCCACAATGTCATGCAGGTTGCCCAGGGTCATGGTCTTTCAGAGCAGGTTGCGATTAATGGCCCTGCACACTTCTGTCAACACGAGTCCAACAGTCGACTTTCCCACTCCAAACTGGTTAGTGACCAATTGGTAGCAGTCTGGAGTAGCCAGCTTCCACAGTGCAATCGCCGCGCTCTTCTCCAACAGCAGGGCAGCTCTCATTCTCGTGACCTTGCGCCGCAGGGCTGGGGCGAGCTCATCACACAGTCCTATGAATGTGGCTTTCCTCATCCGAAAGTTCTGCAGCCTCTGCTCGTCATCCCAGATGTGCATGACGATGTGATCCCACCACCCAGTGCTTGTTTCCCGAGCCCAAAAGCGGCGTTCCACTGTGGTCAGCACCTCCGGGAATGCCACAAACAATCTCGTGTTGTAGCTAGTACGAGCGGCGAGACCCATGTCTCACGCCTCTTGCCTTTGTAGTTTCAGGAATAACTCCACTGCTACTCGTGACGTGTTAGTCAGAGCGAGCAGCACACTGGTCAACAATGCGGGATCCATTCCTGAAGCCCAAAGAGGCAGAGCGCGCAGTACACAAACCATTGAAAGATGGCTCCAAATGCGGACGGAAGCACAGGGACTTCTGGGATGTGAAGCAATGCATCACAGGGCTTTGGGACAGGACCCAGGATGCCCCGTGACCCTCTCCGCCTTCCCACAACTCCTAGCGGCGGAAGAGGAAGAGGTGCTCTGTGGGATAGCTGCCCAGAGTGCACTGCTGCAAGTGCCGCAAGTGTGAGCACGCTATTGCGCAGGCAGCTGACAATGTGAACACACAACAGCGGTTTCCCTTCAGCGCTCTCTGAGCGGCGCTGTAACTGCTGGTGATGTAACTCTGCCAGTGTGGACAAGGCCCTAGATCTCCCCCCCCCCCCCCACTGCAACTTGAGACCATTGTCCCTTGTTCTCCATCTCACTGAGCCACCCAGCACGCAGCAGCCATGGCTACCCTGGGGCAGCTCCAACCTGGGGGGTGGGGGGAGAGCTGTTTATATGGCAGTGGGCTCTGTCTGCAAGTCCATTGCCTAGTGCAGAGAACTGGACGTCTGGGGTTCTGATTCTAAATCAGTGTGGTCTCTTCTGAACTGGATTTCTGCCTCATTGGACGCCAGTGAAGGCAAAGGCCAAACTAAGAAAAGATGCTTTATTGTAAATGCACTCCAGTCTCAAGAAAGCCCCACTTTACACAGAACCCAGTGCCTAAGAGGAAGTAGTTCAGGCAGTTCAATCCTGACAGCAGTTAGTGTTTGGAAAGAGACATTATGTACGAATACAGTCAGCAGAGCTTTCGAGAGAAGATGTGAAAATTGTTCAAAGGTCCAAGCTAAGCACTGCGCCGTTAGGAAAAGGGGATGGGAAAGATGGACGGGTGACCAGCAGGGTGTGCGCTGCAGGTTTGCATATGTGATTTTATTGCTCGGCCACCTATAATGCAATACAGTATCAGCCGTGTGTCTTGTGACTGTGGGGCTGCATGGCGTTGTGCTGTTATTGGAGACATCGCATTGGTTATGTGAGTTTATACTACAGCAGGGGTGATGAGTTCCTGCGGTCGCTCAGGTTTCACATACCCTGACTTTTCGGTGTATTGTGAGCCTGTTTTCAAAGCCTGCTGAAGTTTTTCCATTGACCTTAATGGGCTTTGGGTCAGGCCCTAAATTCCCTAGATTGCTTTTTTTGTACCTACATAAAAGGAAAAGTCCCCGGGCGAAACCCTGTCGAGTGGCTTTCACTAGGTGCTGCTGCTACCTGTGGGGAATCCGTTCTCACTGAAAGACACCAGTGGGACTAAAGGTGCCGGCTGCCATCGGGAGCCATTACCGGGCCAGAAATGGGAGCGTCTAAGCTGTGAATCCGCTCCACAGGCAAACCCAAATACCCAGAGGAACTGGTCCTTATGCACCCTGAAGCTCCTGCCTTCTCTTTGGGGCCTGAGACTTACTGTCTGGGTCCTGGAGGGTGTCTACAAGGTAATCAGAGGGGTGACAGCAGCAGAGGGGTGATGGCAGACACAATCAGAGGGGTTACATCTGCAGAGGGGTGATGGCAGACACAATCAGAGGGGTGACAGCAGCAGAGGGGTGACGGCAGACACAATTAGAGGGGTGACGGCAGCAGAGGGGTGACGGCAGACACAATCAGAGGGGTGACGGCAGACACAATCAGAGGGGTTACGGCTGCAGAGGGGTGATGGCAGACACAATGAGAGGGGTGACGGCAGCAGAGGGGTGATGGCAGACACAATCAGAGGGGTTACGGCTGCAGAGGGGTGATGGCAGACACAATCAGAGAGGTGACGGCAGCAGAGGGGTGATGGCAGACACAATCAGAGGGGAAACGGCTGCAGAGGGGTGATGGCAGACACAATCAGAGGGGTGACAGCAGCAGAGGGGTGACGGCAGACACAATCAGAGGGGTGACGGCAGCAGAGAGGTGACGGCAGACACAATCAGAGGGGTGACGGCAGACACAATCAGAGGGGTTACGGCTGCAGAGGGGTGATGGCAGACACAATCAGAGGGGTGATGGCAGCAGAGGGGTGATGGCAGACACAATCAGAGGGGTTACGGCTGCAGAGGGGTGATGGCAGACACAATGAGAGGGGTGACGGCAGCAGAGGGGTGATGGCAGACACAATCAGAGGCGTGACGGCTGCAGAGGGTGATGGCAGACACAATCAGAGGGGTGACCGCAGCAGAGGGTGATGGCAGACACAATGAGAGGGGTGACGGCAGCAGAGGGGTGATGGCAGACACAATCAGAGGGGTTACGGCTGCAGAGGGGTGATGGCAGACACAATCAGAGGAGTTACGGCTGCAGAGGGGTGATGGCAGACACAATCAGAGGGGTGACAGCAGCAGAGGGTGATGGCAGACACAATCAGAGGGGTGACAGCAGCAGAGGGTGATGGCAGACACAATCAGAGGGGTGACGGCTGCAGAGGGTGATGGCAGACACAATCAGAGGGGTGACAGCAGCAGAGGGTGATGGCAGACACAATCAGAGGGGTTACGGCAGACACAATCAGAGGGGTGATGGCAGACACAATCAGAGGGGTGACAGCAGCAGAGGGTGATGGCAGACACAATCAGAGGGGTGACAGCAGCAGAGGGGTGATGGCAGACACAATCAGAGGGATGACGGCAGCAGAGGGTGATGGCAGACACAATCAGAGGGGTGACAGCAGCAGAGGGTGACGGCAGACACAATCAGAGGGGTGACGGCAGCAGAGGGTGACGGCAGACACAATCAGAGGGGTAACGGCAGCAGAGGGTGACGGCAGACACAATCAGAGGGGTGAGGGCAGACACAATCAGAGGGGTGACGGCAGCAGAGGGGTGATGGCAGACACAATCAGAGGGGTGACGGCAGCAGAGGGTGACGGCAGACACAATCAGAGGGGTGACGGCGGCAGAGGGTGATGGCAGACACAATCAGAGGGGTGATGGCAGACACAATCAGAGGGGAAACGGCTGCAGAGGGATGATGGCAGACACAATCAGAGGGGTGACGGCAGACACAATCAGAGGGGTGACGGCAGCAGAGGGTGATGGCAGACACAATCAGAGGGGAAACGGCTGCAGAGGGGTGATGGCAGACACAATCAGAGGGGTGACGGCAGCAGAGGGGTGAAGGCAGACACAATCAGAGGGGTGAGGGCAGACACAATCAGAGGGGAAACGGCTGCAGAGGGATGATGGCAGACACAATCAGAGGGATGACGGCAGCAGAGGGTGATGGCAGACACAATCAGAGGGGTGACAGCAGCAGAGGGTGACGGCAGACACAATCAGAGGGGTGACGGCAGCAGAGGGTGACGGCAGACACAATCAGAGGGGTAACGGCAGCAGAGGGTGACGGCAGACACAATCAGAGGGGTGAGGGCAGACACAATCAGAGGGGTGACGGCAGCAGAGGGGTGATGGCAGACACAATCAGAGGGGTGACGGCAGCAGAGGGTGACGGCAGACACAATCAGAGGGGTGACGGCGGCAGAGGGTGATGGCAGACACAATCAGAGGGGTGATGGCAGACACAATCAGAGGGGAAACGGCTGCAGAGGGATGATGGCAGACACAATCAGAGGGGTGACGGCAGACACAATCAGAGGGGTGACGGCAGCAGAGGGTGATGGCAGACACAATCAGAGGGGAAACGGCTGCAGAGGGGTGATGGCAGACACAATCAGAGGGGTGACGGCAGCAGAGGGGTGAAGGCAGACACAATCAGAGGGGTGAGGGCAGACACAATCAGAGGGGTGACGGCAGCAGAGGGGTGATGGCAGACACAATCAGAGGGGTGACGGCAGCAGAGGGTGACGGCAGACACAATCAGAGGGGTGACGGCAGCAGAGGGTGATGGCAGACACAATCAGAGGGGTGATGGCAGACACAATCAGAGGGGAAACGGCTGCAGAGGGATGATGGCAGACACAATCAGAGGGGTGACGGCAGACACAATCAGAGGGGTGACGGCAGCAGAGGGTGATGGCAGACACAATCAGAGGGGAAACGGCTGCAGAGGGATGATGGCAGACACAATCAGAGGGGTGACGGCAGACACAATCAGAGGGGTGACGGCAGCAGAGGGTGACGGCAGACACAATCAGAGGGGTGACGGCGGCAGAGGGTGATGGCAGACACAATCAGAGGGGTGATGGCAGACACAATCAGAGGGGAAACGGCTGCAGAGGGATGATGGCAGACACAATCAGAGGGGTGACGGCAGACACAATCAGAGGGGTGACGGCAGCAGAGGGTGATGGCAGACACAATCAGAGGGGAAACGGCTGCAGAGGGGTGATGGCAGACACAATCAGAGGGGTGACGGCAGCAGAGGGGTGACGGCAGACACAATCAGAGGGGTGAGGGCAGACACAATCAGAGGGGTGACGGCAGCAGAGGGGTGATGGCAGACACAATCAGAGGGGTGACGGCAGCAGAGGGTGACGGCAGACACAATCAGAGGGGTGACGGCAGCAGAGGGTGATGGCAGACACAATCAGAGGGGTGATGGCAGACACAATCAGAGGGGAAACGGCTGCAGAGGGGTGATGGCAGACACAATCAGAGGGATGACGGCAGCAGAGGGTGATGGCAGACACAATCAGAGGGGTGACGGCAGCAGAGGGGTGACGGCAGACACAATCAGAGGGGTGACGGCAGACACAATCAGAGGGGTGAGGGCAGACACAGAGGGGTGACGGCAGCAGAGGGGTGATGGCAGACACAATCAGAGGGGTGACGGCAGCAGAGGGTGATGGCAGACACAATCAGAGGGGTGATGGCAGACACAATCAGAGGGGAAACGGCTGCAGAGGGGTGATGGCAGACACAATCAGAGGGATGACGGCAGCAGAGGGTGATGGCAGACACAATCAGAGGGGTGACGGCAGCAGAGGGGTGACGGCAGACACAATCAGAGGGGTGACGGCAGACACAATCAGAGGGGTGAGGGCAGACACAGAGGGGTGACGGCAGCAGAGGGGTGAGGGCAGACACAATCAGAGGGGTGATGGCAGACACAATCAGAGGGGTGACAGCAGCAGAGGGGTGACGGCAGACACAATTAGAGGGGTGACGGCAGCAGAGGGGTGACGGCAGACACAATCAGAGGGGTGACGGCAGACACAATCAGAGGGGTTACGGCTGCAGAGGGGTGATGGCAGACACAATGAGAGGGGTGACGGCAGCAGAGGGGTGATGGCAGACACAATCAGAGGGGTTACGGCTGCAGAGGGGTGATGGCAGACACAATCAGAGAGGTGACGGCAGCAGAGGGGTGATGGCAGACACAATCAGAGGGGAAACGGCTGCAGAGGGGTGATGGCAGACACAATCAGAGGGGTGACAGCAGCAGAGGGGTGACGGCAGACACAATCAGAGGGGTGACGGCAGCAGAGAGGTGACGGCAGACACAATCAGAGGGGTGACGGCAGACACAATCAGAGGGGTTACGGCTGCAGAGGGGTGATGGCAGACACAATCAGAGGGGTGATGGCAGCAGAGGGGTGATGGCAGACACAATCAGAGGGGTTACGGCTGCAGAGGGGTGATGGCAGACACAATGAGAGGGGTGACGGCAGCAGAGGGGTGATGGCAGACACAATCAGAGGCGTGACGGCTGCAGAGGGTGATGGCAGACACAATCAGAGGGGTGACCGCAGCAGAGGGTGATGGCAGACACAATGAGAGGGGTGACGGCAGCAGAGGGGTGATGGCAGACACAATCAGAGGGGTTACGGCTGCAGAGGGGTGATGGCAGACACAATCAGAGGAGTTACGGCTGCAGAGGGGTGATGGCAGACACAATCAGAGGGGTGACAGCAGCAGAGGGTGATGGCAGACACAATCAGAGGGGTGACAGCAGCAGAGGGTGATGGCAGACACAATCAGAGGGGTGACGGCTGCAGAGGGTGATGGCAGACACAATCAGAGGGGTGACAGCAGCAGAGGGTGATGGCAGACACAATCAGAGGGGTTACGGCAGACACAATCAGAGGGGTGATGGCAGACACAATCAGAGGGGTGACAGCAGCAGAGGGTGATGGCAGACACAATCAGAGGGGTGACAGCAGCAGAGGGGTGATGGCAGACACAATCAGAGGGATGACGGCAGCAGAGGGTGATGGCAGACACAATCAGAGGGGTGACAGCAGCAGAGGGTGACGGCAGACACAATCAGAGGGGTAACGGCAGCAGAGGGTGACGGCAGACACAATCAGAGGGGTGAGGGCAGACACAATCAGAGGGGTGACGGCAGCAGAGGGGTGATGGCAGACACAATCAGAGGGGTGACGGCAGCAGAGGGTGACGGCAGACACAATCAGAGGGGTGACGGCGACAGAGGGTGATGGCAGACACAATCAGAGGGGTGATGGCAGACACAATCAGAGGGGAAACGGCTGCAGAGGGATGATGGCAGACACAATCAGAGGGGTGACGGCAGACACAATCAGAGGGGTGACGGCAGCAGAGGGTGATGGCAGACACAATCAGAGGGGAAACGGCTGCAGAGGGGTGATGGCAGACACAATCAGAGGGGTGACGGCAGCAGAGGGGTGACGGCAGACACAATCAGAGGGGTGAGGGCAGACACAATCAGAGGGGTGACGGCAGCAGAGGGGTGATGGCAGACACAATCAGAGGGGTGACGGCAGCAGAGGGTGACGGCAGACACTATCAGAGGGGTGACGGCAGCAGAGGGTGATGGCAGACACAATCAGAGGGGTGATGGCAGACACAATCAGAGGGGAAACGGCTGCAGAGGGATGATGGCAGACACAATCAGAGGGGTGACGGCAGACACAATCAGAGGGGTGACGGCAGCAGAGGGTGATGGAAGACACAATCAGAGGGGAAACGGCTGCAGAGGGATGATGGCAGACACAATCAGAGGGGTGACGGCAGACACAATCAGAGGGGTGACGGCAGCAGAGGGTGATGGCAGACACAATCAGAGGGGAAACGGCTGCAGAGGGGTGATGGCAGACACAATCAGAGGGGTGACGGCAGCAGAGGGGTGACGGCAGACACAATCAGAGGGGTGAGGGCAGACACAATCAGAGGGGTGACGGCAGCAGAGGGGTGATGGCAGACACAATCAGAGGGGTGACGGCAGCAGAGGGTGACGGCAGACACTATCAGAGGGGTGACGGCAGCAGAGGGTGATGGCAGACACAATCAGAGGGGTGATGGCAGACACAATCAGAGGGGAAACGGCTGCAGAGGGATGATGGCAGACACAATCAGAGGGGTGACGGCAGACACAATCAGAGGGGTGACGGCAGCAGAGGGTGATGGCAGACACAATCAGAGGGGAAACGGCTGCAGAGGGATGATGGCAGACACAATCAGAGGGGTGACGGCAGACACAATCAGAGGGGTGACGGCAGCAGAGGGTGACGGCAGACACAATCAGAGGGGTGACGGCGGCAGAGGGTGATGGCAGACACAATCAGAGGGGTGATGGCAGACACAATCAGAGGGGAAACGGCTGCAGAGGGATGATGGCAGACACAATCAGAGGGGTGACGGCAGACACAATCAGAGGGGTGACGGCAGCAGAGGGTGATGGCAGACACAATCAGAGGGGAAACGGCTGCAGAGGGGTGATGGCAGACACAATCAGAGGGGTGACGGCAGCAGAGGGGTGACGGCAGACACAATCAGAGGGGTGAGGGCAGACACAATCAGAGGGGTGACGGCAGCAGAGGGGTGATGGCAGACACAATCAGAGGGGTGACGGCAGCAGAGGGTGACGGCAGACACAATCAGAGGGGTGACGGCAGCAGAGGGTGATGGCAGACACAATCAGAGGGGTGATGGCAGACACAATCAGAGGGGAAACGGCTGCAGAGGGATGATGGCAGACACAATCAGAGGGGTGACGGCAGACACAATCAGAGGGGTGACGGCAGCAGAGGGTGATGGCAGACACAATCAGAGGGGAAACGGCTGCAGAGGGGTGATGGCAGACACAATCAGAGGGATGACGGCAGCAGAGGGTGACGGCAGACACAATCAGAGGGGTGACGGCAGCAGAGGGGTGACGGCAGACACAATCAGAGGGGTGACGGCAGACACAATCAGAGGGGTGAGGGCAGACACAGAGGGGTGACGGCAGCAGAGGGGTGATGGCAGACACAATCAGAGGGGTGACGGCAGCAGAGGGTGACGGCAGACACACTCAGAGGGGTGACGGCAGCAGAGGGTGACGGCAGACACAATCAGAGGGGTGACGGCAGCAGAGGGTGACGGCAGACACAATCAGAGGGGTGAGGGCAGACACAATCAGAGGGGTGATGGCAGACACAATCAGAGGGGTGACAGCAGCAGAGGGTGATGGCAGACACAATCAGAGGGGTGACGGCAGCAGAGGGGTGATGGCAGACACAATCAGAGGGGTGACAGCAGCAGAGGGTGACGGCAGACACAATCAGAGGGGTGACGGCAGCAGAGGGTGATGGCAGACACAATCAGAGGGGTGACAGCAGCAGAGGGTGACGGCAGACACAATCAGAGCGGTGACGGCAGCAGAGGGTGATGGCAGACACAATCAGAGGGGTGATGGCAGACACAATCAGAGGGGAAACGGCTGCAGAGGGGTGATGGCAGACACAATCAGAGGGGTGACGGCAGCAGGGGGTGATTGCAGACACAATCAGAGGGGAAACGGCTGCAGAGGGGTGATGGCAGACACAATCAGAGGGGTTACGGCTGCAGAGGGTGATAGCAGACACAATCAGAGGGGTGACGGCTGCAGAGGGTGATGGCAGACACAATCAGAGGGGTGACAGCAGCAGAAGGGTGATGGCAGACACAATCAGAGGGGTGACGGCAGCAGAGGGTGATGGCAGACACAATCAGAGGGGTGACGGCAGCAGAGGGTGACGGCAGACACAATCAGACGGGTGGCAGCAGACACAATCAGAGGGGTGACGGCAGCATAGGGTGACGGCAGACACAATCAGAGGGGTGACGGCAGCAGAGGGTGACGGCAGACACAATCAGAGGGGTGACGGCAGACACAATCAGAGGGGTGACGGCAGCAGAGGGGTGATGGCAGACACAATCAGAGGGGTTACGGCTGCAGAGGGGTGATGGCAGACACAATCAGAGGGGTGACGGCAGCAGAGGGTGACGGCAGAGACAATCAGAGGGGTGACAGCAGCAGAGGGGTGATGGCAGACACAATCAGAGGGGTGACAGCAGCAGAGGGTGACGGCAGACAATCAGAGGGGTGACGGCAGCAGAGGGTGACGGCAGACACAATCAGAGGGGTGACGGCAGACACAATCAGAGGGGTGACGGCAGCAGAGGGTGACGGCAGACACAATCAGAGGGGTGACGGCAGACACAATCAGAGGGGTGACGGCAGCAGAGGGGTGATGGCAGACACAATCAGAGGGGTTACGGCTGCAGAGGGGTGATGGCAGACACAATCAGAGGGGTGACGGCAGCAGAGGGTGACGGCAGAGACAATCAGAGGGGTGACAGCAGCAGAGGGGTGATGGCAGACACAATCAGAGGGGTGATGGCAGACACAATCAGAGGGGTGACAGCAGCAGAGGGGTGATGGCAGACACAATCAGAGGGGTGACAGCACCAGAGGGTGACGGGAGACAATCAGAGGGGTGACGGCAGCAGAGGGTGACGGCAGACACAATCAGAGGGGTGACGGCAGCAGAGGGTGACGGCAGACACAATCAGAAGGGTGACGGCAGACACAATCAGAGGGGTGACGGCAGCAGAGGGGTGATGGCAGACACAATCAGAGGGGTTACGGCTGCAGAGGGGTGATGGCAGACACAATCAGAGGGGTGACGGCAGCAGAGGGTGACGGCAGAGACAATCAGAGGGGTGACAGCAGCAGAGGGGTGATGGCAGACACAATCAGAGGGGTGACAGCAGCAGAGGGTGACGGGAGACAATCAGAGGGGTGACGGCAGCAGAGGGTGACGGCAGACACAATCAGAGGGGTGACGGGAGACACAATCAGAGGGGTGACGGCAGCAGAGGGTGACGGCAGACACAATCAGAGGGGTGACGGCAGCAGAGGGTGACGGCAGACACAATCAGAGGGGTGATGGCAGACACAATCAGAGGGGTGACGGCAGCAGAGGGGTGATGGCAGACACAATCAGAGGGGTGACGGCAGCAGAGGGTGATGGCAGACACAATCAGAGGGGTGACAGCAGCAGAGGGTGACAGCAGACACAATCAGATGGGTGACGGCAGACACAATCAGAGGGGTGACGGCAGCAGAGGGTGATGGCAGACACAATCAGAGGGGTGATGGCAGCAGAGGGTGACGGCAGACACAATCAGAGGGGTGACGGCAGCAGAGGGTGACGGCAGACACAATCAGAGGGGTGACGGCAGACAGACCCAAGCTAGCTTTGCAGTAGCTAGCTCAAATAACAATAGCAGTGAAGTCGCAGCAGCAGGTGCTGTATCAATAACCATCCTGCCTGGGACCCTGGATGTGGACTCGATTGACTCGCCCATGCTGCCGCAGCTTCACTGCTGTTGGTACTCCTGCCAGCGAGAGCAAAGCTAGGTCGGGTCTGTCTGCACACTGGAAGAACTCTTGCTTGACTCCGAAAGAAGGATTGGAAGTTTTGATGGAAGGAATGGGAGCGCTGGGACTGGGAGAGCTTTCCTTGCGTGTGTGTGTATTAAATAATAATAGTCACTAACTCTTTCCTTCCGCAGATCCCAAAGCATTCCAGAAAGGAAGAGCAGTATCATTATCCCCATTTTACAGATGGATAAACTGAGGCACAGAGCAGCAATGTGATTTGCCCAGGATCACCCAGCGGGCCAATGGCAGAACTAGGAATAAAACTCAGGTCTCCCCAAGTCTCAGCCCAGAGCTCTGGCCACTAGGCCACACTGCTGACAGAAACAAACCAACGAACTTTAAACAGTCTGGGTAAAAAATCCCTTCTGTTCCTGTCTCAGCAGACATCACTTCCTTGGTACCCGTGATGTCACAACCCCGCCAGCTCCCCTGTCACCTAGAATGTCTTCCAGGGTAGACCAGGCCAGAATTCCTAATGGAAAAACCCTGTCTCACTCCATCGAGGTCATCCTCTCCAACCTTCCTGTGCCTCGGTTTCTCCCCTGCCCCCATAGAGGATAGTCCTGCTGGGAGGGTTCATTCCCTAATGCTCTAAGTGCTATGGACTATTACAGCCTGGCCCTGCAGCAAATACCAGCAGGCAGGGCTGAGAGCATAATGCAAGGAGCCTTTCCTGCCCAGACCTTTCAATAATATATGAACATTGTGTAACATCATCACACTCCCTTTTATCAGTCCGGAGAATTACAGCTGTGATGGAGGTAGAATCAGGGATCCTGGAGTGCAGGGAAGAGCCCCAGTTAGCCCCGCAGACCCCTTCGAAGCATCCCTGTGTGTCCCCTAGCTAGGCCTGGCCCTCTAGGAGAGCGTGGTTTTGCTGATGCAGGGAGTTCCTTGTGGGGCGGGTGGAGAGGGCTCTGCTCAGGCACTGCTGTCTGTATATCCACCCCTGGCCTGCCAGCCCTTTGTTTGTCACTAAACAAGAAGTTCAGGAGATGTTTGTAAAAAGATGCATGTTTGAGACACCTGACTTGTTAGCTGAACCTGAATTTCAGGTTCCCAGCCTCGACTTTGTCCTGACTGTCTGCATGTTCCTGGCCCCCACTGGAAGGGAAGTTACTTGGCCAGAGAACAGAGAGCAAGGTAGGTTTGATACTCCTTCCTCTTGCATGCAGACGTCCAGGTGCAATGTCTAGGTTCCGTAACCAGAGGATAGCCTGTGGATCAAGGGAGGCCAGGAATTGCAAACTGCCCTCCAGCTATGGAACTGGGCAGGCTTCTACCACGAGTTATGATCTGCAACGCTGCCCCACAGTCCCTGCGTGGAGAGGAAACCAGGCCAGGGCAGAGGCAGCCTGTTGAGCCTGGCCCAGGATCTGTGATTAAGTGGACAAAGAGGCAGATGCAGCAACTGACTCCTGAATTTACTTGGTGCATTAGACTCTTTCCCACCGCTGCGTCCTCTCTGTAAGAATGTAGTTTTCAGCACCTTGTCAGTGTGTGGTAACCGGCCGTCTGCGTTCTTGTGCAGGAGTGCGTGAGCAAAGGGGCGTTGAGAGCTGTGGTGTCACACCTTGGTCCACAGGAGCAGGATCCCTCCCCTGAATACGAGCAGTGGGTTGTTTCCTGTCTGAAAACAGGGCACCAGTCAACCGGAGATGTCATTGGTTGGTTTCCTCCGGCACAGCTCTCCAGGCAGGCTTAGCAGTATTGGCATCTTGTTAAGGGTCTCGATTTTTCTCCAATGACTAGCTGAACTTCAGGCCAATATTTGTGAAATGGGGCAGCTATTGTGGGCACCAGCTTTGAGACCCCTTGACCTGATTTCCAGAGGTGTGGAGCGCCCGCAGATCATGGACTAGTGGAGCAGTTACAGGCGATGTAGGCAGGGGACGTGCTTGGAGTTCTCTTTCAGGTCATGCTGCGAGAACCCGATGGGGCTCTCTTGCATTTAAGTCTTGCGCTGGGGTGCGCCCCGGCATGGACATTCAAGCCCAGCATTTTATGAGGCCCTGGTGTCCTTTTGCAGTTTTTTTGCAGTACGTCATCCTGCGAGCAACACAGGATTGCAATAACGTCACTATAGGTCCCCCGGCCTCCAGCTCCAGAGAGATCCCCTCTCATCGCAGGAGTCCTGGGCTGGAGGTAGGATTCCGATGACTGAGCCAACCGTGTCTTATAAACTTGCACCCCCAGATCAGCACAAAATAGTGGGATGAGGGGAGGGATAGTTCAGTGGTTTAAGCATTGGCCTGCTAAACCCAGGATTGTGAGTTCAATCCTTGAGGGGACCATTTAGGGATCTGGGGCAAAAATCTATCTGGGGATTGGTCCTGCTTTAAGCAGAGGGTTGGACTAGATGACTTCCGGAGGTCCCGTCCATCCCTGGTATTCTATGATCAACACCCACCTCCCATGCATGTACACCAGTTTCCCTTCTCCCCTACCCACCCTATTGGATAGATCTGGAGAGCATGATTCGGGATTAGTGGTAATTCTCTGCCCTTATTTTTCAGAACTGAACATTCACGTCAGCAGAGGCTGGCACAGGGAATCTTCTCCCTCTGAGAAGCCCCCAAAGAATTGCCCTTTGTCAAAACGGCAGCTCTCCCCCACTGCTCTCAACCGTATTGCCTCCAGGGCAGGCCGTGAACGGAGGACAATGGCAGACAGTGGCCGTTTTGCCAACGGGCAGTTTTCAGTGAGTTTCTCTGAAGACATCCCATCTTGATTTAAGAAATTGTCAATGATGGGGAATCCACCTGGTAAATTGTTCCCATGGTTAAT
Source organism: Emys orbicularis (assembly GCF_028017835.1). Taxonomy (NCBI): domain Eukaryota; kingdom Metazoa; phylum Chordata; order Testudines; family Emydidae; genus Emys; species Emys orbicularis. The sequence goes on along the minus strand of NC_088694.1, from coordinate 33,304,012 downwards.
TGCTGTCATGGTTAACAATTTACGCCTTTTCTCCAGTCTGAAATCCTACATATTGCTTTTCAAAAGCTACTCTTTGCACCGGATCGGGTCCAGATTCATTTCCCTGCCAATTTTTGCCTAGATAGACAATGGCTAAACTGAGATCAAAAAGGCCCCCCCCCCCAAAAAAAAACCCAACAAAAAACCTGATGCCAAATGCTAACTTTCTAAAGGCCCAATTTTAAATCCATTTTCACTCCTAAACTAATAGATTGATTTGTAAATTCTTGCAGAATTCGGCCTCCGCTTGGAGTGAGGGCTGTAATTTAGAGGGGATAGGTTGTGTTCTCTAGACATAATGAACAAGTTGAATCCTTGCTTTAAGAACACAATTCAGTCAGCTTTAACTATGGATCCATGACTGGCGCCTCCAGAACTCTTTAGATAGGTGTCATAGCATGCCTGGCCCCTTTAAGGGGAGATGGGCCCAGCCCACCTGTGACTAATAAGTTACCTCCCTGCAGGCTGTGGGGCCAGGGCATCAGGTGATCGCTTGAAAAGCACCTGGTCTTTATAAAGGCCAGCAAGAGCTCAGTTGAGAGTGGCTGGGAGCCTGATGCTTGCAGGGATTGCTGTGGTCAGGGAAAGAACCCAGCTGTCAGGTGACTCCCCGGTACACAGGTTGGGGGTGAGAGCTGCGGGAAGTAGAAAGGTTCCTATGGGAGGCCCTGGCTCTGTGCACTGGGTGAGGGAAGAGCTTGTAGGAGCTGGTGCCGGGCAGAGGCAGTACCTTATTTGGGGATTTTGCCTAAGTTCCTGGTTAATCAATAAATGATGCCTTGAGGGACGGGCCTGAAACAGGCTCTGGTGTGGTATCCGTCCTTCCTGGGCTGGCGAGGTAGCCCACTGCAGGCAGAGGTGTGACTGTGGCATGGGTCGCGATACCGGAGCAAGCGAGCTAGCCCAAGCTGTCGGGGCTTCACGGCTATTGCTTTCAAGCTAGCCAGACCCAAGCTAGCTGGGGGATGTCTATAGGAGCCGCAGTCGCCCCTCTGGCTGCGGGATAGCCATCCCTACAGAGCTATCGAAAAGAAAGGGGGGGGGCTATTCCTGTACCAGGCACGGGGAGGAGTGCGCTTAAAACGAATAAAATGATGCTGCAGGGAGACCACTTGCCCACGTCTCATGCGGGTGGTACCCAAGGCCCGTGGAGGCAGTTTCCTTCATCCCATTGCACACGTCTCCGCCTCAGTAGCAGCCAGCAGGTAGTAGAAAGGGCAGGGTGAAGGGCTGTAATGTGTTTCGAGGGCATCTGCATCATTGGCTGAACAATTCCGTAACACTTACAATCAGTGACTTAGCAAGTGTTGATTGCGGGCCCTGCCCATCCTCCCAAGGCAAAAGGGCCCTAGAGAGGACTAATAAACCCTCCTGCTGCCCACTAGCACCTGACTGGGGTCAGGGCGAAACTTCTGTGGGCAGGTTTGTCCGTAATTGCTCATTAGGGGATTTCTTGCACCTTCCTCTGGAGCAGCTGGTGCCAGGCGCCTGGGCTGGCTGGATTCATGTGCTGAGCAGTTTGGGGTTCCTATTTACTGACGACCATCAAGTGCTGTGAGCAAGACCCTGCCATTCATATCCTTTAACACCTGAAGACTGGGTCTAGGGTCCAGTGCCTGGTGCATCCACGTGCTCGTACCTGGGCTGGGATTCTAAGTGGTCGGAGAGGAGTTGAGACACGTCTGACGTTGTGCAGCTGCCTCTCCTCGCCCCGAATCTGCCCTTGCTTTTCATGCCAGATTCCTGCTGCAGGTAGCAGGCTGCGCCTGAGGGTCGCAACCCCGGCTCTCAAATGTCCAGGTATCACTCGAGAAAAGAGCCAACGTACTACAACAGCCAAATCATCAAAGGCTTTAGAGTGCAAAACAAACATTGTGTATTGCACCTGGGAAGCCAGGAGGTCAGAGCCACCCTAGGGTGTGCTCCTTTCACCTGTGTCGGCAGGCATGTTCTGCAGTAGCTGATGTTTCCTCGTGAACTTCGGGTGCAGCCCCCTGGACTAGTAGCTTTATTTTTCTGGCAGGGCCCGTGAGCTGCTGTGCACCGTACAAATGGATCCGTGCCTGCAGATCTTCCAGCGCTCAGTGCAGTGAGCGGATCTGGAGGTCGCAGCGCCCCAGAGCTCTGCAGTGTACTGGGTTTTGTGGGACATCTCACAATTGGAGTTGGGGGGGGGGGAGACAGCACCTCTCCCTTCAAATATGCTATAGACCAGTGGGGGTGCACCCACCTGTCCTGAGTGCTGTTTATATGTGCAGGTGCTTTGCAGCCCTCCTCCCCCAGCCCTAGAAGGCAGCCAAGTATTCGCCTGTCCATGTGACAAATAAGTCAAAGGAGCTCATGTTGATATAAAATTATTCTACTTAACTGCCAGGGGGCAAATTTGTCACGTACACATGGAAGCTATACAGCACAGCTATAGCTATGTCTTAACTCAGGAAGTTCCTTCGAGAGGAAATGTAGCCAAACTCCAAACCTGGAGACAATGGAACTTTCTGTGCCTGCGTCCTGTAAATAGCTAACCGCTTGGTTTGCAAAATAAGCAAGGAGGAGGGGGCAAATAAATAAACAATAAGAGGGGCAGATACATGTAACTTGCTAATTATGTATGGTAATAATGGCAAATTTTAGCCAATCATAGAGCGATAAATTATCATAAGCAACTGCATATAATGCTTTGGTGTAAGTGTTTTCTTTGTTCTTGCTGACTTATGAGCTCAAACCCAATTGCAATTGAAATAAACGGATCGCCCCTCCTGGGGCTCCTTGCTTAGCTAGTTGTGTCCGTCTCTCCTTATTCCTCAGCTGGAACCGACAGAAATTTCTATGACAATGTCATGTGACATAACTTAGTATGGCAGATCCCAAGTTTATTCAGTCAGGGGCCGCTCCCTGGCTAGGAGTTCAGTCTGTTTGTGGCGGTTTCTTCCTGGCCCCTGTAGAGCCAGCAAACACCCTCAGCTCCCCGCCGGGCCCCTCACCCTTACGGGTGTCCTGTGCCGGACCCTTGTCACGGAAGCTGGTGAGAGCCGCTTGGGACTCTGGCTCTCCGCGCTGTGAGAGCCGAGGCGCTGGCTGGCTGCCTGGCAGCCCTCCCTGCCCTGATCCCTGAGCAGGCCGCCTCTGCATGGCCAGGCGCTCCCCAGGCGGGGCGGGCAGCGCTGCTCCGAACAGTGCCCCTCATGCACTCTTGCCTCTCCCCCGAAGGAGCCCGGCCGAAACTGGCAACGCCCCCAGGCGCCAGCCCCTGCCCGCGGAGCCCGGCTGCCATGAGATGCTTCCCAAAGCGCTTGTTCGCCACTGCCCTGATGCTCCTGGGTCTGCTCCTGCTCCTCAGCCTCTGCCTGCAGCGCCCGGAGGACCCACTGGTGGTAAGTACCAGGCTGGGCTGGGTGGAGACTTCGCCTGTGCCTGCCCCCGTGCTCCGTAACTGCTGTGTTCCCCTCCCCTGCCCCAGGGCTGCCCCACATCCCCTCGCTCTGGGGTCTGTGTTCCCCTGGCCCTGCCCCAGGGGCTGAGTGGCTTCCCCTCCTCTTGCTCTGGGGTCTGTGCTCCCCTGGCTCTGCCCCAGGGCTGCCCCGCATCCCTTCTCTGTCCCTCCCCTTGCCCTGCCCCACATCCCCTCCCCTCGCTCTGGGGTCTGTGTTCCCCTGGCCCTGCCCCAGGGCTGCCCCACATCCCCTCCCCTCCCCTCGCTCTGGAGTCTGTGCTCCCCTGGCCCTGCCCCTGGGCTGCCCCGCATCCCCTCCCCGTCCTTCCCCTAGCCCTGCCCCACGGGCTTTCCCGCATCTCCTCCCCTCGCTCTGGGGTCCACGCTCCCCTCTCCTAACCCCACCTCCCATCCCTGAATTGGGGGCTTCATGGCCTCTCCTCCCTTGCCCCACTCCAGTGGAGATGTCTGAGCAGGAGGAGGGCGTGACTGGCTGGGTGGGGGGTGGAGCAGCACTACTAGGGGATGCTGTTCTCCAGCTCTAGCCCTCCTGAGCAAAGGGGGCTCTGGGCTGGAGCCCCTGGCGGACGAGGTGTATTGCCACAGGCCTGCCTTGGGGTGCGCTAACAGCAGCTAACGCTGGCTCTGCTCTGGCTCCCAGGAAGAGGTGAAGCGCTGGGTCCAGGAAATGGTGCTGCAGCAACTCCAACCCGATGGGAACCTGCGCAGCTTCCAGGAGCTGTGGAACGCTTCTGCCTCCAGGAACGTCTCCTATCGCTACCTTGCCGGCCACCCACCCTGTAGGAAGAGTGAGTATCCCAGGACCAGCCTGCTTTAGCCTCCAGCATTCTCTGCCAGCAGCTGGATCTGGAGAGAGATGGTCTAGAGCTGTGGTTCTCAACCTTTTTGATACCACGGGGACTGACTTGCTGCCTTCGTAAACTGTGTCCGGGAGATCTCCGGGACTGGCGAGAAACGCTGGGTTAGAGGCACCAGCCATAGCGGAGCAGCTTTTGGGAAGCCAGCTGACGGATTTCTGCAACTGCTGCTCTGGCACCAATGCAGAATGGGGGATAACCGGCTTGGCAGCAGCACTGCTGAGAAGGATCTGGGAGCTGTGGTGGTTCATAACCTCAGCAGGAGTCAGCAATGCGATCCTGTTGCACAAAAAGCAAATGCAACTTTAGATTGCATTAACAGAGGCATACTCAGCGCTGGTTAGGCCTCAGCTGGAGGACGGTGTCCATTTTTGGTCACCACTATCTAGAAAGGATGTGGAGAAACTGGAAAGGATCCAGAGGCGAGTGACAAAGATGACCAAAGGGAAGGAATGCAGCCATACGAGCAAAGGCTGAAGGAACTGGCTATGTTTAGTTTGGAAAAGAGATTAAGGGGGCACATAACGGTCTTCAGACACTTGAAAGGCTGCCATAAAAAAGATGGAGAAAAGTTGTTCTCTCTTGCCACTGTGCTGTAGTTTGACCCCATTGCAATGGGGTCAAACTACAGCACAGCCACAGGCACCAACTTTTTTTGGTGCCGGTGGGTGCTCGCGCCGCCACCCCTTCCCACCCCGACTCCACCTCTGCCCCAAAGTCCCCGCCCGAACTCCGCCCCTTCCTGCCCCTATTGGATCCCTCCCCAAATCCCCGCCCCGGCCCCGTCTCCTCCCCCAAGCACGCTGCGTTCCCCCTCTTCCCCCCTCCCTCCCAGGCTTCCCATGTGAAACAGCTGTTTCGTGGCGCCAAGTGCTGGGAGGGAGGGGGGAGAAGCAGGACGTGGTGGCGCACTCAGGGGAGGAGGCGGAGCGGAGGTAAGCTGGAGCGGGGAGAGCAGGGCGAGGAACTGCCGGTGGGTGCAGGGCACACACCAATTTTTCCCCATGGGTGCTCCAGCCCCAGAGCACCCACAGAGTCAGCACCTATGAGCACAGCAGATGTAGATTAAACCTCAGGAAAAACTTCCTAAATGTAAGAAGAGTAGGACGATGGGACAGACGCCTAGGGAGCTTGTGGAAACTCCTTCGCTGGAGGTTTTCAGAAGGAGGCTAGAGCCATCTGTCTGAGATGGGTTAGACACAACAAGTCCTGCATTGTGGCAGGGGGCTGGACGAGCTGACCTTGCGATCCCTTCTCACCCTGTGGTTCTGAGTCTATACCTGTGTTTGGGTGCTGGGCTTGGCTGTCTTGCCCGTGGCGGGGCTCGCCACCATTTGAGAGGTCTGGGAGCAGCCTTGACGTTACTTGGAAGAATGGCGTGGGCTTTACTTGAGTTAACATCCTAGTGAAGACAAGGCAGGTTGTAGCTGTCACATGAGTCTGCAGGTCAAGTTAAAGGCTAGGCTCCCCCGTAGCCTCTACCTGTTAACTCCTCTGAAAGCTACAAGCTGCCACACCCTCACTAGGGCTCTAGCAAACACATGGCTGAGTCTCTCCGGAGCCTGGAATAGCGGCTGCAGACGTTTGTCACTGAGGAGCTATTCACGCCCACGGGAGAGGGCCCAAAACAGAAACAACAGTGGGCTGTGGCCTTCCCTCTGCTGCAAGTGGGAGTGTGTGACCCCGCCCCCCGCTCCCGGGTCCGAGACAAAGCACAGGGCAGACTTGCGTAGGGTGCAAAAATCCACAGGAGTTTAGTGAGTAGGGTTACCATTCGTCCGGATTCCCCAGGACATGTCCGGCTTTTTGAGCTAAAAATAGCATCCGGGGGGAATTTGTAAATGTCCGGACTTCCCCCCCCCCATGCAGAGTGCGCGCGGCTAACAGGGCAGCCGGCCAGATGGTGCCACTTACATGGGGTCTGACAGCCAGAGAGAGCCCCTCCTCCTCTCCCCTGCAGCAGAGATCACTCCCTCCCTCCCTGCATTCGCAGATCGCCTCCGGCAGTCTGGAGCTCCTCCCCCGCTCCTCCTGCCCAGCGTGCTGGGACGAGCGGCTCAGGCCGTTCCTGAGCAAGTTCACAGAGACATTAGGCGAAGGCCAACAAGGGGGCCAGGGGGTCGGAGAAGGGGCAGGGAGGTTTTGGAGGGGGCAGTCAAGAGACAGGGGGGCGGGGCGGGAGTTTGGGGGGGGCTTTCTGGGGGAGGCGTGGATAAGATTTTGGGCAGTCAGGGTACAGGTAAGGGGTAGGGTCCTGGGGGGCAGTTGGGGGGGGTCTTAGGAGGGGGCAGTTAGGGGACAAGGAATAGGGAGGCTTAGGTAGGGGGTGGGGTTCTGGAGGGCAGTTAGGAGCAGGGGTCCCAGGAGGGGGCAGTCAGGGGACAAGGAGTGGGGGGGGTTGGGAGTTCTGGGGACAGGGCTGTCAGGTGGCAGGGGTGGGGAGAGGGATCGGAGCAGTCAGGGGACAGGGAGCAGAGGGGTTTAGATGGGTCGAGAGTTCTGGGGAGGGGGCTGTCAGGGGGTGGAGAGTGGTTGGATGGGGCGTGGGAGTCCCAGGGATCTGTCTGGGGGTGGGGGTGTGGATAAGGGTTGGGGAAGTCAGGGTACAGGTAGGGGGTAGGGTCCTAGGGGGCCAGTTAGGATGGGGGGAGGGTCTCAGGCAGGGGGACAAAAGGCAGGGAGGCTTAGGTAGGGGGCGGAGTCCTGGGGGGCAGTTAGGGGCAGGGGTCCCAGGAGGGGGCAGTCAGGGGACAAGGAGCGGGGGGAGGGTTGGGGGTTCTGAGGGGGGGAAGTGGGAGGGGCAGGAGCGGGGCTAGGGCAGGACGGGGGCGGGGCTCCTCCCGTCCTCTTTTTTGCTTGCTGAAATATGGTAACCCTATTAGTGAGGCATTTCCCCACTGCTCCCAGACACAGGTTCCCTGCCGCAGTCTCGCTGGGCCCCACAGGCCTGGCCCAGGCAGCCTGCAAATCACTGCTTTGCTTTACTGCAGAAGGGGTTCCAAAACCAATCTCCACCGTCCCGCGCCAGGCCCACCTTCCCCCTAGAGCTCTGGCACCCAGGCAGCAGTCTCTGCAAAGGCTCTGGGCTGATCCTTTCCTCAGGAAGCAAAAGATAAGAGATCTGTTCTCCTCCTGGGACAGCCACCCACAGACCTGTCCACTTCCCTTGGTAAATTCCTTCATTACCTGGCAGCGAATGCAGGTGCAGCGGGGCAGGGCTGAGCCCCATAGCCCTTGCCAGCTCAGTGTGGGGCTGGTGTCCCCCATCACAGCCGGGAAGGGAGTTTCCCCTTGGCATAGCTGGTGTGACACTGTCGCCCAGTGGGCAAAACTATCTGGCACAAGACGTACAGCTTCCTTCTAGCTCTGTTTGTGCAACTCTTGCTACTCCATGGCCACAGGGAGGCAGTTCTTCCTACCTGCTCCTGCTCTCCCTTGGGGAAGGGGACCAGCAGAAGAGAGAGGAGACCCTGTCCTGTCTTGTGTGTTGGTGGAGGGTTTTTTTGGTGGCACTAAAATTCTCATTTGCGTCAGTTTGGAGGTGCAGTGGGAGTGGTTGAGTCATCTGGGGCGAGGAGAGATGGCAGCTATTCCACTCTGATTAAACAACACGGGCTTGGAGCTTTTCACTGAGAGAGATTCGGTAGGACGCAAAGGGGAAATTAACAAGAAAACGTGATAAATAAGCAATGGCGGGTACGCACACATGTCTCCTGAAATTACTAGCATCATTAAACAATTCACATTTACCAGTGGGCTAGCTGCTGTACAAACAAATAGTACAATTTGCTTCCTGACTCCTAGAGCCTACCATTGAAATTCAGAAGACAGACACAAAGTTGGGGAAAGGAATAGAATCATAGAATATTAGGGTTGGAAGAGACCTCAGGAGGTCATCTAGTCCAATCCCCTACTCAAAGCAGCAGGGCCGGCTTTAGGGCAATTCACCCGATTCCCCCTAAGAGGGCCCCGCAACGTCCCTAAGGACCCTCCGCCGAATGCACCGGCAGCCAATAGAGCTGCCGCCGAAGTCCCGCCGCTGTCTTCAGCGGCAGCTCTTTTGAATCGGGCCCCGCAGTGCCTAAAGCCAGCCCTGCAAAGCAGGACCAACCCCAACTAAATCATCCCAGCCAGGGCTTTGTCAAGCCTGACCTTAAAAACCTCTACGGAAGGAGATTCCACCACCTCCTTAGGGAACCCATTCCAGTGCTTCACCACCCTCCTAGTGAAATAGTGTTTCCCAATATCCAACCTAGACCTCCCCCACTGCAACTTGAGACCATTGCTCCTTGTTCTGTCATCTGCCACCACTGAGAACAGCCGAGCTCCATCCTCTTTGGAACCCCCCTTCAGGTCGTTGAAGGCAGCTATCCATCTCAGGTGGGATGTAGCCAATCTGTCATAGGTAAGGCTGGGCACAACTCCCCGTAAAGGCCCAGCCATCCTCTGAGACCTTCAGTAGAGGGTGTCAGCCTGAGTTCAAACACAAGGACCTGCTATTGGCTTCTTGTGAAATCAGCCAGCCTCGCACCCTCATAGGTATTTAGGTGCCCAACTCTCCCGGATTTCAAAGGGAGTTAGGCCCCGAAATACCGTGAGGGTCTGAGCCTTACTGATGTGTCAGTGGTGCTCATGTCTGTCCTTTCATCCCTCCGTGTTTCAGAGTTCCTCACTGTGGGGCTGTCGTCTGTCAAGCGGAAGCGAGGCAACTACCTCCTGGACACGCTGAAGTCCATCTTCAAGCAGTCAACCCAGGAGGAGCTGGAGGAGATGGTGGTGGTGGTGCACCTGGCTGACCCGGACTCGGGGTGGAACACCCAGGTGGTGACGGACATTACCGCAAGATTCACTCCCCACCTCCTCCGGGGCCAGCTGCTGGTTATCCATGCCCCTCCGGAGTGCTACCCGCCCCTGGAAGGCCTGAAGAGGAACTACAATGATGCCGAGAATCGAGTGCAGTTCAGATCCAAGCAGAACGTGGACTATGCATATCTCCTCAGCTTCGCTGCCAACCTTTCCTCCTACTACCTCATGATTGAGGACGACGTGCAGTGCTCCAAGTCCTTCTTCACTGCCATCAGGAAGGCAGTGGCATCCCGGGAAGGCTCCTACTGGGTCACGCTGGAGTTCTCCAAGCTGGGCTACATTGGCAATCTCTACCACTCCAGCAACCTGCCCCAGCTGGCCCAGTTCCTGCTGCTGTTCTACCAGGAAATGCCGTGTGACTGGCTGCTGGGGCACTTCCGCCTGCTGCTCACTCAGAAGGAGGTGATTCGCTTCAAGCCGTCCCTCTTCCAGCACATCGGCCTGTACTCCTCCTTCCAGGGGGCGGTCAATCGGCTGAAAGACAACGACTTCGAGGCAGATTCCTTGGACCTGCCTGACAACCCCTCAGCTGTGATGTTCACAGACATAGACACCTTTGAGAACTACCTGCCCAGCAAGGCCTACGGCACAATGCCAGAGTACTTCTGGGGGAAAGCCCCGTCTGCCAGCAGCCACTTCACCATCGTGTTCCACCAGCCTGCCCGTATCTCACGGCTCCAGGTCCACACCGGCTCTGAGGAGCGCCACACCGACTATCTCCACTCAGGGGCCGTGGAGCTGGGCAGCCAGCGGCAGGGGAAAGGCAAGGGCTGCTCTACATACACCCACATCGGAGCCTTTGAGAAGGGACACTTTGAACGGAACGGCTTGGAGAACAGCACAGCTGCCGCCCCGGAGTGCGTGCGGATCCTAGTGACAGAGAGTCAGAGCGAATGGCTGATCATCCGCAGCATCAGCATCTGGACCAAACCAAACAGCTAAGGGGGCTGCAGGGGACAGAGGCACGGCTGGTGACCCACACACCAGGGAGCTGGCCTCCCTTCTCAGGGGCAAGCAAGCGGTTTGGGGGTGTCTGAGGGGCAATGGAGGGTGGTGGCACTGCCCCTCCCAGGCAATGACACCCTGCGGGGGAGGCACAGTGAGGGCCTAGTGGGGAAGGAAGATGGGGCACTGAGGGTCAAGGTAGTGGCACAGCAGGATCCTGGTAGCATGGCAGGATGATGCATTAGGGCAAGAAATGGGAGCTAATGCAGCACATTGATACTCTGGCCGTTCAGGGCACCCTATGTCCTTGGGCACTAATTGCCGGTGGATAGGAGAGCCTGGGCCCACAGAGCTGACTGACTCCTCTGAACTACTTCCTGTGGGGGCCGTGCAGTCAGAACCAGGCCCGGGGAAGGCGTCCCACTGGGCCAGACCCCAGGAGCGAGACCTGGAATGGTGCTTGCAGCAGACCACTGGGGCTCTGGAGAGGTCAGGAGAGCCAGCAGTGCCCAGCTTGGGGCAGGTTCAGAGCATTGTCTACTGGGGAACTCTAGCCCAGACGTGGGCAAAACCAATGCCCCAGCGTGTGAGGCTGCTCCCAGGGCAGAGGCAGCCACGGGGGAAACCTTGGCTCAGGATCCTACTGCTCACAGTCGACCTGCTCTACCCCAACAGTTTAGAACTGGGCGTCCAACCTCTCCAACCTGACGGCTAAAATGCTGTACCCCGAATGCCAGGGGGCTACATTCATGGTGGGAGGGGCAGGTTATTAATCACATTCATTACAGCAGTGCCTAGGAACCAACCAAAATCGGCCTGGTTGTGGTAGGTGCTGCACAAACACAGAGTGGCAGACAATCCCTGCCCTCAAGCGCTTACAATCTAACTAGACAAGACAGCCTGCTCGCCAGCCCCCTCCTCGCTCCTGACTTCTTCCAAAACCACATTGAGCCCCTAGAAGCAGGGCCTTGTGTGGCCCCTGGCACCACGGGGCCAAATACAGGGGCAAGAACTCCTCCGTTCTGTGGCAGTGTTCATCTAGTATATCCACTGTTAGGCTCAATCCTTTGACAATCGCAAGATTGGCTTAAAAGTCATGAGATTTTTACAAACATCATAAATATTTGGTTCTTTTCACTTGCCTTCTGGTGTCTGAGCTTTTAGGGTCACACTTGGGTCACGTTTTTAAACTTTTCTCCGCCACCGGGAGGGTGAAAAGAACCCTTCATATTTGTTTGAAGTGCAAGCTGAGATTCTCTTGTATTCACCTGACTTCAGGCCTTATGAGGAGTATCAAATATCATGACACAATCAAATCATGGGAATTGGCAACATTGGGTATCCCCAGGACACACCCGTCATTGCCAGTCCTAAGCGCACACAGCTGGCTCTCTGGGCCTTGGCTTCTAGAGGCCAGCCTGCACTTCTGGCCCGCTCCTCCACTCCTTGCCTACAAGCTAAATAAGCCTGGCAACCCAAACCCCCAGCCAGCTCTCAGAGGGCATGTCTACACTGCAATGTAAGGCATGGGTTAGTGGGACCTGAGTCCGTGGACCCTGCATTTGGGAGTGTCCATGCCCTAGGTTTAAAATTTCAGGACACAGGCCCCAAAGCCGGGGCTCCAGCATCCACACTGCAGTACTCAAACCGGAGTCAAACCACCCTATCCCAGGCTTCCTAGCGCCCTCCCCAGCTGTGGCCACTCTAGCTCCTGGTTCAGTGTGGGAAAACGTGACTGTTCGCCCTGCACATGGCAGGAAGCTGTTACGGCCCATCGGGTTCCCAACGCATCCTGCCAAGCCGTCTTTTGGGTCTGCACGCTCCCGGCAACCAGAGCCAGCAACAGGGAGGAGTCCCCGTTTGAAGAGCTTCTCTTGCTTGTGCTTTCACTTCTGGTTCAGCAAACAGGTAGAGCATGCCGGAGACGTTGGTGGGCAGGGGCGTGGGCAGGAATTTCAATTTGACCACTTTTGGAAGGGCAAGTTAAACACATACATATTATACACATTAAACCATATCAACACACGCACCTACATCATCTGCATAGAAATAAACAGTGGTACACTCACCATTTCGACGGAAATCCATGCACCGGGGAGCCATCTGAATAAAGGTATCCACAGCCTCTTCTGTGTTAACGCTGTTGGTTACGTCAGTCTCTACTGCAAGAATTAACAGTTGCTGAAGACGAGCTTCTGTCAGGCGGCTGCAAAGTCTACTAAGTTTACACTTTTTAGCATTAAAACATTTTTCTGCAGTTGCAACTGTAACAGGTAATGTTGCCAAAAGCACCAATAGGTCAAATCCATCAGGATACAAAAGTTCCAGGTCATGTTCTTTACAGACCTTCATGAGTTCCAGAAAAGATATTCCGCTGTCTGGTCCCTGAGCGTTTAAAATAGGTTCAGTGTGGTGTACTAATAAATCATATTGCATTTCAGGAACTCTGCACTGAAATTCTTCGTTCAGCTTCACAAGTGCTTCTTTTCCTTTTGATATATGAACAGTTTTCAGGCTTTTTGCAGTGAGATAGGACACGCTTTGAGTATTAAATTGTCTGTCGATTTCACTTATTGCAGCATTGAGTGCAGGGAAAAAGAAATCGACTTTATATTTATTGTTTAAAGATTCCAAAAGGTAGGATGCGGTGTGACTGCGATAAAAATGATCCAGAGTTTTTGCTGGTTGCCTCTTCCTGTAAGCTGGCATTTGCAGATTCAGTTCAGTAGCCTGCTGTTCAGCTTTGACGAAATACCTGTGGAACTTTTCATCCATTCTCAGGTTGTGCAAAACTTTTCAGCAACTCTCTATTGCATTTACTGCACAGGCAAAATCAATGTTTTCCCGCTGCAAGAAGGTGATAACATAATACACACATCCAAAAATACCAAGATGCAGATTGTGAATTCGAAATCCATCCGTACCATAAGCCCCTTTGCTTCTGCCAACACACTTGCTTTGCTGGCATTCTGCTGACTATTGATTAAAGTTTCTCTAGTAACAGAAAACTATTCTTCTGTGACCTGCAAAGCTTGGCAGTATGAATACCAGTGCACTTCATGAGGAGCCTGAAGACGTGTTTCTTGACCACTGTATTCATTGCTATTGACACTTGAAGTCCCTTCTGTCTGTATCATGGGCCTGGTCTACACTACGGGGTGAGGTCGAATTTAGCCGCGTTAGGTCGATTTAAAAATGAATGCGTCCACGCAACCAACCCCATTCCGTCGACCAAAATGGCTCTTAAAATTGACTTCTGTACTCCTCCCCGACGAGGGGAGTAGCACTAAAATCGACTTTGCTGAGTCAAATTTGGGGTAGTGCTGATACAAATCAACGGTATTGGCCTCCGGAAGCTATCCCAGAGTGCTCCACTGTGACCGCTCTGGAAAGCACTTTGAACTCTGATGCACTAGCCAGGTACACAGGAAAAGCCCCGGGAACTTTTGAATTTCATTTCCTGTTTGGTCAGCGTGGCGAACTCAGCAGCACAGGTGAGTATGCGGTCCCCCCAGAATCATAGAGCGTAGAATGTTTCTACGCACTCGCGATGACATGTTTTCCGAGCTCATGCAGTCCTTCCGCACTGATAGGGCACAGCTTAATGCATGGAGGCATTCAGTGGCAGAGGCCAGGAAAGAATTAAGTGAGTGTGAAGAGCGGAGGCAGGATGCGATGCTGAGGCGAATGGGGGAGCAAACAGACATGATGAAGCATCTGTTGGGGGAGCAAATGGACATGATGAAGCATCTGTTGGAGCTGCAGGAAAGCCAACAAGAGCACAGACCCCCGCTGCATCCACTGTATAACCGCCTATCCTCCTCCCCATGTTCCATAGCCTCCTCACCCAGACGCCCAAGAATGCAGGCGGGGGGGGGGAGCTCCGGGCACCCAGCCACTCCACTGCAGAGGATGGCCCAAGCAACAGAAGGCTGTCATTCAAACAGTTCGATTTTTAGTGTGGCTACAATAAGCAATGTGGCCTTGTCCTTCCCTCCTCCCCCACCCCACCCGGGCTACCTTGTCCGTTATCTCTTTAAAAAAAAAATTAATAAAGAAAGAATGCATGGTTTCAAAACAATAGTTACTTTATTTCGAAGGGAGGAGGGTGGTTGGCTTACAGGGAATTAAAATCAACAAAGGGGGCGTGTTTGCATCAAGCAGAAACACAACTGTCACACCGAAGCCTGGCCAATTATGAAACTGGTTTTCAAAGCCTCTCTGATCTGCAGCACGCCTTGCAGTGCTCTTCTAATCGCCCTGGTATCTGGCACGAAACGATTGTCTGCTGTTGCTTTCATGGAGGGAGAGGCAACTGACGACATATATCCAAAACCACCCGCAACAATGTTTTTGCCCCATCAGGCATTGGGAGCTTAACCCAGAATTCCAATGGGCGGCGGAGACTGCGGGAACGGTGGGATAGCTACCCACAATGCACTGCTCCGTAAGTCGATGCTTGCCACGGTAGTGATGACGCACTCCGCCAACTTAATGCGCTTTGTGTGGACATATGCAATTGACAATATAAAATCAATTTCTAAAAATCTACTTCTATAAAATCGACCTAATTTCGTAGTGTAGACATACCCATGGTGTCCTTCTGTATTTTTTTAAAGATGGTGCTGTGGTAACTACTAGGTGGAGGAAAGTATACAGGTTCTGAACAAGTCCAAAAAAGTTCTTGGAAATGGTATTAGAGCTCAAAGGAGCAACCACGACTAAATGTAGACAATGCGCATAGCAATGTGTGTAAACAGCACGTGGTTGTTTTGTTTGGTTGTTAACAACCATCCAGCAAGAGCCATTGATGGGATTTCCCCCCCCTAACTTCTGTGTACGTGTGCCATGATATTACACCTCCCAGGTCTAAGCGACAGTGCAGGGCATCTCACAGACTAATTGAACCTTGTTAGTGTAGTTATTACCTTGGTTATCAATATGTGTAATTGTGTATTATATAAATGTTGGGGTTTTAAGAGTTATTGTTGTTAAGTTTTGGCTTGTAAGGGAAGATGTGGTATTGGGAGTTGTGCCTTCAAGGGCTGAGCTTCCCAGACAGAGAGTCTGGGCAGGGTGCCACAAAGCTCTTGTTGTTTTGTACAGCAAGCTGGAACTAGGCATAGAATGCTGAAGCGCTTGTGAGCACCCTCAGCATTGAGGCCCAGATCCTCCAGGGCATTTCAGCTCCTAAATCCCATTGAAATCAATGGAATCACCTTTGTGGTCTGGATGTGATCTCTGAATGCCACAGTCCCCACTGGGCTCTGCTGAGGATTCTCAGGCCTCCAAGAGGAGCCTGCCAATTGGTGGATTTGATTGGAAGCCAGGTGCTACTCGGGGCTGGCACAGAGTTTGCCTCCTAACCTGGGGCAGTTTGGGCCGAATCTCCCTTGGCAGTTTGGGGCTGAGTCAAAGCCTGCAAACTCTTGAACCACAAAAAAGAACCTGCAAATCCAGCTCCGTGATGGTCCCATGGTACCATTCAGGACGATCTTGTGTCTTCTAGGGCTGGCGGTATCCCTGCCAGAGGCAGAGTCTGTCCAACTGGGGCCGGATGGAAACGTCGCCTCTGAATTTGCCATCTAGGCCTGATATTTCTTCACCTAGAGCCTTAGAAAACCCCAGGAGCCACCACCATGTCAGTCCTCTGCGGCTAACCCTTCCTGGCCAAGGGGATGGCACGGGGCAGGGAGCAGACCTTCCTTAGTCCTTCCATTCACACATTGCTGGATCTCTGTCTTTAAAAGCACACACCTAGTCAGTGATCAGTCAGTGTGTGCAATTACTTACAGCTGTGACTGGGGTGGAGGAAAACCATCTACCAAGGTGCGTGTACCAATTCCAAACTTGCCATACTCCCAGCTGGCCACGAGATGTCCCCAGAGACCCTTCCTAGTACTAGCAGCTGCTAGTGGCGCTGGAACAGGGCTGAGATCCTCAGAACTCCCCTCTGGGGCTGCAGCAGTAGCGGAGCTCATACTTTGAATCCCAAGTGAAAGGGGACAGTGATTAGTGGGAGAAGGAGGGAGGGCAAAATGGGGACCCACTCAGGACTACAGTCAGATGTGGTGAACGCAGCCCATGATACCTCCAGGGACCCCATCATTTGGGGCGTGAGAAGGAATATTTGACCCTAAAATGTGGGAAAAGATTGGGGGGGGGGGTGCGTGTGTGGAATTGATGTTGCTAATTTTACCCCTTTACAGCTGAGCTGATTCTCCCAGAACATGCAGCAATGGACAGGAACAGCTGCAGCGTCTCGTCTCCCCCCATTGGTTAGCAGGCATGTAGCCAAGGGATTCTCCTTCAGGACTGTGTCGCACTGGGGTTGCTGGCCCTCAAATTGGGATGCTCCCAAGACAGGCAGTTCCATGGCAGATGACATGATCCTGAGATGGTATGAGCCTAGGGTGACCAGATGTCCCGATTTTATAGGGACAGTCCCGATTTTGGGGTCTTTTTCTTATATAGGCTCCTATTACTCCCCACCCCCTGTCCCGATTTTTCACATTTGCTGTCTGGTCACCCTATATGAGCCATAGCAGGGTGGTGGCAGAGTGGTTAGCACCTCCAGCTGCAAGGCAGGGAATGGGGGTTCTGTCCCTAGCCTGCTGTCTGGTGTGGGGCCAGTACCCCCGTCATGTGGGCCTGTAGTTTCTCTGCTTGTAAAATAGGGACACTGATACGTTCTTTCTTTGTCAAGTGTTCGCAGAGCAGGGTTTAGAAGCGCAAGATATGGTTGTTTTGTCAGCTCTGCCGTGAGTTTGCTGCATGCCTCTGAACACGTTGCCATTCCAGGCCTCAGTTTCCCCACCTGTGAAATGGGGATATGTGACGAACTGGGACTGTTCTTAATGTGGTCTTTGAATGCTGACAGGGGAGTGTGGCTAAGACGGTCTGCATTGGGGGATGGGAGACTGGCCAAGGGAGGATATCTGAGCATGTAACCTGAGAACCCAGGAAGGGGTTAGAGGCCAGGTGACACCTTTGCCCGGGAAACTGAACAAAGGCTAGAGAGAGAGTTCAGAGCTGGCTGGTGATATGGCTGGGAGGCAGACGGGGCTCTGACCTCCCAAGGGGGCTGGGGTGCCCTGGGACCCCAAGATGGACCTAACTGAGGGGGTCCTGTTGTCTGTGCCTGCAAGACCTGTCTTGGACTGTATTCCTGTCATCTAAATAAACCTTCTGCTTTACTGGCTGGCTGAGAGTCATGGTGAATTGCAGGAAGCTGGGGGTGCAGGGCCTTGTGTCCCCCCACACTCCGTGACAGGATAATACGTCTGACCCAACTTTCTAAAGAGCTTTGACATCTGCAGATACAAGCCTCTCTGTAGGTGCTTGGTATTATTATCTAGTAATGTTTGTAAAACACATCCAGGGTAAAGGCCCCTGTAGCAGGGCAAAGTCTAATACATCTCCTGGAGTATTTAACTGTTTGTATGTAGACATTTCCCTAGGGGACATGCAGGCAGATCAGTCAGTGTAAAATGCAGCGATGCGACAGAGGGGTAAGACAAGATGTTGGGTGTTGGTGCTAGCCAGTCCTAGACCCTTTTAGGGGGTGAAATCCAGAACAAGCCCTGTAGAATCCTCGAAATGTGGGGCTGGAAGGGACCTTGGGAAGTCATCAAGTGCAGCCCCCTGTGCTGAGACAGGACCAGTAAACCTAGACCAGGTGTGTGTCCAGCCTGTTCTTTAAAATCTCCAGTGACAGGGATTCCACAGCCTCCCTTGGGAGCCTGCTCCAGATCTTAACCACTGAATTTCCCTGGCAGCCGAGCGGAGGCAGCAGGAGACATGGGCTGTGTTCCTTGCTCTGGATGAGGCTAACGGCACTGCTGACCCCCCTTTGCTGGGCAGGCCTTGGAGAAGTGCCTGCTAGTTACAGTCAGGATCCAGGGGCAAACGCTCCGAGTTCGGCACGTGCTTTCTGTGACTACTCTGCAATGCAGAAGGAGACACTCGGGGTTCCCGCCCTGGCGTGGGGCTCAGGAGAGCTGCGTTCCATTCCTGGCTCTGCTACTGGGACTTTGACCCAGATCCGCAAAGGCAGTTAGGTGCCTGATTCTCATTGAGCCCCGTGGGAGTTAGGTGCCCAAATACCTTTGAGGATCTGGCCCTCACTGCTCTGTTCCCCTTCTGCAAAGTGGGGATCAGAACTCTAACTTCCTCCCACTCGTGTCTGGTTAGATTCTACACTTGTTGGGACAGGGATTGTCGCTCATGTACGTGCAGCGCCTAGCACGGAGCGGTTTCCATACATTCCCTGATTCCGATTAGTAACAACATTTGCTTTGACGGGGAATGTTTGTCCTAACAAACGCACTGGCCGGAAGGATTACCGGAAAGTGAACACCAGAAGGGAGAGGCAAATGCATTTGCAAATGAGGTAGGATTTATCTGCAGCAGTCACCCAACCCAAGCGAGGACTGATATTTCATTCTTTAGATGCACCCTGGTCCCAGTCGGACAAAGCAGGTGGCTTGTGTTGTTTAAACAGCCTGATGATTCCTTGGGCTGCTTCAGAAGCCAGAGGGAGATGGGGAAGAGGGCCAGGGAGAGAGCTGAAGTGGGTTGAAGAGGGATTTTCACCGAGTATTTCCCTCTTGAAGTGGGTCCCTCACCCCCACTCCCAACCTGGAGCCGTAGCTTGGGAAGCAGTTACCGGTGTTGGGATAAGCAACAGCTGCTGGGCTTCTTTTGCTGTCTCAGGAACTCTGACAGCACCAGAGAGCGGGGACGGAGTCTAATTTTAAACTCATGCCTGGTGCATTTGTGTATGTGTGAGTGCGATTTCCAGCCCCCCCTCACCCTCCGCCTCCCGCTCTGCACCGAGGAGACTGGCTCGGCAGAAGAGAACCAGAAGAGGCTTCAGGCTGGGGACGGGGGTCTCAGCTGTGGGAGGAGAGGACGGGGGGAGAAGAACTGGCGGAGGCAGCTAGGGAAGGAAGATCATGGAGCCTGCTTCTGCCCAGGATGATCAGAAGAAAAAGCAACAGAAAGAAAAGCCAAAGAAACCGGTGCCACCAGCAGCCCCCCGGCCAGCCAGGGCTCTGTTCTGCTTAACCCTTCAGCACCCGCTGCGGAAAGCCTGCATCGGCATTGTGGAATGGAAGTATCCTTTCCACCTAGGCGGGGAGGGGAGACGGGACCTGCGTGGGGGTGTCCAGAAACATGGGAGACGGACACCTGGCAAAGCACAAAGGAGGCATTAGAAAGCGTGTGGAGGGAATGCCTCGACCCAGCGGCGAGCGAGAGGAAAGTGCGTGCCCAAGGCACAGGAGAGAATGGGGCCGTTTGGTGGGTGTGGACAGGTTTAAACTCGGTGAGCGATCGATCTGGTTTTCCTGTTCCTGACAGCTGACGAAGTGCCTGTTTGTACCGTCTATCTCGCCAGCGATGCGAAAGAGCAGGGGAGGCTGAGGAAAGGCTAAATATAGCTGAGGGGCCCGGTTCTGTGATCCTGCTGCACTCAGTGGCATGAAGCCGGAGTCAGGGAGATCAGGATCTGGCCTGTGTTTTCTTGGGACGAGGTCGGAGATGGTAATTGATGTGTTCAGTGGAAGGGGGGCTGTTTGGGTGAGAGAAACCGAGGCGGTTTGGACACTGCGGTTTCTGTTCAGTCTCTTTGGTACCAAGCGAAGATGGGGCCATGGGAAATAATCCCAAGGGTTCCCCTCTCCAGAGCGTTGTGCAGCCAGGCAAGCGGGAGAGACGTTGCTTTCACTTCAGGAGGGAAGTTATATACATGGTGCTGGCGGGAATCCAAGGAAGGCAGAAACCATTTTGGGGAAGGAATGCGAGAGGATCAACCAGTTTGGGGAGAGGGCTAGGAGGAGAGAACCGAAATGCAGGGGCCAGGGGCAGGAAGATGCCGGGTGATTGGAGAAGCCGGGGCAGAGATCGGGGTGTGGTGGGGAGAGGATGCACTTTGATCAGGAGGCAGGAAAGAGAAAAAGCTGGAGGTGGCCCGGAGCGGGGCGTAGGGGAGAAAATGTCAGACCGGGAAAGTAAAGTGTGTGTGGGGAGGGGAAGGGACTGAGAGGGACACTGCGAGCTGCTTGGAATAGCTCAGAGAGTGAGTCAGCCGCTCGCCGGCTGCCCGCAGCTGCTGTCTGACATCACAGATGGATGGCTCCCTTCGCCATTCCCTTCTCTCTCCCTCTTTCTTTCCTTCTCCCTTTTTCTCTCCTTCATTCTCCCCATCTCTTCCTCATTCTCTCTCCCCACCACCATCTCTCTGTCTTTCCCCTCCACCTCTCCCTCTCCATCCATCACTGCCCTAGGCTCCCCGCTCTCTGATCCCGGCTTTGCTAAAAGCTCGGCTCTAGCTCAAAGAGGAATGAGTTCAGGCCCTGTGTGATACAGAGGGTCAGACCAGATGGCCACAATGGGCCCTTCTGGCCTCAGATCGGGACCCTGCAGCAGGGATGACGGAATGGCAGCCCAGAGGGGCTGGGAGCTAACCCTGGGGGGCTGAAGAGGAGCCCATGGAGAGCGGAAGAACCTTTTGTGTGTTTGGATTCTTGTTACCTTGGAAGGGGTGAAGTTTTAGTCAGAGACTTGGCTGGAGGGCTGGGCCCCATCACACCTCCAGCCTGGGTGGGGAAGGCTGAGGGTTGGGGACCACCTCGGAGGAAACTGAGGCAGGGAGTGCCTGTAGTGCCAGGCGTGGCCTGCAGAGAGTGCTACAGGCAGCCACACCGGTGACAAGTGTTTAGGAGGATGCCGCTGCTTCCAGCTCATAGCCCGAGGCCCAGAATTGGGAAGGTATTTAGGCACTGCTGTGCTCAGAACCCTACATATCATTTTCAAAAGGGACTTAGGAGCCAAAATCTCATTGGCAGTCAACGGCATTCCGGCTCCAACTGTGTCAATTACTAAATATGTAACAAGCTGGGCCTTACTTCATTAGCTCAAATGACAGAGGCTGTTGCTTTTAGGATCCCAAAGGGCCCAGATTCAACCCAGGCGTACTAGGCTGCATTCTGGCCATCAGGCATGTCGTCTGGGTCCTTTCTTGACTTGAGGGCGCTATCTCACTCTGGGAGAAATCAATGAAACAAGGGGGGGGGGGTCGTCCTGTGGGTACATGCTGGCAGTTTGGCCATCAGAGTCCCTGTACTGTGGGCTGCAGGTATGGAACATGAAGCATATTTGGGTCTAGTCACGGCTTGGCTGGGAGATCATCCCGGGTGCAGCAGGAAGAGGTGTTAGTGACTCAAGAGGTGGCGTCAAGTATCGGGGTAGCCGTGTTAGTCTGTATCTACAAAAACAACAAGGAGTCTGGTGGCACCTTAAAGACTAACAGATTTATTTGGGCATAAGCTTTCGTGGGTAAAAACCTCACTTCTTCGAGGTGGCGCTTCTCTCATGGACTCAGTCCTGAAGCCTGGCACCCGGCCGGGTGCCCCGTGCTGCTGGATCAGACCTAAAGTGTGGGGCGTGGCCATTGAAGGCTCGGTGGTACCTTTTGGAAGAAATGGCGTGTGGGGCCTTTGTCTTGGGTACGCTCCAGTTTTGCACTCTCTGCCTCCCTAAAATCCTTCCTGCATAATAGCTGTTAGTGACTCCTCCTCCCTCCCTCCCTGCCAGGCAGTGTTCTACCCCAGAAGTGGCAGCATTTCAGTGGGGAGTGAGCAATCCCAGTCCTACCCTATGCAAAGGGCTCTGGGACCTGCTGGGTTTTTTGTATCCTTTAATAATAACGCTCTAGGCTGCTTTTGCCCAAGGCTCTCTCACTGCCTTACAAACATTTAATGAATTAATTCTCACAACTGCTCCCCGCAGCTGTAACACAAGTAGTGCCCTCAAGCTACACATGGGACAAGAGACACAGAAAGCAGAAGTGACTAGCTCAGGGTCAGCCTGCAAATCAGTGGCACATCTGGGACTAGAACCTACGACTCCTAGGTCACTGCCGTAACCACTGAACCCCTTGTAGCCATGAGAGCGAATGGACCTGCTACTGAACACAGATTGGAAGGAGGAAAGAGACAGGTGTGCCAACAGGAAGGTCAAAGAAGCAGTCACTGCAAACAGGGTAGGGGACAGCATGAGTGTGAGAGAGAGATTCCTCTGCATCAGGTTACACTGGTACCCACAATGCAGCAGATTCTATCTATACCCACAATGCACTGGGCACTATTTATACCCACAGTGCCCCTGGTTTGCTGCTTTGGGGTTGCAACGAGAGGAAGTGGCCTAGTTCTGGCCACTCAAGGTAGCATTTGCTCAAAGGTCAGGCCGGTTGCTTGGTAGGGGGTTAATTGTAACCGTGCTTTGTGAGCATGCTGGGGGTGTACGGAGTGGGGTTTGGGAGTGTTGGGGCGCTGGGGGGACATGTGCCCCATTACAGGTATACATGGCACCTGGACTCCACCCTCGCTTCACAATGCTCAGAAGGCAGGTTGCTTATCCGGTGCCCAGTGGAGCTTGCTCCCTCTTATGCCCCAGAGAACCTGGCTATAAAAGCCAGCAAATTTCCAGGCCTGGTGTGATTTAGGCTGCAGCTAGAGACAGGTTTATGATGCATGCTGCTGCTGCTGCCGCCAGGGCTGAGCTGATGCTCTCAAAGGGCTTCGCCGGAGTCATAAATGGAGAGAAGCCAGGAGGGAACCCTGCCCCCACAGGATCCCAAACGGCTGTATTGGTTTAACTTGGCTGCATTTCCTGCCAGCAAAAGGGGCCAGGCTGGCACCCCTCGGCACTTCAGCCACAGACGAGTTAAGACCCGAGCATGCAGCAGGTTAGGACCAGAATTAGGGACAGAGCTCCTGGCTCCCAGGCCCCTGCTCCAACCACTAGGTAATACTTCTCTAGGGAGTATCTGGGAGGGAACTACATAGAGTAAATCCCCAAATGGCAGAGGCACAGAGAACAGTCCCAGGCTCCTTCCATCCTTGCGGGACAAAAGGCAGCGCATGCAGTGGGCAAAGCAGGGGACTAGGAGTTCCTGGGTTCAGTTTCCATTTCTGCCGCTGACTCCAGGGGGGTCGCTCGATCCCTGTGTCCCTCCTTTAACTCCTCTGGAGAAGGGGAGAAAAACCCGAGGGAAGGGGGGGTTTCGTTCTCTGTAACAACTCATGAGCGCTTTCCCTCTGCAGATCTCCACGCAGGGCAGCACCGTTATTTCCAGGGAGCAAATGAGGGAAACGAGATGGTGGGGAAGGGACTTGAGTTTTTCAAGGCCCGAGAGCCTGGGATGGAAGGGCTAGGGGAGGCTGATGATGGTGATTGACAGTGAAGTGTGGGGTGAAATATACAGACTGCCAGCATGTCCACCTCGGGCACGCGACTAAAATTAAGGCAGCAGAGGATCATCTTTAGCAGCCATTGGCCTCCTTGTCAGCTGATTACGGCAGGTCTAGGCAGCAGGCGGATGCTGAACGGCCAGGAGATTTTATCCACGGGGCGAAGGGGTTGGTTCGTCGTCGAAAGACGTCGTCGCGGATATACATGGCTTCCTTTACCAAAGATACCTAAAGAGTTCATTTGGCCTGTGTAACAGGGCAGCTTGCCCCGTTAAGGGCTGCAGGCCTGTGGCCAGCTGGCCCTGTTCACTAATAAGACCTAGCTGAGGAGAGACAGGTGCTTAGTTCACTCTAAGGAGGGGCAGGGAGGTGGGGTCTGCAGAGAGATGTTGTAGCAAAGGACAGTTGCTTGCAGGAGCCGCTGGAGAGAGGCCCTAGGCGCTGTGGCTGGGTAGAAAGCCCCAGCTGGGGCAGTTTTGTTTTCCTGGGGTGAGTTTGTGGTTGTTGGGATAATAAATGGAGCCCAGAGGGAAGGGACTAAGGATGGGGGCGTCAGACCTTGTCCTCAGCGTTGCTTATGCTTTACGCAGTTACCCCCGGGTGCAGGAGCGCGTGTGAAATTGCTGCAGGACAGGCCAGCCCGCGGTAATTGAAAGCTGACTCCTATCAATCCCTCCCCCTCCCCACAGCCCTCATCAGGCAGGTGCCCTGGCAGGCAGAGCCTCGGGTTGGGCCCAGGTGTATTCCAGGGAGGGGAGGAGTGCCTTGTTGGGGAGCCCGGCCCCGGGGAGCCCCACTCTGAGGATCAGGCGCCAGCTAATGTCCCCTGCAGTGTGTGTCCCAGGAGCAGCGCGGCCTCCCGGCCGTCGGGGCCCAGCCTGTCTTCACTGTGGATGGTCTCCAGCCACGCAGTGACCTCAGGTGTGATGTGATCTTTAGCCCAATGGCTGGGCCTCTCCGGCTGTCACTGTCTGTAGCAGCTGACGTGTCTTAGGCCTTTGCCTCATCCCCTAGCCAGGCCACGCTGCTTCCCCCGGATTGAATCTTTGCCGCCTTGTTCTCAGCTTGGCCCCATGAAAGCAAACCCAGCACACTCCGTGGGTGGGATGACAGAGGGACACGAGCTGTGTGTCCTGTGACACCCTTTCCCCCAGCCTCCCCCGCTATCTCCGATCCACCTCCACATACACGGCAGGCGCAGGATGGGCAGCCGCTGGGGAGCAAACCCCCAGCACCATCCCCCCAGGCTGTCGAGCAGAGGGGTGACTGGATCTGTTAAATGGCTGGAGAGCATTTGGATTGGTTTGCCTTGCAAAATTGCCCGGCGAGCATCATTTCCCAGCCCTCCCCGCTTCCCGGGGCTCTGGGTCCTGCTGCGGCAGAGGAACAAGTGGAGATGTTTGTGCAAGACCCTGCTTTTGTTTTGCTTTTCCTGTCTCTGTTACTAGGGAGCCGAGAGCAGTCCCGGGCCAAACAGGGGGCAGGTAGGTGCTAGACAAACCCCCACACCCAGCCCTGACCTCCAGTTCCCCTGCTATCCCAGCCGGCAGACCCCCAAACACAGCTCTGCCACTGCCCCTCAATCCTGACCTGTAGCCCCCAGACTTGGCAACGCCTTGGGGCCAAAAAGCAGCAGAGTTTGAATTTGCGCAAACTTGGACAAATGTGCATGAAATACTCCCTGGCGTGGGGGTGGGGACACTTCCAGCCTCTCCCTAAATGCAAATGAATGAATTCTGTGCCCAGCCGTGACGCTTCACACGGGTACCCGGGGTTGGGAGGCACCTTGCTACCACCTGCCCTTTGCTAGTGGGAGCTTCGTCTCTCCCCACCGGGGGTCAGCTCCTCACCTCCACTGGCACCCCAGCCTCTGCTGGTCCTGCTGTCACTGAAGGGTTAGCAATTGGCACACGCCAAGAGGACACTGGGAGGTTGGAGTGTGCTGATCGCTCACTGAGGCTAGGTCTACACTACCCGCCTGAATCGGCGGGTAGAAATCGATCTCTTGGGGATCGACTTATCGCGTCTCGTCAGGACGCGACAATCGATCCCCGAATCGACGCGCTTACTCCACCAGCGGAGGTGGGAGTAAGCGCCGTCGACTGGGAGCCGCGGCAGTCGATTTTGCCGCCGTCCTCACAACAGGGTAAGTCGGATCTGATACGTCAAATTCAGCTACGCTATTCACGTAGCTGAATTTGCATATCTTAAATCGACCCCCACCTGTAGTGTAGATGTAACCTGAGTGGTCCCAGGTTCGCTGCACCCAAAGCAGCTGTACACCACACCCCCCACAGCTCCCCAGTCCCACCTCCGATCGCTGCCCTGCTTTGCACACACTGGGTGTGTCCAGAGGGACACACGCAGCAGTTTATTTGATGCAGATCGTGTAGCACGTACAGGACGCTCCCTGTTATCCGAATAGCAGGTGGGACACGGATTTTATTTGGATAATCTAGCGGGCAGGAGCCACTCAGCAGCCGGGTGACCTCTCTTGCAGCTAGGGCTTGTCTTTCTCCTCCTCCTCTCAGTCCTGGCTGGGGGTCTCTGCGCTGCTCCGCTCGCTCCCTCCCCTGACAGCAGGGCAACAGAGGAGCTCTATTGTCTGAACTGCTGTGTTAGCCAGCCTGTCTTGTCGCCCAGCATGGGAGACGTGCTGTGGGGGGCGTGTATTGGAAACCAATGGTTACATACAACGTAAAATCAGAGCGTGCATTCTAGAACCTAGACTTGATACTTTCATGTCGTACAGAGCAATGCTCACCCCAAAATCCTTCCAACCTTTTACAGCCTGTGATCCTTGTTTCATGAGACAAGTCATGCTGGCAGCTTGCCTCCTAAGTAAAGGAGCCCCCAGTGTCTCTTTTGCAGCCCAAGCTATCTCAAAACAGTCCTTTGATCTTTATTCGTAACCCAGACCCCCTGGTGCTAATTGCTCCTCCCGGTAGGTTTCAGAGTAGTTGCCGTGTTAGCCTGTATCAGCAAAAACAACGAGGAGTCCTTGGGGCACCTTAGAGACTAACACATTTATTTGGGCATAAGCTTTCGTGGGCTAGAACCCACTTCATCGGATGCATGGAGTGGAAAATACAGGAGCAGGTATAAATACATGAAAGGATGGGGGTTGCTTTGCCAAGTGTGAGGTCAGTCTAACGAGATAAATCAATTAACAGCAGGATACCAAGGGAGGGAAAATAACTTTTGAAGTGGTAAGAGAGTGGCCCATTACAGACAGTTGACAAGAAGGTGTGAGTAACAGTAGGGAGAAATTAGTATTGGGGAAATTAAGTTTAGGTTTTGTAATGACCCAACCACTCCCAGTCTTTATTCAGGCCGAATCTGATGGTGTCCAGTTTGCAAATTAATTCCAGTTCTGCAGCTTCACGTTGGAGTCTGTTTTTGAAGTTTTTTTGTTGAAGAATTGCCACTTTTAGGTCTGTTATTGAGTGACCAGAGAGATTGAAGTGTTCTACTGGTTTTTGAATGTTATGAATTACTGATGTCAGAGTTGTGTCCATTTATTCTTTTGCATAGAGACTGTCCAGTTTGGCCAATGTACATGGCAGAGGGGCATTGCTGGCACATGATGGCATAGATCACATTGGTAGATGTGCAGGTGAACGAGCCCCGGATGGTGTGGCTGATGTGATTAGGTCCCTATGATGGTGTCCCATGAATAGATATGTGGACAGAGTTGGCACCGGGGTTTGCAGCAGGGTTTGGTTCCTGGGTTAGTGTTTTTGTTGTGTGGTGTGTGGTTGCTGGTGAGTATTTGGTTCAGGTTGGGGGGCTGTCTGTAGGCGAGGACTGGTAGATTTTGCAGTCTCTTGTCAATTTTGTAATCTAGATTAGTTGCATACTGAGCCACAAGCTAGACTCCTGCTGTGAAGGGACCGTACACAATACAGACAAGGACCAGACGGGGAGATAAGTGTCTGTAACCCCTTCCCGAAAGGAACCTGTCTGAGATATGTCCCCTCATAGACTCATAGACTCATAGACTTTAAGGTCAGAAGGGACCATTATGGTCATCTAGTCTGACCTCCCGCATGATGCAGGCCACAAAAGCTGACCCACCCACTTTCCCTTAACTCAGCTGTTGAAGTCTCCAGATCGTGATTTAAAGACTTCAAGTCGCAGAGAATCCTCCAGCTTGCGACCCCTGCCCCATGCTGTGGAGGAAGGCGAAAAACCTCCAGGGCCTCTGCCAATCTACCCTGGAGGAAAATTCCTTCCCGACCCCAAATATGGCGATCAGTAGAACCCCGAGCATACAGGCAAGAATCTCCAGCCGGACCCTCATTTTACCAGCGATGGCACGTTATTGCCTAATTGACTAAAATCACGTTATCCCATCAAACCATTCCCTCCATGAACTTATCTAGCCTAATCTTGAAGCCAGGGAGGTCTTTTGCCCCCACCGTTTCCCTCGGAAGGCTGTTCCAAAATTTCACCCCTCTGACGGTTAGAAACCTTCGTCTAATTTCAAGCCTAAACTTCCCCACGGCCAGTTTATATCCATTTGTTCTCGTGTCCACATTAGTACTGAGCTGAAATAATTCCTCTCCCTCCCTGGTATTTATCCCTCTGATATATTTAAAGAGAGCAATCATATCCCCCCTCAGCCTTCTTTTGGTTAGGGTAAACAAACCGAGCTCCTCGAGTCTCCTTTCATAGGAAAGGTTTTCCATTCCTCGGATCATCCTAGTGGCCCTTCTCTGTACCCGTTCCAGTTTGAGTTCATCCTTTTTAAACATAGGAGACCAGAACTGCACACAGTACTCCAGATGAGGTCTCACCAGCGCCTTGTATAACGGAAGCAGCACCTCCTTGTCCCTACTAGAAATACCTCGCCTAATGCATCCCAAGATCGCATTAGCTTTTTTCACAGCCACGTCACATTGCCGACTCATAGTCATCCTGCGATCAACCAGGACTCCGAGGTCCTTCTCTTCCTCCGTCACTTCCAACCTATGCGTCCCCAGCTTATAACTAAAATTCTTGTTAGTCATCCCTAAATGCATCACCTTACACTTCTCACTATTAAATCTCATCCTATTATTATTACTCCAATTTACAAGGTCATCCAAGTCTCCCTGCAGAATATCCCGATCCTTCTCCGAATTGGCAATACCTCCCAACTTTGTGTCATCCGCAAACTTTATCAGCCCAGTCCTACATTCGGTTCCGAGGTCAGTAATAAACAGATTAAATAAAATCGGACCCATGATCTCCAGTTATGTAGTCGTGAAATTTGCACCTGAGCCTCTGAGTCCATAAGCAGGAAGGGAAGCTGGGACCCACAACACCAAGATACAGGCCTCTGCTCCCTGTTGCGTTGGGATGGGAGTGGCTGGCCCCACAAGTAAGAAGCTGTTTAGGGGGCTGAAATAATTAGGGGGCTGGGGCACATGACTTACAAGGAGAGGCTGAGGGAACTGGGCTTATTTAGTCTGCAGAAGAGAAGAGTGAGGGGGGATTTGATAGCAGCCTTCAACTACCTGAAGGGGGGTTCCAAAGAGGATGGAGCTCGGTTGTTCTTGGTGGTGGCAGATGACAAAGCAAGGTACAATGGTCTCACGTTGCAGTGGGGGAGGTCTAGGTTGGATATTAGGAAACACTGTTTCACAAGGAGGGTGGTGAAGCACTGGAATGGGTTACCTAGGGAGGTGGTGGAATCTCCATCCTTGGAGATTTTTAAGGCCAGGCTTGACAAAGCCCTGGCTGGGATGATTTAGTTGGGGTTGGTCCTGCTTTGAGCAGCAGGTTGGACTAGATGACCTCCTGAGGTCTCTCCCAACCCAAATCTTCTATGATTCTGTTAATAAAACATCTCTGTTGACTGTTAACAGCACTAAACCACTCCGTTATCCCCTTTGACCCGAGCAGCTACTCAAATTCTGGGGCCCTGCGGGTTGTCCAGTTGAGAGCATAAATTGACGATGGAATCTGAGATTATCTTCAATCTATGCAGTCTTGTGTGTTTGTCCCTTCCTTGTAAAGTCCTGCGTCCCTGAACACAGGAGGCACCAAAGTGGCCTCACTCATAGCACCCATTCAGCCAGCGCCCCACAAGCCCTCTCTAGGCTTTTTCCAGGGGGTTGGGGTGCAGGGGGTGGTGAGGGCTCTGGGGTGGGGCTGGGAATGAGGGGTTTGGGGTTTGCCGGCTCTTTGCTCAGCATCCCTCTCTTTCTTGTCTCTCATTCTGCTCCTCTCTGTCTCTTCCCCCCCCCCCCCAACAAACAGCCCCCAGTACAACCCTCTGCCCCCGTGGTGCTAATTTATGGGAGGGGGGGCTACCCCTTAGGTGGGGGCTTGTGAGTAATTCATTTTAAATGAAGGCTGGTGGTGAAGCTTGTAACCAGTCTGTGTGGGCCAGAGGCTCATGTCAAGTTCCTGGTCACGACTCCTATTCTAGCAACCATCTTGTAAGGCTTTCATTTGAACCATTTCCCATATTTGCTTTAGCTCTAGAGCCTTTTCTAGGGGAAAACCCTGCTTGGCGGTCTTTTAGATCAGTGGTTCCGCAACTTTTTCCATCCTGCCCCCCCTTACCCATAGTGGAACCTGTCCACATCCCGCCCCTGAGAACTGGAGCTGAGGCCGGGGCCGGAGCTGGGGCTGCAGCCGGGAGCAGAGCCATGGCTGGGGTCGGGAGCGGGGCCATGGCTGGGGCCCGACTTTCAACTGGGGCTGGGATTGGAGCCAAAGTGGAGCTGGGGGCAGAGCGGGGCGGGGTGGCATTCCCCCCCCTGCGCTCTGTGCTGTGCCCCCCCCAAATGTTCCTCTGTGCCCCCCTCAGTTTGGCCACTTAAGAACTGCATAGTTGTCCCTCTGTTTCACACCGTGAGCGCTTAGAATTTCATAGTGACGGCGGGCTCCTAATTCAGATCATCTTGCTCCAGAAAGCCCAGGACCCTACTTTCAGAGCAAAACGAAAATCTCCATTAGCTGTAAGCAGAGTAGGGGCTTGGGCACACAGTTGAGCAGTTGTGATTGCATCTAGTAGAGGGCAGTGGTCTCTCTCTCTCTCTCTCACACACACACACACACACACACTTGCTGCACCTGTTGTGTGGATACAGAAGAGCGAAATCCCCGGAGATCTCAATCCAGCTGCTAGAGTCCCATGAACCTTGAAACAAGAAAAGGAATCCACACGCTCCTCTGCCTGCTCAGACCTCCCGGGAGATGATAGAGTGTCAGAGCCAGGGGCATGTGCAGGGGCTGCTATTGTTGCTTTTAAAGTGAATAAATAACTGGTAGCTGACAGTCCTGCAGCCTACCGCGGGGATCTGAGCGGGCAGCTAAGTTATGGCTGGGGGTCCCGTTTAGGTCCCAGAGTTAAGGCCCCGCTGACAGGGTTACAGAGGCCAGCCCTGACGGAGAAAAGCGGCAAGGTTTATGACTGGGAGCTAAGGAGTCCATAAAGGGAAAGGCTCCTTATCGGAAGTGGCACCTCCACTCGCTCAGCTCCCAGGGAGAGTTATTGCTGCTTTGCAGCCTGTCTCAGGAGCCCTGGGATTCATCAAGCAAGGCCCCGTCACTTGTTTATGGGAGGAGAGGAGCAGTGGATGAGGGGGCCGGAGCTCTGGGGAAAGCTGATTGTACAAGCCAGGAACTGGTCCTCAGCTCTTTCCTATGTGTTCCCCTGTACGCATTGCTCGCCGAGATCCCCCGTGATCTGCGTAGGGAGCCGTTCGAACAGGCAGCCTTCCAGCCGGGGTCTCCTAGCATCGAGAGGCTGTCTGGGTTGGAAATACTCCCCCTGGGTTCCTGCCTCCTGGGCACCGTTGGAAAAACGTCCGCCACGTGCTCTGGACCTAATGCCTGGTGCGTCCGTTCCTGCACTGGGAGCAGGGGGATTGAAACCCGCTGTGTTCTCAGGTGCCACCCCGGCCCGCAGTGGAACTTAGAGCAATCTCAGGGCTCTGTGGACTTGCATTCTGCTCCTAGTGCCTCCCTATGGGCCCAGGGAAGCAGAGAATAGCTGTAGTGCAGTGCTTTCGGGTCACTCCCCGACATGCTCCACATCCCCCCCATGCCGGGCCCTGGGGAGCTGGGAGCAGAGCCTGTATAGTGAGCCAGCTCTGCCCTGGCTGGCGAGGGAGTCCCCGTTCCCATCACCCACGGCCCCTTGGCAATGCCAGACCAGGAGCTGCAGTCCGTGCCCCGGAGAGCTGACAGTTTAAGCTGTTAGGTTTGTTCGCAGGCATCCTGGCAAAAGAGAGTGTTGCGGAGGGACATGAAGGAGAAGAGGGAGCTTTGCGGGTGTTTACAGGGAGCTCCGCCCCAGCGGGAGAGGAAAGTACAAAGGGGCTTGTTAGAAAACGTAACAGGAGGGCGATGGAGGCTGCCGTCATGTAGGGTGACCAGATGTCCCGATTTTATAGGGACAGTCCCGATTATTGGGGTCTTTTCTTATATATGTAAGCGGGGGAATGGTCCCGCTATTGTGGGGAACTTTCCTGGCTTCTGCACTACCCCGGTGAAGTGGGCTAGCGAAAGGATCTGAGTCCTCGCTCCCACTTCCTTTACCCAGAGGCCTCCCTGCCCTTGAGGGCTCCCCTTCCACTCTCCTGTCTGGCAGAGTCCTCGTAAACCCCGACAAGGCTGGGCCCAGGATTCCTGGGGGGCTCGACCCCCAACCCTTCTGTGGTCACCCAGGCCAGGGGCTAGGGTGTCCCCACTCCGGGGTACTCTCTCTGCTCTGGGCACCTCCCTGACCCACTGATCATTTCATACAATGTAAAGCAAATACAAGTTGTTTAATTAACAATTAATTTTAAAAAAGAATAAGGAAAAATGGGAAAGGTTAAAGGAAACACATCACCCTGCTCTGTGGCAGGGAACATCACAAACAGTGTCTCTGGAACGTCAGGGCAGGTCACAGTCTGTTCCTTGTAGGTCCCAGGTCTCCTTCTCAGGCCCGGGCTGTGCTGCAGGGACGCTGCGGGTCGGACACTTGCTCTGGCGGTGGCCACTCGCTCTCAGGCTCTAGGTGGCAGGACCCTTTTTCCCAGCGTTGCCCCCGCCCTGACAGGGTTACGATCCCCCTTCATAGAATGCTTCCGCCGACGTGCACAGGCAGAAATTGTGGAAAAACAACATCGCTTGCCTCATAACCTAAGTCGTGCAGAACGCAATGCCATCCACAGCCTCAGAAACCACCCTGACATTATCATCAAAGAAGCTGATAAAGGAGGTGCTGTTGTCATCATG
Source organism: Emys orbicularis (assembly GCF_028017835.1). Lineage (NCBI taxonomy): Eukaryota > Metazoa > Chordata > Testudines > Emydidae > Emys > Emys orbicularis. The sequence continues at coordinate 33,271,376 of NC_088694.1, read as the reverse complement.
AACAGGTCTGACTACCAGAAGGAGGCTGCCAGACAACTCTCCAATACCAAATTCTACAGGCCACTTTCCTCAGATCCCACTGAGGAATACACTAAGAAACTGCACCATCTACTCAGGACACTCCCTACACTAACACAGGAACAAATCAACATACCCTTAGAGCCCCGACCGGGGTTATTCTATCTACTACCCAAGATCCACAAACCTGGAAATCCTGGACGCCCCATCATCTCGGGCATTGGCACTCTCACTGAAGGACTGTCTGGATATGTGGACTCCCTACTCAGACCCTACGCCACCAGCACTCCCAGCTATCTCCGTGACACCACAGATTTCCTGAGAAAACTACAGTGCATTGGTGACCTCCCAGAAAACACCATCCTAGCCACCATGGATGTAGAGGCTCTCTACACAAACATCCCACACACAGATGGAATACAAGCTGTCAGGAACAGTATCCCTGATGATGACACAGCACAACTTATTGCTGAGCTCTGTGACTTTATCCTCACGCACAATTATTTCAAATTTGGTGACAATATATACCTCCAGACCAGTGGCACCGCTATGGGCACCCGCATGGCCCCACAATATGCCAACATTTTTATGGCTGACCTGGAACAACGCTTCCTCAGCTCTCGTCCACTCACGCCCCTTCTCTACCTACGCTACATTGATGACATCTTCATCATCTGGACCCATGGGAAGGAGACCCTGGAAGAATTCCACCATGATTTCAACAGCTTCCACCCCACCATCAACCTCAGCCTGGACCAATCTACACGGGAGGTCCACTTCCTAGACACCACCGTACAAATAAGCGATGGCCACGTTAACACCACCCTATACCGAAAACCCACCGACCGCTACGCCTACCTTCATGCCTCCAGCTTCCACCCCGGACACACCACACGATCCATCGTCTACAGCCAAGCACTGAGGTACAATCGCATCTGCTCCAACCCCTCAGACAGAGACCAACGCCTACAAGATCTTCACCAAGCATTCTCAAAACTACGATACCCACACAAGGAAATAAAGAAACAAATCAACAGAGCCAGACGTGTACCCAGAAGCCTCCTGCTACAAGACAGGCCCAAAAAAGAAACCAACAGAACTCCACTGGCCATCACCTACAGTCCTCAGCTTAAACCTCTCCAACGCATCATCAGTGATCTACAACCCATCCTGGACAATGATCCCTCACTTTCACAGACCTTGGGAGGCAGGCCAGTCTTTGCCCACAGACAACCCGCCAACCTTAAGCATATTCTCACCAGCAACCACGCACCGCACCATAACAACTCTAACTCAGGAACCAACCCATGCAACAAACCTCGATGCCAACTCTGCCCACATATCTACACCAGCAACACCATCACAGGACCGAACCAGATCAGCTACAACATCACCGGCTCATTCACCTGCACGTCCACCAATGTTATATATGCCATTATGTGCCAGCAATGCCCCTCTGCTATGTACATTGGCCAAACTGGACAGTCACTACGCAAGAGGATAAATGGACACAAGTCAGATATCAGGAATGGCAATATACAAAAACCTGTAGGAGAACACTTCAACCTCCCTGGACACACAATAGCAGATGTAAAGGTAGCCATCTTACAGCAAAAAAACTTCAGGACCAGACTCCAAAGAGAAACTGCTGAGCTCCAGTTCATTTGCAAATTTGACACCATCAGATCAGGATTAAACAAAGACTGTGAATGGCTATCCAACTACAGAAGCAGTTTCTCCTCCCTTGGTGTTCACACCTCAACTGCTAGCAGAGCACCTCACCCTCCCTGATTGAACTAACCTCGTTATCTCCATACTGATTTATACCTGCCTCTGGAGATTTCCATTACTTGCATCTGAAGAAGTGAGGTTCTTACCCACGAAAGCTTATGCTCCCAATACTTCTGTTAGTCTTAAAGGTGCCACAGGACCCTCTGTTGCTTTTTAAAGTGAATCATGTATCACTGCTAGGTAGAGAACTCGAGAGTCCTGACTGCCAATCTCCAACACTTACCAATAGACACTACTGTTTTAATACAAACCTCATGTCTCAGCTATTACAATATTTGGCATTTAGGCAGATTTCTCTGGCAAAATGCTGTAATTATGTGTACAGACAGCTGCAGCTGTCCACACTCACTCACCTGAAACTCAGACTCCAAAACTACTGTCACGTATCAGCAGGGTTATTAATTCAAAACCAATTTATCGACAAGATGACAACTTTAAGATAGCCACATGTTTAGTGCATCGAGCCATTTATTTTCATTCACATTTATTTCTATGCTGCCTGTTTTATATGTGTTTGATTCTTTGACATGTAAAGAGACAAGGTTCCTGCCCTGAGCAGCTTACCATCTAGTATTTTTCCAATAAATATGTAGCTTATATTTAGTGTTTTTAAAGTTCAAGCTGCTTTATAAAAGCTAAATATTTAATCCTCACTCCCTGCTGGGAGGTAAGTAAGTAAAAATCATTTTATGAGGTGGAAACTCAGACAATACAAAGTTATGCAATAAGCAAAGATCACCTAGCGAGGAAGAGAACTCATTTTTCTGCCTCCACAGCCTGTGCTCAGATACTCTGTCTACTTCAGCTTCTCAAACCACTTAAAAAGGAAAATTTACATCTCGTATCTCAGTTAAACAGGAATGATTTAAAATACTTCAATTATTACGTGTTTTTCTTTATTAAACCAGTTGCAATAAAATAGGCAGTTCTACCTCACTTAAAACAATAAAGGCAGTAAAATAAAGTGCATCAACTGTACATGGTTCCTTTGTTGTCTTCAATAAATAGCTGGTTTTCCCCAAGAGCTGTTTTTTTTAAAAGACTTTTCCAGCCAGCCCAGTGCATTATCTATAAGCTATCTAGGCTTTTCTCTTCTCCTCTCTCGCCCTCACTCAGATTCATTCCTTCCCTATTTGAATGGGCCTTTTAGACAGCCAAATTTTCCCCTCTTTTTAAAATATATATATATACACTGCTCCTTTGCTCCCTGTACTTGTAAACAGACCTTCCTTTCTAGGGGCCCCATGAGCCCCTCTGCCCTCCCTTCCACGCCACCCCTCCCCCTCGTGGAGCTGTCCCCACCCTGAGTCCCTTTTTGGCAAAACTGGGCATTTGTCCCATTTTCTCTTGCCAACTGATTATGGACAAATGCCCAGTTTTGCCGAAAAAGTCAGGACATCTGGAGCAGGGCTTAAAAAGAGGACTGTCCTGGCCCAAACAGGACGTATGGTCACCCCAGCCTGGGCAGCTGTGGGGAGCCCAGGACCCTCTACTTGCCATGGGCTGGGAGCTGGGGTGCCGGAGAACAGCCCCTGGCCTGTGTCCCAGACCCCCCAGGGTGTGCCGTCCAGGACAGGTGGAGAGTCCAGGGCACCCTGGCCAGCTCTTCTGTTGGTGAGAGAGACAACCTCTCAAGCTACTTGGTGCAATAAAAGATATTCCCTCATCTGTCTTGTCTCCTATTTATTATGGGGCAGCCCTGACTGAACCATACTTTGCTTATTCCCTTTGGCTATTAGCAGCTGCAAAGGGGGCTGAGTTAAGGCTGAGGAGAGGAGTTGGTGTGTACCTTAATTCTCTATTTCCTGGTTTTCAAAAGTTTAAGTAAAGATGCTTTTGATGTTCAAGTACTAGGCACTACTGATCAACCTTAAGTCTGTGTAATATGTTTTTAGACTGTGGATAGTATATTTAGACTTCTGCAAGCCATTAGACTTACAGTAGAACCTCAGAGTTATGAACACTTCAGGAATGGAGGTTTTTCGTAACTCTGAACAAAATGTTATGGTTGTTCTTTCAAAAGTTTACAACTGAACATTGACTTAATACAGCTTTGAAACTTTACTATGCAGAAGAAAAATCCTGCTTTCCCTTTGTTTTTTAGTAGTTTACGTTTAACACAGAACTATACGGTATTTGCTTTTTTTTTGTCTCTGCTGTTGCCTGACTGCTTACTTCCGGTTCCAAATGAGGTGTGTGGTTGACTGGTCAGTTGGTAATTCTGGTGTTCATAACTCTGAGATTCTACTGTAGTAGCACACACCATTCTAATGCTTAAAAAAGTAGCACTATACAAAATCAAAGTAGCACATATTAAAGGGATTAGAAACTGGCTGATAGATCTTAAAAAGTAGTTATCAACAATTGGGGAATCAACATCGACCGGGGACATTTCTAGTGAGATCCTGCAAGAAGTTGTTCTTGGTCCAAGGCTATTCAATTTTTTTAAAGCTCTGATCTGGAAGAAAATATTTAAAAGAAATGCTGGTGAGGATTGCAGATGAGACAAGGAAGGTGGAATGATAAACTTTGATAAGAAGAGGTCAGTTATACAGAACATTCTGGATTGCATGGTAAGTTTGGCTCACTGGAACAAGCATTTTCATACAGCCAATTTCAAAATCATACATACATCTAGGAATGAAGAATGTAGGTCATCTTTATAAGATGGGGGGCTGCATTTTGAAAGCAGTGCCTCAGAAAGGATGTAAGGGATTTTGATGTATAACCCACTGAACAAGAGCTCCCAGCGCAATGCTGTGGCTAAGAGAGCAAATGTGATCCTGGGATGTATACAAAGGGGACTGTTGAGTAGTAGGGTGTGGCCTAATGCGGATTGCCCCAACTGACGATGAGCTGAGTGAGGCTAGGCTACATCGGTAGTGACATGTCCAGTGGGGACCTGAGAGCTATATTGCTGAAATGATTACAGACGGAAGGTTACCAAGGGTGAGACCAAAGATGCGGTACGTGAACCGGATATCAGCAGACGCTAGAGAGACCAATTCACATGACAGCCTGGAGTACAATCATGAATTATGGAAGAAGGCTATAAAAGTTGCCAACCCCAAATAGGGAAGTGGCAATAAAGAAGCAGCATAGGGAGGTGTTACAACCACCATGTATGGCATTAGGGTATCCAGTATGGTGACTGCTTAGGGACCAATAATCATGAATGCATTCGATTTGCCCAGACAAAAGACCATCCCAATCAGCAGTATATATACTTGGGGCTTTGAAAGGGCAAACTTCCTAAAGCTGAGTGAAATTGACTGGGAGGAAGAATTTAGAGGCAAATGTGAGTGAAAAACCAGAAGTTCTTGAAGAGGAGTTCTCAGATGGTCAAAAAGCCATGATTCCACAATTTAAAAAAAAAAAAAAAAAAAAAAAAAGGACAACTTTGGCTAAAACCAATCCTGGGTCAATGGCAAAGTGAAGGTAGCAATTAGAAATTAAGAAGCGACATACGAGGGGAGGGGAAATAAATAAATCAACATAAATAAGCTATGAAGTTTAGAAAATTGATACGGGAAGCTAAAGACATCAGGGGAAAATCTATATATGTCAGGGGCTAAACACAATACAAGGGAGTTTTTAAAGTAAATTAGGAACAAAAGAAATCCTAGCAATGGAATAGGCCCATTAGTAGATGGAGATGGTAAAATTGTTAATGATGCAGAAAAGGCAGACATGTTCAATAATTCATGTTTTGTATTTGGAAAGAAGCAGTATAATTCCAGAAGACTGTAAAATTGCTAATGTGCTGACACTAGACAAATTCAGACTAATGTTTTTTTTTTTAAAACAGTGAGGGTTATTGTCTATTGGAACAACTTACCAAAGAAGTGGTGGATTCTTTGTACCTTGCAATCTTTAAATCCGGATTGGATGTCTTTCTAAATGAGATGCTCTACTTCAACCACAAGCCGTGGGGCTTGATGCAGTAACCACTGGGAAACTCTACCCTGTGCTATATAGGAGATCAGGCTGGATGCTCAGAATTGGCCCTTCTGGCCTTAAAATTTATTAAAAGTGTTTCTTGTGCATTACCTACTTTCTTTCTAGATCAGTGGCTCTCAAACTTTTTTTACTGGTGACCCCTTTCACATAGCAAGTCTCTGAGTGCAACCCCCTCCTTATAAATTAAAAACACTTTTTTATATATTAAACACCATTATAAATGCTGGAGGCAAAGCAAGGTTTGGCGTGGAGGTTGACAGCTCACAACCCCTCATGTAATAACCTCGCGACCCCAGTTTGAGAACCCCTGTTCTAGATGCTTAATTTGCCATTCCTCAAAATATTGAGGAACTAGAATGCATTTTAATATGCCTTGTCTATGAAAATATCTAGGTTTTAATTTTTCCTCAGTGGCTGGGTAAAATTACAACCTTGGTTATCTCCTGTTTTTTTAAATAAATTTACATTTTTTAACCCATATGACATAAGACACTTAATAATTATTGTAAAAATGTCATTGTCGGAGCTCACTAATGTTCTGAGCGCTGTCCAGAGCATATAGCTTTTGGCAAATTGTCTATAATGCCAACATGAAAAACTATAAAAATTTGATCCAAAAGAGGTTAACCTATCAATGGAATTATTGTTTCACAGAAATATCAGATATATCTGAACCTTGGGGACTGGTTTTTTTTGCCCTTCCTATCCAGAACGAGAAGTTATGGTCACAATCCTGAAGACACATATGCATGCATAACTTCTCTTTTCAGTGAAACTACTCATGCACTGAAATTTAAAACATATGTTATTTGTAGGATCTGTATTTAATGTTCTTACAATGTCGTAGATTACAAACTCTGATTTGGCTCAGAATGTTTGTACTACAGTGATCCTGGCTTTCTGATCAAGTGTGTGTGTGTGTGTGTGTGTGCTTTCTGATCAAGTGTGTGTGTGTGTGTGTGTGTGTATGTATATACACACACACACACCCCTCTACCTCGATATAACGCAGTCCTCGGGAGCCAAAAAATCTTACCGCGTTATAGGTGAAACCGCGTTATATCGAACTTGCTTTGATCCTCCGGAGTGCGCAGCCCGCCCCCCCCCCCCCTCCCGGAGCACTGCTTTACCGCGTTATATCCGAATTCGTGTTATATCGGGGTAGAGGTATTTTTATATATATATATATATATATATATATAATGTGTTTGTGTGTGATTAAGTGCCAGTTTAACAGAAGATATGCCAAACACTTCACATAGTATCCTGGGTCAGGTAAAACTAGCTACTTTGTCCTGGTCTACACTTGAAAGCTTGGGCAGCAAAATTTTAATTCTGTCAGCACAGCTTACGTGCATCCACGCTCAAAACTGAGTCCTGCTGACAAAACTCTGAACATTTACTGGCAAAATTAAACCAGTTCCCTGAGTGATGCAAGTCCTCTAGTAGGATAGTGTTGCTGACAAAATGCCTGTATGGAACACAGAAGTACCTGTACCAGCAAACACAGTCTTCCAGCAACAAGTGCACAGTGCAACTGTCACTGCAGCAGGGACCTCTGGTTAAATTTTTGAACCCTGCAGATAAGAAGTCTCACATCTGGAAATCCACTCCTTACTTAAAATCCCCAGTGTGTCCTAGAAACACCTGTCTCCTCATGAAGTGTATCTGTACAAGCACCGTTCCAGCTGAGAGGTCCTGGATTTCCTTGGCTGGGGTGGGGTGGGGTGAGCAGTGCCGGCAAAGCTGTGGAATTCCTGCAGAAACAAAGATGTATACACTGATATTGCAAAGGAGATGCAGAAGCCTGGATCAGCAAGGATGAGGGCCAAACCCAGGCAAAGGGAAGGAACTGCAGCAGGTTTAGCAGAAGACAAACGAAGAGGGCAACAATAAGTCTGGTGCTTCCCCCAAAAGCTGCTGTTATGTGCAGTGTGATGCCAAACTGAGCAGGGATCCCCTCACCAACTGGCCAGTGACAGTGGCCAGACTTGCAAGCTCTGGAGGAGGGCACCCGGGGACCTGTGGACTGAGGTGAGGGACATGGATGATGTCAGGCTGCTCAAGAGCCAGGACTTCTTCAAGGCTCAGCTGAACTTGGAGAGTGAACGGATTAGCGATTAGGGACTAAGGTACGTTGTAACTTCATGCCATTAATGCATGCCTTTATTTTACATTCACCAGGGCCCTTTCCCCTTTCAAAATGACAGCTGACTGTGAATGGACAATGAACAAAGAAATTCTGTTTTAAAGTAGCCAATTTATTTTAAGAGCACGAACTGGCAGCACTAGCCAAAATCAACAGAAAGAAAATAGGAAAAAGCAGCCAACAAGTATTCCCAAATGCCTATGTTTGCCAATACTTTGCAAACAAGCATTCAAAGTACATATTTTTGCAGGCAATGACTACCCTGTAACCAAACAAAATTCAATATTCTGCAAATAGAAAAAAGCACTTGCACTAACTGTAAGCTACACATAGACCAGTGAGTATTCAAACAACATGCATTTGCAGAAAATGCAATGTAAACTGATTGGATGCAGGCTTTCAAGTCCAAAACACATTACTTGCATGCTGTGGTTAGATTCAGGAAAGAGGCAGAAACAATGTGTGGTTAGCTTGCACAGGCAGTCACTGAGGCCCTCTGCCAATAGTGCAGAAGAGCGTTTATCTTGGCCCACACAGCTTTCCAGTCCTCTGCGATTTCACTGAACTTTTCAAGCAAATACTGTTTGATCTTTGCCTGGACATTTCTAGGCAGACCAGCCTTGTTTCTCCCACCAGGGTAGGGTACCGTCTTATTCCATTCTACAAGGACCTCTCAGGGGATCGTTGCTGCGAAGAGGCCAGTACCATAGAGCCCTGGCTGAACACAGGCTCTCTTAAGCAGCTGCAGTCTGTGGGCCTTCGATACCATCATAAATGATAACTGCTAAGATCACTATTGCCTGTAATAAGTTTTGCAGTCTTTATTACACTATCCTTGAAGTTCCCCTGCCACTCACTGGGTTTGAAGAAGTGCCCCCCCTGACGGGTTTGGTCACAGAGACTCCCTCAAGACTGTCACTAGATGTGCTGGGATACCACTGAGAACAAACCCCCCTACCAGAGAAGGCTTCCCTCCCCTTTCATCTTGCTGAGTTAGACATTCCAGTCAGCTACAGCACAGACCAAGAGGTTGGGCCATGCTCCCCTGTAGTTCACAGAAACTAAATTTCACTTAGCCCAGGGGCTTCTCAGTTAACAGGGACTTTCCCAGCACCCAGTATTCAGTCTTTCTGGGAGCCTAAACCCCAAATAAGGAATACCCCCCCCCAAGTTTTACTCTGTATAAAGCTTATACAGGGTAAACTCATAAATTGTCCGCCCTCTATAACACTGATAGAGAGATATGCACAGCTGTTTGCTCCCCCAGGTATTAATTACTTACTCTGGGTTAATTAATAAGCAAAAGTGATTTTATTAAGTATAAAAAGTAGGATTTAATTGGTTCCAAGTAATAACAGACAGAACAAAGTAAGTTACCAAGCAAAATAAAACGAAACATGCAAGTCTAAGCCTAATACAGTAGGAAACTGAATACAGGTAAATCTCACCCTCAAAGCTGTTTCAATAAGCTTCTTTCTCCGACTAGACTCCTTCCTAGTCTAGGCCCAATCTTTTTCAGACGAATGTTGTGGTTTATGGCCTGGGTCCAGCAATCACTCACACCCCCATAGTTACAGTCCTTTGTTCCAGTTTCTTTCAGGCATCTCTTTGGGGTGGAGAGGCCATCTCGAGCCAGCTGAAGACAAAATGGAGAGGCTTCCAGGGTCTTTATATTCTCTCTCTTGTGGACGGAAATCCCTTTGTTCTTCTGTGCAAAATCACAGCAACAAGATGGAGTTTGTAGCTACCTGGGCAAGTCACACGTCCATGAATGATTCAGCTTTTTGCAGGCCGATGCCATTGTTTACATGTTAGTTTGAATGTTCCCAGGAAAGCTCAGATGTGGATTGGCGTCTCCCAAAGTCCATTGTCAGTTAAGTGTTTCTTGATTGGGCACTTACTCAGAATAGTCCTTTCTCAAGAAGCTGACCAAATGGTTCACTGATGCTACTTAGAATCAAACACATTGAGATACAAGTACATAGCCAATATTCATAACTTCAAATACAAAACTGATACACACATACAGACAGCATAATCATAACCAGCAAATTACAACCTTTCCATAGACACCTTACCTGACCTCCTTTGTACAAGATTTGGTGCAAATATAGGACCTTGGTTGCAACAATGATCTATACGGTCACAGTTCATGTCAATAATGTCACACACCCCTACATACTTACCATGATACTAAATGGTTGTGAAACTGTAGCGATTGTGGACCTGTTCTTACATGTGAAAATGTTTAGAGAGTTGTACTGCTTATCTTCTGATGTTTGCTAACCCTACAACAACAGAAGGGGCTCTTATGTTACTGTAGTAAATCCACCTCTTCAAGAGACAATATTATTCCGTTGACAAGCAGTGTCTACAATGGAACTCAGGTTGGCTTAATTATGTTGTACAGGGTGCAAAATTTTTCACAGCCCTGAGCAATGTAGTTAAGCCAACCTAACTCGGTAATATAGACCAGCCCTTAAAAATCTAGCAATGGCACTCTGTCTGGTGGTATTCATCAGTGGCCTTGGCTGCAATATTCTTGGGGACCATCCCTTCCACACATGCTGAGAAACTCGCCACAATGAGGAGAAAAAAGAAACAAGCAAGAGAAGACACCTTTCAGAACTGGTCAAGACTGATGAATCTAGAACCTGAGACCCAGGAATGGCAAGACCACATACTGGAAGAGAGACAGAAGGATTAAGAGGTGCAACAAGCCATCATACATCTCCTTACACAACAAACACATATGCTCAAACACATTATGAAGCAAAGCACCCAGCAGCCACTACTCTCAGTAAACAATTCCTTCTTTCTGCCCCCTCCCCTTTTTTCCAGACAGCAGCACTCCATGCAACTGTATTCCTTTCACTCAACTCTGTAATGAGAACTGCTTTGATTATACCTATCCTGAGCTGTGATGTAGCACAGAGGAGTCAGCACTGTGCATTTTCTTTTTTAGTAGTGTGTCTTGTGCACTAATAACACAAAGTTCTAGTTTGTGGGGAAACAATTTATTTTCTTTGTCTTACAGAGATACAGCCTCTGAAGCAACAGCCTCCCTTGCAGCAAACAAACAATTCATAAACCAGCTCATTACATTACGTACAATCACACAACATAACACACTGGCTATGGCAAACTATCAGTGTGTGCTCTAGAAAACTTCCCTGAGCTGCACAGCACCTTGAGGGGCTCTAGTAACAATTGGGCTTTGTAAAATCAGCCAGCTGTCCACATCCCTCACCCTGGCAGTAGCATGTCCTCCTTGACCTCACAGATATTATGCAAAACACAACATCCAGCAATACCAGAAATATGTGGCTCACTGAGATGAAACCCAGTCATAAGACATCTTCATCTATCCTTCAGTCTTCCAGCGGCATGCTGCATGGTCATCCGGCATCTGCACAGGTGATATTTAAATTTTTCCTTGCTGTTGTCCAGGTGTATGGCTTCCTGAGCCAAAAAAAGTAAAGGGTTGGCTGGGTCCCAGTGAATCACAATTGGCATCGCAACCACAATAGGGGAATATGTCCCTGCTTCCAGCTTGTCAAAAAATTCCTGAAGTCCTAAAGATGCATCGTGGACCTTCCCTGACCAGCCAATGTTAATGTCATAAAACAGCCACACTGATGCACCAACACTTACATAACCATGGAGAACTACCCCTTTCTGTTTAGGTACTCAAAGGCAAAGGGGGGGGGGGGGATAGGTGTCCTTTCTCTCTCCCTTCTGCCCCAACCCTCAAGGAAGTCCAATTCATTGCTTTGTCCTTAAAATAGATAGGACAGCTCTGAGGGATGCTGCATAGATCCTGTCTCTGGTATCCCCCAAGAGGTAGAGGCTCCCATACCCAAACTCCCTGCCTGCACCCCATACCCCCACCCCAAAACCCTGCCCCAGCCCTGAGCCCCCTCCTGTGCCCCAAACCTCTCATCTCTAGCCCCACAACACAAGCTGGAGCCCTCACCCCCACCCCAACCTCCTAGCCCTCTCCTGCACCCTGAACCCCTCATTTCTGGCCCCACCTGGAGCCCACACCCCCAGCGCATTACCCCCTCCCCTGCACCCTAACCCCTCCCCCAGCCCGGTGAAAGTGAGTGATGGTGGGGGAGAGCAGGCAATGGAGCGAGCGGGGGGGGGGGGGGCAGGGCCTCAGAGAACAGGGGTGTTTGGGTTTTGTGCTATTAAGAAAGTTGGCAATCCTATACACCAGTGCCATGGCAGAAAACGTTCCAGTGTAAACAAGGCCTTTATTAGAGCTGGGCAGAGAGAGGTGGGCATGACTGAGCAACAGTCACAGCACTGGGGTGGGGACCCCCCAGCCCTGCACTCCAGGAGGGAATGGGCATCCCTCTAGCCAGTGCTGATTCCCCCCTCACCCAGCACTCTCAGGGGTGCGGGGACCCCTCTGCCCCAGCATTGACACCCCCCAAGTCCAGCGTTGAAAACCCCTCTTCCCCCCCAACCTAGGGCTACTGGGGAGAAAAGGAAAGTAAGACCTTTTACTTCTAGTTTAAATATCCAAATTTAACCTTTGACCTCTCTATTGCGGTTGCTGCTGACCCGAATCTCGCGAGACTTTGAGCCTACGGGAAGGGAGCGTACTTTGGCGGGGCCTATTCCTTATTCTCGCGATTGTTCTAGTCTGCTTCCGGGTGTGGTGTCTCGCGAGATTCGTGTGTCAAGGACGCGCTCAGCCTTGTTTGTTTTGTCTCAGTCTCGCGAGAGCCCGTGCAGCGGGCTCTGGGCGACCCCGTGTGTGAGTGCGCGGAGCTCCCGAGCAGCTAGACGCGGCAGGCGCCATTTCAGGGAGCAGTCGCCGCCGCCACCAGAGCTGGCCCGAAGCGGCCTTTAGTATCCGAGCCGCCCCCCCACCTTTCGAGCCCCCCCTTTCTGAGGGACTCGCCGCCGCTGGGCCTATCCCCGTCCTTAGCGCCGCCGGATCCCGGGCACCTGAGCCAGAAGCGCAACCCACAGCAGCGCAGGTAACCGCGCGGCCCCCGCCCGCTCATGGCCGTCCAGTTCCGCGGCCGTGTTCGGTCCGGGGGCCTTTCCCGCCGCCGCATGTGGGGGGCCGCGGGCAGAGCCTCCCCTCCTGGCCGGGCCCTTTTACCTAGTCTTCTCCGGGAGCCCCTGGGTCGTCTTCCCAGCCGGGCCCGCCTTCCCGGGGAGGCCCCTGGCCCGAAATCCCGGGGGCGGTGGGGGCTCAGCGGTTGTTACCCCCGCATTGGCGGTGGTGCTCGGGAGGCCGCAGCTGTTGGTCTGGCTGGGACCCTGGCTGTTCCCATAGCCACGTAGTTGGCGAGCTGGGCCTCGGCCCAGACTGTCCCTTGCGCAGCTGCTGCCGCCAAGGCCGGGAGCGCACGGGGCAGCGCCTGAGCGCCCCGCGTCTGCCTGCGGGGAGAAGCTGCGCGAAGGACGCTCCGGAAAGTTGTTTCTGCTCGATTGGGATTTTAAATCCGGGTCTGGGCTGGCGGCGGGAGGGCGAGTGCCATGGGCGCCAAACCTGGGCTAAGCTAGTGGACGCTGGACAGTTTAAAATTAAATTGTATTTTGTTACCACCTATTGAACTTAAGTAGCAACATGTTGGGGAAAGGCAGGTTTGGCCTGGCCTTCGCCGGGAACACAACGTGTGTTTGTATCCATTGTTAATTAATATTGTTAACACAAGGTAGGCAGGCCGGCCGGCCAAGTGGAGCTTGGCCCCTTGAGGTAAACCCTGCACTCAACCCTAGTGCCTTTCTTGACATAGTAACACGTGTGAAAACTAAAAACTGTTTTGTTTTGACTAGTGTCTTACCATGTTAACTAAACATATTGTAAGAAAATACATTTATTTCTTGGGGAATTCGGTGAAGATATTACAGCTCACAGTAAACACCCCAGAGACCTCACACAGGACTTCCAGCAAAACTAGAAAAGACTAGAATTAATATTTCTGAAATGGCTAAGGTGAAAAGTGAAGGTGGGGAACAACATCTAGGCCTCCATTGTACATCATGAAGAAACAAAAAAAGGGTAGGAGCACAATACAAAAATTACTTTGCAGTTTATAATTAAAGATTATACTGACAGTATGGGCAGGGTTTGCACCCATTGCAGCATTGTGATTGGGTGCCCTGAAAAGGCTTTAGGGTTTTTTCAGTATAGAAATATCAGCGGTTACAAGTCTTTGTTTCCTTGTTCCCCTGTTTGGATCACTTACTAGGGCCATTTTGAGTTTCTGCAATTGAAGAGTGTGGGAATGTTGAGTCCTTACTATTCTTATCCCAGCATTAAATTAATAGGTGCCATTCAACATGGTTTATGGAAAATAGGTACTGTGAAATAAATAATGTTATTTTTCATGAGATTACAAATTTGGTAAAGGTAACTTTATAATTTCTGTAATGTTTGACTTGGTACTGTATGTTGTATGCAGTGTTGTTGTAGCCATGTTGGTCCCAGGATATCAGAGATACAAGATGGGTTAAGTAATATCTTTTATTGGACCAACTCCTGTTGGTGAGAGAGACAAGCTTTTGAGCTTACTCAGAGCTCTTCCTCCGGTCTATGAAACTGTTCCCCACCAATGGTCCATCTAGCCTAGTATCCTGTCTTCTGGCATTCGGGAATGAACAGAACAGGCAATCATCAAGTGATCCATCCTGTTCACATCCAGCTTCTAGCGAACAGAGGCTAGAGACACTCAGATCATGGTGTTGCATCCCTGCCCATCCTGGCTAATAGCCATTGATGGACCTATCCTCTAGGAACTTACCTAGTTATTTTTTGAACTGTTATAGTTTTGGCCTTCACAACATCCCATGGCAAAGAGTGCCACAGGTTGACGATGCGTTGTGAAGTACTTCCTTTTATTTGTTTTAAACCTGCTGTCTATTAATTTCATTGGGTGACCCCTAGTTCTTGTGATATGAGAGGGAGTAAATAACATTTCCTTATTCACTTTCTCCACACCAGTCCAGATTTTATAGACCTCTATCATATCCTCCCTTAATCGTCTCTTTTCAATGCTGAACAGCCCCAGTCTCTTAATCTCTCCTCATATGGAAGCTATTCCATACCCGTCGTCATTTGTTGTTGCCCTTCTCTGTACCTTTTCCAATTCCAATAGATCTTCTTTGAGGTGGGGCGACCAGATCTGCACGCAGTATTCAAGATGTGGGCGAACCATGAATTTATGTACAGGCATTATGATATTTTCTGTTCTATCTATCCCTTTTCTGTTACCCTTTTTGACTGCCGCTGCACATTGCGCAGACCTTCTCAGAGAACTATTCACAATGACTCCAAGATCTCTTTCTTGAGTGGTAACTGCTAATTTAGATCCCATCACTTTGTATGTATAGCTGGGATTATGTTTTCTAATGTGCATTACTTTGCATTTATCACCACTGAATTTCATCTGTTATTTTGTTTCCCAGTCATCCAGTTCAGTGAGCTCCCTTTGTAACTCTTCGCAGTCTGCTTTGGACTTACCTATCTTGAGTAATTGCAAATTTTCCATGACTGTTTTTCCAGATCATTTATGAATATGTTGAACAGCACTGGTCTCCTGGGGGACACCACTATTTACCTCTCTCCATTCTGAAAGATGACCATTTATTCCTACCCTTTGCTTTCTGTCTTTTAACCAATTCAGCCAACCATGGAAGGACCTTCTTTCTGAAAATCCAAATACACTATCCACTGAATCACCCTTGTCCACATTTCAATGGGACTCATCATTGAAAGGAAGTGTTTCTAATGGGGTCCCACAATAATCTGTTTTTGGCCCAGTGCTAGTTAATTTCTGTGTCAATGATCTGGTTGAAAATATGAAATCATTGCTGATAAACTTTGCAGATAATACCAAAGATTGGTGAAGTGGAAATAAGGATAGGTCACATTGATGGATTTGAATCTGTTGGGAAGTTGTATTTAAACAAATTTCTCTTAATACTGGTAAATGCAAAAGCATATACGTTTAGAAAAAACATATAGGCCATATTTACTGG
The DNA here is from genome assembly GCF_028017835.1 of Emys orbicularis. Taxonomy (NCBI): domain Eukaryota; kingdom Metazoa; phylum Chordata; order Testudines; family Emydidae; genus Emys; species Emys orbicularis. The sequence continues at coordinate 33,255,451 of NC_088694.1, read as the reverse complement.
ATGGGGGACTGAAAAAGATAGACGGAATCATGGTGGATAACCAACTGAACATGAGCTGTTAATGAAATGCTGTGGATAGGAGCTAATGCTATCCTTGGATGTACAAACAGGAGAATATGGCATAGGAATGGGGCGGTAACTTTATTTCTGTATACGATGAGACTGCGATTGGTATACTGTGTCCAGTTCTGATATCCTCACTTCAAAAAGGATATTGGAAAAATTGAGGAGGCTTCAGGGAAGACAAGAAATATGAGGACTGGAACCCTTGCCTTGCAGTGAGTAATTTAAGGAATTCAATTTATTGTAGCTTGTAGAAGAGCAAGTTTTAAGAGACTTGGTCAGTCTAAAAGTATCGGGTGCTAAGGGCTCTTCAATCTAACAAAAGCATAACAAGACCCAAGGGCTGGAAGTTGAAAATCTAGATGACATTCAAACTGGAAATAAGGCACATGTTTTTTTTAACAGTGAGGGTAATTATCATTGAACAGCTTCCCAAGGGATGAAGTGAATTCTTCATCACTTGAAATCTTTAAATCAAGATTGGATGTCTTTCAAAGAGAAGCTCTAGTTCATCTGCAAATTATTGGGCTTGATTCAGGAAACACATGGACAAATTCTCTGGCCTGTGCTATGCATAATGGCACTTTCTGGCCCTGGAATCTATGAAACTTGGACATTTGCAAAAATGTCTCTTCTCTGTTGCTTAGGTCTTGCTTCTTTTGGTAACTGGTGTCAAACCCTTCTTCAGTTTGGTGTAAGACCTGAATTTCTAATAAATAAGCATATTTCGGTGTAGGGAGAATCTTTCTGGCTTTCGTTGTCATAAAGAAGCAGGTGGCACACAGTTCTTTTCTTTGAACTTCATCTTCCATTCATAGCCATGACTTAGCTGGTGCTTATATTGCATTCTGTACTGTCAGCGTGCAGGTTACATTCCCACTGCAAGCTCCTTCCTGATTCTTCTCCATACGATGTTTCTCACTCAGAATCATTTTAACAAGGTCCTTATTAGTATGTAGAGTTGGTCAATTGACTGGTCCAAAAATAATTGGTCAAATATTTTAAAAAGTGCTAACTTATTAGAACAGTAGTGAGTAAGACTATGGTTTCCAGTAGGCTTAGCCTTCGATACATATGCCTAATTACAAGAAACAGGTTATTTAATTAATATTTTAACTTGGAAAATGTGAAACAATGAAATGAAGTTCTTAAAAAATGAAATAATCATTGCTAAAAAAAGTAGCAATGTTAACTTCATATTTAAATGTGAACAAGACTGAACAATTACAAAAGAAAAGAAAATGAAATTAAACGGGAAACACATCTAGCAACAGGGTGAATTGGATTTAAATCATGATTTAAATCACTAGTTAGGAAGACTTGATTTAATCATGGATTTCTACATAAAAGTGCATTCTTGTTGGTTGTTATAACCTTAATACATATTCTTCACAACTCAGAGATAGATGTAGGTTCCATTTTTAGAAGGTACACACTATATATTTTTTAAGTGATTTATTTTGAAAACATTTCAGATTAGTTTTACAGCTATATCAGAAAATGAATGATTTGGTTATTTCATTTGCCAAAGGTAATTGAAGCAGATAGTTCACCTCCCAAAGACTTCATAAATATCTCCAATTCAACAGGTTAATCATTAATATTTGGAGGATTTTATTGCCATGCTGTATTAGGAGGAGAACATCACCAGACAGACATTTAAATTGCTTTATTTAACTAAAACAACAACGTTATGTATTCTGGATTTTTTTTTCTTCAACAGCAAACATATAATTTAACAAAACAAGTATAAGACTTTTTGAATTTAGCTAAACATTCAAGTTTTTTTAAAATCAGGTTTGTTTTTGTTAAAATTGTTTTTAACTAAAATAGTAAAATGAAATATATATTTAAAAAAAATTAAATCGGCCAGGTCAACATGAGAAACTTAGTCGTCTTTACCTTCATTTTCCTGTTTGTTCATAATCTGGAAAAGAAAAACAAGCTTTCCTGCTTTTTCAGGTTCCAAACAATTTCTCAATTTCTAATGAATTAGTCCAAAGGAAGAAAATATTCTTTCTACACCAGCAGAAGATGATACTGGTGTTAAAAGTGAGATTATCGCTTCAACAGTCTTTTAATCCAAGTGCTTAAGTGACTTCCACCAGTTCACTGGTGTGACTTTCTTTAAAACTTCCTCAGCAAACACCCTTAGCTTTGAAGTTTGTTTATATTTGGCATTGTGGCGGGATGATTGATGGATTTCCATGTCATAGCCAACTCCTCTTCAGCAGTTAAGGTTTGACCCTGGTACTGAGTATTGAGAATATTTGCAAGAAAATGAGCTGCAGATAGTGCTTCTCCAATTTGTTTTTTTTAATGCTTGTAATTTAACTTTGCATATTTCTCTTTTTAAAATCTCACTCAGTTCCTTCCAATTTCAACAGCGTCAGCAATAAAACAGCTATTTCCCTGCATTTTGTTCAAGGCTACAGAAATAGGCTTCAGGGTACTCAGCATGTGTTCAACATTTCTCTTAAGCCCAATGTTGAGAACTTTGGCTGTGACAGTGCCATCTATTTTTTCACGATTTTGTTCACAAACTGTCATCAGATTAGGCCAGTTCTTGATATAGTGCTCAAAACAGTCCACAACTGAGTTCCATCGCACGTCTTGTAGGAGAGTTAGCTTGGTTCCTCCCACTTTTTTCAGAGCAGGTGCATCAAATAGCACTGCAGCCATATGTTATTAGCTCTGGACTCTCTTCTAAATACTTTCTTCTCATCTTGGATACGTTTGCAGCATTGTCTGTGACCAAGCTGCATACTAGACATTTGAAATTTTTTTCACCGTTTATTATAGCTTTTACTGCTACTTCTTGTAAGTATTCTGCTGTGTGTGCATTTCCTGGTGTATCAATTGTTTCTGTTGTCACACAAGCACATACAACATGATCATTGTGGACATGGCTCTACCCATCAAGATTCAGGTTCACAATTTCACCCTCTAGACCTTTTGCACACTGCTCAGTTTCTCTTTCATACACTTTATCCAACAATTTGCCTGCGACATCTGCTCTGTTGGGTGGACTGTATCCTGGTCTTAATGACTGAACCATGTTAATGAAGTGTGGGTTCTCAATCATACGGAAAGGAGAGTTTGTTGCATAAATAAACGGGGCATTTTTTTCATCAGTTACCGGTTTTTCTAATTTGCTGGTTTTTATCACAAACTTATCTGTGGTTGTTTCTGGGTGATGGAGATTTTTTTTTTTCTTTTTGCTACAGGTGATATACTGTGGCTATGTGACATACATGATGTGACTGAAACACTATCATTGGCAGATAACTCTGAAACTATAGAAAATGATGGTGATCTTGAAGGTGGATAGTCTTCAGAATCCTGTATGTTGAGGATGGATTCTCCTAAACAAAATAAGTCAATGCAGTTATTTAATTATTATTACCATACTGCTCAGTTAGTATTACTCATTGCATTCACTGACACTCAGTACTACTTTAAAGGTGAAATTGCAAAAGGAAGATCTGCCTATTTCAGCTATTTATTTTTTATCACAACTGCATCTAAAATGAAAATACCATAGAGTAACAACTGTATTTTTTGCTCAAACATGAGAATTCAAGAATAGTCCGGAAGGAAGACAGGCAGTCCTTAACGAAGAAGTATGAAATAAAAAAGTTAACCAACCTGAAGATCCTGCATGTTCAGAGACGTTCCTTTCATCATCTTCAAGGCAGCTTCCTCCTGAGAAGGAACACTTCTCATGATGTTGTTTCATTCGGGCAACCAGGCCTTGCATTTCTTTGTTGCACTGTTTGCGTTTTGCACGCATGCCTGTCTTACCCACAGGTAGAGGAACTTCATTTAAAATATTCTCAAACTGGGTCTCTCTTACGGCCTGCTGCCATTATAGGTTTTTCCTTCTAGTGAGAGAATATGATAGATCTCAAATCAATGAAGGCTACACTCAGAAAGACCTCCAGACTTCTTGAATATTCTGCTCAAAAAGTTTCACATTTGTTTCTGCTGCCTGTCCCTTCCTTCTCACATTTATCTCCAGATGACCTCTCCTTGTCCAGATCTATTCCACCCCAACAATCTTCTATTAATTGAACTTTTTGAAACTTTGCACTTTTAGAGAGAGGTAAGAGGTTGATTGGGTACACAAATTTGCAGAGGGACAATAGGGTTGAGGTCTGTTATTTCTCACCTCTATATATTTAATTATATATTTATTTAAAAACTTTTTTGCTGTTAACAAGCATGTTATCTCTGGAGACACAAATCCACAGTTTGAGAACTGCAAACCTAAGCAACTCTGATGGTATCTTCTAGACTGAGCACTGAGTCCCATTGGGTAGATAGAAAGATTAACCTAAATCAGTGGTTCCCAAACTTTAACAATCTGTGAACCCATTTCACTAAAATGTCAAGTCTCGCAAACCCCCTCCTAAAAATGAATATTTCCAGGGATTTTCTCCTTTACCTGAGTATAAATTATAAAAGCAATTATCTTGGAAATATAAAATTTGTTTTTATGACATGCTTATTGCACACTATTATTATTTATCATTACAGTATTTTTATTACATTATGAAAATGGCAACACTCTTCCAAAATCTCACTTTCATAGCTTGTATCACTTTGAATAAGCCTGTTATAAGACAAGGCTCCTATGTTTCATCGCGTATCGGATGTGAAACAGCATGAAGGTATTTAAGAAGCCAACTCAAAGAGTTCCTCCTTCACAAGCATTCAAGGTCTTGAGCAGTCCAGGCAAACAATGCACGTTACAACAAAGCTTAAACTTGTTCTTCATAATAATTTTACAAACAATACTAGCTGCCTATTTAATTTTAAAAACAGCAAAAAATATCCATCTACCTTTCCATTTCTTATAAGGAGTCTTGAAGTTTAAATCTCCTCAGTGTGATAGATAGGCTTGCTTTGATCTGCTTAATTCTTGGAAGTCCAGGGGCTCCGGTTGCTGCCCCTGTGCTGCCCAGGGTCCCCAGGGACAGCTCTGTCCACCATTAGGGAATTTTTCCCTGAGAACCCCCCTGTAACATTTCATAAACCCCAGTTTGGGAACCACTGACCTAAATAATTTATACAGAAGCCCCTGGAACTGCATAAGATTGGGTCCCTAATCCATGAGCTATTGGAACTCATTTACAAAACTTTTCTTAAACATTACATGAATATATTATCTCATACTATAGAATTAAAATTTATAATCCCTATTCCATGATGATATCTTTGAGCTATAATGTATCTTAATTAAAACTATCTTAGGTTTTTTCTCAAAGCATTTTATCAGAAAAATCCAATTTAAATCAAAAACCGATTTTTTTGATTTATAAAAAAAAAAAGCATTGGTTTTTATCCACTCAGTATAGCAATTATAAAAGAAAAAATTTAAATGCACTTACGTTAGGTAGGCAGCTTAATGGCAGTACGCCTTTTCTCTTTGCGTTTGGAGAGGAAGTTTAATTATTGTGAACACTTCTCCCCCTTTTTTCCTTTTGATTAATTTCTGTATTTGTCTAGTCAGTTTAGCTTGTATGCTCTTGAGGGCAGGGACGGTATCTTTTAACTTTTTTAATGTGCTTTGTAAACTGCCATATGCCGTGATGTCCTTGCATACAAATAAAGATATACATTCATACATATGCACAATGTTTGTTCTAGAAGATTCCAGGCAATCAAGATACTCAGCTTTCAGTTAGTTCACCTTTTTCCCCAATATGTGGCATTAGCATGTAGTAAAGTGATCAAAGACATTTATATAGGCTTGCTAATAGATAACAAACATCATGATGCAGTCAAAACGGTAGGCCTCAGGGCATTCTTGATGGAATATTTAACAGTATTTGACAGCGGTCAGTTGACCAGCTTGCCAAGTCTATTAGTATGCATTGTGACTAAAAATCATTTTGTGAATTTGGGGTCTTCCCAACATTGGCTTTGTCACCAACAGTACAAGTGCCTTGGAAGCTATTAGAGATTGATATAGTTTATGGGCTTTTTTCCTGTCTGATGGATTTTGCTCTTCCTTTCAGGTGTCCTGAAAAATGGCTGACGATATTGATATTGAAGCAATGCTTGAGGCTCCTTACAAGAAGGTGAGAAAAATGTGCCAGTGAGGTGTTGTACTTACCTTAATTTAGCCTTATTCATGAAACTACTGCTGAACTGTAAACTAACATCCCTGGAGCCCTCATGATTTATCTTATTGGAGATGCATTACATGTAACTTGCAAATAAATATATACTGTTAATGTAATTATATTGTGCAGTAGTTTCACTTCAGCGTGATGAATAAATGCCCATCTATCTCTCTTTGTAGACTTGCCTAACGATATCTCACCTCTACTCCCATGAATTCACCTTTGATTCCAGTGTGAACTGTCAATCATAAGGTAGTAATTGAGTGACGTATCGCTGTACCGTGGTCCCCTAGGTAAAAAAACAAACAAACAAAAAACAATTACTCGCCTAAAATTGCCAGCTCCAGTTTGGTATAGCAACAAGGTGAATGCAGTGTTTGGGAAAATAGCAGGGTTCCAAGAATAACCTTTTCACCAGTCCGTGGCAAGTAAATCTTTAAATAGTCTGCTCAGTGCAAGAGGCGTGTGACCATTATTTTTAACATAGAAGACTGGTGATGGTTAATCTTTTAACAGGGCAGATGGAAATGAATTGCTGAGTGGAAGAACTTTCCAAAATTCTTGGATCCCTGAATAGATACATTCTTAGCAAGTAAAAGACAGTATCACAGTCTGCAGTGTCATTCTAAAAATAGCCGCTGTACTCTTCTGTTTTAGTTGTTCAATTAGGAACTACCAATTTTGACACAAAATTCTGTTAACTTCTGAATGACTAGAATAGTGATGTACTTAGTCTCCTTAACAGGCAGCAAATGTATACTGTCTTTTTTTCGTTTTTTTTCACCAATTGGTGGTGAAAGTGTTAACATTATGCATGCATTAGCACTGGTTTCACAAGAAATGTGTATAAACTTGAAATAATTTAGTAGTTGTACTCATGGTGTAGCTGGAGTGATTAAACTATAGAATAAATATGACAGCTACTGTTAGTTTATTTTGGAGTGTTTAGCACAACCATGTGGTATCAGTTTTGGATGAGCATTTGTAAGCTTTAAACACTGTATATTTAATTTTATGTAATATTTAGCAGTTACGTAAAATCTTGAAGAGATAGTCATAATTTGTAATGTTAAGATTCTTGTGTCCTAGTTTAACATGGATATTTTCCATGTAAACAGGTATGGAAATAGGGAATGTTTAGGCTGGACTGGTGGATTTTTGATGACTTTCTTGGGAGTCGACGTTACTAAAGCAGTGTGAATCCCTGTTTGCTTCAGGGCGAGATGTGTGACAGAGGTGGCATCAAGCTCTTACAACCCTCCAACGAAAATGAGCGAAGATCTCAGGAATGGCATCGGTCACAAGAAATCGATAGTGGCTGGCTGCTAGCATGGCCACTTGGGGCTTAGGCAGAGATATAGCCTTGGTACTGATCAAAGGGATCATAGCACATGAAAAATGCTTAAACCTGAAACTTCCTCTTACATTTTATAGAAATAACATTTAACCACTTGAGTGCTGAAATCTACAGGATAATTTACTATCTAAATCATGTAAGGAAGTATCTACAATTTAATATATTTTTAAAAACTGTAATTTCTTGTATTTTATAATTGTATGTCTTAAATGTAAACAGCAAAGTGGTTAAACATGCCTACTTAAATTTTTATAGCTTTCCATATTAAACTATAAACACGTAATTTAGTATTAAAATTTTTGTTTTGTATTTTCTTATTCCTATTCCCATTACCCTTTGACCACTTGAAATGTTACCACTTCGTCCTCACGATGTTCTTCTATCAACCCTGCTTAGGATGAGAACAAATTGAGCAGTGCCAATGGCCATGAAGAGCGCAGCAAGAAGTAAGTGTTTATCTGTATATTGACACTTCTAGGGAACTCGGTCAAGTATTCTTTGTTTTTACTTTTTAGTGTATGTAGTACTGTCCAAGAAAATAAAATGGAAATCCTTCCGTGTTTGTCTTTTGCTGTTTATGGCATTCCAAACAAATATGACTACCTCTTACACAGTTGATATCCGTGGTATAAATTTTCAATTAATAATGTCCTTTTTTTAAAAAAAAAAAAAAGGTAAACTAGAACAGTTTTGAGGGCTTAAAGATAATGACACTGTCCCTCTAAGATATTATGCTATCTGAGTTTTATATATTTTGGGTTAATTTTTGAGATAATTGTAATTACATTTGTGCACTAATTATATGAATTTGAAGGACTTGTGGTTCAGAGAAATTCAGTGGCCTCAAGTTCTAACTGGGAAATCTCATAGAAATGTGGTCACGTGTGTTGGCCAGTATCAAGCTAATACAGTTTTAGCTCCTTTCAAGCTATTGTTTGAATGAATTTTCTCTCTTCTCCCTAATCCAAAATAACTAACAAAATTGTATAAAGTAGAACAAATCTGGAGAGAATTAATTGTATTTATCTCCTCCAGGAGAGACTTATCAATGTGTTTTGTTTTATAATGTCCGCCTGGTCAGTATCCTGATTGATACTGTGATTTTTTTTTTTTTAAACCAGTTACTGTTGACCTGTATAGGCAAGGACCATGCACTCTTCAATGAGAGAAACCCAAGGAAAGCTTCCCCTACAAAACAGTCAAGCGTTTGGAGTTAAACAGAAAACACTTAAAAATTCAAATATGTAAAATAAGATTACTTAAATTACAAACACATATTTTGATTAAAATATTTGATATTTGCTGTAGGTCATAGGAGAAAACTGAAGTTTGGCTCTGTTCTGAAGAGAAATTTGGACACACATTTAAATATTTCTTTTTTAAAAAGGCTTCATTGGGTTCCAGGTTTGTGTGTCAGACTCTAAGGTCAAATGTGCATCGGGTCACAAGTAAAAAGATGGATTTTCTAACTTCCAGCTTAGCCTGGGATCTGAAAGTTAAGCTATATTTTTTTTGTATTGCATATCTTTATTGCTAAAATATACATTGGGTTAAATTCAGCTACCTGTGTAACAGCAGAAATTGGCCTTGCATTAGAAATTTAATTGTGTGAGCTAGAACAGTCTCCAGCTTGCTGTCCCATAACTGCTGTGGCTTAGTCAAGGTGCCATTTTTACATAGATGCTCTTCTGACTAAACCGCACTTTAAGGGGTTCCAGTATATCCCATGTTGACTGTGAATAGTATTTTGGGGCTTTGTACAGCCAGACCTGAATCCCCAGGTGGTATGGGCATTTCTCAATTAGATATTTCTGGTTTGAGTCCAAGTCCCTTGGTGCTGAAGACCGAGATAAGGTAGAGAAATAAGAGGGGACTCTTAAGAGCCTGCCTCAGTACAACACACTGTGCAATCAGAAGGATGCTGATAACTGAGGAGTCTTATTATTCTGACTTGTGACCAGGCTAGAGCAAGTTTAGGCCAATAGTCCTTTACAGTGGTTGAATGTCCAACTTCCAGATGAACAAGCCTTCACTATCTCTATCTGGAGCTTGGGCCAACACTACGGTAATGATTTCCTTGTAAGCTAGGTGCCATTCTGTGGACAAAATACTTGTTATACTTATTGAAGACTAGCTGCAAATATTACTCAGTGGTTCACATGTTTGGTGTGGACAAGTGTAACAGTCCTTTGGAAACATAACAGTATTAATATACCATGGAGCTAAGGATTTGTCATGAATGGAGCTTTGCCAACTGATGGAGCCGTAGGTGGAACATGTTTGTCTGATCTACTCACCATCTGCTGCCACTAATTGTTAAAATCACAGGCGTGAGTGAACTTCCGTGATCTGAGGCCACAGTTTGTTTGTTGATCAGTGTTGCCTCGCTGGACAGAGTAAGAGACTTCTCAAAGTTCATTTTGTGCATAAGATATCACAACAGCAATTTGTCCATCCCTCTTCCACACTAGAGAAATAAAGGGACACTCAACTCAATCTAATCAATTTTTAAACAACTTCAGGTACAAAACTTGTCCCTGAGGCCCTCTGTCTATGTTGTGAGTATTTCTGTGAGGTTTTTCTGTCTTAGAATGTTTCTGTTTCTTGTTGCAGTGTGAAAGACTCACCTGGACAAAAGAATAAAATCACTGATGGGATAGACTAATTTTCTCAGAACTGAAATCATGCCTTCTGTATCTGGAAAGTGCCTTATGGGTATAGGCACTACTGCAAAAAACAAACCCAACTATTAGAGCCTGGCAAATCTGCGGATATCCACTTGATATCCGCATCCATGGGCCATGTTTGCCGATAACGGATCTGGTGCGGTTACGAATTTTGTATCTGCGCATGGCTCTACCAGCTATCACTCCACAACAGTGTTTATACCGCAGTATTGTTAAATGCACAAAGTATATGGAAACATTTTTTTAGTCTGTTCTTGGTTGTAACAATTTTGGGTATTAGTTTAAATGATAAATTTAAAAAAAAATTGGAAAATAGTGTTAAGTTTTTCTGCTCCTGATGAGATTCTGAATGAGCAAGCTGTGGTCTCTTGTTTTTTGGATTAATGAAACCAATTCCTCACTTTTTTAACAGAGGTATTGCTTTAATTATTGCCTCAGCAGTAGCTGGGTGGTGATGGAATGTGCTGCTTCTTTGTATTATGGTAGTGCCCAGAGATCCTTACTTAGAGCGGGGCCTCATTGCATTGTGTCTTAGCCTAATTCATAGTAAGACATCCCTGCCCAATAAGAGCTTACAGTCATTCTAAATAGATAAGACTGTCAAAAGATGGGATGGGAAACATCTTTACAGAGAAGTAAAGTGACTAATACTAAATGGAAGGGATTTTCTGAAGTGCAGTAACGTATACTTCCCCAATGTTCTTGCTGTGTGCCATGTTCTACACACTTGTGAAGGACAGTGGGGAGTTTCCCTACTGAGAGCATTGGAAATAAGCTCTTGTACTAGTTAACAGTCAAAAGCTGCTGTTGAGAGTGAAACACTGCAGTAGCTACTAGGAATGATAGCCATATTTTGTTAGTTGCAGAAAGATGAAGATGCTGCTTGATCATATGTACTGAAAACAATGCCTAATGTGAGGCAGTGTATTTGAGAGGGAGGGAAAGAGAGGGTAGAAGTGATGGATGGATGGCCACTCAGTGTTCGGTACTATTCCTTGAGTAGTAGCATTTTCATTTGGGGGAAGGGGGAGGAAGGAGGGAGATTTGTTGCATAGCTTCCTTATTGTATTATTCTTAGCTTGAAAATTAAACAGGGAAATTTATTACTGTTTCATAGGGGTTCTATCTGAGTCAGAGTAATATGTTGAGGAGCCAGAAAATGTAGGTAAAGAAGATGATGGAGGAGAGGATGAAAGAGTTGAGACAGTTTGTCAATTCATACATTTGGATGTGTTGCTAGTGGTCAGCAGTTCTGTTGCAGTGGTTGGTGACTGCTTCTGACGGTTGCAGCCTCTCATTTCTTCTTCATGCTTCATGTTTGCACTTTTGATCCTGCTGCTATATACTATTTGAGAAAATTCCTCTTTTGCCACCAACAACTTCTGTGGGTTTTGCTCTTCCGAGGTTTTCTTCTTGGTCCCTTTAACAAAGCACTTTTGAGTAAAGTTTTTACAATTTTTCACTCGATTTGATTAATTTAAAATAGACCATTATGGTTGATGTACTCTTCTGTTGAGCCTGCAGCATTTCTGTTAAAATAAAAAGAAACAGCTAGTTTCACCTAATTACATGAAAGAATGGAATGAGCAGTCAAGTTTCGTGATTAAATCCAAGATAGTGTCCTTTTAGTACAAATAACTATCAGCTTAAAAAAAAATCACACTTCCCTCTGATTTTATTTATAACACCTAAGATTACTGTAAATTAAAGATTAAAGCTGCTCTTCTTTCATTTTTCTTTGTGCATTTGGCAGTGTTTTGCATATAGCTAGTTTCACTGTTTCCTGGGGGTGTGAGAGTGCGTAGGTTGGTTTGTGTTTGGTTTTTTTTTGGGAGGGGTTAGTTGCTCTGTTGCTCCATAGTTAAGATAGAAGTTAATTCACTGACCTTGTTGATAAAGTGTTTTGAGATCTACTGATGAAAAGCGATAATTGAGAGCTGGGTATTATTATTCTAATCCACCTTTGTCTCTTTCTATGCAAAATCATTTTATAGATAATTAGATATGTCTGGTTGGCATTATTGAGAGATTCCTTCTGTTTTGGGGTAGATTCGTTGCTGGGGAAGTGAAGGGAGGAAAAGGAAAGTAGACGGGGAGGGGAGTTTTAGTAAAGAGCGGTGTTCATGGTATAAATGTTTGTAAAAACAATCTGGCCTTTTTCTGAATCCTGTGCTGTGGTGGGTTCTAAGGGTGCGGGGCCGGGGAGAGGACAGTGGTGAGAAACAAGTCCAGGAAGTATTAGAGATAATCTAGATATAATAGGCATTGCAGAAACTTGGTGGAATGAGGATAATCAATGAGATAGTAATACCAGGGTACAAAATATTTCGGAAGGACAGAACAGGTCTTGCTGGTTGGGAGAGTGGCACTATATGTTAAAGAAAGCGTAGAATCAAATCTTAAATGAACCAAACTGTAGCACAAAATCTCTATGGGTAGTAATTCCATGCTCTAATAATGAGCATATAGCAGTAGGGAGATATTACTGACCACCTGACCAGGATGGTGTTAGTTGCAGCAGTCATGACTGTGGATCACAGTAGTTGAATCTTTGTGCGAATGGGGTCAATTTTCTGGCTGTAAATAGATCGAAGTGACTGTTGTCAGGATGATGGCTACTTACTTCCAGTTCTAATGAATGGCTAAGACACCCAAGCTCAGGTAAGTATCAGAGGATGTATGACAGTGATAGAGGGGTATGTTATAAGAGTGGAGTTCTTCAAAGTGCTTCCCTCTGACTACCATCCTCACCTCAGTGTTGCCTGGGTTCAGCTTTTGCCAATTGGTCTTCATCCAGTTGCTGATTTTGGCAAAGTGTGGAAAAAGATTGGAGACTGATGTAAAGGAGATGTAGAGCTGGCCATTGTTGTCATTTCAGCTGTGTTTTCTCACTAGCTGTCAGTGGTTTCATGAAGATATTGGAGAGTGTGGATTGCAGGAGCGTGTGATGACTGAGGTATAACTTAAGAATAGTTTTAAAAGGACACAATGAACTTAAAAAATCTAGACATTTCTAAAAAATGTTCGTTTTGGATCTTCCTGTGAAATCCGTCGTCTTGGTTTTATAATTGTCCTGTCTCCCAATGACTTTTCTCTTTGTTGCTGCATGAAAGGTCCACAGAAGAGGAAAGAGTGAAACAGACTACATTGTTTTGAAATGCTCAAACAGAAAGTAGGGCTGTCAAGCGATTAAAAAATTAATCATGATTAATCGCAGTTAATAAAATACCATTTATTTAAATATTTTTAGTTTTCTACATTTTCAAATATATGGATTTCAATTACAACACAGAATGCAAAGTGTACTGTGCTCACTTTATATTTATTTTTGATTACAAGTATTTGCTCTGTAAAAAAAAAAAAAAAAGGTATTTTTTAATTCACCTAATATAGGTGCTGTAGTGCAATCTCTTCATCATGAAAGTTGAACTTACAAATATAGAATTATGTACAAAAAAAAATCTTCATTCAAAAATAAAACAATGTAAAACTTTAGAGCCTACAAGTCCACTCAGTCCTACTTCTTGTTCAGCCAGTCGCTCAGACAGACAAGTTTGCAGGATATAATGCTGCCCGCTTCTTGTTTACAATGTCACCTGAAAGTGAGAACAGGCGTTCTCATGGCACTCTTGTAGCATGCATCGCAAGATATTTATATGCCAGATGCGCTAAAGATTCATATGTCCCTTCATGCTTCAACCACCATTCCAGGGGACATGCGTCCATGCTGAATGATGGGTTCTGCTCAATAGCAATCCAAAGCAGTGTGGACTGACGCATGTTCATTTTCATTATATGAGTCAGATGCCACCAGCAGAGGGTTGATTTTCTTTTTTGGTGGTTCGGGTTTTGTAGTTTCCACATCGGAGTGTTGCTCTTTTAAGACTTCTGAAAGCATGCTCCATGCCTTATTCCCCTCAGATTTTGAAAGGCACTTCAGATTCTTAAACATTGGGTCAAGTGCTATAGCTATCTTTAGAAATCTCACATTGATACCTTCGTTGCATTTTGTGAAATCTGCAGTGAAAGTGTTCTTAAAATGAACAACATGTGCTGGGTTATCAGCCAAGACTGCTATAACATGAAATATACGGCAGAATGCGGGTAAAACAGCAGCGGACATACAATTCTTCCCCCAAGGAGTTCAGTCACAAAATTAATTAATGCATTATTTTTTTAACAAACATCATCTGCATGGAAGCATGTCCTCTGGGATGATGGCCAAAGCATGAAGGAGCATACGAATGGTCAGCATATCTGGCATGTAAATACCTTGCAATGCCGGCTATAAAGTGCCATTCAAATGCCTGTTCTCACTTTCTGTAAATGTAAACAAACTTGTTTGGCTGAACAAGAAGTAGGACTGAGTGGACTTGTAGACTCTGAAGTTTTACATTGTTTTGTTTTTGAGTGCAGTTCATCTACATTTGTAAATTTTAAAATTGTAAATTTTACTTTCACGACAAAGAGATTGCACTACAGTACTTATGAGGTGAATTGAAAAATACTATTTTGTTAGATTTTTACAGTGCAAATATTTTGTAATAAAAATGACATACAGTTTGATTTCAATTACAACACAGAATACAATATATATGAAAAGGTAGAAAAACATCCAAAATATTTACAATATATACATGTTCATAAGCTGAATTTTTTTTAGTAAAAAAGGGAAGCACCAGAGAAGGGGGTCAGCTTATGAACGGGTATAGAGAGGGAGAGGTGGGACACAACCCCTCCCCCCAACAGACGCAGCAGAGCCAGAAGGGAAGAGGTGGGGCCAGAGTCTCGCCTCTTCTGGCCATGCTGCTCTCCCCCCAGCCTCCGAAGCAGCAGCTGCAGCTTCGGGGCTGGCAGGCTGCGGCCGTGCCGCCCGGTCTGGCCCGCCGGCTGCAGCCGTGCCGCCCGGTCTGGCCCGCCGGCTGCAGCCGTGCCGCCCAGTCTGGCCCGCCGGAGCCGGCTGCGGCCAGGCCAGAGACATCCTCCCCAGATAAGGTGGGATGGGGAGAGTGTGGGGGTCCCGGGCTAGGGTTGGGGTCACGGAGGTGGTCATAGGGGTTACTCCCCTGACTCCCAGCTTCTCTCCCCCCACAAAAATTTCCCCACCAGTTGCTGTCCCACCCCGTCAGGGTAAGCAGCTGGTGCGCTGGGACGCTTTGCTTATGCGAGGTAAACAAACTATCTCGACCTGCCAGCGGCTTATCCTGATGGCCCGGGAGCCAAAGTTTGCTGACCCCTGAATTATAGGGTCAGCTTATGAACGGGTTGTAAAAAATTTCCATTTTTACTTATCCATCTTGGGGGTTCGGCTTATGAACAAACCGGCTTATGATCGAGTATATACAATACATTTCAATTGGTATTCTATTGTTAAGCTGTGTGATTAAAACTGCGATTAATCGCGATTAACTTTTTTGAGTTAATCACTTGAGTTAACTGTGATTAATCAACAGCCCTAACAGAAAGCTCTTCAAAAATATTCTTTGTTACGGAAGTCTGATGTTACTTTTACTTTTACAAGTTTAAAAAATAAATCAAACCAAAGTTTGAGAATTTTTTTGTTTTAGTTGATTGGTGTCCCTTAAAAATGCCACATCTTTTATTTACAGTGTTGTAGCTGTGTCGATCCCAGGTTATTAGAGAGACAGGGTAGGTGAGGTAATATATTTTATTGGACCAACTTCTGTTGGTGAGAGAGAGAAGTTTACATAGAGCTCTTTTTCATGCCAGGGAAACATAATCATAGTGTCACAGCTAAACGCAAGGTGGGACAGATTGGTTTAGCATCAGTAGTTAACACATTTCAAGGGACCATTCAATGTGAAGCGGCCCATTAATCCCCCTTCAGTCTTAAGGGGAGAATATGAAGGGGAGGTTGTTAGT
Organism: Emys orbicularis; assembly: GCF_028017835.1. Classification (NCBI taxonomy): domain Eukaryota; kingdom Metazoa; phylum Chordata; order Testudines; family Emydidae; genus Emys; species Emys orbicularis. Next base: position 33,239,330 of record NC_088694.1, on the reverse strand, counting down.
GGGTTATAGATTGTTGTAATAAGCCATAAATCCAGTGTGTCTATTCAGTCTGATTTTTATTGTCTAGCAAAGTTATGAGTTTAACCTCCCAGGCTCATCTCTGCAGGTTTCCTCTGAAGATGACTGATAGGTCAGATATAGTGTGATCACTTTGTGAAGTGTTCTGTTTGTTGTGGAGACAGTAGGACAGTCTTCAGCTCCTGATGCCTCTTAAGTTTTTGCTTTTTGGGGGGGAGTGGAGGGGGGCAGCCAAACACATGGAAAGGATCAAATTGTGTGGCAGACTTATTGTTCCGCTCCTTTCGGTCCAGCTATATTTGTTTGGGGCTCTGTGTACAATGATTGTCTTTTAGAAAAGTAAGTACTATTTTAGTATATAAGCAATGAACAGTTTCATCCTTGTGAAATTTAAACAGCTCTTCTGGAATTCTGTAGTTAATAGGAACTGAAGACAGTTTGCATGTTATTGCTGTTACAGTAATGCTGCAAAATTCCAAGATGTCTATCTGTCAGGGATAAAAAAAAAATAGGTAATTGTCCTTTGTCTTATTTTTACTATGAAAAGTCAGCCCCACTTGACTCTCTTCATCTTAGCAGATGTTGAAAGCTTGGATGCTCATTGTAAATACTTTTACAACATAGTAATTGATGTGTTGAATTTAATATGTACTATTTTACATTCAGCCCCACTACCTAGTATTTTTTAATATTTACAAAGCCAAAAGATGAGAGAGCTTGAAACCAGGGAGCATTCATGCTCAAATTTTAAGAGTTCTAAATTGATCTCTTTTGCTAATGGCTGATCAAGCATATAAAAACTGATTTAAGCACTGTTCGTATGTTAGTGTCTGGCATTACAGATTGTGGAAATAAAAGTAGTACATTGTTAGAGAGAAGACTGACTAATTAGATGAGGAAAGTTAATGCATAATGACAGAAGCCAACATTGAAGTTTCTTTACATCTGTAACATAAGTTGTATTTTCTTAGGAGAAAAAAAAGCAAGAGCAGAAGTCGCAGTCATGAGAGGAAGAGGAGCAAAAGTAAAGAGCGCAAACGAAGCCGTGATCGCGAGAGGAAAAAGAGCAAAAGTCGGGAAAGGAAACGCAGCAGAAGCAAAGAACGCAGACGTAGCCGCTCTAGAAGTAGAGAACGTAGATTCAGAGGCCGCTATAGAAGCCCATAGTAGGTTATTTTAATGTACAATTGAGCATGTTTCACATCAATATGGTAAAGGCTTAAACTGAACTATGTACTTTCTAAACTAGTCCGTTTACTTTTTACTTTGAACACTTGTTCAAAGTAATGTTGCAGTTTTACAAGGCAGTAAGGAGAACAATGGAAATAATGTAATATGTTTCAGTTACTACTTTAGTAATTTTGTTTTTATCCTAAACTACAAGCAAATAACCTATACTTTGATTAAATTGAACTAAAAATTGATAGAAAAGCAAGTAGCATAAAGTCAGAATAGAACTTTACTTAGGATTAGGATGAAAGGAAATTATCTATTCAAGTCCTAGTAAAAGACACTTAGTAGTAGTTAAACCAGGTCAAGTTGAAGGTTTAACACTTAAAAAACTGGATGATCGTTTCCAGTAGGGTGCAGGTTCTTAAGTCTATTGCTTCTAAAAAATAAACTTTTATGGGATCCACAAAAAATATGAACTCCCTCTTCCTGCTGGGCTTGCATCAGGCGTTAACTAACAAACTTGCATCAGGCGTTAACTAACAAACTGTATTCCCAGAGCTTTGCTGACATCGCTGATGCTGGTGCACAAAGCAGGAAGTAAACAGAGGTATGTAGAAAAAAATGGACAAAACTATTCCAGAAGGAAGATACCTAGTTGGTAGCTAAGGACTACTTGTTACATGAAAAAGCTGTTTGCAAGCAATGGAGCATATTTTTTTCAAAGTTTATTTCTAATCAGTTTTTGAGTTTAGCTGTGATCTTCGTGAATGATGGCATTCTGCCTGAGCTGCATCATTGCCACTTGGTGGCAAGGTGTAGCTAATGGTAGATGACAATATCTTTAGTTAACGAGATGTTTATTTAAGAGGTTGGCTCACAGTTGCGCTTAATGTGTTTTAAAGCCTCTGATTACATATATGTATATGAGAAATAATATTAAAATAAGTATAGGAAAATAGAGGATCCCTGGAATGAACAAATAACCTTTTCTTATAATTTGTGTCAAACTAATATTCTTGAGGTAGCACTACTTGTCTTGGACTGTATTTTTGCCCATATAGCAGTTAAAAAACGGGGATGTCAGTAAGCATTAGGTTGGCAGGATACTATATTTTTCCTCGTCATGTACTGGATTTATAACAAGCTCTTCTTTGTTTTTACCTTAGTTCTGGTCCAAAATTCAACAGTGCTATCAGAGGGAAGATTGGTCTGCCTCACAGCATCAAATTAAGGTTTCTGAATTTTCTATTTTTGTGGCTAGTTAAGTGTCAGTGCTAAAAATTAAGCTACTTTGTACTTTTTTTGATGATCTAGTAAATATTTTTTAATGTTTACAGCAGACGGCGCTCCAGAAGCAAAAGTCCATTCAGAAAAGACAAGAGCCCTGTTAGGTAGCTATTTTCACATTCCTATTTCTTAACTTGTAATTAGTCTTGTTATGCTGAATGCCATGTGAGATGCTGCTGCATCTTGAACTGCACAATTACTTTCTGTGCTACTGCATCTTGAACTGCACAATTACTTTCTGTGCAAGCTAGTTTTAGGATTGCCAGTTTCCAAATCTGTCTGATCAGTATAGGAATCCATGCCGCTTGGGATGGAAGGGAGGGCTTGGGGGCGCGGGGGGAATCTGTATTGTTTTTCTGGTGAAGGAATATCCATGACATTTAATAAATTCACAGCTACTGTAAACACCTTGTTCACTGTTGCAAAATTGTTATGTATGAATCCTGCCTTGCTTTTCATATTTAAAATTATTTGAGTTAGGTTATAGTTTACCCAGTTGAAATTGGCTCATTTTTTCTCATGAGTCTCATTTATAGAATCATAAAAGCTGAGATGGAAAAATACTACTTTGGTCATCCAGTCCATCACTTGCAAGTGTGTGATTTTTCTCTACAGTATGTTACATTGCATGTAACACAATGAAACTGAGTGACTGTTTCCCAGTCTAACATATCTCACTGTCGGGAAGGTTTTCCTCATACTTAGCCTAAATATTTCTTTTCTTACACCCTGTGGTGTCAAATCCTAAATTCCACACCCCTTAGTTTCACTGGATGTGTTACTGATAGTTCAACTCCAGTGTGGAAAGTCAGATTAATACATGGGTGTCAAACACCCATGCTCTGGGCTGGATCTGCCCCATATAATGTATATGAGGCCTATATGGCATAGTCATATTCTTCAAAATCCAAGTTTTTATTTTTAAATAAAAGAAGTGGTGCAGCCCTAACTCACACTGCACTTTGACACATTCCCTGCTACTAAAACAGTGCTGCTAGGGCAAGAAACTACAGTAATTATTCAATTATATGGTAATTATTCAGTTAGCAGTTTACTTGATTGTTTTGTTAGAACTTCTTCTCTTTGTATCTTTTGGATTTTTAAAATTTTTGGTAGTAACAAATGCTGAAACTAAAATGTCAATTGACCAAGTTTAAGCATTGGGGACTTTCTGCATATGGACATGTTGGCATTACTGACTGATACAACGTTGGGCTGGTCCACACTAACCCCCCACTTCGAACTAAGATACGCAATTTCAGCTACGTGAATAACGTAGCTGAAGTCGAAGTATCTTAGTTCGAACTTACCGTGGGTCCACACGCGGCAGGCAGGCTCCCCCGTCGACTCCGCGTACTCCTCTCGAGCGAGCATTTCCGGGATCGATTTATCGCGTCTAGACAAGACGCAATAAATCGATCTCAGAAGATCGATTGCTTACCGCCGGACCCGGAGGTAAGTATAGACGTACCCACTGATAGTCAGTGTACTTGTGTAAAATGGCCACACAGCCAGCTAGGACTCTTATTCTCTGGAATCTTGGCTGTAGTCACTTGCGTGTCTTTAAAAATAATTGCATAAAATTAGGTCCCTAGATGTTGTGATTATTGCTTCTACCTGTCTTAAGAAATGAACAATCTGTGATGAAATATCCTATTTTGTTACCTATTTCTTCACTCCCCACACTTATCTTCTGTCTTTTGCATATTGTGTTTTATATAGTAAAATGACAGACCCTGCCCCAAAGAGTTTACAGTGTTTATGCAGTACCTATCACAATGGGGCCTTGATGTGGTTGAGTCTTCTAGGCAGTTCTGCAATATAAACTTTAAAAAAAAAAAAAAAAAGGCCACTTGTTTATTAACAAAGTGCTAAGCACCTTCCTTTAAAGTTAGTGGGGATACTTGTGTGCTACTACTTGTGAATATCAATTTAAAGGACTACCTTTAGGTTCTCTTTAAATTTTGCACATATCTTTAAAAAAAGTTATGTAGATGTTTTGACTTTTTGTCAGGCATAAATGACAAATTCTGCATTTGCTCAAACTGTCAGTTGCCTTAAATCAGAACCGAGTTTCTCCTTGTTTTGCAGAGAGCCAATTGATAATTTGACCCCTGAAGAGAGAGATGCTCGAACAGTGTTCTGTATGCAGTTGGCTGCAAGAATTCGGCCAAGAGACTTGGAAGAATTTTTCTCTACTGTAGGAAAGGTAATTGAGGGTGGGTTAAATGAACATATAAATATTGTTTGTGTGCAGTATCAGTGGCTTTTCCAATATCGAAGCCCTCTGCAAAATTGTAAGTAGATAGCTCCTTGCAGCCTCCTATTGCAGGCCCTCTACACATGGAATTCATATTTAGTCAGGAGTTTTATGTCCGGACTGGTTTGCAAAATCAAAGCTTCAACTCATGGGACTTACCTTTGTCATACATTTGTCCAGTGACCAATGCAATGGAAGTAATTCTGATTAGGTCCTCCGTGTATTGTTGCAATAAAAAGTAAGATGTTATCTTTGCATGTGGGTCTGCAGCATAAGATGGAATTCTAAGTTTAGGTCCCTTTTTAATATGGTAGCTGTTCTGGTGAGCTGTTAGAAAATTTGTAGTGATGCAACAATTTTGACAAACTGGAATCTACAACCCTTTTTCCCTACTACCTTCAGTTTTATGTCAAAATTGTCAGTCAAAAAATCACTTTCATGAAGCTAATTTTTCAGGATGTGTTGGTTTAGAAGGTAGTGTGACTGTGTATCTAGTCTATAGAGTTATTACACCGTTAAGAAATCATTAAGCATCTTGTATTGAGTCAAACAATAGCTAACTTCATGTACATATTCATGAAGTCCCTTAGTAACTATATAAACGTTAATTGCACTAAATAGAGATTAATGATAAACCTGAAATTTTCATTCTTGTAGGTTCGTGATGTGCGGATGATCTCTGATAGAAATTCAAGACGTTCCAAGGGAATTGCTTATGTAGAATTTGTTGATGTTAGTTCAGTGCCTCTGGCAATAGGACTAACTGGACAGCGTGTTCTGGGAGTACCAATCATAGTACAAGCATCGCAAGTAAGTTGTGGTTGGTTGTATACTAGTCATAGAATTATGTAACATTTATACTGCAGCATATGCTGCTTGACCAAGAGGTAATATACACATCCTTGAGGCACCATTGATTTCAGTGAGACTTACTTAATTTGCATAGATACACATATTCCATTTCAAAATTGATTTCTCCATATTTATGCAGAAGTTGTACTAATATTGTTACGGGATGGCTGAACGCCATTCTTGTTTCACCTGTTTTATGATTGAGTAGCTGAAAATTGAGTTACAATTGAAACATTTCTGTAACCTTAACTGAAGTGGTTGCTTCAGTTTTAATAAATATTGCCAGGCACAGAAAACTGAGTCTAAATAAAACTAGACAAATCAATACAGAATGAAATGTAGACGGTAGATGAGGGAATTAAGGCTAAGAAGGGGAATGTTAACTGACTTATACAATAGTACATATCCTATATGTAGAAGTCATGCATATTTAACAAGCAAACTGCATTCTATTCACTAGAGAAACCAGTAATCTACATCAATTCATTCCATTTGAAGCATATTTCTAGTTGCATAATTCTAATCAAGAGCATGGACTTTTCATAGCATTTAAGTTATTAAATGCTGCATTCAAGCCATTTTTACTGGGAGTTATAGAGCTTGTACTTTTTAGTGAGTTTACTAGGTTTAGTAGGTTTTTTTACTTAGGCTCTTACAGACAATGGAAATTTTGTTTTCCCTAGGCAGAGAAAAACAGAGCAGCAGCAATGGCCAATAACCTACAGAAAGGCAGTGCTGGGCCCATGAGACTGTATGTAGGGTCATTACACTTCAACATAACTGAAGATATGCTTCGTGGAATCTTTGAACCATTTGGTCGGGTGAGTTCTTATTGATGGCAGAGGTGTTATGAAGTGCACGTTGCGATTACTCTTATTTTAGATCCTGTTTCCTATAATAAATGCAAAGGACTGAAAGAGCATCCTGATTGAATATAAATTCCACAAATCTACAAAAATTATTTTCTCTTCCTGTTCTCGTAGGTATGTGGGTGTTTGTGAATCCAGTAGGGGTTAAATATTCTGATTACATCTGAAAACAAATAAGGGATTTTGTATTAAAATTAAGATATTTTCAATAATACTCAACCATTTTTATTGAACAGGTAGGTGTGATGTGGAGAGCTGAGAATTCAGGGACTAACCTGTCAAGCTAAGATTAGGTGACACATTTTAATGTTTAAGGAATTCTGTGTGCTTAAAAACTAGCTATGGTTTATCAGATCTTATGATTGCCTCCCCTTTTGAGGCAAATGTTTTCCTTTGTGACCTTTTGGATCATGAGGTTGAGGAGGTAGTCAGGAAGATCCTTTGAGCTGTGGAATCTCAAATTGTTGCAACAATTTATCTCCTGCACATACCAAACAAGCCATTCAGTAGCTCAGGAATATCCAGTCAGCCACCTACTCCAGAGTTTCTAAAAGCTGTATACATAAATTTCTTCTGATGCTTTCTGTGTTGCAGCTAACAGCTTGAATGATGTAGTCTTGGGCTCCATTTGTATCCTTCATCCTGACCCCAAGAGTCGTGTGTTCTCCCCTAAAAGGAAAAGATACAACTTTTCACTACGTAAACCTCCAGTAAGATACATGTCCAACAAAATCAAATACCAGCAGAAGTCATACTAAGCCCAAGCTTTATCTCAACCAGAGAATCTTATTTGTGACCAACAGTCTATGATTCTCTCTTTTCTCCTCCCTCCCCCCCCCCCCCCCCCAAATCAGGTATCTGTCCAGGTAACCCTGGATGGCTTTTTGCCACTTTCCTCTCCCTCCTTAAACCCTCTTCTCCACTTCCTGCTCCTTTCTACCTCTCTGCTCTGGATCTTGCTGACTTCTTCCAAAAGAAAATTTTAGAAATCTAATGGGACCTCCTCTCACTTCCATTTACTTCTCCTGCCTTTTCTGAGATCTCCTCCTGTTACCGCTTCCAGCTCTCGTCCTGTCTCCTGATCTTCCTTGCCACCATTTTCATCCCTACTCTCACCTTTCTCCTCTGATCCTTCCTCTTGTAGTACAAACATGCTTTAGTCTCTCCCACCATAAACTCACCTTTGATCACGTGTGTCTCGCCAGCTATCAGCCAGGCTTCCTTTTATGTGATCCTAAAACAGACCATGGCAGAAATTCCAAGGGAGGTGTAATAAATGAGACTTCACGCTCTTTTGAATTGACTATTTCAAATTGAACATATCTCTTCAGAGTAGTTTTTGTAATAGCAACCCTTATAACAAAATAACCCTTTCTAGGAAAGGTTCTTGCTAATGCTGAGTAAATGAAATGTAAACAAATTATTGAAATTAACAAGTAAAATATAGAATTTGAAATATAGAATTTGAAATTATGGGTACTCTGGGCAAAAAAAGTCTTATTTTCATTGCATACTAGTTCATAACCATACCTTTATAGTTAAACTCCTTGTAATTTACAAATATGGACTAAATCTTTGGTTAACACTAAGCTAACTATGCATAGAATATATAATGAAACTGTTAAAATGTGTCCCTTTGTACACACAAATTAAAGTTACAGGTGGGCATGTGTATAAGGATTCTTAGAGATCTCTGCAATAATCTAGTACAGTCTGAGTGCTGTATTTTTTTTTAAAAAAGACCAAATGAATGTAATTTGCAACCTACTTCCATCTCTGTGTATCTGGCTTCTCAAAAATCATTTTTGTGTACTGCCTGTATTTACTACTTGGTGGGACACTTTATCCCTTAACTTCTGTCATATCTGGTCAGATGCCTATTAAATAAAATCTGAGTACATATATTCCTTTAAGTTACAGCCATGCTAAAAGAATATCCTTCAGAGAACTGCAAGAAATTGTTAATTGGGTTTGAATCCATGCTGTTTTATCCTGATCAAGCTTTGGTAAGAGGAATAGTATAGGCCAGGAGGGGATAGGGTTGAAGTCTTCAAGAAAGACTTAAGAAAATGGAACGTAGATTTAGATAGGGTTTTTAAAATAATCTCCTTTATACTTTCTCCCTCCCTCTCCTCCACCCCCCACCCCCCGGTTCTAATACTTTATGGTTGCAGATTTTTTCCCCCCAAAAAATTCAGTAACTTGTGAAATTCTGTTCACTGCCCAAAATAGCAGCAGGCAAAGATATAAGACTTCCAATGTTTATACTTCTTTTTTTAGTTGGCTCTGACTAGAGTCTCACGTGATTTTATAAGTTGATACATTGTACAAAATTGCAATTGCTTGTATCTGAGTTGATGTAACAATCAGCAATTGATGATGGCTGTGCTATCATAGTATGTGCTAAGACAGTGGTTCTCAAACTTTTGTAGTGGTGATCCCTTTCACACAGCAAACCTCAGAGGGAGACCCTTCCCCCCTTATAAATTAAAAACACTTTTTAAAATATTTAACACTATTATAAATGCTGGAGGTGAAGCGGGGTTTCGGATGGAGGCTGACAGCTTGCAACCGCCTGAGGGGTCACGACCCCCGGTTTGAGAACCCCTGTGCTAAGAGGTCACATCTGAGTGGAAGTCATTGGCTGGCTGAGGAGCCTAAAATAATCCATAAAGAATAAATTGAACATACCTGAGGCTGTTTGGTGCACTCAACAGAGGACCCTGCATGCCTCACTTTTAGTAAATTGCAAGTTACCTTTATGCTAATGTAGACACTTTTTTACTCAAAAAAGGCAGAGCTGGTAAAACTTCCAGCAACAGTTTTTAAGCTCCATTATGGACCATGTGTTTATTCCAGCTGTTTTATGTTCTTGTATTGTTTGATATCTTGGGATGTATTCAAAAAACTTGCGTGGGAGAAGGCTAAATTGAACTGCTCATTTGTCTTTATGGGATGTAATGTGTGATAGTCTGGTTTTTTTCATTTTTCAGATTGAAAGCATTCAGCTGATGATGGATAGTGAAACTGGACGCTCCAAAGGATATGGATTTATTACGGTAAGATTTTGACTTGTAATAAGTTAGCAGAGTTGTGGGTTAGGTCGGTAACCCAAAATCCAACTGATTGAACATGGGCATTTCAGAGTCCGGGCAGAAACAAACTGCTCAGAGTCAGGGGTTTAAACTGAGATTAGAAGACTTCTTCAAATGGCTTCTATGTGATTTAAACGAAAAAGAGCTTTGTGTAACCAGATTGCTTTTCTCCAAGGATGAGCTAGCTCTTTGTGTTGCAGCTCCTTAAAGCACTCTTACAGCAACACAGATGACTCTGTATATTAGAAATACTTTATTCACTTTAGACCATCCCAACATTTGGGGCATGCAGCTTTGTCTCTTTAGTCTGCCTGCCAATCCTGGATTGGTGGTCTCTGTGGCGATCACAGATGAATAATTAAAACAAAAAAACCTCACACATGACCAGTATTACCAAATACCCCAGTAAGCTATATCACCACCCCTTCAAGGAAAAGCTTGAGTGGAAATAGGCCATGCGCAAAGTCATCAGACTTGGGTTTTGTCAGAAGAATCAAATGGCAGAGGCTAGGGCTTTTGGAGGAGAGCAGCTTCTAGCCAGGCCCAGATGTTCAAAACTGGGAACTAAGATCCAGCGTTTAAAATGACACAGTAATATATAGTGGAAGGAAGAACTCTCAGCTGTTAGCCAAGTTTATGGATTATTGTTCATGGAAACAAACAGTGGGAATCACCACAATTGTGCAACTGTTAGATGTGCATGCTGTGGCTAACACCTGACTAAGTAGACATGCAGCTGCATGCTGCACTGCCTGAAGCTTTGATTGGCCCATAACTACATGTAAAGCATGCTACAGTAATTGAGATCACAAGACAAGGGCAAGACCCAAGAAAAATGACTTCATCATAGTCCTGAAACAGCTCACTGGAGGAAAGCTGAAGCTATGGCCTTGATTTATGTTGGAATTTTTAATTTGTGGAATAGATGCCTAGAACACAAGATGAGCATTAAAAATTGAATAGATATGCAGAAGTAAATATCCAGAGCTGAATATTATACTGTTTAGTAATTAACAGGGTTTGCTGTGCTTCCTGACCTCTGTCCAACAAAAACCTCATAAGTTGCTTCTTTAAAGTTAAAGGCATCTCAGATATATATTCTTACAAATAATACATTTGATAGAAAGTACCTTGTGAACTTTGCTAGACACTGACCATATATTATTCTACAGTTCTCAGATTCAGAGTGTGCCAAAAAAGCCTTGGAACAACTAAATGGATTTGAGCTAGCTGGCAGACCAATGAAAGTAGGTCATGTAACAGAACGCACTGATGCTTCCAGTGCTAGTTCATTTTTGGACAGTGATGAACTGGAAAGGACTGGAATTGACTTGGGAACAACTGGTCGTCTACAGTTGATGGCAAGACTTGCAGAGGGTAAGTGTGGTAATATAGATTACATGCAAAAATATTGGAGTTAACTTAGTAGGAAGTATTTCACTTCCTTTAATGTTTGAGAACGCTAAGATTTCTTAAGCTTTCTATTCCTAGACCACTTACCAAGTGAAGAACTCAGACTAGTACTTTCTGTTACAGGTACTGGTTTGCAGATTCCCCCAGCTGCACAACAGGCTCTGCAGATGAGTGGATCTTTAGCATTTGGTGCTGTGGCAGGTAAGAATTTGATAATCCATTTATTTTGGCATGTTATTTTTAGCATGTTTATAGCTTCAGGGGAGGTGAAAATATTTTATATCTTGTGACTTAACATTTGAACTGTAGTAGTTCACAGCAGGGCTCCCAGTCGTGGTGAATGATTGAACTCTGTAAATCTACAAGCAAACAAACATAAATAAGGATGACGTATCACAAAGTATTCTTCATTTATTTTGACGTGGTTCAATTTGCGCTGTGTTTTGCAAATATACTGTAATACGTTTACTATTGCATTGTACAGATTAGATCAGTGGTTCTCAAAGCCGGTCCGCTTGTTCAGGGAAAGCCCCTGGCAGGCCGGGCTGGTTTGTTTACCTGCCGCGTCCGCAGGTTTGGTCGATCGCGGCTCCCACTGGCCGCGGTTCGCTGCTCCAGGCCAATGGGGGCTGCGGGAAAGGTGGCCAGCACATCCCTCGGCCCGTGCCGCTTCCTGCAGCCCCCATTGGCCTGGAGTGGCGAACCATGGCCAGTGGAAGCCGCGATCGGCCGAACCTGCGGACGTGGCAGGTAAACAAACCGGCCCGGCCCGCCAGGGGCTTTCCCTGAACAAGTGGCGGCCCTAGTTTGAGAACCAATGGTTTAGATAATTCTTAACAATCTGAGTCCTCACTGCTTCTCTCCGATACAAAATTCCTGAGAGGAGTGGAGAAACAACTTTTTTTGTGCTGTTAGGCACTGATCAGTAGTATCCTATTGTGGAATTACCATAGTCATGCTTTGACATTTCCTGTTTATGGATGTCAGTTGCAGGGTTTAAAGTCAACAAGTCCCAAACTGAGCCGTTGATCTCTCTCATGGTATACAATCATACCATCGTGCCACCTTCTCAAGTCTGTAACCTGGATATCTTCGACTGACCTCTGGGTTTGCACATGCAAGTCGTGACTAAATCTAGTTTCTTGTGTATTATGCGTCAAAGATCCAACCTTCTCCATTTGTGCATGTAAATCTCTCAACCACATGCTTCTTTCTTATGTCTTGACATTTGCAACCTCCTCTTGTCTAGCATTGACTACTACAACTTTACCCTTGAAAAATCCATGCAAGACGTTGCTGAGGTCATCTTTCTGACTCATTGCTCTGGCCACATCAGCTCTCTTCAGGACCCTCCACTGATTTCCCCTTTCAACTCCACATTATACACGCACTTTTCTTTATCTTTAAGATTCTTCACAACTTCGTTTTGCCCTACCTAACTGATCTAGCAACTTACAGCAGTGGTGACATCTGCCTTTATTTCATCTACATTCCTGCCTTTTACCATCCAGTGAGTTTCTCCATCAAACATCTGTGTGCTTTTTCCCAAATAGCTCCTTGTGCATGGGGAAGACTCCCAGATAAGAGCTACTACTATATCACCCTTCAACTCTCTCCTCCTCAAGACGCACTTTGGCTGTGATACCTAGAAAACCCTGGCTGCTGATCGTGGCTAAGCAGATGAGGAACTGTGACTGTCCATTTCCCTTACTTTTTCTATTCCCTTACTCTTATCTCCATTCCAGTTTTTTCCCCACCCAATCTGTCACCATTAAAATAGTTATATTAAAAAAGCAAAAAACATAACAAACTGCCAATTGCCATGTTCACTTACTTGCATAATACACTCTCCCTCGATCCTTTGTCTGTTTGTGTCCTTTGGATGGTCTCCTAAGTGGGGTGTGTACAGCTTCCAGCACCAACGAGGACCTAATCTTCATTGGGGCTTTGGGCAAGTAACTTGTTTGTGATGCAGGGGACATTGTGAAGGGATGCCAGTGCAGTGAGAAGCTGTGCGAGGGATCACAAAGGGATTGGGACTTTGCAGTGGACACTAGGACATGGGAAGGAATAGTACAGATCAATCCTGATAGTTGTCATGTGAATATCTTCACTGATCTATATTTATTTAGAAACCTGGGAATTTCTTGGGGGTTTTTTACTTTTAAAAAAAAAAAAAAATTGTTCCATTGCATTTCCAATGAATGAAATCGCTAAAACTCAGGTAAAGCAGCCTTCATTTACACAAGTGTCATAACTACACACTTGGATGCCTCACCTCTTAAAACCTCTTTGCACTTTCAACATAAAGCCAGCTACAATACACACGCATCCTCAAAACTATTCAGTCTAACTCTAATACATTTTTTGTACATAAAAGTGAGACTAATCCGTATATGGGCCTATAGTGAATATCTGTATCGATGAGGGCAGAGTATAGAGGAAATGAGTGCACTGTCTGGTTATAGGTTGGAAGAGCAAATTAATCCAGAAAATGCTGGTCATAAATCGCTCTCCTAGACCACTTTGAGTTCTGGTCACCTATTCCCAAATACCTATCACAATAGACCAGTTTCAGATACTGGACATAAATAATTAGAGGTGTACAAAAACTGTCCCATGAGGAAATAGTCAAGTGTCTGACTAGTCAACAAAATAAAACAAAATCTGAGATTTCATGCACCCTTCTCTGAAATGTGCATTCTCATGCATTTAAAGTATGACAATTCCCCGTGTGTGCTTTGTGTGAATTAATGGAAGATCTGGGCACGAGGAAGAAAGCTGGAAGTTATATTTACGTCACTTGCAGCCCACAGTTTACCATTCCTACTGATTTAAAGAGGCGTACATTTAACATCAAATTTAATCCTGGCAATGACGTGCTCCTTAGTGATGCTTAAAGTCACGTTAACTCTGCCTCATTTCCCCCATTTGTAAAATGGATAACTACGCCTTGATGCTTACTTAGATATTTTCAAATTATTTTGAACTTGGAAAGCACTAAAGTAATATTTCAGCATTGACTTCTGTTACAGGAAAAGGTTGCTAGCTGAAACTTCTGTTTGTATTTTTTTAAATGAAAATCGATAACCTCTATTGTTAAATTACATTGAAGATTTCAGCTAATGAAGATAAAACTATTAGTACAGAAATAGTTTGTATATAATGCTTGTTAAAACTGCTCTCTCTATTACTTTGGTGTCCAAATTGTACTTTATCAAGAGGATAAGTAGAACAGATTATGGTAAAGCAAGAGTGTGGACCAAAGAGAGAAGTTTCATGTTCGTCTTCCTCTCCATTAATTGAATACTACTACTTTGGAGAATATTTATCTAGGTAGTTATAGGCCCTCCCAATCATTAATATCTGAGCACCTCCCATGTGATAAATTAGAAGGAACGAAGCTATCTTTATTCTCCTATCTGAAGAAGTATAAAGAAGGAGAGTGGGTGTGTTGTGTATCTGCATGAAGATCTTGTCCAACCTAGATTTAGGTGGGCAGTTAAGATCTAGTGTTTAGTGTTCTTTTATTTAACTTTCTATACATTCTTTTCTTTAGATTTGCAAACCAGACTTACCCAGCAGAATGAAGGTATGGTTGGATTTAACATGAACTGTTGGCAAATGAGTTTGCAAGTGTGGGTTCTTTGCACCAGAAGCACTTTACATCTGTGTAGAAAGTTCTTCCAGCACCCCAGAAATGCTGTTTTATTGGTATCTATAGGGCCTTTAGAAAGCTAACACTTAACCCTAGTATTCCTGACACCCCCTAAATCTTGCACTATTAAGAGAGACAACTCTTGTCAAACTGTATTTAATTTTTTTTTTTCTAGCTATTTATCTTAGAGGGAGTGGTTAAATAAGGGAACTGGGAGTTAGGATTCCTGGGTTCTATTCCCAGATTAGTCTTGAATGTATTATGACTTTGGGCAAGTCATAAAACCCCACTATTTATCTGAAAACTTCTACAGACCTAGAAAGGGAGTTGTGCCTCAGCATGATAACCTGAACTCTTTATTCCTTTTTACGTTGAATAAAATGTAAATTTCAATTAACTTAAAATAGCAACTTATAATGGGGCAATTATTTAATTGGCTGTTATAAGTCAGCCACACTGAAAGTCTACTGATCGCTCAGTTTTATTCAAGCTGTGACATAACCATTCGTAGCACAGTACTGTAACATTCAGTAACTTACAGGTAAAATGTTAATATCCTCTCTTTTCACTATTCAGAAAAGCTTTCTAAACTGCTATTTAACCCTGTCTATCCTACTGCAAATTTTGTATTTTTGCTACAGTATAACTAGTTAAATATAGGTTTCAGAGTAGCAGCCGTGTTAGTCTGTATCCGCAAAAAGAACAGGAGTACTTGAGGCACCTTAGAGACTAACAAATTTATTAGAGCATAAGCTTTCGTGGGCTACAACCCACTTCTTCGGATGCATATAGAGTGAAACATATATTGAGGAGATATATATATACACACATACAGAGAGCATGAACAGGTGGGAGTTGTCTTACCAACTCTGAGAGGCCAATTAAGTAAGAGGAAAAAAAAGAGAGACTGCTGAGCTGGAATTGATATGCAAACTAGACACAATCAACTCAGGATTAAATAAAGACTGGGAATGGCTGAGCCATTACAAACATTGAATCTATCTCCCCTTGTAAGTATTTTCACACTTGCTTCTTATCAAACTGTCTGTACTGAGCTATCTTGATTATCACTTCAAAAGTTTTTTTTCTCTTACTTAATTGGCCTCTCAGAGTTGGTAAGACAACTCCCACCTGTTCATGCTCTCTGTATGTGTGTATATATATCTCCTCAATATATGTTTCACTCTATATGCATCCGAAGAAGTGGGTTGTAGCCCACGAAACCTTATGCTCTAATAAATTTGTTAGTCTCTAAGGTGCCTCAAGTACTCCTGTTCTTTTTAGTTAAATATGTTAATGAATTTTCAGAGTATGTTATTGCCTGTCCATGGTTCCATTATCACCATAAGTGTGACTGGTGCTGTTGTCTCTATATGGAGCTGCCATTTGGTTTAGACATTAGACTGTCTCTTCTACTTAAAATTGAGCTGCAGGGTGTGCAGTTCCCTGTTGGAATGCTTGGGACAGGCAAAGCTTTTCAAAGATATAAGGTTACTTCTGTTTTTGTTTAAATTGGTTAATATAATCAGGAATAACTGAATTTAGGCGTAGATTTTAATAGTTCTAAACTGCACTGTTTTTTAAGTGGGACAGTTCTGAGATTCTGTCTTTCGCGTGCATTCCAGTGGCACGCTGCATTTTCTGTCTTCTAACATACATCAAATGTCAGTGAATTCCAGTTTGTTTTTAGAGAGACCCAATCAGGTTAAAAAAAAATCTTATTGCTGTCTAAGCTTTTTACTTGCTGTTTCCTATAATACCTCAGAGGGGGAGATTCATTAAATATAGGAAAATGCTTGATTGAAACAAGAAATTATCTGGGAAGGCTTGAAAGTATAGTACAAGAATCTACTTTTAACTCAGGTTTTGAAATTGATTGGTTTCAAGTTAACTGCATCTCCTTCAGACACTTTGTTTTGATTTCTTGTAAGTTGGTGTAGTAATTACAATTATATTCAGAAGTGTTGGTCTTTTAGTTAAAGCACAAGGCTGGGAGTAGGTATGTCTGGGTTCCAAGTTTGTCTAGGTACGTTAATCAGAGTGGCTCCCAAGAATTATTTTAACAAATCTCTTACCATCAGGTAAGAGTAAGTTGTTTTTGGTTTTGTGGGGGCAGTTTATCAAGAACTATGGTTCTGAACACAGTGAATTCTATTTCCAGTTCTGCCATAGATTTCTTGTCTAATCTTAGGTATGTAACTTCACTTCTCTATGCCTTTGATTTCTGCATCTGATTAAAAATATTAATGTTGTAATTGAATATGATAAAAACAGGTTGGACAAACATCTGTCAGGGATGTTCTATGTTTAGTTGGTCCTGCCAAAGTGCAGGGGACTGGACTGGACTTGGTGACTTTTTGAGGTCCCTTCCAGTCTTGTGGTTCTATGACTTTGAAGTACAGACAGAAAAAGCCTTACTTATAAATTTAATTTTATGTAAAAGACTTTTTTCTTCCATGACAGAAAAATTTGTCGCTTTCTCTTTAAATAGTTCTGGCTGCAGCTGCTTCTGTACAACCACTTGCAACACAGTGCTTCCAGCTTTCCAATATGTTTAACCCTCAAACGTAAGTTACCTGCTGTCTATTTCCATTTATTACACATTTGTTTCTGACTTCAGTGGGATTAGTGTGAACATTAGTTTTTTATAGGTGTGGTCTTGTTTTTGTTCCAAGTTCTCACTTTTGAATTTTTCCTTTTGCAGTGAAGAAGAAGCTGGCTGGGATACAGAAATTAAGGATGATGTTATTGAGGAATGTAACAAACATGGTGGAGTTATCCACATTTATGTAGACAAAAATTCAGCTCAGGTACGTCTTGTGAGAAGTACTAAAGAAATTTTAGAACCTCTTTTCAAGTTGTCACTGTCAGCTGTTTTGCAAGTGTTAGAATTGTGTTGACGTGAATAGAAATGTCTTAATTTAAAAAAAATCTTCTGAATTGCTGAATGCAGCTGAGCAAGAGTCACTCCAGCAATTATTTTAATTATCTACTTTTATAAGTCGATGGGCAATTTTCTGTAGCTACAAGGCTTCTCACTCAGAGTTTACCATGTTCTTGTGGATCTACAAAACAGTCAAATTAAAATATTGCAGAAATGCATATTTGGGCTGTAATGAGAACCCCTCTACCGGGTAGCTTTAGTTTGTTTCAGACTGGTGATATTTATTGAGAGTTCATTGAATAGCATACTCCAGTCTGTAATCTACCTGAAAAATACACTAACACCACGGTGTAAAATTCTTTAGCAATACAGAAACTGTTGTCTCCTTTGTGGACTGTGGGATGGCCCAGTGTCTCTCTGGCTGGTAAACCATTGGGGATGATGTGCCTTCTATATGGAAACAGTGGGCTAATGCCTTCTCCCTGGGGCAGGATGTTCTCTCTACATAAGTGCTATGGGGTTCATTTGTTGCTTGAAAAACCCTTCCCTTGATATGGGGATGTTGGCTGACTATTCAACCAATCTCTGCTCCTTTTTGGAGGAGGAGAAACGTTATTGAAGACAGTGACTGGACAGCTCCAAGCATAACCTAAAATCTAGTTGGATTCTAACAACGTAATTTAAAGCTGAACTGAATTATGTCAGTGAAACAGCCTGGGTTAATGTAGCTGATATTAGTGCAGGACACTCCATAATTTTTGTACCCTTATATGCCAGTGAGGCTGCTGTCAGGTAGGGTGAGGGGAAGTTTACTCAGATGTTACTGAATAACTTTGGAGGAGGGGGTTTAAAAAGCAGTAGTATGCACTTTATCCCCAAACACAACAACTTTGTTATCAATGATTGTTTCAGTAGAGTCGAGGAAAAGCTCTTGGCAGGTAAGGGGAAACAAAATTCTGCAGCCTCAAAAAAAAAAAAAATAGTTTGGAGATATAAAGCAGGAAAGTTGGATCCTGCAACCAATTTGTTGTTAATTACTCTGACCTCACCAGATTTATACTTCCTTCCAAATCTTACTATTTCCTGTTCATGGGATCTATTTCATATGTGTGTTGCTACCATGAACTCCAGAATGCCTTGGAATTTGGGATAGAACCTCACCCTTACCATGGAATTGCATTCCAGAATTCAAACTATCACCTTCAAAAAAACCTGCCCTTACCACTGTGAAGAAGAATATTCCAAAGTGAACAGAATGTGAACTGATGCACTGGGGTCTGCCTGACTTTGCAGACAGCTTAAAACAAAGACTTCTAGGGAAATGTGAACTGAGTATTCATCATAGGTTCCTGTTCTTGCGGATATTACTGCACAGATCACAAGCTAGAACCCTCTGAGAAAGGCCACCCTTAGGAGGACCCTCCTCCCCCATTGCCTCAAGCTATGTGAGACTATGTAAAGGGATGTGGACGCCTGCATCTTACTTCCAGTTGCTGAAACAAGAAGTGGGAATAAAAAATAAAATTCCTTTGCTTTTTGACATCTTAATTTGAAAAGCTTTTACCATTTAGTTTAGTCACTAATTTAGCTTACTTAATGGTGTGGGATTCAAAGATTGTCCTGTTTCAGATCCTCCATGGTCCATGCTTGAATTGTTTGGGTGAAGGTCATCAGCTGGGCTTCTTTTTTCTCCCCGTTTGGGATTCAAGCTCTGAGAAAAAAGCATGAGTTTAGATTCCATTCCGTCCTGATGGCGGAAGCCCTGTAATCTTCCAAAATGGGTCTGGAGTCTGGCCCAATTCCGTAGCCTCACTTTCAAACTTTCAGATGTAAGGAAGATGGAATACAGTGTTGAGAAGGCCTTGATAGCTTGGGCCAAATACAGTCTCGGATTTGATTCTGAGGCACTCTATACTGAGAGGGGAAAAAAGAAAACAGCACCATAGTTCCCCAGGACCTCTTGCCTCCCAGACCAGAGATAGCAACATTACATCCTCAGGGTCCAAGATTGCAAACTCCGCAATGCCAAGAAGAAAGCATTGTGGCCAGCACTGAGGGAAATCAGCACATAGGTGGTTATCCCACGTGCTGAAGCCCAAGTTGATATGTAGCTCACGCTCCCCAGCACATGGGATAACCACCTATGTGCTCACTTGTCTTGGTTCTGGCACATGAGGGTATCGAATTGAAGCTGTTCTATCTTTGTGCCAGCTTATATGCAACACCCCAGGGTCAAGACTCAATCCAATCCCCTCATGCTCCACAGCAGGCACTAAGTAGTCCCATTCCCAAACTACTGGTCTTTGATGTCAGTGTTGCAAATGAGTCCTCTGTCTTGCCACGGGTAATCTACATCTGCCCAAAGTCATAGCCCTTCCCGTCTCAGTCAGTAACAGAACTAAAACATGTGGTTCCACTGGTACCGCAGGTTAACATTTGGCATTCTTTGTGCTGACTTTCCGCGTAGTTGGAGTGAGTCATTCTGAAGTGCTTGGGATCCCATCTGCTATAATTAAGGCTGCGAGTCTGTCACGGAAGTCATGGATTTCATGACTTTCTGGGACCTCCGTGACTTCTGCAGCGGCCGTTGCGGCTGGCGTGGGGGGGGGATGCCCGAGCAGCTTGGGCGGCCCTCAGGCCAGCTGCACCGACCGCTGCTGTGGCAGTCTCGGGCCACCGCACCCCTCCCCCACCACCACCAGCAGGAGTTTGGGTGCGGGAGGGGGCTCAGTGCTGAGGCAGCAGGTTGGTATGTGGGAGGGGTGAGGACTCTGGGCGGTGCTTACCTAGGTGGAGGCCTGGCCTGGTGGCTCTGCATGTTCCTTTCGCATGCAGGCACTGCCCCCACAACTCCCATTGGCTGCAGTTCCCGGCCAATGGGAGCTGCGGAGCAGGCGCTTGGGGCGGGGGCAGTGCGTGGAGCCCCTCTGCCTGCACCTCCGCCTAGGGCCCGCAGGGACATACCGGCTGCTTCCGAGAGCCGGGTAGGGAGCCTACAAGCCCTGCCTGCCCCCCAGCAGCAGTAGGGGTGCTGGGCCACATGCTGCTCTCACCCATGGTGCCCCCCAGAGCACCCTTCCCCCCACAAGTTTTAGTAAGGGGTATATAGTACAAGTCATGGACAGGTCAAGGGCCGTGAATTTTTGTTTATGGCCTGTGACCTGTCCATGTCTTTTACTAAAAATACCTGGGATTAAAATGTAGACTTAGTTATAATCCAAACTTGACAATCAAGTCAGAATCTCTGTGAAGTTTCACGTGGCCTGGCAACTTCCTTGGCAAGACTAAAATGCCTTCCTACGTGTGCTAGGAAAGGTAGTGCAAATACAGAGACAGGCTACACTACAGCCATACAGTAATTTCACCTCACTGACCAGGTCACATAGTGTTCATGAAATTATTACATCTCTCTATTGTTGGATTATTACATGGCATTTCTGTATCCATCATGTTCCTTTTCTTGTTCTCTGCAGCACAATAGCACTATAATGGAATTTGGTCCTGATTTATTCTGTCATCGTGAAATACCCTTCATAACCGTCCTCGCTCAGCTATGGCACATAGATGAAAATACTCCAATGTAAAATCCATTGCTTATTTTTGAGGATGAGTTTTCCCTAGGTTCTCAAGATGGCCCAGCTCTTCTTCCCAGGTTTTGGCTCCTGTCATTGTCTAGCCCCACTCAGAATATTCTTTCCTGGCTTCTGGCCTTGGACTGCTGCATTGTTCTCCAGGCAGCCTAGTTTACCAGACTCTGTCTCTGATTCCTGTGGCTTGGCTCCAGTGCATTGTAATCAAATTAACTCCCTCGGGTGGGGAAAGCTGGAAAGCAAGAAGCAGCTATAGGCAGATCATTAACCATTGGAACAAACTACCCAGGAAGATGGTGGATTCTCTGTCCTTTGAAATCTCCCTACGAAATATGCTGTAGTTCCACATGTGGTGGTTAGACTTGAATTATTAGATGAGATTCTCTGGCTTGTGTTATGCAGGTGGTCAGATTATCATAATAATCTCTTCTGGTGTTTAATATATGCATTATGCAGTCAAGGAATAAACAGGGCCTTGATTAGTCACTCAGATACTATGGTGAGGAGCATGGTATAAACATATGTAGCAGGAATGGGCAGCTTTAAATCCACTAAACCCTTTGACAGGCCATACGTCTTTTTAAGAGGCTAATATTGGTAAACAAATATTGCATTTGGTACAATACAGCATGTTAACCTACAATAAACCACGTATTAAGAGTGTAAAACTGAAATGTTCTTAAATGTAACAGCCCCTTATAGCACTCTTAAATCCAAAAAGTTTAAACATAAATATTTCACTAACCTTTCTTCCAGTGTACAGAAGAGTTGGGGTTTAATAAATGAAAATAATGGAAAATAAAAAACTCTTAACATTTTTTTCCTCTACTGCTCCCAGACTTTGCCTCCACTCTGTAGTAGTCACGGGCTCCACCGTGAGAGGCAGAGCCCACATGCTGTGTCGCATGTGGGGAGGGATAGCTCAGTGGTTTGAGCATTGGCCTGCTAAACCCAGGGTTGTGAGTTCAATCCTTAAGGGGGCCATTTAGGGATCTGGGGCAAAAAAATCTGTCTGGGGATTGGTCCTGCTTTGAGCAGGGGGTTGGACTAGATGACCTCCTGAGGTCCCTTTCAACCCTGATATTCTATGATTCTATGCCACTCAAATTTGGCCCATCCATCCATCCATCATGCCAGCAGTGAAGGCACTCTGCCACTAAGCCACCCAGCTCTGGTTATTAACTCTCTACTGGCAGAGCTGTGCCCTGCCCAAGGCTGAGGGTGGAGGGAGATCGTCCACAATTTGGCTGTGGGAGCTGGGAGCCAATGGCAAGGCAGTAACCAGAGCTGGGTGTCGTAGGGTGGTGACCTTCCCCTATGTGAATGACAGAGGTGGTTATGCCAATGAGTGTCATTGCATCTGAGCTTATGGGCTCCTGCTCTGTTCCCCATTGACACAGGCTCTGGTTTTGTCTCATGCCACCCAGCTCTGGTTTCTTCCTCCTGTTGGCGGAGGTGTGCCCTGCTACTGCTGGGGTGGAGGTTTGGCCAGAAGCTGATTGGCTGTCAGCTCCCAAATAATCAGCTGATGGGAATGCAGTAACTGGAGCTGGGGGGGTGGGGGGGAGGGAGTTGGAGTATGTGTTAGGAAAGTGGAGCCAAGTAGAACAGTCTGAGGTATGAGCAGCTTCACTAAAACAGTGTCCTCAGTAACCAGCTCTTAAAACAAAATAATAATTCTGGGACTGCGACCCTGCCGGTGGACAGGCCAAATAAAATGTTCTGGCAAGCTGGCTCCGGGCCCCAGGCCACAAGTTGATGACCTCAGCTATGTAGAATAGATTATATGGCAGCAGAGAACTGACTGGGATCCCTTATCTGTTTGTTTCCAGACTTTCCAGCACTGGGTTTTTTTAAGTATTGTACTTTTTTGGATATTAGCTGGACTAGTGTGTACTTTTATAAGTAGAAAACTTCATCCATGGTTAATGCAAATAAGACTCTAGTCTACTCTATTCACCCCACCTCCAAAGCCTTCCTAGGACCCTTGCACTTCTCCCTAGTCTTTCATCCCCATTTTTTGCCAGTCTAAAATTAGGCACCTACATCTGTGAGGAAGTACTTGTATTAGCAGCCTCACTTTTCGAGGCACTGAGCTCCCATGAAGCTCTGATATGATTAGGAGCTGTGGGTGAAAATTCAATCATGTACTTCTATAAGAACACAGTGGCCATACTGGGTCAGAGTAATGGTCCATCTAGCCCAGTATCCTGTCTTCTGATTGCAGCTGGTGCCAGATTTTTCAGAGGGAATGAATAGAACAGGGCAATTACTGAGTGATCCATCCCCTGTTGTCCACGCCCAGCTTCTGGGAATCAGAGGTTATGGGACACCCAGAGCGTAGGATTGTGTCCCTGAAAATCGTAGGTCCATCAATGGCTATTAGCTAATCCTCCATGAACTTATTATTTTTTTAAACCAACAGAACATCCCCACAGGTTAACTTAAAGCATTATCCTTGAAATGTTGGCAGTAATTTGTAGAACTTAGTGATTATCCTGAAGCAGGGGTTGTCTGGCTCTTAAACGGTGTACTCCGAGAAGTACCTGAAAAGGGTTAGGCAACTTTTTAAAAAATTGAAGTAAAAAGTTTTATGCAAAGGCCACAGCTAGTGTATTGTTATATGCTACTTCCTGTTGCTTTGAGTACTGCCTGGTCTCGATCCTTCTTTGGGAGTTACTGTATCTTCATGCTGAAGAGGTGTTATAGTCTGGTAGTGCATGTCTACAATGAACAGCATCAATTATTTTAGCTTTTATTTTGTGCTAGTTCTGAATTAGCAATTAACATTCTTCTTCGAGTGCTTACTCATGTCAATTCCATTTTAGGTGTATGCGCACCCACGTGCACAGTTGTCAGAGACTTTTGCCTTAGCAGTATCCATAGGGTCGGCTGTGGCACTCTCTGGAGTGCATTGGTATATCAGGCGCCGCCGGCCCTATGCCCTCTCCGTTCCTTCTTACCGCTCATGCAGTTTTTCTCCTACTTGATCTCTGCCCTATAGCTGTAAATAGTTTGTTTATAATAGTTTAGTAAGTAAAGTGTTGTAGTTAGTTAGGAGCCCAGCGGGGACTTTGCCCCAGGTGGGGCATGCCCGGGTCTCTGAATTTTAAGCCCTGCTCTGACCTGCACAGCAGCTGTTTGAAGTGCCATGGGGAATCCCACTTAAAAGAGAAGTGTCGCATCTGTAAGAACTTTTGTCCCAGGACACAGAAAGAATGCAACATTCACTTGAGGGTCCTCTTCATGGAGGCCGATCTTGCACAGCCTTGAAGCCAGCATGGCCGGACGCAGCACCCAGTGTTTTGGCTTCGGCATGTAGCCCACGTCCATCACCAGGCTCTTCCAGGCACTCTTCCCCTTGGCCAGTGCCCAAGAAGAGGGACTTGACACTGAACAAGCCAGATCAAGGGGCGTTGGGCAAAGGACCCTGCTTGGGTCTCCCGCCCACCCACATTGGAGCCACAAGGGGGCTTTGCCCTGGCGAGTACTACCCCCCCAAGGGACCTGCCACCGATTCTAGGGAGCAGTAGGGGACCCAGGCTGATGGCGCAGTCAATACCCTTTCAGCTCCCGGTGCCCGGAGAGCAACAAGCGCTCTCGCTGTTGCCACATGCGACGATGGACCCGGCTAAGGCTCCCTACAAGGGCAGGCTTGCCGTGAGGGCCTCCCAGAAGGCAAGCAAGCGCTCCTGGTCTCTGGAGCTAAGGCAGAGCCCTGTGTTGCAACGCCATTGGTCTCCATGTAGGCCCAAGTCATCAGTTCGCTTCTACAGGTCACTGGCACCGCGTTCCTGGTCTCCGCCCTCACACTGGGACTCACCTAGAGAGACACACCGGTCATCTTAGAGTTGACCCTCACCAAGACCTCGGGGATGCTCCCCAACTTGGCGCTGCTCCCCTTACTCCCAACACTGGTCGGACCATTCCAGGCACCAGTCACCCATGGTGGTAGTTAGCTGCCAGACCCTGGCCTTGACGGCCCCACCCTGGTCTCTGGAGGAAGAGGACTTCTCTGGCATGGAGAGGGAGTTCAGCCCCTTGCCTACACAGCATTGCAACTGGGCTCCGGAAGGTGCATCTGCTGTGGTGATGCAGACCTGGCAGCAAGGCCAGTGGCCGACACAATGACCCTATTGGAACCCCTTGGGCATATCCATTATGCCGATGCCCCAGTCCCGCCAGTCCTCTGTCACCGCATCGGACAAACCACAGTCAGCACAAGGCTTGGTGCAGGACGCACCAGTGGGCGCTGCGGTGGAGGAACAGATGCCCACCCTGAGACCTCTTTTCCCGGCGGGGAAAGACGCCCCGGGCCCTCCTCTGGTAGTCCAGTCACCCTTCTCTCCAGATGCGGTGGGGCCTTCCTGGGCTAGCCCTCCGGATGACTTCAGAGAGCATCAAGTGCTGCTCTGCCAACTTGGGCCTTAAGGCGGAGGAAATGGTGGAGCAGTTATACGTATTATTCAGTGTGCTCTCTGCGTCCACCCCTGCTCGTGTTGCACTCCTGGTGCACGAAGGGGTCCTGAATATTGCCAAGACCATCTGACAAACCCCATCCTCCATCCCGCCCACTTCTAAGAGGGCGGAAAATAAGTATTTTGTCCCCGCAAAGGGATTTTGAATACTTAAACACCCACCTGTGGTCGTTGGTTGTGTCAGCAGCCAATGAAAAGGACAACCAGGGGCCAGCCAGTTCCACCCCCAAAAATGAGGCCAAGAAACGACCTTTTTGGACGCAAAATTTATTCCACGGTCAGTCTCCAGTTCCAGGTGGCAAACTACCAGCCCTTTTGAGGCGTTATAATTTTAACTTGTGGAACTCCCTCCTCAAGTTTAAGGACTTCATGTCCCAGGAGGCAGCCCAAGAGTTAGAGGCTCTGGGGAACTGTCCCAGGAGATGCAAGCCTCTATTCAGGACCTCCCGTTTCATGGAGTTGGGCTGTTCTCTGACCAAACGGACACAAGGCTGCGCGGTCTAAAGGACATTCGGGCCACTCCCGTCGCCAGGGCAGTGGTAGCCTCAGCAGGGACCTGCAAGGAGAAGGGACACTGGTTTTAGTTGCTGCCACCCTTCATCCTCCCACTCACCGGCACAGCCTGGCCCAGCAAGACACCACAGGGGCCAGAAGCGGTCGTTTTGAGGGAGCGCCCAAGAGCGACGCACCAGTCAGCTCCCCAGATCTGCTGCCTTTACCTCAACCATCTCCGGCATTTCCGTTCAGCCTAGTCGAGGGTCACCTCGGACTGTTGGGTGTTAGACTTCGTGTCATCACTCTACACCCTCCAATTTTTGGCCACCTCTCCCTCCCCCCCCCTTCCCCATCCCTCTTCAGGGACACTTCTCATGAGCAACTTCTCATTCAGGAGGTAAACAACCTATTGCAACTGGGGGCGGTGTAGGAGGTCCCTCAGGAACTGAGGGGGAAAGGGTTCTACTCCCACTATTTCCTGATCCAGAAGGCAAAGGGGGGGGGCTATGTCCCATTCTGGATCTGCGATAGCTTAATACCTCAAGAAGTTGACATTTCACATATCCCTGGCCTCCATCATTTCCTCCCTAGATTTGGGAGACTGGTACGCCACTCTTGATTTGAGGGACGCTTATTTCCATATCTCTATCTTTCCAGGACACAGGCAGTTCCTTCGCTTCGTGGTGGGCCAGCACCATTTCCAGTTTGCAGTGCTCCCCTTTGGCCTATCCTTGGCCCCGCGGGTCTTTACAAAATGCCTGGTCCCAGTAGCCGGTTACCTGAGGTGCCAGGAGGTCCAGGTCTATCCTTATCTTGATGATTGGCTCATCAAGGGCAGATCACAGGATCACATGCAGAGCAGCCTTGGTCTGGTGCGAGCCACATGCCGCAACTTGGGCCTGTTAGTGAATTAAAGAAGTCAACCCTTGTACCAGTGGAACGGATAGAGTTCATCAGGGCAGTTCTCGACTCCATGCGGGCAAGGGCATTCCTTCCGGAGTCCCATTTCCAAGCCATGTCAGATGTAATCTCCCATGTGAGGGGATAATATGTTCACCACTGCCAGCACCTGCCTAAGGTTGTTAGATCATATGGCAGCCTGTACTTATGTGGTGTCCTGCCTGGCTCTATCTGCGCCTGCTGCAGGCATGGTTGGCGTCGGTCTACATCCCCAACAGGCACGACCTGGACCTGGTAATCAAGGTGCTGGACCACGTTTGGGCATCTCTGGCATGGAGGCTGGACCCCGCATCAGTCTTGTAGGGAGTTCCCTTCGCGGCCCCATCCCCATCATTGACTCTGGTGTCCAATGTCTTGGACCTAGGATGGGGAGCCCACCTGGGAGGGCTCAGTACACAAGGCTACTGGTCGGGGGGCCTACTGTTCCATCCACTAATGTCAGGGAGCTCAGGGCGGTTTGCCAGGCTTTTCGGTCCCAGTTGCAAGGCAAGGTGGTTCAAGTTCTGACTGACAATGTTTTATATCGACAAACAAGGCAGAGCCAGGTCGTCAGCCCTTTGCCAGGAAGCCCTCTGTGTGTAGCATGCCATTCATCTTGTGAAGTGCACCTGAACCAGGAACTTTTTGGCAGATTGCCTCTGCAGAATCTTCTCATCTCGCCACGAGTGGTCTCTCCACCCCAATGTGGTCAGTCAGATCTTCCAGAAGTGGGGGTCTCCCCAGGTGTGGACCTGTTTGCGACTTGCCAGAACAGGAAGTGCCACCTGTTCTGCTTGTTCCGGGGGATCAACAGGGACTCCCTGTCAGATGCCTTTCTACTCCTGTGGTCTGGGGCTCTGATGTATGCTTTCCCACCGGTGCCGCTGCTCCACAAGGTCCTCATGAAGGTCAAGCAGGACAAGACCAAGGTCATCCTGATTGCCCCGGCTTGGCGTCACCAGTACTGGTTCAGCACACTTATGGACCTGTCGGTGTCATCCCCGATTGCGCTGGCCGGATCTCATAAGTCTGAGGAGGAGCGTAGGTTGCACTCCCTGGACGTCAGGAGTACACTAGCCTTCTACATTGAAAGGACCAAACTGTCAGGACATAAGAATGGCCATAGTAGGTCAGACCAAAGATCCATCTAGCCCAGTATCCTGTCTTCTGACAGTGGCCAATGCCAGGTGCCCCAGAGTGAATGAACAAGTAATCAAGTGAGCCATTCCCTGTTGCTCATTCCCAGTTTCTGGCAAACAGAGGCTAGGGACACCATCCCTGCCCATCCTGGCTAATAGCCATTAATGGACCTATCCTCCATGAATGTATCTAGTTATTTTTAACCCTGTTATAGTTTTGGCCTTCACAACATCCTCTGGCAAAGAGTTCCATAGGTGGACTGTGCGTTGTGTGAAGAAATACTTCCTTTTGTTTGTTTCTGTTTTGCAAGTCGACTCAGTTTGTCATGGTGGCAGATAGGATGAGAGGTCGTCCGGTGTCCACCCAGAGAATTTCATCTTGGATCACTGCCTGCATCCATTTCTGCTATGATCAGGCGAAGGCGCCTCTGCCGGCGATTCACTGCTCACTCA
Source organism: Emys orbicularis (assembly GCF_028017835.1). Taxonomy (NCBI): domain Eukaryota; kingdom Metazoa; phylum Chordata; order Testudines; family Emydidae; genus Emys; species Emys orbicularis. The sequence continues at coordinate 33,210,727 of NC_088694.1, read as the reverse complement.
ACTAGAGCGCAAGCCTAGTCAGCGGCCTTCCTGGCCCAAGTGCCCATTTAAGATCTCTGCAGAGCTGCTACCTGGTCGTCCATTCACACGTTCACATCTCACTACACGCTTACCCAACAAGCTCGAGACGATGCTGGCTTCAGTACAGCAGTGCTGCAAGCCGCAAGACTGTGAACTCCAAGCCCACTTCCATGTATACTGCTTGAGTCACCTAGAATGGAATCGACATGAGCAAGCACTTGAAGAAGAAACGGTTACCCACCTTTTTCGTAACTGTTCTTCAAGATGTTGCTCATGTCCATTCCATTCCCTGCCCTCCTGCCCTGCCCCTCTGTCAGAGTTGCCTGCAAGAAGGAATTGAGAGGGTGTACGGCTGCCGGCGCCTGATATACCAACGCGTGAACGCAGCACAGCCAACCCTATGGATACCGCTAAGGCAAAAGTGTCCGACAACTGCACGTGGGCGCACACCCACCTAGAATGGAATGCACATGAGCAATTGTTCTCAAAGAACAGTTACAAAAAAGGTGGGTAACTGTTTTTTCCCAAGAATTAAGAATATCCCTGCTGACACGGATGTTGCTAGTTCTCCAATAGGTGTATAGGAGATTCCTTCAAACATACCTGGTGAAAAACCAATGTAATTGGGAGGGGGGGAAGTTGTCATGCACCTCAGAGACTAACACTGTTTTTTTTTATTTTAGGGCAATGTGTACGTCAAATGCCCTTCAATCGCTGCTGCCATTGCAGCTGTCAATGCATTGCATGGAAGGTGGTTTGCAGGTGAGTAAAGGCTGCTTAAAGACCTGAGTTCTCATTATAGACTCAAGACATTAAAAACATCTTTTTATCTTTTTATTAGGTAAAATGATTACAGCAGCATATGTACCTCTTCCAACATACCACAATCTTTTCCCTGATTCCATGACTGCAACCCAGCTACTGGTTCCTGTTCGACGATGAAGATGGATTTCGTCAGTTTTGTATATAACTATTTTTTGGAGGAAGATTGAGTTATCTTTTATTTAGATAAAACTAAAGGAAAGGGTTTAATGTCATTTTGTGTACACTTCCCGTTACCTTTAAAAAATAAAAACTGAGTAAGCAGGAATGCAGTGTGCTCATTCTCCCTAACTAGCATTCCCACTGTGTACAAAGCTGTTGACTTCTTGTTCTGCCTTGTAATTCTTGTACATTTACTAAGGTGTTCAGTAGGAACTGAGAAGTAGCTCATAGAAACGAATTTTCTGTAAAAGGCAGATGGGACATAATGACATTTTTAATGTTTCACAAGCCTTTCTTTTAATGCAGTAATTATATTTTACATTTCACTAAATATAGGTGCTCTGTTAAAGGTCAATATCCGATAGAATTTATGAAGGGATATATTTAGTGTTTTGTATAAATGGAAAATTCAAAAGGCTACTGAAGGATCTGGTTTTGGTCAGCTACTCAGCTTGTTTTATGCTGAAGAGTTGATGAGAATGGGAGGATTCAAGCGTTTTATTTCTTGATGGCAACTTTTGATTGATGTATCTGTAAAAGTTTCTTTGTAAATACTGTGTGAGGTGTGTCTAGGGTTCCAAACAAAACACTCTCTGCATTTCCAGAGACAAGTTGAATTGAATACAGGTAGTGTGCGCAGTTTAATAATACTCAGCAAAGCCTAAGAATAAGTAGAAAATGCAGAAATATGTTTTGTCTGGTTGCATATAATCTTTGCTCTTTTTAAGCTCTGTGAGCTCTGAAATATATTTTTGGGTTACTTCAGTGTGTTTGACAAGACAGCTTGATATTTCTATCAAACAAATGACTTTCATATTGCAACAATCTTTGTAAGAACCACTCAAAAATAAAATTCTCTTAAAAAGGCCTCCAGAAGCTTTATTTTCCAGCTCAGTCTGATTTAGAGCTACAAGCAGCATAAATTGAAAAACTGGAGTGAGGATGGTGACGTTCTCTTTCAAATGCTAGGAAATTAGCATTACTCTAATAATATTTTCTCCCTGGGTGTAAGTTGGCATGTCAACAACTGGTGTGTGTTAATTACGCAACCACCGTGAAGTTGAGGAGGCGTCAAGGTTTCATAGACTTGAGCAAGGTCTGGGAGTCAAGCTCTCTTGCGCTCCTATCAGCTCTGCCACTGACACGGTGTGTGGATTTAGGCAAGTCGCTAACATTTCTCTTCTCCAGGAGTAACTAGTTGTCGGGGTGCTGAGGATTGTTTATCAAGTACAGTGAAGAGCATGCTATAAGTGTAGGGATGAATACAGTTGACCTTGGTAAACAAACATGCCTTTCATGTGCTGAGTTGAAGACACCATGCGTGTCTAACAACATGGTAGTTTTTCTTGTTTTTGACCCCTACTTTAATAATTTTATTAATATGCTGCAGTACTGCATAGGGAGACGAAGTAGCATTTCAAATCTCCAAAAGTAGCAGTGTCACTGGACTTCTTTGTAACTTGGGTACCTATTACACGCAGTAAAAGTAAATTTGGGCCCTGGTCTGCTGGAGCACGTGGAGAGTTGGGTTATGTAGTAGCGGTGCTCCTCATTTCCAGCTAAGGGCTCGTCTGTGCAAGGAAGTCATGTCAGTTTAACTGAAGTGACCTCAAAGTGGTGCAAAAGGCTGTGTGGATGCTATTTTTAGTTTACAACAGGCTTGCTTCAGTTGATGAGGAATCTGTTTAAGCTGTACCACAGTAAGCCGCTGTTAACCTGTGTTGACACTCATTCTAGTTTTGGAATGATTTAACCAAATCAGTTTTAAAAGAAACCACAGCTTTAAGTTAAATTGATGCCAACTCACTTGGATAAAACCAGAGAAACTGAACTGATGGGAGGGAAAGATGAGGAAGAGCAAGGGGGACAGTTTTTTTTCTTTGAGTGATGGTCCCTATTGTACTCCATTGTGGTTTACGCATGCGCACCGTGCACCCGGGGTTAGAGAATTTGAAAGTGTCGGTTGATCCGCGCATGCACCCTGACTTGCCTCGTGCTTCAATCAAGGGGAGGGGGGAGACCCACATCTCCAGTCCCTTACCACCACAGGGTCTGGGTCAGAATCTTCAGTGTCCTCATCTCTGATTACAGTTATAAATGGTTTTAACTGTAGCTTTGGTAGCTTTATTCTCCCCCCCCTCATTTTAGTAGTTACTAGTTTTTAACAGGTTTCAGAGTGGTAGCCGTGTTAGTCTGTATTGGCAAAAAGAACAGGAGTACTTGTGGCACCTTAGAAACTAACAAATTTATTTGGGCATAAGCTTTCGTGGGCTAAAACCCACTTCATCGGATGCATGCAGTGGAAAATACAGTAGGAAGATGTATATACACAGAGAACATGAAAAAATGGGTGTTGCCATACCAATTCTAACGAGACTAATCAATTAAGGTGGGCTATTAGCAGCAGGAGAAAAAAACTTTTGTAGTGATAATCAGGATGGCCCATTTCCAACAGTTAACAAGAAGGTGTGAGTAACAGTAAGGGGGGAAAAAGTTGTAATTCTCCAACAAAAAAACCTCAAAAACAGACTCCACTGAGAAACTGCAGAATTGGAATTAATTTGCAAACTGGACACCATTAAATTAGACTTGAATAAAGACTGGGAGTGGATGGGTCATTACACAAAGCAAAAACTATTTCCCCACCCTACTGTTACTCACACCTTAAATATAGAATATCAGGGTTGGAAGGGACCTCAGGAGGTCATCTAGTCCAACCCCCTGCTCAAAGCAGGACCAATCCCCAGACAGATTTTTTTTGCCCCAGATCCCTAAATGGCCCCCTCAAGGATTGAGCTCACAACCCTGGGTTTAGCAGGCCAATGCTCAAACCACTGAGCTATCTCTCCTCTCTCTCGTGTCTCTTCTCTTGTCTCCCCTCCCCCCTTTTGTCAACTTGGAAATGGGCCATTCTGATTATCACTACAAAAGTTTTTTTTTTCTCCTGCTGATAATAGCCCACCTTAATTGATATACTGTATTTTCCACTGCATGCGTCCGATGAAGTGGGTTTTAGCCCACGAAAGCTTATGCCCAAATAAATTGTTAGTCTCTAAGGTGCCACAAGTACTCCTGTTCTTTTAGTTTTTAACAGAGAAGACTTTGGGGAGTTACCTTGTACCCCTGTTCAGGTACCAGACTATGTCTAGAACTCCTGGCTTCAAACTCTCTGCCTCCTGCCCCTAATTCTTCTCTGTCAGCTAGGTGCAGTATTTGCCAGTCCTTCCCCAGATGTACCCAAGAAGGCTGAGCACTTTGGAAGTATTTCATGGAGATGGCATTCGGACCCAGGCCAGGGAACCCCTCCCCCAGACATGGGCCCGATTCAGTGAGGAATGCAACTCCTGATGCTACATCTGACTCTGGCTGGCAGACCCACCCCTATGGTAGAGCCCAGTTGGGAGATTAGGAAGCAGTCCAATAAGCATGGGACCATGGCTTCCTCCAGGTCCAAGAAACTGGGCATACCCTCCAGCTCAGCACAAGAGGAGACAGCGCATTCTAAGTCCCACAAGCACAGGAAGAACCATAAACAATGGGATCCAGTGAAACTGGGTGGTGATCTAAGGGAGTTTGGGGACCTTAGTGGTGAATGTTGACCCCAGCCCTGAACGTTGTGCCTCTACTGGTTGTGGTGGCAGCTTTTCTAGCTGTGCCAGTCAGGTTTTGATATGTACTCACAGACTTATCTCTAGGGTCGGATCCTTAGTGGAGCCCTGTCCCATGGAGGTAATCTCCAGATCCTGCTGGAGAAACTGCAGGCTAGTGGAGCAAACAGATGGGAGGCTGGGACCAGTGCTGTTAAATGATCTGGAAAAGGGTAAACAGTGAGGTGGCAAAGTTTGCAGACAATATAAAATTACTCAAGATAGCTAAGTCCAAAGCTGACAGTGAATAGTTACAAAGGGATCTCACAAAACGGGGTGACTGGGCAAGAAAATGGCAGATGAAATTCAATGGTGATAAATGCAAAGTAGTGCACATTGGAAAATACTGTCCCAGCTATACATACAAAATAATGGGGTCTGAATTAGCTGTTACCACTCAAGAAAGAGATCTTGGAGTCACTGGATAATTCTCTGAAAACATCCACTCACTGTGCAGCAGCAGTCAAAAAAGGTAACAATGTTCGGAACCATTAGGAAAGGGGTAGATAAGAAAATATCATAATGCCTCTATATTAGGGCTGTCAATAATTGTGCTGGTAATAGGATCCTGTTTATTACATATTTTTGGACATTTTCTACATTTTCAAATATTGATTTCAGTTACCACAGAATACAAAGTGTACAGTGCTCAATTGATTTTTTTTATTACAAATATTTGCACTGTAAAAAAAACAAATGGTGTTTTTCAATTTCCCCCCTTGCAAGTACTGTAGTGCAATCTCTTTATCATGAAAGTTGAATTTACAAATGTAGAATTATTGGGGGGCGGGGGGAGAGAAACAAAAAACCTTTGCATTCAGAAATAAAACAATGTAAAACTTCAGAGCCTACAAGTCCACTCAGTCCTTATTCAGCCAATCACTCAGCCAAACAAGTTTGCTTACATTTGTAGGAGATAATGCTGCTTGTTTACAATAACGAGGAGGAGGCACCTTAAAGACTAACATTTATTTGGGCATAAGCTTTCATGGGTAAAAAACCCCACTTCTTCAGATGCATCTGAAGAAGTGGGGTTTTTTACCCATGAAAGCTTATGCCTAAATTAACATTAGTCTTTAAGATGCCACTGGACTCAGTCTGTATCCACAAAAACAACGAACATGCCTACCCCTCTGATTCTTGTTTACGTCACCTGAAAGAGAGAACAGGTGTTTGCACTTTTGTAGCTGGCCTTGCAAGATATTTACATGCCAGATATGCCAAACATTCATATACCCCTTCATCTGGCATGCAATGATGGCCACAAAAGTGTGAACACCTGTTCTCACTTTCAGGTGATGTAAATAATCAAGCAGCATTATGTCCCTGTGATACAGGAGGGCCAGGGAGCAGTGGGAGAGTAGTAAAGGGGAAATATATAAGCCCTAGGCTAATTAAGGCATGGTTCGCTGTAGACTAGGGAGAGTAGCTATGGCTAATTGGAGCATGTGCAGTCAATTAAGGCCCTGTCAGGAACCTAATAAAAAACCCCTGCTTCAGGCAATCAGGGAGGAGGACTGGAGGTGTGCTGAGAGATTTGAAAGACCAGAGAACTGAAGTAAGAGAGACCCTGCCCCAGCAGGGGAGGGAGACTCCCCCAGTGTCTAAGGACCGAAGATATCCCATCCAAGGGGGAAGAGGATAAGAAACTGCAGGGGTTGAGAGGGGCTGGGGCTCAGAGGGAGGAGCAGACCCCTCCCCTCCCCTGCTTCCCTCCTTTACCACCTTCCCAGGCTACTAGCGGGGCCGTCGGGGCCCCAAGAGCAGGGGCAAGGGGTGGCATCTTAGCCCCCACCAAGAAAAGCGCAGGACCCACCATACTAACATCGGCCATCTTGTTACAGTCTCATAAATGTAAACAAACTCGTTTGTCTTAGCGATTGGCTGAACAAGAAGTAGGACTGAGTAGACTTGTAGGCGCTAAAGTTTTACATTGGTTTGAGTGCAGGTATGTAACAAAAAAAATCTACATTTGTAAGCTGCACTTTCATAATAATGAGATTGCACTACAGTACTTGTATGAGGTGAATTGAAAGACTATCTTTTATCATTTTGAGTGCAAATATTAGTAATAAAAAAATATAAAGTGAGCACTGTACACTCTATTGTGTTGTAATTGAAATCAATATATTTGAAAATGTAGAAAAACATCCAAAAATATTTAATAAATTTCACTGTTCTATTGCTTAATAGTGTGATTAAAAGTGCAATAAATCATGATAAAAAATTTTAATTTTGATTTTTTTAGTTAATCGTGTGAGATAACTGCAATTAATTGACAGCCCCATTCTATATAAATCCATGGTACACTCACATCGTGTATACTGCGTGAAGATCTGGTCACCACATCTCAAAAAAGATATATTGGAAAAGGTACACAGAAGAGCAACAAAAATGAGGGTATGGAACAGCTTCTGTTGGAGGAGAGATTAAAAAGACTGGGACTATTCAGCTTGGAAAAGAGATGACTGGGGAGGGGATGTGATAGAGGTCTATTAAAATCTTGACTGGTGTGGAGAAAGTGAATAAGGAAATGTTATTTACTCCTTCATGTAACACAAGAACTAGGGGTCACCCAATGAAATTAACAGGCAGAAAGTTTAAAACAAAAGGAAGTACTACTTCACACCTGTGGAACATTTTGCCAGGGGCTGTTGTGAAGGCCAAATTTATAACAGGTTCCAAAAAAGAAATAAGTTCCTGGAGGATAGGTCTATCAATGGCTATTAGCCAGGATGGGCAGGGATGCAACACCATGATCTGAGTATCCCTAGACTCTGACAGAAGCTGGGACCAGATGACAGGGGATGGATCATTTGATGACTGACTGTTCTGTTCATTCCTTCTGAAGAACCTGTCATTGGCCACTGTCGAAAGTCAGGATACTGGGCTGGATGGACCATTAGTCTGACCCAGTATGGCCGTTCTTATGTAAGACTTTGATACTGTATTCCCCATGAGCCTGGGGAGAACATATGTCATACATCATCATCTGGAGAGTGCACCAGGACAACGGGTTAGAGAAAATTCTCAGCCCTTGCCCAAAAGGATGTGGGACATGGTCTAAGCAGAGGTGCAGGCAATACTGAGAATGGGGGTCATCGAGGAGTCCAAGAGTGACTGGAGGAGCCCTATAGTCCTGGTCCCCAAAGCAGATGGCACATTCCAATTCCTATCAACTTTCTTAAGGTCAGTTCACCACAGAGCTTGATGCTTACGTAATGCCACAAGTGGTTGAGCTGTTAAGAGAGGCTGGGCCTGGCTTGATAGATCTTACAAAAGGCTATTGGCAGATCCCTGTCTTCATCCCCCTCTACCTCCTTTGGCTATTTCCAACTTTAAAATCATTTGGCCTGCAAGGGGTTGCAGCAACTTTCCAGCACCTGATTAATTGAATGCTTCGACCCTAACAGCAATACACTGTAGCTTACCTTGCTTACATTAGAGGGTCCTGTGGCACCTTTAAGACTAACAGAAGTATTGGGAGCATAAGCTTTCGTGGGTAAGAACCTCACTTCTTCAGATGCAAGTACTTGATTACATTGTAATTTATAACCACACAGAACAGAATATTAGGAATCATTAAGAAAGGGATAGATAATGAGAAAGAAAATATATTGTCTCTATATAAATCCATGGTATGCCAACATCTTGAATACTGCGTGTGGATGTGGTCACCCCATCTCAAAAATATATATTGGAATTAGAAAAGGTTCAGAAAAGGGCAACAAAAATGATGAGGGGTATGGAACAGCTTCCATATGAGGGGAGATTAATAAGACTGGGACTTTTCAGCTTGGAAAAGAGATGACTAAAGGGGGATATCATCAAGGTCTATAAAATCATGACTGGTGTGGAGAAAGTAAATAAGGAAGTTTTATTTACTCGTAACACATGAACTAGGGGTCACCAAATGAAATTAATAAGCAGCAAGTTTAAAACAAAGGGAAGTATTTTTTTTCACACAACACACAGTCAACCTGTGGAACTCCTTGCCAGAGGATGTTGTGAAAGTCAAGACTAACAATGTTCACAAAAGAACGAGATAAGTTCATCAATGGCTATTAGCCAGGATGGGCAGGGATGGTGGCCCTAGCGCAGGGGTCGGCAACGTTTGGCACGCGGCTCGCCAGGGTAAGCACCCTGGCGGGCCGGGCCAGTTTTATTTACCTGCTGACGCGGCAGGTTCGGCCGATCGCGGCCCCCACTGGCCGCGATTCGCCGTCCTGGGCCAATGGGGGCGGCGGGAAGCAGCGCGGGCGAGCGATGTGCTGGCTGCGGCTTCCCGCCGCCCCCATTGGCCCGGGACGGTGAACCGCGGCCAGTGGGGGCCGCGATCGGCCGAACCTGCCGCGTCAGCAGGTAAATAAAACTGGCCCGGCCCGCCAGGGTGCTTACCCTGGCGAGCCGCGTGCCAAACGTTGCCGACCCCTGCCCTAGCCTCTGTTTGCCAGAAGCTGGGAATGGGCAACAGGAGATGGATCACTTGATGATTACCTGTTCTGTTCATTCTCTCTGGGGCAACTGGCATAGGCCACTGTTGGAAGACAGGATACTGGGCTAGATGGACCTTTGGTATGACCTAGTATGGCCATTCTTACGTTCACACATGGAAAGACCACCTCAGTCACCTAAGAGTAGTATTCACTTCCCTGCCAAGGGTAAGTAGACCATGATAGAAGTGACTTATTTAGGATATTGGGTAGGAGGAAGCCTTATGAAACCACTGATAAAGTCCATATGGTAAACTCGTGCCCTACACCACAGACCAGAAGAGAGAGAGAGAGAGAGAGAGAGAGAGAGACTACTTCCTTGGCCTGGAGGGACACTATCACAGGTTCATCCCCTACTTTGCATTGACTGAACTGCTGCTAAAGGGCAAAGTCACCAAAAAGATTGGCTGGGATGACTATTGCAATGGAGCTTTAACACCCTGGAGGTGCAGCTGAGCTGGGAGCCTGTCCTTGCCAACCCAGACTTCTCCAGGGGTTCATTCTCTATACAGGTGCAGCCAACGTTAGCACGGGCAGTGGTGCTCTCCCAGGACTTTGAAGGCAAAGAGCACCCCCTCCTACATTTGAGCAAAAAGTTGTGAACCCAGGGAGAAATCATATTCTATGACTGAGGAGGCGGCTCAGGCAACAAAATGTACTATGGAAGCCCTCAGGTATTATCTGTTGGGTAGTCCCTTCTCCCTAGTCACAAACCATGTACCTTACGGTGGCTACACTCTCTGAAGGACTCGCACCTCCAGGTTATGTGCTGGTATCTGGCACTCCAGCCCTACAGCTTCCAGGTGCAGCACTGTGCTGGGAAGGAACATGCAAATACAGATTCTTTTCACTAGAAGACGGAGCTGCTTGAACAAGAAAGCTTTCTGGACTTGAGGGGGCAAGTGTGTGATGGGACGCACCCCCATTCCACTGACAGCAAGCCTAAGCAGCATCCCACTCTCCAGCCATGCCATTAAGCATATGTGCAGAGCATGCTCTTCCTGGAGAAGGGAAGCTTACAAAGGTGAAGCTGGCCACAGAGCAGGGGGGAAAGCTTGCCCAAGAAGAGAGGCTACTAGAGACCGCTAGGGAGCCCAGAAGCCGGGGAACCCAGCCCTAGGCAGTGACTAGCTTTCCCTTTCCCACCCCTTGTTTAGGGCAGACACCCTGCAGCCCTGAGAAAGGCTCTGGACACCTCTCCTATCAGCGCTGGACCTGAGGAGCAGGGCCAAGGACTGGAGATAATTAGACTCAGGAAGGATCTTGGAAATAAGCCCTACTCCTGCTGGGAACAGTGAGCTTGCCCAGGAGTGGGGGTTACAGAGGGGACCCAGAGGCAAGAGACCTAAAGATACAATGGCCAAGCCCAGGCTGAGAGCCAGCTGACTTTGGGAAAGTAACTGGGTGGCTCTCTCTTTGATCAGGTTTCCTTATTCCTATAGAATTCCCTCTTCTCCACATGTGGAAAGGGGCACTGAGTTTTGTCTCTGCTGTGGGCTGTTGTTTCTTCATAAACACAGGCAGTGTGGAGTTCAGTAGAGAACACTGCAGTTCAATTTGTTGAGAGCGCACTAGCAGAGTCTTATACCGCACTTTATGATCTCAGTAGGATTGAGCACTCAACATTTTAGATACCCAAAAATTTTATTATATTACATAGGTGGAATGATTGAACAGGGGCATTAGTCTTCAGGTTAAAAAAATCCCATGCTCCAGGTTAGCAGCGGATTCCCATGCCAATGGCCATGAATGTCCCAAACGTGCCACCACTTTGCATCATGGTTTTGCCAACTCCACCCATCAGTTCTCGTCCTCTCATGCCAATCCTGAAAGAGAGAAAACAGTGCAAGATTCCACACAGGCTGACCAAGGCCATTCTACTGCTGAAGTGACAATCCATTCCTGACAGATTGGAAAGCATATTGGATTTTATCATCGGACATTCTTTTATCAGGTGCCTGGCAGGAGAGTTGGCTTAATTCACTTCTAGACTGTACAGACAACGTGCTTTTTAGGTTTTGGAGCAAGTGACTTCAGGGTGCATAGGATGAGTGGGAGGGGAGAATGGATGCACTCCCTTGTGTCTGTGATCCATTGGAAGGACGGGGAGGGGCAGCTTGCTTCTTTGTGTCTGTGACATGTCAGTTATACAGGCTAAGGAGGAGAATTCACCACTCTATGTATGGAGTGCCAGAGGGGAGAGACTCTGGACGCTTGCATCTGGGCCCTGTCTAGCCGCATGTGCTTGAGGCAGTGAGATTTACTACATTTAAAGGGACACTATCAACTAAAAATGAAGTGGGAACTTTTTAAGCCCAACTGAATCTTTGCTACAGCTGCATTTTTTTTTCTGTTTGCAGGAGGTTGGACAATAAAAATAAGCAAAGTGATTTTCTCCCTCAGGTTCCTCCTGCTGCAATATTTGCATGGAAAGTTTAATTGTTTATAACCACTTGTGTGCATTTGGACTTTTAAAATGTGCTGGTTTATTTGCCATGAGTTTTATAAACATTTTGTTTTACATGAGTTAAATTTGGGGGCAAATTGAAGCAGCTAATATCCCTTTTACCAAGTCAGATAAAAAGCAATCTCTTACTGCTCCTTCAGATCATCCAGGATTGCATTTCCTGCCAATATTGTGGTGCCTATGAACAACATTCACCAGGATTTGAAGAGGATCAATGGGAGGGATATGGGGGGTTGTGTTTGTTTGTTTTTTAAACACAACTTTTAGAACAACTCATGTTTCTTGTTTCTCCCATTCAGTGTAGTCATGGCCATATATCAGTGATGTTAGCTGAAGAGAATTCAAATAAGCGCATATATATTTTTGGTGTAAGATACTAAAGAGCCCATCGGTCTACCAGTTCTTTATAATTTATAATATTGCATGTACAGAGAAACACTGAACACTTCAGGATAACTGCTCTCAACGAATGAGTCATTGATATGCAATGAAAACAGGACGTAAAGACAACAGAAGACCCTGCCAGATGCCACATACAACCTCCAGTGCTAAGAGAAGAGCTCTTTGTATGTTTGTACATGGCAAGCAAAGGCAGCTTGTCCAATTTCTAATTCTACACCTTGGATGCTCCAAATCTTCAGCCTGGTTTAGAGCCACAGGTAGCATTCCATCTATGTTACAAAATGGAACAAGGTCTTTAGATCCCCTCCCTCTGTCCCAGTTTCTCCTAGGACTGACATTTACAATTAACTGCGTCCAACATACCTGAGGCAGGAAAATGTGCCAAACAGTGCCCCTGCCGCCATGCCAACAGCAAAGCCCATCATGAAGCCCATTTTCACTCTGTCAAAGCAGTTGGGCTGGGACTGTCCATATGGCCCCACAGTCACAGGCATCTGGAAAAGAAGCAAGACACTTAAAACAAAAAAGAAAACCCCCCCACACCCCGACCTACCACCTCCTCCTGTGGATGACAAGCTTCCTGCTGGATTGGACAGCAGCAGCTGTGAAGACACTACGTGCCTGAGGCCATGTCTACACTAGAGAGTCCACAGCGGCGCTTCTGTCGGTGTAACTTGTGTCACTCAGAGGTGGGTTTTTTCACATCCCTGAGCGACAGAAGTTACACCGACTAAAGTGGTAGGGTAGACTTAGGCTATATCTACACTGCACTTTCATTGAGTGACAAAAGTTTTAACGGGTGTGAAAAAAACCACACCCCTAAATGACAAACGTTGTAATGATGAAAAGCACTGGAGTGGACAGCGCTTCGTCGGTGGAGAAGCTATCGCCCCTTGTTGGGTACAGTTTTATTTTGTCATCAGGAGAGCTCTCTCCTGGCAACAAAGGGCAGCTACGCTGCGCGCCTTACAATGGCAAGGCTTTGGCGGCCTGGCTGTGCTGCTGGAAGCTGTGCAATGTAGACATAGCCATGGCCTGAGTCTCATACAATTTAGGAGAGGGCATGTGCAAACTGAGTATTTGCATGCCAATGTGACTAGCTAGTTCTCTGTGCAGTCACAGTACCTGCTCATTCAGCTACCACTTATTAGCACCTAACAAGACTTTTCTATAGGAATTTACTAGCAAAACACTGAGCAACCTGATTCCAGAGCCTCAGCTTTACTTCGTCTCTCCACCTTACAGTTCCCATTCCTAAATAGAGGACGTGCTGTCAGGGAACAGAGAAGGTTTTCACACGCTTGCATCTTGGCCCAATACTGGGAACAGACAGGAGCAAAAGGAGGACTGTCCTGATGATAGACTTGTTTTGCTCCCACACAAACCGTCACACCTCCATTAACAGTCACTATGGGTATGTCTACACTGGAAACTTCAAAGTGCTGCTGTGGGAACGCTCCCGTGGCAACACTTTGAAGTGCGAGTGTGGCTGCGTGCGAGTGCTGGGAGACAGCTTTCCCAGCGCTCCTGGTAATCCACCTCCACGAGAGGATTAGCTCCGAGCGCTGGGAGCCTGTCTTCACTATCGCTTTAAAGTGCTCAGACTTGCTGCGCTCAGGTGGGTGATTTTTCACCCCCCTAGCCAGCAAGTTAGAGCGCTACAAAAAGGAAGTGTAGACAAGCCCTATATTTCTGACAAAGGACTTGAGGGGACTCCATTCAGTCTGAGAGAGAGCCTCTCCTTGATAAGCATTGCCTGGAGGGGTTGTTGAAAGCAAAAATCCTTCCCTCCCTGAACACACTGCATCCAAGGCACTCCCACACACCCTACTGGCTGATGCATGAAACAGCCGACTCCCAAATTCCTAGCCCCTAGGCTATTTGTATTATGTCGATTTTTTCCCCCCATTCAGAGCAGGGGGAAAAAATCTGACAGGACTTCACTTTCTGTAACAAAGATTCACATTAAAATTCCCCTGTGCTCAACGCTGTATGCGAATTTCAGTACTTGCAAAAGGTGCTGGTTGACAGCTCTGGAGATTGTGGTTCTTTTTATCCCCAGAACACACAGTTTGGGCAATTGCAGTCAGGGTGGATAAAAATCAATGCTTTTTTTTTTATTTAAATTGGATTTTTTTGATAAAATGCTTTTTGAGGGAAAAAACCTGTCTAAAGATAATTTTAATTAAGATACATTATAGCTCAAAGATATCTCATCATGGAATAGGGATTATAAATTCTAATTTTATAGTATGAGACAACATATTCATGTAATGTTTAAGAAAAGTTTTGTAAATGAGTTCCAATAGTTCATGGATTAGGGACCCAATTTTACGGGGTTCCAGGGGCTTCTGTATAGATTACTTAGGTTAATCTTTCTATCTACCCAATGAAACTCAGTGCTCAGTCTAGAAGATACCATCAGAGATGCTTAGGTTTGCAGTTCTCAAACTGTGGATTTGTGTCTCCAGAGACAACATGTTTCTAACAGCAAAAATGTTTTAGATAAATAATATATAGAGGTGAGAAATAACAGACTTCAACTCTATTGTCCCTCTGCAAATTTGTATACCCAATCAATCCCTTACCTCTCTCTAAAAGTGCAAAGTTTCAAAAAGTTCAATGAATAGAAGATAGTTGGGGGCAGAATAGATCTGAAGAAGAAGAAGTCTGGAGATAAATGTGAGAAGGGAGGGACAGGCAGTAGAAACAAAAGTGAAACTGTTTGAGCAGCATATTCCATAAGTCTCGAGGACTTTCTGAGTGTAGCCTTCATTGATTTGAGATCTACCATACCATTCTCTCACTAAAAGTGAAAACCTATAATGGCAGCAGGCTGTAAGAGAGACCCAGCTTGGGAATATTTTAACGAAGTTCCTCTACCTGTGGGTAAGACAGGCATGCATGCAAAACACAAACAGTGCAACAAAGAAATGCAAGGCCTGGCTGCCCAAACGAAACAACATCATGAGAAGTGTTCCTTCTCAGGAGGAAGCTGCCTTGAAGATGATGAAAGGAACGTCTCTGAACATGCAGGATCTTCAGGTTGGTAAACTTTTTTATTTCCTACTTCTTTCTTAAGGACTGCCTGTCTTCCTTCTGGACTATTCTTGAATTCTCATGTTTGAGCAAAAAATATAGTTGTTACTCTATGGTACTATTATTTTAGATGCAGTTGATATAAAAAAATAAATAGCTGAAATAGGCAGATCTTCCTCTTACAATTTCACCTTTAAAGTAGCACTGAGTGTCAGTGAATGCAATGAGTAATACTAAATGAGCAGTATGGTAATAATAATTAAATAACTGCATTGACTTATTTTGTTTACGAGAATCCATCCTCAACATACAGGATTCTGAAGACTATTCACCTTCAAGATCACCATCATTTTCTATAGTTTCAGAGTTATCTGTCAACGATAGTGTTTCAGTCATATCATGTATGTCACATAGCCACAGTATATCACCTGTAGCAAAAAGAAAAAGAAATCTCCATCATCCAGAAAACACCACAGATAAGTTTGTGATAAGAACCAGCAGATTAGAAAAAGAGGTAATTGATGAAAAAATTTCCCCGTTTGTTTATGCAACAAACTCTCCTTTCCTTATGATTGAGAACCCACACATCATTAACATGGTTCAGTCATTAAGACCAGGATACAGTCCACCCAACAGAGCAGATGTCACAGGCAAATTGCTGGATAAAGTGTATGAAAGAAATTGAGCAGTGTGCAAAAGATCTAGAGGGTGAAATTGTTAACCTGAGTCTTGATGGGTAGAGCAATGTCCACAATGATCATGTTGTATGTGCTTGTGTGACAACAGAAGAAGGGAATGTCTTCCTTACAGAAACAATTGATACACCAGGAAATGCACACACAGCAGAATACTTACAAGAAGTAGCAGTAAAAGCTATAATAAACGGTGAAAAAAAATTAAAATGTCTAGTACTCAGCTTGGTCACAGACAATGCTGCAAATGTATCCAAGATGAGAAGAAAGTATTTAGAAGAGAGTCCAGAGCTAATAGCATATGGTTGCAGTGCTCATTTGATGCACCTCCTAGCCAAAGACTTCAGTGTACCAGAAATAAAGGCTAATGTTGTTGAAATTGCAAAATACTTGCGTAACAACCACTTTGCAGCAGCTGCTCTAAAAAAGTGGGAGGAACCAAGCTAACTCTCCTACAAGACGTGCGATGGAACTCAGTTGTGGACTGTTTTGAGCACTGTATCAAGAACTGGCCTAATCTGATGACAGTTTGTGAACAAAATCGTGAAAAAATAGATGGCACTGTCACAGCCAAAGATCTCAACATTGGGCTTAAGAGAAATGTTGAACACATGCTGAGTACCCTGAAGCCTATTTCTGTAGCCTTGAACAAAATGCAGGGCAATAGCTGTTTTATTGCTGACGCTGTTGAAATTTGAAAGGAACTGAGTGAGATTTTAAAAAGAGAAATATGCAAAGTTAAATTACAAGCATTAAAAAAAAAATTGGAGAAGCACTATCTGCAGCTCATTTTCTTGCAAATATTCTCAATACTCGCTACCAGGGTCAAACCTTAACTGCTGAAGAAGAGGAGTTAGCTATGACATGGAAATCCAGCAACCATCCTGCCATAATGCCAACTATAAACAAACTTCAGAGCTAAGGGTGAACCATTCAAGAAATATATGTTTGCTGATGATGTTTTAAAGAAAGTCACACCAGTGAACTGGTGGAAGTCACTTAAGCACTTGGATTCAAAGACGGTTGAAGTGATAATCTCACTTTTAACAGCAGTAGCTTCTTCTGCCAGTGTAGAAAGAATATTTTCTTCCTTTGGACTAATTCATTAGAAATTGAGAAATTGTTTGGGACCTGAAAAAGCAGGAAAGCTTGTTTTTCTTTTCCAGATTATGAACAAACAGGAAAATGAAGGTGAAGACGACCGAGTTAACTGCAGAAGCCAATATTTTAAGTTTCTCATGTTGACCTGGCTGACAGAGTCGATTAAATTTTTTATTTAATATTTCATTTAACTATTTTAGTTAAAAACAATTTTAACAGAAACAAACCTGATTTTAAAAAAATTGAATGTTTAACTAAATTCAAACATTCAAACGCTGGTTTTGTTAAAATATCATGTTTGCTGCTGAAGAAAAAAAATCCAGTATACATAACGTTGTTGTTTTAGTTAATCAAACAGTTTAAATGTCTGTCTGGTGACGTTCTCCTCCTAATACAGCCTGGCAAGAAAATCCTCCAAATATTAATGATTAACCTGTTGAATTGGAGATCATTCACCTCCCAGTGACTTCATAAATATCTGCTTCAATTACCTTTGGTAAATGAAATAACCAATCAATCATTCATTTTCTGATATAGCTGTAAAACTAATCTGAAAAGTTTTCAAAATGAATCACTTTAAAAATGTATAGTGTGTACCTTCTAAAAATGAAACCTGCATCTATCTCTGAGTTGTGAAGAATACGTATTAAGCTTATAACAACCAACAAGAACGCACTTTCATGTAGAAATCCATGATTATATCGAGTCTTCCTGACTAGAATTTAAATCAAATCCATCCTGATTGCAGTGCACCATTCTCCACACTGCCCCACAGATATGCCGCTGCCTGCTGGAGAGACCACTTTTAGGAATTAGAGCTGAGTTCAGTTGCCATGCCTGTTCAATCTGTGGTGGTGGTGTATGTCCAGTACAAACTGGACTAAGACTAATAACTCATTTCACATATGGCACTTGTCAGTCATCTGATGGTAATAACTTTCAGTTACTACCAACCTGAGGTGAAAATGAATGATGACCTTGTGATTGAAAGCCTCTGTATCCCTTTTCTAATCTGCCAATGAGCCATACAGTCTCTCTAATATCTACATTTAATAGATACTCAATTAGACATGCGTTTATTGGATTAGAGAGAATTTCTAATAGCTTGGAATTCCCCTGTCCAATACGGGGCAGACAAATGGCATTTTGAAACAATGAGCAAAGGTAAGGGAGAGATAGGAAGGATTAGATAAAAGGCAGACTTTACAATGGGTTAGGGTGTGCCAATGCACTGGAATGGTCCAACATGATAGATGCAAAAACAAACACCTATTGCATAATTTTGGACTATTAATGATAAATAATAGTATTACTTAGTTCATATATTTAACAGGATGGTGAACAGCATAACAGATGTCTGGCATTAAAGACCTGTCCAGACAACAAATTATAGTGTTTTAAAACTGCGTTAGCTAGCATAATTTCAAACCCCCTTTTACATTTAGTAAAGATACAAATTAGCACCTTTAATTTGGCTGGTCACGTTATAACCTGGGGGGAGCCTCCACTAGATGTAAAAGGAGGTTTCAAATTATGTTAGCTAACCAGATTTGAAAAAGCATTTTCATCATCCAAATGGACACTAAGAAACTCTCCCTGCCCCCTCCAGTCCCTAGAACTCAAGCACTCACACTTTGTCAGTGAAAATCAGAAATATTATATATTCATAATCTGCTACAAACAGGTCTCAGATTGTGACAGAAGCTCATCCACACAAACATCAGTCTAGGTTTTATACTTCTTTCTCAGTTCCTATGAAGTGTCATAAACTCTGTACATTCTGCATTCACAGTTGGCAAATACATTTGGCCAACAGACAGAGATTACTAGTTTTATTTTGTCCCGCCTCCCCCCCAAAAAACCCATGCTAGGTAAAACTGCCTCCTTCCAGATTATGCAGCAACCAAAACTGTTCATCTGAAGGCTGCAAAAAACTCCTTGAACTACCTGTTGCTTTTTAAACTCTGGTATTATTCTAACCAGGACAAGCATAGTCTTGGCCATAAAGCATTTTGCAGCCAAACGTTTTGTGTGATGCCCAGAACACAGAGTGTCCTTCTCCAACAAGTTTCCCTCACATAAAGAGGCATATACAGAAAACGGTCAGAGACTGGACATTTCTGAGCAGCCACGTTGTGAATAGCTTAGGCCAGAGCAAAGAAGAGGCTGCTTCCATTCCCCTACGTTGTCCCAAGAGGGGCATGGTCAATAATCAAGACTAGGGGGAAAAGTAATGAGCTACAGCAGCAAGGAATAACGCTTCTCTGGGGAAAGGAGACTGGACAGTTTAGCTCAGAGAGGAAACAATCGGAACAGAACATGAGCGAGGCGCATAGAGATGTCCCCGCCCCGAGGGGGCCAGGCCCCTGTTCGCCCTGTCACACAGCACAGGGACGCGGAGGCATTAGAGGAGAGGCTGCGGCGGGCAGCTGCGGAACTCACTGCCACAGGACATTAGCGAGGCCCCCGGCTTGGCAGGGCTGGGGCAAGCCCTGGCGCCTGCACGGTGTGGAGCCGGGACCCTGCGGCCGCGGGAAACTCCATGGGCCCGGCTAATCCCAGGCGCTCTGTGGCGCGCTCCCGCCCAGCCCGCTCCTGGGGGCGCCCGGGGAGCCCTCACCTCGCTCCTCGCTTCGCTCCTCGCCTCCGGCCAGCACGCGCCAGTCCTCCGTCACTTCCGGCGCGCTGCGATGACGACACGCGGGTCGGGGTGAAAGGGCAGGAGCTATTTCCGGGCCTGGCTGTCGCGGGGATGTTGCTGCTGCTGTGGAGGGTGGCGGCGCTGCGGGGGGCCCGTGGGCTCGGGGGCGCGCCGGCCCGGCGGCTCTCGGGGGCGGCCCGGCGCCACGAGAGTGAGTGGGGCGTGTCCGCGCGGGGCTGGGCCAAGGGGCCGGGCGCGGAGGGGAGCCCGAGGGCCTGGCGGGGCTCAGGGGCGGCGGTGAAGGCGCCGAGCTATCGCGGGGAGCGGGGGGTTTGGCCCGGCCGCCGTGTGGTGCCCGGGTTGCTATGGCTGGTGAGCACGGGAGGGGGCGGGGATGGCCCATGAGAAGGGAGCCCATTGGGTATAGTGCTAACCTGGCCTCAGTTCCCCGCCCCCCACAGACACCCGGAGTGCCCTTGGGCAAGTCTCTCGGTGCCTCAGTCGTCACCTGTGACACGGGGATAATGGCCCACCCGAGTGTTGTGACTGGCGTGTCAGACACAGCAGTGATGGCGGCCCTAGAAGCACCTCAGACAGAAAAGGGTGTTAAAGGTTCAGCCCTCCTGATGTTTCTTTTCTTGTACGCCATGCTGCCTGCTCCCCTGGGCTGGCTGAAAAGGCCACTTGCCAGAATGCAGGGGGTGTCTTTGCCCCCTATCCTAGCAGTACAGGTCGTGACTGGTTCTCCTTTGGAGTGCCCAATGTGGTGCATGTTCTCATTAGAAAGGTTCCATGCTCACTATGGGTTCCCTGATTTCTTCTCCTGCACCACTGTCTGCTCCTGTTGTTGGAAAGTTTCGCCTTTCTCCTCTCCTTCGCGTTGCGTCCTTACTTGTCCCTTGTGCTTGCTGGGCAGCTATCATTGTAGTATATATATATTTTTCCTCTCTAGAAAAAGGCCTTGGTGAAGAATCCACGCTCCGGCCGTTGTATATGGATGTCCAGGCAACTACTCCTCTGGTTGGTAAAATGATTTGAACATACACTAGTGCCCTAGAATGAACCCTATAGTTGTAACCAGATGGGGTATGGGTAAGGATGGGGGGAGGGATAGCTCAGTGGTTTGAGCAATTGCCTGCTAAACCCAGGGTTGTGAGTTCAGTTCTTGAGGGGGCCACTTAGGGATCTGGGGCAAAATCAGTACTTGGTCCTGCTAGTGAAGGCAGCGGGCTGGACTCGATGAGGTCCCTTCCAGCTCTATGAGATAGGTATATCTCCATATATATATTTTTTTATAAGATATCATGGATTCTGTGACTTCCAGAGATCTCCGTGACATTGTCCGCCTCAGCCCTGTGCCGAAGCTCTCGGGCAGCTCAGGGCGGGGGGCGGATGCAGACCCCTCCCACCGCAGCAGGGCTTGGGCTTTCATCTCCCACCCCTCAAGCTTCAGTCATCCCCCATCAACTCCTCACCCCTATTATTTTTAGTAAAAGTCACAGACAGGTTATGGGCCTCCGTGAATTTTTTTGTTTATTGCCAGCAAACCTGTCTGTGACTTTTACTAAAAATAACTGTGACAGAATCTTAACCTTAATGATGGGGAATGCAGACTTCAATTAGCAAATCAGAGTGCTCATGAGTAACTATGGGAAGAGCTGTATTCTTGCCAGAAGAATGATCACCTTGTAATGAAGCCCAATATCTACTCTTCCTTATTTGTTCTTGATGTGTCATTCCTTCCCACACTGAATCTCTCTATTAGCTTCCTTCTCTTACCACATCAAACTCAAGCTTCTTGTTCTCATAGTGTACATAATCTCCTATCCAATTACATCTTGGCTTTCCCCAGCACCCACTCCTTCTCACTGCACTCTTCCCAAGGAACATTGAAAACATGGAGGGATTGAGAAGAGACTGCCTTATTTGTGCTTAAAAGAAAGTCCAGTTGTTTACCCAGTTTAAGGCACTCACCATCTTTGTTGTGGTCACTGTGGTGATAAGCATCTCCATTCAGTGGTACACCAAACTAATTTTAACGATGGTCTGCAATTAAAATTCTAACCTTGTACTTTAGTAACAGTTGAGGAGCAGGTCTTTCTCCAGAAGTCTCATCTTCTCCACTCAGCATAATTTTGTTACAGCCAGAATGTCATTCATCAACACTTGTATATTGTGAGGTTTAATAATTAGAAACCTCTTCATATTCCTGGGGGAAACTTACAATAAATGTACCTTGAGGTGGTGGCTATTATCAAGTACTGTCTTGTCATGTCATTTGAATTAAATAAATTCTGAAGTGATGAAGGGTCATCTTGGATAAAATGTAAAACTTTTCAAAATTCTGTTTTACATCATTTCCTGTGACTGTTAGGGGGTCTTGTGTTTCTTTTGCTTAGAAAGTCCTTGCTCTTCTGAGACAGATTTCTGATTTAGTTCAAGGTTTGGCTTGTAAGATTGCGTTGGATGTTGTTGCAGGATGTTATTAGCAAACGTTTGCCAGTCACCAGATAGGTTAATACAGAGTGTATGTAAAATGTTTTTGCATCCACAGTAGTTTGGAATAAGCTGGCTGCTGGTCTGGGATAAAGCAGAGCATACGTATTGCAGGGGAAAGAAAGAGGGAGGAAAAACAAAATGCTTTTTTTCTGCTATTAAAAAAGTGTCTCTTGTCTTCTAGGACCCCAGAGTTTTGGACAGCATGCTCCCTTATCTAATGCACTACTATGGCAACCCACATTCCAGGACTCATGCCTATGGCTGGGAGAGTGAGTCTGCTATGGAACGAGCCAGGCAGGTGAGGCTTTTCAGCCCCACCACAGAACATAAATACGTTTTCCTGTTCATAAACTAGTTGCTTAAAAAATAAAAATATCCCAACCCGCATAATTCTGGTTTAGTTCCTAGGAGGTGGGACTTGGCAACTTGATCTCTAGCAATTTAAGAATTTACTATGTTATGTATAGTTTGGCAAACTCAAAACAAAACACATACAGTAACTCCTCACTTAACGTTGTAGTTATGTTCCTGAAAAATGCGACTTTAAGTGAAACGATGTTAAGCGAATCCAATTTCCCCATAAGAATTAATGTAAATGGGGGGGTTAGGTTCCAGGGAAATTTTTTTCCCCAGACAAAAGACTATATTTTATATACACACACACACACACACTATAAGTTTTAAACAAACAGTTTAATACTGTACACAGCAATGATGATTGTGAAGCTTGGTTGAGATGGTGAAGTAAGAGGGTGGGATATTTCCCAGGGAATTCCTTACTGCTAAATGGGCTGAGCCCTCAAGGGTTAACACATTGTTGTCAATGTAGCCTCACACTCTACAAGGCAGCACAAATGGAGGGAGGGGAGACAGCATGGCAGGCAGAGAGACACACCTTGTGCGTGTGTGTGAGAGAGAGAGATGCGCATTGCCCCTTTAAATATGCTGACCCCACTCTAAGTACATTGCCTTTTTAAGTAGATCAGCAAGTTGAGACAGCAGCTGCTGCCAGCATGTTCCCTCTGTCCTGAGCCCTGTCATGTGTACCCTGCTCTGTGGAGATGGGGTAAGCGGGGGGCAGGAGCAGGGGGGAGGGGGACACCCTGACATTGGCGCCCCACCCCCCCGCACAGCAAGCAGGAGGCTCCCAGGAGCAGCTCCAAGGCAGAGGGCGGGAGCAGCACATGGCAGTGGGGGGAGGGACAGCTGAACTGCCAGGCAATTGATAGCCTGCTGGGCGGCTGCCGCACAGGGAACTTAGGGGAGCGGGGAGCTGATACGGGGGGGCTGCTGGTCCACCCTGGTTCCAAGCCCCCACCAGCTAGCTGCAACGGGCTGCTCTTTCTGCAAGCAGTGGACAAAGCAGGCGGCTGCCAAACAACATTATAAGGGAACATTGCGCAACTTTAAACGAGCATGTTCTCTAATTGATCAGCAACGAAATAACGTTAACCGGGACGACT
Organism: Emys orbicularis; assembly: GCF_028017835.1. NCBI lineage: Eukaryota > Metazoa > Chordata > Testudines > Emydidae > Emys > Emys orbicularis. The sequence continues at coordinate 33,187,278 of NC_088694.1, read as the reverse complement.
TTAAGTGAGGAGTTACTGTATTTTATATTAAAACAATTTAAGTAGTGGTGACTTGGGTGTGTGTCGGGGGAGGCTTTCCAAAACTCCTCAGGGGTTTGAAAATCCATGGGACTTGTCGTGCTAAGTCCCTCTGGCACCTGTGAAAATCTCCCCCTCGGGCATGTATCTGCCCTTGCATTAACTAGACGGTCTTCACGTTTTAATACAACAAGCTAGGTGAATGGATTTTTGCTTTGGTGAGTTTTACATAAGTTAAAGTTTGGGTGTATTTTGGTTGCATATGGGATATATTGCATATTGAATACACTGAATATTTGTTGCATATTTTGTTTTCCCATCCCTTTAGAAGGGTTTATGTTCACAACAAGTGGTAGTATTGAATGCGAATGACCTATGCAAATCCTCCTCCACATTAAAAGAGGAAGTACATGTGTATAATGCCATTTCTAAAGATAGTATCTATAATACTGTCCAGGTTGGGCTAGTATCGGGGTAGAGGAGATGTTCTGGGAGATGCTGTACATATTCTCCGTGTCTGGTGAGCTCAATTTTCATGTTTTGAAATAGCAAATCATTTTCATTTCTTTTTAAACAGCAAGTTGCATCATTAATAGGAGCAGATCCTAGAGAGATTATTTTTACCAGTGGTGCTACAGAATCAAATAATTTAGCAATTAAGGTAAATGGCTGGTTTATAATACAACTGATATATACTAAATTACTTTGAAATCTGTAATGGTTTGGGGTTAAGTCCTGTTGTCAAGCTGCCAATGATCCATCTGTGACTCTGAACGGTTAATAAATTGACAATGATTTTAGTGGAAGGCTTGGTATGCTTGTTTTGTTACAGTCCTAGTTTGACCAACTTGTTCTATGAAGGAATGGACTGCCATGCCACAGTATACCTGGAGGGAGTGGTGGGCTAGTGGGCGGGAGCAGGCTGGCCATGACCCATGGTTTGGAGCAGGTGCAGTACTTTGCCTATTCCTTAAAATGAAGAAATCTTTGAACTGTATTGAAATCCCCCACAATTAACCTAGCTGTTCCAGCAAATTCCTTTGGGCCTGAAATTTTCCATCCTTGGTATTAAAGCAAAGGTGACTTTTTTCCCCTTCAGGCTTGATGAAAATTAGTTTAATTGTTTTTGATATATGCACGTGGGGATTAAAAATCCATTTGTCCCAGGTGGAGTTTTGTGCTCATGTAACTGAAATCTTGATCATAAAGAGTGGCTGAAATCCTGATTATCAATCATTTTCCAAAGTTTTTGATCCTTTAACCCACAGGTGATTATTTTCCTTGTTAATATTTAGAAGATTTTTCATTCTATGTTATCTCCCTCCAAAGAAGCAGAAAATTATAAATCCTTTCTTAATAAATACTTTCAGAATTCAAAGCTATATATTTTTGGAAGCAATTGTAAATAACCAAAAAGTCTAATTTAATGCAAGTACTATTTGTAGATTATAATTGGGAAAGGATGGTGATTGTCTCAGGAGGGACTGGGATGTTGGGTTATCTCCCCACTCCCTTTTCAGATTGAATGTTGATTTGCATATAATAAACCAGTAGGTAAATTTTACTGGAGTGTTGTGGCTAATTCTCTTCATAAGTAGAGCCCTACCAAATTCATGGTCATGAAAAATGCATCAAGGACCGTGAAATCTGGTTTTTCCCGTGAAATCTGGTCTTTTGTGTGCTTTTACCCCATACTATACAGATGTAATGGGGGAGACCAGTGTTTTTCAAACTGGGGGTCCTGACCCAAAAGGGGGTCTGCGCAGAAGTAAGGGTGGCAATACCAGACCAGGCCATCCTTACTTCTGCGTTGCTGCTGGCAGCAGCTCTGCCTTCAGAGCTGGGTTCCCGGCCAGCAGCCACAGCTCTCTGGCCACCCAGCTCTGAAGGCAGAGCAGCTGCCACCAGCAGCGCAGAAATAAGGATAGCAGTACCGCAACCCCCCCTTCAATAACCTTGTGACACCCCCCCCCAACTCCTTTTATGGTCAGGACCCCTACAATTACAACACTAAAATTTCAGATTTAAATATCTGAAATCATGAAATTCATTATTTCAAAAATCCTATGACTGTGGAATTGACCAAAATGGACTGCGAATTTGGTAGGGCCCTGTTCATAAGAGACTTTCTCCCAATAGCCCTTTCAGGCTGCCATGCTGAGTGACCCTGGGAGAAACTTCCTTTTGCTTGATGTCCTGCCCCTTTGAATTTATGTAAATCGCTATCTTTTAAGCAATTTCATAGCAGTTTTATTTTTCATTTAATGTGAACGCCAGGGTGTTGCAAGATTCTATAAATCCAGAAAGAAGCATATAATTACAACTCAGACAGAACACAAGTGTGTGCTGGACTCTTGCCGTTATCTGGAGGCTGAAGGCTTTCGTGTCACTTACTTGCCTGTTAAAAGAAATGGGCTCATAGATTTAAAGGTAAGTTGCTTGTTAGCAAACATGTACAAATTCTCCACATAGCACTATCACCTTAGAGGCCTCAGCATCACTTTTGCTGAAGCATTGCTGTTACACTAAAAACAATTTTATTGATGATCTGTTCCTAATTATCAAAAGACAAAAGAATGGAAATCATACCAGCCAAGTTTTTAAGAGCAGCGTGCCACTTTGGAGAAAACTGTTTCTCTGCCTTTCTGATTTATTTCTTTAATTATGGACTTCTGGAGTAAGAGAATGAATGTCATTAAAAGACAGAGGACAGAATGATATTGTGGTGGAATGGTAGTCCCACAATAGATTTTTGTTTTAATTGGAAAGGAAACATTCTTTAAATCTTTGTTTTGATTTAAAGGATGAGTTTGAGATGCTTATTGTAGTTTATGAATTGCTTGAAATTTTTAGGGAATTTTGAAGGGAAAAAAAACCTAATGTATGAAGTTAGCTATAACTTTCAGAAAAGGACCATGTGATCAAAACATTTCCAGTGTCTAACATTTGTTTTGGATTTCTTTTAAACACATACTAGAGCAGTCTGAAATTAAATGCATGTGGCTCTTTGCTTTGAGTAGTTATGAAAATGTTAAAATAGCAACATGTTTTGTATGAATGATTATTAAGTTTTAAAATTGTAATGTTTGAGTGTTGTCATAAGAGTTCAATTGACACAAAATGTTACTAATAACATAAGCCATGGTGGCAGCATAAAAGTTATGTTGATGCAATGACAGAGGGTTTAGGATGAAGCAGGGTACAACACTGAATGCTTACTGTGGTACTAGAGGAATTCAGAAGGTGCAGTTGTAACCCATGCTAACACAATATGGCTCAGTTGCCCTCTAATGTTCTTCATGTATTGAAAGTGTGTGTGTGTGTGTGTGTGTGCGCGCGCTCGCGCAGTATTGGTTCCTTTTTTCTAACTGAGCATGAAGGAGTTTCTACCTTTCACATACATCATTCTTTCCTCTCAAGGTTCTGTTCTTTTGCTGTGTTATTGCTCAAGTAACAGGGAAGCTGCCAGGAGTTTCAGAGAGAGAGCTCACCCTTTGGTGCTTGTTTTGGTCTTTTCCCTTTTGGTTTTAATTCTCTCTTTTGCTCAGGTCTTGAGCAAAACTCAGATACTCTCCACTGGGTTTAGACAGATATGGTTCCCTCATCTTGGAGGTTATGTGACACCAAGGATTTTCTTGAACCTGTGTCCAAACTAATCTCTTATGTGGTATTAGAATTCCACTTGTCTCTGCTAGGAGTTGATGCATTCCCCCCCAAAACTTCTTTTCGGTAAAGTCTTGCTTCCTTGGCTTCTTCCTGAAGCTGACAAAGCATCTGGGAGTCTAGTCACAAATTGTTTTGTTTATCTCTTTTGAACAAAATACCAGGGTACAAAATATACAGGAATGACCAAGTCAGTTGTGCTGGTGGAGGAGTGGCACTACACGTGAAAGAAAGCACAGAGACAAATATAGTAAAAATATTAAATGAATCAAACCATAACATAGACTCTCTATGGACAGAAATTCTGTGCTTGAATAATAAGAGTATAGCAGTAGGAATATACTCCTGACCAGGATGGTGACTGGCTGCGAAATGCTGGAGGAGATTAGAGAGGCTAAAAAAATTGAAAAAAATACAGAGAAGGGCAACAAAGTTATTTAGGGGTATGAGGAGCTTTATATGAGGAGAGATTAAAAAGACAGACTGTTCAGCTTAGAAAAGAGACAGCTAAGTGGGGATATGATAGAGATCTATACAATCATGAATGGTGTGGAGACAGTGAATAAGGAAGTGTTATTTACTCCTTCACATAACACCAGAACCAGCGATCACCTGATGAAATTAATAGGCAGCAGGTTTAAAACAAACAAGGATTTACTTCTTTACACAGCGCAATGTCAAACTGTGGAACTCATAGCCAGGGGATGTTGTGAAGACCAAAAGTACAACTGGGTTCAAAAAAGAATGAGATGAGTTCATGGAGGATAGGTCCGTCAATGGCTATTAGCCAGGATGTTCATGGATGCAACCCCATGCTCTGGGTGTCCCTAAACCTCTGAGTGCCAGAAGCTGGGACTGGACGACAGGGAATGAATCACTCTATAAATTGCCCTGTTCTGTTCATTCCTTCTGAAGAATCGAGGCACGAGCCACTGTTGGAAGACATGATACTGGGCTAGATGGATCATTGGTCTGACCCAGTAGGGCTGTTCTTTTGTTTTTATGAACTGCCTAAAATCCTCTTGTAATGGACTCTTGGCTTGTATGGCTGCTGCTGCTTTATAACAATGGTTCCCCTCCACAGCATCAGTACAGGCAATTAAAGTTTTTGTGTTGGTTCTCCTAGGCTTCCCCCTCTGAGCCTGAATGATAAGCATCTATGCTGGGCTTTGTGTTCCACCACTCACCACCTCCCATTCAGTTGTACACACTCCAATCAGGCCATTTCCCATCTTACACAAAACCTAAGTAAATGGCATACAGTGGGGTGCAGTTGGCCTTGATGTATGAATTACTGGTGAGATTCTGTGGCCTGTGCAATGCAGGACATCAGACTAGATTATATGAATGGTTTCTTCTGGCCTTAAAAATTTATTAATCTATGAATTCATCCCTCCCAGCCTCAGGCTGCAATGCTTAGGTTTTGGGCCACCGGATACCCATTAGTCCTTGGGGTGTATTCTGCTACACAGGGCTGTCAACTTTACCTCTGGGCCAGATACCCAGCTTCGAGTGATGACTTTCATGTTCTTTTGCATGTAATGCATAATTGTTACTCCTGCTGTCAGATAACTCTGCTGACAGTAATCTTCCTTTTCCCCCCTTCTCCTTCCTTGTGTATTGCAATAATTTTCTTGAATTCGGAGGACTTGCCATTTCTTTAGACATGTTATATATATATATATATATTTTTTAAATTAATAAAATACACTAGAAATAAGCTGGCATGAAAGTAACCGTGACAAGCATAGCAAAGATTTCATGGCTGTGACCTAGTCATACATTGTTGTTCATGTGGATATTAAATGATATAGAAATTAAACAGTCATGCTGCTTTTATTTATGTATAACTAGTATTACTGCTAATTGTGAAAATGGGTTCTTTTTTAACTGATAGATGTGCTAGTTGGTGATTGGTGGTGTTCTGCCTGAGCCTTCTCTATCTCCTTTTAGAACGTCTGTCAGTAAATTGAATCAGGATTTATTCCAACACTTCCATAATTTTCATTTGTAGTTCCAAAGAACTACAGGAACTTTTTCTTAACCGAATGTAATTTGCTATCAACACTGAAGCTAAGTGTTGGGTCTGTACGATGGGAAACGGAGTCACACATCCACCCAATTGAGGCTTTATCAGTTTTGCCTTTATTTTAATACAATTTCAGACAGAATTATTGTCAATACTTATTGTGTCTGGACATACATGGAATAGTTAAATGGACCAAAGTTGCACATTTTTGGGGCACCAAAAAGTCCCTCCTTCCAGAGTGGTCATCACCTCCCCTGATCTCTTGGTCTGGTCCTTCAGTTTCGTTCATTAGTTTCTGATATGGCATTTCTCCAGCCTTGGGTCTATTTTTACATGTATTCTGATACATTTTCACATGCTCCATTACATAATTTTCCTCCAATCTGCATTCAACACATATCCATTGAATTGTACATAACCCATACATATTCATGTGCAAGCATTAATCACCTAATGTCTATAATTTTCTTGCTAAATTTGCAGTTTTGGGATCGTGTTGCCCTCGGTCCCAGAAAAAGGGAGTTTTTGTTTATCAGTGCATGTTCGTACCTCTTACTTACGTCTTCCAGCATGATACATTACTTATCTTGCCAACAGTATCATTTTAAACAAATCAGCAAATTATATAAAAGAGAAATTAACAAAAAATACCCTCGTGCCAGGCAAAGCCTTGGCCTGTGTATTGCCTTATCTAATACTTCCTCTATATCCATAATTACAATGTATTAAATATATAGCTAACAATGAATCTTATTTTATTATTAGCAATCCTTCATTTCAATGTTAGATCAGTATGTGTTTATCATAGTATATTATCCTCCCCCTTAATCTGTTAAAATGGGAATTTTAGAAAGCACACTATGTGATTCTTTAGTTCAATGTCAACGTTTTTTATCTACTGTAAACACAAATTTGTCAGGGTTTTTATTTTACTCAAAGTCCAAAAACTTTGTACTTTTGGATAGCCAAATCATATCAGTGTTTTTCCTGTTAAATATTTTAGGTGTTCTGGTTTTTAGGCCTTGGGTTTTAGTCTATTTTAACAGCATCCCAACACTAAACTGTAGGCGGCTTTTGCTTGTACTTTTAATTACGTTGGGCACTACATCTGTGTCTTTTCAATGTTTTCACCAGGAACTGGAGGATGCGCTCCAACCAGACACAAGCTTGGTGTCCATAATGACTGTGAACAATGAAATAGGTGTAAAGCAGCCAATTAGTGACATTGGTAAGTAGGCACTGGCTTCCAGCAATCTAATATAAATAACTCTGACTTGAAAAATGGTATCTTCTGCTTTGTATATACTACTACACATGTGGTTCATTATGAAAAATGTTCAGGAGACCTAATAACCAAACTTACACAGTTTTAGCAATAAAATTGGCTGGCAGTACAGGAAAAAGAGTCACTACATTACCGATCATTCTGGGAAGCTGTTTCTCACAGCATGCCAAATGACCTTATATAAAAGGTATGCTCCCCAAAATATGCCCCACAAACTAGCTGTATTTATAGTTACTTGTTTACAAGTTAAAACCACTCTGTATGTCACCCAAGGCTAAAATTCACCAATCAATTAGCTTTTAGCTTCTTTTTTTGGTACCAGTGTATCCCTTATCTCTTGCTTTTGAACACAGTATTCCAAACCACTTGGGCCATGAAGGCACTCCCAACTTAGTACCAGGATAGAACACTCATGTATCTTGATTTTGATAGGCTTTATATTCACTAATGCCAGATGCTATATTTAACTTTGCAGGGTGTTGGGGGGGAGTGGGGGGGATCTCTTGGTGTGAGTGAGCATAATACAACTTAAAGTTAAGATTATATAATGTTGATCTGATGTGTAATACATATCAATAACGCGTGCAATATATATATGAAATATACTTTGGCTAATAGTACTAAAAAGGCATATTGGTGTAATATCAGGTGTAAGGAAACTGGGCCCTAAGGAAGCTACATTGTTTTGAAGGATCAGAAGCAATCCATTGGCCTGTCTTGTCTGAGACTGTTTTGATGATGGTTTTGCTGTCTCAAACTATGTTCTTAAATCGCTTAAAAATGTAAACTAAAACTACGTGTGATATTTGTAACGGGGAGTTGTTACAGTCACGTAGCCTTATAATGAGAGTGAGGTGCACTGTTTTCTGCTCCTACCTGGCTTTTGCAATTTAAAGCAAAGCTTTGCTATTGGCAGCCAAAATTACTACTTGTTCACAATAATCTGAAATACACACATTGTGTGTTGGAGAATCCTAGGGAATAGTCGTGCAAAATGAGACCTAGAAATGAGTCAGCTGCGGATCAAATGAGAGTTTACACTGATCTGGCAGGAAAAAAAGATCACTGTTGGTCACTCTGCCCGGAGGCCCATCATGTCATAGGGTGGTAATAGTTTCTCTCTCTGCGGATATGGTGCAGCTACAATTGGAATGTTGCTCACTTCTGGGCACCAGAAAGTTACTGTCAGTCTGAAGAAAGTTCAGAGAAGAGCAACCACAGTGAGGTGGGAACTGAGAGTATTGCTTCTGTTTTTTGAGTAAAGATTAAAAGCTAAATTTGCAGAAGTTGGCTAAGTGACAACACAGTGGGGAATGGATCATAAGCATACAGATACTTGATGATGAGTATGAACACCAATGAAGGAGAGAAATTATATTAGCCTGATAAATAGGATATTCTTAAGATAAAAGGGAATTGAGAAGTGGAAAAATCTAGGTGGACTACCAGGAGAACTTCTAAAGGCAGATCTGCCAGGTTGTGAGTAGACTTTTCCAAGGGAAGTGATAGAAGCCCCCATCGCTTAAGACAAAAGAGTAAACTCAGCCATGCACTGTAGTTCCATAGGGGACAGTCCTGCATTTGACAAGATGACATTTTTGTCTCTAACTTCTATGATAAGGAAGCAACTTGTAGCCTTTCTGTTGCCTCTAAATTTCAGCTAGTTCTAGCCTCGAGCCGTGTACAACTAAGCTTGGGTGTCCGCTGGAATAGCTGCAAAACAGTCCATAGACAACTGACTAAAAAATTAGAACAACCTAAGAGTACTCCTTTCTTCTCCCTTTTCCCCACAAAACTGCTCCTGCTCCCTGCAAGGTGACACTTTTCAGGTATGTTAATGCATTTAATGAGATAAGTAACTAACTGTCTTGTTTCTTGCTGTTGTGGTGTTCTTATCCCAGGTCAGATCTGCAGCTCTCGTAAGGTTTTCTTCCACACCGATGCTGCGCAGGCAGTTGGTAAAATCCCTATGGATGTCAATGATATGAAAATTGACCTAATGAGCATCAGTGGCCATAAAATCTATGGTCCAAAAGGTATTGATTGATTGTTTTTCTAAGGGATTGATGTTTCCAAGCTTGTCTTGGGGTCACTTTGTTTCAGCATGCATTCTGTGAATTGTTCAGATAACTTATAAACCCGTCATACTCTTCTTGAATGAATAGAGTTTTTCAGTAATCATTTAACCAATCATTAGCATACTTGGATTATATATTCTAGTATTTTTTGTCTTTTTTTTTTTTTTTAAATGCAAAAGAGGCAAAATTTTCCAAAGGGCCCTGTGACTAGCATGAAGTCTCTGACAGAGCACATGTGTGCTAAGGCCTGTGTGTCTCCTTTCTGCCACAGCCTTAATCCATACTCTCTTTCTGCTGTTGGGAAGCAAACAGGTTCCATCAGTGCACAGTACCTCTTCAGAGTGCTCTCTTAGCTGATAGTAGTGACTCACTCAACAGCTAGGCAGAATTAAAAGTTTGGTGCTACACCTTTCCCATAGTCTTACTGTCAGTTCTTGTGCTCTGACAGTCATATTTTCCTAATTATTAAAATGTTTCTCTCCCCTCACATAAATGGGAGGCTGTCTGAATATACAGGTTAAACAGTGGAACTAACTAAACACAAAGTGCCCAAAGTAAAACAAAGCAGAAACAGTTTTCTCCAACCCTACTGTTCTAGTGATCTTAGCATTACTTGGGCTGTAGAAAGTGAATTCCTCTGACAGACAGAAATGTCATGAAGGGCCCATTCAGGCTGTGCTGCCAAACCTGCAGTGGGCATCTGGATCGTGCCTGCCCACTATCAACCATGTGGACAGGCTGCAAGGCTCATGTAGTGTTAGCTGCTCATGTTCCACATGGGGCAAAAGTCCAGACAGGGCTGTGTTGAGTTGACTGAGAGCTCTAAGGTAACTGGAGCCCCCTGGAGATTCAAAATGCTTTGCTCCATCACTGTTGCCCTGGGAGGGATCTGGTTCAGGTTCTATCCCTCCTCTTGTTTCACAGGAAATATTTTGTTGCTTATTCCACAGCTTCCTCCACTAATACGTGCACTATTTCTGAACACCTTACTACTTCTCCCCCACCCCGGTGGGACTGGATCCCTGCCGCCATCAGGGGGTGAATGGATTTGGGGGAGAAGGATTTTAGGGGGTGAATGGATTTGGGGGAGAAGGTCAGACACACAAATTTAGGTTTGCAGCCAGTGGCCCCACTTGAGTGGCTTAGAAGGAGACTTCAGATAGGTGTGAAGTAGCTCTGATGTTGACAGTGTTGGTGTAAAGCCACAGTGTGATAGGGCCAGTGTCAGCAATCCAAGAGAACACAAGTATGCCATTCCTTCCACTGATTTAGAAATCCTTAACTCAAATCCTTGAAATAGGGAGGGAGTGTAGAAGGTGATCATCTCTGAGAACCGTGTGTTAATTTTTCTCCTTTGGCAATTGTCCATATGGATCCCCACTCTTTGGAGTGGAACAAGCTGTATTGACCCTCCAGAAGGTGAAGCTGAGGAGCATTGGTGAAAAGTGATTGCTCTCCTGAATTGGGTGTTCCATGCTGTAATCTAGAAGGCAAATTTAAAGGAGTAAAGCTGTGTGTAAGTGCGTGTAGAACTCTAAATACTGGCCTTGCATAGTCCAGGAATGGAGACCATGCAATTGTAGGACAGGAAGGGACCTTGAGAGGTTACTTAGTCCAGTCCCCTGCAATCATGGCAGGACTAAGTATTATCTAGACCATCCCGGACAGGTGTTTGTTTAACTTGCTCCTCAAAATCCCCAATGATGGAAATTCCACAACTTCCCTAGGCAATTTATTCCAGTGCTTAACCACCCTGACAGGAAGTTTTTCCGAATGTCCAGTCTTAACTGCTCTTGCTGCAATTTAAGCCTATTGAGGATAGGAAAGAAGCAGAGGTTAAGAAGAACAATTTTTCTCACTCCTCCTTGTAACAATCTTTTATGTACTTGAAGACTGGTATCGTATCCCCCCAGTCTTCTCTTTTCCAGACTAAACAAACCCAATTTTTTCAATCTTCCCCCACAGATCATGTTTTCAAGACCTTTAATCATTTTTGTTGCTCTTCTCTGGACTTTCTCCAATTTGTCCACATCTTTCCTGAAATGTGGCGCCCAGAACTGACACAATACTCCCATTGAGACCTAATCAATGCAGAGTAGAGCAGAATTCCTTCTCGTGTCTTGCTTACAAGACGCCTGCTAATACATCCCAGAATGTTTGCTTTTTTTGCTACAGTGTTACACTGTTGACTCATATTTAGTTTGTGGTCCACTATGACCCCCAATCCCTTTCTGCAGTACTCCTTTCTAGGCAGTCATTTCCCATTTTGTATGTGTGCAACTGATTGTTCCTTCCTACGTGGAGTACTTTGCATTTGTCCTTATTGAACTTGATCCTATTTACTTCAGACCATTTCTCCAGTTTGTCCAGATCATTTTGAATATTAATCGTATCCTCCAAAGCACTTGCAACCCCTCCCAGCTTGGTATCATCCGCCAACTTTATAGGTGTACTCTCTGGGTACGTCTATACTTACTTCCTGGTCCGGATGTAAGCGATCGATCTTCTGGGATCGATTTATCGCGTCTTGTCTAGACGTGATAAATCGATTCCGGATCGATCCCGGAAGTGCTTGCCGTCGACGCTGGTACTCCAGCTCAGCAAGAGGAGTACACGGCATCGACGGGGGAGCCTGCCTGCAGCGTCTGGACCCGCGGTAAGTTCGGACTAAGGTACTTCGAATTCAGCTACGTTATTAACGTAGCTGAATTTGCGTACCTTAGTCCGAAGTGGGGGGTTAGTGTGGACCAGGTTTCTATGCCATTATCTAAATCATTGATTAAGATATTGAACAGAATCGGACCCAGAACTGAGCCCTGCAGGACCCCATTCGATATGCCCTTCCAGGTAGACTGTGAACCTTGGGAACGGTTTTTCAACAAGTTATGCACCCACCTTATAGTAGCTCCATCTATGTTGCATTTCCCTAGTTTGTTTATGAGAAGGTCATGTGAGACAGTATCAAAAGCCTTAAAGTCAAAATATATCACATCTACCGCTTCTTCTCTCCTCCTCCCCCCCCCCCCCCCCCCATCCACAAAGCTTGTTAACCCATCAAAGAAAGCTATTAGGTTGCTTTAACACAGTTTGTTCTTGACAAATCCATGCTGACTGTTACTTATTACCTTATTATCTTCTAGGTGTTTGCAAACTGATTGCTTAATTATTTGCTCCATAATCTTGCCAGGTACAGAAGTTAAACTGACTGGTCTGTAATTCCCCGGGTTGTCCTTATTCCCCTTTTTATAGATGGGCACTTTATTTGCCCAGTTCTAGTCCTCTGGAATCTCTTCCATCTTCCATGACTTTTTGAAGTCAATGGCTCGGGTATCTCCTCAGTCAGCTCCTTGAGTATTCTAGGATGGATTTCATCAGGCCCTAGTGACTTGAAGACATCTAACTTGTCAGTAATTTTTAACTTGTTCTTTCCCTATTTTAGCCTCTGATCCTGCCTCTCTTTCACTGGCATTCACTACATTAGATGTCCAATCGCTACTAACCTTTTTGGGGAAAACTGAAACAAAAAAGGCATTTAGCACATCTGCCATTTCCCCCCTCATTGAGCAATGGACCTACCTTGTCCTTAGTCTTCCTCTTGCTTCTAATGTATAATCTGAGCCTCTGGATGGCTACAGGGTGGAGCCTGACCTCCCTGGGTATGAATGAAAAGCTTGAGGAAAAATTCAGATGGGCTAATAGCCTGTTTGAACAGAAACCAGAGACCATTTTAGATGGGAATTTGGGGTTAGAGTGCAGGACTATTTTATCCTTATGGAACGTGGTGTAGGGAGGATCTGCCATCAAATCTGTATCTCGATAGCTCTGGCTGGTGTTATGAGGAATGCTGTCTTCAGAGAGATGGTACAGACAACAGTTTTAAAAATATTTGTACAACAGTCCCACAAGCTTTATGAGAACAAGATGCTGATCCCATAGCAGAGGTTGTTTGTGTGCTGGAGGAAATATATGGGGGAAGCCTTTCAGAAATTTGGGTATTGTAAGGGGAATGAAGATTGTCAATTTGTGCATTTGGAGGGGTGGGGGAAGAGAGATGAGATGTAGCCACAGACACTTCAAACAGTCTGAATTTTCTTCAAGTACACTCCAAGCCAAAAGCGATGGAGGACCATATCAGATCTACTCCCTCATGAGTTGCCCAGATAGAGAATGTCTTCCTCTTTATTAGTGAGTAGGTCTGTCTGGTCTAAAGGCTTCCTGCTTTCCAATAGCATCTTTTAAACACTAGCAGACTGTTATAGTGATCCCAGAAATCCAGAAGCCAAGCTGTTAGCCAGAGAGCATTTAGATTTGGGTGGAGAATATCACCAATCCTGAGACAAGAGACCTGATTGATTGGGGTCCAGGGCTTGTGATTCTGACCGCAGTCCCAGGAGGGTCAGAAAACGAAAACTACCCAGGCTACCAGCAGCATCCTGGACCCATCCTGCCTAACTCTGTAAATGTACATAGGACTCCTGACCCCAGTCCAGAAGAAAAAGTGACTGGTGATACTGGGTCCTGTCCCTACAGCAGAACTGGAGATACCTGATGCTTTCTTGGTGGCATTGAGATCTAGGTGTGGCTTGCCCATCACCCTTGGAATGGGTGATGAAAAGTTGAATCTTTGAGGGGCCACTCATTCTGTTGATTGTAAACTCTGCTCAAGAAGTCTGCCAAGACATTGCCTTTTGATGAGCACGCTTTCCTGAGGACTGAAGACACACCGTGGGGCAAATGTGGTCTATTCAGAAAAAGTTTGGGCCAGTGCATAGGGTACTAGATTGGGGTGGGAGGCACATAGATTCTGTTCCTTGCTCGGCAATGGCCTTCCTGTGTAACCTCAAGCAACACAGAGTTGTTGTAGCTGTGTCGGTCCCAGGATATTAGCAAGACAAAGGGGATGAGGTAATATCTTTTATTGGACCAACTTCTTCAGCTCTGTGTAGCTTGAAAGCTTGTCTCTCTCACCAACAGAAGTCGGTGCAATAAAAGATAGAAGCTCAAGGTAGGTGAGATAATAATTGACCTTGGGCAGGGGACTTAACCTCTCTGTGCGTAGCTCCTCATCTGTAAAATGCAGATAACACTGCCCCACCTTGCAGGGTGTTTGAAGGATAAATATGTTAAAGATTGTAAGGTGTTCAAACACTACAGCATTGGAGGCTGGACAAGTACTTTCAATAAACAGATAGAACCAATCAGATGGCAGATGTGTATGCCACTGCCTCTGAGGAAAAATTGTCACTACCACCATGCTTTTGGTGGCAATGTTTGGTGCCATGGAAACACAATGGTGGGAAATGCACCAGTCTCCCCTGTGTGAGACTAGAAGCTCATTCAACGAGGGAAGGGTGGCTCAAGGTGCAAAAGTGTCTTTCAAAACTGTCAAATTAGCTCCTTGAAGTGCAGCTCATCTGATGAGCTGCCCCCAGAAACAGAAAGTGAGAGACCCTCTGGAAAGATTCCTGGCCTGCAGAGTCAAAGAGAGTTCTGCCTCGGGACAGAAAGGATTGGATGATGGAGCTAAGGAAATAAGAATATCTACACACAAAAATCAGCCTAGCAAGACCACTTTTGGGGAAGCAGCCGAAGCAGACTGTGCCCACAACAGCATGGGCAACAAAATACTTCTAGTTACCCATATACAGGCAGTAACATCCAAAAGTGGGGAAATGATTAGGATAGCACTGGGGATGTTGTGCTCTGAGCACACTGAACCTTTTGTTGCCAAAGCAAACTGGGGAGAGGTTGAGGCCTCTCCCTCTCAGACAATCAGAACCATGCAGGAGGGGACAGTTGTCCAGGGGAGGAACAGCTTCAGTGCACACTGGTTTCTGGAAGATTCTGAGTTCATGTACCTGTGGGTGCGCCTCTCTCTCTCTCTCTCTCTCTCTCCTCCCCCCGGATCCCTGACAGGGATCCAGATGAGCAGTTCTTGAAGAAGGAGGTGGTCTCTTTCAGTGCTGGTATCCTTTGTGGTAATTTCAAAAGTATATATGTCCTGAACATGCCCAGCTTCTTTGTTTGTTTTCAAGGGGTTGGTGCTATCTATATTCGCCGTCGGCCCCGGGTGAGGTTGGAACCCTTACAGAGTGGGGGAGGCCAGGAGAGAGGAATGCGATCTGGGACTGTGCCTACACCTTTAGCAGTTGGCCTTGGGGCAGCGTGTGAAGTGTCTCAACAAGAGATGGAGGTATATGGAGATCAATTTTGTCTCATGTTCCTATATAATAGTACATGACATGTTCTTAGATTCTTTCCTGCCCATTATGCATGGGCTGTAATGAATCTTTCCATTGGCCCCTTTAATGGGACCACATTTCACTCCAAAGAAGTCCTTTTCCAGCATGTACACCTGCAATATTGGCAGGCTGGATTCTGATTCTCACTGTTGAGACTGAAGATTAAAGTACACAAACAACAAGGAGTCTGGTGGCACCTTAAAGACTAACAGATTTATTTGGGCATAAGCTTTCGTGGGTAAAAACCTCACTTCTTCTGATGTTTTACCCACGAAAGCTTATGCCCAAATAAATCTGTTAGTCTTTAAGGTGCCACCAGACTCCTTGTTGTTTTTGTAGATACAGACTAACACGGCTACCCCCTGGTACTTGACACCATGCAAGATTAAAGTGATTCTCCTGATGTAGATTTGAGTGAGCCCCTTGAAGTCTTCCCTGCAGACATTTCTGGGGGATTGGAAGGTGATCTTGAAACCACTTCTGCTTTAGACTGGTTTCAATCTGTTGGTTTTCTGCAACAGTTTTGCAGACAAACCTCCCCCCCACAAATCTGGAAGAGCCTTGTTTCCTTTTACATTTTTAGACAATATGTATGTGAGCACAGCATCCCCAAAGGAGTGTGAATGTGCCCCATGCATGAAGTTATGTGCCTTATACCTTCACTGATAGTAAAAGGGGCTCTTTGTGCATAAACAATTCAGTATTTTATTACAGAGTAATACAAAGTAGACATAACTGTACCCTGTCATATGTGCCTAAATTCCATTACGTGTTGTAGTCTAAGCCTCACTGTAAGTCAATGGGACTTGTGCTCCTAAGTCACTGGGGTGCTTTTGAAAATGTTACCTATCGTGTCTGCATTAAAATACGACTCCACTCTCAAATATTCACCCCACTCTGTTCGTCTCGCCCCTTGGAAAAATCCTGGTTGCACTGAAGATCAACTAGTGGGGGGCCATGGGTGGCGGGGTGGGGGTGTCTGTCAGCCAGTGTGGTGGTGATAGGGGGTATAAGTCTCAAAACTGTTTATACCCAAGTTAGTGAAATATCAAGTGGGTATGTGTGTTTACTGTACTCATCTGTCTGCTCAGCCGGTCTCAGTTCTTACAATGCATGTAATATCTGAGCTTATTACAAATCAAAGTTAACACAAGAAAACCTGGTATGGGAACCAAGTCATATTGGCTTGTGTAAGCCATGCTAACAACGTGGCCATCTGTCCCATTCTAATGCCTAAACCATATAAAAAAGTTTGAATCGACTAAGCTCTGTAGTCTACGGAAGCTCTGTTGGAGGCTACACTCCTGCAGAATTTGTATGTTCTGCAGTCTCAGCTCTGATTGCTCTTCCTAGTTCTGCAGAATGTATAATCACCACACGCCCAGGGCGTGCCTACCAGAACCTGCAGTCAAACCTCTCAATATTCAAGCCTGCCAATGTACAGCACAAGCCACCCAAATGTGGGACAAATGACTGAAAGTGTGGAATTACTCCCTGCTCTTGCCCCTCGGGGGAACACTTGCCCTTCTCCCTGGAGGGGGTTTTCCCCAATAAGCTAAGACTGCCCCTCCTGGCACAAAGTAATGCTGTCCTCGACTAAATGAAATGAAATGTATCCTGGGCTCTCCCTTTGCTGGCTCCTTTGTTGCTGCTGGTGCCATTCTGGCATCCAGAACGCTCCTAGCTGCTGCTACTTTGGTTCACCCCATTTCAAGGAGCAGAGAGAAGCCTCTGAGGGAGAGACCCGAGAGCAGCTTGAACTGATGTTTTCGCAAGAGGGGAGGTGGGCATGGAGTAGCCCCCAATCCTTTGTTCTGCCTGTGAAGAGCATGGCAGCTCAGGGCCTGTTCCACTCCTTCCTCTCCCTGGGGGACATGAATAGACTCCACTCTGGTCCATCAAAAACAGTTAGCTTCTGCACCACCTGGTCCCTCCCTCTGCTCCTTTACAGGAGGGATTGGCGGGTGGTAGAGGAAGAGGGGCCAAACAAGTGCAAAGTTTGTGATTGAATTAGAACAGAAGAAGCCATCTGCCCTGAATGCAGAGGGAGCCACCTAATGTGGAGTGCTTGAGAGGTCTGCCTGTGGTGCGGATAGGCTTTGCCAGAACCAGAGTTCTCCCCCCTCCTCCCAGTGTACATCTCTGGTTCAAAATAACCAATAGGCAGCTCATGCTATCCACATCTGGTGGAAGGATCTGCTTCTTCAGAGCTTATAAACCCTATGCGAATCATTGCCAGAGAACTTGAGAGAGTCAGTAAAATTCTCCAAGGTCTGGAAGGAAAATCCATAGTATACAACTGTCTATAATAGGGTTGTCTGATTACAGAGTTAGAGAATTTAGATTGCAGTGACAATCAGTCACATTCTCCAGAAATAATCAAAAGGCCCAGTCCTCAGTGAGGACAACAAGGTAGACTAATTTTGGAGTTTCTGTGCCAAGCCATTTTTGAGGTAGACGTTCCAAAAAAAAACCTAGGAATACTTTTCAAAAATTAAACACTTAATAGTTTTCAAATTGTTTTACCTGACCAACAGCTTGTTAGATTACCCACATGCTGCTCAGAGGAAAATCTTTTCTGTCAGAGGAACACATGTAAGAAATATTGGGTGGATTGATATCATAACAAAGCCCTGCCTAGAGCGCCCTCCTGCAGCAGGCTGCAGCATGATAGATGTGCCTGTCTCAGTTTCCCTTCTTCAGAGTCCCCAGAACTCCACGGGACATTTTCTTGACTCACTAATACCCTGCTTGGGGTGAGTTTATTATAAGCATAGTACAAAATAGCCCATAAAAAAAGTCCCCAAACGTAGTCCATTTATCACCTCCAGGCATGTAGTCCTAAGTATCTCATATCCTCTAATCCATCAACATAGCAGATACCATTCTCCAGCATCTTCTACCACACCCAGGCTCTTCTCTGGGCCTCTCCTGCCCTTTTACCAGGACAGCCACCCCAGCCCTTCCAGATGGACTGCAGCCCTGATTTTTCCAGGGGGATCCCCCAGAGCCTCTCTGTTGGGAGGTCACCCCTCATTCCTGCTGGCCCTCGGCTATCTCTCCCTCCAGTATGGAGACTTCACAGGTAAACCCCCACTGCTCCCCTGCCTTCAGCCCTCTCTGGCCCTCAGCTTCAGCTCTCTGACTTGGGGAAGATCAGCAGGCAAACCCCACTGCTGCTCTTCAGCCTTCTCCCAGGAACCACTACAGCCTCATAGCTATGGCAGCTCCCACCTGCCTGAATTGAATCTTGGTGTGCCCCAGGTGCCAGTGCATAAACCCAATTAGGAGGCAGCCGATGAGTCAAGTGCTCTAGCCTCTTCTCTATTAAAGGGCCATTGCCATCCTGTCACAGTTAATTATGGTGAAGTTGAAAGGCAGAGGAAATCATCTTTGCATATATCCCACATGGTCAGTTTCCTGAAATTGCAGGGGATATGCCTTGGGGGACCTTGGTCCTTCCAGTCATATTGTAGTTTCTAGACAATCAGCAATTCTCTTATTACTGAATCCAGCAGGCGTCTCTTCAGAAAGAGAACTGGGTGCACATAACTCAGTGTGGATAGCCTCCTAGTTGCCATAGTGAGGCGGACATCTCCATTATGTAATGGGCATTTCTGACCGTAGCAAAACAGGAGCGCTCTGTCATACTGCAAACTACTCTGTCACTTTAACCATTATCTAAAGAGTGCTAATATTGAAACTCAAACCTTTTGTGTTTATATGAAAGTTCACTTGATAGTTCTTATGGGTAAAGTTTTCTTAACTGATAATTTGGTTTGTTTTGGGCAGCAGGCTGAGCTGGCAAATACCAAACTACTAACTCAGAGTTGTTTTTAAAAGGGTACCAGAGATGAGGCTTTTTAAAAAATAAGTCTTTAATGTCTGTCTTGCCATAGTCCAACCAACTCCAAGTACTGATGTCCATGCCCAGGGTGGTAATTGTGTGTGGTTGGTAAAGGAGGGAGAGTTGAACCCATCAGCCATTTATTAGACTGATCAATCTCTCTCTCTCTTTTGTTAGTATGACTATAAGCGAATCTCTGTATTGGCGGACCGACTCATTACAAAAATAATGACTGAAATTCCAGATGTGGTTATGAATGGAGACCCAGAGCATCACTATCCAGGTATTAGCAGAATCTCGTATTTCTCGGTTACAGAATCCACCCCTTCCTGCAAACTCTGCTTTTTCTGTTATTTTGTAAATAAAAGTTTTTAACCCTTCTGGTTGAGATGAAAACGTTCTAGAAGGTCCCTTAATGTGAACCAGTACGGCGATGACTTCCTGAGATTGCAGGCAGCCTCATGCTGTATGTCTGAGAGCTACAAACTGCCCCACTCATCTCAATGATATGTTGATGCTCAGCCCTAATAATAGCACCTTAAAAGTAAAGGTTGAAACTTTCACTGCTGCTCATTTTAACAGACATCTGGCTAGTTGTCTGGATGCGGTGGTGGCGATATGGGATGGGGTGACTGGTTGCTTTGTGAATGGTTAGTGAAGCCATGACCCTGTTCTGTCTCTCAGGTCCTTGGCTGGCTGGTTTTTGCTCACATGCTCAAGGTCTGACTCATCGCCATATGTGGGGTCAGGAAGGAATTTGTCCCTGGCCAGACTGGCAGTCACTTGGATTTTTTTCACCTTCCTCTGCAACGTGTGGGTGCGGGTCATGTGTCAAGATTATCTGAGTATATCTCACTTAATGCCCCCCTTTGGAGGGGCCTCAGGCACTGGGGCACCTCGGTCCCTCCTGTTCTCTGCCTGTGGCACATAGAAGTCTAGGCTTCTATGGGTGGGCATACTTTGGTCTCATTTTTGTTGTTGGGTTTAGTGTGGGGGTGGTGTTGGTGGCCTGTGATCTACAAGAGGTCAGATTAGCTCTGGTGATCCCTCTGGCTTTGCCAGACATCTTGTTGCCCCTGATGCTTTTATGGAAGCATTCTGTTCTCTTGTAACAGCTTCCCCTGTGCAATTACACCCTGTCAGTATAAAAGACTGAGACAGTTTGAAAATTTGGGGGCAAAAAAAGAAGTTTAAATGCCACAGCTGAAGTCTGTGTTGGATTTAGTACCAGAATGAATAACCGGGGGCACAGACTTGATTTCGTTATTAATTCAGTAAAAACTCCGAGTTAATATCAACCCAGCAGCTGCTGCAGGTATGTCAGTGCACTTCAGGAATGATGGGGTTTAGTTCCAGTGAGCTGCAGAGTCCTTGGCCTGCTTCCCTTTGGTCTATAGCCTGTTCCAGGGCTCAGGCCAAGTGACTGAAATAGGGATTAGGACAGTCACTATGCAGAGGCAAGGGAAGAGAAATCCTGCAGGACTCCACAGCCTTCATGGCTAGTCCTACAGGCCCTCTGACCTCTGCCTGCCCCGCCTTGAACCTGAGTCTGAATGCAGGGAGCCTAGTGGAACTTGGCTCAACCTGGTACAGTAGAATGGTGCCCCCCTCTGATGTGGGTTAGGACTTTCCCCGGAGTTCAGCTGACACTTTTTTTTTTTTTTAAACTATGCAGGCTGCATCAATTTATCTTTTGCGTATGTGGAAGGAGAGAGTCTGCTGATGGCTCTGAAAGACGTGGCTCTGTCTTCAGGAAGGTAAGTGTGGAAAATTGGGGCAGAAAAGGAAGCTTTTGCTAAAGCACTCTTGAGAGGGAATGCTGTCTGCTGATGGAATCGCACATCTGGGAGTAGGCACCTCTATGCCCTTTATTCGCTCTGTCAGTCTGAAATGCAGCTGTACTCTGAGATGGGACTCTCTAAAAATGGCTCCTTGGGTCACCCCATCAGATCTGTTCAGTTTACAAGTAAAAGTGGATTTTTCTAACTGCCAGCCTTGCAGACTCCACCTGGAATCTGAGAGTCAAGCTGGACTTTTTTTTTTTTTTTTTTTTTTTTTTTTAAATGCGCATCACCTCTGGTAATGATTCTCCAGCAAAATGCTGTCCTCAGTTGCGCCTGTGTAACCTCATGGCCTTCAGTAGAATTTCACAGGAATAATGGTGAGCATCATTTGAAGATTGTAGGGGTGCATATGCAACCCCACTAAGGAAAGTAGTTAACAATTCCTGTGTTGCACAAGCAGTAAGAGAATCCAGTGCACTTTCTCAGAGCTCTGTTGACTCTGCAGGGCTGACAGTAGTAAAATCTTTTTATCATTAACATCAGCAGATCTGATGCACATGGAGAGCAAGTCTGCAGAATACAAAGGTGCTTTTCAGAGTAATGGTCTGAGCTGCAAATTTATCAACCAGAAATGCGTTGGTTCTAATAAGCAGAGCAGTTTGAAAGGAAAAGACTTTCCGAATCCATCTGAAACTAAATACAACCCTGTCAAGAGGCCCTGCAGTTAGAGCTGTCATCTTAGTCCACATCTTTCCATTTGTGCATGTTGCAAAACTACTGAGCAGGTGATCAGCGTGGGAACTTGTTCACATGAACCCCTGCTCTACCCGTGCTGGGTGTGTTGCAGGTTAAGGGAGAGGTGTGTTGGCTGTATCCAGGGGCTGCAGGTTAGCCAAGGAGCTGCCTGTACAATATCTAGCTGTGGCTAACTCTAGGAGTCCTTCCCTCCCTTGAAGGGCCACAAACTTCATGAGGATTTGGGTTCTCTCCCCCCCCCCCCTTTTTTTTTTTTTAAACAGACATGGACCATTTTTACTATATTAGAATCCTTTTCAGTACTTAGATTTTGCTTTGTTAGTACTTAAAAATAGCTTCCTTTTCTGTGCCTCAGGTTTCCCCTCTGTAAAATGGGGGTAATGATATTTACCCACTTTTGATGTCCTTTGTGATGTAAGCTGCAGCAATTCTGAGTATAGTCTCACTCAGGATTCCAGGCTGTAATGGTGTTGGGACTCACCACCCAGCCCCCCCTGCTGGTCATCCTCAGGAATTAGCTCAGTCCAGTGGAGCGCCCCCTCCTGGTGGTGTCCCGTCCATCGTCTCACCCTCAGGTTGGCGTGTGGACCCGCATTGCTCCCAACTCGTGGCGTCCTCTTCGAGCCACTGCCCTCCGGCAGTACCCCTTAGTCCAGCCTCACCCCCTTCTGGGGGGAGGGGGGGATCAATCAGCTGTCCCTCTGCGCCCCAGCCAATGTGGGCAACTGCACCCCCAAAGTCACCCCCCTGGCAGGGGGTTGGTGCAGCCCAAGACGGCCACTCCCATCAGCCAGGTGTAAGGCAAGGGGGAAAGGGAGGGACACAGGGCCACCCACTACTCTGGGTCCCAACCCAGGGACCCTCTAGTGGCAGCTGTCCTGTCCTCCTTCTCTCCCTCCATCTGTCCACGTCCCTGGGTCGCTTCCCCTTCAGCCCCTCGCACCGGCTAGGCCCTTCCCCTCAGGGCCTGCAGCCTGGGAGACACCAGGTTGGAGTTCCCTTCTGCTCCCCTGGGCTTGCCCAGCACTGCGCTGTCCCAGGTGCTAGTCTTCCCACCTCTGGAGACAGACCTTCCCTTCTCAAAGGCCTGGGACAGACTGCCTGCTCCCTCAGTGAGCAGCCTTTTTATAGGGCTGAGCCTGGCCCTGATTGGCTGCCTCCAATCTGGGCTCTGATTGGCTCCCAATAAGCCCTTCTCTTATTGGCTGTGTATCTGTGCAGGCCCACTGGCCTGCTGCAGCCTAAATTCTCAGGGAGTGGGGCAGCTGCCCCACTACACAAGCCTTTACATTTGTCACTTTTCAGATTCTCTTAGTACTTGAGGGGTCAAAAGGTGGTTTTCAAAGCCATGTTTGATCTTTGGTTTATAGAAATGTGTCCCTTGGTGCATTGCCATCCTCTGTCCTGATCTGCTCTGAAGAATTCTTCTTCTGCTCTTCCTTTTCTACTCCCCCTCTGTTCTCCTAAATCTTCATTTTTCATCTGCCTCTTTCTGTGTCTCACTGCTGGCAACATCTGACCTAACACAAGGAGAGCAGGGTTATAGAATCATAGGAGTGGAAGGGACCTCAAGAGGTCATCTAGTCTAGTCCCCTGCACTGAGGCAGGGCTAAGTATTATCGAGGCCATCCCTGACAGGTGTTTATCTAACCTGATCTTAGAAACCTCCAATGACAGAAATATAGCAACCTCCTTAGTTAATTTGTTCCAGTGCTTAACTATCCTGAGAGGAAGTTTTTTCTAATATCTAACCTAAAATCTCCCTTTCTGCAATTTAAGCTCATTACTACTTGTCCTCTCCAAAGTGGTTAAGGAGAACAATTTAACACCCTCCTGTTTATAATACCCTTTCTTGTTCTTAAAGACTTATCATGCTTCTCTTCCCCCTTAGTCTTCTCTTCTCCAGACTAAACAAACCCAATTTTTTCAATCTTTCCTCATATGTCATGTTTTCTAGACCTTTAATTATTTTTTGTTGCTCTCCTCTGGACTTTCTATGGACTTTGTCTATATCTATCTTTCCTGGTCCCCAGAACTGGACACAATTCTCCAGTTGAGGCCTTATCAATGCCGAGCAGAGTGGAAGAATTAGTTCTCTTGCTTACAGCACTCCTAGTAATACATCCCAGAATTATGTTTGCTTTCTTTGCAACAGTATTACATTGTTGACTCATTTAGTTTGTGATCCGCTATAACTCCAGATTCTTTTCTGCAGTACTCCTTCCTAGGCAGTCATTTCCAATTTTGTATTTGTGTAATTGATTATTCCTTCCTAAGTGGAGTACTTTGCATTTGTCCATATTGAATTTCATCCTATTTAATTCATACCATTTCTCCAGTTTTTCAAGATTCTGAATTCTAATCCTGTCCTCCAAAGCACTCGTAACCCATCCCAGATTGGTATCTTCCACAGGCAAGTGTACTGTTGAAGATATTCAATAGAACTGGACTCAGGACAGTTTCCTGTAGGACACCACTCAATATGTCCTTCCAGCTTAATTGATATCTACTCTGAGTATGGTTTTCCAGCCAGTTATGCACCCACCTTATAATAGGTTAATCTAGGCTGTGTTTCTCTAGTTTGTTTCTGAGACGGTCATGTGAGGCTGGGTCAAAAAGCCTTACTAAAGTCTACGCTTCCACCCTATCCACAAGGCTTGTAACCGTGTCAAAGAAGGACATTATGTTGGTTTGACATGATTTGTTCTTGAAAAATCCATGTTGACTGTTGTTACTTTATTTTCTTCTAGGTGCTTACATAGTGATTGTTGGACCAAATAATCAGTTATCATTTCGGATACCAATGTTAAGATGACTAGTCTGTAATTCCCCGGGTTGTCCTTATTCCCCTTTTTATAGATGGGCAAATATAGTGCAATCTTCCAGTCCTCTGGTATCTCTCCCATCCTCCACAAGTTCTCAAAGATGATCACCAATGTCTCGGAGGTCTCTTCAGCCAGTTCCTTAAGTATTCTAGGATGTATTTCATCAGGCCCTCCTGACTTGAAGACCTGTAACTTGTCTAAGTAATTCTTAAGTTGTTCTCTTCCTATTTTAGCCTCAGATCCTACCCCATTTACACTGATGTTCACTAGATTAGTGGTCCAATCACTGCTATATTTTTTAAAAACAAACAAAAAAAGGCATTTAACTTTGGCCATTGCTGCATTTTCTGTTGTTGTCTTTCCCCCTCATTGAGTAACAGGCCTACCCTGTCCTTGATCTTCCTCTTGCTTCTCAGTTATTTGTAAAATGCTTTGTTACCCTTTCTATAATCTAGTTTAATATAGTTTTGTGCCTTGGTCTTTCTAATTTTGTCCCTACATGCTTGTGTTGCATTTTTATATTTGTCCTTTTGTAATTTGACCTACTTTCTGCTTGTTGTGTGACTCTTACCTCACTTCCCATCTTTCCTACCCATTGAGATAGTTTGCTCTTGTGCCCTTATTAAAGTCTCTTTAAAAAACTGCCAACTCTCCTGAACTTTCTCCCTTAGACTTGCTTCCCAGGGAATCTTATCTACCACTTCTCTGAGTTTGCTGGTCTACTTTCTTGAAGTCCATTGTCTTTTTATTCTGCTGTTTTCTCTCCTACCATTCCTTAGAATCATGAACTCTGTCATTTCCTGATGACTTTCACCCAAGCTGCCTTTCACCTTCAAATTCTCATCTAGTTCCTCCTCATTTGTCAGAATCAAATCGAGAATAGCCCCTCCCCTTCTCACTTTCTCCACCTTCTGTAATAAAAGGTGGTCTCCATTGCATTCCATGAACTTGTTGGATAATCTGTGCCCTGCTGTATTATTTTCCCAATCGATGTCTGGTCCACCATCACCACCAAGTCCTGTGTTTTGGATGATTTTGTTAGTTTTTTATAAAAAGCCTCAGCCACCTCTTCTTCCTGGTTTGGTGGTCTGTTGTAGACAGACACAATGACATCACCCTTGGTTTTTTTATGCCTTTTATCCTTACCTAGGCACTTAACAGGTCTGCCTCCCACTTCTATCTCAACCTGAGTGCAAACATATACATCTTGGATATACAAGGCAACACCATCTCCCCCTTTTCTCTGCCTGTCCTTCCTGAACAAGCTGTACCCTTCTATACCAGCATTCCAGTCATGGGAGTTATCCCACCAAGTCTCTGATGCCAGTTATGTCGTAATAGTGAGTATTCACTAGTATTTCTGGTTTATATTTATATTCCAGTTTGTTCTCCATATTTCTTGCATTAGGATACAGACTTCTCAGATGTTCATTAGATTTCTCCTCAGTATCTCTTCTTATCTGTCCTTTGCTCCTCTACGATTGTCCATGTTTCCCCCAGATTCCAACCCTTCACCCACATCTCCATGTTCTGGACTTGCCCATGGGCTTTTGTCTCCTGCCCCTGTCGAATCTAGTTTAAAGCCCATCTACCAGGTTAGCCAGTCTGTATCCGAAGATACTCTTCCCCTTCCTGGATAGGTGAACCCCATCTGGGCTCAGCAGTCCTTCTCAGATCAGGATCCCATGCTTGAGGAAGCCGAAGCCTTCCTGGTGACACCATCCGCTCAGCCATGTATTTACCTCCAGAACATGTCTGTCTCTGCCCAGGCCCCTGCCCTTGACCAGAAGGATAGATGAGAACACCACCTGCGCCCCAAAGTCCTTCACCCTCCCTCCCTGTAATCACTCTGCATCTGCTCTGGGTCAGACCTGGCAGTATTGTTAGTGCCCACATGGATGAGCAGCTTGGGTTAGTAATCAGAGGGCCGGATGATCCTCAGCAATCCCTCTGTAATGTCTCAGGTACGGGCTCCTGGCAGGCAGCACACCTCCCGGGCTCCAGGTCAGGCCAGCAGATGGATGCCTCTGTCCCCCTTAGAAGGCAATCACTGACCATCACCACCCTTCGATGCCTCTTGGGAGTAGTGGCTGCGATCCTTGCAGCCTTGGCCTCCTTCACTTTTGCGGGGGATTCCTCATCCTTTATTGACAGGGCAGAATACTGGTTTGTCATCTCTATGGCTGGGAGCCAGAGTGGAGCACTGCCTGCTGCCGGAACTAACTAGCAGCCAGATTTCTTCCTGTGAAGGAGCCATTTCCTCCTGCCCTGGTGGTGCTACTGCAGTCCTCTCCAGCTGATTTCTTTGTCAGTCTTGGAGGTCTCCATATGCATATTTGCACTCTTCTCTTTCCTCAAACTGCTATCTCACTAACCTTGTTCCCAGCTACTGCTTCCCCTCTGCCCATCCTTCTCTTCTGCTGCTTCTGGAATCCCCGGTCTTGCCACAGTTCCCGATTACTTTCCTGTGCCATCTTGTTTTCACTGACTCTCTCCCCAGGGACCTAGGGTAATTATGTGTTTTGTAAAGAGCCATGGAGACCTATGGTGATGCTTATAGTCTAGAAATCAGATATTCTTCAGTAGAAATTACTGATAGTACAGAATGTTAAATGTCATTAGTATAAGAGCTCTATGTGAAAAAAGGGCACAATTCTTTCTCACCCTTTTTCCTCAGTGCTTGCACATCTGCCTCTCTGGAGCCGTCCTATGTGTTACGAGCAATTGGGACTGATGAAGACTTGGCTCACTCATCCATAAGGTCAGTGATATGACCCTTGCTGTCTTTTCCAAATTGTTTCCTCTCCTACACTCAGAGCAGACTCTGTTCTCCTGTTCTACCTTCCCATGTGTGCACTATGTTAGCACCTACACAGTACATCTTTGTTTTGTTTTAGGTTTGGCATTGGTCGTTTCACTACAGAAGAAGAAGTAGATTACACAGTGCAGAAGTGCATACAGCATGTCAAAAGGCTGAGGGAGATGAGGTGAGCCATTTCCTTACTGAGCTTAAAAGACAATGAATTACTGCCCATTACCTCTAAGCTTTTGTGGAATGTGTAAGGCCCTTGATTTCTGGTTTTTCTTATGTTTAAAATTGTGGGAATTGGAGTGTTTTACAGAAATTCCAAAATGGGTGAAAATCCATGCAAAAAGTTACCTTCCCAGTTCTCTGGGTAAATACCAGGGTTAATCCTGGGCCTCCTCTGGCACCCAAGTGGGTTGCTATCACCTGAAGGACACTAGAGAAAATAGAGAAGAAATATTACTTAACTGGAACCCCTATGCCAAAATAATAATCTCTCCTGCTGCTGAGGTGAGACACGAGGGCCTGGAGCCAGGAGAGAGCAGGGGAAATCGAGACTGAGGAAGAGCAGGAGGGTGGGAGCTGTGAGGGGAGGAGAGTGAATGTACAGGAAATAATCCTACCACCATTGATACCCGATGTCGCTCCCACAGATTCCAGTCACTGAGTCAGCCTGGGCTGTGGGGGAGTGGAGGGGGGAAGGGAGACTTGACCTTCCTCCCCCAGTAGGGAAATTTTTTTTACTGCTCGTCAGGTTCCTTGGACAGATACAGAAGCAGCTTATTTGTGATTGATTATTGTCAGTGATACCATTATCCTTGGCATTCCAGCTGACATCTAATTTTTTTCTATTTACAGTCCACTGTGGGAAATGGTGCAGGATGGAGTTGACCTCAAAAGTATTAAATGGACCCAGCACTAGGAAAGCAGTTGAGTTGTAACCTTGGACTAGATGGATGTGGATTAAAGTGCATTTTCTGTACATTCCTGAGGAAAGTCATGTGGCATTTGCTTTTTTACATAGTCAGTCTGGTGGTAGGGGTCTAAACACAGAATCTAAGAAACCAGAACTGAGGTGAAGCTGAATCTCGCACACTTATTTACGCACAAGATAACTTGCCCTGTGACCTAGCTTCCTTGGAATTGCATTTTCTGATGCAAGAGTGAAACTGGGCCCTTTAACCCTGATTTCTCTTGCTGCAGAAGAGTCCCTCTGTTAGGAGGTTCGCCTTTCTTGGCATCACACACATGCTGCAGCAGTTCTGTTTGTGGTAAAGCTTTATTGCCAAGAGCCTTGTTTCACTTACTCTAGTGATTTTGATTTGATTCAGTGACATTAGTCTCAAACAGCAACCTGCTTTCTGTGTTCAGATAGTTCTACTTATATAAGGCACCTCTAAAGGAAACAGAAATCTTAGTTTATGGTTCTAGAATGGTGTATACTTGTGTTAATTGTATGTTCCAGGCTCATTCATATCTGCAGTTAAGAGCCCCTTTCCCAATTGAACAAAAGATTTTTGCCTCTTCCAGTTTGGTTTAGTTTGATTTTTGCAGTTCTACCTTCTTACATTTGTTTCTCTCCTGATCCTCATACAGGCCAATGTGTGTTAACCCAAAGCATTCTTCCACCTTTCCAGAATCTAGGATAGGATGATGCACTTCGCTGTTTGTATCAGTTGTTTCTTTCCATGCAGTCTATTTGCAAGTAAAGAAAGAAAAGTTGTATGTAATAGAATGTATTTCTGGGGGTGGGAGGGGGAAGAGGGAGCAGGATACATTGGCTTCAGTGGAAGTGGAAGCTGTTAGTTTGGCAGGAGTGGTGAGACAGAAAAGACACCAGCTCTAATGCATGGAAATGCTTTAAATACTGTTTGCTCTTTTCTTGGTGATGGAACCTTTCTCCACTACCCATCAAGAATATGACCATGGGCAATAGCATCCTAATTTCTTTATGGGGCCTGTTGCCTTCCCCGTAGTCTAGTCTGCCAAACCAGTTCTGTAGGTAGGAGGTAGGAATAGATGAGCTCTGAGGAGAGTTCTTAACACTCCAGGTTTACACCCTTTTTGTTACTAGAGATGGTCATGGGAACAGCATCCATTCTATTCAGACATTGGGGAAAATGTCCATTAAAATGGGTCTGGCTAAGTTGAATTAAATTTCAGTGTTTGGTTTCTTGCCTTCTTTTAAGTTGTTCAGATAGGGAATTTAACCCTACATGATAAAGTGCCTTTGTCTTACCCAGCTTTGTATGCAGACTACTCCTCAGAAGGTAGCTGGTTCACAGATGAATGCTGTGCTAGCCCCTGGATCCTAGGCATCCTACTGACAATGCATATCTCCTGTTGGGGGCAGCAGAGGGACATCTCCTGGCTACCTCGTGGATGAACCCAGACATGAAAGCGGTCTCCTGGAACCTAAATCTCACTTTGCAAGGTGGCGTGCCTTGCAGAGCCCTGCAAACTCTGATCAGGCAGGCTTGTGTTGTATCAGTTGCACCGAGGAGAATAGATTTGCCCTTTCATAATGAGTGCAGATACTCTTGGATCACTCTCTGTTTGAAGTGGTTGGTGGCTTTAGCAGTTTTAATATTGTTGGGATGGGAAGTTGTAATGACTTCAAAAAATTTTAAAGCCTTGATGTATAAGTGGCTTTCAAAAGAGTTGTAATATATACCTTGTGCATATAGGTCTGAGTAACCATGTAGTAACACTTCCCAGCATGTTATAAAAACATTTCTCTGAAATTGTTCTGCTTCCTGCATTGTAAATATAAATAAGATTTAAACTTGATTGTTTTCAGTTATACATTTGGAGGAAAACCAATATAAAATGGGGTGTTAATTATTCTATAGGCCTGTGTTTGGGATCCAAAATTTTGGATGAACAACTTAAAACCGAGTAAGCCTATTCTGAAAGGGATGTGCTCAGATTTCTCCTCTTGGAAACTCCCTGCAAGTCTCTGAATAATCTGTATTTGTTCCATGAAAGTCACTCTCTGGTGACGGGTGCCGCTCTGCATATGGTATAGACAATGGATATCTGCTGTACTTTGCCCTTAGATTTTGCAGTCAGAAACAGTACCACTCCCAATAAAATTACATACATAAAATAGCCCACATACAATATTGTGAACAGATTATGCAGGTTGAGGACTTATAAAGACACTTAAGTTAGTAAACCACCTCCTACTCTGCCATTAAGGATCTAGAATAATAAAACTCCCAAAGCTTAGTCAAAGGCTTTTGTGAGCTCTGTCTCCTTTCTAGATGTCTTAGAGTTTGATTAGACGTCAAACAGACTCCTCAAACTTAATATACCTGCTCTGATTTAATACCAGATGGTTTGGATCCTTGATCATTTGAAAAGAGCCCTGACGACTTGAACGTGAATAACATCTGAAGTAAGAAGATTGAGACTTTAGTACTGCACAAAATGGTTTGGGCAACAAGAGACCCTCCATTCACGGATGTATGTTTCAAAGTGTTAAATAATGATAATGTTTGCAGTGTTGTTGTAGCCATGTTGGTCCCAGGATATTAGTACTTTACCAATCTTGTCTCTCTATCTTTTATTGGACCAACTCCTGTTTGAGAGAGACAAGCTTTGGAACTTACACAGAGCTCTTCTTCAGGTCCTGAAGGTGGTCCACTAAAAGACAATACATCACCCACCTTGTTGCAAATAATGACAATGTATGAGTCCAGATGGGGAAAAAAAGAAATTATGGTGATCCTTCCAGTCACACAAGTGAAAGAAGGAAGAAAATAAAGTAGTGGAGGTGAGCCATTGGCTGCTCAACTGGGGTGAAGCTGAAAGTTTTGTGGAGCATGGGGCTACAGTCAGATTGGGGGGGGGGCGGGGGAGGTGAATGGTCTGTCCTGCATCTCACAGGTAGATGAGCTAACTTGCTCAGTTGGAGACTAGCTGCAGTAGCTAGGAAGGCATTAAACTAACAAGGGGGGGGGGAAAGGATGCTAAAAAGGTACATGCTCAAACTCCGTGTATTGTGAACAAATTGAACCAATGTGACAAAGTGAAAAAAGGAAAACTATCAATTGCTTATAGTGCTAAGGTGTCTGGGTGCCAAGCAAGAAGAATTAGAAATTCTTACTGGCAAGAAGAAATCTGGTATAATTGGCATTACTGAAATCTAGAGGGATGATTTGCATGTTTAGAATGCTAAAATCACTAGTTATAACCTGTTTAGGAAAAGTAGGGAGCATGGTACTCTACAGTAGACACCGTTACCTGTTTGAGTTATTGATAACTCAGAACCACAAACTCTTGAATGCATATGGATCAATGTACTAATTAACAAAGCCCAGATGGGGGGGTGCTGGCAGGGGTCTGTTACAGATCCCTGAATCAAACCAGAGAACAGGATCAGTTATTCCATAAGCACCTGTCTATAATGTGTGGACTTCAGTTTGGGAGACAAATGCTTAAAGCTCTCTTGCAGCCACTAGTAAATCATCATTAGGGTTTCTAAAAATTATAGATGGTAATTTACCTCACATCAGGAGCAATAATTTTGTTAATTGTTTTGGACATCATTATGACTGATAAAGATGAATTCATCACTGGACTGGAAGCTGATGGGTGCTTAGGGACCAGTGATCATGGCCAAATAAAATACACTCCTAGCAAGTTATGTACTTGGTGCTTCAAAAGGGTTAATTTCCCAACACTGATGAAATTTGAGTATAATTGGTTGGGAGGGAAACCTTAGAAATGTAAATGAAAGTGGGAACCCCTGAAGAAGAGAGTATGTGATGGCCAAAAAGCTACTATCCCAAAATCAAGGAAGAGGACAGGTTTGGTTAAAAGCCCGTCCTGCTTTTGTGGTGAAGTGAAGGCAGCAATTAGAAATAAATAAAAGCAATATACAAGTGAAAAAGGGGTAAGCATATAACTTCACATTTATATCGATTGCTATGAAATGCAGAAAATTTATAAGGGGAAAGAGTTGAAGAGCATGATCTGTTTAGCTTATCAAAGGGAAGATTGAGAGGTGACTATCAGTGTATAAGTATCTTCAGAACATACCAACTACTAAAGGGCTCTTCAGTCTAGCAGAGAAAGGCAGAACAAGAACCAAGGGCTAGAAGCTGAGGCCATACAAATTAAAATTAGAAATAAGGCACATGTGTGTTAACAGTGAGGGTGATCAGCCATTGGAACAAAACACCAAAGGAAGTGATGGGTTCTCCATAGCGCAGTGGGTCTCAAACAGGGGTTCACGAGGGTACCCCA
Source organism: Emys orbicularis (assembly GCF_028017835.1). NCBI lineage: Eukaryota > Metazoa > Chordata > Testudines > Emydidae > Emys > Emys orbicularis. The sequence continues at coordinate 33,154,692 of NC_088694.1, read as the reverse complement.
GGAGGTCCTTGAGTCATGTCCGGGGCCACCAGGCCCGCTGATCAACTCCTTCCCCTCCCTCCTAGCACCTTCTGCATGCCACTCAACAACTGTTCCATGGCATGCAGGAGGCACTGGGAAGGAGAGGGAGGAGCGGGGATGGAGGTGGGGCCTTGGGGGAAGGGATAGAGTGAGGGCAGAGCCTGCGGCTGAGCAGGGGTTGAGCACACCCATGGAAAATTAGAAGACAGCTTGGGGGTCCATGAAAATTTTTAAATTAAAATGGGGGTCCTCGAGTTGCTAAAGTTTGAGAACTGCTGCCATAGTGTAATGTCTTCAGATCAAGATGGGGCATCTTTCTGGAAGTTATGCTTTAGCCAAACACAGGCTATTGGGCTCAATTCAGGGGTAATGGTAAAATGTAATCATCTGTGCTATACAGGACGTCATGCTAGGTGATGGAGTGGTCCCTGCTTGGATCATGCAAACAGGAGGAAGATGGCTTTTCAAGAACACACTGCTTGTAATTTTAACTTTGACACTTGTTACTGAAAGAATCAGCTACGAACAATCACCTCCCCACCCACACCAGCCAAATCTTTTGGTCCATGAGCAACTCAGTGTTTTTCTGTTAAGTTCTTCCTTCTCTCAGAACTGGCTGTCTTCTTTGTTTTACTGTAATTTGCCACCAGGTTCCACTGTAAAAATCCTATTTTATGCTTTTTAGCCATCTACCTATAGTTAGTCTTAGAAAATTCATTTGTCCTGAAAATTGCTGGATTTTCTATGAAGGCAAGGAAGAATTTTTCTGCAGTGTTTGAAGAAAATTGGTCAAACTTCTTGTTACAGGTTATTAAAAGTCATCATAGTTTTAAATTTCACTTGACATTTGTTTCATTCTAGTTGTAAAACTGCTTCAGAGTTAACAGTTGAATTTCATACAAAAATATTTGAAGAGAAAACTAAGCTGCAATTAAACAACATTAATAGTGTGTACACAGGAAGTTGACCCTCTGATAAGGGTTCTCTATTCATCTATATTTATTTATTCATTCTAGTGTAATAGTACTTTGGGGCTCCAGCCATGGATGCAAGTTCCATTGTGCTATACACACACATAACAGAGACAATCCTTGCCATTAGTTGCTTATAATCTTTGTATTACATGAGAGACAATAGGTTGAAGCAACAAATAGGCATGGGCTGGTACAAAGAAACCATGAGACAAAACTGGTCAGCAGGGTTAAGAATCGCTACTGTGTGTGTGTAACAGGGCTCCACTCACAAAGCTGGCAGCTCCTGCTGACTGCCTTGGGGATTAGCTCTGCAGCTCATTATGCCTTCTCCTGGTGGTGCCTTGCCCCATCACTTCTGCTCCCAGACCCACGTCACTCCTCTTCATAACCCAGCCCTCCGGCCATGTCACAATCTGTGCTTCCCCCAGCTGGGGTGAGTGCTGCAATCCAACTGTCGCCACTGGGGAAGTGGCAGGACTGCAGCCCCAGCACCCTCTTTACTCTTGCCTCAGCCTGCAAATCCCAGAAGCTAGGCAGGAGTTCTTTCTAGCTCCCTTGGTCCCTGCTAGTAGCACTGTTCTGTCCTGGGAGCTAGCTTTTTTTCTTCCTGCTCCTCCCCTTCCCCCGCATGGCCCTCCCTCCTGCCCTGACCGGACATTGGGCCGTGGTAAGAGCTACACAGGGAGCTCGGGCTGCTGTGAGGAGCCCTGGACCCTCCACCTGTCTGGATGGCACACCCTGTGGGGCAGGGACACGGACCGGGGGCTGCTCTTGAGCACCCCAGCACCTAACCCAGGGCAGGTGGAGGGTCTGGGGCTCCCCACAGCTCTTACTACAGTCTGGGGTGACCATACACCCTGTTTAGGCCAGGACAGTCCTCTTTTTAAGCCCTGCCCCAGACATCCTGACTTTTTTGGCAAAACTTGGCTTTTGTCCATCATCAGTTGGCAAGAGCAAATGGAACAAATGCCCAGTTTTGCCAAAAAGGAACTCACGATGGGGGCAGTTCCGTGCGGGAGGGGAGGCGGGGCAGGTGGAGGGGAGAGGGGCTCAGGGGGTCCCGAGAAAGGAAGGTCTGTTTACAAGTACAAGGAGCAAAGGAGCAGTGTGTATATATTTAAAAGAGGGGGAAAATTTGGCTGTCTAAAAGGCCCATTCAAATAGGGAAGGAAGGAATCTGAGTGAGAGGGGAGAAGATAAAAGCCTAGATAGCTTATAGATAATGTACTGGACTGGCTGGAAAAGTCTTTCTAAAAAAACAGCTCTGGGAGAAAACCAGCTATTTATTGAAGACAACAAAGGAACCGTGTACAGTTGCCAGGGCTGGCCTTACCATGAGGCGAACTGAGGCGGCTGTCTCAGGTGCCAGACGGGGGGGGGCACCACTAGGACCAGAGTAGAAAATTGTGTCTGCTGCTGGTGTATATGTATTCTCTCTGCTATAGATGCACAGAGATGGTGGAGTGCTGTGCTGGAGGAAGGAGGGCACAAGAGACATAGGCAGGCAGGAGAAAAGGTGAGAGGGAATAACAGAAAGCAGCAGGAGCTGCAGGGAGAGAGAGGAGGAGGAGCCTCTTATGTACCTCTCTAGCACCCCCAGGAGCCTGGACTGATTAACACCAGCTTCTCAGGGAGCTTCCTGTTTCCTGCTGCTTCCCTGAACCCACTTGAGGAGAACAGGCAGTCAACTGAAGTAGTAGGAGCCAGTTAGGACCTTAAGACACTGATATCTTCCCTCACTCAGGCCCTGCTACCAGCCTGCTTATTTGTCCACTTCAATTGAGTGTTGAGAGCCACTATAGCTGGCACAGAACAGCAGTCATGAGTGAAAAGAAAACGCCCCTCTGGGGCAGCATTCAGAAAAAGAAAGAACGCAAAGGAAGCTTTTCTATTTAAGCAGGAAGGAGCTCTCCTGAGATACATAGACACAAATGTTCACAGTGAGCCTTCCGGCCCCAGTGAGGATGTGAGTTGTGAGGAGATGCCTGATCTTCCAGTTAGTCAGAGTTCGGGTGACCTGGCAGCTACTGCAGCATCCATATCTCCATCTCAAATGGATGTAACCATGCACATTCCTGAAGAAAAGTGTAGATCAGAGAAGAGTGTGGTGGAGGCGCAAGAAAGCTGCTGCTGAGTTTAGTTCCTTAAGTCTACATGATCCAGGACTGTGGACCCACTTGAGCAGTAGCCTGAGGGACTTCCTTGTACTGCATGGGCCACAGCAAGTGAAAAACCTCATGTTCCCCAAAGACAATGAAAATAGAAGTTTCCATCCAACACATTACTGGCGTGAAATCCCCAATGGTGACAAAGTGGAGAGGCCATGGCTTATGTACTCAAAAACCCAGAATGCTGCATACTGTTTTTGTTGCAAACTCTTCCAGTCTAATGTTTCAGCCACACTGGGTTCTACAGGAACAAAGGACTGGAAAAATCTGGCTAGAAATCTGACATGCCATGAGAAGGCAGCAAATCACCAGAGAGCATTCCATAGGTGGAAAGAGCTTGAGATGAGACTAAGATTAAAGGCCACCATAGATGATCAGCATCAAGAGAAGATTGCATCAGAGTCTCTTTACTGGCAAAATGTTCTGAAAAGGCTCATTGCCACTGTGAGAATGCTTTCTACCCAAAACCTAGCACTGCATGGCACTTCAGATCAGCTGTATGTGCCAAACAATGGAAACTTCCTTAAAATTGTGGAGCGATGGCTGAGTTTGATGCTGTACTACAAGAGCATCTAAGAAGAGTCACCACCGAAGAAATGTACACACACCACTACCTTGGAAAAACAATTCAAAATGAGATCATACCGTTACTGGCAACAAAAGTCAAACAGAAGATTGTGGTAGATCTGAAGTCAGCAAGATATTACTCTGTTATTCCGAACTGCACACCTGACATCAGCCATACGGAACAAATGACTTTAATGGTACGTTTTGTAACAACAACAGAACCTAGTGAAAATGTTCCTGCAATGGTGACTGTTAGAGAGCATTTTCTAGAATTTATTGAGATTGATGATACTACAGGAGCTGGTCTGACAAATGTGCTTCTTAAAAAGCTGGAAGATACAGGAATTGTGATAGCTGACAGAGGTCAGGGCTACAATAATGGTGTCAACATGAGAGGAAAGAACAAAGGAGTGCAGACATGGATCCAAGAGTTAAACCCTCGAGCTTTTTTTGTCCCATGCAGTTCTCATTCATTGAACTTGGTGGTCAATGATGCAGCATCAGCTTCTAGTGAGGCTGCTGAATTTTTTAATGTCATTCAAAGCATCTATGTATTTTTCTCTGCATCAACTCATCGATGGCAAATTTTGAAGCAACATCTGGGAACATTCTCTCTGACACTGAAACCACTGAGTGCCACATGATGGGAAAGTCGAGTGGAGGCGATAAAGCCTATCAAACACCAAATTGGGAAGATAGATGATGCCATAGTTGCCATTATGGAGGACAATGCTATGACAGGAACTGTTTGTGGGAGAACAGTGGCAGAGGGAAATGGAATCACCAGAAACATACATAACTTCAAATTTCTGTGTGGCTTAGTGTTGTGGCATGTCATACTGTTTGAAATAAATGTTGTAAGCAAGAGACTCCAAGGTGTTGACTTTGATATATCTGGAGCAATGGACCAACTGGACAAAGCAAAGTCATACCTACAGTCTTACCGGTCAGATGAAGGATTTCAAAACGTTCTGAAGAATGCACAGAAGTTGGCAGAGGAACTTCACACTGAAGCTATTTTCCCACCCATTCAAGAATACAAGAGTCACCGAAGAAGAAGACATTTTGATAATGAGACACGGGATAATCCCATAAGAGACCCCAAACAACAATTCAAAGTTGAATTCTTTAGCCAGGTGCTAGATTATGCAATACAGTCAGTTGAAGAACGTTTCATGCAGCTCAAGGAACACAGCAGTATATTTGGGATGTTGTATGATGTGTCAACACTGTCTCTAGTGCCATGCATTGCTGGTGTTGGTCTTCTTCAGATATAGTGAGGAGTTTTGGAATATGATGACATGCGCAATATTGATACGAGTGATTAGGTGATGAACTGAAAGCCCTTTCAAGATACATTTCAGCAGGATCAACTCCAAAGGCTGTTCTGGAATATATGTGCACAAATAAGATGACCACCCTCTTTCCAAATGCTTTTGTTGCTCTGCACATACTTCTAACACTTCCTGTAACCGTTGCCAGTGGAGAACGTAGCTTCTCCAAGCTGAAGTTAATAAAAACACATCTATGCTCCACAATGACACAGGAGAGGCTGGTCGGCCTTGCAACCATCTCAATAGAGCATAGCTGGCCCAGACTGTGGACCTTCAGCAGGAAGCAGTTCAAATCTTTGCAACCAAGAAGGCAAGAAAAGCACCACTTTGATTATTCAAACAGATAAAAATGCCAGTGTTTACAATGCAGACAAGAAAAGTTACATTTGCTGTTCAGGCGTTTGAAAATTAAGTGTTATTTACAATTTTTGAACAAGGCATTTTAAGTTGTTAGTTCTCCTTTATTGGGGTAGGTAGCAGAGCAGTACCATGAAAGGAGTAGAACAGGAAGAAGGCAGAATTGAGACCTTTCAAAGGTTTGGCCCAAGCGAGGGGGCATGGGGGCGTAATTTGAGCTCCCTGCCTCAGGTGCCAAAATGTTGTGGGCCGGCCCTGACAGTTGCTGCACTTTATTTTACTGCCTTTATTATTTTAAGTGAGGTAGAACTGCCTATTTTATTGCAACTGGTTTAATAAAGAAAAACACGTAATAATTGAAGTATTTTAAATCATTCCTGTTTAACTGAGATACAAGATGTAAATTTTCCTTTTTAAGTGGTTTGAGAAGCTGAAGTAGACAGAGTATCTGAGCACAGGCTGTGGAGGCAGCAAAATGAGTTCTCTTCCTCGCTAGGTGATCTTTGCTTATTGCATAACTTTGCATTGTCTGAGTTTCCACCTCATAAAATGATGTTTACTTACTTACCTCCCAGCAGGGAGTGAGGATTAAATATTTAGCTTTTATAAAGCAGCTTGAACTTTAAAAACACTAAATATAAGCTACATATTTATTGGAAAAATACCAGATGGTAAGCTGCTCAGGGCAGGAACCTTGTCTCTTTACATGTCAAAGAATCAAACACATATAAAACAGGCAGCATAGAAATAAATGTGAATGAAAATAAATGGCTTGATGCACTAAACATGTGGCTATCTTAAAGTTGTCATCTTGTCGATAAATTGGTTTTGAATTAATAACCCTGCTGATACGTGACAGTAGTTTTGGAGTCTGAGTTTCAGGTGAGTGAGTGTGGACAGCTGCAGCTGTCTGTACACATAATTACAGCATTATGCCAGAGAACTCTGCCTAAGTGCCAAATATTGTAATAGCTGAGACATGAGGTTTGTATTAAAACAGTAGTGTCTATTGGTAAGTGTTGGAGATTGGCAGTCAGGACTCTCGAGTTCTCTAACTAGCAATGATACATGATTCACTTTGTGCTTGACTGTAGGCAATTCACTTAACCTCTGGGTGTTTCACTATACCCATGTGTAAAATGGGGGGCAGGAGAGAGGCTGGGGGGCAGCTCTGCTTGGAAGGGAGGGGGCAGGAGAGGGGCTGGGGGGCAGCTCCGCATGGGAGGGAGGGGGCAGAAGAGGGGCTGCAGGGGGCAGCTCTGAGTGGGAAGGAGGGGGCAGAAGAGGGGCTGCAGGGGGCAGCTTGGTGGGAGGGAGGGGGCAGGAGAGGGGCTGGGGGGCAGCTCTTGGTGGGAGGAAGGGGGCAGGAGTGGGCCTGGGTGCTAGGACAATTTTTATAGTTCGGGTGCTGAGAACCATTGAACCGAACTGTAAACCCGATATATAATGGAAACCACTTCAAGCCAGGGGGTGCGGCAGTACCCCCAGCACCCCTAGTTCCAGTACCTATGGGTGGGGGCTCTGCACGGGGGAATATCCTCAGTGCTCACCTACCTACAGCTCCTGCCAGGGGGCAGGGCCTCCGGGGATAGAGCGGAGGAGCACGGCTGCAGGCTGGGAGAGGAGGAGCGGGGCCTAGCTCCCAGCTGGCTAGGGTAACCAGGTGTCCGGTTTTCGACCAGAACACCCAGTCGAAACGGGATCCTGATGACTCCAGACAGCACCGCTGACCGGGCCGTTGACTGTCCGGTTGGTGGTGCTGTGCAGTGGGGCTGGCAGGCTCCCTGCTAGCCGCTGCACAACTCCCAGGAAGCCGCCGGCATGTCCCCCTTACGGCTCCTAATGTAGGGGCAGCCAGGGGTTCTGCATGCTGCACCGCCCAATGTAGTAAGATGAGGCCCTGAAACATAAGCCCTTATCAGAGGCCCGGTATGAGGCCTAAGGCCTGAACTAAAGTAATGGTCAAGACTTTGCTAACATAAAGCAAAGTTAAGCTGTGAGCCAGAGGCAGGCCCTGCTCACAGAAGCTGGCAAGGAAAGGGGTGATGTTGCAAAAATACACATACCTAAAAGGTACCAGAACACTCGAATACTTGCACATTCCACACAGATAACAAGGAACAGGCTGATCCATCCTAAAGATGGGCAAAAGGGTAATATGGATAGCGTTATTTTGTTCAAACCAACATGTACAAAGTGAGAGGCGGCACCTTACAGCGTAGAGGGGTTGTATCTTGCTACGTAGAGGGGTTGCACCTCAATATGTCAGGAGTGATGTGTAATTTGTTTGTACCTGTGTATAAGAATTCACCCGAGGAGTTGTCTTTGTCCGGCCTAGGGGGCAGTGGAGAGTCCCGCCACTGACTGAGCCGGTCCATTGTCAGGGGCACATATTCGTAGTACATCCTGTAGAGTCTGCTGAAAACTATTACTGTGCTTCCTTTGACAATAATCCTGGCCGGGTGCCTTCGTACCTTATCGGAGTCTGTGGTCATTGGGGGTTCTCTCGGGGTCTGCTGTGCCAGCAATCTTCACAGAGCCGGGGCAGCACATAGAGGGAACACACGCACGCAGCAGACTGTTATCAACAGTGAATAGAGCAGAGCACCACACCGGTGATGTCTGACAACACCCCCCATCCACAGGAGCAGCTCCCATTGGCTGGGGAAGGGCAGGGGACTAACAAGCGGCTAGCAAGCAGCTGTTGAGGGGTCGTGGCACGTGCCTCTCCCGCTGCTGCTGGCCCTCTTCTCGCGCTCTTCCTGTGGCTGGGCTCGAGCTGTGGCATGTGCCCTGTGGCGAACTGCGGTCTGTCGCCCCATCACAGGCACCCAGGAGTTGGAGGTATGTATCCCTGTCTCCGAGTGCTGGGAATGGGGCTGCACCCCTTCCCATTCCCCTCACTGCATCCCTCTCCCATCCCCACCTACCCATAATAATAATTAATGGAGATATCCTATCTCCTAGAACTGGAAGGGACCTTGAAAGGTCATTGAGTCCAGCCCTCTGCCTTCACTAGCAGGACCAAGTACTGATTTTGCCCCAGATCCCTAAGTGGCCCCCTCAAGGATTGAACTCATAACCCTGGGTTTAGCAGGCCAATGCTCAAACCACTGAGCTATCCCGACCCCTCCCATCCTAGCACCCCTTACAGTGCTCTCCCATCCATCCTCTCCGCCTCCCAGAGCCACCACCCCCATGTCCCTCACCCCCCACAGCCCTGCACCCCATTCATCTCCACACACTGCTGCACTCCCATTATGTCCCTATACACCCCTGTGACTGGCGTCCTAGTGGGACCAGCTATGGTCACTCAATTAGGGTGAACTGCAAAGAATGGGGCAGCCAAACCCACAAAAGCTGGTGGATATTCCAATACTTAGATTCACCAAGCCAGCATAAAACAGCTTCTTTATTACCTTACTGGTTACTCAGAAGTCCAAACAACACAGTTCCCTTAAAGTGATCCAGCCTCAGGCCTCCATCCAGGTAACAACGTCAAATATGATGAACATTTTTGTAAATCTTATTTCATCACATAAAAGAAAAGGCTCTACCAATCCCAAAGGATCGGACACATTACCTCCCAGGTTAACGAATGTTTCAGATCTTACCCAAATACACGCTACCACCAATTCTTAACTAACATCTAAAGGTTTATTTATGAAAAGAAAAGAAAGTGTTACCGAAATATCAGGTCCACCTAGCTGAGAGCCAATAACAGCCAGACAGGGATAAGGAAGAGTTGCTTTATTCTGCAGAAGAAAGGAGAGCTTTGCACCTTGGTACAAAAAACTCTGTCTTACACACATTTTACAGATCCGTTATACACATTCAGACAAAGGTCCTTGCCGTGTTAACACTTGATTGGTGGTTGTCAGACCCGTGCTTTTGCTATCTGGTCAGTGAAAACTGGCTTGGGACCAGCTCTAACTACCTTAAGGCCCTGAAAGGGAAGACAGTTGAAAAGTTCAGGCTACTGTGTATTTGAAGTGTCTGCTTCCCCCTAATGGCCACTGGTTGACATAAAGGCTGCTCTGTTAAGGGGGGTCACTGGTAACTTTCACAGTCCCCCCTTCGGGCCTGACAAATTAAAAAATTGTCAGGCCCGTTACGCAATTTGCGATCAAGCTGGAGGGACAGATACTGGGTTTTCTTATGGTCAGCAGAGCTTTTGATCATAGCATTACACAGGCATTTGGCACATTGTATCATTATCCAGATAACACATAGAAAGAAAAGAAAGAAAAAAAATCCATTTAACAATTGTTTGAAAGAGCCCCATAAACCATGACCCAAGGTCTGGAAGGAGGTCCTCAAAACTAAAGGTGTGATCAAGAGATACAGCATGGAAAACAACAGCAGCATTCTTAATGGCTTGTAAATCCTGCTCAATTAAGCCGGAATGATTAACATAGATACAACATTTTCCCCCGATGCGAGCACAAGTCCCCCCCTAACCGGTTCATAAGCTTGGAAGGAGCATTGAGAATGTTTGCACTTCCACCCAGAAAGTTTCCAAGTATGTCTCCATGGCCACAGATCAGATAGTACTCCTAATGTGTCTGTAAGGGCAGTGGGCCAAGCCTGAACATGCTAGATCCCACTGCAATGCCTTCCCAGCCTTAGTGATATTCAATACCATTTCTGTCAGCAACTTCTGGGTCATAGAACTAAGGGCGGAGATAACATTAACTCACCAATTCCAGCCTGTACCAGGGTTAGCTGTGCCCCAAAAATAAGGCTAGTGGCCTTTTCTAATTGCCCCAATTTCTCACCATATTCTTGGCTCTTAAAAATATTCCAAACTGCTGCTGCACTATTGGCCCCATCCCATAGGGATCCGGTCAAGTCACTTTTCTTTCTAGAGGAAATAACCCAAGCCCTCTGTTGTGCTAATCTAATGGCAGCCCCCTGTGAGCAATTTGGGTATGTAGAGGTGATCTGGAAACTGGATAAGGGTAATGAAAATTTAACAGTCCCTAGTGTAGTGTTAATTACAGTTCATTGATATCCTAATACATTTTTCTTTGGTGTAGTACTATACCACATTCCCAAGCATGGGTCCCACAAGTTTCTTCCTGCCAGTGTATAATTCTTTGTTTCTTCACCAGGGTCAGTTCTTAATGTCTCTTGTAGGCAGGAATCCCTGGACTTTGGTGGTTCCAATTAAGCAAGTGTTCCTTCTTCTCTTTTCCTGAAACAGTCATGGTTCAGCATTATACAGGGGAGAGGTTACTAGCACATCACCCTGTAATGGTTTTGCGTCTTCTAAAAAAAATTCAAAGGCACAGTAGGTCTGTCAGTGGACAAGGGAGAGGTTACTAGCACTTCACCTTGTCTTTTTTTCCTTTTTCCTGCTGTCCAGAAGGCACAGCAGAGTTAGAAGGAGAAATAGGCTTATCAGTCGGAGAGTCCTCCCGAGGTGGAGGGGTCTTTTTACAGTGAGAAGCATGGGTCCAGGTAGGCAGTCCTTGGCACTTCACAGCGGTGTTGGTGGTTAACAGGACTTGGAAAGGGCCTTTCCAGCATGGAGCCAAAGCAGTCTTTCGTTGGTGGATCTTTACATAGACTCAGTCTCCTTGTTTCAATGAATGGCAGGGCTGCGAGGGTCTTTGGGTAGCACTTCTTTTATCTGTGAGAAAAGAAACCTAACATATTTCATTAATGTCTGGCAGTGTTTTGCAGATCTCATAGTTGCTTGGGCACATTCAGGCCCCCCTTTTCTTGGCTGTTAGCCAAGTCTTAGCTGTGGGCAGTGTCCTTGGATGGGGCCAGCGTCTTACCTTTGGACTGAGCTTGCTAGCTATATTTTTTTTCCCAGTTAACTCGTTCTGTTCTTTTTCCTTCTCCTTCTTTTTGACTTCTTTTAACCTACAAAGGAAACTTTCACTCTTCACTCAATCACCTTTTCCCAACAATGAACACATACAAATTGCCATTATACAGTACATTAGTCTCATTACTCAATGTATGCCATGTACACCCTTCCAGTAAAATAACTTTATTACAGAGCTTTGGAGCAACAAACCAGGACAAGCACATCCACTTTTGAGGAGTTCACTCGGTACAACCTCTGGTGTCCAATAGCTTTCCTCTCTCCCCAGCCCTCTGGCTAGAAATCTGAGGTAGCCAGAAGGATCCCATGTGCAATATGGGGAGTGGGTTAACCTTCCATGTCCTTGCTTCCAAAGACTGTTGGTATGCAAATTTTAACAACAATTTTGGCCATAGAACACAAAAATAATTCCTATTGTGCCAGTAAATGCATGGTACGTTAAATGCTATTTAGCTGGCATCCGTTTTCTCTGATGATCTGAAAGACAAAAGAACAGAGGTCTACCCCTTCTGGGCAGTCAGTCATTGCTTAAAATATTTCCTTTATATACACATACTTTTGTTGATTTCAGGCAAAACAGAAGAATTACCCATATTTCCTTGTATTTGTTTCATAGGCAGCCCAGGTTTCAGTGGCTTCTACCTTATTAGTTAGAAAATTGCATTAATACAGATGCTTTCTGGCTTGCTTCCAGATCCAAAGTTATCCACAGCTTAAAGATTCTTACTTAAAAAGGGACACAATTAACTTTCCCAGACTTTTGATTGCCTTTTACTTCTAACTTCTGCTTTCAAACACACAGTGATCTGAAAGAGACAACACAACCTATTTTGGTAGGTTTGCATTTCTTTTACCTCTACTACAATATACACTGCACATGTTCTGGGGAAAATGCACATCCTCTTCACAATTCAATTTCCACAACACTAGCCACATCAATTTCTACACAAGGTGTAAGTATTTATTTTTTGAACACTGGGTAAAGGCCATTTACTTAACATATAATCCAAAGGGCTATCCTCAGAGGGTTTTACCAGAGACCCACCCATCTGCCTGCTGACACTCTAACAGAGAATTACACAGAGAACAGAGGGAATTATGGCCTAATAGGATCCTATTACAGGAATTTCTACTAATACTGACCGCTACAGGGGACGGGACAGAAGGATCCCAATTCGACCTCAGAGCTTCATCGCACGCGATGGCTTTTACTCTGAGGAATTACGAATGAGAGGCTCAGTTCCGTCCACACACCTAACGCCCAAATGTATAAGACAGAAATTCATTAACCGGTTAACCAAACCAAAACCAAACCAAACCAGAACCAGATAGTGTCTCCTTATCCTATTCGGACTCACCTTATCGGAGCACGAACCCCAGGGGCTGTGGTGAAGCAGAGAAAAATGGGCGAAACACCCCGTTGGCGCCGTTCCCAGTTCGCCGCAGCCGTCCGGAGTCCAATGTCCGAGCTAGGAGAGTCCCGGCGGAGTCGCCAGAAAGTGTTACCGAAATATCGGGTCCACCTAGCTGAGAGCCAATAACAGCCAGACAGGGATAAGGAAGAGTTGCTTTATTCTGCAGAAGAAAGGAGAGCTTTGCACCTTGGTACAAAAAACTCTGTCTTACACACATTTTACAGATCCTTTATACACATTCAGACAAAGGTCCTTGCCGTGTTAACACTTGATTGGTGGTTGTCAGACCCGTGCTTTTGCTATCTGGTCAGTGAAAACTGGCTTGGGACCAGCTCTAACTACCTTAAGGCCTTGAAAGGGAAGACAGTTGAAAAGTTCAGGCTACTGTGTACTTGAAGTGTCTGCTTCCCCCTAATGGCCCCTGGTTGACATAAAGGCTGCTCTGTTAAGGGGGGTCACTAGTAACTTTCACAAAAGAAAGAAAGGTGAGAGTTAAAATTAGTTAAAGGAATCAGTTACATACAGTAATGGCAAACTTATTGACTCAGGCTTGTAGCGGTGATGGAATAAACTGCTGGCTTAAGTCAAGTCTCTGGAGTACATCCACAGCTTGGATGGGTCATTCAGTCCATTGTTCAGAGCTTCAGTTTGTAGCAAAGTTCCTCCAGAGGTAAGAAGCAGGACTGAAGACAAAATGGAGAAGATGCAGCTGCCATTTATAGTCTTTTGCCATGTGGCCTGTGCTTCCTTTGTTTCAAACAAAAAGCTGCCCAGCACATGGGTTGGAGGCCTTAGAGTTCTGTCAATAGGCATGCCCCTGCATGCCTTGCTGAGTCATAAGGTAGAGGTATCTGCCTTCTCTCAATGGGTCAATTGTATAGCTGATGGTCCTTAATGGGCCATCAAGCAGGCTAGTAGAGCTGATGCCCAAACTGTCTGAGGATGACACCCAGAAGCATAGCAAAACTTCGAAATACAGACATACATACATAGCTATAACTCATCATACAAAGTTGATACAAACACATAAATGAGATTATCATATCTGGCAAGTTATAACATTTTTTCAGATACCTTATATGGCATATCTGGCATAACTCATTACAATTTTACAATATTAATATTCATAATGTCCTCATGTCCCCCAGATTCCATACAGCGTCACACCCCCACATCCTCATGCACCTGTAGCCTTCTGCCTCCTCATCCACCCCACATACCCCCCACGCCTCCTCCTCTCTCCTTCACTGCCCCCTCTCACCCCCACCCTGCTCTTGTCCTTGACCTTTTTCCCTCCCCATCCTCTCTCCTCCACGCCCCCTCCCATCTTTTTCCCTCCAACCCACCCTCCTCCCTTCCCGGCTGGGTGTGTCTGTGTTGGCAAGTGTGTGCATACATGCGTTGTATGTGTGTAAGAGACTGTATGTCTTTGTGTAGGGATGTGTGTGTATTGCTGCATGTGTATATACCTGTGTGAATATACTTTGTAGCCTAACTCTTTGACTTTAATTCCTTTTCGTGGCTTGCACACACAAAAATTGATGACATAAAATATGTGTATTCATTTCATAACAAGTTTTTAAAAGAGAAGGGAACTCTAAGAGAAATGTATTATTTCTTAAAAAGTGGTTGTTGTTGTTGACTAGTAATTGCAGAAGAGCCGACGTATCAGACATTTCTCCCCACCTTTGTCTAGCTACATTATAAACTCTTCCTTGCAGACTCTCTTTTTATGTGTATGTCCAGCACCTATCACCCTGTAGCTCTGATCTTGATTGGGGTCTCTAGGCATTAAACAACAATTGTATTTGGGTTATTGCTGGTTATGTACTCTATGTATCATCTGACTTTTAAAAACTAACTTTATATTTGTGGATAATCTAAGCACTATACCCAGATGTACAGACAGTCTTTCCCAACCTATGTCTTATATATATATATATATAACATTAACTTTAATAAAATTTTAAAATAAATAATATGGAAGTATGTGTGTCAGTGCATGCTAGATGTGTACACATGAATACATATGTGTAGCTGCATGTAGGTGTGGGAGTCAGTTTCTACAGATTTATTTATATAGGGATATGGACAGGTGTGCATTTCTGTGGTTGTGCTCTATGGATTTGTATTTGGACTTCAGGAGTGGGCCTTTAATGGAAAAAATCATGAAAACGTTTGTGAAATTTCATTTTTTTTAATTACCCTTTTTGACTCTTTAGCTGCCAGCTCTAGCATCCTGTAACAAATAAAACCTGAAATTAGCATAATACATCTGTCAAAACAATAAATATGCCTGTTTGGGCCTTGCAGTGAAAATGAGCATGAGAGCAAGGGTGGGGGAGAGCAAGCAACGGAGGGGAGGGGGATGGAGTGAGCGGGGGCCAGGCCTCAGGAAGGGGCGGGGCAGTGGGCAGGGCAAGGGTGTTCGGTTTTCTGGAATTAGAAAGTTGTCAACCCTACAATTGGCCAGGGCTCTTGGGCCCCTAGGATAATCCGTCCCTGCTGGCCCTCCCAGCTGATGTGGTACTAGGGATGTGAACTGAGAGCAAGGGGACTGTCTCCTCCTGTATGCTCAGTGCTTTCACCTGCTGGTATGTGGGCAGTGAAGAGAAGGATCAGGAGAAAGCAGTCTGATTCAAAGGCAGCGATGAAGAGCTGGGTCTTCTGGGGGGGTGACAAGTGTGGAGACTTGGCCAAGGGGAGGTAGCAAGGGGGAAGAGTAGAACAATACTTTGGAGTAGATGGGGGTGACTGAGACAAAGATAGACAGTAGGGCATAGGAGCAGAAAGGATCAGACTTGGGGGGAATGGGTAGAAGGGTCTGTAACCATTAGAGTACAGTTCCCTCAACACCTACAATAGAATCAGGATTCCTGAGTTTCAACATCTCTCTGCTGTCAGCAAATGGCTGTGAAACCCACTGGCAAAGTGAATACTTTCTCTCTCTCTAGTGGCTGATGCACAGAGGATGACAACCTACTACTGCTATCAGTTATTCTGTTAGACCAGTGGTTCCCAAACTTTAACAGCCCACGAACCCCTTTCACTAAATTGTGAAATCTCGTGAACCCTCTCCTAAAAATGAATATTTTCAGGGATTTAAGTTTAAATTTCCTCAGTGTGAAGGATGCCCCAACTGCCGGGCCCGGAATCTATGAACCTCTGAAAAATATTTTTAATTTAAACTTTTTTTAACAAACATAGAAAAAGCAGAAACCAAAAATGTTTCGTAAAATGTTTTTTTGGCTTTTGTTTTAAAAAAAAATGGTTTCGAATAAAAATAAATTCATTTTTGGTTTTCAAAAATCAGAAAATGTTTCATGAAAACAGTTTTTGAAAATGGACCATTTTTCCGTTTCAGTTTTTTGTAAATTTTTCTTGGGGAATTTTGAAAAATGTGAAAAAAATTCAAAACTGTCTGTGAAAAATGCTTGGTATTTTTCACCCACCTCTAGTTTCAGGTGAGGTTGTGGCTGGTGGTAACAAGGAGGGCTGTGGTTCTGGCTTTAGATGAGATTTGGCAAATTCCTGGGGCTCGGGCTGGGGTTTGGGCTGCCGGCTCCCCCGCTGACGGGGGCGGGGCTCGGGCTGTCAGCCCCTACTGCCCGGCCCCGCTCTCCCTGGGGCTCAGGCTGCCAGCCCTGCGCGGAGCGCTGTGGTTCGGGCTGCCGGCTCCCCCACTGACCGCCGGGACTCGGGCTGCCTGCCCCAACTGCCCGGCCCCGCTCTCCCTGGGGCTCGGGCTGCCGGCTCCCCCGCTGACAGGGGAGGGCTCGGGCTGCTGGATCAAACTGCCCGGCCCCGCTCTCCCTGGGGCTCGGGCTGCCGGCTCCCCCGCTGACAGGGGAGGGCTGGGGCTGCTGATTCAAACTGCCCGCTCTCCCCAAGGCTCGGGCTGCTGGCTCCCCCGCTGACAGGGGAGGGGCTCGGGCTGCCGGCTCAAACTGCCCGCTCTCCACGAGGCTTGGGCTGCCAGCTCCTTGGCTGACAGGGGAGGGCTCGGGCCAGGGCCGGCTCCAGGCACCAGCCCACCAAGCATGTGCTTGGGCGGCGCCTGGAGGGGGGCGGCGCGGCGGGGCGCTCCGGCCCGAGAGCGGGGCCGCGACTGGGCTCGCCGCCCTCCCCGCGGCGCTCTGGCCGCTGGGGAGAGCGGAGAGCCCCAGCCGGGCTCTCCGCCCTGCTCCCAGCACTCTGGCCGCCGGGGAGAGCGGAGAGCCCCGGCTGGGCTCGCCGCCCTCCCCCCGGCGCTCCGGCCGGTCGGGGATTGCGGGCCCGCGGCCGGGCTCGGCGCCCTCCCCTGCCGCGCTGCGGGGGGGGGGAAGAGGGCGGGTGGCTTTTTTGCCTAGGGCGGCAAAAAAGCCAGAGCCGGCCCTGGCTCGGGCTGCCGGCTCCCCCGCTGACAGGGGAGGGCTCAGGCTGCCTGCTCAAACTACCTGGCCCTGCTCTCCCTGGGGCTCGGGCTGTCTGCCCTGCAACTGGGTCCCAGCAGAGTCCTCTAGCCGCCATTAATGAAATTTTTTCTTTCGAACCCCCTGAAACGTTCTGCGAACCCCCAGGGGTTCGCAAACCCCACTTTGGGAACCACTGTGTTAGACCAAGAGGCAGAGTTCTGTGCTGTGGATCTAATGGTTCTACCCCGGTGCTGAACCATGTGGGGTTTAATATAGTTTCATTTGAGGGAATCTCTGCTTTCAGTGTGCTTTTTTAGAAACCTAGGAAATTACTTATGAAAATATATTAAAAGAAAGTTAAGGTGGCAAAGTTAAGCACTTAAAAGTTAAGAAATGCCAGAACTAACATTGCCTGTACAACCTAAATTCAGCCCCCTTGTACATATGTATTTTGATATAGTCTTTAATCACATGATCACATACTATTTTTTCCACAGGACCCCGCCTCACTCCGTATCCCACACAATTTTATATTATTCCTCTCCATATACTGTCACTGACCACTGCGATAGATATAAGTGTTGTGATGTAGCAGTTAGTTGCAGCAAGTTATCAGATCTTCCACCGCGATCGGAGGACAGGTGCAACTGCAGCTAGAGGGTGCTGGTCTGAGCAGATGATCCAAAGGGCCTGTCTTGGCTCTAAAATAGAGGAATGTTTGAATGAGTTGTAAAACCTACTGCAGAGTTTCAGGGCCATTAGAATATCTGCAACCGCCCTCTGTAGCAGCTGATACTCCACTAGGTATGTCAGGAAACGGGAACAGAAGAGTGCTCCCCTCCATTCTATGATTCTGACACTCTGCTGCACGCTGTCAGTGCCCTCCTGAACGCCACTTCTGCCCTGGCATTCACACAGTGCCATGCGGCCTCCCTGCTCTGTGTGTTGCACTGTTGCCCTGGAAAGTTCTAGCAGGCTGTTGGCATACACCACCATGCATCACAAGGCTCAGTCGGAGCCGCCAAAGGGGATGTCGTAGAGGGAATGAACAGGATAAGGATGAGCAGGCACTAACAGCTGCAAAGTCTGGAAAAGGTGACATAGTTAAGTGTATGTTAGGCTAAATAGCTTGTGTTTGCCAAGCTCGGGCTAATGTTGTCTTTTATTGTAATCAAGAGAAGGCCTAAGTTTATCTGGCACTCCTGTAGGAGCTGGGTTTTATAATGTACTATGATAATTAATGTATGGTTTGATTTCATCTTGTCAGCCACCCTTTTTGAATAGCAGAAAGGAATGACAGACCAGAACAATCCTTATGACTAATTATGGTCATCCTTTTGTTTTAGAATAAGTTATAAAGCTACTATGGTTTCCTATATGTATACAAATTAGGAAGTAAGAGACAGGATTCTCTATTGTATCTATGTTAAGAAGATTAGAGGAATGTTGAGAGCCTGAAGCCCCAATGTGAATTGTTTTAGTTATAAGATTTAGCAAGGCTTGATTTACAATGTATTCTGCTGAATATACAATACTGCTGTCTGTATACCTTTGAAGGTTTCTGTAAGAGATTGTTTGTGTGAATGAGGAATGCATGCATCAGGAAAAGATAAGGTGGGAAAGCCATCACAAATGTCCAGATGGTCAAGAAGAAGTGAGAGACTTGGAAAGACCAGGAGACAATCAGAAAACATCCATTGTATCCAATGTTAAACATGTTAGCAGCATTGACGACCTCAGAGGTGAGGCAGGCACCCCCGAAGGCGAGACAACAAATAGAAAATAACGATGGGAATCGGGACAATAACCATCAAATAATAACACCACTTAAGGACTAATGATTACAGGATGACATTGCAAAATGCATGGACTCAAATGAGAATTTACAACTATAAAGCTGGGGTGTTTTGCCATGGAACTCTGGGTTCAGTCCTGCAAAGCCTCGGATCGCGACTGACAGAACCCAGCTCCACACTCGTGCTCAATCTAACTGGCCATTAGATTGACTCGAGCTACAACAGACTGGTAACTATGAACATCACTGGCAGGACTACGTGTGTATGTGTGTCTAAAAAGCATATGCTAACTGTGGTATTCTCAATAAATGCTGTGTATTTACCTTCCTCTATAAAAATCCCGCGTGCTTTAACACTCCTGTGCACCTAACCCACTGCTCTGCACTTAGGGTTGCCAACTTTCTACTGGAACAAAACCGAACACCCTTGCCCTGCCCACTGCTCACTCCATCCCCTCCTCCCTTTGTCGCTCACTCTCCCCACCCTCACTCACTCATTTTCACCAGGCTGGCTCAGGGGGCTGGGGTGCAGGAGAGGGCTCTGGCCTGGGGGGTAGAACCGAGTTGTTCAGAGTATGGGAGAGCCCTCCAGGCTGAGGCAGGAGGTTGGGGTGTGGGAGGAGGTGCAGGCTCTGGGCTGCGGGTTCCGGGGTGGGGCCAGAAATGAGGTGGTCAGGGTGCAGGAGGGGGCTCTGGGCTGAGGCAGGGGGTTGGGGGGGTGTGAGAGCTCTGGCTGGGGGTGCAGACTCTGGGGTGGGGCTGAGGGGTTTGGGGTACAGGAGGATGTTTCAGGCTGGGACCAAGGGGTTCAGAGGCCAGGAGGGGGATCAGGGCTGGGGTAGGGGTAGGGGCATGGGGGGGCTCAGGTGTGCAGGCTCCAGGCAGCACTTACCTCAAGCAGCTCCTGGAAGCAGCAGCATGTCCCCCCCAGCTCCTACACAGAGGTACAGCCAGGCAGCTCTGCACACTGCCCCATCCACAGGTGCTGCCCCCACAGTTCCCATTGGCCGCAGTTCCCAGCCAATGGGAGCTGCAGGGTTGGCACTTGGGGCAGCATGTGGAGCCCCTGGCTACCCCTACACATAGAAGCCAGAGGGGGGACATGTCACTGCTTCCTGGGAGCTACACGGCACCGGCAACTGGTCAGTGGCCCAGTCAGCCGTGCTGACCAGAGCCGCCAGGGTCCCTTTTCCAGCAGGTAGTCTGGTTGAAAACTGGACACCTGGTCACACTATCTGCACCAGCCCGTGCTCTTCTCTCGCAGGGCTGCACAGCACAGCTGGCAGGTGGAGTTTTGGGGCGCCAGGCTCTGCGCTCCCTGACAGAGGGCTGCAGGGCGTTCCGCCAGGCGCGGCTGGCGGGGGGGGGCGGGAAGTCCAGGCCAGGCGGAAATGCCGGGAGGGGATATTCGCTACGACGCCCGAGCTGCAGGTACAGGGCAGAGGCAGCAGCAAGGCGCGCTACGAACAGCCGTGCCAGCGCCCCGCCCCGAGCGCTGCTGCAGGGCAGCAGGTTCCCTGAGGCCGAGGAGGAGTCGGCGGCGCCGCGCACAATATAGACCCGCCCACTCTACAGCAGGGCAGAGGCGGTGAGCGCGACAGGGCGTCACCAATGCTCCGCCCCTTCCCCTCTGCTAGGCCCCGCCCATCTCCTGAAGCCCCGCCCCTCCCTCGCGGCGGCGCCTCAGCTGCGGCGGCCATTTTGTGGCGCTGCTCGGTCGGTGGCGCTGGGCTCGCGCGGGGAGCGGGGCCCGGGCGGCGATTAGCTCCTTTCTAACCCTTTTTCCGTACAGATTCCTCGGTAAGAAACCGGCAGCGTCCGGGCCTGGCCCGGCTGTGGCCCGGCCCCGCCCCTCAGCGGTCCCCTCCCTGCGCGGCCGGGCCCTGTCTTGGGGGGCTGGGCCAGGCCCGGCACGGAGCGTGTCCTCCCAGCTGCACAAAGGGGGGAGGGACTGGTCTGAGGAGGCCCCGGGACTTGGGCGGCTCCTGCCCCGGGCCCCAGCGTACCCGTGTCTCCGCCCGCGTTCGCAGGGCTCCGTTGTCGCCTGGGGCCGTAGATGCGGGCGCCGCTCACGGCCCGGCTGCGGCCTGGAGCGCACTGCTGCGCCCGCTCCCCGGGGGCAGAGCCTGGCCCCTGCGCGGCTCGTGCGAGTTGCGCGGCCTCTGCGCGGAGTAGGCAGCGCGCTCGGGTGGGCGTGGAGTGCCCGTGGTCGCGGAGCCGTGTTTTCTTCTCGCAGACAGCCTGGCGGCTTCCGCCCCTTTGTGCTCTGCGCTGTTGAATGTGAGTCCCGGCGCGGGGTTTTGGCTCCAGGGGCCTCGGAGCGGAGGATGGGAAACAGGAGTGAGCGGGATACTGACTCGCCTTTAACGTGCCAGCGTCTCGGGGCGCTTTGCGGACATGAGTGATGGCTCCCTCGGTGCGTGCAACGAGTGTTCTGCTGCGACAGTGACAAATTAACGTCAAGCTTGTATGCCTTTGGGAGGGGGCAGAAATAAAAGCAATGGCACTATTAGGTTGTGATGTTGATGTTTGTACCCTCATAGGCCCGCTGGATACAAGGTGTAAGCACAACACTTCTTACTTGGTGAGCTGACTACAGCATTTGTGGCAATCAAATTCTCCTTTTGTGGTTCACATTGTTTCACCAGTCGGTGTGTGTCAGAGGATCCTGGCATGCCTTCCCTCTAATTCCTTCTGGTTTGACTAGACCCACTGCTCAATAATAGGAAATACAACTAATCATTACAGCCTCTCTTAGAGAGACAGTTGGGTTATCCACTGTTGATAGTGGACAGGAACAATTGTTGGCATCTTTCAGTGAGAGGGCCTGGAGGCCTCTTTGCTCTTAGCTTTACAAGAAGCCTTTTGCTCTTTTCCAAAGTGAATATGCGGCCATGATGAAAAAGGAAGCTGTGCCTGGAAAGCACGTAGGGAGGAGGAGTTGGCAAAAGTGAAGTTTAAATAGGATAAAATGCCCTTATCACTAACATAAGGAATGTAACTGTATGACAGATGTTATGTAAACTGGTGTTACTTTAATCATAACTGCAGATTGGTGATACGTTCAGTACTGTAGCTTTTTCTTAGGTGCTGTAGACTATAGGAAAATGTGCTTCAAAATGGGTCCTAAGAAGAATGCATCTAGATTCAGTGTTAATACAGGAGGTTGAACTAGATAATCTCAATGGTCCCTTCTGCTGTTGGAATCTGTGAAACATGAGTCTCTGAATTTTCCTCTTTCTTGGGAGGAGAAAATATCTTGGTTCTTGCTGTATTATCTTGTGTCCTTAGACTTGTGTATCGCTTCAAGCTTCCCTTCCCAACTCTCACTGCTGGGGTTAGGCAAGTAGATCAGTGCATCTTTTTCCACCTTTAGAGAACCTCATTGCTTATTTTCACTTGTGACCTAAATTGGGTCTCATCCTAGTCTCTAGTGGATATTTGTCTACAGTGCAAAACCAATGGGGAATGTGGCAGAATTGAATTTTTTTTCAAGAAAGGCATAAATCTAGAATTATGAGGGTGATTCAGATCACAATTGTCAGTTCTGTATGGAAAAGCAGTACCTGCTTCTTACTTCATTTGGCTGTGTATGTAGGTAACACCCTTGTGAGCACCAAATTCACATGAAAGAATGTCTCTATGTGACAGTGTAATGTGGTCTTTTAAATGTTCTGATTCAAGATCTAGAAAATAACTTAGATTTGTCTAAACAAATCATGATGTTGGCTAATGGTAAATGAATTATGCTGGATGGGTACAATGGAAAGTTCAAACATGGTAGACTATTTGAAGAACGCTATTGGGTTTTGCATACTATAATGTGGTTTTTTTGTAGGATAATGTATCTTTAGCACAGTATTACTTTAGCCAATTTTTATTAGTTTTAGGTTTCTAGATAAGTGTACACAACTGGAATGTTTTTTGGTCTGTATAGTGGAAACGTTCTGAATTATCTGGAATTTCTTGGTAAAATGTTGCTTCTGCATGAAAGATCTATTCCAAATCCATACTTAAATAGATAAACATTTGTGTGAAAGCTGTCCTTCAGGTTATGTTATATCTTTTTGAATTGGAAATTACTTTTTGAAACTGGCTACTCTTTGGAGCAAATAGCAGATTCCTAATTTGGGGTTGTCTGGTCTTGAATCCTCCTTTTTTAAATAAAAAAGCATGGCTCTGTTTTGGAGATGAGTATATTTGTCATTTTAATCAAAAGTCTAACTTGTGGGACTTCAGTTTACATATTTTTCTCACTTGTAATTTTGCTGTTGGTGTCCTGTTTCCTGAAAGGTTTTTGAATGTGACTGTTTATTTTAATCTTTTGATAGTGAATTCTTTTAGATTATATGCAGTACATTTAACTCCAGTTTGTGGATGCATGTCAATACTAAATGTTTACAGCAGATGCCCCCGGTGGTCCAACTTCATGAGAAAAGGGCAACTAATTCATACTTTTTCTAATGACATGTTTCTCAATTTTTTCTTAATATATTTTTCTATAGGTACCTTCCAGAGAGCCAAGAGTATAGTGTGAGGTGGTCTATTAGGTAATGGAATAGTTAATAAGTGATTTTTTTTTTTCAGATGTAGACTCAAGCATTCCCAGTAAAACCATATAGCTATTTTGCTCACTCTTGTGATCCCTTGAATAGAAATTTAATAATCTTGAGTACAAAGAATGACTGGGTTCTGACTCTTGTATTGCATGTTAGATTAGGGCTGTAGACTGCAAACAAAAAGGAATGGGTTCCCATAGTACAGTATGTGAAAGCGCGCGTTTTCCAAAGATGAGACTTTGACATGTGTCTTAGCTCAAAAGTTTTTGCTGGTTCTTGGAAGGATGTTGATATGTGTAGTTAAGTATTTCTCAGCAGCAGCATAAGGTACTATTTTGCTTAGGTGGGGATAGGAAGGTGCAGAATTAAAAAGCAATTGACTTAATAGTGTTAGTAACAAATGGTTTGGGAAAGGTTTTATTATTCAGTATCAGGATTTGATTCTGCATTGTGAGTTTTGGGGGTCAAGGGTGTGACCCTTGCCTTCTAAAGATACATTGACTAATTCGGGTGTCTGGAAAGCGGAAAAAAAAACCCAACAACCATTGGAGATGTTAAATACTGTGTAATGAGTGTCTTCTGGCTTTTAATTTGTATGTATTCTTATGAGTTAAAATTTGGTAACAAAGTATAATTAAGCAAGTGCAATTATCAAAATGTAAGAGATTAACAAGTTTAAATTTTTTGCACTTAGTCTTGTGGTTGCTATATGATGCAGTGCTTTGTGGTGGTCTCAGACCTGAACTTTCTTAATATACAGTTCATTGTGGACTGTTACTGCTGTTGTGTTGCCTGAATTGATTTTTGCCTCCATTTATTCTTTATTGCAGTCTAAAAGTTGGTTTTAATTGGTTGCCCACAGGATTGGCTTGGCTTCTGCTACTTATTAAGAAAAAAACATCAGTCTCTGCAGGTAAGAGATTTTTGACATGAAGATTTCTTTTTATGCTTATTGACTACATGTTAAGAAATATTCTTAACAATTATGTGGAAGATATGAATTGGTATCAAAATATTTTGGTCAGTAAAAATTGCGCGCGCACACACAGAGTTTGGCTTTTTAGCTCTGATTCCCATTGGTAATCATTTTTATGGCAATGTTGTCCTTGTAAATGACTTTTCTGCCAAATTCTGAAGTAGTGCTATTTTATCAGCATATGGTAGTTTTTAATACTCTCTCCAACAATTCTCCACTGTTTGTAAATGTAGGTATTTGCTGCAGGCAATAGTTCTGCATGTTCCTAAAAGCTATAGATATCAATGAGTAAAATATATACTATTTGGGTTCTTATAACTAGGATTTGCAGTATTTAGAGAGCTCGGATATATTTATTTCTGAGAAGGTCATTAGGCTTTCTTAATTTAACAGGTGAATGCTAGTCCTTGCAAAAAAGTCTGCCACCTGCCCAGTTCTAGCTATTATTAGTCCTGTAACACATCTCGGGCTAGATACCTTCAATCCTTCCTTCAGCATCAATGCTATTCTGCCTTCTAGACTCTGTCCAAGGATTGCCAAACATGTGCATGTGTTGGTGATGGTATTGTAGAATAACACTCAGCAGGGACTAGGTTGAGCCTTCCAAACTTGTGTTTATACCTGTGAACTATATGTAAATTCAGAGGTTAGTCCAGTACCTTCTCTGTTCAACACTTTTTACATATGGCCTTAAATTACTTATTATCTTCTGTCTACGTACCCAGTTTCTGTTAATCTTCCTGAAAGTTACACATTGTGAGTGTATAACACTGACAAATATTGTCCTCTTATGTATTGCACACTTATGATAATAGCAATTATTTTTGAATCTGGAAATACAAGTAATTGTCTATCAAGATAAACATAAGCTTTTAATTGAAATGATTTCTTAATTTTAATTTAAATTAGATTTTTATTTGCATGTGGATAGTTATTCACTTTCCATTTTTAGTCATAAATTGCTAAAGTGGATTTTATACTTTTTAAATCTAGTAGAATTTCAGATTTTACATAGATTCTTCATACTTAAAATGCCCATCTGTACTGCAAAAGTCAAGATGAGGGGCTGGGCTCATTGTCAGCCTTACAGTGAGAACAACATAACCCTGAACACAATTGATAAGCCCACACTATATTTGCAACCATCACCTTCCAGTATTGAACTGGAAAGTAGAAATGCTTTAACCAGGCCGTGCTGCTCCATCATGTTTTGTAGTTTGAATCAATGGGATTTATGTATCTAAATCACTTAGGTGCTTTTGAAAATCCCACTCGTAAGAGCGTAAGTATAGGCTCCTATTTTTTGTGAATTTGGGCCTGAGGGTGGTTTTAGGAGTTCATAATTTTGTTAGTGAAATTCTAAAATGTTTATATTAACGTTGAAGCCGTTTTGTTTTGAAATGACAGATGTTATGCAACTAATAAGCTTTTATCAAAAAATACAGTTTTAACCCCTGATGTTGCAAGCACTTATGGACATGCTTTACTTCAAGCACGAGTAGTCTCGTTGGGTCAAAGCATCTAGCCATTTAAGTAAAATTAGATCACCTGTTAAGTGTTTGTATGATCAGGACCTTAATTTTCAATATTTTAATTTTGTACCTGTAGCAGTTTTGTAAAATTCAAATAAGATATCCTACCAGGAGTGATTTAAAAAAAATTCTACTGCATTTATGATTGTTAATTTTAAATTACAGAAAGAGTTTATTCTCTGTAATACATAAGTCTTACTTTTCATCCTTAGGTTTCACAGCTGCCTAAGGGGTTGGAATACCTGAATCCCATTAAAATTAATGGGAACTGGGAATCTGAATCCCAGTCCCACTAAATAGGTGACTTTGAAAATATCAAGCTAAAGTAAAACTTGTTAAATTAACAGATTATTAGGCAATTAGACAAATTCTAGCCTGTGGGCCAGATTCAGGATACTAAATGTAATTGTCTGGCATCCATAAAACATTGGGTCTTCAGAATGGAAACCATAATTTAAAAAAAAAAAAAAAAGCTTCAGGCTTATAGTTGCAGTGATAAGCTTCCAAATGTGATACAGCACTGTCTTAACTTGAAATGACAGTTCTAAGAGGTCTGAACTCCTCAGTCATCTCAATGACATGCTATCTCTGAAACCTACCAATGATTACTTAAGGACCAGATTATAAACTAGGTATGCAAAAGTGGAGCATTTGAAACAAATTTTTAATTTTCTGATTCAGTTACTGCATTTGAACATGCAACTAGAGTAACTGCATGCACACATGAGAAAATAGAGACCCCTGCAAGTGTGATATATATTTTTTAATGATCTGATGTCAATTGTAGTTCTATGAATTACAGGTAGTTATAGCCATAATGATGTGGCCCCTGGTGTAATAAAAATGCTCTCTCCCAACAGAATGAGTTTGACACTCTTGTGCTCTTTTTTAAATATCTGGTGAGATATTTAGCTTGGATTCTAAATACATCCTTAAATCTCCTGCTGTTTTGGAGAAGTTAAAATATATATTGCACCAAAAATATGTAATTACTAACCACTTAAAGTTGTATAAGTAGAAAATCCATCCAAACCACCTCTTTTTGTAAACATCTTTATTTGTCAACAGTTAATGCTCTTATATGTTATTGTGACACTCCTGGTGTATGCTTGAGGAAGTCATTATGAAAAAGTCAATGTTTTTCATTTGACAAAAGATAAAATAAGTAGTGGAAAAACGTGTGATTTTTGAGGGTATATGTGTAAAAATAATACAAATATCTAAGTTTAATCTCTTTACGTAGCAGATAATGCTGAGGACTTATGTCTCTTAATATTTAACATTTAGAAGTTGGAGTTCCTGAATACCTTAGTTGGCTGTATTACATGATTTTCAAAACTAATCAGTGCTGTAACATGGACACTCTTGGGCCCCTAGCTTTTTAAAAATAGTTTCCTGTTAAATATTTGTAATTTTGGCACGTATTTAAGTATCAGGTCCCTCTAATATGAATATTATCCTGTGATGTGACACACAAATTCCCTGTTTTATAACAGTTCAGTAATGCTGCTTTCCTTAAATTTGTAAGGATTTTCATTATAAATCACTAGTTTTGGAGATTTGTAGCCTTATTTAAGGATTGGTCAAATTTATGTTTCCTTAAAATTATGTAAATAACACTTCTCTTTTTAAAACAGAACAAAAATGTTTTAAATGCTAACATACTATTGTAGAAATCATAGCAGTTTTGGAGTAATACAGGGTTTGACAAATGGTTTACTTCTATGATGTAAACACTTCTGCTGTTCAGAAGAAAATTACACCATTACATTTGAAAAATGGTTGAGAAAACAAATTTAATTTTCAGATTTTTTACTATAAACTTAAAAACATATATTGCAAGACTTCTAGAAAGTATTGAAATGAGACCAGAATGGCCAAACTAAACACATTCCAAAACTTTTTAAAATATATTTTACCAAAAGACTGGAAAGAGACATACTTTTAAAAAATACTCGAAAGATGCTGAATATACCTTCCTTTACAATTACACTTCGTATTTCTGTGGAAGAAAGTGTTCTCTTATTGGTAAAATACCAATATGTTTTCATGTATTCCACTTTATTTAGATCACATTTTCTGTTGCCTTAGCAGATTCAGTCCCTTCAATCTAGGAAATTCTGGTAGCAAAATGTAACCAAAGCTAGAGCAGCAGCACAGCAGATAGTGTTCCAGTATAGTAGCTAGGGCACTGTTTGTTGCAGGTAATTGATATCTCTGCTGTTGCCTTTAAGGAGACAGGAAGCAGAGGGGGCAGCCACACGTCTAATGCCTACTAGGAATGGGCCAAAGCCTACATAATGTTAAAACCCATTGTTGATGGTGATTAGGGGAGGAAAAGGGCAGACTGCAGAATGCTTCAAAGGGTAGAAATGTTCCTTTTCCAGTTAGAGTGAAACACAGACTGCTAGAGAGCATAAAGTTAGATGCCTTTGATCTGTTGGCCATAATGCATGGGACTGCTCATTTCCCCAAAAATGGTGGTAGCCGCCTGTTTTGCCTGAATATTTAGTTCAACCAGGTGTCAGTGTGGATAATCTTTGAATTTTCTGTAACCGTGCACAGCAATATTACTCAACAGTTCAGAACAGGAATTGGAGAATAAGGTCTTCATCAAAACTGCTGGGGGAACTTAGGGAAGCAAATGTAACTGAGTTTTGAATTTTACTTGTACACTGAGAAATAATGCTTTTAGTGTGGCAGAAAGTGCTGTGGGATCTTATGATCACAATTGGTCAGGACTTTAGTTTTACATCCAACTTTGGTAGCACATTGCCTCCTAATGATGCAGTAGCCCATCTGGTTTGTAATTAATTCCCTTGTGAATATCTAAAACCATTTACTGTGGCATATAGGAGTTTGCAGAGGTCTTCATTCAAGTATTGAACAGGCTTTCATTGCTTAATGAGGGAGGTAATGGGATTCTAGGGGAGGAGAGGATCAGGTGAAGGGTGATGCTGGTAACTACCCAGGACAAGAAACTGGCTTCTGAATCAGAATTGGACTAGGCTTGGCAAATCTAAAGCACTGAAACCTTATCCTCCTGCTAAGTGTGTGTTTAGGTTAGGAAAGAACCTGAGGAAAACTAAGGTGTTTGAGATTAGCTAATTCTGACCTAAACTTTTTCCTGGTGTATACACAGGTTAACTCCTTTTATCTAGAGTTAGCAGGCTGAGGTCAAACCTAAACTTCCTCTGTGGTTGACCTCAACTAGTTAAATTGAGGTTAGCATATTTTACTTATGGCCTTGGTCTGGAGATTTAAGGTAAAAATGTAAGCATGTCCTAGCTAATATGCTAACTATCATTCTAAGTCTAGTTTAGACAAGACACTCTGCCTTTTACACTTGCAAAACTGGGTAAAGACAAGGGAACCTAGCTATAATGCATGTTAACATCACACCTTTATATCCTAGGGCCTTTTGTCTATAGTAGCAAAATAGTTGGGGTTAACTAATAAGCATTAGCCAACTCCAGCCTAACCTTGATCTCTCTTCCTAATCAAGTTAAAAACCATAGCACAGGGTTACATTTCACTGTGTAGCTTGTACCACCCTCAGTGGGGAGGGAAGGGTGACCACTTCTAAGGAGTGATGACAGTTCAGACTGTCCCTCACTATTAGTATGGTTCACAACCTGCACTGTGGCCCCATCCTTCTCCAGCTGGTATATGAGTTATGGCCCACAGTGAGAGGTAGAACTCTGTTTTTCTTTGCCACTGTCACAGACCTTTAGCTCTAAGGTCCAGAATAGATTAGGAAAATGTTTTTAAAACATTCATACTGTTTTTAAATACCATTTATCTTGTGTAGGTTAGGAGGTGAACTTAGAGTTGATCTCAACCAGCCAACGCATATTTAAAGGTCTTAATTCCTGTCTACGCTAGATGCTTAGGCACTATTTTAAAATGCTGGTATTTCCCTAGTCTGGACGGGCCTAAAGGGAGAAGGAAGGATGGAAATGGCTATAGATTTAGGCCAAGTTTATTAACAAATGAGTTAGGCCTCTAAATCCAGAGTTAGGCACCTAATTAAATGGCCTAATTTTTAAAAAGTGGCGAGCACGCAATATTGCTATTGAAGTCATTGGAAACTATTGAAAACTTAGAAAATGTAAAGCCATTGAGTTAGTGGGTCTAACTTAGGCACTCATTTTTGAGAATCTTGGCCCTAAGGTTTACATAATTACAGTCACCTGGGATACCATATAGCTGTGCCCATGCCCTGGTTCTGATCCACAGATCATTAGGCCTTGCTCAGGCTTTGCCTTTAGGCAGCAAGTGAAAGTTGGGAAAATATTGTTTAGAACTAGTTTTAAATATTGGAGTTTGCAATTCTGGGGCATGTTCCATTAATAAAGTGTATCTGGAAGCATATTGTTCATACTGGGGTAATGCTCAAAGGTCCTGTTAGGATTGGGATCCTATTTTGGTAGGTACTGCATTAACACAGAGGAAGATAGTCCTTATCCCAAAGAACTTAACCTCCCCCTCCCCTCTTGTTTTTGGGTTAGGGGGCGGTAAATGTGCTGTAAAGAAACACAGTAAAAAGAAATTGAAAACTGTGATTAAAAATTTGACCAAGCTAAATTTAAGGCTATGATTAATTCCAACTAATTTCCTTTCCCCCTCTGTTTGTAAAGATTTTGTATTTAAGATCTGTGCAAAAGAGAAGGTCTTAAACTTTATGCAAAGTATTGCGCTTTTTCTGTTCAGTCAGAGCACGAGTCTTTTAAGTATACAAAAGTGTCTTATTGTTTCAGTTTTCTTCCAAGATTCAAGGTGTGCGGTATGTTTTTTGCATGTGACTACTGAAGTTCAATTGCTTAGCTGAAACATTAAGTTTTTTGTACATTCCACTAAATATTGAACCATCTGAAGTAATAGTTCTGATTTAACCTCACTCTTGGTTTTTGTATTGACACTTGTTTGGGTCTCAGGCTGAGTTTTCTTTAAAATCTTGATTTAACAGATTATTTTGGATTTTTTGGTGCAAACCTTGAGTTAATCTTGTGTTGTAAATGTTTAATATTTTATTTGAATAAAAGTCTAGAACTTAATATGCTTTAATTTTCAAGATGTCTTTAGGAGTGTGTAAACAATGTAGTAGATGGTGTCTGTAGGTAAATACGTGGTATCATAAACAGTAGTCTGACATAGCCGTTGCCTTTTCTCATCTGCAGGTGTGTGTTGTTTCAGCGCAGCATGGCTGTGGTCATCCGCTTGCAAGGTCTCCCGATTGTGGCGGGGACCATGGACATTCGCCACTTCTTCTCTGGATTGACCATTCCTGATGGGGGCGTGCATATTGTAGGGGGTGAACTGGGTGAGGCTTTCATCGTTTTTGCCACTGATGAAGATGCAAGGCTTGGTATGATGCGCACAGGTGGTACCATTAAAGGGTCAAAAGTAACGCTGTTGCTGAGCAGTAAAACTGAAATGCAAAACATGATAGAACTTAGTCGTAGGCGTTTTGAAACTGCCAATTTAGACATGCCACCAGCAAACGCTAGCAGGTCTGGACCACCGCCTAGTTCTGGAATGAGTGGTAGGGTAAATTTACCTACTACAGTACCTAATTTTAACAATCCTTCTCCTAGTGTAGTAACTGCAGCTACTTCTGTGCATGAAAGCAACAAAAACATACCCACGTTCTCAACCGCCAGTATGGGAACTGCACCTCCAAATCTTGGAGCTACCTTTGGTAGCCCAACGTTTAGCTCAACTATACCTAGCACAGCATCCCCTATGAACACAGTACCACCCCCACCAATTCCTCCTATCCCATCTATGCCATCTTTGCCACCAATGCCTTCTATTCCCCCCATACCTGTCCCGCCTCCTGTACCTACGCTGCCCCCTGTTCCCCCTGTACCACCAATACCCCCTGTTCCTCCTGTACCACCAATGACACCTATGCCTCCTATGTCAGGAATGCCTCCTATGAATCCTCCACCTATAGCACCTTTACCTACTGGAATGAATGGGTCTGGAACAGCAATGAGTATGAACAGTGGCTTGAATCCATTGTTTATGGGTCCTATGAATCCTGTAAATCCTATTCAGATGAATTCTCAAAGTGGTGTGAAACCCCATTCTATCAACCCAGATGACTTGTATGTCAGTGTTCATGGAATGCCCTTTTCTGCAACAGAATCTGATGTGAAAGACTTTTTCCATGGACTCCGTGTGGATGCAGTACATATGCTGAAGGATCACTTAGGCCGAAATAATGGAAATGGACTAGTTAAGTTTTTCTCTCCTCAAGATACTTTTGAAGCACTGAAGCGAAACAGAATGCTGATGATTCAGCGCTATGTTGAAGTTAGTCCTGCAACAGAGAGACAGTGGGTGTCTGCTGGAGGCCATATAACTTTCAAGCAAACCATGGGTCCTACTGGACAAACCCATCCTCCGCAGACGCTTTCTAGGTCCAAATCTCCTAGTGGACAGAAAAGGTCACGGTCAAGATCTCCTCATGAGCAGGGTTTCTGTGTTTATTTGAAAGGTCTTCCATTTGAATCAGAGAACAAACATGTGATAGATTTCTTTAAAAAGTTAGATATTGTTGAAGACAGTATTTATATAGCTTATGGACCCAATGGGAAAGCAATTGGTGAAGGCTTTGTTGAGTTCAGGAATGAAGCTGACTACAAGGCAGCTTTGTGTCATCATAAACAGTACATAGGGAACCGTTTTATTCAAGTTCATCCCATAACCAAAAAGGGTATGTTAGAAAAGATAGACATGATTCGGAAAAGATTGCAGAATTTCAGCTATGATCAGAGAGAGGTCATGATGAATACTGAGGGAGAAACAGGCCCGCCAAAGTTGTGTGCACATATATCAAATATTCCATACAATATTACAAAAATGGAAATCCTTCAGTTTCTAGAGGGACTGTCAGTGGAAGAAAACTCTGTACAAATTCTTGTTGATAACAACGGGCAAGGTTTAGGACAAGCACTGGTTCAGTTCAAAACAGAAGATGATGCTCGTAAGTCAGAGCGCCTCCACCGTAAAAAGCTGAATGGAAGAGATGTTATTTTACGTGTAATCACCCTAGAAGAAATGAGAGAAATTGAGAGAAATCCACCATCCCAAGGGAAAAAGTTGCTGAAAATGCCAATGCAAGGGAATGCGGCAATGCCAGGAGTGCAAAATGCTGGTGGGGATGAGCATTCCTTTATGGGTGGTAACTCAAAAGATGCAAATAATGGCCCTCCATTTAATTTTCCCAGTAATTTTAGTGGGTCTAACACATTTGGTCCCCCTCTTCCACCGCCAGGAATGGGTGGCTTTGGTGATTCTAGACCAGGAATGCCTTCAGTTGGAAGTAGTGGTTTACCTGGTGCTGGTATTGATGTCCCAGGTTTTGGGAGTGGTCCTAGTAATCTGAGTGGACCATCAGGTTTTGGAGGGGGACCTCAAAACTTTGGGAATGGGCCTGGTAATTTAGGTGGGCCTCCTAGCTTTGGTAGTGGCCCTCCTGGTATTGCAGGTGGTCTTGGACATTTAAGTGGACCTCCAGGGTTTGGACCTGGACCAGGAAACTTACATATTAGCGGACCCCCTGGTTTTGGAACAGGTTCTGGAAAGCCAGGCCCAACTGTCATTAAAGTGCAAAACATGCCTTTTACGGTATCAGTGGATGAAATTTTGGATTTCTTTTATGGTTACCAAGTGATCCCAGGTTCCGTGTGTTTAAAATACAATGAAAAGGGTATGCCCACAGGAGAAGCAATGGTTGCATTTGAGTCTCGTGATGAAGCAATGGCAGCTGTTGTTGATCTAAATGACAGACCTATAGGTTCGAGAAAAGTCAAACTTGTTTTAGGGTAGCCGTTCATATAAAATGTTTGTAGAATAGATATTCATAGTGCTGTGATTAATTCATCCAGATTGTTTTTATAGTATTTCCAGGGTAGAACCTGTGGATTGTTTAAATTGCAAACAAATTTTGTTTTGAGAAGGCAGAGCACTGGTTTAACCATTTACAGAAGAATCACTGCAAGGATAAGTGTGCAGTGAATTTCCCAGTACGGCTGTGTGGAGAAGAAAGACAGATTCTTATTCACCAATAGAAAAAGTTTGCTAAAGCTAAATTGGCCACATAATGCTTATCAAGGAATCTAGATTGGTTTTATGTAGTTTTGGATTAGGGAAGTAGTTATGTATTAAGATGAAGTCAGTGAGTGTGTGCTATTGCAAGCCACTGTAAAACAAGATAGCTATTCCTAGATTTGGTTAAAAGCTGGCTGAATTTGCTTTGTTACAGGTCAAAGCTTTGTTTAAAGTCCTAAATTTACTTTGCAACTGAATGAATTCTCAGTGTACACAGATTAACTGTTTTGTGTATGTACCATTATTGTTTTTCAAAGGTTCTTGCTGTATGTGAACAGTCAATTATGCACATTGCTGATGTGTCTACCAAACTAATTCCTATGCATATGAGCAGAACTGTTCTGTAAAATTCAAGCTGTTCTTTGTGGAATAACCTTTAGTTATTTTTATTGTTGCATTTAAAACTGTGCAGAATAAGACTTTTGCCACATAAGTGTAGGTATAACCTCAAATATATTGAGTTGACTGTTTACTTAAAATTGAATTATAAAGTTGATGCCATACAAGCAACAACTAGAAAACACTCATCATTGTTTAAGTAGCTTGATTTGTTAGGATTACATAAATCAGTTGGGATAGGATCGTCAGCACTAGTTTGGATATTTAATGTAGTTCTCACATCTTTGGAACTACTTACATGGAATGTCGCATTTAAGAGAACCAAAGGGATTAATATTACTAGAATATTGGAGTCCAGTTAAAGTTTTAAGAATAGTGTAAAACATATTAAAGACATTTTTGAAATTACCAGCGACTCTGAATATTGCTATGAGACACTTCAGAGACTAAATTTTATGTTCCCCAAAAAACTTGAATCTACTTTCATTGAGTTATTGCGTATTTTTTCAATAAAGTTATGTTTAATTCCAATTCTGTAAAGAATTGCCATTTTCTTTACTGTGCAGTAAAGCCTTTAATGGAGAATAGAGAATCAGAAAGCAATTTTACAAAAGAGTGAAAAGTAGAACTCGCAGTTTGTCTACACTTATAAAAAAATTCAGACTCTTCTCTTGGTCTGAAAATCCCACTATTCCCTGCAAATCATTGTACTTAAACACAGCAGTCTATAAACTATTCTGTTTGTTGGTTGAAGAAAAATGGTGCCTTTTAGTGTTGCATATCATGGAACACTGAAGTATGTAGCCTGGCATAATTTAGAGGTGCAAGTGGCAACAGTTTTATTCATGTGGTGTATAGGAGAGATTTGAAAGCCTGTGCAACACTACATCCTGAGAGGATTTCACAGTACAGGAATTTTTGGAAGGATTGTATAAAGGTGTACTACAATAAAGAGGCAGTTGCATTACACAGATGCTTTTGTAATTCATGAGTATAAATTTTTTTTGACAGATTACTAGGTGGTGCTCTGACTTTGGAAAAGTGATGTGATTGTATATACTGTTTAAAATTAAGCCTACTGTTAATAAAACTGTCTCTGAAAATTCATGTTATGCATTTTAACAGTCTTTGGGGATATTGTTTCAACAGCAGATTTTTTTTTCCTCTTTGAAAGGCTGAAAGTTCTGTTACTGATGTCAGAAAGATGGGATATTTGAATAGGAGACAAAATAAGTCTTTCAGTTTATTTTTTTAAAATTTTGCTCTGTTCTTAAAACAGTACATTTTTATTAAAATTTCATATTATATTGCAGTTATTATTTGGGTGCTGTTTCTTCATATTTCATACTAGAATAAAAATATTGAAAAGGAAAACCTGCCTTCATTGTTCACAGAATTAATTGAATTAAGAATTTATTAGTATGTGGCTTGCAGAAACTGGTGGTAACTGTATTTCAAGCTTGAATGAATCACAACAAAGCATTTCTTGTTGTGAAATGTAATTAAACTACCGCTATCTGGAATTTGATTCCTTGTGTATCTAAGATTTAATACAGTGCTGTGCATCTTGCTCCTCTTGGTATTCGGGTGTGGGATTTTTGGTATACCTTTCAAAATACTCTAGATATTGCTTTCACTGTGAAACATGCTTGTACACATGTTCCTTCAGACTTTCTAACAAGTTGCAGGTTTGTGTTGGAAATCTTTCATTTTCTGATTATTTTTAATTTTCTGTATGGTCTAAAAGATTTGTAAAGCTGTTTCATAAGTTGTGCATTTGTAAATGCTTTAATTCTGTTTTCAAAAATTTATGTAAATGTGCTGTATTTGGAAGAGGAACTTTCTAATGAAGGGTTTGAGTTTTCTTTTCTGCATCTTGCCAAACAGCTGATACACTCATTGTCCTTTAGTGTAATGGATTAGTAAATATATCTCTGTAAAATATATACTTGTAAGTATTTCTGTGGATTTCTCCATAAATATTAAGAAATCCTATTTGCCTAGAGAGTTTTGAGGTATATTTTGTAGAAACACTGTAGTTGTGCACTTTTACAATAGTTAAATATATTAATTTCTTAAAGCTAGTGTAAAGTATGCATTGTGCTTGAATTAGTTGAAAACATCAGTCATACACCAAGTTGCCACAGCAACTTTTTCATGTTAGACAAACTGTCCTAAACTGTTAAAATCAAAGTAATGAAAATTTAGGATACCATTTATCCATAACTTAAACTTCATACAGAAAAAATTCCGAGCTTACAGGTGTCGGGTAGCTAGCAACAGTAAGACGTTAATAGATGGTGGTGGCAGCCTAGCAGATGTTGGTTATTAAAAGTAGGTGCTGCTTGTCAGTTACCTTGGCTAATTTGAAATGGTAAAAACAGAAGTTATTAGTCTGAAGGGTCTAAATATCTGTGGCCCTTCAACTTGTAAAATTATCACTCAGAAAAATTTATCGTGTAAAAATATGGCAAATATGAATCTTGGGCTTATTAGTAAACAAGTTCAACAGTGTGTATAATTATATTTTTATTAACACCTTATTTAAAAAGAGGCTTATAATTGACAGGGAAGAATTGTTACTATCAGGTGCCACCATGATATTAAATCTAAGTATTTTTTCATGTTAAAAAAATAAAGCTGCTACTTTTAATACTCCAAGAAAGAATGTTTCCTTGCACAACAAATCATATTTTGGGAAAGCTAAGACTTTATTAATAAAGGAATACTGTCATTTTAAAAATCTAAATATTAGTGATTGGGGTTCTGTTGGTTTAGAAAATTGAAGGTTATGTCCTTTACAGTAAAATAAGAGCAAGAGTATCCTTTTCATAATAAGTTTACACACACAAATGTCCATCCTCAGAGTTTATTTGGAGCAGGAAGGGATATGGATAAACCAACAAGAGTTCATGGCAGATTACACTGAGCTCTTGAGAGAATTCCACAAATAGACCGAGTTTTGCTTGATTTTGGCTGCAGTTTAGAACTCACATGTGTTCTCCTAAGAACATGTGAAAAAAATAAATCTTGTCAATAGCTGTTATGTATATTTCTGTAGGATTTTTTTTGTAGAATAGGGAATGGAGTTCTTAACAAAGGACGAGCTCATCTCAGTTACCATAATAAACACTTTTATTAATTCCATATCAATTCTGATTCATTTGGTTTTAAGTTGTGTGTTGGAGTTTCCTCTCTGATTTCTTAAAGTAAATGATTGTAGCACATGTCAGATCCCAGAATCAAAGGACTTCACTTTTTTTATACAAATCTGGAATTTAGTGTAGGTGGAAGTCTGCAGTCTATATGTCCTCTGCAGTAAGATTGCTTGATTCTAGTTAATTATTTTTAGTGAGATTCAGTAGCTGGACTAACATCTGGGAAACATTTATATTTAAACTCAAAAGATGCTGTCAAACTGAGGATTTTTTTTTAAATTGACTTTTCTAAAGTATTTGCTTACCCTTTAGATAATATGTACATGATTTAAAAACGGGTTTTCTGCTCTCCTGCTTGTTTATTGGGGCAGAGCTTTCAGAAAGGGAAAGTGTGTAAGTCTGAGAACAAGGCCCTCTTTCTCCCCCACCCCCTTGCAGGCTCTTGCCTGCTGCCTCTTCAGTTTGTTTAGCTGCTACTGGAAAACACTCTTGCAGGGCCTTGAAGAGTAGTGATGGGGACCTCATGCACAGAGCAGTGCTTGATGTCACACTAGTGCATGAAAAGGGAGTACAACTAGCCATCAGCAAAACAGGGAAAGTGACTGTACGCTGGTGTCATGCACAAACTGAAACTTGAAAACTTTTTTCTAATTATTTCTAGTTATAAGACTTTTCCATTTTAGGTAGGCACAAAATTGTAAAATAGTTTTCAAGTTATTTTCCTTTAAAGATTTTGCCTCAAAATGAAAAATCTTTATCAGTTGCTAGTATTCTCTCCATAATTGAGTTTTGTAGCTCTTCTCCTGCACTGTTCCTGGTGTCTGCTCTTGTGAGTGTGCTGTAGCTCCTTTCCATAGAAATGATTTTCCTGACTCAGTAGGTCTCAAGGGTTTATTTTTTTCCCAAATGGAAAAGGGCCTGAAATTTCTATGTTCTGGGGAATACTTCCCACCCGCTGCGTCTGGATGTTCTTGGCTCAGGTCTTCCGTCATTTTGAGTCTGAATGTTGAATTGTCTGGTAATGATAGTTTTATAAGCTTGCCTCTCCTTTGTTTTAATGCACTTCTCTCTCTCACTGCTCCAGTGTGTCTCAACATATGGTTCATGTGCGTCAAAATGGATGGTTTAGCCTACACCCTTTATTTTCTACATTTGCAAATAAGTTGTCTGTGCAGGTTCCTGTATGTGGTAACCCTCAATTTTTTTTTTTAATGGGCACAGTCCCAGTGGGACAACGTTGTGTATGTTTTTTTTTCTTTTTTTCTTTTGCAGGAGGGAGGGGAATGAAACAAGGTAGCTGCTTCTAGGGACCTTACAGCATCATAGATCTGAACTTAAATTTGCTTGTTTTCTCTGCTTTCAAATTGTGGCATGTCCTCATGTTGTATATGAAATGGTCCTTAAGTGCAATTGTAGTTCCCAGATGTTTCCCAAATATACTAAAATAAGCTTTGGAGCCTGGTAAAGAAGATTGACTTGCACCAACTCAATTTTTATAACCCTCCAGTTGAATACCCACTTGAAAGTGAAAAGATGGTTTTATGTTTCCCCCTTTGGAAACTTATTTTCCTCATTTCTTATTACCTATAAACTACTGTGGCCTTTCCTCACTTCATCATTTGTATATTAGTTCACTACAGAGTTACTACAGCTCTGGGAATAGGGTTTAATGAGTGTTCTCCTGGCTGACTCCAAGGCTGTGCAGCACAGAACTGTGCAATGAAGACAATGGATGAAAAGTACAATTTCTTTGTAGTCTCTACAATGGGAGATGTGTAGGATCTGTCATATAATGCAGGAATCTTCTTCTACCAAAGTACTCTTGCTTTTCACACTTTGCCTTTTGGACCTATCACTATAGAATATATATAAATGGTGACTTGAAAACTTCATGAAACAGCTGTTCTCCACATCAGTAGAAACCCAATATTCAACCAAAATTGAAGGCAGGTTTGGGTGGAAACTGAAAGTACAATCTAAGTCTATACTAGTTGAAACAAAAACCAGACAAACAAAACTTCTTTGGCTAATTGAGTGAAATTTTGAACTGTTACTCTTTCCCTCTCCCCCCCCCCCCCCCCCCAAAAATCAAGAATTCATAGTTTTTTGTCTAGTTTTCAGGTACTTATAAGGCTCTCATTGCTATAATATCTGCTACTTGGTCTTTTAACTTTTAATCAGGACTGTTCCATAGTTGCTGAAATTTGCTCCAGAATTTAAGCTTTTATTTCAGAAATGTTTCTAGCTCTTGTGGATAGTTTAACTAAAGCAATGTTCCCTGCTTTGAAACAATACATATGAAGGGTGTGCAGTGCCCATATTCATTTCAGTGGGAGGTTTAACTGAAATACCTACACTCTCTTCATTATTTCACTGATTATTTTGGCAGAAACCTCCAGGTATTCTCATGATACCAGTGTGTTCCATTCTATACATTTGAGGTAGGCAAAAGCCACAACTGTGCCCCCTTCTGACAATTGCTACAGTGATATGCACTGGCAATTAAAAAAAATCTGCTGCTGTACAATGAAAGCTGAATGTCGTGATGGGACAGCATTCATGTTTTTTAAAAGCTGCTATTTAGTTTATTTTCATAACTAATTCAATAAAATCTCCATTTTAAAATATAAATAAAGCTGGCCTAGCATTTCCAGACTACCATTCCAGCAGAACTTAGGTTCAGTCTGCCATGGAATAAGCAGAGCCTTGCTCATAACACTGTACATTTACTTAGAGCTTTTCATTTGAGGCTCTTAATGTTTTACTGAGGTTGGGTAAGTACAGTAACTCCTCACTTAACGTCGTAGTGATGTTCCTGAAAAATGTGACTTTAAGCGAAACAATGTTAAGCGAATCCAATTTCCTCATAAGAATTAATGTAAATAGTGGGGGTTAGGTTCCAGAGAAAAAAGTTTCGCCAGACAAAAGACATATGCGGTTTGACTCACAGCTGTGACTAGGTAAGTGAATATTCTCTGGCCCCAGAGCTCTGGTGAGGGTGTGGGCCAACAACACCCCCGCTCTTAGGCCTGCAGAGTCCTCCCCATGCAAGCTCTGCGGGTTTGGGCTCAACATGAGAGCCAGGCAGAGCAGGCAAGCTGCAGCACATAGGAAATGACGCTGTGCTGCATCCTTCCCCAGCACCCGATGGGGATGTCTGCTAGCCTCTGAGCAGCAGATCACACAAATGCCTGCTCCAGTTAGTTACTGAACCACCCCCCTCCCCTCCCCGGGGTGCTGGGGAGACCAGTCGTCTCCTAAGGGAACCAATCTGCCAGGTTGCATGGTACGCTTGGGACACACAACGCAGAGGTACTGGGCCTCTAGATCCCTGCACAGCTGGAGACAACCATAGGCTTCTGGGGCCACAAGTGCTGACTTTTCAAACTGCCGGGGGGTGCTTGACCCCCGGCTCTGCCCCCGGCCTCACCCCACCCCTTCCCCCAAGGCTCTGCCCCCACCTCTTCTTGCTCAGTTCTGCCCCTGAGCATGCCACGTCCTTGCTCCTCACCCCTCCCTCCCAGCCTCCCTGCACGCCACGAAACAGCTGATTGCAGGAGGCGCGGAGGGGGAGAGGGGAGGCACTGATCTCTGGGGCTCGCTGGCAGGCGTTGGGAGTGGTGGTGGAGGGCGCAACTTTAAACTAGCATCTTCTCTAATAGAACAGCGACTTAATAATGAAACAACTTTAACCAGGACGACTTTAAGTGAGGAATTACTGTATTATGAGTCTGCTTCAAAAATAAACCCAGGTGGAGGAGGGCGTGACCTGAACTATTGACACTTTCTCAAGTCAGTGGCAGATTAGGGTATTGAATGCTTTTGTCTTCAAGTTGATGGCATTGGTTAAAGGGACACTGGTCAAGTTTAGTCCAACATTTAGGCTTTCTTCATATGAGCTTTAACAAGATTAGTAGAGATGTTAATATATTTTTGAAAAACAATGGAATTTTCTTTAAATGTAAACATAGCCCTGCAGTTTATACAATCTAAATATTGCAGCATTGAGCAAGTGAATGAGAACTAGAAAGCAAAACAAAAGTGAAAGGCAAGTTAAAATGGGTGCTATTTAACATAGTAATCCAAAATGTAAAAGGGTAAGTAAGCTCTGAAAATCCCATATGGTCTATTTTTCATGAGAGTTCATGGGCCTAAATCTGCTTCCATTAAGTAAAGGATAAAATATATTTACTTCAGGGGGAGCAGTTAAGTCAATGCTGAGCACTTATGAAAATCCTGCCCTAGATGTTGTTTGTTCTTAAAGATTAACACAATTTGATATATAATTTTTTTTTATAAAGAATAGTCAGCATCATTTCCTCCCCCTTCTATTTTGTCCCAGGTCAAACACAGTTTGGGTATAAAAAATATTTTAGGTCAGGGGTCGGCAACCTTTCAGAAGTGGTGTGCCGAGTCTTCATTTATTCACTCTAATTTAAGGTTTCGCGTGCCAGTAATACATTTTAACGTTTTTAGAAGGTCTCTTTCTATAAGTCTATAATATATAATTAAACTATTGTTGTATGTAAAGTAAATAAGGTTTTTAAAATGTTTAAGAAGCTTCATTTAAAATTAAATTAAAATGCAGAGCCCCCCGGACCGGTGGCCAGGACCCGGGCAGTGTGAGTGCCACTGAAAATCAGCTCGCATGCCACATTTGGCACGCGTGCCATAGGTTGCCTACCCCTGTTTTAGGTAAACTGGCCACATTGACTAGTATTATATTTAAATAAAAAGACTTTAAAGCATATACCTAAAAGTGTACCTTCAGGAGTTCGTAGAAATGTCCTATTTTTTTTTTTTTTTTTTAAGTTTAATACCTGAAATTTGGTCCTAATTCTCTTCTCTTTGCTGGAGAACATTGGCACGATCTCTGGCAGATTTGAATGTCACACAAATGTTTAAACTGAGGAGCAATTCTCTTTACTCACAACTGAGGCAGGTGGGCATACTCATTCTTAAGGAGGGAGAGAGACTTTGTGACATCA
Source organism: Emys orbicularis (assembly GCF_028017835.1). NCBI lineage: Eukaryota > Metazoa > Chordata > Testudines > Emydidae > Emys > Emys orbicularis. The sequence continues at coordinate 33,112,155 of NC_088694.1, read as the reverse complement.
CTCTTCGTTCCCCTAACAAAGAGGCTGGTTTTTGGAGACTGGGTACTTTTTTGTTAGCTGTCCTTTTTTTGCTCTAAGGCCAGAATTTTCATTTTAGAATAATTTAAGTCTGTAGTCCTTATGGCTGCAAAGACCACTTCAAACTGAACCGAGAGTAGAATTATGTCATTACTAGAAAAGTGCATCTGTTTAACTCGATTGAATTAAACTGATGCAGAAACTGACTTAAATTTATTTAACCTTTGTTTATACAAAGTCAGTAATGTACTGATTTGCAGGCAATGTGAGAGAGCTCCAAAAGATGTGAACTGCCCCATTTATCTCAGTGGGGTGATTAATTTTGAAAGTAAGGATAACTTAAGTTTCAACAGTAATTCTTTCCCTGGTGGTCAGAGTGCATGAAAGGAGTAGGGTGATTGTATCAGGAAGTCCTGCACAGACCACTGAGTGGTATCTCAGTTTAGTGTCCTGAAGGGGTGTAACTTGGGAGAGTATGACTTTGTCTCCCTCCTATTCGGTTCATGAAAGCGAAATGAGGACCGGATATTTCAAACAATAAAAAAATCTATTCCAAATCTTGATGCTCCTGTATAATGGAAGAATACAGATATGAGGGGCATACTGGTGGAGAAAAGGCATGGGCATAAGCAGTAATTGCTGTTAAAATACAGTACCTGCCCAGTGTTTTGGCCTGGCTTTATGACGTGGTGTGGCATCTCCTTCCCGGTACCAATAATTTTCATTAATGTCTAGTCCAATGGGTGTCTCTGATCCTTGTTAGTTGCTACTATAATACCAGTAATAAGCCAAATATTTTCTACTGTGCAACAAATATATCTTTTGTACCTTTATAAATATTAAACTTTACTCACCCAAACTTAGCTTGATTTTTCTTCCTCAGTGAACACCAAATGAAAAGAAATATGTTCACCGTCTTGGAGTTATCAGTCTAATGAATTAAACATTTTATATTGGGATATTTCACCTTATTCTGAGACTAGCTAGTATTACTCTAAGTAGATGCAGTGACACGTACTGTTTGTTAGGGCCAAAGGGAGCTAAGACCCATCAATAATGTCATAACTAAGTATTATGGTGGCTGTACTGCAGGGTGCAGTACCTGCCACTACTGGGGGACTCCTATCCCTGCAAAACACCTCCAGTTGAAGTGGAAGGAATTCATTTGAAAATACAGGTTTTCTGTGACAATATGCTGCGGAGTATTGGGGCTGTCTGCAGCCATATGCACCCCCTGGAGTCCTTGCAGCATGTGGGCAGTAAGTAGAGGAGGGAGTAGTTAGAGCAGGGAGCACAAGCCTTTGGGCTAGCCTGATTCTGAGACAGCAGGGGAGTGGGTTGTGGTGGCAGATTGTGTGTGTGTGTGTGTGGTGAATGAGGTGGTAGGTTTACTGGTGTATGGGGGGAGGAGAGGTAGACTGGTCAGGGAGAGATTGGGACTAGAAGAGAACAGCAAAGGGGGGACACAAAGGTAAATACTGTGTTCTCCCATCTTGCCCTTTACTATAAAGTGTCCCTTTTGTTCATTGTGAATGGGGGAAAAGGAAGAGACAACTTCCCGATAACCTTTTGTTCTCCATCAAAATTCTTCCCCGTGACCCTTTTCCCCTCCATAGTGTCAGCTTTTCACTTTGAAAATATGATCAACCTGCAAGGAGTATGTAGATGGCTATTAGTGAGACAACCTCACTAATTCCACGACTGGGCAGTCGTCAGAGAAGTCCAGAATATCTCAAAATATTCTAAAGGAATTGATTCTGGACCTCTAAAGTCGCCTATCTCAATCATTTTTAGTACAGTGCAGGACAAAAGAAGCATGTGGCCAGGATATCACATCACAGTTAGGGCTTAATAGCGTTATATCACTGATGTTATTGCTAAGCTTAATCCCGCAGTTGATCGTCTTAATTGGCATCACTACAAATCTTTTGCAGACTGGGTGCTGCTGATGGACCTCCTATGAAAGACTTTGTCTTGCGTAAGAAGTCACTAAAATGGTATTCATGCTGTTTATACAGCATACCCCACTATGAAACAGTTCCCATAAGTTCCTGCCCTGAAGTACGTACAGTATAAAGCCATGAATATGGACAATGCAGAACAAACACAGAATGATGTATGATCAACTGGAATGTTTCATTAAAAGGATGGCTTTTTTTTTTAAGGGTTTATTAAAGAGATGGGCTGTGTTTGGCATACATTTATTTGAGGCTGTTCCAGGCACAAAGGATGGCATGAAAAACCTGACTTTGGGAATTGTGGGCAGAGAGAATATGGTAAGGGGAGGGGGAGAATAGTAGGAGTAGAGTTCTTGAAGTGCTTTGTAAATGAAGTGAAGATTCAGTTCCATATGGAAGGAGGGGAAGCCAAACCAGATATTTTAGAAAAGTGGGGATGGGAATAGGGAAGATTTGTGTGCAAATAAAGGAAGAGCTGCATTTGGGAAGAGAGGAAGTTGCAGTGGGTAAGGCAGGAAATTGCCAGAGGAGGATTATTATGGCCAAAAAGACGAAGGAAGAACACTGGAAATGTAGAACCACCACCAATGGGATTTGTCATGGGTATGAATGTGATTGGAGAAAAATCAAGATTATGAACTTGGGTGACTGTAAGGTTGATATTAATAGAGAATGGGGAGAAGAAAGAATATCTGATTCCAACATTGAGCTTAAAGTGGCAGTGATGCTTTCCAGGAGAAGGTATTGGAGATGCACCTATAGGTGCAGGACTGCACAGAAGGTGAGCAGCTGTGATGGAACAGTGTATTTGTAGATAGCATCAAGGTAATAGTTGAACTCATGGCAGTAGATGAAATCACCTAGACTATAGAAGGAGAAGAAGACAGAACACACTATTCTCCTTTCCTGTTATGAGAGTATAAGAAAGGAAAATAGAGCCTTTGGAAAGAAAAGTGAGAGTAGTCAGAAATATGAGTGCCAAGATGCATTTTCTCAGAAGAGCATGGAGATGTGTAGAGGACGAGCCAGTAACCTTTGTTAAAGGCAGTAAATGATTCCAGAAGAATGAGGACAGAGAAGAGCTGTTAGACTTGACCAGGTGGAGGTCAGAAGTAACTTTAGCGACCGTGATTTCAGAAGAATGAATTGGGTGAAAGGCAGACTGCAGAGATGACTAGAGAGAGAAATGTGAAGAGTGGCCTCATTCCATGTTTGCTCAAGCTGTCATAATTAAACCACCCCCAACGAGCGGCGGTAGCTATATCGGCGGGAGAACGTCTCCTGCTGACATCGTGCTGTCCACACTGGCGCTTTTGTCGGTGAAACTCCTGTCGGTCAGTTGGTTTTTTTCCCCCCACACCCCTGACCAACAAAAGTTTTACCAACAGAAGTGCTAGTGTAGACATAGCCTAATTTTCTCGTCTGTGAAATGGGGATAATACTTCCTTTTCCTCCCCCTTTGTCTGTTTTGTCTATTTAGATTGCAACTCTTTGGGGAAGCGACTGTCCCTTACTACATGCCTAGAACAGTGGTGCTACTGTAATACAAATAATAAGGGCTAACCTTCTCTGGGTCTTTGTTCACTTAGCTGCAGAAAAATTAAATGTATAGGCTTAAAGCTGCCCTTGATCACATGGATGCCAGATTCCCCAGGTTACACCAATTACAATTCATGTGGTTTCAATGCTTTTACTCCTAGTTACTAAAAAGAATAGGTCCATTATGGCAACATGCAAACTACAGGTATTCAAAATACAGGGGATTCTGCTTGATAACCCAGATAACTTTTGGTTAATAAAAACATTTTGCATGGAACAGATACTGTCCAATTGACTATAATGTTAATTGATCTGGATATGAGCAACAGGCATGCTGGCTACTAACTTGTTTTATGGAAAGCCTGGGCTGCAGGTAGATTTGGGGGGTTGGGCTGAGCGTCAGCTGCAGCCTGGTTTGCGGGGCTGCAGACAGGGAAGCGCTGGGGGGGTGCATGGTACCTTTCCCTGCACTCTCCAGGCTGAGAGCCAGGGCTCAGCACATCCATCACTGCCTTTTCTGTCTAGTCCTGTAAACCTGCCTGTGGCTGTGGCTTTCTATGAGGAACAGGGCTGCTGGGACATGCAGAGCCTGGTGTCATGGTGTCAGAGTAGGATGCAACCCAGAGAGCACAGGGAGAGGTATGGTACAGCTCTGTATTCCCTCAGTCCCCCCCACCCCCCCGTGGAAAGCCCCAACATCTGGGTAGTGGCCCCCTCCCTGCCACTGCCCACAGCGTACCTTGGGGCCCAGTATGGGCACATCCTAGCACTTCCATCCCTGGCTGCAGTCTGGCAAACCTGCCTTTAGCTTATTGGCAACTGTCAGATAATGGCAACTTTTTTCTGTCCACCAAGAGGACTGTCTGGGAATTGGTCTTGCTCTGAGCAGGGGGTTGGACTAGATGACCTGCTGAGGTCCCTTCCAACCCTGATTCTATGAATCTACTGGACTATCAAAATTTAACTGCATGCACATATAAGCTTTTAACCATCAGGCCACTCTGACCATCAGGATCTATTACTGTAGGTGAAAATACTGTTGTGCAGGGCTGCGCTAATAAAATGAAGGTTTTCCACAATGAGCTTAGTCAAAGTAAGTCTGCTATATGCAGCAAATCATAAGCTAGGGCTTGCTATAGATACCAATGAATGGCCCAAGTGCAGATATTGCTCATCCTTAAAAAGCTATTCTCTGTTGGCTTGAAGGATTGGGTAATGACCAGGAACAAAACAGTTTACGGATACCCACTGCGACTGTATGTCTACACTGCTATTAGACAACTGCAAGTGACATGTGCCAGAATACTCTGGCTTGTGGGGCTTGGGCTAAGGGGCTGTGGTGTAGACATTCAGGCTGGGGCCTTTATTCTAGGAGCCTGCAAGGTCTGAGGGTCCCAGAGCTTGGGCTGCAGCCCAAGCTTGAACCTCTACACCAGGGGTTCTCAAACTGGGGGTTGGGACCCCTCAGTGGGTCACGAGGTTATTACATGGGGGGGGGGGGGTCGCGAGCTGTCAGCCTCCACTCCAAACCCCGCTTTGCCTCCAGCATTTATAATGGTGTTAAATATGTAAAAAAGTGTTTTTAATTTATAATGGGGGGTCACACACAGGCTTGCTATGTGAAAGGGGTCACCAGTACAAAAGTTTGAGAACCACTGCTCTACATCACAATTAAACAACCGCTTAGCCTGAGATCCATGAGCCAGTCAGCTGGCACGAGCCAGCCATGAGTGTCTTAATGCAGCGTAGAGATACCCAGTGAGTGCTCAATAGCAGACCGTGCTAGTGGAGGACTAGACTAGTGCTAATCTGCGTGATCAGATGTGGATTTCAAACCAGCTGGTCATTATCCATATTATTTAGGTATTAGAATCTTTACTTGAATTTGAAATTTTGCAGTTTTGTTTTGACTGATGGCAGAGACATTTTAATTTATATAAAAGCAAGGCCAAGACAAAACATATAAAATGAAGTGAGTCAGACACACACACTAAAAAATAAAAAGGCGAAACTCTGACAAAAATGGTCCAAAACCAGTCTTTAGACAGTCATAACAGGAACATCTTTAATTTAATTGAGATAATAAAACCGAATCCTGAAAATTGGGACAGCCATGTTTTAGAATAACCAAATTTTGGAGACTTTAGCTGCCTGTGAACAAGTAATTTCTAGCTGGTATGATTGTGAAAAGTACTTTCAAAACATGAAAGAAGTGTAACTGAACCAATGAAGTCCGCCTGAGTCAGAAGAGAACCTGAACCAATATCTGAGTTGCAAACTGCTCCATTCATTTCAATGGATGTTAACTCGGATGCGAATGATGAAACTTTAAATGTCAACATGTTACTTCTTAAATGAGCAGTAAAATAATTATCCTATATTGAAGGGCTACACCAGCCATTCTCAAACATTTGGGGTGTAATTACTGTGGGTGTCTAAAGGACTAGTGTGGGTGTTGCAGATGTATAAATTGAGTAGGCCTTTAACAACATATGGTGGCATTGGAGAAGGGTCAGAGGTAGCTATTAGTTTTCTTTTTCTGAAGTGGGACTCTTCTTTCATGAACTTGGGAAATGCTGGACTAAAAGAAAGGAAGAAGGAACAATTGAAGGCTTGCTAATGTTTTTACTGACTGAGATGAGTGGGACAGTTCAAATCTCTCAGAGCTCCAGGCTCTCTGCAGACACAGGCGGGCAACACTTGATTGGTTTACACTTTAAGACATCAAGTTTCTTTTCATAACTATAAGGGCTAGAAGAATATTTTTTTTAAAAATGAAAGCTAGGATTTGGTAGCAAGGAGCAGTTGCAGAATTATGAAATAGTGTGGGGCCCTGGATATATTATACAAATTAACTTCACCCATAAAATTGATTGAACTTAAGTTTCAGTATCAGAGTTGCAGTGGTATAAATGAAGTGTCCCTTTTATATCAAGGAGATCAATTTCTTTTGCATAGAAACCTCTACACAAATAGTGTTGAAGAATCCAGAATCTTCTGGAATGCTGTATCAAACTCAAAATGCATTAGACAACTCTTCAAAGCAGTGCGTAAGCAATGCATGTTCAAGGGTTGTTTCTCTGTACTTTTCCAAAAACATTTTGAGGGTTTGTTTTTTATAAAACTTGATTGCCAAGTCATCTCAATTGGAATGTTTCCAAGTTACTGGTTGTGGCAATCGTTTGGCATGCTTGAGTTGGCTTGGATCTATGAACTGAGACTAAGCTTGTGCACTGTAGCCCCACTCTTGGAATCGGATATCTTCCTTCCAAGGGAGGATGGCATCGGGGGAAATGATCACAGATAAATTAATGCATTCTTCGAGTGGTTGCACATGTGTATTCCACTCTTGGTGTCTGTGCACCCAGCATATAGCCGCCGGAAACATTTTCCCTCAGAGGTACCTGTTGGGCAGCTTGAGCTCTCCCTGCTTCCACATGCCACTGTATGCAGGTCTGAGCGCAGAGCTGTCCCTAGTCCCCCTCACTTCCTTCTTACTGTGACAGTTGTTGGAACTCTCTTCTATACAAGAACAGTTTGTTTCTCAGCCTTTGTGTGAACATAGTGTGTGTGTGTATATAGTTAGTCTAGTTCTTAGTCTTGTTAGGATAGTAAGTTTTAGTTCTGTTAATTTAAAAAAAAGTTTTTTTGGACGTTTCCCCATTTGGAGTTTTTTCTAGATACGGTACTGAGTTATGCCCTAGTCACTGAGTTTCAAGCTGTAGGCTTCTTGCTCCTGGCCTATGCCAGTGAGTAACCCACATAATAGCTGCTTGAAGTGCTTGGGAGAGACACATGTGAAGGACCAGTGCCCGATTTGCAGGGAATTCAAGCCTAGGACAAAGAAGGCTAGGCTGATGAAGGCAGTGCTCAGGCCACTGTCGGCGCTCTCTTGAGGCTCTCCCGATCTAACTTGGTGCTGAGTGCTGCAGCTTCAGTGTGCTCCCTCTGGAGTTAACAGAAGCCCAGCACTGTTCTCTCTTGCCTGTACCCAGGAAAAAATACAAACCTTCCAGAGAAGGTCTCCTCCAATTCTAAATTTGGGAAGAGGGTCAAGAAGCCATCAAGTGGAGTGCACTAGAAACCTGAGCACTCCTCCTCCAAATCTGTGCGTAAGTTGGCCCTGGTGCTGTAGGGGACTCTGAGCCTGGTGCCAGAAGTGGCAGGGTCAACTTCTTCTGCACCACAAGAGACTATCTTGGTGTGACTACCCCAGAGGCATTTGCAGCAGCAAGAAACCTGCTTTGCCTATCAGTGCACGGTGTCGCCATCCTTACAAGAGTCCAGTCCCCCCCACACCACTGCCAGAGATTCAATCTCCAGCACTGCCGTTGCCTGCTTCCCAGGGGAAGCCTGCCACAATGGCGTTACTCTGCGCATCACCTGGCTCCCAGCACTCATCCCCGGCACCAATGGGATCAGCTCCACCATAGTCAGAAGAATGGATATCCTCCTAGTTGGATTGGAGGTGGGGTCGTATGTATCTCAAACACAAAGCAGCACCTCCTGGTCTCTGCTTAGATCCTCTCTTCCTGCTGACCACTGTGATGCTTCAGTGGGAACTCCCATGGGAATGTGACCAGGATAGTGGGGCCCTGCTCTGTATCAGTGGCCCTTTTGTAACCCTGAGGGGTTTCCCCCACTTCCAGATCTTCTCCCACACCGTGTGTATCAGTGCCCTTGTCTAGAAGAGCGAGTCTATGTACTGAATGGCTCAAATCCCAGAGTGTGGTACTGGGCCTGGTACAGTATCAGGCGGAGGTGCCAGAGCAACAGGCAGTAGAGAAGGTTATACCACCTCCAGTCTTGGCTTCCTCTTTGCCCTCACCAGATGAAGCCATTTCATCTAGTACACTTCTCCTCCTCCTGATGATTTTAAAGTTTTAATCAGGAATTGCTCAAGAGAGTGGCTGCAGAATTAGGTTTACAGTTCAAAGAGGTCAGAGAGTCTTCACATCATCAGGTTGATATTTTATCAATGGTGGGTCCCTGCAGGGTAGCTCTGCCAATTAATGAGGCAATACGAGAGCCTATAAAGGCTCGGTAGCAGACTCCATCTTCACTGCCTCCCACCTTAAAAAGGGCAGAAAGAAAATATTATGTACCCTCCCAAGGTTTTGAATACCTCTATACTCACCCACCACCAGGCTCTTTAGTTGTGACCATGACTAATTAGAACAAGCATCAAGGGCACAAGACTGCCACTCTAAATCAAAGGATGCTAAAAGGCTGGACTTATTTGGCAGAAAGATTTATTTGGTGTATCACTAACCAACAGGCTTTGCTGGGGCAGTATGATTTTAATTTATGGGGCTCAATGGAAAAGTTCAGAGAGCTGCTTCCAGGTTCAGAGAAAAGTTCAGAGAACGCTAGACAAGAGTTCGGTTCCCTAGTCAATGAGGGTAGATTAGTCAGGAGAACACCACTGCAGACAGGGCTGGATGTAGCAGACTCAGCAACTTGAACCCTGGCTTCCGCAGTGGCCATGTGTAGATCATCCTGGTTGCAGTCTTCTGGTCTCCCCTGACATACCGAGCACTTCCAGGACTTGCCATTCAAGGGTCCTTCTTTATTCTCAGACCAAATGGACAGCAGGCTTCATGGACTTAAGGAGTCTAGAGCCACTCTAAAGTCCTTAGGTTGGTACATGCCTGCAGGAGACAGGAAGCACTGTCGTCCACAGTAGACACCCTGATTTTCCATTACTTTTCCTCAGCAGGACCTATCAAAAAAGAGGTTCAGGGGTTATAGGTGTAGGTCTCCTGCTATTTGGGCTCTGGGCCACTCAAGACACCTGGGAACTCCGAAGAGGCAGTTTTGATGGACCACTCAAGGTCAACATATCTCCAGACCCAACCCCCTGACCTTTGCAAACCATCTGTCTCATTTCCACAGTTCTTGATCTCAGATTACTTTTGGACCAGTGGGTCTTGAGTACTGTGTAAGTGGGATAGACTCTCCCGTTTGCTTTTACCCCTCCCTCCGTGCCCCTCTTTACAGACCACTCTCACAAGAAACTCCTTATCCCGGAAGTCAATTACTCTTTCACTTGGGAGCCATAGAGGAGGTTCCATGTGATTTCAGAGGGAAGGGGTTTTATTCCCAGTATTTCCCAATTCCAAAAGCAAAGGGGTAAGGGGATCTCGGATCAATTTTAGACCTGCATCAACACAACAGATTTTTAAAAAGGATAAAGTTTTGCATGGTCACGCTAGCTTCTGTCATCTGTTCCCTGGATCTTGGGGACCAGTACACTGACCTCAACTTGAAAGATGCCTACTTCCATGTGGCAATCAATCAAGCTCACAGGAAGTACCTCTGATTTCTGGTAAATCAAAATCATTACCAGTTCACTATACTACTTTTTGGCCTGTCAGCAGCTTCCAGGGTCTTTACAAAGGTCATGGCAGTAGTAGCTGCATTCTTCTGAAGATCAGGAGTGCAGGTTTACCCTTACCTAGACAACTGGCTTGTCAAGGGCCAGACCAAACAGCAAGTACAGAGCAGTGTTGCCATGATCCAGTCAATGTTCAATGCTCTGGGACTGATAATCAACACAGAAAAATCTGTCCTCACCCCAGTCCAGAGGATAGAATTTATTGGGGCTGTACTGGACTCCTTTCAAGCCAATGCCTTTCTTTCAGTGTCAGGTTTCAGGCAATTCAATTTTCATAGGTTTGAAGGCTTGCCCAGTCACAATAGCACAAAATTGTTTGAGGGTTCTGGGTCACCTATGTGGTTCAGTACGCCAGACTACAACTCAGAACTCTGCAGGACTGGCTGGCATCAGTTGGACTCTGTGGTAAGAGTGCCCTCACTTCCCTAGATCGGTCGACAGATCCAGCTGGTGTACGTTCAGGTGTTCTGTTTGTGGATTACTTATTATACCTGAAGCACCAAGGTTTGATGTGTAGTTCCATCAAAGTACATCTAGCTGCTATTTCAGTGTTCCATCCTAAAGTGAACAATCACTCTATTTTCTCCAATGACATGTCCATAAGGTTGTTTAAGGGCTTAGTCAAATTATAATCTCAAGTGCCAGACTCTGTTCCCCTATGGGAGCTAAACTTTGTATTGTCAAGACCTGTTTGCTGTTGCTTCGGTCAATGAAGGTGGCATTTCCGGTGGTCATTCCATTGGCCAGAAAGTAGGAGAGCTGCAGGCATTAATTTCAGAACCTCCATATATGATCCTTTTTTTAAGGACAAGGTTTGCCTGCACCCTCATCCAAAGTTCCTCCCTAAGATGGTTTCCTCTTTCACATCAACCAGGCAATTTATTTGCCTGTTTTCTGCCTGAGGCCATGTACAAAGAGAGGTCAGAAGAGCCTTGACATTTTACCTAGATAGAACCAGACACTTTTTTAATCTTCCCAGTTGTTCATAGTAGTGGCTGACAGAGTAAGAAGTCAATCAATCTCCACCCAAATAATTTTTTCCTGGATTGTGTCCTATATAAGCATGTTATGATTTGGCTAATGTTGCACCACCCAACAGTCACAGCTCGTTCAACAAGGTCACAATTGATTTCGGCCTTTCTGGCACAAATTCCAATTGTAGACATTTGTAGAGTGGCAACCTGGACCTCAGTTCACATTTGCCTCCCACTATGCTGTGCCTCAGGACTCCAGAGACGATGCTAGAGTGGATCAAGTTGTTCTATAATCTTTATTGAAATAGACTCTGATCCCACCTCCTGTTCTACAGCTAGTGAGTCACCAAGAACAGAATCCATATGTACAATCACTTGAAGAGAAAAACAGTTACTAACCTGTTCCATAACGGCTGTTCTTTGAGATTTGTTGCATGTGTCCATTCCATGACCCACCCTCCTACCCTTCTACATCAGAGTTCTGGTCAGAAAGGGGGGTTGGGGGCGGCTCTACCCTTTAAACCTGCATGCAGTAGCGCCAGCAGCAGGGGAGCTTGAGCCCTCAATGGGTACAACTGAGGGGAAAGGTTTCTGACGGCTGTGTGCTGAACACACAGACACCAGGAGTGGAATAGAAATGTGGTGAACAACAGTTATGGAACAGGTTAGTAACTTTTTTTAATTTTGGGGAGTGATCCAGCAATAATTCCAGTAGCGTACAACCTTTGTGGCACTATAAAAGCAGCATTGTAACTTATCAGAAGTCTGAGAGTTACATTTAGTTTGCATATATGTGCAATTTTTGAAGCACACTAATACTTTGAAGAGTTCAGGTGATTGAGGATCAGTGGGAATGTGGCCCTCCTTAACCAAAAGGTAACTTATTGATTACTTTATTTCTGAGATGGCCATGTACATTATGCTAATGAAATGTAGGCTTGAGTTTGCAAGGTGACTGAAGTGTCTTGGTTTGTTACTAAATAAATGTGTACTTTAAAAAGAAAAGAGGAAGGCTACACAAAAAATGGAAAGCCCCTTTTAGTTTAAGTATATAAGGCTTGATACTCATCCTAGGATCACCACATTCCTGCCTCTTCACCCGTGGCCTGGAAGTTCAGACTTCCCTTTGCATACGAATCATAGAGACTAAAGCCTTTATTTCGTAGTACCTGCCCTTTTTAAAGGGCATCCGAGTGAAACTAAGTAATCCTGCAATATTCTAGTGTTTGACTAGTGCTGATGGTGAAGCACTGTGGTCTTGGGAGTATTCTGTCTGACTCCTTTGTCAAAGGGCAGTTTTGGGGGAGCAGAAACAATGAAAACTGAAAGAGGGTTGTGTGGGACAACAGGAAGAGATGTGCAAAACCACCACATGTTTTTAAAAATGGGTGGATGTGTTAGATGAAAGCATAGTGACAAATAAAATGCTGATCCTTGAGGAACTGGAGGCCTTCAGGATTCCTTCACTGGCCTCTTAAGGATATTGAGAGAAAGCTTTATGGAAGAGAGAAAAAAGAACTGAAGGGATTGCTATATTGAGATATTCTATCAGTCCATTGCTTATCATGACAAAAGCTCAAGATACAAGTAATACAGTAACTAACTTATACTTTACTGTTTTACCAAGAAGAATGGGAGAGTAGATCCCAAAAACATATGGCTTAGGGAGGTAAAGCAAATGCTAAAGGAAACCACATTGCTCCCCCAAAATGAACCCTATTATTAAAACAAGTGAAGACTTAAGAATTCTAGGACTTATTGTGGGCTACTCTAGAATTCTGAATGAAGTAGCAAAAGAGCAAGTGGGGTATCTAGCAGAACTATATTTTATACGTCTGTTTGGAATGAATATACCTTTGTCAGACCTTGAGCCCTCGCCCTCTATTCACATACAGGCAGCAGAAGTATAAGCTTCCTCAAACTACTCCAGCCATGTGCTTCCAATCTGACCCATACGGCCCTCTATTCTCAATAGACCGTGCAACCTTTGGTCTTTCTGCTGGAACTGATAATTAGGTTGCAAGTTATGATGGTGATTTTCTGATAGACATGTTCAAGAATTCGACTGATATCATCTTACTTAATACAGTGCACTGAATAGCTATGAGATGTAGATGGATTTTGGTCACTGCCAAAATGAACGTAGCAGATGAGGAAACTAGCATGAGAGCTCTGGGGATTTAGTCTGGGCAGCAACAAATAAACACGTGTTGAGCCTCAAGGTTTGTCAATTTAGATAAGTGTGGATGTTTTTCTGAACCTATGAAGGGGTTACCCTTCCTCTAGTTGGTCCTCTTGTATGCTGCCTCCAGAGGCAATAAAATCTTTCCCCTTACTACTAAGATGACAGTTGTTTCAGAAAGAATACAGTCTTCAAGGGAAGGCTCCTCTCTACTTTCCTCAGGAGCAGCTGGACTCGGTATGAAGCCTTGCTGTCTCTCCACTAGGCCCTGTTTGCTTAACATTACATTTGGTAATCTCCTTTGATTAGACCCAGAAGATGATGTTCTTATGGGAAAAGCCACTTACTCTCTGAAAAGAGAGATCTCTTCTGCTTTGGAATTCCCAGATAAAAATGGTTCAATCTGAGATACTTTTCAAGGCAAATCTTCACACTGTAGCTAAAACTGAGCAACAGCTGGGCCCGGTGGAGACTTCGGGTGCTGCCACATCCTATTATGATAACATTTTTAAGTGCCCATCACTGTGGCATCTGAGCTCACATGGTTTAAATTAAGATATTGGTGATTTTAATGAGAGAAAGTAGGAAGGAAGATGAGGGATCATTTGGGAGGTAGGGCTGAGTTTTTCCCTTTTTTTCTTTAAAGATTCAAATAAGGCTTCATTTTGTGAGATGGGGCAGTTTAATATTTGCTTGTCCGCTTTTAATACAAATTTGAAATGTGCATTTATGTATTTGATTTGTACTGTGTGCAAACACAAATCAAGGAGTGATGACTGTCTTCCTGCAAAGGATGTCTGTTACTTGGAGATACTGAAGCCTAAACAGAGATGGTTCTGTTTGCTGAGCAGCCCCTCCTTCGACTTCCTTAGGCTCTATTTTGTCCTGTATCTCTGAGTGCACTAATGGGGCTGAAGGTGGAAATTACTCTTTTTCGGTATTTCCTTTTTTCTGTGCAATTTTTACAGCTGGCAATATGTAAAGTTTAAGAATCCTGGCTAAGAAGCCTGGGCTAACTGACCTTTTTACCCTTCTCTCTTTCCTAATGATAGACATTGTACAAAGTTGTACTGACGCTCTGGGGAATTGGAGCAAATATATTAGGGCTCCAAAGAACTACATAGACTTGAGATTAAATTTGTTCTATATTCTATGCTGGGCTGGGGAGGAACAGTATGTAGGTGGATTTGGAAAAAGGATCTTGAGTTCTGTTGTTAGCCTGACTTGAGAGAAACTGATTAGTTTGTCAGAGGTAATGGTAGACTTTTGAGGCTGTGTGCACAGCCCGTTTGTGGTTGAATGCTGCCAAAGAATGTGACACGGAAGGTCAATAGTACCAATATGGGATAGTAGCTTACTCACATGTGGGAATGGAACTAGGGTGTCTTGTCCACTTTTCCTAAAGCTTCACTACATTCTACTCTACATCAGTTTTTATACCCTCTCAGCACTGTAGGGTCTGAGTGCTGTACAGTACTGTATCAAGCAACGCGACTAATATCCGTCACATGTGGGTTAAATGATGTTCAGTCTTGAGTGATTGGCCAAATAACTGTATTAAATTATAAAACACACTTAAAAGGGAAATTAATTTTTTGTTAAAATCACTTGCTACAACAATGAGTTGAATAAGATGACTAATGATTAAATACCTGTGGCTTTATATGTGTACCGACTCAGTCCTCAGAAAGATTAAATAGACCCTCCCCAATTCTGATAATGCTAAATATATATACGAGCGAGAGTGTTTATCCTTTATATATACATGTATTGTTATAGCACTCATTGTAGTAACCTCATTTACAAATATTGTACTTTTGGTTTACTACAGTTTGCAATAACTTTTTGCAACCTGTTAAGAATATTTTTTATTAAATCTTAGTGAGATTTACAACGCTCAGTTGGGTTACTGGCGTGCATCTCTTTATAATTCTTCTGGGTACAGAACAGCAATGGCAAGAAGGACTATGTCACTTCCAAAACTGATCTCTGTCAGAGATACAGTGATCACCTGCCAACGGTTATTCATCCCCCAAAGGATTACAGACAGAAGTCATTCTTTCAGCATAATTCTAAGGCTTTTACTCTTCGCTGTGTGTCTCGGCACTGGTTCTGCCTCACCCTCCATATGATTGCTTGGATAGACAAGTTTAGGTATTCCATGTCTTTGGCCTGGTCCACACTACCCCCCCACTTCGGACTAAGGTACGCAAATTCAGCTACGTTAATAACGTAGCTGAATTCGAAGTACCTTAGTCCGAACTTACCGCGGGTCCAGACGCTGCAGGCAGGCTCCCCCGTCGATGCCGCGTACTCCTCTCGCCGAGCTGGAGTACCGGCGTCGACGGCGAGCACTTCCGGGATCGATCCGGGATCGATTTATCGCGTCTAAACCAGATGCGATAAATCGATCGCAGAAGATCGATCGCTTACATCCGGACCAGGAAGTAAGTATAGACGTACCCTTGGAGTGACAAGAGGTTAAAGATAGCTTTCAGCGATTTCCCTGTAAGCCTTATTTATCTCATGGCATGTAATAAGGTAGTCAGACACCTTTTGCTCTGCCTTGGAAGCATATATACAGACCAAATAGCATCAAAGGACTCTGAAGACAAACTGTTTGGCAGCTGTTTTGTCCGGGGGATTCCCCAAAGTAGCTGTGAAGCCCAAGAAATGTGTGCTATCCTCCATTCCTCATAGATGGGACTTTCATTCTTCCTTTTGCAACAGGACAGATTTCTAGACCAAGCCTCCTTGATACCAGCAGAGAGATTTCTACTGCAGAAGTAAGTGGAATAATTTAGAAGATGGAAGAAAATCACCTTAGACAAGTGGGTCTAAGAACAGTTCACAAGGAACACTTGTGTGAGCTGCTGAATATTAAAACAAATGTTCAAGCTTTGTCTACAGTGGGAAACTGAATCGTTGCTGACACTTTTCAGCAATGTTTCTCCCTGAAGTAGCAAGGACAACTGCTTAAGTGCTAGTGTAGACGTAACTCCTCTCTGTCTACTTAAAAGTTCCCTGAGAAGGATGGCCTTGAGATTAAAGGCCTGGAGTTGGAAGCAGTAGTGCCAAGTAAGATTCCTGGCTCTGCCACAGACTTCCTGTGTGAACTTGGGCAAGTCACCAACTTTTCTACTTCAGTTCCTCATCTGTAAAACAATGATAATACCTCACAGGAGTGTTGGACTTGTGTATTTTCTCATGCTCAGATAATGTAGTGATGAACACCACAGAAGAAGCTAAGAATAAATAAATTTAAATAGAAATACCACAAGAGTGGCACACCTTGGATATACAAAGGCACTGCAGGATATGTTTGACTCAAAGAAGCAATCAAATACTATTAGAGACCTGTCACCCAAGAAAGAAGGACAAGAAAGCTTGAAAATCTTCTGAGTTGGACCGGAGCACGCTGAAGTTCTAACTTCGCTAAGGGTTTATTGGCTAATCTGTGTGAGGATTAATCACATCACCGGCAGAAAGCTCTTATGCTTCTGATGATATAACCTACAAGGCAGCCATGTGGTGGTAGTGGTATTTGCAAGGAGTGTGCCACAACCTGCACTGCCTCAGTAATCTCTTAAAATCTGTCTACATTCAGCATCCTAGTGGCTCTTTTTATTATGTAATTATCCTCTCTCTTTTAGGTGCTTATTTCACATCCCTTCATAAATTTTGTTGGCTGTGAAGGGGCTCTAGAATGGAAAACTTCTTGCTTACCTGATCATTTTCTTTTTTGTATATTTCATACCCAGCAATCTGACCCACAATGGAGGATTAAGATTTTAACTAATTTCTTCAAATTGAAAGACGGTCAGGAAAGGGAGAAAACTGCTTAAAGTACCATGACGTATTTGTTGTGGTTAATATTTCAGAGGTCTACTCTAGCATTAAGCACTGTAGAGAACTCTGTATGGCCAAGCAGTTTCAGAACATGTATATTTAGTTTTCAGGCACAATCCTCAAATTTAGTGGGGGTTCAGCAGGAGGGATTTTCTATTCCCTTGGAGACAACTCTGCTAGTCTGAGCCTATTTTCTTATCTGTACTTGAGGGCTGAAGAAAGGAAATGAGAAAACTTCCCTCTCCCAAAACCAGCTTTGTAAGAAAACTTCATTTAAGATTTCACTTCAACTAGATTTTTCTGCAGTAGTTGACATCACAAGCACTTAAAGAGCTCTAGTAAATGCTTTGTTCATCCAGGGCTATATTTGTAAGGAGGACTGCATGGCTTCTGGACAACTCTGACACCATCAACACCATCCTCCCTAAATACCTGGGTTCCCAGAACACTCATTAGCTTAATTCGAGCCCTAGGATCAGTTTAGCCTCTGATTTGTCTTTGTCTCTGTCTGAGGGATTGGAAACACCTACAAGATCTCTATCAAGCGTTCTTAAAACTACACTACCTACTTGCTGAAGTGAAGAAACAGACTGACAGAGCCATAAGAATACCCAGAAGTCACCTACTCCAGGACAGGCCCAACAAAGAAAGTAACAGAACGCCACTAGCCGTCACCTTCAGCCCCCAACCAAAACCTCTCAAGTGCATCATCAAGGATCTACAACCTATCCTGAAGGACGATCCCTCACTCTCACAGATCTTGGGAGACAGGCCAGTCCTCACTTACAGACAGCCCCCCCAACCTGAAGCAAATACTCACCAGCAACCACACAACAAAAACACTAACCCAGGAACCTATCCTTGCAATAAAGCCCGTTGCCAACTCTGTCCACATATCTATTCAAGAGACACCATCAGAGGACCTAATCACATCAACCACACCCTCAGAGGCTCGTTCATCTGCACATCTACCAATGTGATATATGCCAGCATTGCCCCTCTGCCATGTACATTGGCCAAACCGGACAGTCGCCAGGCAAAAGAATAAATGGACACAAATCAGATGTCAAGAATTATAACATTCAAAAACCAGTCGGAGAACACTTCAACCTCCCTGGTCACTCAATTACAGACCTAAAAGTTGCAATACTCCAACAAAAAAACTTCAAAAACAGACTCCAACGAGAAACTGCAGAACTGGAATTAATTTGCAAACTGGACACCATTAAATTAGGCTTGAATAAAGACTGGGAATGGATAGGTCATTACACAAAGTAAAAACGATTTCCCCATGCTAAATTTTCCCCTACTGTTACTCACACCTTCTTGTCAACTGTTTGAAATGGGCCATCCTGATTATCACTAGGAAAGTTTTTTTTTTCTCCTGATAATAGCCCACCTTAATTGATTAGTCTCCTTAGAGTTGGTATGGCAACACCCATTTTTTCATGTTCTCTGTGTATATTTTCCTACTGTATTTTGCACTCCATGCATCTGATGAAGTGGGTTTTAGCCCACGAAAGCTTATGCCCAAATAAATGTGTTAGTCTCTAAGGTGCCACATGTAGTCCTCCCTCTTTTTCCTCCAACTAGTGTTTATCTAAGTCAAACTGGTCAGTCAGCTCACGGCATGCAGCGAACAAACAGGCGCAGCTCGCTCATTGTCACCAATGGAAGCTGCAACCTCAGCGTTTTCCCTGGCTTCTGCTCTCAGACCCCGCATAATCCTGCCACTGTTCCTCTTCGCTGTTACCGGGATCCCTGTCCCCTCTTCAGCCGCTACCCCGACTGCGCTTCCCAATAGCCTGCCCCTTCCCGTCGCTGTTGGGAGCTGCCCAAGGAGCTGGCAGTGCCCCTCGCCGGGGCTGGAGGAAGTTTCCTGCTGCAGGCAGAACAGACTCTGGAGTTCGTGGCCCCTCGCCGAGCAGCTGCTGGGGCGGAGAGAGCCCGGCGCTGGCGGCGATCCGGGCTGGGGCGCGTTCTCCTCCCGCCTCCTGGCGCAGCGTCCCCGCCCCGGGGAGGAGCTGGGAGATCAGGATGCCAGAGCCGCGCTGGCCCGCCCAGACCCCACACCTTGCCCGCTGCTGCGCTGGGTGCGGATCGCGCGGGAAGAGCAGAGGTGGGTCGGGCCGGGGTGCCCCACAGCCCGCGGGGTGTTGGGGTCTGACGGGCGGCGGGCTAGGTCTGCCTCCCCTGCTGCCCCGGCGAGAGCGGAGTGCGGGCTGGGGCCGGGGCCGCGGGCACTGCTCCCCGCTGCATGCCGGCAGGGCAAGGGACCCTTGCGCGGTGTCGGGCGGGGGCCGGCCTGCAGGGCCCTTCCCTCCCGGGGCTGGCCGCCATAGCTGCAGTTGGTTGTGGCTCCGTGTCGGTGCGCTAGGGCGCAGGAGGGGGTGAGAGCCACCCAGCCAGCCTCCCTTTCTGCTCCGCTCCTCTCCGCCTCCCGGAGCGCGGCGTTGGCTGGGCCTGAGCATCCCGCGAGCACAGGCCGCCTTATGTAACCTGGCTGTGTGCACGGCAGGCCCTGGGGGCTCCCGGAGCGCCGCGGTTCATTGTTTGCAGAAGTGGATCTCATCGAGCAGGATGTTTGCCTAGTAGAGGCTGGTGTTCTTGCGCTCAGATTCATAGTGGTGGTTAAATTTGTGCTAGTCTTCAGGTTGCACGGGATTTTCCATCAGCTTATTTGTACTTCAGACCTTTCGTGCACCAGGAGGGCTCAGCCTCTGCCAGCTGAAGCTTTGTTTTCCAGTGTCATAAAAGGAGTACTTGGCAGGCTGGACAGTTGGCATAGGTCACCCTCGGACTGAAACAACAAAATACTGCAGGGAGAGCAAACTAGGAATTAGATAACTGATTATATTCTACAAAGGGTTCTCTAGCTCCTAAAAGAGAGATCTGGAACCCTATAAAATGCAATATAAAACCGTACACACATAGTCAGGTTAGCCTGCAACCCTGTTTTTACATTATGGCTATCAGTTCAATATTCCAAATAGTTTCAAGCAAGAATAAGACCCCGAAGACTTGTTGCACAAGGACACAATCTCATTCACTGATTTGTAGAAACTTGAATCACACACACAAAATTTGATATATAAAGGGAAAATATTAGCTTTGACTAAATTAAACTTGTCCACACACACACATCTGAAAGCTCTTAGTAACAGAGCAACATCAGAAAAAATGTGAACTCTGGGGTGGAAAAAGATTCAGAAGCGTCCATACGTAGAGGATTGTCTTTCTCCTTTTTTTTTCTCAGGAGGAACGTGAATAAGCCTGGTACGTGAATTTAAAATAAATAATCTCAGACAAGGGGATATTTGCTTTTAAATTATATTTATTCCTTTACTTTAAACATTGTATTGTCTATAGATTTTCTTTATCAGTGACAGTATAAGAGATTTTAAAAAGATTGCTAGCAGAATTTTGGTTGTAAACTTTTAAGATTAGCTGTAGATCACTTTGTCTTTAGACTGTATTTACAAGACATGAAATTGTCAAATTTAAAAAAATCTGCCTGTGTTAATCCTAGCTAGCCATTGCATTCAATGTTTTTGTTTGTTTACAAAGTAATATTTTGTTGAATAAAATATTGAGACATTTCTATTTTAGTGCTTGTGGTGAAAATATATTTAGTAACCTGTAGTTTTACTGTGATACACCAAGTTTTTCTCTTGAAGATTTAGGTCTGATTGATAAAGTTGCTTTTATTTTCTTAGAGAATGCAGTGGTTGTCTGCAGGATCTGTTACTGGATCCAAACCGAGTTATCAATTAATACAAATTATATTTACTGTCATTTTTAAAGTAAGGAAACTCTTGTTCTGAAATTTGTATATTAAAATATTCTGTTGCAACGCCACTCCGTTGGTCCGTTCACTACCTTGTTAATTTTCATTCCTGCCAAATTAATAGATTAGAGAGACAAGGGGGGTGAGGTAATTTTTTTTTATTGGGCCATCTTCTGTTGGTGAAAGAGGCAAGCTTACATAGAGCTCTTTGGGTCTAGGAGAGGTACTACATGTGGGCATGTCTACACTACAGAATTAAGTTAGGTTGACATACAGCTACTGCAGTAATTAAATTGGCTCTTTGTGTCCACACTACGCTCTTTCTGTCAGTGGTGCGCATCCTCACCAGGAGTGCTTGTACCCATTGAAGTAGGACACTAGCAGCCGGAGCCCCTGAGCAGTGGGGCTCCGGGCGGTAACAAGCAATGTAAGTAACGCAGTGTCTACACACACCCTAACTACATCGACTTAAGCGCTACACTGCTCACAGAGGTGGAGTTATTAAGTCAGTATAGTGGGTGAGTTACGTCGGTGGAAGGGACGTTTTAGTGTAGATGCTTACACAGTTTGGTCGACGTAAGGCAGCTTACGTGTAGTGTAGACAAGGCCTCAGTGTCACATCTAAATACTAGGATGGAACAGAAAAGGAGTTAACACATGTTGCAAGAAATGATTCATGTGAAGTGTGCAATTAACATCTCTAGAGTCATAGGACAAAGGAGGGTTAGTGGGTTACAGGTAGTTGTACAGAGCCATAAATCCAATGTCTTAAGTTCATGGTTTTTGGTGTCTAGCTGAGTTATGAATACAAGTTCAGCTTTTGAAGGTGTTATGCAGGTTTCCTTTGAGGCTAAGGACTGAGAGGTCAGGTATGGAGTGATTGTTTTATGAAAAATGTTCACACTTGGGTGATAATGGTGTTTATGTCTCATCATTTTTCTGCGTGAATTCATTTGAGAGCATAGTGACTGTCTCATTTCACTCACATGGTGGTTGTTGGGGCATTTAGTGTACTGAAAGAGGTACGCCACTGACAAAATGGGAATTTTCTTAATGTTTTGAATGAATGTTGTGGTGCCTCAGTTTCCCTTGTGTGTTGCACAAGTATCTAGGTAGTGGGACAACGGTGTGTGATCATTGCAGAGACCCCTAGAGAGCAGGTGTGACTGCACTCTAACTGCCTGGGCCCAGACAATGACCAGACAGTCTGTGTCCTGGCAACTGATGGCCAGGGCTGATCCTCTGCAAGAAGCCAGCCGGCTGCAATGCATGGGAAAACAAAGAGAGAGGTGGAGGCCAGGTGACCAGTTTGCTGGGAAAGAGACAAAGGATGGAGGTGGGGCAACTGGGCATGACTGAGGCGCTGCTAGATGCTGATCAGTCTCCTGTTTGGGACTCGGGACGGGAGGAGCCTAGGGGTCTGGGTCTCCACAAGATGGACTTTGCTGAATCTTTCTGCGCTAACAAGATCTGTTCTGCGCTGTATTCCAGACAACTAATAAACCTTCTGGTTTACAACACTGGCTGAGAGTCACTGCTGACTGTGGAAGTTGAGGGTGCATGGCCTCTTTGGAGGCACGTAAGGCTTCCCCAGGTCTCCTGTTCAGGTGGGCTCACTGTGGGGAGCTCACAGCATCAGGTCAGACCCAGAAGGCGCTGAAGCCAAGGAGGCTTGCCCTAGTGAGAGTGTACCCTGAGGCGTCGTCTCATTACAAGAGGGTCCTGTCTGAACATCATTCAGAGTTAGGGTTGCCAGGTTTTCGACCAGAACGCCCGGTCAAAAAGAGAGCTTGACAGCTCCGGTCAGCACTGCTGACTGGGCCGTTAAAAGTCTGGTTGGCAGTACAGCAGGACTAAGGCAGGCTCCCTGCCTGCCCTGGCTCTGTGCACTCCCCGGAAGCGGCCGGCATGTGCGGTCCCTAGGCGCAAAAGCGATCAGGGAAGCTCCATGTAGCGCTGGCTCCACAGCTCCCATTGCTCAGGAACTGCAGCCAATTGGAGCTACGGGAGTGGCACCTGCAGGCATGGGTAGCACGCACTGTGCAGAGCCACCTGATCGCCCCTGTGTCTAGGAGTCGGACACGCTGGCCGCTTCCAGGAGCAGCCCGGAGCCAGGTCAGGCAGGGAGGCTGCCTTAGCCCCGCTACGCCACCCACCCGGAGCAGCCTGAGGTAAGTGCCACCCAGCCGCAGTCTGTACCCCAACCCCCCTGTCCTAGGTCGGAACCCCCTCCCGCACCTTAATTTCCTCCCAGACCCCACTCCCGCACCCCAGATCCCTACCCCAGCCCTGAGCCCCCTTCCAGAGCCCGCACCCTAATCCCCTTCGCCAACCCCCTCCTGCACCCCTACCCCAGTCTCCTCCCGCACCCAGATTCCCTCCCAGAGCCCTCACCCCCTCCCTCACTCCAACCCTGAGCCCCCTCCCCCACTCCAAACCCCTGGGTCCCAGCCCTGAGCCTCCTCCTGCACCCCAAACCCCTCATTGCCGGCCCCACCCCAGAACCCGCATTCCCATCTGGAGCCTGCACCCCCTCCCACACCTCAACCCTCTGCCCCAGCCCTGAGCCTGCTCCTGCACTCCAAACCCATTGGCCCCAGCCTGGAGCCCAATCCTGCACCCCAAATGCCTCATCCCCAGTTCCACCCCACAGCCTGCACCCCCAGCTGGAACCGTCACCCCCTGCCCCAGCCTGTAGCCCCCTCCCGCACCCTGAACCCCTCATTTCTGGCCCTACCCCGGAGTCCACACCCCCAATTGGAGCCCTCACTTGCTCCCGAACTTCTGCCTCAGCCCAGTGAAAGTGAGTGAGGGTGGGGGACAGCGAGCGACGGGGGGGTGGGGGGGGCTGGAGTGAGTGTGGGCGAGGCCTCAGAGAAGGGGCGGGGCAGGAGTGGGGCTTCAGGGCAGGGGGCGGGGCAAGTATGTTCGGTTTTGTGCAATTAGAAAGTTGGCAACACTATTCAGAGTGGTTTCAAAGCACTGAACCTGTGCACCCATGGCAGTGTTGTGATAGGCATGTGTAGGACCCAGGAATGTTGAAAGGTGTGTTGTGTGGGGTAATGATCATTGTAGCAGTGGAGATATGTCTGGAGGTTTTGTATCTGTTCTGGCAGGGTCTGGTGCCTCTTTGAGTTGGGGTGTCCTGCTCCATGGGGAGCTTGCTTCTGATGATGAGCTTGGTGAAGTTGGGGGTTTGTTTGAAGGCCAGAAGAGGGAGTTCAGGAAAGATTTCTATCAGGATGTGATCCCCATTGAGTATGAATTGTAACTGTTTAATGATCCCCTGTATGGGTTTCGCTGTGGGGTCGTAGATGAGAACTAGGGATGTGCAATGGAGGGAGTTCAGGCAGATTCTCTCGGGGTATTTGGGTGGTCTGTTCCATGATGCCATCTACTTCTCTGGTGGAGTGCCATTATTTGGTGAAGGAAGTTTTAAGTGTGTTAAAGTGTGTATTCCGGACTTCCTAAATTAATCTTTCTAAATGGCTGTGTATTTCAAGCCTTGTGTACAATTTTCAAGAATTAAATGGAATCCTTGTTTTACAAATACCCAGAATATAAACACTGGAATTGAGAATCAACTTGAGAGCTTTGTCCCCTTCTAAAATCCCAAGCATCCTCTAGCTGAGGTGTATTTATCCTACTTAGGTTCTGTTTGCTGTGCTGTGTGGCTTGCTATGTGTCACTGTTATGAATGTGAGGGACGTGGTTTTATTGATAAGTACTTTATCAACATTTGCATTTATTCCTTGTCTGAACTCTTTTCTGCAGATGGCTCAGTGTGTGACTAAGGTGGAATTGTCCATATCCTGTGAGAATCTCATTGACAAAGATGTTGGTTCAAAATCTGACCCTCTGTGTGTCTTACTTCAAAATGTGGGAGGTGATCAATGGGCAGAGGTAAAAAGTAGTCTATAATCTCCAGTTTTGCATTATCATACAGAAATATGTATTTTCAGAACATGACCTAACTGTAAATATTTGCACTTGTTATTCTTCCTAGTAATTGCGTAATTTGCTTAATTAAATGCTGCAAATATTTACAGATTAATATTTGGTCAAAAATTTTGTGACTTTTAAAGCTCATGTCTCTCAAGTGTGATAGAGTAAGAATCGTTTGCTTATTAACTTGGAGAAACAACAGGAATGTTTGTTTTTCTGTTAGGATGTGCCATGTGCTGCTGCTTTTCCCCTGTGAGGTGGGCAATCAGCACATAGTACAGCGTTTCTCAAATGCGGCCACCAGGGGCTTTTCTTGGGGCCACAGCCTCCTGGGCTGTGATGGGGGAGGGAAGAGGGAGCAGTGGCCCCTCCCCCTCGGTGCTCCTAGAAAGATGCACAGCCTTGGTGTTGGTTGCTGGGGCTTCCAGCAGGGGTTGGGCCCTGCCCCCCTCTGGAGACAGCTGGGGCACAATGCTGGAGGAACAGGCAGTCGGTGAGTTCCCCACCTTTCCAGGGGTGGTGGGGCTCAGGCTTTTAGCTTCAGCCCGGGGGGTGGCGGAGAGGCAGGATCTGGCTTCAGGCTCCGGCCACGTGGCTTTGGGTTCCGTCCCCCGCGGGGCTTCAGGCTCCAGCCCCCTGCTGCCAAACCACCATTCCCGTTGTCCCTAGCCCCTACTGCCTCCCGTAATCCCCCATCCAGGGCTTAATTTGTCCCCAGACTTGTGGGGCTGAGTAAGTCTGCTGTGAAAAGTGATACTTGTATGTTTGTTAATATCAATTTTCACAGCAGACTTAGCAGCTTGCAATAAATAAATTACAGTGATATGGATATGCATATTTATTTGTTTTCCTAAAGCTAATTAAATATTTTAGGAAAAAATGTGAGCAAGAATTGGTGGCTGCACTTTGAGGCCACCAAATAATTTGTCCATAGTATGTCAGTGGCTTTTTTCCTCAATTTCAGATTATCTCTAAGCCAAATTTAGTGGCCATTGATTATATAGGGAGAAAGAGTCCTGTGGCACCTTATAGACTAATAGACGTATTGGAGCATAAGCTTTTGTGGGTGAATACCCACTTCGTCAGATGTGTCATAAGGTCTATAAGATGCCACAGGACTGTTTGTCGCTTTTTACAGATCCAGACTAACATGGCTAGCCCTCTGATAATTGATTATATAGTTTCTTTATTAACATTCGGGGAGTACAAAGTTGCAGAGCTGTCAGCAGGCTCTGTGGCAGTGGCTAGATTTAGCAGCCTGGATCCTCAGGTATGGTGCATATAAAGGCCAGTGAAGAAGTGTTTGGGGGTGAGGGATATAAAGAGTTTTGTGGGAAGTGTGGTTAATATGTTTATATATAGTGATCATCTCCATCTCTTTCTTTGCATAGTTGGATCGAACTGAAAAGATAAAGAACTGCCAGAAGCCTGAATTCTCCAAGAAGCTGCTCGTTGATTATTACTTTGAGAAAGTGCAGAAGCTGAAGTTTGGTGTATATGATATCGATAACAAGTCCTATGACTTAAATGATGATGATTACCTTGGAGGGGTTGAGTGTACACTGGGACAGGTACTTGCAGAAATTTCATCTCTAATGTTCTGCAAAGTTGTGATATATGTAGGTTTAAATCTGAAAACAGGAAAAACTTAGGTGTCAGAAGCTTTGGCATACTTGAGGTGAAAGAATTTAATCCTTTCAACTGATCTTATATAGGCCATGTCTACATTATGGGTGCTATAGTGGCACGGCTACGGCACTGTAGCTATGCTGCTGTAGCACAGTAGTGTAGACGTTTCCGAAAGTAACAAAAGGGGGTTTTCTGTTGCTGTAGGTAATCCACCTAGCAGCAGTAGATAGATGACTACCGTCTGTCCACCTAGCTCCCTCTACACCAGGCCTTAGGTCAGCATAGCTAAGTCATTCCAGGGTGTGCATTTTTCAGCCGTAGCTATGTCAACTTAATTTAAAGTAGGGCAGGCCTTAGAAAAAGAGTGTGTGCCACTAGCTTAAGTCTGAAGTGGCTTGGAGTTCTCTCAGCCATTGTATTTTCAAAGAGTAACCTCTGAAATACAGTATTTCTTTCATTCCATTTAGAATGGTACTGAGTGGATCTCTGACTCCTAGGGCTGGTCTGTGCTTAAAAGTTAGGTTGACATAACTGTGTTGGTCAGGGCTGTGAACAAGCTATGCCAGCCTAACCTCCAGCGTAGATGCAGCTGTTTTGACAGGAATGCTCTCGTCAACGTAGCTGCTGTTGTTTGGGAAGGTGGTATTCCTACACTAGTCCCCTAAACCATCTTCCATCCATGTAGACTGCGTCTACACTACAGGTTTATGCTGGCATTGCTATGCTGACATAGCTATGTCAGTATAGTCTCCATAGTGTAGACATAGCTTTGGCATCCAAAGTACCTTTAGGATCTTTCACACTGTCTGCAGCAGAGTTCTTTCTATTGATGTAGGATCTTTTGGCAAGCAGAGTGGATAAAAAATTATTTTAAAAAGTCCATTTTAATTTAAATTACATACATTTTCTTTCTAAAAATAAGCCTAATTAAAATTAAATATGAAATTATAACAACCTATATTAAGGCCTGACTTCACTATAATGTGTTAAAATAATTTAAATTTAAAAATTAATGTTCAAGAAGAACATGTTTGCTGCTGAAATTTTAAAGAAATTCTAGCTGTCGATCTTCAGGAAGTCACTGGCTAAGCACCTGAAATGAGAGTTTGTTGAAGTATAAAACTAGCTTTTGACAGCAGCAGCCTCTTTTCAAACTCTTTAAAACTCTTCTTCATTTCAGTTTATTCAGCTAGTTCAGTTCATTCACACTTGAGTAACTGACTGGGAGTTGATAGAAAAGCTTGTTTCCCTCTTCCAATCTATGAATAAAAACAAGGTATGAGAGGATGAGATCTATTAGTTCTAAAACCTTGGAGGGCATGGTGACCAGAAATAATCAGTTCTTCTTTGAGTGCTTGCTCATGTCAATTCCAGTTAGGTATATGTGCACAGTCTTTGGAAGGTTTTTCCCTAGCAGCACCAGTCAGGTCGGCTGTGGAGCCCCCTGGAGTGGAGCTTTCATGGCAGTGAATATAGGTCCCTGCCGACCCGCTGCCTCTTCAGTTCCTTCTTATCGCCAGTGACGGTCGTTAGAACTGCAGTTGCTTGCTTTCACAAGTGCTTCCCCTAGTCTTCATAGTTTCACAGTTTTCATAGCCACTTCTGTAGTTATAGTTATAACTAGTTAGTGTAAGTAGGAGTGGGGGTTTCTCCCACTCCAAATCCTTCCTTTCTCCCTTTGGGCTTTGGGGCATGCCTCGATCCAAAGGATTTAAACCCTGCAGAACCTGCCACAAGCCTATGGCAATGGGCAACCCCCATGACTCTTGCCTCAAGTGTCTGGGGGAGGTGCACCAAACAGACCGGTGTAAGATTTGTAAAGGGTTCTGCCCAAGGATGAAGAAAGAACGGGACTTCAGGCTGAGGCAGATCCTGATGGAAGCAGACCATTGTCCCCAACCAGCCCCGGGCTGGCAGGATCAGGCACCGAGCACATCCTTGTGGAGTGCTCTGGCCTCTGTGTGTGTTACAGTGCTGAGGAAGTACTCTGGCCATAGAGACCCTCGGCACCGGCGCACCACTGCACCAAAGCCTGTAGAAGCAGCGCGGCACCACTCACAGTCCCCGGTGCCACATAAGCAGCATAAGAAAACCGACAGGGGGCTCTCGCCCGCACCAAGAGCTGCCAGGTTGGACAATACTGCTGGAGTGCATCTGCGCAGGAGCGCCCAGCACCATCAACACAGGCACCAGCACTGTTGACTTCGGATCCCGCAAGGGACTGTCGAGTCTGGTGCCAGTGGACTCTCCTGACCATGAGTGCCAGGTGAAGGAGCTATAACTCCCTTCCACCCCGGACACTTTCGAGGCCACAAGGGATTTGATTGCCATGATGGCTCCACAGTCCCCCGCCAGCTGGGATGGGCCTCCTGCGCCGCAGTGCATGGCACCATCTAGAGGCAAACCTGCTATTATGAGGCGTCCACCTTCCCCGAGGCATTGCTCTCCGCAGCACCGTTCCCTGACACTGGCCCAGCAGCACCATTCCCCAACTCCGACCACATGGCACCACTCTCCGGCACCATCCTGCTCGGCACCGCCGTGGTCTTCGCGTTCCAGGTCTCAGTCATCGGACTTGGAAGCGGAGTCCTACTATTCGAGAGACAGTCGGCACCGGTCAGATTGGCGCAGGCACAGGCAGGATGCCAGGATGGTGCTGTGCCAGGCGCAGGGGCAGGGACCTACACAGTGGCCATTTTGGACCCTGTGGGCCTACCACCAGGCCCAGGGCACAGTCCACAGGGGTTCCCAGTCTGTGGCCTCAGAAGGACGTGCACCTCCGCCAGTCAGGGACCACCCCACACCTTGGGGCTCCAAGACAGTGTCCGTTTGCGGTGCAGAGCCGGGTCCAGCTCCTGCACCCACTACTGGCACCGAGGCTGCGGTCGGCACAGAGAGTCATGGTGCCAAGTAGGACGACTCCAGGGAGCCGGAGGGCCATGAGGGCCTGGTGCTGCCTCTAGCTTCGTCGGCGTCGGCATCGCCAGACGAAACAGTGTCAGGGTCTTCCTCCTCCGGGCCGCCCCCTATTGCTAAGAGGACACAGTAGGACCCGCTGCGCAGTATTGCCCACAATATGGCGCTCCAGGCTGAGGAGGTGGTCGAGTCAGAGGACCCAATGGTAGACATTTTAAACCCTGAAGGGCCATCCAGGATAGCACTGCCCCTCATAAAGACCATTCAGCCACTACAAAATCTCTGTGGCAAACCCCTGCCTGTATCACCCCAACACCAAAGGGCGTGGAGAGGAACTATTTCGTACCCGCTAAAGGGTACGAGTACTTATTCTCTCACCCGCAGTCCTGCTCACTTGTTGTGGTGGCAGTAAACGAGAGAGAGAGAGACGGACAACAGGGCCCAACTCCCAAGTCGAAAGACTCCAAAAAGATGGACCTCTTTGGCTGGAAGGTCTACTTGACCAGAGGGATCCAGCTGAGGATTGCTCACCAGCAAGCAATCCTCATCAGATACAATTTTAATTCGTGGGAATCCATGATGAAATTCAAGGAGCTTGTGCCAGCAGATTCTAGAGCCGAGTTTGTGGCGATAGTGGATGAGGGCAAGGTGGTGGCACGGACCTCTTTACAGGCCTCACTGGATGCTGTGGACTTGGCCACGCGGACCATGTCCTCTGGTATAGCCATGAGAAGGAGCTCCAGGCGACCGGTCTTCCTCCTGAAGTCCAACAAACTATTCAGGACCTGCCCTTTGATAGCATGGGCCTATTTGTGAAGCAAACATACTCCAGGCTTCACAGCCTAAAAGATTTGCGGTTGACGCTGAAATCGTTGGGCATGCATACCCCTGCCACCCAGCGGAAACATTTTAAGTCACAGCCCCCACAGCGTTTCTAACCCTCCGGCCCAGGCAGGACTTCTCCAGGAAGCAGGACAGGAATGGCAGGTGCAAGCCTCCCCATCCTCTGCCGGGCCAGGGATTGACAAGGCCATCGTCAGGCTCTCAGCAAGCCTTTTGAACGCATGCCCGGGGGCGACACACCAGCCTGCACACTGGATCCTTCTCCCCGTTTTCTCAACCGTCTGTCCCACTTCTGTTGTGCTTGGGCACAGATTCAGATAGCTGGGTCCTTTGCATGGTGGAAATGAGATATTCTCTCCAATTCTGCCCTTCCCCTCTCTCCCAGTCCCCTTCCCCATCCCTCTTCAGGGACCCTTCTCACAAGCATCTCATGCAGGAGATCCAAACGCTCCTCGCCACGGGAGCAGTGGAGGAGGTTCCTCAGGAGCTAAGGGGCAAGGGATTCTGTTCCTATTATTTCCTAATCCCCAAAGCTAAGGGGGGTCTCAGACCCATCCTTCACCTGCGAGGCCCCAACAGTTTAATGAGAAAGTTGAGGTTCCGCATGGTCTCTCTAAGCATGATTATTCCCTTTCTGGATCCGAGAGACTGGTACACCACCCTCAACCTCAAGGACGCGTATTTCCACATCTCTATAATTCCTGCCCACAGATGGTTCCTCAGGTTTGTGGTCAATCACAGTCATTACCGATTTACAGTCCTCCCCTTTGGCCTGTGAACGGCCCCACGAGTGTTCACCAAGTGCATGTCAGTCATAACCACCTTCCTATACCGGAGGCAGGTGCAGGTTTACCCGTACCTCGACGACTGGCTGCTCAGGGGGCATTCCAGGGACGAAGTGGAGTGACAAGTCAGCTTCGTAAGTTCCACCTTCGACAGGTTGGGTTTGCTGCTCAACAAGCACAAATCAACCCTATACCCAATTGTAGCGAGGCGACGACTCACCGGTGCGGCGCCGCCTGCTGGCCATCCAGGGAATGTCCCTCCTGGACCCCTTGCCTTTGCCTTGGGGTGCTGCTGCCTGGCAGTGTCCCCACACTTTGGGTGTCCCCTCCCAGGGGAACCCCCAACTCTCTATACCCACCTTGCCTCAGTGGCTACTGCCAGTCACCACCTAACCTCCGCTCACTGGGGCAGACTACAGTCTGTAATCCCCTCATCATTGGCAAGGGGGGTTTGGACCTGCTGCCTTTGCCTACCCTGGTCTGCACCTCTGCAACCCCAGTACTCTTCCCGGCCTTTACCAAGGCCTGCAGCCCGGGGGTTTTCCAGCCTGGAGCTCCCCAGCTCCTCTGGCCTTTCCCCAGCCCTGCTCCACTCTAGGTACCCTGCTGTGCTCCCAAGCAGCCAGGCCCATCTCAATCCACAGCTAGAGAGAGAGACTGTGTGCAAGCTCCTGGCTCACAGCCCTTTTATAGGGCCAGCTGTGGCCTGATTGGGGCATGGCCTCAGCTGTGGCTGTTTCCCCAATCAGCCTAGCCATTCCTCCCTGCCCCGGCCCTCTCCAAGGGCTGGCTCTTAACCCCTTCTTAGCCGGAGCGGGGTGACCGCCCCGCTACACTGACACAGAGGATAGATTTTATCGGAGCAGTGTTGGACTCAGGCCAGGCTAGGGCATCCCTGCCAGAGGCTCGCTTTTGGTCAATGACAGACATCATACAAAGCCTCAGGCAGTACCCTACTACCACAACAAGGGGTTGCTTGAGGCTCCTTGGCCACATGGCAGCATGTACGTATGTGGTACAGCACGTGATACTCAGGTCTCTCCAAGCTTGGCTGGCGTCCACCTACCGTCCGGGGCGCAACAGCCTGGACAAGGTGGTCACCTGCCTGGTGCTGATTCTCGAATCTGTCCACTGGTGGCTCAACCCACAGGAGGTGTGCAAGGGAGTCCCCTTCAACAAACCCCAGCCCTTTCTGTTCCTCTTGACAGATGCAGCAGCGTTGGGATGGGACGCTCACCTGGGAGAATTCCAGACCCAAGGTCTCTGGTTGCAGGACGAGCTTTCACTCCACATCAATGTCAAGGAGTTGAGAGTGGTCCGACTGGCGTGTCAAGCCTTCCAGGCTCAATTGCAAGGGAAGTGTGTGGGGGTCATGACAGACAACACAACTGCTATGTTTTACGTAAATAAGCAGGGTGCTCGTTCTTCTCCCCTATGTCGGGAAGCCCACAAGCTGTGGGACTTCTGCATAGCCCACTCCATTCACCTGGAAGCATTTTACCTCCCAGTTTCTCAGAATGAGTTGGCGGACTACCTCAGCAGGTCCTTCCACAATCACGAGTGGTCTATCCGCCTGGATGTGGAGCACAACATTTTCCAAAGGTGGGGAGTTCTCCAAATCGACCTGCTCGCCACGAAGAGCAACAGAAAAGGCCCCTGATTCTGTTCCTTCTGAAATCACAGCCTGAGCTTTCTAGGGGATGCATTTCTCCTTCCTTGGACGGACCATCTGTTGTACATGTTCCCACCGGTTCCGCTCATCCCCAGTGTTCAGCGCAAGATCCGCAGGGACAAGGCAGTGGTCATACTGGTAGCACTGGGTTGGCCTAGCCAGCGCTTGTACACCACGCTCCCGGAGTTGTCAGTGGACACCCCAATCGCATTGCCCCTCGTCCCGGACCTGATCACCCAAGACCACAGTCGTCTTCATCATCCCAACCTCGAGTCTATGCACCTCACCGCTTGGAAGCTTCATGGCTAAACCCGATGGAGCTCATGTGCTCTGAGCCGGTTAGGGAGGTCCTACTAGGTAGCAGGAAACCCTCCAGCAGAGCTACCTACCTGGCCAATTGGAAAAGGTTTGCAATCTGGTGTTCTAAGGTCGCGCTCCTCCGATGCAGGCTCCCATACCGCTTATCCTAGACTACCTACTGCATTTAAAACAGCAGGGCCTCTCGGAATCATCTATGGCAGCCATCTTTGCCTTCTACCCAGGAGTGGCAAGCCGTTCTGTCTTCGCCAACACAATGGTCAGTCCTGAAAGATCTGGACAAGCTGTACCCGCAGATTAAACAACCTATCCCAGCGTGGGATCTCAACCTGGTCCTTTCCAGACTAATGGGGCCCCCATTTGAACCCCTGGCGACTTGTTCACTGCTCTACCTGTCATGGAAGATGACATTCCTAGTTGCCATTACGTCAGCAAGGAGAGTGTTGGAGTTTAAAGCCCTAACCTCTGACCCTCCTTACACTATTTTCTATAAGAACAAGGTGCAACGTAGGCCTCACCCAGCCTTTCTCCCAAAGGTTGTGTCCCAATTCCACGCCAATCAGGACATTTTTCTACCCATCTTTTACCCAAAGCCTCACATGGATAGTCGAGAAGAAAGGCCAGCGCTCGAACGTCCAGGGAGCGTAGCCTTTTACATTGAATGTACAAAGCCGTTCCATAAGTCAAACCAGCTGTTCGTGGCAGTTGCAGACTGGATGAAGGGCCTTCCGGTCTCATCACAGAGGATTTCATCGTGGATCATGTCTTGTATCCAGGCATGGTATGATCTGGCAAAAGTACCAGCTCCTGAACTAACGGCACATTACACAAGAGCGCAGGCCTCCTCGGCAGAATTCCTGGCCCAGGTCCCGATCCAGGAGATAAGCAGGGTGGCAACGTGGTCCTCGGCTCACACTTTCATCTCTCATTACGCTATTACCCAGAGACGATGCAGCATTTGGCAGAGCGGTGCTCCGGTCAGCAATTCCATGAACTCCGATCCCACCTTCTGGCAAGGGCTTGGGAGTCACCTAATTGGAATCGACATGAGCAAACACTCGAAGAAGAAAAAATGGTTACCTACCTTTCCTAACTGTTGTTCTTCGAGATGTGTTGCTCATGTCCATTACAAACCCACCCGTCTCCCCTCTGTCGGAGTATCCGGCAAAGGACTGAAGAGGCAGCAGATGGGCAGGGACCTAAATTCACCGCTATGAAGGCGCCACTCCAGGGGGCTCCACAGCTGACCTGACGGGTGCTACTAGGGGAAAAACCTTCCGATGACTGTGCATGTGGCACGCAAACACCTAATTGGAATGGACGTGAGCAACACATCTCGAAGAACACAGTTACGAGAAGGTGAGTAACTGTTTTTTCAATTTACTAAGTATATTTCGTTTGCTTCATAAATCAGTTAGTTTTAAGTGCAAAACGTGTTTTGATAAACTTCCTTTTTTTCTTATGTATCCAGCACATTTAAGGTAGTTTTATTTGACTAATAATTTCAAAATGCTGTTTTTTCACATTTTAATTGAATTCCAATTTCTGTCCAAATACAGCTTGACACAAAACGCAAGTAAAAAATTAATCCTCTACTAAATAAGAAATGTGTTGTTCACCAATTTCTAACCTGATATAAATATATTAAAATTAAGAATCTGAATAAATGTGTCTAGATATACTGTATGCCCCTGAGTAGCAAAAAGAATTACCATCAGATTTGGCGGAAAGGCTATGTGTAGTTCCGTATCAGCATGTTTTAATGGTACCAACCAATGAGAATCAGCCTTTTTTTTAGGAAAATAACCACAAAGCACAAACGCAAAACAAGATTAAAATTGATTATTTAAATCATGATTAGAATCCGTGATTTAAATCGCTTAGATTTTAATCAATCTACCCTGCCTGCAACATAGAGACACAGCAGTTCTGGTGTCTTTCTGACGCTCCCTCTACAACGTGACATTCTGGTTGGCCAACTCTCCCTAAAGCCAAGTGAAAGAGCTGTTCTGAAACATTAGTATTAGTTGTTTGTAACTTGCTCAGGTGTGTTCTTTGATATTGAAACTTCCCAGCCCAAAGCTGGTTTCTTTTAAAGAGTTTGAGCAAAATGTGTTCAGCTTTTCTTTACATTCAAACAAGAAATTATTATTTTTTGGCAGGGTTTGTGATAGCGTCTGTCTGTCTGAAACATGATAACTTTTGAACGCTGACTGTGATCTGTTCAAAATTTCAGGGAATGTTGTAGGTTTCAGTGGGCAGAACCTGATTGATTTTTGCGGGGGAAAAACAGAAGGGGGAAAATGGGGATCACATGGAGCCTCTGGCATCTGTTTAGCAGAGCCACACCTTCAACTGGTTCCACCTTCCAGCATAACAATACCTCTATCTCAGCTCTGTTCATCCTCCCAGTAGAGTACTGCATGTTGACGTCTTGAATGACTTTTCTTTCTGTCTACAAGATGAGAAGAAATAAGGCGGGGAAGGGGAGCCCACAGGGCATCTGGCAGAGAAGATCTTGGAATGGGGGTTTCACACATAGTCCTTGGTATGGGGAAAACATAGAGCCACTGCCAGTGGAGGGAAATGGGGAATGCACAGAGCCCTGGTGTGCAGGGAGGGGAGCAGTTACAGGGAGTCCCTGGATTAGAGGGCGGATGGGAGGGTGGCACACTAGGAGCCTGTGGGGAGAATGGAGGGATTTAAGAACTTCTAGGTGTGTGCAGTGAGCCCACCCTATAGAACTTGCAAAGTGTGCGACCCCCTCGTTTATATTTAAATAACTTGAATGGGCACAGTTTAAAAAATGAACTTTATTGTGAGGTTAGCCCTCAATGAAGAGTCTCTCTTTCTTAGGGCTGGTCTACACTGCAAAGTTATATTGGTATAGCTTCGTCTCTCAGGTGTGAAAAATAGACACTCCTGAGATAGTTAAGTCAACGTAATACCCAGAATAGACAGTGCTACTGCCTCTTGGGGAGGTGGATTTCCTACAGCGACAGAAGAACCCCTCTCATCACTGCAGTGTCTATATTGAAGCACTACAGTAGCGCAGCTAAGGTGTTTTAAGGGTAGACATAGCCTGAGATGTTTAGTTATGTATTTTCATATGTACAGTACATGAGTTTCAATGCACATTTTAATTGCGATAATGGTCTTCACTCTCTCTGCTGGCAGAGAAGATTTTACATTTAGTGTCTTGTTTAAAGATGACCAACCATGGAAGGGGGTACGTTGGAAGCTGGGCTTTTGCCTAAAGAAAGTTTTAAAGTTATTATAGTATAGTCTTCTGCATTTTTTTTAAATTAGAAATTCATGTTCTGTCTGACTGGAAAACTAGTGAAATGATTACATCTGAAGAGGAGATCAGATTTTAAGTCAGACTGTGAAAAACTATTTTAAATTTTTTTTAACACCTATTTAGCTTCAGTGATTAACACTTTGAAGAGAGGAGATCTTTAATTAAAAATCCAAACACTCCTGCTCTTTCCATTAAAGTGTGAGAGCTAACAGTGTACATGTTCTGTGACCCCCAACATGTCCTCTAGCAAAACCAGGGGAGAAGATACTCCTAATTTTTTCTTTGGTACAGAACAAGCAGAAAAAAAATCTTAAAACCCCAAACAAACAACTCCTTTCAGGCTTTCTTTATGTTATAATAAAGCAAAAATAAAGGTCACAAGTCCAATATTTTTAGTAGGGCTGTCAAACGATTAAAAAAATGAATCGCGATTAATTGCGCTGTTAAATAAATGGTATTCAATATTTTAAAAATATTTTGGATGTTTTTTACATTTTCAAATATATTGGTTTCAATTACAATACAGAATACAGTGTACAGTGCTCACTTTATATTTATTTTTTATTACAAATATTTGCACTGTAAAAAAACAAAAGGAATAGTATTTTTCAATTCACCTAACACAAGTACTGTAGTGCAATCTCTTTATCATGAAAGTTGAACTTACAAATGTAGAATTATATACAAAAAATAAAACAATGTAAAACTTTAGAGCCTACACGTCCACTCAGTCCTACTTCAGCCAATCACTACGACAAACAAGTTTGGTTACAATTTGCAGGAGATAATGCTGCCCGCTTCTTGTTTACAATGTCACCTGAAAGTGAGAACAGGCATTCCCATGGCACTGTTGTACCTGGCGTCACAAGATATTTACGTGCCAGGTGCGCTAAAGATTCATATGTCCCTTTATGCTTCAACCACCATTCCAGTGGACATGCATCCATGCTGATGATGGGTTCCACTCGGTAACGATCCAAAGCAGAGCGGACTGACGCATGTTCATTTTCATCATCTGAGTCAGATGACACCAGCAGTGGGTTGATTTTCTTTTTTTGGGTTCAGGTTCTGTAATTTCCACATCCGAGTGTTGCTCTTTTAAGACTTCTGAAAGCATGCTCCATACTCTGTCCCACTCAGATTTTGGACAGCGGTTCAGATTCTAAAAACTTGAGTCGAGTGCTGTAGCTGTTTTTAGAAATCTCACATCGGTACCTTCTTTGCGTTTCGTCAAATCTGCTGTGACAGTATTCTTAAAACAAACGTGTCCTGGGTCATCATCTGATACTGCTATAACATTAAAATATATGGCAGAATGCAGGTAAAACAGAGTAGGGGACATACAATTCTCTCCCAAGGAGTTCAGTCACAAATTTTAATTAACACATTTTTTTTAAAAGTGCAATCAGCATGGAAGCATGTCCTCTGGAATGGTGGCTGAAGCATGAAGAGGCATACGAATGTTTAGCATATCTGGCATGTAAATACCTTGCAACGCTGGCTCCAAATGTGCCATGCGAATGCCTGTTCTCACTTTCAGGGTGACATTGTAAATAAGAAGTAGGCAGCAGTATCTCCCGTAACTTGTTTGTCTTAGCGATTGGTTGAACAAGAAGTAAGACTGAGTGGACTTGTAGGCTCTAAAGTTTTACATTGTTTTGGTTTTGAGTGCAGTTATTTAACAAAAAAAAAATCTACATTTGTATGTTACACTTTCACGATAAAGAGATTGCACTACAGTACTTGTATGAGGTGAATTGAAAACTATAATTTATTTTATCATTTGTACAGTACAAATATTTGTAATAAAAATAATATAAAGTGAGCATTGTACACATATTCTGTCTTGTAATAGAAATCAATATATTTGAAAATGTAGAAAGACATGCAAAAATATTTAATAAATTTCAATTGGTATTCTATTGTTTAACAGTGCGATTAAAACTGAGATTAATCTTGATTGTTTTTTTGAGTTAATTGTGTGAGTTAGAATCATAGAATATCAGGGTTAGAAGGGACCTCAGGAGGTCATCTAGTCCAACCCCCTGCTTAAAGTAGGACCAATCCCCAACTCCCTAAATGGCCCCCTCAAGGATTGAACTCACAACCCTGGATTTAGCAGGCCAATGCTCAAACCACTGAGCTATCCCTCCCCCCCTGTGATTAATCAACAGCCCTAATTTTTAGATATCCTTTGCAGGCCCCTTTTAAATCAATGGGAGAAACAATGTTTTCCATCCTGATTAAATCATACATTTCTGATGATCGCACAAGAATGTGTCCTGGAAGACCGATATCTGGAACAAAAATTCTTAAAACTTCCAAGTTCAGAAAATAGAGATGGCTTATTATAAATTGCTCAAAATGGAGAGAGCATCAAACATCATGGAATATGATCTAACAGATGAGTATGGGGTAATTGGAGAACTCTAGCAGGGCTACTTCTGTGTTTAGTTTCCTTCGTGTGAA
This sequence comes from Emys orbicularis, assembly GCF_028017835.1. Classification (NCBI taxonomy): domain Eukaryota; kingdom Metazoa; phylum Chordata; order Testudines; family Emydidae; genus Emys; species Emys orbicularis. The sequence goes on along the minus strand of NC_088694.1, from coordinate 33,073,573 downwards.
AAGGGAAGGTGATTGCAGCAGAGATTGAATGAGTATTGGAGACCCCCTCTACTGCTCCATTTCTGGAGCAGAGGGATGGATGTTCAACCCAGGGGTAGGAAAGTGGGGTTCAAATATATTAAAAAAGGACCTGGCTTGTTGAATGGCCTCTTTCTATGTCTAGAATTTCTTGGATCCTTATAGTAAAATATCATTGTCTCAAGGTGTCATTGGGAGGCAAAAATTAGAGGTGAAAGGAATGCAAGGATTAGATTTCATGGGATGTCAATGGATGTCAGAGCTGGAATACTGTAGCCTCAGAATGTATAGCTTTAGGATAAGTAAAATTTGCAAAAAAAATCCTTAGTGATTTAGGAGCATAAGTCCCATTGCCTTTCAGTGATGCATAGGCTCCTAAGGGTATAGGTTACTTTTGAAAGTGGAACTTAGGGACTTAGTCACTTAGGTGATTTGGGGAAATTTACTCTTGAAGAGTTACCATGTTTTCTGGGTCTAACTCCATAATTATGTATGCCTTCATTTGGCTTTAGATTGTTTCCAGTAAAACACTCACTCGGCCTTTGGAGTTGAAGAAAGGAAAGCCAGCAGGAAAAGGCACCATTACGGTAACTGTGCTTTGTGTATAACCCTAAAATAATGAATGAACTTGTCACTTTATGTAGAGTTAAATTTCGTTGGTTAAATTAATTAACTTTGGGTAATTTAATTTCAAAGTTTGTCTGCTTTTTGGCAGTGTTAAATTGTGTTACTTGACGTGTGTGTGCGCGCAAGAAAACATATTTACAACCAGAAGCAAAGTCCCTTTCATGTGCCTGAGTGTTAGCTAAGCGCCATTGGAAATTAATTTGTCTTTAAATTCTTGTGACACAGATTTCAGCAGAAGAGATTAAAGACACAAGAGTTGTCAGTCTAGAGATTGAAGCACAGAACTTGGACAAAAAGGTAATTGACTCTTACAGAGTTACACATGTTTTTGTAACTATAATCAGGACTTGCAATGAGATGGAATTCAGTTCTACTCGCTCTGTGTGTGTGTGTGTGTGTTGGTGTTCACTCTTTTTTTTTTTTTTTTTTTTAATCGGGAGAATAGTGTAGAAGAGGAAGTACTCACATTTAGAAATGCTTGAACAGGAAACATACTGTTTATGTTCTGAATGTGATGTCACATAGAAAGTAATCAAACCACACTTTTTGGGATTGGCCTTGCCTTTCATTCAAGCTGATTTCATTGAGATGTGTCTTTGATAGTGGGCAGTGTATCTGAAAAAACATCCTTGAGGTAGAATTGAAAGTTGATTTAGGCTAAATATTAAATGTATTGGATAACAACTGGAGAACTTCCAAAGGTTCAGAGTTTAGTTTTGAATCCTTATCTGCAGCTTCTCCCAATTATCCAGACTTTGGAGTCCTCCCCAGCATGCCCTACTGCCCATCATCATGCAAAAAAATGATTCATCTTCTTCCTTCTAATGTTTCCAGACTGCTTCTTTCATGCTGTGTTGGGGTAAGACTGATTGATCCTTTGGAAAGTTGGTGTACTTTTCTTCTGTGTTGTAGGACAGTCCTGGACTGTCCATGTCCCATCATTAACACTGGATGAGAAATAACACAATCTAAATATGGAAAATGCATGTTCAGTGTTAACAAAGACATATTGAAGACCACACAAGATATGGAAAGTTGTAAAGTAAATGTATTTTATTCCATTTATTATTGCAAGAAAATTATTGTGGAACCACCTGATTACAACATTATATATTTAGTTTTGCATTCTAAATAGAGCTGAAAATGGATCAAAATTTTTTGTTTTTCTCTAAAAGTGGTGGGCTATTGGTGTGAACTTCACAATATTAACTTTTATTTAGAGCGGTCAGAATGGCAGAATGCGGGAAAAACAGAACAGGAGACATACAATTCTCTCCCAAGGAGTTCAGTCACAAATTTAATTAACACATTTTTTTTTTAACGAGCATCATCACCATGGAAGCATGTCCTCCGGAATGGTGGCCGAAGCATGAAGAGGCATATGAATGTTTAGCACAGGTGTAGGCAACCTATGGCATGTGTGCCAAAGGCGGCAAGCGAGCTGATTTTCAGTGGCCCTCATACTGCCCGAGTCCTGGCCACTGGTCCAGGGGGCTTTGTATTTTAATTTAATTTTAAATGAAGCTTCTTAAACATTTTAAAAACCTTATTTACTTTACATACAACAACAGTTTAGTTATATATTATAGAAAGAGACCTTCTAAAAACATTAAAATGTATTACCGGCACGCAAAACCTTACATCAGAGTGAATAAATGAAGACTCGGCACACCACTTCTGAAAGGTTGCTGAACCCTGGTTTAGCATATCTGGCACGTAAATACCTTGCAACACCTGCTCCAAAAGTGCCATGCAAATGCCTGTTCTCACTTTCAGGTGACACTGTAAATAAGAAGCAGGCAGCAGTATCTCCTGTAAATGTAAACAAACTTGTTTGTCTTAGCAATTGGCTGAACAAGAAGTAGGACTGAGTGGACTTGTAGGCTCTAAAGTTTTATATTTTTTTGTTTTTGAGTGCAGTTATGTAACAAAAGAAATCTACATTTGTAAATTACACTTTCGCGATAAAGAGATTGCATTACAGTACTTGTATGAAGTGAATTGAAAGATACTATTTCTTTTGTTTATTATTTTTACAGTGGAAATACTTCTAGTCAAAAATAATATAAAGTGAGCACTGTACACTTTGTAATCTGTGTTGTAATAGTTGTTTCAATAATATTTGAAAATGTAGAAAAACATCCAAAAATATTTAATACATTTCAATTGGTATTCTATTGTTTAACAGTGCGATTAATCATGATTAATTTTTTAATCTTGATTAATTTTTTTGAGTTAATCATGTGAGTTAACTGCAATTAATCGACAGCCCTACTTTTATTCCCTTAGAATTTTCTGTGTCACTTTTTGGAGTTTTTTAATCCATTTTTATTAGGAAATCTCTTCAAATTGGGCTCTGGCTGAAATTTGTCCTTGACAGGGCAACCTTTTATTATAGACAGATATCTTTTAAATACATGGTATTTTCTCTCAAAATGTGGTATGTGGGTGTAAACTGAGTAGATCTGGTGCAATGTGTAGCTGCTTCTTTGAGTGATGTTCCCTATTGTATTCCACTGTGGGTTACACATGAGCACCATGCGCCCGGAGTTGGAAAATTTGAAAGTAGTGTCCATTGGTCCACGCATGCGCCCTGGCTTGCCACGGGGCGAACCGACCATTTCTCCAGTTCCTTCTTACTGACGCATGGTCCAGTTTGAAACTTTTAAGTGTCCTCATCTCTGACGCACCTTTAAACACATCATTGTACATAGTTTTATAGTAGTTTTATCAGTTGTACTGTAGTTTTTATCATAGTTTGTAGTATTTAGTATACACAGATCTCAGGTTTGTTTTTCTACCTCCCTTCCGTCCCTTCCCTGTATGGGTACCGGACTATGCCCAGGACCCTGGGCTTCAAACTCTGTGCCTCCTGCCCATGATCCTTCTTGGTAAGCAACGGCCACCAAAGCTGCCTCTACTGTTTGGGGGAAGTTCACGTCACGTCTAGGTGCAGTATCTGCCAATCCTTCCCCAGCTGTACCCGAGAAGGCCAGGCTCTCCGTCTCATGGAATTCGCCTCACTCGGACCCAGGTTGGAGGACCATCCCCCCTGTACATCAGCCTGAAATTGCAAGTTATGTGCCTCCTGCTACTGAATCCAGCTCCGGTGGTAACACCCCATGGACTCCATGCCGAGGCCTAGTAGGGAAGTAAGGAAGCAAACCCAAAAGCATGGGACTAAGTCTTCCTCAAAAGCGAAAAAAGTGAACGCTCCTTCCACGAGTTTGAGCCACAGAGATGTGTGCACACAGAACCCGATCGACATGACAAGAAGCCCCACAAGCAGGGGGATCCGGCGGTTCTGAGTGCTGGTCCATTGGTATCGACAGCCCTGGTGTGCCATAAGATGCGGGATCCAAGGCACTTAGTAAAGAGAGGGTACCTCTGACACCAGGGAGATCAGGAACTGTGTGATCCTCTTAACATATTTGCTTTAGCAGCACCGGGATCACCCCATTTTTCCAGGCCCTTCTACCTCTAAGGAGATTATTTCTCCCCCTTGTGATGCGCCTCCCACTGTGGGACCCCTCAGATGATCTACCCTCTTCCACTGGCTCCGATGGTACTTCCAATGGAACTGGATTCTGCCTTCTCATACTCCGACAAATTGAACACCGGAGAGGGATTATTGGCATTGTACCACCCGCACGTGCCATCCCGGTCTTGGCGCCCATGGAGCCACCAGTACCCTATGCCATGGGGACCACCTCAACATCCCCCGGATCCGACCTCCGGGCCGTACTGCGGACTCTGGTCCTGATGCCCTCCCTCAGAACTAGCCTGATCCACAAGGGAATTTTCACCTTCCTCCCCATTGAAGGCCCCTTCTAGCAGGCACTCGGATCTGTTTAGAGGAGGAGGTATCCCTTAGCCTAGCTCTGAGGGTGCCGCCGGAATCAGCAAGATATCCCTCCTCTTTTCCAGATGAGGCAGTGACTACAGCATCCGCTTCACCTCCAGATGACTTCAGACAGCTCAAGAGCTACTGTGCAAAGTCGCAGGGGAACTCTATATTCCCATGGAGGAAATCCAAGACACCCAGCATAAACTCCTGGATATCCTCCACTCCTCAGCACCAACTAGGGTTGCACTGCCTATTAATGACGGCATTCTTGAGCCTGCCAGAACATTATGGCACACCCCGGCTACCTGCATGCCTACCCTCAAAGGGGCAGAAAGAAGTTACTACATTCTGGCCAAGTTTCTCTCTTTGCACCTTCTTCCCCCCCCCACCCCCACCCCCCATGGTTGCGCAAGTAGCGACTGAACAAGCCAGCCAACAGCATCCTTGTTCTACAATATCTGACAATGAGGGCAAGTGTTTGGACCTTTTCCTCATCCAGTCTCCAGTTCCGGATTTTGAACTATCAGGCTTTACTAGCCAAATACAACTTCCTGAACTACAGCAAATTTGAGGAATTTGCTGATAGTCTCCCACAGCAGGACCAGGCTTGTTTTCAGGTGTTTGTTGAGGAAGGGGAGCTGGTGGCCAGAACAGCACTCCAATTGAGGCTGGACACAGCAGATAGCTCCTCCAGGGCTATGGCTAGGGCCATAATTATGCATAGGGAGTCTTGGCTCCACTCTTCTGGTTTTCCTAGGGAGGTATAAAACACTATCAAAGACCTTCCCTTTGATGAATCCCATCTCTTTAATCAAAAGACAGACAATTCCCCACATACCCTCAAGGACTCCAGAGCCACCTGTCGCTCCCTGGGCATCTACACTCCTGCCCCAAAGCTTAAATTACACCATGACCACCTACCCAATGCTACAGGTCCCCCCAATTCTGTCCTCAGAGACCTTATGAGCCACCAAGGAAGTGACAGAAAACCCAGAGATCATGCCTCTTGGGACCCCCTTTACAGGCTTCCACCTCACAGCTGCAACCTCCATCCAAGACATATTTCTGTTACCACCTAGAGAACGGCCAACTACCTTGCCTACCACCTCGCGACCCCTACCCACTTTGGGGTCATTTAGCACTCTTTTTCCAAACTTGGAGTGCAATAACAATGGACAAATGGGTGCTGAATGTCATCCACCATGGCTATATGATCAAATTCATCACACTACCTCATCTAGCCACCCCCCCTCCTCTTCAGGGACCACTCTCACAACAGCATTCTCACCCAAGAGGTGCATTCCTTATTACAACAGGAAGCAGTAGAACACGTCCCCCTGGAGTATCAAGGAACTGATACCCAAGAAAAAAGGCAGGTTTTGACCAATTCTTGATCTCCGTCATCTCAATCGCTTCATCCACAAACTCAAGTTTCGTATGGTCATATTGGCAGTGATTATCCCATCCCTAGAAAAAGTCATGTGGTTTATAGCTCTCTATGTGCAGGACACATATTTTCACATCGATATCTATCCAGCCCACAGATGCTTCCTGAGATTCGAAGTCGGCACTCACCATTTCCAGGTTACTCCCCTTCAGAAGAGCCACTGCTTCCAGGGTTTTCTCCGTTGTAGTGGTCTATATCAGACATTTCGGGATCTTAGTGTTTCCATATCTAGACAACTGGCTCCTACACATACAGTCCAGACACAAAGCCCAAGTTTCAGCCTCCATGTTACTCGACCTTCCTTCGTCCCGTGGAGTCAGCATCAATGTTGTGAAATCAATCCTACACCCCATACAATCCCTGGACTTTATAGGGGCCACCATCAATTCAGTCACAGAAAAGGCCTACCTACCGAGGAGCAGGTTCCAGGCAATGAGAGAAATCATAACTCACATTGTCAACAATCCTTATGTACCAGCCAGGACTTGCCTGTTCCTTCTTAGCCACATGGCTTTGTGCACATACATGACCACCTTTGCTTGACTCCACCTTCATTGCACCCAGATGTGGCTCCAAACCGTTTACTCGCCAAAACGTCATGCCGTGGACCTCATACTGACAGTGCCCAACTGGGTGCTCTCATCCCTTCAGTGGTGGACAGACCCATGTCATATATGCGTAGGTGTTACCTTCTTCCTCGGACAAGACAGTCATCACCGACACATTCTTCATAGGCCGGGGAGCGCACATGTACGATCACAGGAGACAGAGAACGTGGTCTCTTTGGGAATCCAAGATGCATATCAATATCCTGGAACTCTGAGATGTAAGGAAAGCATGCCAATCCTTTCACCCGTTCATCCGTTCCCGTCATGTCAGACAACACCACCACTGTTTTCTACATCATCAGACGGGGGAACACGAGATCGACTGCTGTATGTGCAGAAGCAGTCAATCTCTGCAACTAGCGTATCACTCACCAGATCCTCTTGTCCTCAGCCTATCTTTGATGGGCACAGAATGTGCTCACGAAGTCGCTCAGACATTTTGCAATTGACCATGAGTGGGAACTTCATGATTAGGTAGTTCATGACAGATTCACCTGATGGGGGATTCCAACCAGAGACCTCTTTGCTTTCCATATAAACAGCAAATGCACCATGTATTGCTCCAGGGAAGATCTCAGCCATCACTCTCAGGGCATTGCTCTCCAACACCCCAGTCAGACCAAATCAGCTACACCTTCCCTCCTCTACTGCTCCTATCTCAGGTACTCCACAAGATTTGATGAGACAGAGCAACAGTCATTTTGATCACCCTTTGCTGGTCCAGACAATTCTGGTTTCCCAAGCTCCTTTGCATGTCAACCCGTCCACCAGTTCCTATTCCCACCTTCCCCGCTCTGCTGACCCAGTGCAACGGCGAGATCAGACATCCCAAACCATAGGCACTCCACCTCAGAGCATGGTATTTGGATGGGCATCTGCTTTAGAATAGACCCATTCTTCAGCTGTGCAAGACATCCTCTCCAGCAGCAGGAAGGAATCCATTAGGCACTGTTACTGAGCAAAGTGGAAATGCTTCGCCTCCTGGGTTCAACAAAAGGACGTTTTACCAGAATCAGTGGGGATCCCTCTCCTCTTGGACTTTTTGTCTTTGAAGGCATTGGGTCTTGCCATCAACTCTCTGAAAATCCACATGGCTTCAATTAGCGCATTCCACTCTCCTGTGGAAGGTCACTCTATCTTTACACACCCATTAACAGGGGGGTTTTGGAGGGGCCTCATCAGACCCTTCCCACCCATTCAAACCCTTGCACCCCAATGGGACCTGAACCTAGTTCTGTCCTTGCTAATGAAACCACCCATTGAATCACTGACATCATGCTCTATGTCCCTCCTATACATAAGTCACCTTCCTTGTTGCTATCACTTCCGTGAGAGGGCTCGGTGAACTCAGAGCTATGATGGCGGACTCACCTTTCACAATTTTCCATAGTGCTAAAGTATCCCTGCGCCTACATTCCAAATTCTTACCAAAGGTAATCTCCTAGCTTCACATCAATCAATCAATCCAGTCATTTATCTGTTTTCTTCCCAAAGCCACGCAAATCTGCAGAGGAATGCCGACTCCGTTCCCTAGACGTCCAACGAGCTTTAGCCTTTGACCTTCAGACAATGAAACCCATCAGGGAGTCCCCCAGGCTGTTTGTTGCAGTAGCAGAAAGACTCAGGACAGGCCATCTCTACCCAGAGAATCTCTAAGTGGATTTTGGGTTGCATTAAACTCCGCTACCATCAGGCCTGCCTCCTCACTCCAGGTTGCGGACTCACTCCAAAGGAGTCCAGGCTTTGACCACAGCCTCCCTCCAAGACGTGCCACTCAGACGACATATGTAGAGCGGCCACATGGAGTTCTGTGCACACCTTTGCAACATTTGCAGGACTCGGCGGCTAACTCCTTCGGCACAGCAGTTCTCCACACAACCATTCCATCCTCAACCTTGCACCCTTGTCCGACTTAGGTACTGCTTGTTAATAGGGGCCATCATTCAAAGACGAAGGGGCCATCATTCAAAGACGAAGATGAGGTTACTTACCTGTAACTGGAGGGTCGTCAAGATGTGTGGTTCCCATCTGTATTCTACTTCCTGTCCTCCTTCCCCTCTGCTATGGATTTGTCTGATTCACGGTAGAGAAGGAACTGATCACATCTGATGGAAGCACAAGGCGAGCCAGGTTGCATTGTGGACCAACAGACATTACTTTCAGATTCTATGGCTCTGGGCGCATGGCGCACCTGCATAACCCTTAGTGGAGTACAGATAAGGACCACACATCTCGAAGAATCTCCAGCTACAGGTAAGTAATCTCCTTGTTTTAAGGGAAAGAAAACGTAATTTTGGTTCATTTTTAGCTGTGATTCATCTTAACTGAAAGAGTTTTTTTCAGTGGCTCCTGAAGTCTAAATTTTTTTACTTATGTAAATTACTTTTAGTCTTATTCGTCTTCCCAAACTCTGTGCTTTCATAGATTGTTTCTTTCATAGATTCCAAGGCCAGAAGGGACCATTGTGATCATCTAGTTTGATCTCCTGTGTAACACAGGCCAGAGAATGGCCCCAAAATAATTCCTAGAGCAGAACTTTTAGAAAACATCCCATCTTGATTGAATAATTGTCAGCGATCGAGAATCTATCAACACTGTTACCTTTATCAGCCAAACTTGTAATCTCATTGAAAAAAAAAATCATGTTAGTTTGAAAGGATGTATTTTCTGTTTTGATTGGCATTAACGATATAACCCTCCTTTAATTCTTTATTAATTGGGTCCTGTAACAGCCGTTCCATTATCTTGCCCGGGATCAATGTCAAACTGACAGACCTATAATTACACTGGTCTACAATTTTTGAGAAGTCGTCTGCTTCAGAGATAAAATGTGCTATTTATTATGTATTTTGATGTGCTGAATTCAAATATGACAATTAAAACAACTGATTGGCTACTGTTTCTAAGATATTTAAGTTTTTACATTTTATGTCTATGTATATTGTGTAGATAGTAGAGTTTTAATCATAAATTGTAAACCTAGGTCTTTTCATGTATTTATGGTTGCTTTACATGATAATATTTCACCTGTCCTTTTTATGTAACACTTTAAAAATCAGCAAAAGGGTGTTATAAATAAAATTTATTATGAAACAAAAGGCAAAAAACTATTATGTACATAGTTTAGTCCTATTCAGTGTCTACTCGGCGCTTCTTGGCTTGTCTCTTGTATTCATTAAATGGAGCATCTCTTGTCACTGTCCAGCAATAGTCTGCAAGCATTGATGGGCTCCATTTGCCCTGATAGCGTTTCTCCATTGTTGCAATGTCCTGGTGAAATCACTCGCCGTGCTCGTCGCTCACTGCTCCGTAGTTCGGTGGAAAAAAATCTAGATGAGAGTGCAAAAAATGTATCTTTAGTGACATGTTGCAACCAAGGCTTTTGTATGCCTTGAGGAGGTTTTCCACCAACAACCTGTAGTTGTCTGCCTTGTTGTTTGCGAGAAAATTTATTGCCACTAACTGGAAGGCTTTCCATGCCGTCTTTTCTTTGCCACGCAGTGCAAGGTCAAATGCATCATCTCGAAGAAGTTCACGAATCTGAGGACCAACAAAGACACCTTCCTTTATCTTAGTTTCACTTAACCTTGGAAATTTTCCACGGAGGTACTTGAAAGCTGCTTGTGTTTTGTCAATGGCCTTGACAAAATTCTTCATCAGACCCAGCTTGATGTGTAAGGGTGGTAACAAAATCTTCCTTGATTCAACAAGTGGTGGATGCTGAACACTTTTCCTCCCAGGCTCCAATGACTGTCGGAGTGGCCAATCTTTCTTGATGTAGTGGGAATCTCTTGCACGACTATCCCATTCGCAGAGAAAACAACAGTACTTTGTGTATCCAGTCTGCAGACCAAGCAAGAGAGCAACAACCTTCAAATCGCCACAAAGCTGCCACTGATGTTGGTCATAGTTTATGCACCTCAAAAGTTGTTTCATGTTGTCATAGGTTTCCTTTATATGGACTGCATGACCAACTGGAATTGATGGCAAAACATTGCCATTATGCAGTAAAACCGCTTTAAGACTCGTCTTCGATGAATCAATGAACAGTCTCCACTCATCTGGATCGTGAACGATGTTGAGGGCTGCCATCACACCATCGATGTTGTTGCAGGCTACAAGATCACCTTCCGTGAAGAAGAATGGGACAAGATCCTTTTGACGGTCACGGAACATGGAAACCCTAACATCACCTGCCAGGAGATTCCACTGCTGTAGTCTGGAGCCCAACAGCTCTGCCTTACTCTTGGGTAGTTCCAAATCCCTGTCAAGGTCATTCAGTTCACCTTGTGTTATGAGGTGTGGTTCAGAGGAGGAGGATGGGAGAAAATGTGGGTCCTGTGTCATTGATGGTTCAGGACCAGAAGTTTCATCCTCTTCCTCTTCCTCGCCTGACTCAAGTGAGAATGATTCTGGTGCATCAGGAACCGGCAGTCCTTCTCCGTGGGGTACTGGGCGTATAGCTGATGGAATGTTTGGATAATGCACGGTCCACTTTTTCTTCTTTGACACACCTTTCCCAACTGGAGGCACCATGCAGAAGTAACAATTGCTGGTATGATCTGTTGGCTCTCTCCAAATCATTGGCACTGCAAAAGGCATAGATTTCCTTTTCCTGTTCAACCACTGGCGAAGATTTGTTGCACAAGTGTTGCAGCATATGTGTGGGGCCCACCTCTTGTCCTGATCTCCAATTTTGCAGCCAAAATAAAGGTGATAGGCTTTCTTAACCATAGTGGTTATACTGCGCTTTTGTGATGCAAAAGTCACTTCACCACAAACATAGCAGAAGTTATCTGCACTGTTCACACAAGTACGAGGCATCTCTGCTCACTTTGGCTAAACAGAAATGTGTCCCTTTGCAAAATCAAACACTGACAAATAAGAGAGCACGACACTGTATGATTTCTAGAGCTGATATAGGGCAGTTTGTTCAGCAGAGTGATGTAAGCTTCGTTATGATTGCATCATCCATGAATTCTAGGAATAACATGATGCAATTCATATCATGTATGACGCAATATCAGCTTCAGATTGCATCATTCATTGTTTTGCCTAAAAAGCAAGTATTGTCCAAACCCAGTCATAGATTTATTCATAGATCCAGTCAAAGATGTATTTTAGTCATTTCTGGTTTAAATTGAGATCCCTTCCCTTTATAACTCACTTATCCTCCACCATTCCCAAGTCAAGGGTCGTATATACTGACCCAATAGCATATCTTGAAAACTAGAGCCAATCAACAATTTTAAGCATCATTTTCGTTCTCAGTGACCCAGAATTAGTAAAGTTTGACTACATTTATTTCAGAAGCATTTTGGCTGTAGAGCAGCGTTACCTGGGTCATCCCATTTATGCTTTCAAAATATTGGCAACACATTGGCTTTCTTCCAGTCTTCTGGAACTTCCCCAGTGTATCAAGACATAAGTTTGTAGTGTAGACTAGTTTTATGTCTTTATAACTTTGTCACTTTATAGCTATCTTCACTCCCCCTCTAAACCAGGTTGTATTTTTAAGCTATTCAGGCTTCTTCCTTGATTGTGAGGATTATTGCTTTTTTGGCATCTAGTAAGGTGTTCTTAAATGTTTCCCAATTATCATTCTTATTTTTCTGATTAAATTCTTCCTCCCAGCTGATTTGGCTAAGAATTGTTTTTGGCTTTGTGAAATTGGCCCTTTTGAAGCACCATATTTATATAATCACAGGTCTGGACTTATTCTGGGTGCACATTATAAATGTAATTAAGTCATGATCTCTTGTGCCTAAGTTACATTAACTTTTAGTTCTGTGATAAGTTCCTCTTTATCAGTCGAGACGAAGTCTAAGGTAGAATTGTCCTGTGTTGGATGCAACACTTTTTGAGTTAGGAAATTTTCATCTACAATATTTAAAAATTCCAAGGATGGTATAGGATTGGCAGCATGAGACCTCCAGCATATGTCACTCAGATTGAAGTCCCTCAAGATCACACAGATTTTCTTCCTATTAATTATAAATATGTACCAAGGAGGTAGTCATCGTGTGATTTCGGGTGTATAGCAGACACCAACTAATATCCTATCTTGTGTTTTATCTGTTAGGACATTGATTCATAAGCATCCATGATCATTTTCTTCTGAGTTATAAGTGACTCAGAAACCATTAATGCCATTTTTGACATAGAGTGCTACTTCCCCTACCCTTTTGCCTTCTTGATCTTTACTAAATAGGTTATGACAATTGACTTTTAACATTCTAATCATGCAAATCGTTTTACCAGGTTTCAGTAATACCAGCTAGAACAAATTTATGCTCATAAATGAGCAATTTCAATTCCTCTTGTTTGTTACCCAGGCTCCTCCTAGCATTGATGTACAGGGGATTCAGGAATTTCTTTTTTGTGTACTTTGGTTCCTTGGTTGATTTTGTTTTCAGCATGTCAATTTTGTGCTGAGCGCTCATATCTTTCCTCTTTTTACCCTCCCCTTTTGTTATTAGTTTAATGACCTCCTGGCTACTCTAGCCAGTCTGTCACTGAGGAGACTGGATGGCTACTACTTCAGTAGAAGAGGGACTGAACTATAGAGCCCTTTCTCCCCATAGAAAGTGGACCAATGTTCCACAAAACCACAACCCTCCACCTTACATTTCCTAGCCAGCAGTTCACTTCCAGAATCTTCTGCCTTCCTTTGCTGGTGGGACAGGATTAAGAAGGACTCAGAGAAGATTACTTGGACGTTCTTCTTCTTCCGCATATTTCTGAGTTCCTTGAAGTAATTTATTATCCACAGGATATTCTCAACGCAGTGTCATTAGCACTGATATGAACCGTCAGCAATTGATCCTTTCCTGTCAACTCTGAAAGTCTATCTAATCTTAGAATGACATTTTGTGTCGTGGCTCTGGGAAAGCAGCACACCAACATGTTGCCTGTCCCTTGCAGAATGTTCTTTTGATTCTTCTGAGTATTGAATCCCCAACAAGGATTGTCTGTCTTCCTTGGCTGGTAGGAAAATTCTTTTGTGGCAGGCTTTATTTTCTTACAGGTTGGGCTGAGCTGCCACCTGCAGGTGTGTCCCATACATCTCTCCATTCCTAGACCAGCTGGATCTTGAGAGGTCTCTTCCACTGTTTCCACACTGAGAACCTGGTATTGATTGGAAACTTCTAGCTGTGTAGACTTTCTTCCAGTCCTTTTCTCTCTGGCAGCCACAGCCTGCTTATCCTTGTCTCTCTCTAGCTGTGAAGAATGCCGCCATGACCTCTTGCCTGGTACAAACTACCAGGCCTCCTTTTGACTTTTCTCTCTGACTCCTTGGTGGCCTGCTTCTTTCCTCCTGGGACGTGGGGTACTGATGTTTCTTGAACCTGGCTGTCTAGGAACTCCTCAGCTTCTCTGATTCTCTACTTGTCCTTCCAATTCAAGAACTTTCTCCTCCAGGACAGCCACCAACCTACACTACATGCACAGGAAATCCCTTCAGGCTTCAGGCAGGAAAGAGAACATAGCACATCCATTGCAGGTCACCACTTCCATTCCATCTCTGGCCATCTTGAAATCACGCAAAGAGCTGTACCTGGAAGGAAAGCCTCTCTAACCCTCCAAAACTCTCTTGTAAGCTGTCTCTGATTGTGGCTCTCAAGTTTGCCTCACAAGTAGCTTTTTATACGATGTCTCCCTGCTTAGCCCTACTCCGCCTCTCACTACCAGAGAGTGATTAACAGACTTCAAACATCGGAGCTGATCAAACTTTCAAGAGTTAGAGGCTCACATCTTTTACCAAGGCACTGATCAAATCTCTCTCCCCACATTTCCCCACTCCTCTGTCCCCTAATATCCCCCCAGGCATTTACACGTCTAATTCCTTCCCCCCCAAAGACGTGGATTACATTCCCTCCAAAATACAACTCTCACATTGCAGCACCCTCCAGCCCCTCAGTGCAGAACTCCTTTTGTCGTAGGGGAGGGCTGTGATAACTATTTAATGGCAGCATGAGTTCACAGCCAAGAGGGCTCTGTTTCATCTAGTCATTAGTTTCTCAGTTTAACAGTACAAGGCAGCCAAAGGAAACTTGTTTTTTGGGGGGCTAAAAACAACTTGTAACCTGGAAACCCCTTGATCAAGTGATCCCATATGTGTATAACTAATGCTACCCCACACTCCCATGAGGAACACCAGATTTCAACAAATCTGCCTAAGCATGTCGATTTTAAAGGACTTAGGAAGGTTGACCCTTTAAACAGCTGTCACGATGCACCCATAGCTATAGTGATGCACCTGTGCCATTGGAATAAGTGCACTGCCACACAAACTTCTCCGTGCTTTCTGTCCCACTGGGGATGCCAGCCTTCCGTCATTCCCGTCCCCAAACGTGACATACTCCTACCCCAAATATCCACCGCTAAGTGGTTGGTATTTATTTGGGTAAAGCATGGGGGGTTGATTACTCTTATTTTTTATTTTTACAGGATTTTTTGGGCAAATCCGATCCGTTTTTGGAATTTTACAAGCCGAGTGACGGTGGAAAATGGCAGCTGGTCTACAGATCAGAGGTAGGGTTTCCACACCGACACAAACTGTTCTGGCCTTAGGTTCTGCTATCATTGCCTGAAAAGGGAGAACAGATTGTGCTGTGGGGAATAGGCTATAGCTGTGATTTCACAGAAACTAGTTTTAGTGTTTACTGAACTCTTGCGCCACTAATGCTAACTAGCGCTTCATTAAGTGTGTTTCATTTCAAAGGATTCCAAAGTATTTTCCAAGCTAACTCATAAGGGTAGACAGAATGTAGTTCTCCACACTGGGATTTTGCACAACATACTAGGGTTAGGACCTATGGCACTTTAACAAGAGTAGAGACTCCTTAATGACCATATGTTAAGACCTTTTTTAATGTTTAATCTGAAAAAAAAATGCCGTGTCCCTTAATGGTGTTGGCGCATTGGTTCAGTCCTGACTTAGAGGAAAGAGTGGCACCTACTGAGCTGTGAGCTCTTGCTTTTTGCATTACCTGTTTTACAGGATTTCTCCTCCAGGGTTTAATCAGGCCCAACCCTGAATATATTTAGTCTGCACTTAAATTTTAGGCCGCCCTAGCTACGTCGCTCAGGGCTGTGAAAAATCTCATGACCCGTGCAACGTAGTTAGGTTGACCTAATCCCCACTGTAGCTACTGCCTCTCAAGGGGGTAGATTTACTATAGTGATGGAAAAACCCCTTCTGTTGCTGTAGTAAGCATCTGCCTACAGCCTTGTAGCTGCAGCTGTGCCACTGTAGTGCGTTGTGTAGACATGTCCTTAGCATGCAAAATCAGAGAGGTTCGCAGCCTGAGGCTTGGTTTACACTACAGCGGGGGGTCGACCTAAGATACGCAACTTCAGCTACGTGAATAGCGTAGCTGAAGTTGCGTATTTTAGGTCGACTTACCTGGCTGTGAGGACGGCGGCAAGTCGACCGCTGCCGCGCCGCCGTCGACTCCGCTGCCGCCTCTTGCCGCGGTGGATTTCCGGAGTCGACGGCAGAGCGATCAGGGATCGATTTTTATCGCGTCTGGTTAGACGCGATAAGTCGATCCCCAATAGATCGATTGCTACCCGCCGATCCGGCGGGTAGTGAAGACGTGCCCTGAGATTTGATCTACACTTCTAATTGATATCAACATAGCTGTGTCAGTCAGGGGTGTGAAAACCCCCCACATCTCTGACCCACATAGCTATGCTGGCAAACCCCTCAGCGTAGATGCAGCTATGTCGACAGAACAGTGCTTCTGTCCACATAATTAATGTTGTTCAGGGAGGTGGTATTCCTATATGGAATAACTCCTTATGTCACTCCTTATGTCATTGTAAGCTGTGTCGACTGTAGGGGACTGTATGGACAAAGCACTGCCTGCATAGGCTCTGTAGAGTAGACGTAGTCTGAAACACTGTACCTCCAGCTCAAGAATTGCCTCCAGATCCTCAGCATGGTGCAGAACTCTTGATTTTGACAATGTTAAAGCTCTTAAAAATTTGCATGTGGCATCCCCCATGCAAGATTATTTATTGTATCTGTTATCTTGCAGGTGATTAAGAACAATTTAAATCCATGCTGGAGGAAGTTTAGTGTTCCCTTGCAAACGTTCTGTGGAGGGGACTTCAATAAACCAATCAAGGTAAGGTCTGTGGAAATGCTTAAGTGATTAGATTCTCTTTCTTATTCCGTTGCAATTGTAAGTCATCATCTCTGGGTTGACATTAACTAACTATGTGGTTATCAGGCTGTTCAATCTTTGCTTATCTAGAAAAGTTGTTTAAAAATTTAAATATTAGCAAATAGATCATTTTTACTAAATGCAAAATCTATTTTAATGCAATAGCACGTGTCAAATTTAAAATAGGTCAAGAAATGCAAAAGTGAAGTTTCCCACACTCTTCCCTAACAACTGATCCATACACAATTATCAGACTTTCAGTCATTGTCTGGAACGTAGCTGAGAGGCTCATTCAATGCTGAACCAGATTGATGGTGCTGAGGAAGGCGATGGTACAATGTAAACCTCAGTGCCATCTTTGGTCACATCCATTCATATTAGCAGGGACCCTTTCCCTATTGCCAGCTTGAGCAGAGGCTTTTCCTTGAAAAGGGTCTAGGTTCTAACTCCTTGAGCTCTTACATACAATAAATGACTCTGTCTGACTCAAGGTCATGAGTAGGTCTTCAGCATAATACTCCACGTTCATAAGACATTTTGCTGTATCTTAAAACACGCCATGTAGTTACCTAATCTTCTTAATTCACTGAAGTTTCTGATTAGAGGTGCAGTCTAAAAATATACCCTTTCCACAATAAATGAATTCAAAACCACATGCTGTTCTTCCTAAACCAGCCTTTTATCTGGTCAGTCAACCCAAAAAACGTTTCTTTCTAGGTTTTCCTGTCTCATTGTGCCTGTGAGGAAGCCTTGTGCTGGGAATCAGATCTTAAAGGTTTAGCAAAAGGCATGCATGCCAGTCAGTGTGTGTGTGTAGCATGGTAAATCCAAAGAATTACTGAGATTGTTAAATAGGAAAAAAGGTTTGAAGTATGACTTGGGGTGTTAAATATGGGGTAAAAGATTTCAGTGATAAGTTAATGTACTTCATAATTGGGGAAAAACCTGACCATGACCAAAGAAGAGGAATCCTCTTGGCCCAAAGACATTTGAGAAGTGAGAGAGACACTGACTAGGCCCACGTTGGTAATGTTTGTTGTCCCTCTTTGCCAGATTGATGCAAGATTAAAATCCTCGGTACTTTGCAAGCATGGCATAGAGTGGGGGCATTTCATTATGTAACGTTTTGTGTGCTAGGCTCTGAAAGCTGTGCTTTACAGTAGGAATCCATATTCGTCACTTCAGGGCAACTGTATGCTAATAATACACTTCCACATAGTGCCTTTCAGTCAAGGACCTCAAAGCATTCACAAACATTTAAACAAACTCCACAACACGCCTGTGAAGAAGGGATGTATTATCCTCTGATTACAGGTGGAAAGGTGAGTCAGAAAGGTGAGTTTGGGTTGAAGGACAACCGTGGTTTAATAGCACTGAAGAATACAATATCAAGTCAGAATTTGGTGAGGCACTGGGGGGAAATGTCATAGGATCTTTAACGATCTCAAGTGGTCAAGCCCCTGATTTTAATCTAATTACATCCTGGTGAGAGAGTGATTGGGCAAGACGTGTGCCCCCTTTTTTGACTCATTGCCATCATGTCCAGCTTTTGCTTCACAGAACCCTCAGTCAGTCTACTTTCGGGGCTTCCTAAGCTTCATGTAGAAACTGCTCGTAGCCATTATTATGACTACATGCTGCATAGCAATCACTGAATCAGGTCTCCACTCTGCGCTCCTGATACACTAGTATAACTGTTCAGATGATTTAAGATGCACACCAAAGTCTTATTTGTTTGATTTGGCTTCTGGACATCAGCTTTGCAAGTCTTTTGTGTGAGGATATTTTGGGTCAAGAGTATTTAACCAAAGTTCAAGATAAACAGGTGTGGTTTGATTTCCTCAAATTAGTGCTGACACCAATATTTCAGTAATTCTTTTGCACACTGCACCACTCCCCTGCTGCATTGTGATGCAGTGAGTGACCTTGACAGGATTTTCTTGCTTTTTTGTTTTTTAAAATAAGTAACTCGTTCAACTTGTGACAAAAATTGATGTCCTTGAGGGTCTTTTTTGATTTTTAAACGGATGCAATTCCTTTCCACCAAAGTAATCTTTGGAATTAGTTCTTCATGTAAACGTAAAACGAGATTTTAAAGAAGAAAATAGCTACCCATCAATCTGATGACATAAGGGGTAGAGCAGAAGCCACTGCCTTCTGTGAATGTTGGTGGTTTCATTTTTAGGAGGCCGAGCGTCCTTTATTCACTTTGAGGACCTCTTGGGCCCCACAAAATATTGGACAAAATGCAGGAATAAATATTTGCTGACATTTGGGTTATGACCTGTTCCCTACAATATTGCTAGCCGGCCACTGATGCAGTCACTGTTGACAGCCTGTGACTGCCCATTATAGCTCAAAAGAGCGTGTTTCGGAGATGTTTGTTTCCTTCCGAGCATCGTAACAGTCTAGCAATGGGAGCCCATGTCTATACGTACAGTGCTGCAGTGACTCAGCTGTACTGGTACACAAGGCGCTCTATGCCGATGGGAGAGAGCTCTCCCATCGGCATAAAAAAGATACCCCATCCTGTGAGCTGGTGTGAGTTTACTGGGAAAAGAGTAAGTGGATTCTGAGGACTCACTGGGCTCATTTCCCCACCCAGATCTAAGGGAGAATGGAGTAGCTCTTTAGGTGGAGAGGATGTAAGGTTCTGAGGTGAGAACTCCCTGTCCTGTTAGCTGATCAGGTTGGTATTTCTGCAGCCTCAATGCTTTAAATGTGAGCATTATCTGTTTAATTGCAAATGGTTTTAGCAGATGGGGTGATGAAAGGGATGGTAGAGAAGATCATGGTGGAAACTGAAAGTGGCTGCAGAGTGGGGAATGCAGAGGAAAGGAGGAAACAGAAGAAGGATGGAGGAAGGAAGAGAAGTAAAGGGAAGAAATAACAGTGGTCTTAAAAGTGAGCATGCTTTTCCACTGAGTGAGGTTGAATCTGACTATAAGATACTTGATTGAACTTTTAGTTATTATTTATTATGTAAAGGCACATTTCACCCTTGATTTTTGTGCAGATTTCCCAATGACCAGTGGGAAAAGCTGCTGTGGATCAAGGGGAGTTTGTGAGATCTGAATTTAACCCTGTAGGCTATAATTACACATGTAATTTGGGCCTCTCCAAAGAATGAGTTTGACACCCTTATATAGAGTGTTCACTGAGCAGTCCTGAGAGCAGAACACTGGGAGAAGCTGATTGTGAGGAGATGGCTTGTGCTGAGCTGTGTCTTGTGATGGTGGTAATTTTTTCTTTATAAAGCCAGACCCCCAAAAGTCAGTAAGTTTTGAAGTCTGTGGAACATATGGAGTTTGTTTTTGAACAGGTGGGGAAAGGCACCAGTTCATAAGCATTGGTTCTCGATTGCTTCCACTGGAGTACTTGCATTCTGCAATTTTTAATATGCGTTGTGTGTTTTGTGCATATTAAAACCTCATACATACCGCTTTCTAGTGGCTAATGTCATGTGGTGCTATAACTGATTTAGGTCTTAGCATGTTCTAAATGCCATGATCTCTTGCATTGGCATTAGCATTGGGGAATCAGGTCTCCAGGCTGATCTAAACGTGATTAATAATTCAAATATAGATAGTCTGCTTGATACTGTGCAAAATGCACAAGAAGATAGGCTAGGTTTCTGCTCTGTGGAACTGCCAATCTCCAGTACAGTCCATATTACTATTTTTATGTAAGCAAATCTGAAGACTTTGGAAGATGTTGGGTACAGCATTCTTACTGCTTCTTTCCCCATATTCCGATTGAGTACCTTCTGCAGAATAAAATCATGTTTATACTTCTGAACCTACATACAAGTAAACAATATTCAGTAGCAAAGCAGATCAATTTAGTTGGGGAGAGATCCTGAATGAAGCAAAATTTCTGCTGTGCATGTGAGTTGCATTTAATTGCCGGTTAGCTAAACAGATGAGTAGCGGTATTTCTCTGTCTCTAACCAGGATTCACTTTGAGTGTCTCTTTTACTGTCAGGTTTCAGTTAGTGATATGGATGACAGCACCAGTTCTGATTTAATAGGGGAGTTCACTTGCATCACTGCAAAGCTGCTGGAAGCGAGAGATCATGTGGTGAGCAGCTATAATTCTCCCTGATACAATACCCTTGTCCATTGTCTGCTGTTTCTTTCCTTTCAGGTACATTGTTCAGATTATGATAGTGATGGGTCACATGACTTGATAGGCAGTTTTGAAACTAACCTATCTCAGCTGCAGAAAGCAGGTGGCAGCTCTCCGGTGAGCTTTTTCTTTTTCTTCCCCATTTTTTCAGCTGAGGGGGCCATAACTCACTGCAAAGGGTTTGCAAGAGATTGTTGGATAGTCCTAGTTAGAGCTCTGCTCCACATTCAAAAGTAATTTTATTTGTGCTGTAATGTCATAAACATACATCCCAGAAAAGTAAATACATTTTGCACCCCGAGCACCCCAATCTGTAACTCCTGGGTGCTGTTGCATCTCCTCCTCCTGAAGATATTTTGGTGTCCTTTGTTTAGTTCCTGTGCCATGCTTTCATCATCTCCATTTTCCTTTGTCTCTGGAGAATCAGGCAAAAGCAGAGTAGCTTCCCCCCCTTGTTCACTCCAGCATAGCAGACTCCAGGAGACATACCAGGAGTGTTCTCGCTGCATAGCTGACTTATCCCTACCATCAGGAGGCCAGTTTTCTAGAGCAATAGACTTTTTTTTGAAAGTCTGACTATTTTTAAAATATGGTTGTTGAAACAGAGAATGTGGCAGAGTGGTTAAAATCTATGTCTATTTACTGTGTGTGTGTTTAAAAATCCCATTACATTCACTATTTTTGGAGGGGAGGGCTGGATTGAATCACATCCTTTGCACTGCTCTGGTTTAAACTCCTGAAACTCTGCTTTCTTCAGGTGAGTATGTCAGTAATCTGGCTCTTATGTGCATTGCGTCCTGTAGGTGGAGTTTGAATGCATTCACCCTGGGAAGAAACAAAAGAAAAAGAGCTAC
Organism: Emys orbicularis; assembly: GCF_028017835.1. Taxonomy (NCBI): domain Eukaryota; kingdom Metazoa; phylum Chordata; order Testudines; family Emydidae; genus Emys; species Emys orbicularis. The sequence continues at coordinate 33,051,869 of NC_088694.1, read as the reverse complement.
AAAAACTCTGGAATTGTTAGGATAAAATCCTGCAAGGTAAGCTTATGTTCCAAACTGCCAGCTTTTCTGTCCCTGCGGGAGAGGAGGTGTAACCCTGAGTATTTGTTCCTTTAGATTGAAACTCAATACTCTTTCCTGGATTACGTCATGGGAGGCTGCCAGATTAACTTCACAGTGAGTTGCTCACCTGCTTTATGTCTTTGTGACTGACAACATAATAATTCAGAGGTTTTATATAATAGACATTTTCCTCTCTAATATCTCTCAAAGTAATTTCTTTGGTTGATTGTCATTAGCATTGCTTTGCATCTCACAGTAACTCTAATAGGCAGGGAGCTTCTTAAACTCCTCTCAGGTAATTTATTTTTAGACTAGCAGTAAACAAGCTGGTGTCTGTCCATTCCCTAGGACTAGGGTGCCAATACCTACTTGTGCCCTGGGGGTATGTCACAGGTGCCAGTGCCTGCCTACGACTTTCAGGGAGTGGAGGGGTCCCAGAGCAGTACTGTTCATTGTTGCTGGGGAGATTTGGTGCCAGTCTGCATGTGCACAAGTGTTGGGCTAGGGGTGAGCTTCAGTTTCTGGATATAAGTGTTTTCTTTCTCTTGCTTACCTGGTGACACTTCAGTGGCCTGCTGTTCTTATCTTCTTAATCAGGTGGGTATAGACTTCACTGGTTCCAATGGAGATCCAAAGTCACCAGATTCTCTTCACTACATCAGTCCAAATGGGATAAATGAATACCTGACTGCCATCTGGAGTGTGGGGAATGTGGTCCAGGATTACGACACGTATGTAAGAGGTTCTTTAACTCGGGTTCTCAAATTTTTGTACTGGTGACCCCTGTCACATAGCAAGCCTCTGAGTGTGACCCCCCCCTTATCAATTAAAAACACTTTTTAATGTATTTAAAACCATTATAAATGCTGGAGGCAAAGCGGGGTTTAGGGTGGAGGCTGACAGCTCGCGACTCCCCCATGTAATAGCCTCGCGACCCCCTGAGGGGTCCCGACCCCCAGTTTGAGAACCCCTGCTTTAACTGATTCATCCACAGGCTTCTGAAAAATGTGCAATTCTAAGTGTTGGCAGTCAAGGGCTATAGGTTAATGTATAATGCTGCTGTCAAGTGTTAATCTTTTGTTGCGAGTGACACATTTCATGCCTGAATGTCGTGCTTGTTCAAATCTTAATTCAGTGGGAAACATGTGCTAGCCAGCTCTCTAGTTTTGATGAGCTCTGTCTGGCTTTAGTCCTCTCTTAACCTGAAATATCATTATTTTTTTCAGTGGGACAGTATGTGTCCTGAGAGAGATACTGGAATTCTCAACCATCTTTCTGCAGTCCCTGTAGCCCCTTCCTTGTTGTGACCATCCCTCTGGTTAAGTAGGGTCAGACAGAGGCCATTCTCTGACCAGGATTGAGTTTGATCTCTAATGATCCTTCCACAGTTCCGGAGTAGATGAGATCACTGGGCTACTAGATCATCTAATTATGTGTGCCACAATTCTGCACCACAGCATGGGCCAGGAAATGCACCCCTTGCCACAGAAGTGTGACCTTTCATTACTGAATTAGAGATGGTAGGTAGGGTGGGGATAGGCTGTGTAAGGCCTTGAAAGTGCAGACAGCTAGCTTGTGTTTGATACAGTAGAAAAGAGGGAAGCAGTGGAAGGATGCAAACAGAGAGGTTACATAGTCAGAGCAACGGGCTAGGACAATGGACTTTGCAGCAGCATTCTGAGTGGATATCAGTGGGACAAGACTGCATTTGTCCAGGCCAGAGAGAAGGATGTGGCATTAATTGAGCTGTGGAGAGCCTGGAAAAGAGTTTTAGCTGCACAGATGGATAGGAGAGGCTGTATCTTAGTGATATTATGCAGAAGAAATTAGCAGGATGTAGACAGCCAGGATGTGAGGACCTAGAGAGAGGTTTGAGTTGAAGATGGCATCCCAGTTATGGGCCTGAGTGACAAGAAGATGACAGTGGTATCCACAGTTATTGAGAAAGGAGGTAGCAGGGAGGGCTTGGGGGGGAAGATCAAGAGCTCTATTTTAGCCATGTTGAGCTTGAGCTGATGGCTAGACATCCACAAGGATGTGGATATTTGTCCAGTTCTGTTGTCCACCCTTCAAAAGGGAGGTTGGAAAATTAGGGTGGGTTCAGAGAAGAGGCACAAGAGCCAGGGCCGGCTCCAGGGTTTTGGCTGCCCCAAGCAGCCAAAAAAAAAAAAAAGCCGCGATCGCGATCTGCAGCAGCAATTCGGCGGAAGGTCCTTTGCTCCGAGCGGGAGTGAGGGACCGTCCGCCGAATTGCCGCCGAATAGCTGGACCTGCCGCCCCTCTCCGGAGTGGCCGCCCCAAGCACCTGCTTGCCAAGCTGGTGCCTGGAGCCGGCCCTGACAAGAATGATGCAAGGACTGAAAAACCCACCTTACACTGAGAGACTAAAGGAGCCCAATTTATCAGGGAGAAGGTTAAGAGATGACCTGATCAATCTAAGTACCTACATGTGGAGAACTTTAATTTCTGCCAAATTAAAGCTAGACAAATTGAAACTAGAGATAAGGTGCAAATGTTTAGCAGTGAGGGTAATTAATCATTACCAAGGAATGTGATGGATTCTCCATCTCTTGAAGTCTGTAAACCAAGCTGGGATGTCTTCATGAAAGAGGTGCTTTGCTCTAGTTCAACCAGAAGTGGTTGGGCTTGATGCAGGAATTGCTGAGTGATATTTTCTGGCTTGTGTTATGCGGACGTCAGACTAGATGATCCCATGTGCCTGTGCTGATCTGCCTGTACTGGCTGGTTTTGCTGCATACTTGTATTCCTTTATACTGTGCAACTCAACTGCACTTTGGAAATGGCATGGGGATGCAGCTCTCTCTCTGTCTTTCAAAACTGGGAGTTGTTTTGGGGCTCATGAAGATGAGGAACGAATATCTCTGGATAAGTGTCCACACTTAGCTCTGTCCCTGAATGCCAGTCCTGTCCTGCAGCATCCCTGCTGTTAAGTTGTAGGCAGGCATTATGTGAGCAGAAACTGCTGATGAGGGGTTTGGTGTTCTCCTGAACGGGGTTTTGAGCTCCTATTTTCAGTGACCCAAAGCAAGCTTTGCAGCACTGAACCCCAGCAGTATGCTTTCACAGGACCTGCACCACCTCCTGCTGATTTCACTGGGAACAGGATTAGGTCCTATGCAGCATTCACCTTCCATCAATTGAAGCAGCAATAAGGGGAGGCAATGGGGGGTGGATATCCCAATTTTTCAGGCTTCTTATTGTTTCCCTTTCTCCTGCAGAGATAAGCTGTTTCCTGCGTTTGGGTTTGGAGCTCAGGTTCCTCCAAACTGGCAGGTAGGTTTCTCAGAATTCTGCCAGCACTTCTTGTGTGCGTGTCAGTGTTTCACTAAATGGATGTAAATGTTCTCTCTTCCAGGTGTCTCATGAGTTTGCCTTGAACTTTAACCCCAACAACCCCTATTGTCAGGGTAAGCACACCTTTGACTTTGTTAATGTTTCTTGAATAGGAGAACTGCTGGTTTTAATTGTTCAGTTTTTTATCCCCACAGAAATTGGAAATGGAACAATCGTTCGCTCTTTTTGGCAGCAGAGGTCTTAGTTTGTGGATGATTCATTCCAAATACTCTGGATTCATATGTATCATTTCTTCACCCAAATGTTCACTAAATATTCATCCTTTTGCAAATGTGGCTTTTAAAAGTATTGAAGTTTATTTCTTTTGTTCTCAAAAGCTGTGTTGTTAAACAGTAGCTTGTCTACGATCCTCTTTTTAATTGTTGTTCTTTCATTTGAGTTGGTTTATAAAGGCCTTGGAGCTAGGACTGTCTCATTCCCTCTTTATTCAGTACCTAGCACATGCTCATTAAGTTTAAGAAACTTTAGTTTTTCTATCTTGTCTGGGGCCAGCAGAAAATTGCAAATCTGCGAGTTTCCCTGTGTGAATCCAAGTATTCGTTCCCAGAGTGAATATGGTTGCCCACTGCATGGCTAGGATCTCTTTCCTTGCTACCTCAAGGTTGTCCCTTTAAGCCAGCCTTGTAGAAAGCCTTGGTCCTGCAGTTCTGCAATTAAAACCAGTGTGACAGGCAGTGTGAGTGTAGCATAAATTGCAAAATGAAGCGAAATCAATAAACCAGTTTAAGTGTCCACACAAAAGTTTGTAACAGTTTCACTAAATCAATTTTTACAATTTGGTTTTAGTTAAACCAGTGCAAGTGTCATGCATAGACAAGGTCTTCAATAGTATTTCTAGCCTAGTAATGGCTGAGGACCCTAAATGGGGACATGGTTCCACTGAACTAGGCACTATACAAGCAAAGAACGCACAGTCTTTGCCCCAGAGACTTCACAATTTAGTATTTAGACAATATGCAGTAGTTGCGTAAGCAGGAAAATGCGGGAGGGAGATAGCAGAAATAAATATGTTTGCACAAATTGGTAGTCACAGCTGGTCACCAGCCTAAGCACACACCAGCCCATCAGCCGCAAACCCTCCTTTTGTAGAGGAAACTCTCACATCAGCTGCATTATGTTAGTAGCACTAACCAGTGTCATTTCTTGGAAAATCATTTGGCAAGTACAAGATGGGAGGAGTCTGCCGTATACCCCGCCACTTCTCTGCAGGTTCCCACTGGCCATGCTGACTACCACCTTGGGCATGCACTGCCACCTTGCTGCTGCTGTGTAATCGGTCCAGTATGATTTTCTGTATGCACCTTAAATGTGACCGGTTATTGTAACATGCCAGAAGGATAATGCTCATAAAACAATTAGCAAGATAGGTAAAATGTTAAGTCTTTTCTGGTAATTCAGACCTTTTTGTTGTGTAGGAATCCAAGGAATCGTGGATGCTTATCGCCAGGCACTGCCTCAGGTCCGACTCTATGGGCCAACAAATTTCTCTCCTATTATAAACCACGTGGCAAGGTTTGCGGCTCAGTCAGCACAGCAAGGAACGGCTGCTGTAAGTCCATATTTATCGGTACAGACCTGCATTCTCGATCTTTCCACTTTCCCTGGATGTGATCGAATGGAATCGCAAAGAGATTTCTCCTTCCCTGCTTGGACTCCTCTAATTTGGTTCCCCCAACTTGCTCAGATCTCTGGTATTTCACTCAGCCTGTAGTGGCCAGGTGACCTTTACTCCACCTTGTAATGTCTTGGTGAAACACTGGCTCTGTGCTTACTGCTGAATAGGGTGGGGTGCAATGGTTGGCGCTTGACGGAGGTGACATCTAGTTGTTAGAGGGTGGTAGGGGAGCCCAGGCCCTCCCGCTCCACTGAGCTCTGGCCCAGGCCTTGTGTGGGTAGCCAAGGTCAGGTACCCAGGAGCACCTTAACACAGTCCTACCTGGGCCACTTCCTACCCCTTCACTCTATAGTTCAAGCTTTTTCAGTCTGTAACCAAGGTAAGGTAGAACAAACAGTGCCTTTAGTCAGTCTGGGGTCTAGTGGATCGGTTCCTCTCTTTGCAGAGGAGCAACTTCCATGTTCTTCCTCAGTAGCTCCAGGAGCAGGTTCTTCTCCCTGCTCCCTTCTGAGCTATCTGGGTGCCTTTTAGGCCCCACTTCCACCTGTCGCATGCTCTGTAGGTGAGGCTGGGTGGGGTGTCAGGGTCCAGAGTTGTTCCTTAACCCTACTCCTACTACTGGGTTTATACACCCTGTCACAAGGGGTCAGTGTGAACTACCTCCCTTCTTGGTGCAGTTCCAGTGAATTGAAGTAATTGAGTAACCTTCCCTGGAGGGGATGCAGGTCGGCATGGGATGCACAAAATGAGACAGTAAGGAGTCCTTTAAAAGTTTTCAACCCCTTCTAGTGCACTGGAAGATTAGGGTTGGAAGAGACCTCAGGAGGTCATCTAGTGCAACCCCCTGCTCAAAGCAGGACCAACCCCAATTAAATCATCCCAGCCAGGGCTTTGTCAGGCCGGGCCTTAAAAACCTCTAAGGATGGAGATTCCACCACCTCCCTAGGTAATCCATTCCACTGCTTCACCACCCTCCTAGTGAAATAGTTTTTCCTAATATCCAACCTAGACCTCTCCCACTGCAACTTGAGACCATTGCTCCTATACTTTCCCAAACAGAGAAGAGACTGATGTAACCACCAAAGGCATGTCCAAGTGTCCTTCCATGATGATGAGCAGAGTTGCTCGATTAGCATGATTGTGTGCACCAATTTGTAATTGTGCATGTCAGTGGCTAATTACATCACTGTATATGTGAATCCGGCTCACAGTTGCACGCACGCTGCATTTGTATGCCTAGCTTGTTTAAAAATCAGGCCATTAACTTGTACAATTTCATTTATTCAGTTTGAAAACTAAGTCTCACCAACACAAAAGCCTTTTGTTGCCTGATAAAATTACTTGCTCTTCTTAGAGTGTTTGCTCGTGTCCATTATTCCATTGTAGGTGTGTGTGCTCGCCACCTGCACCGGGGCTGGAAGTTTTTCCCTCAGTGGTATCCATAGGGGACCGGCTCGGGCACCCTCTGGTATCCTCTTGGGTGTAAAGTCACTTTCAAGTTAATTTCTTTATCCTTTGTAACAATGCCACCAGCAAGGAAAACAGCATCAAATAGCAGGTTCTGCAGCCAATGTGCTTGCTTCAATGGTACTTTGTTGTTCCCTAGTACTTACTGTCCAAGGATCTTAACATTTTTTATAAACTTAATTGAACTAAGCCTCTCAATCCCCCCTTCCCCTTTAAAACTAGGTCCAGATGATGAAAATCTGAGTTGCAGAGGGAGAAGTGACTAGCCCGGGGTCACACATATATATTGTGTGACAAAACTGGGAATAGAATTTCATTCAATCCTGTGCCTTATCCACAACACCAGCTGCTTTCACTTCCTCGAAGATGCGATAGCTAAGGCAGGCTTCTTTTGCACGTGGTTTGATGTTAAACTCGCTGATTGCCTGATTTAATGTTTTGCAGCAATACTATGTACTACTGATCATCACAGATGGTGAGATCACTGATCTGGATCAAACCAGGCAAGCTATTGTTAATGCCTCCAAACTGCCTATGTCTGTTATTATCGTTGGAGTTGGCAATGCTGATTTCAAAGCCATGGAATTCCTGGATGGGGATGACGGCGTATTAAAGTCCTTGACAGGGGAGCCGGCTGCACGAGACATTGTACAGTTTGTGCCTTTCAGACAGTTCCTCAATGTAAGTTATCTTTTATTTGACACAATTGTCACAGATTTGATCTGAGAGAGGAGTGTTTCTGTAGAGAATCTGTTAACTATTTAATTAATGTATGAAGCCAGTGAGCTGTCTGCGAGGAAGTGTCACCCAAAATTGCTCTGGAGACTGTTCCTCAGAGAACTGAGAGATGTTTCCTGCCCATCAGAAGCTGAGCACTCCCAGCTTGTTGGGTTGAGGAGCAAGAGACTAAGTGGAGGTACTTCCATTCAACCAGGGGCGTAGCATGTTGCCTCTGCTATGTTCTCAGCCTCCAGGAGATCAGAAGACTGAGCGCAGTATCTCCTGTGGAATGTGAGTTAAGTTGCTGCCACCTCACTAGGCCTGTCCTCTTTGCCTCCATAATCTCGGTGGCACAGGAGTGAGGCATCCAGCAGGGCGGAGCATGTTACCACCTCAGCCCTGCCTGCCTGGCACCCTCCACCTCTGGATTAGCCCGTCAATTACTGGGAAGGCTGGCTCCTCTTGGGCCATGCCCCCACAGGGATTTTTACCAGTTGTACCCATGTAGTTCTATTGGTATGACACCCTTTTGGACTCTCCTGTTGTGGTGTAAGAGTGGCTGCTGCTTTTTGTGACTGATTTCTTACTGATTTTCAAAAAGACGCAATTAAAAGTACAAAAAGGTAAACAACTTACAGCTTGTGTGGGTCCAAATACCTCCTGTTTTATAGGGTCTGCAATAGAATTTTGCAGTTTTACAACTTGTCAAAGGTGCAAAACCAGACAATACCACATAGGTATAACATGTTAGGGTGAGGGATAAAATAAACATACATGACTATTGCAAAGGAGGGAAGGAGGCACCAGGGGGGGGAAGTGGAGGGGTTAGGTGGAATGGAGGGAGGTCTGCTATTCTTACAGCATCTCAATATTTTTTATCTAAATGTATCTAGAAACGGGGTCCAAATTTCTTCAGATTCATAGAATTGCTGTCATCTGCAATAAGCTATTCTTTCTTTGGCTGCACGGTAGGGAATATGAGGTTCTCCATATAATTTAGTTTAAAAACCTAGACTGGCTCTTTTCAGGTTAGCTTCTGTTGCCTGGGAAAAGGTTTATGCTAAACTGAAAAGGGCACTCTTCTACTGAATAAGAGTGGCCACATTTGGGGGGAAGTGGGGACTCTACTGGTACAATGGTATTCAGTTAATTCACAACTTAGGTTATACTGAAAAACTTTCTTGTATAGAAGAGGCCTTAATGTCAAGGCTGGGATGTAGGAGGCTGGGTCTAGCGGTTGGAGCAGGAGTTGGAGTTGGGAGTCAAGCCAAGGGTCAGAGCCGGAGGCAGAATCAGGAGTCAAGCCAAGGGTTGGACTGGAGTTGGAGACCAGGGGGCAAGGATCAGGAACAAGGCAAGGAAGCAGGGGTCAGGAATCAGATAAGTCTGCAGGGGTCAGTGTAGTAGCCAGGTAAAGCCCAGTTGTGTGGACAACTTCCTGTGTCTCTCTTTAGATTTAAATAGGATGCCCTACCCTGATCAATTAGAATTCCTGGTATTCTTCCAGTCAGAGCCCAAGGAAGCCCTTCCTGATGTTGCTTCAGGTTTCTTGGTTTCTATTTTCTGTTGATTAGTAGCAAGCTGCAGGGTGGGAACAAGGAGATGACAGTCAATAGGAATTAGGGGTAGCAGGTATTGATTCCTGATTGTGATTTGATTCAAGGCTTGGTAATCCACACAGAACCGGAGGCTGCCATCTTTCTTCTTAATTAAGAGAACTGGTGCTCCAGCCGGTGTTGGTGATTTATGAATGAACCCGTTAGATTTTGTTGGAGATAATCTCATAAAACTGCGAGTTTGGGCTCCAACCTAGTGTAGATTCGCCGAAATGGAAACTGCACTTCTGGTTGCAGATCTGTTGGGCAGTCTCAGGGTTCAGGCAGGGGAGGATATTTGTGTTTTTCTTTTCAAACACATCAGCAAACTCTCAGTATTTACAGGGAAGTTCTGCCATGGGTTCTGAGAGCATACCCACCTGTGCAGTCACACTTACCTGAGGTTTAGTGGGTCGGAGCTTGGATCAATGTCGATTTCAAGGGCCACTTCACCTTGAAATATGCATTAACTATTTGTGCTAAGCAATCTGTTCCACCTTGTATTTAGCTGTGGCACTCTGAGCACGTTTCCCAGAGCTGAGGAAGAGCTCCATGTAAGCTCAAAGCTTCTCTCTCACCAACAGAAGTTGGTCCAATAAAAGATATTACCTCACCCACCTGGTCTCTCTACTATGTTCTAATGTGTTTCAGTGAGAGTGCTGTACTAATTGTCCAGAATTCCCTATAATCCCTATTGCACGAGAGCTGAAGCTGTAGAGACATCGTTTTGGGTCTTTCCTTGTTTGAGGGGAATTGATGGATAACGTGGCCCTTTATTATGTGCTGTCGCGTTCGTTTGCTCACACTGGTGTCTCCTGCAGGCTCCTCGGGAGGCTCTTTCCCAGACAGTCCTGGCTGAAGTTCCTAAGCAGCTGGTGTCCTATTACAAGATGCAGGGCTGGGCTCCTGTGAAGCTACCTGGAGCAAAGCAAGAGTAGAGGCGAGGGTACCTGCCGTGCACATCTCCAAAGAAACAGGAAGAGCATCTCTGCTTATGTATCAATCGTATTCAAATTCTGTCGCACGTCATTTATTGCTCAGCACCTCTGAAATGGATCACTCTCGGTTCCCTGATTTACACACCATGTATCTTTGGTTTCTGCTGAATGTTAGAAATGAAACATTCTTTACAGAGATGCTACACAGAAAAAATGTAGCTACTGGCAGTTCTTATGTGGAAGAATTGGAGTTAATGATGTAATTATAAGTAGAGGCAATAAAAACAGCAAACCTGGCCTCCCAAATTCTGAGAATTTATACGTATGAATCAGTTATTTCAGTACTTACTACAATCCTGACTTATGACTAGATTTCAAAGCCCACATGGTGCATGGAACTGCAGAAAGCTGACAACCAAGTAACATTTTTTCCATGCTGAGTTTATTGGAATACGAGTTAATTGCTATCATGTTTGCCAATGTATGTCTTTGATCACGCATTGCTAGACAGAGGGTTTCTATTCTCTTCCCAAGCCAACTTGATAGAAACCCTTGTTTATTGATTTGCATCAAAGTCCCCCTGCTGCCTAAATGGCTCTGGTAATTTTTGTTGTACCTTTGTAGAGTGCCATGTGATTTTTCTATTACATTTTCTTCATAAAGCAAATATATTTTTTAAACTTCAGTTACCAGATTTTGCTAAAGTAATGTTATAAGATTATCTATTTACAACAATTGCTTCTATGATGCCTTCACTCAAAGCTTGTGTTGTGGGGACTGGACTAGATGACCTCTCGAGGTCCCTTCCAGTTCTATGATCCTATATATAGGGCTCAGTCAGTCCTCTTTCCCTCCAGTGAGAGCTTCCACAACTACCAGCAGAGAAAGCGGGTGAGTGTAGAGAACAGATGTGCCCAGGAGGGTGGGATTTCCTAGGTCACTTGTCTCCTAGAGGATGGCACTGTAACTCTGACAGTCCTGTGTGCCTGTCACAGAAGGGAAGGAGACTGAATTTCCAGGGGGTAATGTTCCTGCTTTTTCTGCTGTTACAAGATGGGGATAATCCCATGGGTATGTTTGGAGATAACAGAGTTGAGAGTTTATTTCAAAAGGGCAATAAAATAACTTTGCCTTGTTGGTGCTCAGCAAACGTTCACCACTTTGTTTTCCAAATAAAGAATCTGCTTTTATTTATAACTGTGGTGGCTCTTATTTCCTGTTCCTTTCTGTGCTGCTTCTCCTTCTGCCGGTGCCTTTTCAGTTACCTTTAGTGGGAAAGTGTTACATCTCCTCTGCAGAGTTAGCCCTTGTGATCTACAGCCAAGTAAGCCTACGTGGGCATGAGCAGCCACATGACAGAACTCAGAGGTACTGTGTCTTCACTAGTGCTTTGCATGACGAGGACTTCAGGGGGCATATCCCATGGTTCTTTGCGCTGTAGTAGGATGAGCTGCTCTGATTCCTCCCCAGCAAACTGTGGGAGAACTCGTCTGTCCTCTGCACACAAGGGGAATTGTGGGAAGGCATTGGAGGACTACAGCTCTGGAGTGAGTTAGTCTGTGTCGTCACCGCAAAAGCGGGTGGGTTACCAGCCCAAGTGAAAGTGGCTCCCAGGCTCTTACCCATACCACCAGCTAGCCCAGGTTGAAAGCACCACCAAACTTGCGTGTGAGGGTTTTGTGTGTGAATGGAGGTGGGGTAGGAGTAACAGCTGGTTATGAAACCAATTTTAACGCTTTGCAGTGAAGACAAACCCTCAGTTAATCCTTCGCCCATTCAGGCAAAGCATTAGTCATGACTGGAAAGTCTGTCAGCCTCTGCTCTAAAGGGCCTGTTAATCTGCTCAAGTTTCATGAGCGGAGGGAGGAGCTTTTTGGAATGTTTTTGTTCCACCAGCTGATCTGTACCGCCCAACTTTCCTGCACTGTAGGAGTTCATGGAAGGAAACTGGCAAGCCCTGCTCAATCAATTGGTTGATCACACTGGAAATTGATAACCTCAATTTGCTCAAAGTAACTTCCATACACTTCTCTCAGCAGCAGTAGTTAGAATTTTCTGGTTCGTGGTACTTAAGGCAAATACCAAGAATCTCACACAGCCAAAAGGATTTTACAGTTTAAAAAGTCTTGTGTTCCCAGAGGGCTTTACACAGCCAGCTGGGATCTAAATGAACAAAATCATTCAAATTGCCTAGTGCCTTCACTCTGCCGAATGTGCCGGCCAATCTTCTCCTTAGTGCACAAATATCATGAGGGCTCCATAAATGCTGCTCTTGGCTATTGACTTTGTTAACAGCAACTGACAGCCAGAAAACTTCAGCTCACCTTGCCCACCCCAAACGAACGGGCTAGGAAAAGCATTGGCTGGAACACAGTTACATGGAATTTATGCCAAACTGCAGCTCACGCTTCTACCTGCAGTCTGAAGAACAAGTGAGATGAGCTCATACTGACAAGCCAGGGATGGACTGTGGTGCCCCAAAATTAGGAAGTCCAGGCGACAGCTTACAGAATTCAGTCATGCCAAGAGTCAACATAATGTTTGCTTGAGCTGAGAACTTCAGGACTGTGGGGAAGCATGTTTGACTCCAGAGAAACTCTACTGAATTAACTCTCCAAGAGTTGTGTGTAAAAAAACACTGTCTACGTTAAACACAAGGCTGCCTGGATACAGCAGTCAGGTGGCACAGTGCTAACTGGCCACAGTACGCATCCTGCATGTTTTACAGTGTAGTCTTTAGTAAGTTGAGCTACACACTGAACAAGGAAAACAGGACTAGAAAATACTACAAATACTATTGCCAAAATTGCAATAAGTTGGGACATGCAAATATTTCAGCTTTTAGTGTAAAACCTTTATCCTGTTACTTTTATTTGCATTTACTTTCTGATGAAGGAAAACAGGCTATTCAGAAAGCAGGCATGAAACCGGGGATTCTCTGAACACACCTGCAAGCTTTAACAGATGGGCGTATGTGTAGGGCGTAACTCCCAAAGCCATTTACTGAGCATCCTCAGTAGGTTGCTTTGAAATGTTCTCAGCAGTTAACTGAAAGGTAGTTTATTCAAGCTTAGGAAAGCGCACATTCCTCACTGAAGGCTGGCTACATGCCAGCTTGCAAAGTTCAGCCACTTTTGCTGTAAACAGGTTAAAGGAGTTAGAATGTTTTTACAGTTGGATGAATGTGCCTCCTTTCCCATAACTCAGGAGGGTGGATGGATCCCTTCTTTTTCCTTGAGACTTCCCCAAAATAATTAATCTTTGGGCAGAGATCAGCCACAGAAAGTTTCACTCTAAAAGGTGAATGTTTGGAAAGTTCTGAGTGCCTGAAACATGAGGGGCTAGGGAAGCGATGCAAGGAAATGGTTAATTATAATGCTTGCTACTGGCAAAGGTACCAAAGGAAGGAATGCAATATTGCTATACTATTTTGCACTTCTATATGGACTTGGACAGTGATTGAGGATCCCAGTGAGCTTTAGAATGTTGAGGTAATTAATTATATGGATCTCAAAGCTCTCCAGTGGCTTCAAAGGTCTAGCAAACAGTATGTCAGAGTTCCAAGGTGGAGTATTCTACTCTGGTTAAATAACTTGGTAATTATACATGGAAAGGGTCTCCTGCCTGGGTGTGCAAAACACAAACATACACACACACACTCCCTCCCTCCCTTTCACTGAATTAAGACCTAAAGGTTGTGTTGCCTGTCTACATCTCCCACTGATAGCTAAACTACTGCTGTAACTATTTAACAATTGGAGCGGGCTTTCCTGCTCTGGAAAGGAGACAGGCCCAGCCATGCCAGACGTTGAGGAAGGGAGATGAGAAGGAATCCAGAGGAGAATCTACTTGTCCAGCTGGGGAGCAAAGCGTGAAAGCTGCAAACACAAGTGAGCGAAGGGAAAGGTGACTGAGTGTGGATAGCTGCCTTTCCCTGAGGCCAGACTCCCAATGGACGGCGAGTAGGGTGTGACCATATTTTCCCAAAAGGAAAATGGGACACCCCCAGGCTGCTCCCCCCCCCCCCCCCACACACACATGGCTGGCCCGAGTCCTCCCTACCCAGCCTGAGGTCCCCCCTCCCCACTGGTGACCAGGGCTGGCCCGAGCCACCCTGCCGCCTGCCTGTGACACCCATCTCCCATCTGAGCCCCCTGCCCACAACCCCCCACAGCCCTCTTCCCCCCCAGGCATGGGGCTGGTCCGAGCTGCCCCTGCACGCAGGGCTGGTCCTCCAAGCCCTGCTGCATGCCTGCCTGCGGGGCTGGTGGTCTGATCCCCCTCCCAGCCGCATACCCGCGTGCGGGGCTGCCCAGGGCCCCATGTCCCCCTGTTCACAGGGCGGGCCGGCCAGCCCGAGCTGCTCTCCCTAGCCCTTCCTCCAGCGCAGGGCTGGCATTGCCACTCCCCCCCCATGTTACTCCGTGCCTCACTGGGGTCCCACATGCAGGGGGGAGGGTTGGCAGTGAGGTGAAATGAGGGAGTGAGCAGGGACCCCCTTCCCTGCAGGCTGTCCCAGGCGCTGGGCCGGGGGCACAGGAGGTGCAAGGGGGGGACACGCCCTGCCCTGGCTTTCTCACCCAAGCAAGGCAGGAGATGACAACGGCTTGGCGGGAGTGCTGCCCGGGAGGCGTGGGATGGTGGGGCAGGAGCAGGAGCTGGGGGTGGCAGAGCCCGGGCTGCTCCTGGGCACGCTCTCACTGCCCATCCCCGGCGATGCTGCTGCTGCTGGAGGAGGCAGCAAGGGAGATTCTGGCTTGGGCAGGCACTGGGGAGAGCAAAGGGGGGCGGGGCATGGCCGCTTACTGCCCCCCACTGCTGGCTCTGTGCTGCGATCCCAGAAAATATGGAACAATTTGCCCGTATATAACAGCAAGTCGGGACACCTGGAAGAAGGCTTAAATACGGGACTGTCCTGTTAAAAACGGGGCGTCTGGTCACCCTAACGGCGAGTGAAGGACAAGACGGCGTTCGTGTGAGCCAAGACAGGGTTTTCAGGCAGGCTGGTTTATCTGCTCTTGCCAGCCGGGCCTTGCACAGCATGTTCTAGTTTCTCTCATTTAAGGATTGAATTCTGCTCCCCAGATAGCCCTGTCCTGTGACACTGGCCTCACGTTCTTTGACTCAGGAAATAGCTAAAATGCAGCTAGTTGTGCTATGAACTCTTGTTCGGAGGAGATGATGCATTTGGCCGCCTCCTGTGTGCCCCGCAGCTGACCCTGGGAGTGGCTGGAATGCAGCGGCACAGCATGTTTCTAGCTTGCAGTGGGACTGAGCTGAGCCTCTGTCTCAGAAAGCACCTGCTGTTCTCCGGTCCCGACAGCCTGGAGCCCCACGTTTGGAACCCCGGCACAGCTGTGGCCACTGGGGGCACCTGAATGCTCCTGCTCAGCAAAGCGATGCAGCCGGACCCTTCCCACCCTGGTTCCTCTTGGCCACTGTGCAGCAAGATCTCTAACCCTCAGGCCTGGTCCACACTACAGAGTGAGGTCGACCTACCTGTGTAAGTGTCTACACTACAATGTTCCTCCCATTGATGCAAGTCACCCGCTACACCGACCTAATAACTCCACCTCAGCGAGAGGCATAGCGCTTAGTTCAATGTAGTTAGGTCGACACAGTGGCAGTGTAGACACTGTTACTTATGTCGACTTCAGTGGCCTCCAGGAGGTGTCCCACAATGCTTCACTGTGACCCCTCTGGTCACCGTTTTGAACTCTGCTGCCCGGCGACCAGGTACGCAGGAACATGTCTCTCCCCTCCCCCACCCCCTTTTAAAGCCCCACGCATTATTGAAATTCCATTTCCTGTTTGGTTGCCATGGAGAGCTCACATAGCAACTGCCCAGCTGACCATGCTGGCTCCATGCAGTAAACATGCTCCTCCCCGGAATACACAGGAGGTGGTGGATCTCCTGGGTCTGTGAGGAGAGGAGGCTGTGCAGGCACAGCTCCCATCCAGCCATAGGAACTTCGATCTCTATGGCCAGATCGCTTGGGGCATGGGGGAGAAGGGTTACAACAGGGACACGTAGCAGTGCCATGTGAAAATCAAGGAGCTGTGACAGGCGTACCAGAAGGGAAGGGAGCCAAACAGTCGCTCTGGTGTGGAGCCGCTGACCTGCCACTTCAAGGAGCTGCATGCCATCCTCGGCAGTGACCCCACCCCCACTGACCTTGGGGATACTTTGGGGGAGCTGGAGTCACAGGCCACCGAAGTGAACCCTGAGGAGGAGGAGTATGGGGGACAGGCGACCGGAGGGTGTCCAGTGGAGCAGCAAGCCAGGACCTCTTTTTGGGTATGTCTACACTACGAGGGTATTTTGATTTCACTTAAATCGAATATGTGGAATCGATATTGCAAAGTCGAACGTGTGTGTCCACACTAAGGACAGTAATTCGACTTTGTGAGTCCACACTAACGGGGAAAGCGTCGACATTGGAAGCGGTGCACTGTGGGCAGCTATCCCACAGTTCCCGCAGTCCCCGCTGCCCATTGGAATTCTGGGTCGAGCCGCCAATGCCTTCTGGGTAAAAAAAAAGGGTCGAGGGTGCTTTTGGGTAATTGTCGTCATCCGTCTGTCACTACCGCCCTCCCTCCCTCCCTGAAAGCGCCGGCGGGAAATCAGTTCGCGCACTTTTCTGGTCAGTGACAGCGCGGACGCCACAGCACTGCGAGCATGGATCCCGCTGCGACCATCGCTGCAGTTGTGGCCGTTGTCAACGCCTCGCAGGTTATCATCCACCTTTCCCAGAGGCAGATGCAGATAAACCAGGCGAGGAGGCTACGGCACCGCGGTGAGGGCCTGAAGTCTGAGAGGAGCACAGGCCTGTCAGAAAGCACGGGACCCAGCTCCGAGGACATCACGGTGACAATGGGTCATGTGGATGTTGTGGAACGGCGATTCTGGGCACGGGAAACAAGCACGGACTGGTGGGACCGCATAGTGCTGCAGGTCTGGGACGAATCCCAGTGGCTGCGAAACTTTCGCATGCGGAAGGTGACTTTCCTTGAACTTTGTGAGTTGCTGTCCCCTGCCCTGAAGCGCAATGACACCCGGATGCGAGCAGCCTGACTGTCCAGAAGCGAGTGGCCATAGCCCTCTGGAAGCTTGCAACGCCGGACAGCTACCGGTCTGTCGCGAACCAGTTTGGCGTGGGCAAATCTACCGTGGGGGTTGTTGTGATGCAAGTAGCCAACGCAATCGTTAAGGTACTGCTCTCAAAGGTAGTGACCCTGGGAAACGTGGAGGTCATCATAGATGGCTTCGCCGCGATGGGATTCCCAAACTGCGGTGGGGCTATAGATGGAACTCACATCCCTATCCTGGGACCGGACCACCAGGCCAGCCAGTACATTAACAGAAAGGGATACTTTTCAATGGTGCTGCAAGCACTGGTGGACCATCGGGGACGTTTTACAAACATCAACGTCAGATGGCCGGGCAAGGTTCATGACGCTCGCGTCTTCAGGAACTCTGGTCTGTTTAGACGGCTGCAGGAAGGTATTTACTTCCCGGACCACAAAATAACTGTTGGGGATGTGGAGATGCCTACAGTGATCCTTGGGGACCCAGCCTACCCGCTAATGCCCTGGCTCATGAAGCCCTACACTGGCGCCCTGGACACTGAAAAAGAACTGTTCAACTACCGGCTGAGCAAGTGCAGAATGGTGGTGGAGTGTGCTTTTGGACGTCTCAAGGGGAGATGGAGAAGCTTACTGACTCGCTGTGATCTCAGCGAAACCAATATCCCCATTGTTATAGCTGCTTGCTGTGTGCTCCACAATCTGTGTGAGAGCAAGGGGGAGACCTTTATGGCGGGGTGGGAGGTTGAGGCAAATAGCCTGGCATCTGATTACGCCCAGCCAGACAGCCGGGCGATTAGAAGAGCCCAGCGGGACGCGCTGTGCATCCGGGAGGCTTTGAAAGCCAGGTTCCACAGTGAGCAGGGTAACCAGTGACTTTTAAGTTTCTGTACAGAGAAGCTGAACCTGCCACCGTTTCTTTACCCAGTTAATGATGACTATCCTCTCCAGTTACAGACCCCCTCCACCCCCTTCCAAAATAATAAAATCATTTTTATTTTGTTATTGAACACCGTTGTCTTTGGTACTGTTTTCGCGGGAATGTTTGAAACCTGGGACGCAGACTGTGGTGGGGAGCGGGTGTAGTGTACTGATGCAAATGATCCTTCTAAACTCCAGGAATGACAGGATTCGCAGTGGCGGACTGGTTGTTTCAACGGAGCCTGCCAGCCCTCCTGAGCGTGACTGCATGTATGTGGGGGCTATGTGACTTTATGGCAGGGGGAGGAGGGTTACAGATCCCCTGCTGCGTGGCTCTGTGATCCAGGACAAGGACCGCTGCATAAGATCTGTAACTGCCCTCCCCCGCCACAAAGTCACAGAGCAACCAACCCCGCCCCGCCCCCCACAGAACATGAAAACCACCTCCCAGACTGACCAGGGTAACTAGTCACTGCACTGTGTATGTGCCCTGCTGCTGGACCTGCCCCCGCCTCTGTACCCTGCTAAAGGTGACTGTCCTGTCCAATTACCAAGCCCCTTCCCCCCCTTCAGACAGACTCTCCCTCAAAAGAACCTGACTGAAACAGTAATGAACAGAAACGTATTTTTTATTAACAACCAGACAGGAAACTGGGGGGTGAAAGTTGGACGGGGGCTTGGGTGAGGCGGGCAGGAAAGGACTTTTCAAATTTTGGGGAATGACAGCCTTCTGGTGCTTGAGCAGTCTGCAGGGGTGGAGTTAGAGTTTTCACGGACTCTGCCGCCCCTCCTTCTTTGGACTTTGGGCGAGGGGGGGTATGGGACTTGGTGGCGGGGGAGTGCGGTTACTGATAGACTGCAGCGGGGCTCTGTCCTCCTGCCTCCGTTCCTGCAGAACATCAACAAGGCGCCGGAGCGTGTCCGTTTGCTCCCTCAGAAGTCCAAGCAGCATTTGAGTCGCCTGCTGGTCTTCCTGCCACCACCTCTCCTCACGTTCCATGTGTGTCCGGTGCATTTGGGACAAATTCTCCCTCCACTGGTTCTGCTGTGCTGCCTGGGCTCGGGAGCAGCCCATTAGTTCTGAGAACATGTCCTCTCGTGTCTTCTTCTTCCTCCGCCTAATGTGCGCTAGCCTCTGGGAGTGTGATGCCAGGCTGGGTTGGGAGACAGTTGCAGATGTGGCTGTGGGAATGAGGAAAAGGTAGTGAATTCCTCCGAAAGATAAATGTAGTTGTGAACCAAGAACATAGTCTTTCTCTGTGAACAAGACCATGAACCACACCTATCACATGCGCACTCAGGACAAGGTCGAATTTTCGGACCTCGCCTTCAGTGCCTGGGCTTTTGCACTGCCGATCTGGGAAGCGGGGCAGGACACGGTAATCTCTGTAGCAGGCAAACATGGTAAGCCGTAGACTTGTGGCTGTTTAAAACTTTAGGAGTACCACTGGCCTCCTTTCACATTGAAAGCACTGCCAGTCTGTGCTGCCAGCAATCGGCCAAGCAGGAACTCTGGCCCTGTCCCACCCCCTCGCGGATGTGCCAGGGAAAGATCCCTGGATGCTGCCCCTCTCCCGCCCCCACCGCGTGGCTGTAAACCAGCGGTCACAGTTCTGTAAAGGAACTTGTTGCAAGCAGTCCCAATACTAACAGTCCCCTACCTAATTCAAAGCAGGTCATCATGAGCGACATAACTCTCATGAGGATCCCGGACACCGAGAAGGAACGGATGCTTCGAGAAAGCCTGCAAAGACCGGGGCCCTATGCCGCCATGCTATGCAAGGCAATGATACCGGAGTACCTGCTTGTCTCCTGGCGCGGGAACGTCTCGTACTTCGGAGGACCCAGTAAGGCCGCTCTCCCCAGGAACCTGATGAACAGGCTATCCCATTACCTGCAGGAGAGCTTTGTGGAGATGTCCGTGGAGGACTACTGCTCTATCCCCGGACATATAGACAGGATTCTAATATAGCTGCAGTAGCAGGGACTAAAGAGTGGAGCAGCTTGGGCAGCAGAATCATGCACAACCGGACACTGTTTGATTTTTTTTAAATAGTTGGAACTGATTACTTAAGCGCCCAGGGGGAAGAAATCATGAATCACACATTGTTATTACTCTTAATATTCCAGTTTTGTAAAAAATAAAGGTTTATATGTTTAAAGCACTTACCGCTTGATCCTTCCCCTGAATCTGTGTCCAGGTTACATGCTGGGGAGGGTTGGTAGGGGATCTCTGTAAGGGTGATGAAGAGCTCCTGGCTGTCGGGGAAATCAGCTTGGTAAGCGCTGTCGACTGCCTCGTCCTCCTCATCTCCTTCCTCATCTTCCTCGTCCGCTAACATGTCCGAGGAACCGGCCGTGGACAATATCCCATCCTCAGAGTCCACGGTCAGTGGTGGGGTAGTGGTGGCGGCCGCACCTAGGATGGAATGCAGTGCCTCGTAGAAACGGGATCTGTGGGGCTGGGATCCGGAGTGTCCGTTTGCCTCTTTGGTCTTCTGGTAGCCTTGTCTCAGCTCCTTGATTTTCACGCGGCACTGCGTTGCATCCCGGCTGTATCCTCTCTCTGCCATGGCTTTCGAGATCTTCTCATAGATCTTTGCGTTCCGTCTTTTGGAGCGCAGCTCGGAAAGCACGGACTCATCGCCCCACACAGCGATGAGATCCAAGACTTCCCGATCAGTCCATGCTGGGGCCCTCTTTCTATTCTGGGATTGCACGGCCATCTCTGCTGGAGAGCTCTGCATCGTTGCCAGTGCTGCTGAGCTCGCCACGCTGTCCAAACAGGAAATGAGATTCAAACTGCCCAGACAGGAAAAGGAATTCAAATTTTCCCGGGGCTTTTCCTGTGTGGCTGGTCAGAGCATCCGAGCTCGGACTGCTGTCCAGAGCGTCAACAGAGTGGTGCACTGTGGGATAGCTCCCGGAGCTATTACCGTCGATTTCCATCCACACCAAGCCTAATTCGATATGGCCATGTCGAATTTAGCGCTACTCCCCTCGTTGGGGAGGAGTACAGAAGTCGAATTTAAGAGCCCTCTATGTCGAACTAAATAGCCTTGTGGTGTGGACGGGTGCAGGGTTAATTCGATGTAACGGCGCTAAATTCGACATAAACGCCTAGTGTAGACCAGGCCTCAGACTCCTGAGCAGAAGAGCCACTCCCAGCAGTCCAGCACTGGCGAGCCTGATGCAGGGGAAGGGACCTCTGGTAAGTATGCAGTCTGCTTCAGTATTGCAGGGACACTTGTTCAGGTACAATTTTTTAAATCAGACTAGAAGAGGTGGTGAAATAAACAGTGGAGGTAGAGTGGTATCTGCTTCTCATTCCCTGTACAGCTAGGCAGAGGGAGTCCGGCGGAACAGTTCATTTATGTGCACCAGGACGTCCCGTGAATCCTCCATAGAGATCTCAAGGAAACTTTGCTGGAGGTAGTCTGCAATCCTCTGCCAAAGGTTTCTGGGGAGGGCTGCCTTACTTCTACCACGGCAGTAGGACACTTTCCCATGCCAGTCAGCAGTTACTTCAGCAGGCACCATTGCAGCACACAGACTAGCAGCATACGGACAGAGTCTGCAGTAGAACGACCCCTCTCCCCCGGGCCGTACTCACCATGGCTGGGACTGCCGCCATGCTCTGTGAATCCCAAGGAGAAGTGAGAATGTTGTGCTTGTAACTTGTGTGGATCAAGAGGAGTGAATGCACTCACAATAGTATCTCTGTCCATTGTTTCTTTAGTCGCTGCAAATGTGGCCTTGAGGGTCTCTCCCTCCACACTAGTGGAGCAGCTTGGCCAGATACGGAGGAGAAAGAAGAGGACAAGGAAATGTAAGCAAAACATTACTTTTACTGTTAATTTTTTGCAATATCACCCATTGGTACATCTTTTCCCGTAATCTTAGGGCATCGGGTTAGTCTTCGGTCACTTACTTATGTCAGCATTTCTTAGCTCCAAGGCCTAGTATGGCTAAATCAGCATGGCAGCTCTGCGCGCTGCCTCTGCCCATAGGCACCGCCCCTGCAGCTCCCATTGTTGATGGTTCCCGGCCAATGGGAGCTGCGGAGCGGGTGCTTAGGGCGAGAGCAGCGTGCAGAGGCCCCCTGGCCACACCTCTGCCTAGGAACCGAGGGACATGTCGCTGCTTCTGGGGAGCTGCGCGGAGCCAGGTAGGGAGCCTGCCAGCCCCGCCAGCCGCCCTCCCCAGCAGCAGCAAATCCTACAGTTTAACCCTATTTAACATACAATGATGATCTATGACATAACATGTTAGTTAATCATAACCACACAACAAACTAAAATTATTGAGTACAGAAAGAAATGTACCAGAATGTCCTGCAAGCCTCTGGTGCTTAGGATTCCGAGCACAGGGCTTGAAGGGTCACACTCAAGGACAGAATGCAGAGGGATAGCGGGGTCAGGAGAAACAGGCAGTATGAGATGACAGTGCTGCTCAGGGAGCAAACAGACATGCTGTGGTCTCTGATTGAACCTCAGGCTGAACAGATCTGTGCTTGCCTCCTCCTGCAGCCCATAGAGAACTGCATTACGGGACCTCCCTAAACTCCCCCCCCACCATTCCACATATCTTCCGGGGCAGCAGCACTACCCCTATCACTCCAGCCGGCGGGAGAGTACATGCAATCACAGCCACACATAGAATCATAGAATATCAGGGTTGGAAGGGACCTCAGGAGGTCATCTAGTCCAAGCCCCTGCTCAAAGCAGGACCAATCCCCAACTAAATCATCCCAGCCAGGGCTTTGTCAAGCCTGACCTTAAAAACCTCTAAGGAAGGAGATTCCACCACCTCCCTAGGTAACCCATTCCAGTGCTTCACCACCCTCCTAGTGAAATAGTGTTTCCTAATATCCAATCTAAACCTCCCCCGCTGCAACTTGAGACTATTGCTCCTTGTTCTGTCATCTGCTACCACAGTCTAGATCCATCCTCTTTGGAACCCCCCCTCAGGTAGTTGAAAGCAGCTATCAAATCCCCCCTTACTCTTCTCTTCTGAAGACTAAACAATCCCAGTTCCCTCAGCCTCTCCTCATAAGTCATGTGCTCCAGCCCCCTAATCATTTTTGTTGCCCTCCGCTGGACTCTTTCCATTTTTTTCACCTCCCTTCTTGTAGTGTGGGGCCCAAAACTGGACACAGTACTCCAGATGAGGCCTCACCAATGTCGAACAGAGAGGAATGATCACGTCCCTTGATCTGCTGGCAATGCCCCTACTTATACAGCCCAAAATGCCATTAGCCTTCTTGGTCACAAGGGCACACTGTTGACTCATATCCACATACACCACCCGTGTCTCTCACAGGTCGGTATGTGTTTGTGAAATGGAAATGACTATTCTTTCCCCTGCAAAGACACTTTCCCTGTATTTATAAGGTTTTGTTCAGTTTTAAATGTGTCTGTTTGCCTGGGTTTGGAATATGTCTGTTTATGGAAACTTAATTCATCTTTATTAGTCCACCGCATATGGTGGCTGGGGCTGATGTTCACAGATAAGAGCAATAGGTGCATTTGGCTCGGCTTGTTGAGCCTAACCAAAAGAAGACTGAGGGGAGATATGATTGCTCTCTATAAATATATCAGAGGGATAAATACCAGGGAGGGAGAGGAATTATTTAAGCTCAGTATCAATGTGGACACACGAACAAATGGATATAAACTGACCATCAGGAAGTTTAGACTTGAAATTAGACGAAGGTTTCTAACTATCAGAGGAGTGAAGTTCTGGAACAGCCTCCCAAGGGGAGCAGTGGGGGCAAAAGATATATCTGGCTTCAAGACTAAGCTTGATAAGTTTATGGAGGGGATGGTATAATTGGATAGCCTAATTTTGGCAATTAATTGGTCTTTGACTATTAGCAGTAAATATGCCCAATGGCCGGTGATGGGATGTTAGATGGGGTGGGATCTGAGTTACTACAGAGAATTCTTTCCTGGGTGTCTGGCTGGTGAGTCTTGCCCACATGCTCAGGGTTTAACTGATCGCCATATTTGGGGTCGGGAAGGAATTTTCCTCCAGGGCAGATTGGCAGAGGCCCTGGGAGGTTTTCACCTTCCTCTGCAGCGTGGGGCACGGGTCATTTGCTGGAAGATTCTCTGCATCTTGAATTCTTTAAACCATGATTTGAGGACTTCAATGGCTCAGACAGGTTTGATACAGGAGTGGGTCGGTGAGATTCTGTGGCCTGCATTGTGCAGGAGGTCAGACTAGATGATCATAATGGTCCCTTCTGACCTTAAAGTCTATGATTCTATGATTTGCACTGTTCTGTTACCACACCCAGAGCACTCATTACAAGGTTCATATTGGGGCAAAAAGCAATGCCAGGCCCAGCACACTACAGCAACACACACATCTGTGGCTCATTGTTAAAATGGTCCTTGAAGCCCCACTGAGCCATATAGCTCCCCGCTGAGCGCTTCTTATAGCTGCTCTAAATCAGCAGAGAGACTTTTCACCTCCAACCCTGCGGAAACTTCTCCCCCTTTGCCTCACAGATATTATGAAGCACCCAGCAGGTAGCTATGACCATGGGGATATTTTCTTCACTGAGGTCTAATCTCATGAGTAGACATCACCAGCAGCCTTTCAAACAGCCAAAGGCACATCGAGCTCAGCTGTCATTCTGCACCTGCTAAGCCTGTTGTTGAAGCGCTCCTTGCTGCTGCCGAGGTGGCCCCCCACTTCTAGGGACCTTCTGGCGGCGGCGCTCCAAAGGCAGCGGGCCAGTGCCAGGCCGCATCTGGCATTTCTTGCCCCCTGCGTGGCCAGCCTTCTTTGGGGGAGGCCTAACCTCTTATACACGCCACCCACGAGAATGGGAGATAACTGGCTGGGCAGCAGCGCTGCTGAGAGGGCTCTGGGAGTTCTAGCGGATCACAACCTCAACAATGCGATGCTGTTGCAAAAAAAGCAAATGCAATTTTGGGATGCAAGTCACAGGAGGTGATGGTACCACTCTACTCAGCACTGGTTAGGCCTCAGTTGGAGTACTGTGTCCAGTTTTGGTCACCACTATCTAGAAAGGATGTAGAGAAACTGGAAAGGATCCAGAGGCGAGCAACAAAGATGATCAAAAGGAAGAAATGCAGCCATCTGAGCAAAGGCTGAAGGAACTGGGCATGTTTAGTTTGGAAAAGAGGAGATTAAGGAGGATATGATCGTGGTCTTCAGATACTTGAAAGGCTGCTATAAAAAAAGATGGAGAAAAGTTGTTCTCTCTTGCCACAGAGGGAAGGACAAGAGGCTATGAGTTCAAACTACAGCAGAGCAGATTTAGGAAAAAAACTCAGGAAAAACTTCATATCTGTAAGAATAGTAGGACAATGGAACAGATGCCTTGGGAGGTTGTGGAAGCTCCTTCATTAGAGGCTTTCAAAAGGAGGCTGGAGAGCATCTGTCTTGGATGGTTTAGACACAACAGATCCTGCATCTTGGCAGGGGGGTTAGACTAATCTTGGGGGAGAGGTAGATATGCTGGAGGGTAGGGATAGGGTCCAGAGTGATCTAGACAAAATGGAGGATTGGGCCAAAAGAAATCTGATGAGGTTCAACAAGGACAAGTGCAGAGTCCTGCACTTAGAAAGAAAGAATCCCATGCACCGCTACAGGCTGGGGACCGACTGGCTAAGCAGCAGTTCTGCAGAAAAGGACCTGGGGATTACAGTGGATAAGAAGCTGGATATGAGTCAACAGTGTGCCCTTGTTGCCAAGAAGGGGTAATAGCATATTGGGCTGCATTAGTAGGAGCATTGCCAGCAGATCGAGGGAAGTGAGTATTCCCCTGTATTCAGCGTTGGTGAGGCCACATCTGGAGTATTGCGTCCAGGTTTGGGTCCCCCAGTACAGAAAGGATGTGGACAAATTGGAGAGAGTCCAGCGGAGGGCAACGAAAATGATCAGGGGGCTGGGGCACATGACATATCAGGAGAGGCTGAGGGAACTAGGCTTGTTTAGTCTGGAAAAGAGAAGAGTGAGAGGGGATTTGATAGCAGCCTTCAACTACCTGAAGGGGGGTTCCAAGGAAGGGGGGTTTGGCTGTTCTCAGTGGTGGCAGATGACAGAACAAGGAGTATTGGTCTCAAGTTGCAGTGGGGGAGGTCTAGGTTGGATATTAGGAAAAATATTTCAGTAGGAGGGTGGTGAAGCACTGGAATGGGTTACCTAGGGAGGTGGTGGAATCTCCATCCTTAGAGGTTTTTAAGGTCAGGCTTGACAAAGCCCTGGCGGGGATCATTTAGTTGGTGTTGGTCCTGCTTTGAGCAGAGGGTTGGACTAGATGACCTCCTGAGGTCCCTTCCAACCCTAATCTTCTATGATTCTATGACTAGATGACCCTTGTGGTCCCTTCTATAGTTCTATTTCCTGCACGTTGTCCACAGTCACAGTCCTTCGTAGCAGGAGGCGATTAATGGCCCTGCACCCTTGCATCACAGCAACCCCCACAGTTGATTTCCCAACTCCAAACTGATTCCCGACTGATCGGTAGCAGTCGATGTTGCCAGCTTCCACACAGCGATCACCAGTCACTTTTCCACCAGGAGTGCAGCTCTCATTTGGTGGTGCTGGAGGGCTGGGGCGAGCTTTGCACACAGTTCCATGAATGTGGCTTTGTGCAGCCGAAAGTTCTGCTGGCATCCCACACCTGCATAACGATGCGATCCCACCAGTCTGCTTGTTTCTTGGGCCCAGAAACAGCGGTCCACTGTGTGCAGCTGCTCTGTGAATGCCAACATCACCCTTGAGTTGTTTCTTTCCATGGTGCATAGCAAGGCAGCCTGCAGGGTATCATCATATTCTGGCTTGCAGCTCTGGAAACACTGCAGGTTCAGGCGTGTTGTGTTCGTAACACTCATCACAGTACAGCAGAGCAGTGCACAGGTTTGTGGGGCTTTTGAAAAGAGGCGTGAAATGTAATAGGATGCCCATGGAATGATGGGATGGAGAAAACTGCTTCATGGGATGCTTAACTCATGTTCCCACTCACCCTGCGGGACTCGTTTCCCCCAGGAGGCATTGCAAACCCCTCCAAAACACTTTGCGCTAGAAGGTGATGAGTTGCACAGAGGGGTAGCTACCCACAATGCACTGCGCTCTACATCAGTGGTAACGCTGCTAGTGAGGACACGCAGTGCTGACACAAGGAGCGTAGTGTGAATGTGCAAAAACAATTAATTACTGTGGGGGCTGTACGTCAACGTAACTTAGGTCGACTTAATTTTGTGATGTAGACATGGCCTGTGTGAGTGACTCTGTGCATGCTAAGGTGGGTTAACAACATACCATTTTCCTACTGAAGACAAGGCCTAAAGGAGTCCAGGCACTTGTTCTGATATGGAGGAGAAGGGGAGGCGGTGCTGTACCCACTGCCTAGTGGAGGAGGATGCTCTCCGGTACTTGAAGTTTCTTCCATTTACCAGACAAAGGCACAATGAGATCCACCAGCTGGAAGTTGAAGTCAGCAAAATTGAAACTGGAAATATGATGTCGCTTGTGCAGTGAGTCATTGGAACAGATTGCCCAGGGACGGGGTAAATTCTCCATCAGGTTAAATCCAAATCAGAGGGCTCTTGCTACAAGCTCTGCTCTGGCTCAACCAGGCGTTCTGGACTGGCCGCAGGAATCCCTGGGGCAGGGTCTCTGGCCTGTGTTCCACAGGAGGTCAGAGCAGATGATCAAACTGACCCCTCCTGCCCTTAAAAAAACTATAAAGTCTGAGCATTTCAAGGGCAAAAATGGGTTCTTCAAAGGCTCAGGGCTAAGTCATGTCTGGCCCAGGAGATTCACTGAGGAGGGGGCTGGTGCCATCACAAGCACAGAATCTCACCCCCTGTAACAAGGGCCCCTTTTGGCCACAGGATTGCACTGGGAGCTCCTGTTGGGCCCGTTATCTAGTATATAGTCCCCCAGCTTGTAAGTCTGGCCGATATTCGGTGTTCCAGGAGGAGAAACCATTCAAGTAGAAGGTGACCATAAGCTGCTAGAGACCAGTTTTTAAAAGTCACTGCTAGAGGCCCCAATATGCCTTTAAGCACATGCTACTGGAACTGCAACTTAGATGCACATTGCAAGAAAGGGATTGAGATGTACATAGCTGGGTGCTTATCCAGCAGGGCCGCCCGGGGGGGGGGGGGGCAATTTTCCCCAGGCCCCGGGCCCCGCGACCCCTGGCCAAGAATCCCTTTCCTGGCTAGAGGCGCCTTTTTACTTACTCAACGGCGGTCAGGGTCTTCGGCGGCATTTCGGCGGTGGGGGGCCCTTCATTCGCTCCGGGTGTTTGGCAGCATTTCGGCGGCGGGTCCTTCAGTGCTGCTGAAGACGCGGAGCGACTGAAGGACCCGCTGTCGCCACTGCAGACTCAGAGCGCCGCCCGGTGAGTATGTCTGCTCCCCCGCTTTGCCCTAGGCCCCCTGAATCCTCTGGGCAGCCCTGTTATCCAGACCTGCCTTGCGGCATGAAAAAACGGCAACTGGACATGAATATGAGATCCTCAGCCTGATAGAAAGCAACACTCAAGTGACTGCCTGTTCTGTTCATTCCCCCTGAACCATCTGGCACTGGCCATGGCAGGATACTGGGCTAGGTGGACCTTTGGTCTGACCCAGTATGGCTATTCTTTTGATCTTAGCAACTAAGCCAGTGTTATATGCCAATTTCAAGGCATGGCTAGACAGAATCCGAGGACAAACCGATACAAGATTTACAAGTGCTCACGTCTGCCCTTCTGTCAGGATGGCCAGACACCAAGGGAAAGTCCCCCCTGGCCTCTCAAGAACCCCAGAACTAGCAAGATGAGGTGAGTGTACAAGACAGCATAGTATATAAAGGCAGCTGAGCCTTGATCCAGAAAGGGACTTAGGAATTGTGATGCTGAGCCTAACTTTTCAGTGCCTAGAAAATCACTGGAGCAACACTAGGCTCCCTGTGCAACGCATGGGGATGACCCACACAGTCAGCATGTCTAAGCTAGCCAGCGGGGGACGATGATGAGGGATGTATTAAAAACCCCACTCCTCTGAGAGAGAGGGGCTCCGGAGCCAGGGCTGCAGGCAAGCACCTGTCTCTGGCTGTGATCTATGAACTGGGGGAAGATGATGTTTACCTCTACAGGACTGAGCCCTGCAGGGAACACAGGTGGGTATTCAGAGGCCACTTAACTCCATGCAAAATAGCAGGGGGGGCCTCCCTTACAACCCCTAGTCCAGTGGCTAGGATACTGCCCTGGGCTGTAGTCCAGACCCCCTCTGCCTACTGAGGAGAAGGGCTTTGAACAGGGGTTTCCTCTCTCTCAGGTGAGGGCACGAGCCGCTGGGCCGGAGAGTGAGTCTCATTGTCTCTGGCCCAAATCGTATTTAATGAAAGTGGAACAACATCGGTAGGTGTCAAGGTTCCTTCCCCACTCTGAACTTTAGGGTACAGATGTGGGGGCCTGCATGAAAACCTCTAAGCTTAACTACCAGCTTAGATCTGCTTTTGCTGCCACCACCCAAATGATTTATGAGTTATTTGGGAAACTCTGTCTTCCCCCCCAAAACCTTTCCCGCCCTGGGTAGCCTTGGGAGAGTCTTCCACCAATTCCCTGGTGAACACTGATCCAAACCCCTTGGATCTTAAAACAAGGAAAAATCAATCAGGTTCTTAAAAAGAGGGCTTTTAATTAAAGAAAGAAAGGTAAAAATCATCTCTGTAAAATCAGGATGGAAAATAACTTTACAGGGTAATCAGATTCAAAGAGCCCAGAGGAACCCTCTCTAGCCTTAAGTTCAAAGCTACAGCAAACAGAGATAAACACTCTAGCAAAAGTAACATTTACAAGTTGAGAAAACAAAGATAAAACTAACACGCCTTGCCTGGCTGTTACTTACAAGTTTGAAATATGAGAGACTTGTTCAGAAAGATTTGGAGAGCCTGGATTGATGTCTGGTCCCTCTTAGTCCCAAGAGCGAACAACCACCAAAACAAAGAGCACAAACAAAAGCCTTCCCCCCACCAAGATTTGAAAGTATCTTGTCCCCTTATTGGTCCTTTGGGTCAGGTGTCAGCCAGGTTACCTGAGCTTCTTAACCCTTTACAGGTAAAAGGATTTTGGAGTCTCTGGCCAGGAGGGATTTTATAGTACTGTACACAGGAGGGCTGTTACCCTTCCCTTTATAGTTATGACAGTAGGCGAGAGAGAGATTCCGAGGAAGGGCTCCTGCAATCTCTCCTGCTGACATGGCTCCACTAAACAGTTACATATTAATTGGGCCAGAGGAAGACAGAGTCCTTTTACAGCCCAGTGCTTAGTGCTCTCAGCTGAGAGGTGGCAGATGCTGTTCAAACCTTTCTCCCCAGGCAGATGGGAGACCTGAACCAATGGTCTGCCATGTCCCAGCTGAGCACCTCACTACTGGGCTAAGGGAAAGCCTTTTTGTCTCTCTTCATCCTCCTTCATTCCACCCCTCCCCGCCCCCACCAACTTGTGCCTGTGCAGGTAGGCAGCCCCTGAGTGTGCCCACCAGCTGGGGCCTGCAGGGTGGATAGGATTTGCCTGCCTAGCTTCTCCTGGGTCCTGGATCAGTCTGGGGCTGAGGTGTCTGGGGGCCTGCAGAGAGGCAGCAGTGCTCATGCCCAGAGGCAGAAACACAGGAGCCTATAGGTGGCAGCTGAGAGGGAGTTTTGTGAATTGCAGTGCACCTAAAAATGGGACTTAGGTGCCTAAATCTGGAGGTTAGGCACCCGAGTACCTTTGTGGATCTGGTCCTAGAATCATCATACCCAGATCACTGAGAGAAAACACCCTGAAGAACACATCTGAACCGTCCTGGACTAGAAGGCTGTATCTGGGAAACCAAAGATGCTATATATATACTGGCCAAACATGACCAAGGATGTCTGAGAGCTGGTGAGCAGCTGTGATTCATGTGGGGAAATGCAGGCCAAGCAGCAAAACCAGACAATGAAAATGCGCAGTGTTCCTAACAGACCTTGGAGCAAAGGAGGAATGGACCTTTCAGCACAAACCACAGAAGCCACCTCATTATTGTACTAGTCAGACTTCTGGGAACTACATGAACTGTCCCAGTCAAAGCAATGAAGCATTTGAGGCTCTGGTTAGGCCTCAGCTGGAGTATTGTGTCCAGTTCTGGGCACCGCATTTCAAGAAAGATGTGGAGAAATTGGAGAGGGTCCAGAGAAGAGCAACAAGAATGATTAAAGGTCTTGAGAACATGACCTATGAAGGAAGGCTGAAAGCATTGGGTTTGTTTAGTTTGGAAAAGAGAAGACTGAGAGGGGACATGATAGCAGTTTTCAGGTATCTAAAAGGGTGTCATAAAGAGGAGGGAGAAAACTTGTTCACCTTAGCCTCTAAGGATAGAACAAGAAGCAATGGGCTTAAACTGCAGCAAGGGAGGTCTAGGTTGGACATTAGAAAAAAGTTCCTAACTGTCAGGGTGGTTAAACACTGGAATAAATTGCCTAGGGAGGTTGTGGAATCTCCATCTCTGGAGATATTTAAGAGTAGGTTAGATAAATGTCTATCAGGGATGGTCTAGACAGTATTTGGTCCTGCCATGCGGGCAGGGGACTGGACTCGATGACCTCTCGAGGTCCCTTCCAGTCCTAGAATCTATGAATCTATGAATCTATGAATTTCCGCAGACCCGGGATCCCAAGCCGTGTAGTTTCAGATAACAGATTCCATTTCACTCGCTGGGAGTGAGTTTGTACAACTTATCTGGTAATGGGAATTCAGTTATATCATATCATCACCGTACCAACAACAGGGAAATGACAAAGCCGAACTGGCAGTTAAAATTGCTAAAACTCTGTTTGGTGTCCCTAGCCTGTGGTTGCCAGAAGCTGGAAATGGGCAATGGGATGGATCACTTGATGATTACCTGTTCTGTTCATTCCCTCTGGGGCACCTGGCATTGGCAACTGTCGGAAGACAGGATACTGGGCTAGATGGACCTTTGGTCTGACCCAGTGTGGCCGCTTTTATGTTCTATTAAAGAGATCTTCACAAAGTAAAGAAAATGTGTAGCAAGTTATTCCTGAAGGGAGAAACACAGTGCACAGAACAACCCAGTACAGCACTTGATGCCAAGATGCGTGCATCCCTTGGTGCCGATAGCCTCAGCATCACTGCAACCGGCAGTAGTGGAAGGAGCAAAAAGGAAGAGTGACACAAAGGCCAAAGGCTAGTATGACAAACAAGCTAAAGACTTCCCAGAACTACAACCGGAGACCCTGTCAAGACCAAATGATTTCCTCAGGACAAATCATGCACTTGCAAACAAGTTACGTTGAAGAGATGAATCCTTGTTCATATAGCCTAGCAGTGGAGGAGCACGTTTCACTGAAACTGCACATATGAACAAAAACATGGATGTGAAGGATGGTGAAATATGCCCTCCACTGAGACTGGATCAGCAGGACATGGAAGAAACCCAGATCAATTTTGGAACAGACCCTCAAAACACCACCCCACCAGAGATCCAGGAACAAGTAGATCATCTGTCAACTCACCCCCTCCAACATCAAACTGCCTGAAGGGATATGCAAGACTTGGTACAATACTAAGACCTGACAGAACAACCCTCCCAGAGGAAAAGACCTTAGTTGCCAAGCACGTTACGAGTGAGTGACAAGAGTTGCTGTCCAGCCATAGACATGCTGTGAACAGTAGGTCTGATAGAATGGGACGTATGTAGCAGGTTATGGGATTCATGTTTAATTTTACTAACTCTGATAAAGGTGACAAAAGGAATGTCACAATAAATGGCTTCCCACTAGGGGGCACTAGAGTCTGGTTATGTCTAGGGACTTGGAGAGCTCAGCTTCCAGTAAGTGCTTGGGGGGAGAGTTTGGTGGTTGGGGAAGGAATGAAGCCAGAAAGCTGCAATGTTATGCTCGTGCACTGCACCCCTCGGTGGGAGCAGGTCAAGTGGGACAGTGGGATCACTGCCTTCCGTACCCTTACCAGACTGATACCACCTTAGCCAACGCTGTGCTGGTGTCCGGGCACTCACTAGTGCCACTGTAGCTACAGCCCAGACTGGAAAAGCAGCACAAACCATGGGGGCCCAGTGATTCCAGCATGGAGCCAGCATCAGGGCGGCTCCAGGCACCAGCGCAGCAAGCACGTGCCTGGGGCGGGAAGCCGCGGGGGGCAGCCTGCCAGTCGCTGTGAGGGCGGCAGTCAGGCTGCCTTCGGTGGCATGCCTGCGGGAGGTCCGCCGGTCCCGCCGTTTCGGTGGCAATTCGGCGGTGGGGATGCCGAAGGCACGGCACCGGCGGACCTCCCGCAGGCATGCCGCCGAATCGGCGTGACCAGTGAATCGGCGTGACGCTGCCGAAGGCCGCCTGACTGCCGTGCATGGGGCGGCAAAAAACATAGAGCCGCCCCTGGCCAGCATCACAGGCACGGCCACAGTGCTCTGTCAGCCCTCTCAGAAAGAAGGTCTGCTGCTCTCTGGGGGTTCAGGCCAGGCAGGATCCTGCCCCTCTACCTGCTCAGCATTAGGGGCAGTCAGAATTGTCCGGGATTGGACCAACTCGCATCTGTGCCAGGACCCAATGGAGAGTCCAGCAGGAAAGAAGCTGAGCTTGAATTGCTTTCCCAGGTGGTGCTGCATTTACAGCTGGCTCGCACAGAGACTGGCACCGGCACAGCAGCTGGTGTCAATTAAAACTGATTTCGTTCGTCTAGTGCTAGCTTGTGTACAGACCAACCCTGGTGTATTCACACGCGGACTGGCACCAGGATGGCTCAATCAGGTTCGGGAAACTGGTGCCAGTTTGGGTATAGACCAGACCTTCTGTGCTGCTCCCCTGCATGGTTTGGAGGGGGTGCCACAGGCACTCCTGCCAGTGCCATTATTCCCCTACTGCAGGTGACAGCCACAGGCCTTGGCATTGCTTTTGTGGCGTTCCAGGAAGTGCTTGTGCAATAAAAGAATAAAAGGAAATAACCACGGGCCACCCGCAGGATGATTCACTCCTGAGGAATGGGCAGCTCCGTGTATGCTGAGCAGGACTGTTTACCTATGACGGACTATGCTGTGCTGCTGCTGGCATTCCTTAACCGCTAGCCTCCAGGCCAGGCTCTGGGTGGGAAAGCAGGTGAGAGGAGGGGGAGAGCATGACCGGCACTCAGGGTGGTGCATCTCCAGTGGCCTGGTGACAATGACCATCCCTGCATTTCTCAGCACAGGAGGTGGAAACTAGAGGGAAGAGCGGTCAGGCCTGGCCTCTGTGTACAATGCAGATTTGGGGCAATCGGAAAGTGTGCGAACTCCAGTCAAATTCCCCAAAGTGTTTCAGTCAAAAAACCCATAAAACAAAATGAGAAAAATTAGAAAAATTCAAACTGTTTTGCTCTAAAGTGACCTTTTGTTTTAAAATTTGTTTCAATTAAAAAAATGGGAAAAGTGTGCCCCAAATTGAAGGCTTTTCACGTTGAACTAACCCCATTCAAAAATAAACTTCTTGTAACTGGCAGCGACCAGAAAAATGGGTTACTCACAGCCCGCTGAGGAATTGGGTGTAGCCCAGTGCATTTAGAAATGACATTCCTAGCTGGTGGCAAGGACTGGGGCATTGTGCAGGCCACATCCCCCAGGGAGGCCAGCTCTGGGCGTGTAACTAGGCCGGAGTCATTTTGTGTCTTCCAGATGCCCTATTTGTACCTTGTGGGTGTTTGCCCAAAGCTGGAATATTTTGGTCTCCGGAGTGAGCTGCTGTGAGAAGTGGGCTAAGCCCTGGGGCTCAGGCTGCCTCTGACGTTATGGAGCTGTCCCTCCCCATGGCCACGGTCACAGTGGCCATCCAGCACTGAGGCTAGCTCAGAATGAGCCAGCCAGCTCCTGATGTCAGGGGAGACTGACCCTTGGCCCCTGTGACTGGCCCCTCCCCACAGTGCAGTTTCTCCCCGCCCCCATTCCTGTGTCAGATTCTTTACAGCAGGGAGCTGCTGGGGGCCTGGGGTTGCTCAGCATTATAGGGTTGCTAACCCTCCCGGTTTTGCCGGGAATCTCCTGGAATCATGCTCTATCTCCCGGCTACTGAAGCCAAATCTGGAGATTTTAAGCCGCTAAAAGTTCGGTGGTGCAGCAGGGCTAAGGTAGGCTCCCTGCCTACCCTGGCTTTGCGCTGCTCCCAAAAGCGGCCGGCATGTCCCTGCGGCCCCTGGGGTGGAGGCCAGGTGGCTCCGCGCACTGCCCCTGCCCCCAGCACCAACTCCGCAGCTCCCATTGGCCAGGAACTGCAGCTAATGGGAGCTGCAGGGGTGGTGCTTGTGGGCATGGCCAGCGTGCAGAGCCCTGTGCCCCCCTCACCCAGGGACGTGCCAACTGCTTTTGGGAGCAGCACATGGCCAGGGCAGGCAAGGAGCCTGCCTTAGCTCTGCTGCGCTGCCACCTGGGAGCCGCCCCAGGTAAGAGCCTCCCGGATGGAGCCTGCACCCCTCACCCCCTCCCGTACCCCAACCCCCTGCCCCAGCCCTGATCCCCCTCCCTCACCCAAACTCCCTCCCAGAGCCTGCAGCCCACACCCCCTCCTGCACCCCTGCCCCAGCCCAGAGCCCCCGCCTGCACCCAAATTCCCTCCCAGAGCCTGCACCCCTCACCCCCCTCCCATACCCCAACCCCCTGCCCCAGCCCCCTCCCACACCCAAACTCCCTCCCAGAGTCTGAACCCCACAACCCCCTCCCACATCCCAATCCCCTGCCCCAGGCTCAGCCACCCACACTCCTAACCCCTTGGCCCTAATCCCCAGCCCAGAGCCCAAACCCCCTGCCCCAGCCTGGTGAAAGTGAGTTGTTAGGGGGCTTATTCCTATGGGAACAGGGACTGGGGGTGGGGGAACTGGAATCATGTTTTGCTAAGGGGGGGAATGGGAACAGGGAGACAGGCAAGGCTCTGTGGTGTCAAAGCTGGGAAGGGGGACACTGAGGAAGGAAACTGGAATTATGCTTGATGGAAGTTCACCCCAATAAACATCGAATTGTTTGCGCCTTTGGACTTCGGGTATTGTTGCTCTCTGTTCATGCGAGAAGGACCAGGGAAGTGAGAGGGTGAAGGAATAAGCCCCCTAACATCTGTGAGTGGGGGAGAGCAAGCAATGGAGGTAGAGGGGATGGAGCAAGTGGGTGGGGTCTCAAGGAAGGGGTGGGGCAAGGGTGTTTGGATTTGTGTGTTTATACAGTTGGCCACCCCACTGAGCAATAACGGTAATAGCTCTGCCCATTAAGGCCTTGGCTTCATGGCTAACACAGGTGGTTTTTCCCTCAAGGTAACTAGTGCGTGTGAGCTAACCTGAGGTCAGCACAGTGAAGATCAGGCACTTTCCTTTTAGCATAAGGTAAACAGTCCAGGGCTGACCACAATGAGTTTACCTCAGGCTAAAACGAAAGTACCTGGTCTTCACGGTGCCTTTACCTCAGAACAGCTCACCTGCATTAGCTGCCCCTTAGTAAAGACACCATTTTTTAGCACTGACGTGCCCACTGAGGTGAAGGGATCTGTAATGATTTACTTGCAGTTACATGGTTCTGCCACTAGATATCGCTCCAGAAAAGGCTGGGGGCTCTGACAACAGGCAAAGGTAGAAGGTGGCTTGCTCTGTTAGGAGCTAATTGTAGTTCTCCCGAATAGCAGCATTGCCAATTCACTTGTAGCAGAAGTCTCGTGATAGCTGGTGTTTTTCTTCAAGCCCCAGCTTCTGGAATCAGGTGATTAGGTGAGACCCTAAGCTTTCATTAACATTTTTTTAGCCCTTTTGAATCTGGAGAAACACTTGAAAACATGACCCTGAAAACCCAGCCAGCCTATAACAAGTACCCCCCTGGATTAGTTTAAAAATCCAATGATTTTGAAGCCAGTCTTCTGATTTTTGAATACTTAGGGTTGGCAATACAGAGGGCCCTGGCTCCCTAGATCTTAACGTAGTATCATAGGGGCACCTGTGAAACAATTGCTTGGTGCCGATTATAAACGACGTGCCTATGTGTCATGTGCTGGAGTGGTCTAGCCACGTGTAACAGACTCACCAGAAGGCCAGAGTGGCAGCGTAGCAGCAGAAGCATCACAGGGTCCCAGCTAATTTTGGGTGAGGGTTCTCAGAGAACCATGCTCAGAAATGCTGGCTAAGCTGTGGGCCTCAACATGCTCTTTTTGAGAACAAAGTCGATGGCCAGGTGAGCCGCGCCCTTCCGCCAGGGCTGGAGAAACTGAACATGTGTTCCGAGCGTTTATGTTTGAGGGATGAGCACAGCCGATGCCTGGGAGATAGTCTGCTGATGATTAGTTGGTCCCTGACTAACAGGCTTTTCCCAGCAGCATGGCCAAAAGCCTGGAGAATCAGTCAAACCTTCCTCAGAAGCCCGTAGGAAGTAGCAGGTGCTGTGACGATGGGGCTCTGTCGCTGAGCGCGTTTGGAACACAATCACAACTGGTATTTCTGGGCAGGATTTTGCAGAGAACAGGCCATAATGGTGCAGCACTATTGAAACGGATACACAAAGGGATGCCAGAGGCTTGGGGGGTGGAGCATGCCTTTTGTCTTAAAGGGGCACTGTCCCTATTGCAAGCACCCAGAAATAGCAACCTTGGCAGAGCCATGGAATGGGCAGCCCATGATATAATTTTAGTCACAGCCATTGTGTCCTCACTAGTACATGCAGCCAGACTCTGCTTCTCTCCAGCACTCTGGCTAGTGACCCCGCTGGCACTAAATGCCTCAAGAGGGCTGCTCCAGACAGAGGTTCAGGAAGGCTAAGGAGCCCCAGTTGCTTTCTACTCTGGCCTCTCTGACATCACTCTAAGATTGGATGGACGTCTGAAGTCAAGGGGCCAGGATCCATTGGCGATGGTTCCTACGGCACTAATCACACTGCATTGCGGCATATCTCGCAGACGGTGGATGATGTCAGGGAACTCGGAAGCATGCTGAAGAAGAAGAGTGTCCAAGCGATCGTCTCTGAGATCCTTCCTAATCCTGTCCCACAGGGGAAGGACGGCAGAAGAGGCGGGAAGTGAACTGCTGGCTACGTCAGTGGTGGAGGGTTTGGGTTTTGTGGAATATTGATCCACCTTCTATGGGGAGAAGGGGCTGTATAGTTTGGTCCCCCCTCTACTGTAGAAGAGGCCATCCAGTCTCCTCGGGGTCAGGCTGGGTAGAGTAGCCAGGAAAGGGTTAAACTAATAGCAAAAGGGGAGGGTAAAAAGAGGGAAGATATGAGCACTCAGCACAAAATCAAGATGTGGAGAACAAAATTAATCAAGGAGTTGAAAGACATGAAGAGAGGCAATTCTGGCTGTACACCAGTGCTGGGAGCCTGGGTAACTAACAAGAGGAACTGGAGCTGCTCATTTATGAACATAAATTCAATCAAGTGGGTATTACTGAAACCTAGTGGGATAATTCACACAACTGGAATGTTAAAATCAATGGTTGTAACCTATTTAGGAAAGACTGAATGGGCAAAAGAGAAGGGGCAGCGGGCGCCACTCTGTCAAAATTGCATTATCTGTTTCCGAGTCACTGATAACTCAGAAGAAAAATAATCTTGAAATGGTTATGGATCAATGTCCTAACAGAAAAAGATGGGGTATTAGCTGGAGTCTGCTACAGACCCCAGATCACACTGGGAACAGGATCCCTGCTCCTTATGTACCTATCTACAATGTGTAGGGAAAAAAGCTGTGTGATCATGGGAAACTTCAATCTGAGTGAGGAATTCTGGAGGTCTCATACTGCCAATTTCCTAACTCCTAACGCAGCCAGCACAGGAAATCTTTATTAGGCCTTGTCGTGACAGATAAAGAAGAACTGATCACAGAACTAAAAATTAATGGCAGCGTAGATTCAAGTGATCATGACTTGGTCACATTTGTAATGTTCAAGTCCAGGCCAAGTAATATATATATTACTAGATGCCCAAAAAGTCAGAATCCTACAATCAAGGAAGAAGGCTGTACTGGGTAAAAAAACAATCTGGTTAAGAGGCAGAATAAAGGCAGCTATTAAAAAAAAAATACCACAAATGGAAGAAAGGGGAAGTTGACCATAATGATTATAAATCAGAAGTTAGGAATTGTAGAAAATTGATAAGGGAAGGAAAAGGACACAAGGAGAAGTCTATGGCCAGAAGAGTTAAGAACAATAAGGAGCTGTTTTAAAATATATTAGGAACAAGAAGAATCTTGACAATGGTATTGGTCCATTACTAGATGGAAATGGTAGAATTATCAATAATAAAGCAGAAAAGGCAGAAATATTCAATAAATATTTCTGTTCCATATTTGGGGGGAAAGTAGATGATATAGTCTTATATTGTAATGATAAAACCTTTTTTTCATTCCACTACTATCTCTGGAGGATGTTAAACAGAAGTTACTAAAGTTGGTCATTTTTAAATTAGCAGGTCCAGATAACTTGCATCCAAAAGCTGGCTGACGAACTTGCTGGATCATTAATGTTGATTTTTCAGTAAGTCTTGGCACTTGATTTCCCAGGGGGTGCTCCACCCATGCTCCGTCCCAGCCCTACCCCCACTCTACCCTTTTCCCCAAGGCCCCATCCCCACCCCTTCCTACCCCACTTCTTTCTGTCCCGTTCTGCCCCCTCCCCTGAGTATGCCCCGGCCATAGATGACTGGTGCCTCCCTATACTGGCAGGGAGGGGCATGATCAAAAGTGGAGATAACATGACCGGTCACGTGTCTCCCCCTCCCCCCCCCCGCCAACTCCTCTACACCCAGCCCGGGGCCACCACACTCTCCTTGCTGAATGTTGCCCGGCGGGGGGGGGGAGGGGGGAGGCTCTGTCCTCCCACTGCACCTGTGCCCCCCCCCCCCCGACCGGCATGTTCCACCGCTCTCCCTGGTGGGATGGAGCCACTTCTAATGCCAGCCCCCTCCAGTGGCTAACTGAAAAAGCCCATCTGGGGAGGAGGTGGCTTCCGCTTCCTGCCCAGGCTCAGCTGCTGGGGACCGTGGTTGAGTGAGCTGGAAACATACCAGGGGGGAGAGGGGCTCCAGCTCGATCACCCTTGATCCCCAGCACCCGAGTCTAGGCAGGGAGCAGAAGCCATCTCCCCAGACAGGCTCTCTCAGGCAGCCACCAGCCCACCATGCTGCAGAGCAGTGTCCCAGGGGCTGGAAGGGGCTGGTCCTACCCCTTCCATTCCACAGCATCTGGGGATGTCCCCCCAACGCACCTCCCAGTCCCGCCCTCACTCTGCCTCTTCCTGCTCCTGCTCCTCCCCTCCCAGTGCCTCCTGCACGCCGCTGAACAGCTGATCCTCAGCGGATGGGAGGAGCTGGGGGGGGAAGGAGAGGCTGATCGACGGGGCCCACCACCAGCGGGAGGCGCTGGGTAGGAGGTGGAGGGGGAGCCCGCCGGTGGGTGCTGAGCACCCACTATTTTTTTTCCATGGGTGCACCAGCCCTGGAGCACCCACGGAGTTGGTGCCTGTGAGCCTTGGAGCCCTAGGGAAGTTCCAGATGACTGGAAGAAAGCTAATGCTGTGCCAATTTTTAAAAAGGCTAAATGGGATGTCCCAGTTATTACAGGACTGTCAGCCTGACATCAATCCCAGCCCATATAATAGAGCGGCTGATATGGTACTCAGTTAAATAAAGAATTAAAGGAGGGTATGTGACGGGTTCCCTGGGGTGCAACATGGACCTGGGGTATTGCTCAGCCCTCTGGCATACCAACCTGATGCTGTGACAAGCTGCAAACCTCTCCAGGTCCTGCACTTACACAGACATCCACAGGAAGGGACACACCCAGCTGAGTTACAGGAATGCTTTCTCCAGCCACTCATGAACTGACAATAAAGAGGCTCCAGGCAGTTCTCCCCAGCCTGGGACCCCAGAGCTGTACTGTCCTACCCTGGTCAGAAGCCTGAGCAGCGTAAGTTTATTACCCGGTCCACCACTTCTACAAAGGAAAGTGGATGTGCGCCAGCTTTTGTACACTGAGCAGATTTCCAATGCACTTCAAGCAAAACCCACTGTTTTAGGTGAAATAGAAAACAGATTTAATAACTACAGCAAGGTAGATTTTAAATAATTATAAGTAGTAAACGTAAAGATCAAAGTTGGTTACCTAAGAAATAAAAAGTAAAATCACCATCTGAGTTCTATAAAGTAGGCAGGATTTAAATCAAGCCGTGTCTCACCCTGGTGGTGTCGTTCCTTTAATACACAGGCTGGGATTCTCCTTTCCAACCTGGGGCCACCTCCCCAGGTCAGTCTTTGTTCTCTAGACGTGTTTTCAGGTGTTGAGTTGTGGGGGGGAGTAAGGCTAAGTGATGATGTCACTTCCCCCTTCTATAGCTTCTTCCAGCTTGCTGGAAAGCGCTTTTGCTGTGACGTGAGTCAAGCAGTCTCCATTGTCTACGTGCTCTCTCTGTGAGTCTATGTATTCCCCTTAATGGGCCACCAATGCTATCTGGCCTCTCCAGTGTTGTACCTAAAAGGCTGGCTGTGGGTGTTTCCATCTTACAACATATTCCAGTAACATACACATAGCAAAACTTCGTAACTTCCCTCCAGTGACAGCACATACAAGCCAACAGGATATTAATGTTCAACAGATCAAGACTTTTAGAATGATACCTCACAGGCATACTTTATACAAAACATATCATAGTTATATGACAGTGGTAAATACGGGAGTGCCAGAGTGTTGCTTTGGAGCACAGAATGTCTCAGGGTAATGTAATTAATGCCAATCAACATGGGTTTATGGAAAATAGATCCTGTCAATCTAACTTGATAGCTTTTTTGATGAGATTACGAATTTGGTTGATAAAGGTGATAGTGTTGACATAATAAATCTTCTGTACGGTGTTTGACTTGGTGGTATATTCCTTTTTGATTAAAAAATTAGAATGATATAAAATTAAGATGATATAATAATTAAATGGATTATTGGTATATTGGGCTGTATTAGTAGGCGCATTGCCGGCAGATCAAGGGAAGTGATTATTCCCCTCTATTCGGCTCTGGTGAGGCCACATCTGGAGTATTGTGTGTAGTTTTGGGGCCCCCACTACTGAAAAGATGTGGACAAATTGGAGAGAGTCCAGTGGAAAGCAACAAAAATGATTAGGGGGCTGGGGCACATGACTTATGAGGAGAGGCTGAGGGAACTGGGCTTATTTAGTCTACAGAAGAGAAGAATGAGGAGGGATTTGACAGCAGCCTTCAACTACCTGAAGGGGGGTTCCAAAGAGGATGGAGCTCGGCTGTTCTCAGTGGTGGTAGATGACAGAACAAGGAGCAATGGTCTGAAGTTACAGTGGGGGAGGTCTAGATTGGATATTAGGAAAAACTATTTCACCAGGAGGGTGGTGAAGCACTGGAATGGGTTACCTAGGGAGGTGGTGGAATCTCTATCCTTAGAGGTTTTTAAGGCCCGCCTTGACAAAGCTCTGGCTGGGCTGAATTAGTTGGTGTTGGTCCTGCTTTGAGCAGGGTGTTGGACAAGATGACTTCCTGAGGTCTCTTCCAATCCTGATATTCTATGGTTAGAAACTGGCTAACTGATAGGTCACAAAATGTAACTGCAAATGTGGAATCATCATCAAGTGGCTGTGTTTCCAATTGGGTCCTGCAGAGATTGGGTCTTGGCCCTACACTATTTAACATTTTTCTCAATGACCTGGAAGAAAACATAAAATCATCACTGATAAATTTGCAGATGACATAAAAATTGGGAGAATGGTAAATAATGAAGAGGACAGATCACTGATTCAGATGCTCTGGTTTGCTTGGTAAACTGGGCACAAGCAAACAATATGCGTTTTAATAGGGCTAAATATAAATGTGTACATCTAGGAGCGAATCATGTAAGCCTGTAGTAGTGTCCTCAGTGGGCTGGGTGGCCTAGTGATTAGCATCCACTCAGTCATCGGAGTATTGATAGGGGAGTCCAAGCATGCCCATTCTACTGGGCTCAACCTAGGGTCCTAGAAGGATCAGT
Source organism: Emys orbicularis (assembly GCF_028017835.1). Lineage (NCBI taxonomy): Eukaryota > Metazoa > Chordata > Testudines > Emydidae > Emys > Emys orbicularis. Next base: position 33,009,093 of record NC_088694.1, on the reverse strand, counting down.
AGACCCCTGAGTTACCCTCCCTGCATCACTTCCTACCACTGCCCCCTCCGCTTCTGGTCCCAGATAAGGAAAAAGGAAACCAGACCAGCAATCCTAACTGGGCTCAGCATACAGCCCTGGTACTTCAGGGAGGCATCTCTAGCTCCTTTTGGCAGGAACCTCCAGGGTAGGCCTGTCCCTCCCACTTTCTCAGCTGGGTTTGCTCCCTTTTCAACCCTGTCTCCAGCTGGCATGTGCTCTGCAGGGTTGGAGGTGCACGGCTAGCTTGGCCAAGCGCTGTCCTTTAACCCCTTGGTCCCAGTGTGGGGTTTGTATACCCCATCACAAGGCCATACTACAGAATGAGGGACGCTATCCTGGGAAGCAGTGACTGAAAAAGATTTGGGGGTTGTGGTGCGACTGCTGCTGGAATATTGTGTCTAGTTCTGGTGCTCACAATTCAAGTAGGATGTTGATAAATTGGAGAGGTTCAGAGAAGAGCCACGAGAATGATTAAGGGATTAGAAACCTGCCTTATAGTAATAGACTCAAAGAGCTCAACCTTTTAACTTAACAAAGAGAAGGGAACAAATATTTAATAATCGGCTCTTTAATGCAGCAGAGAAAGGGCTAACCCGGTCCAATGGCTGGAAATTGAAGCTAGACACATTCAGACTAGAAATAAGGCGTACATTTTTAACAGTCAGAGTAACTAACCATTGGAACAATTTATCCAGTGTCATGGTGGATTCTCCATCACTGTCAATTTTTCATTCAAAATGTTTTCCTACAAGATCTGCCCTAGGGTGGGGGGAGTGCCGGGGGGGGGGGGGGCGCTGCCGGGGGTGAGTGGGGGTAAGTGTTGGCATGCCAGAGTGAGTGTGGGAGTGCAGGGTGTAGGGGAGCATGCAGGGTGCTGGGGTGAATGTTGGAGTGCGGAGGTGCAGGGGTGAGTGTGGGGGTGCCAGGGTGAGTGTGAGGTTGCTGGGGGTGAGTGGAAGGATGTCAGGGTGTGTGCAGGGAGCTGGGGTGAGTGTGGGGAGCCGCAGGGGGTGAGAGTTGGGGTGCCAGGGTGAGTGTGGGGGTGCAAGGGGTGAGAGTTGGGGTGCCGGGGTGAGAGTTGGGGTGCCAGGGTGAGTGCAGGGGTGGGTGAGTGCAGGGGTACTGGGCTGCGGGGGGCAAGGGGCAGGTGGCCTTGGGCGAGGGGCAGCTGGGGTGAGTGCAGGCTGCGAGGGGCAGCTGGGGTGAGTGCAGGCTGCCAGGGGCAGGTGGCCGCGGGCGAGGGGCAGGCAGGGCAGGGCCATGTGTACTTTCCGGGTGGGGAGCAGGCGGCCCAACCTGTTGGGCGCGTCCCGGCGGTGAGTCAGAGGGACCGGGCCGGGACCGGCCGGGCGCAGCGCAGCACAGGAGCGGGCCGGGGTCGGGGTCGGGGCCGGCGGCAGCAGCATGGCGCTGAGTGTCAGCGTGAAGCGGGTCACCCAGCTGCCGGGGGCCGGGGAGCGGCAGGTGCAGCTCAGCTTCCGAGGTGCGACGCGGGGGTCGGGCGGACAGAGCCCCGCGCAGGGCGCAAGCGAGCCGGGTCCGGGGGTCTGGGGGCCGGTGCGCGGAGGGGGGAGGGGGGGTTGGTAGATGTGGGGGCTGGGTGCCGGTCCACAGGGAGGATTGGTGGCTGGGCGGGAGGTCTGGGGGCCGGGGCACTTGGGGGTTGGTAGCCGGGGGAGGGGGTCTGGGTGCCGGTGTGCAGGGTGGGGGAGTGGTAGGGGGGCTGGGTGCCAGGACGCGGGGGGGGGGGGTTGGTAGCCGGGGGGGCTGGGTGCCAGGACGCGGGGGGGGGGGGTTGGTAGCCGGGGGGGCTGGGTGCCGGTCCACAGGGAGGGCACGTGGGGGTTGGTAGCCGGGGGGGGGGTCTGGATGCCGGTGTGCAGGGTGGAGAGGTGGTAGGGGGGCTGGGTGCCAGGACGCGGGGGGGGGGGTTGGTAGCCGGGGGGGCTGGGTGCCAGGACGCGGGGGGGGAGGTTGGTAGCCGGGGGGGCTGGGTGCCAGGACGCGGGGGGGGGGAGTTAGTAGCCGGGGGGGCTGGGTGCCAGGACGCGGGGGGGAGGTTGGTAGCCGGGGGGGGGTTGGTAGCCGGGGGGGCTGGGTGCCAGGACGCGGGGGGGGGGGTTGGTAGCCGGGGGGGCTGGGTCTGGATGCCGGTGTGCAGGGTGGAGAGGTGGTAGGGGGGCTGGGTACCAGGACGCGGGGGGGAGGTTGGTAGCCGGGGGGGGGGTTGGTAGCCGGGGGGGCTGGGTGCCAGGACGCGGGGGGGAGTTGGTAGCCGGGGGGGCTGGGTGCCGGTGCGCAGGGGGAGTTGGTAGCCAGTGGGGTGTGCGATGGGGGGGGTGTTGGTCCGTGCGGGGGGGAGGCCCCCGGGAGCCAGTGTGCAGTGGGGTTGGTAGCCGATGTGCAGAGGTCTATGACGGGAACAGGCCAGTTTCTATCTTCTGCCCCCTGCCCAGGGTGCTGCACTGCCTGGTTCCCTCTCGCCTCTCCCAGAGCCTCGTGCTCCCGGGCTCTCCTCCGGCTGAGCTGCCCAGGCTGTCTCCTCACTGCTCTGGGTCTCAATCCCACCTGCCGCTGAGCGTCAGCAGCCCGGGGTTTGGTGAGGGGCCCTTGGCACCATGGCTGGGGCTTTGGGCAGGGATCTTGCTTCTTTTCTGTTCCGGGCCAGCGCCTTGGACTCAGCGTTAGTTTTGGCGCTGCTGGGCTCGGGGTGAGAGATTCTGCAGATTGTGCTGTTTTCTCCCAACTGGCTTCGGCGCTGTACAGCCCCCGGCAGTGGTTCAGCCAGAGAGGAGAGGAGCCAGCACCCCATCTCCCTGCAACAGCCCGTATCCACTTCCCTGGCAGGGCGTGTCGCTGACAGCAGCCTGCACCCTTCCCCCAGCAGGTCTCATCCCCTTACAGCCTTGCCCCCCCCCCAGCCGGTCTCATCTCCCTGCCGCAGCCCCCCTTTCTTCCCTCTCCCAGCCGGTCTCATCTCCCTGCCGCAGCCCCCCTTTCTTCCCTCTCCCAGCCGGTCTCATCTCCCTGCCTCAGCCCCCCCTTTCTTCCCCCTCCCAGCCGGTCTCATCTCCCTGCCGCAGCCCCCCTTTCTTCCCTCTCCCAGCCGGTCTCATCTCCCTGCCGCAGCCCCCCTTTCTTCCCTCTCCCAGCCGGTCTCATCTCCCTGCCTCAGCCCCCCCTTTCTTCCCTCTCCCAGCCGGTCTCATCTCCCTGCCGCAGCCCCCCTTTCTTCCCCCTTCCAGCCGGTCTCATCTCCCTGCCGCAGCCCCCCTTTCTTCCCCCTCCCAGCCGGTCTCATCTCCCTGCCGCAGCCCCCCTTTCTTCCCCCTTCCAGCAGGCTGTATCCCTCTGCCCTACTGCAGAGTTAGGTCGACATAAGGCTGCTTACGTCAGTGTCCACACCTCAATGCTGCCTCTGCCGACCTAAGGCCCCCCCTACACCGACCTATGGTGAGAGGCACAGCACTATGGTTGATGTGGTTAGGGCAACACAGTGTCAGTATAGACACTGCATTACTTCCACTGGCTGTTGGCAGTCAGCCCTGAGATGGGCAGGGGGCTCCAGCTGTGAGTCCCCTACAGGCTGGCAGCTGGAGCCAGAGCCCTGATGTGAAATAACAGCAGCTATGAAACTGACAAGAATGTCAATTTCACTGCTGGTAGGCTCCCTGCTGTGAAATGAGCCCATGCTGGCTCACAGCTCAGACTGCTAGCACAGGGCTGGGGAAGGGAGGCCAGCTGTGAGCCTGCACCTGCCTGACAGCTGTGGGGGCGGCAGATGTGAGCCCCGTGCCTATAGCTGAGGCTGTCAGCCTCAGGGCTCCAGCTGTCAGTGCCCCACAATGCCCCACTTCAGTCGGTGAAAGCTCCTGGCAAGGATGGAAAAGAAGGAGGGTAATGGGGACATGAAGTACCACTGTAATTACTGCGGCGGCTGTACACCGACTTAACTTACACTGACTTCATTAGCGCAGACAAGTCCTGGGCCCAGCGCTTAAATTCTCATACAGCATTTCCTGCAGCCCTGGGGCTGAGGGCATCTGGCCTATGGGGGGTGCTGGAGCTCGGGGCTTCTGCCCTGCGGATTTGAAAATATTTACTGGAGCTCCGCTCCTGACAGCTGCAGGTGAATTGAAGCCCTGCCTGTGCCTCATGGCCTGTTCTCTGCAGCCCGTCTTGTGCCAGTCCCAGCATTCGCTCTCTCTCTCTGCAGGCCTGGGCACTGCAGTGTCTGAGCACAGCACCGCACAGCAACCCAGAGCCATTTGGAAACCTTTTAATCATAATGGACTCCTGTTGCACCAGGGGAGCCAATGGATCCTGTGTCTCATCTATGGGCTTTCCTGCACAGCAGCACCATTGGGGAAGCTCACTTAATATGGGCTGCGGGGGCCCAGGGACCAGGTGGGAGTGATCAGGATCAGCTTAGTTCTGAAGGGAGGTGATGGCAGGGAAACACCCCTAGTAACGAATCTGCCCTGGTTCCCTTTGCTGGGAGATGGAGGAGGGGAGCTGCAGCTCCAGCAGAGTCCCTGGGTCCCCACACACTAGCCAGTACCCACTTGCTGCAGCCTGGGAAAGCTGAAATGAACGAGACCCAGTCCTGAGATGTGCTGAGCACCCCAACGTCCAGCATTGGGCCCTTAATGAATTAGGCATAGATTTGGCATAGCTAGATGTTCTGGCCTCCCAGCTGGCAGATTTTGTCTTTCCTGGCAGTCGGGGCCCAGAACCAGGAGGAGGAAACCCTGCGTCTGACCATTGTCTTAACATTCTGTGTGTGTTGTTCCCCAGGGTTTACTCAGAAGACGAAGAAGGTTCGCTGTGGCCAGGAAGCTGTCTTCGGAGAGGTAAGGGAGCATGGGACAGCAAGTGTTTGCAGTGAGTGGGGCTGGGCTGCGCTGTCTCTTCACATCCTGGGTGAAGCCCTGCCCAGGCTCGCCCTGAGGGCTGTTCTTGGGTGACCAGATGAGCTAGATCCATAAGAAGCCTGACTCAGTCCTGCTGTCTTGGGGCTCTGAAATGAAGCAAATGGCTGAGAAGGGTTCAGCTCCAGTCAGTCCTTAGGCCCCTCATTGCAACCTCAGGCCTGGGGAATCCTGGAGCAGGGTGGAGATGGGGTTGCGGGGGTGGGGGTGTCAGTTATCAGTCAAAGGATTTTTGTAAAAGAAAATGACCAGACATAAAAGAATGTCATGGGCTTGGCAAAGAGGTGCAGCTTCTCAACCTCAGCACCAGCCCAGCTGCTGTTCTAGGACAATGGCGTTTCCAGAGAAAAGATCCCAAGTCACTTAGAAGCTATAAATAGAGAAATCAGTTCACCCCCCACTTCTGGGGTGGACCACTGCTGCTGGTTGAAGGAGCATAGGAGAACTACACAAGAGTCTCGGCCAGGAAGTGAATTCTCCTGAGGGAATTCTGTACCAAAAAAATAAATTTCTGTGCACAATATTTTAAAATTCTGCAAATTTTATTTGTCAGTAAATAAATGTGGAGGCTCCAGCATGGCAGTGGGGAGCACAGGCCACTGTCTGCACAGAGGTGGGAGATCACCCTGCATCTCCCCCCCTTTTTCTCCCCCGGGACAGGGACTCGGTGGTGAGGCTGCATCCGACCCTGACACAGCGCAAGGGCCAGGCCTGCCCCAGAAATACCCCAGGGCCCTGTCCCTCCGTGCCAGATGCACCAGGTGTGGGGCAAGTAGGTTCTGCCTGACAGGATCCAAGTATGGAGGGGCTTAGTGTGGGGAGATCCAGGTGTGGGGTGAGAGGGTTCTGTATGGGGTGTGGGCAGCTCAGTGGGGGGTCTGTGTGTGTGGGGGATCTGGATGCACAGGGGCTCATTGAGTGGTTCCAGATGCAGGGGCAATGTGGGGGACTCTGCAGGAGGATGCAGGTGAAGGTGGTTGTGGTCAGCAGGGGTGTCTGAGTGAGGGTAGAATGGGGCTTGGCGGGGAGGTCTGGGTACTGGGGCAGTGGGGCTTGATGGGGTGGGGGTTCAGGTGCAGCTATGTTGTGGCTCAGTGGAATAAGGGTCGAGTTGCGGGGGCTTGTTGGGGTGGTCCAGGTGTAGGGGGGTGAGACTCATCGGGGTGGGGGTTTCAGTGCAGGGGTGGAGGTCCAGATGCAGGGGGGAAGGGATTGGCAGGGGTCTGGATGCAGGGGGTGAGGCTTGGTGTGGTGAGGGTTTGGGGGGCTTGGTGAGAGGTTCTGGGTGCAGGGGGGTGAGGCTTGGCAGAGGGGTCTGAGCAGCTCCCAATATCGTTACCCCTCCCCCTGTGGCTGAGGAGCAATGGGGGCAGGAAGTGTGTGTGTGTGGGGGGGGGGGGTGCAGAGCTTCCTGCAGCCCTGGGAAGTTTCTGGGGTAGGTCTGTCCTGAGCCCAGCTGCCCCTTGCAGAGGAAGAGGAAGTCCCATCCTCCCCAGCCAAGCCAGGACTAGCAGCTGAGCCCAGTGCAGGGTGGGAGCCACTGGCCAAGGCATCCCCAGCCTCCCTCCCACCATGGTGATTTACCTCTCCACTGGCTGCTCCAAGTGCCTGAAACGCCATGTCTACACTGCTGGGGAGGGGAGCATGACTGCTCTTCTGGCTTCTCTTTGCTTCCCTGTTAGAAAGCCATTTTTCTTCAGGGAAGCAAAGAAATCTGTGGGGGACATGCATTCTGCGTGCATGCGGGACACAGAATTCCCCCAGGAGGAAAGTGAAGTATACAGACAGTAGGAAGGCGTGTGCCTTTGCGTTAGTTCTGGAAAACAGAATAGAACTGTCGCCACTGGACTGAACACTGGCAGCTTGTCTGTGAGCAGAGGGTTGTTGGAGGTGACCTGCCCTTCCATAAACTCCCAGTGGTTGAGCTGTAGGCTAGCTATGCCTGGCTGATATGCCCAACCATTTGTTGCACTTTTCATAGAACTCCGTCCCCTCTCGTGGAGTCCCAGAGCCTGGGCTACAGCCTGAGCCTAGTTGTCTACACTGCAGTTTTACAGCCCGGTAGCCCAAGCCCCGTGAGCCCGTGTCAGCTGATACAGGCTAGCTGAGGTGTTTCATTGCAGTGTAGACTCACCCTCAGACTCCTGGTCTGGCAGGCATGACTCAGGGAGAGGGGATTTGTTCCCTGCTTAAGATTCTGTGATGGTTATTTTGCTCACTCTGTCCATGACCAGCAATGACACCCCCTCAATACCTCCCTTCAGCCAGTGGACAGGGCGTCAGTCAGGATTGTCCACAACAGACTAACCATGGAAGGTTCGTTCTAGGAATTCAACATAAAGAAATTGAAATCGAAAGCAAAAGCTGTTAAATATTAACCTTGTTACTCCAGCTCCTCCGGAAGTCTGGGAAAACGTAGCCCAGTGATTATGTCAAAGCATAGCTTAATCTGGCCTCCCCAGCAGTCTCGGGGGAGGGGGGCATTCTTTCTCTGGCCTCATGCGGCGGGGAAGAATGATTCATGCCTGGGAAGTCTGAGGGAGCTAGGGCTGGATTCACAAAGAGGATTTCAGTGCCTAACTGCCTCTTTAAGTGCCTGGTCAGCTGCTGCCTCGCCCTTTAGGCACCTCGAATCGCTGAGATGGCTGCACTTCCCCCGGTGACATGTGCACAGTCTGATACTGCCCCATAGCTAACTAGCGTCCTAGCTCATGTCTGAGCCCAGGTGGGATTCCAGTGCCCGTCTGCCTGCTGGGCTGATCTGGTGGGTGTGCTCAGAGCATGGCTCCTGGATTGGGCTTGGCACAAAACACAGCTGTGGGTGTAGCCAACAGCCCACCGGGTTTGGCCACCCACCTGGGATGTGGGAGACGTAGGTTTGAGTCCTTACTGGGCCCGATTTGGGGCATGCTGTGTTGGTCGCAGGATATCAGAGAGTTAAAGGGGAGGGGGAGGTAATACAAAAATCTCTTGGGCCGACTCCTATTGGTGAGACAGACAAGGTTTTGAACTACACCGAGCTCTTCCTTGGGGTGTGGAGCAGCACTTGAGCCTGACTCTCCCGTGGCTGAGTCCCCTGATGACTCTAGCTCTGGGCAGCCTGCTACACCCAGCAGTGTGGCTGTTGTGGCCCCCGTGGCTGCTCAGGCTCTCCAGCCCACCCGAGCGTGGGGTCGGGTGGTTTGAATTCAGGGGGTCAGCCTGAGCCTGTGCCAGAGCCGCAACGCGCCAGCTCCAGCCCTGCCAGCCCGGCTGCTGTGTCCCCCGGCAGACGCACCCCCAGAGACCAGTGCTACTTGCAAGCTGAAGCAAGGGGGACTGTCTGAGGGGTGTTGCTGTCTCACTGGGCCGTTGGAGGGGTGTGAAGGAAGGAACGTGTCCTCCTCCCTGCAGGTTCACAGCACGGTCATTAACGCTGACATGGTGACTCTTGGAGGAAGGCGTGGAGGGAAGCACCCGCTGACTTCAATAAGCACAGGGTTTCTAGTACCCAAGGGCCAGATTTTCATAGGTAGTTAGGCCTTGTAGGTTCTGTCTACACTGCAATAAGGTGCCTGCAGCTGACCCTGTTGGCTGGCTTCAGCTCTTGGGGCTTGGGCTGCGGGGCTGGTTAATTGTGAGGGATGGCTGGGGGGGGAGATGGGAAGCGAGGGGTGTCTGGGTGGGATGGGGAGTGAAGGGTGGCCGGGGGAGGAGATGGAGAGTGAGGGGTGTCTTGGGGGGGTGGGGAGTGAGGGGTGGCCGGGGGCGAGGAGATGGGGAGCAAGGGGTGGCTGGGGGGATGGGGAGTGAGGGGTGGCCGGGGGGAGGAGATGGAGAGTGAGGGGTGTCTTGGGGGGGGGGGAGTGAGGGGTGGCCGGGGGCGAGGAGATGGGGTGCAAGGGGTGGCTGGGGGGGAAGGGATGGCTGGGGGGAGGGCATGGGGAGCGAGGGTTGTCAGGAGGAGGGGAAACGGCAGGTGAGGTCCATGGATGTTACAGGCCGCACAGCTGCCCTTGGCAGGGGCAGCCCAAGGTGCCTGGCTCCTTAGGGTCAGGTTCTCCCTTTCTTGGGGGTTGTTTCACACCCACCTGCCTAGTGCCCGGAGAGCTGGGATCACAGAGGTGGCTCTGGCCCCCGGTGCTTCACCCTCTCCTCACCCAGGTCTCTGTGCTGCAAGGGGTGCCTGGAGGCGGGGCGCCGGCTCTGCCCACACACCTCTAGTAGGGATGGGCCCAGCGAGCCTTTTCAGTCTGTGGCTGGAGCAGGCTCGCTGAGCGCATGAGTTGGCCTGTTCGTGGTGAGAGCGACTCCCCATTTCCCTGGTTCTGCGGGAGGCTGAGGCTCCCCGGCGAGAGCGCCCCGAATCTGGCTGTCAGGTGTGGGGAGTGGTGCAACACAGCCTCCTGCCTGGGCTGGGGAGTCCAGCTGGCCCCAGAGCGTCAGAGGGTGGCAGGAAACCAGCTGCTTTAGAAGCTGAGCATTGCCCTGGGGGCCCACAGAGGGAAGCAGGGCGCACAGGGCAGCCGGCCCCAGGCTGGGGAACAGCCTGCTGTGCCCTGTCTGTGTGGGCTGCTCTCTCATGCCCAGCACAGCGCTGCGCTGTGGCACTTAGTGGGAAAGCCCCCGGGGGCCTGGGCCACGTTCTCAGTACAGCTGGAGTCCCTTGGCAGGGCTTTCTGGCTGCTCCTGTTTGTACTGAACATTACTTCCCTCCCACCTCTCCAGTGTTTGTTATCAAGAAACTGAAAATGCGGGAGTATTGCTAAATATAGACAGGAGCGGCCAGAAAGCCCTGCCCAGGGCTGAGTCCCAGAAGTGTCACTGCTGGGACCTGGGGCACGTTCGGGGTGACGGTGACCGACAAGGGGAGGTGGGGAAATGGGTGCACACCCTGTTTTAGGGTTTAAAGGGGGGGAAGTTTCAGCCAAAGGGGGGATTCTGCTTGTTTTTACATTGGGAATTCAGGTCTCACCCCCTGGTAGACTCCAGGGCTGACTGAGAGCTGGAAGGCTTATGAAATCTGAGACACTAAGCAAGCACAGCTAAGCGGTGGAGAGAGAGGGAGCTTTAGGCCTAATATTTGAAACACTTTGAACTGAATTTGGTTTTGTTATTGCCTGTTTAATTCAAGTGCCTGAATAAACAGTGTGAAGGAAAGTCTGTTCAGCACTCAGCACCCAGCCCTTTCCAATAAGGCTAAAGAAGTCCCGGTTCACTTCCCTGCGTCTTCCAACTAGACCTTCAGCAAAACCATGGGAACAGGAGACTTGAGACCTAAACAGGGAGAATGTCCCATGCCCAGAATAGTCAGGCTCCCTCCTCTGCCCCCCTGGCCCATGCCTAGCGCTGCAGGGCCCTGGGGCAGTGCTGGGGGCCAGGTGCCCGGGCTCGTCCTCCAATTGGCTCACCTCTCCTTTTCTGCTCATGGCTGCTGGATGGAGTTGGGCTTATTTTGCAATTTCTATTTTAGCAATGTTGTTAATTTTATTTTGTAGCCCCGCCCCCCACTAGCTGTCCTTTGACAGGCCTCACGCCCAGTGGAAGGGTGAGGGGGGGAAGGCAGTGGGTGTCCCAGCTCTCACTTGGAACACACGGGGTCTCCATGTCCTAGGGCTTGGCTAGACGAGGCAAACAGCTCGAGTCCCAGGAGAATCTCAGGCTCTGCCCCAAAGCAAATCTTGTGGCGGTGAAGCCAATGGGGTGTATGTTCTCACTCATCCAGGGGTTTATTACAGAATCTCTCACTAGAGGGTGAGTGTTAGGAGGAAAATAACCCTAGGCCCTAGGGAATGGGGACAAATTGAGAATTAGTGGGGATCCCCTGTGGCTGTGAGGTGCTGCAGAAACTCTGAAAATTCACTGTATGTTTGTGTTTGTTTTTAGCTCTTTCGCTGGCCACATTATGGGAAGCTCATTATGGAAGAGATGCTGCTAGTTAAAGTTTACAACTGCAGTAAAGTTTTTAGTAACAGGTAGGTTCTTGTAGGCATAAGGATAAACTGGATGACTTGGGTAATAGAGGCTGGTTCACCTGACATTGAGCCCGGGCAAAATCATGCAAAACCTGATATGGGATGCAATCAGGAAAGACGGAAAGGATGAGAACATAATGCCAGTGAGCGTGTGTATGTTTTAGGGAGCATAGGTCTTGTCAAACAAACTTGATTTTTTTTTCTGAGATTGCCGGTTTGGTTGAGAGAGGCACCCTGGCGATGTCATATACCTCGACTTCTGTAAGGCGCTGGGCTTAGTACCGCACAACGATCTGATTAAAAACTTAACATGGTACAAAATCAATGTAGCACATATTGAATGGGTTAATAATTGACTAACTGATAGATCTTAAAATGCAATTGTAAATAGGGAATCATCTCCCGGAGGGGTTTCTAGAGGGGTCTTGTTCTTGGCCCAATGCTATTGACTATCTTTATGATCAGGAAGAAAACATAAAATCATTGCTGGTAAAATTGGCAGATGACACAAATACTGGCAGAGTGGTATGTAATAATGGGGGCAGATCAGTTATATGGACTGATCTGGATTGCTTGGTAACCTGGGCTCATTCAAACAACATGCAGTTTATAAATCAGCCAAATATAAGATCATACATCTAGGAGCAAAGAACATAGGTCATGCTTACAGGATGGGGGACTATCTGGAAGGCAGTGACTCTGAAAAGGACTTAGGGATCATGGTGGATAATTAACAGAACATGAATCCCCATGAGATGCTGTAACTAAAAGGGCAAATACGATCCTTGGCTGTATAAGATGGAGAATATTGAGTAGGATCAGGGAGGTGGTAATGACCTCTATTGACAACGTTTTTGGCGAGACCATTACTGGATACTGCCACAGTTCTGCTGTTCAAAAATAATGTGGACACATTGGAAAGGGCTCAGAAAAGAGCTACAAGAATAACCTGAGGCCTGGAAAATCTGCCTTCCAGTGAGAGACTTAGGAAGAGAAGGTTAAGAGATGGTGTGATCATGATCTCTAAGTATCTGCAAAGAGAGAAGATTTCTGACATCAGGGAGCTCTTTAATCTAGAAGAAAAAGGCATAACAAGATCCAGTGTCTGGAAGCTGAAGCTAGATAAATTCAGGCTAGAAATAAGGCACAAGTGTTCACCAGCACGGGTAATTAGCCACTGGAACAGCTGACCAAGTATGTGATGGATTCTCTGTCACCTTCAGATTGGAGGGTTTTTTTAAAAAAAATCTGCTCTAGCTCAACCACAAGGCATTAGACTGCTGCAGGAACCTCTGGGGGAAGTTCTCAGGCCTGTGCTGTGCCGGAGGTCAGACTAGATCATGGCGGTCCCATCTGGCCTTAACAGCTACAGTTTCTCATTTTGTAATGTTTGGTTCTGAGATAATCACAACATCCCTGTAATGTCTTTACCTTATCTCTTTTCACCCCATCTGCTTGTGAGCAGATGTAACACTTAGGCTACGTTTACACTACGGGGGGGGGGGGGGGGGATCGATTTCAGATACGCAAATTCAGCTACGGGAATAGCGTAGCTGAATTCGACGTATCTGATCCGACTTACCCCACTGTGAGGACGGCGGCAAATCGACCACCGCGGCTCCCCCGTCAACGGTGCTTACTCCTACCTGGGCTGGTGGAGTACGCGCATCGATTCGGGGATCGATTATCGCGTCCCGACGAGACGCGATAAATCAATCCCCGAGAGATCAATTTCTACCCGCCGATCCGGGCGGGTAGTGAAGACAAGCCCACAGTATCTTTGTTCTTTGTTCACACATATTAGTATAAGATATAAGAGTATCAAAAGTCAAACCCAAAATTCTATCTCAGGCTAACAAACAGGCCTATATACTAACAGACCTGCAGGAAATACTTTGGCAATATTATATACACAGCCATGATGTGAGTTATCAGGGTGGAGACTGTGCCGTGAGCTACCTTCTCTGCTCTGATAACTAGCTGAGACTGAAACCATAACAGAATATTTCCTCTCTGATTGTTGTTTTGTTGTAGACTGCTTGGTACCTTAGTCATCAGCCTTCAGCACCTAGTGACATCTGGACGCCTGACCCTCAGAGAGGCCCTCGTTGACAAGAACCACAGCATCACTGGGGTAAGGCACGTGGTTACTGTAGCATTGGTTAGATGGAAAGCACCAAAGGAGAGAGCACCAGGACACCAGAAGGGTCCCAGGTGCACAGCCAGCAAATGTCTGACTTGTTCAAGTTTTTCCTGCTCTCCCATACTCTGATTTCCTCATATCAGAAAATATCCAGCAACTCTGTGTAACTTGGTTAAGGCCTCATCCTGTCAGAGATCAAGAACAGTTTAGACAAGACGTTATTGGGAATGAGGTAGTGAGAAGTCCTGCAGAATGCTGGGCTTGATATGGCCTTGTGGAGTCTTTTCCAAGCCTATTGACTAGGATGTTTTTCTGTGTGAATATGCACCAAATAACAGTTGTAATGAGACATTGCTAGAGGCTACTCTACCGTGCTGTCCTTTATGATCTGAACTGAGGTCATCCCAGGCATTTCCTGTTGCTCTTGCTGACATGTGGCTTTTTTGAGGCTCATTAGTTTTCACATTGACAATCTATCATATTAGTTGATACTAAATAGACCCGAGTGTGTGTAAATCCTTGAATTTGCTTAAAGCTGAACCATAGCCCAGGGTTATGAGCTCTTACTTGACAGCCTGGCCAAGCAGGTCAGAGGACTGGGATCTGAGTTAAGGAGAGAGGCAGAGCTGTGTGGAGATGAGGATGTCACTGAATCCAAGGCCAGAGGCCAGCACCTCATCTGATGTAAGTCAACACCAGTTTATGCCAGCTGAGGACTGGCTGTTCGTTTTTAAAAATAGAAACGGGTACAAAATTGTAATAGAAAATTATTTTGATTGAAAGAATTAGAAAAGTGGGAATTCTGTCCATTTTCATTCTGGGTCTGACTGAGACAGACCATGTGTTCCGGGAGCCAGGGGACCTCAAAGGTACTAGACGGAAGGTGAATTAGAAACAGGAGCAATTACAAAGCAAACACAGAGAGGGTTTATGAATGTGTCAGTTTCGAGCTGGGAGCGCTGCCAAGGTGTTAGCGAAGGTATTCTTTAGCGACTGGGAGGCTGGAATGTGGGCAGCCCAATCAGAGAAGTGGCTGGTGAGAAGCTGGGAGGTATCATGAATGCGTTGGAGTGTGGGAGCAAATATAGAATGATGAGGCGGCAGCAGAGGCAGGCACTGGGAAGTTCTTTGAAGCACATCTCTCTGCCTGTCTGCCTGCCAGATGTGTTGGCACATTGGGAGCATCCAGAATGGTTCCCTGGGGACTAAGTAGCCTGCTAAGGCTTATGGGGATCGGTGTTGGCTTCTACGGCTCCAGGGTGGGCTGAGCCCCCAGCAAGCCTCAGGCTCAGGGGTGTGGTGGTGGCCCCCACTGAGCCTCCATACTACATGGAATCTCAGCTTCCCAGCAGCCTTTGGGCATCCTGGCAGGAGCGCCGCCAGCTTTTCTGCCGCCCTAGGCGGCGGAAGGTCCCGCCGCCGAAATACCGCCGCGGTCGCCGCCCCCCAAATTGTAGTGCCCTAGGCGACTGCCTAGGTCGCCTAATGGGTTGCGCCGGCCCTGCATCCTGGACTAAGCTCACCACAGTGGAAAATGTTAACACAATTTGTAATTTTGCATTCGTTAGCTACGTTTTGGGGCTGGCCCTGGATCTGAGGGAGGGGACCCAGAGAAGGACCCCAGTGGTTGGATCTCTCTCCTCCTTCCTGCTTTTTTTGTTACAAATGATAAAATAAAGAAGTTACACTGCTGGAACTGCATTTAACATGGTGTTATGGAGCCATTATCCATGAACCCCTTGTCCAATTCACTTCTAGCTTAGCAGGGAGATTCTACCCCAGTCCCAGGGCTAACGTAACAATTTGGAGGCCGATATAACTTTTGGGGTCAATTGTGGTTGCGTTGTGGAGTAAAATAGCACTTAGATTGGAAACCCAATTGTGGAACCCCAGCTGCCACTCCACAACACACAGTGCTGCAGAGGAGCAGGATTTCCCCCACTGAAGTTAAAAGCTACGTTAAGCTCACATGTCTTGAGATTAGCTCATTTCATTTTTCATTCAATCTTGACTGGCAGGTCCCCTCAGCCGGTGCTAAACAGTTACTCTGGACTTGGGAAAGGCCTATTGCATGAAGGTGGGCAATCTCTCCTTGCACTTGCTGTATGGCAAACTAGATTGTCATGACTCAGGGGCAAATACCTGCTGAGATGGTCTGCGAGATGATTCTGAGCCCCGGGCAAGTGAACAGCTATCGGAGTGATGTTCTCCTCGAAACAGAACAGCCACAGCCTGCTCGCCTCTAGGCAGAGCAACCTGGAGTGTGCTTCCCTTGTTTGATCACATAGTACATCGCAGTGGTATTGTCGGTGAATATGTGACCCACTGAGTCTCTGATATGGTCCTGAAAAGCACAGCATGCTCTGGAGATGGCCCGAAGCTCCAGCTCGTTGATATGGAATGAGACCGTCCTGAGCCATATTTGAAGGGGGCGAAAGCGCAAGCTTGCAAACTGGACCACCTGCGGGCAAGTGGACACGTAGCCCAAGAGCCTCCAACACGTCCAAACTGTCGTGGCAGGCTGAGACTACAGACTGATGCAAAGCTGGTGAATGGCATGCGGCCCATCAGGGTAAGCTGATTGTGGGCTGCGAGACATTTTGCGGGCGTTGACTGTCCGCAGGCACAGCCCCACGCAGCTCCCAGTGGCCGCGGTTCGCTGTTCCCAGCCAATGGGAGCTGCAGGGGACCATACCTGTGGACGGTCAATGTCCACAAAATGTCTCACAGCCCGCAATCAGTTTACCTTGATGGGCCGCCCTGGGCCACAAGTTTCCCACCACTGCGGTACTGGGAGGAGCAACGACTGGAACAGTGCTCTGGACCAAGGAGTCAAAATGGACGCTTGGAGGGCACCAGGGGCGTGTGTGTGGACTGTCCGAACCCTGAAGCTGACTGCTTTCTCCTTTGGGCTCTATCCCTCTTTCTTGGGTCGTCCCGTTGCCTCAGATGAGGGTAGGGCTGAGCAAACGTGCACTGCGAACGATACTGCTGTTGCTGTTGAATGCCGCCAGCGTGCACACCCCCAGGATCAGAGGGTAGCTCTGGAGTCCCTGAAGAAGTGCAGCATCTCGTCTGAAAATAGCATTTGGCTATTGAAGGACTAATCCTCAATGGCTTGTTGGACATTGGGGGCAATGTGCGAATTGTGTAGCCAGGAAGCTGTCCTCACAGTGGCCAAGGTGCCCGTGACATGTAGCGTGGACTGCAAGGATGTCTTAGGGCCTGGTCTACACTGGCGGCGGTGGAGTACAGGAGTCGACGGGAGAGTGCTCGGGGGTCGATTTATCGTGTCTAGACTAGAAGCGATAAATCAACCCCTGCTGGATCGATTGCGGCCAGCCGATCGGGTGGGTAGTATAGACATACCCTAGCCACCAAGCAGCCCTCAGTGACAAATGCCTGAGATTCCTCTTGGGAGGCCTTGGCCAGCTGGACTGCGAACTTTGACACAGCTCGGCATGTGATGAAATAGTGCTGGGACAGCGAGACTTGCTGGTTAGCAATTCGCATGTGTAAGGAAGAGGAGGTGTAAATCTTCTGCCTATGAGGTCCAATCATTTAAAGTCCCTGTCCTTGGAGGTGGACTTGACCCTGCCCTGCTGGGTTATGTTATTCATCGCAGTTACGACTAGGGAATTTGGGGCCAGTTGGGAATAAAACCTCTCAAATCCCTGCGTGGGAATGAAATAGTGCTTCTGCATGTGCTTAGCCGCAGGCAGTTCTGAAGCCAGTGCGCTCCAGAGGGCCTTAGTTGTTTCGAGGAGAGTATCACTGATAGGAAGGGCGACTCTCCCTGGGGCGGATGGCTGAAGGATATCCACTCATTTCTGGTTGGTATCTTGCAAGAACTCTGCTTGGATTCCAAGGGAAGCAGCTACACTGCACAAAAGATCTTGGTAGGCCTTAAAATTCTCCAGTGCCGAAGGGAAGGAAGAGCCAAGCATTGTCTGGAGATGAAGATGAGGCCCTTAACTGGGCCAGAGCCGGATCCTGTTCCAGGGCTAATGGACCTGTACGGGACGACTCTGGAGGCTCCGCAGGGAGGACTGCTGGTGGCTGGCCTGCAGGACTGAGGAGTGTCCCAGGGAATCCATGGAGGCCACTGACATGGATAAGGTATTTGTGGCCAGTAGGTGCTGGGCCAGTGGCCTCCATCTTGACCACAAGACATGCACCAATTCTAGTACCTGTAACGGTCCGTCAACGGCCCATGATGCTGGTCAGGTGATGGAGAGCAGGAAGATGACGACTCCGACTCAGACGCAGAGGAGTCTCGGGATCCGAGAGATAAAGGCGGAGCGAGACCACAGGGAGCGAGTCACCGCTCTGACTCCACCATTGCCAGAAGGAGGCAGGAAGCGGCACTGCTGATGGAAGCAGTACCATTGGTACTGAGCATGCTGGTGCCGGAAGTGGTGTCGGTGCCAAAGTGAGTAGCAGCACTGGAATGCCTGCCGGTACTGACGCTGAGGCCAGTGAAAGTCGCCACGGAAGCTTTTGCAGTGTCAACTGCAGCAGTGATGCAGAGGTTCCCGGTACCGAGGTCCCCCATACTGATCCTGGTACTGGCCCTGCCTCCACAGCCTGGGAAAGGGGAAGATTGGGGTGTGGTGCCAACAAGTGCTCAGCAGCTCAGTCAGTCGACGGGGCTATAGATCAGTGGTTCTCAACCAGGGGTACGCAGACCTCTGGGGTACACAGAGGTCTTCCAGGGGATACATCAACTCATCTAGATATTTTCCTACGTTTACAATAAGCTACATAAAAAGCACTAGCAAAGTCAGTACAAACTAAGATTTCATACAGACAAAATGAAAAAGTAAGCAATTTTTCAGCGATAGTGTGCTGTGACACTTTTGTATTTCTATTTCTGATTTTGTAAGCAAGTAATTTTGAAGTGAGGTGAAACCAAAGGAGAGGTCAGGACTGAAAGGCAGAGCAGGTCTGTAGCTGCCTGATACGCTGCTGATGTGGAAACAGTACTGGCATCTCCCTCCTTGGTACTGGTCTCAATGGATATCCAGAGGCTGGAACCGGAGTCATGGTACAGAGTTTCTAAGCTCCCTACTTGGTACCACTGCAGGGAAGGGTTAGAGCAGTGGTTCCCAAACTTTAACAATCTGTGAACACCTTTCACTAAAATGTTGTGTCTCGCGAACCCCCTCTTAAAAATGAATATTTCCAGGAATTTTCTCCTTTACCTGAGTTTAAATTATAAAAGCAGTGATCTTGGAAATATAATTTTTTTTATGACATGCTTATTACACACTATTTATTATTATTAATTATTTATCATTACAGTATTTTTACTACATTATGAAAACGGCAACACTCTTCCAAGATCTCACTTTCGTAGCTTGTATCACTTTGAATAAGCCTGTTATAAGACAAGGTTCCTATGTTTCTTCAAGGAGTATCAGATGTGAAACAGCATGAAGGTATTTAAGAAGCCAACTCAGAGTTCCTCCTACACAAGCATTCAGGTCTTGAGCAGTCCAGGCAAACAACGCACATTACAACAAAGCTTAAACTTGTTCTTCGTAATAATGTTAAAAACAATACTAGCTGCCTATTTAATTTTAAAAACAGCAAAAAATATCCACCTCCCTTTCTATTTCTTATAAGGAGTCTTGAAGTTTAAATCTCCTCAGTGTGATAGAGATGCTTGCTTTGATCTGCTTAGCTCTTGGAAGTCCAGGGGCTCCGGGCTGCTGGCCCCATGCTGCCCCGTGGGACAGCTCTGTCTGCCATTAGAGAATTTTTTCCCGAGAACCCCCTGGAACATTTCACGAACTCCCAGGGGTTCACGAACCACTGGGTTAGAGGCACCTGCGCCAATCTGTGTGTCAGCACCAACTCCATGCCGGTCCACACTTTTCCTGGGGGAGGTGGAAGAGTCATCCTGAGATCTGGAGTGCTCTAGATTGGTCTTATGTGACCTTTTCCTCAGCGCTGTCAGTGGGGAATGGGTCCTCCATTTCTTTGGAGAGGGGCCTGCTCCGGAAATGTCAGCGCTCTCAGAACCTGAGGGCGATCTCTGACCCAATAGGGTCTTGGTGCCAAAGCAGGCTGCATGGCCATTCGAGGAGAGTTTGAGAGCATGGTGTGCTGGGATGTTTTTGTCACTCCTGGTGACCTGGCCGAAGAGCATACAAAGTTACTTTTGAATGTAGTGAGCGATCTGAGGAGGGCCAGAGCTCTGCAAGATTATGGCATTTCATACAAAGTCAAACCACTTTATGCTCAGAATTTGGTGTGGATGACACATATGGAATGTATCTAGCAGCTCCAAGTCTGCTTCTAGGAGGGTTCAGGTTTTTGACCCATGTAGCAGTACAGGCAGAACCCAGCTTTGATAGATCTTGAACTGTCTCTCAGTGCAGAGACATTTTTTGCGTCCACAGGTGACATGGACTTCATGCAGAAGCGGTAAGACCTATTTGTTGGAGGATGTCCAGTTTGCTGTGAACACTTTAATTCTGTTTGCAGCCTATGTAGGTGAACTTGTCAATACTCTCCACAGTGCAAGACAGCATTGTCGGCATAGTTTTAGGCCTGGTGTACACTGGGGGGGAGGAGGAAGGGGGGATCGATCTAAGTTATGCAACTTCAGCTACGTGAATAATGTAGCTGAAGTTGACGTACTTAGGTCAACTTACTGTAGTGTCTTCACCGCGGTGAGTCGAGTGCTGCTGCTTCCCCATTGACTCCGCCTGCGCCTCTCGCGGTGGTGGAGTACAGGAGTCGACGGGAAAGTGCTCGGTGATCGATTTATCGCGTCTAGACTAGATACGATAAATCGACCCCCGCTGGATCGATCGCTGCCCACCAGTCTGGCGGGTAGTGTAGACATACTCTTAGTTGGTGAACATTTCTTGACTAACCTTGATTCCGACATGTGGAGCGGCACGTCCTAATATCCAGTCGATAGCTCGACCTAATAGTGCTGGGGCGACAATACATTCCTGCCACATGTGAGGTTGTGTTGAGAGCAGCGCACTCTTGCACCGGGACTGGTGTGAAAATTGTGTGCCAGATTTAGCAGAACATCTGGAATACCAACTCTTTTTAGTGCAAGCCAAAGCTCTCACCTGTCGACCAAATCAAAAGCAGGCTTGATGTTGATATATGGCACATGAAGTGGGCAGTTAAATTTTTGGTGCAGTCAGAAGCTGGAAGCTAAGAACAGCAGCCATTATCAACTGCCCAGCAGTGAAACTTGATTGCTGTGGATGATGATGTCTGTCAGGGAGTGGCTGCATCCTACCAAGCAGGACGTGAGTGAAGACCTTTATGGGGACTGTAGCAATGAGATTGGCTGGTAGTTGCCACATTCGGTGCAAGATCCTGTACCCTTGTACAGGGATGCTATGATGCCATCTTTCCATTTTGCTGGCACTCTGTCTGATACCCGCACTTTTAAGAACAGTTGATGCAGGCCAGTGCTCACTGGTTCCGAGGCACTTTTGAGCAGCTCAGGTGGAATACTATCAGGTCCAGCAACATGTCGATTCCATAACTTTTGGATGGCCTTTTGTACTTCCTCGAGCGACGGAGGATCAGTATCATCCTGGGTGTGCTGCTGTATGGTTTGCCTGGTCCTCTAGCTCTGAATAGTCACTGGCAGGTGTGTGCTTTCATCATGTGTTTTCCATCTGTCCAGGTCCTCGTCGGATGATGAGTAGGGAGAGCTGTCTGGTTTTGCGATGAGGATGTTAGAAGATGTTTATGGCTGCCAGCCAGGTGTGCGATAGCTTTGTAGACAGGACAGGTCGTTATACTTCAGGCCGTCCTCTGCTTTGTCGGCCAGGGAAATGATGCAGATCTCCCCGTCATGTTGTGCTAAGGCCTGGAAAATGCCTTTCAACTGTTTATGTTTTCAGACAGCTCCCTGCTTGTGTACTTCTGCCTTTTTCGCTCATCTATCAAAGGCCTCTTCAGAACGCCAAGGTGTCTTGTGTGACTTTCTGAAGCTGATTGTTCCAGCAGCAGCCTGTGATATAGTGTTACGTATACCGCTCGATGCGATCTCCAAGTGGTCTGAGAGGGTATGTGCTCTTTAACAGCCGGTGTGTATTTCACAGCTTTAAGAGGATCCTCGGTGAGACACTGGACATTGCTAGTTTGCAAGGGTTTCACATCCCAGCAACTCTCCACCTTTCTCCCTGGTGTCAGGCGCTGGTGCCAGGCAGTCAGGCCTGGTGGTTGGAACAGAGGTTGAAGCCGGGTGGTCAGAGTCCGTGGACAAGCCAAATCAGTACCATAGCCAGAGTCCAGATGCAGGCCAAGGTCAGAGCTGGGGGTCAGGAGGTGGATGCAGGGCGGAGCGGGTCAGTAACAGGCCTGGAGCAAGGTCAGGGTAGGACATGGGCAAGGCTGGAACAGGGATCAGGCCAGGGACAGGAACTGGATCTGGAGCAGGCTGGGAGTCTAGAGTGTCTGCTTCACAGTGAGGCTGCAGGAGGGCTCCTGGCTGCACAGACTAACTTGCAGCTCTGGCGTTGGGGAAATATCTGAGTCTGGGGGTCAGCTGACCCAGGCTCTGCTCAGGGATAGGCTGCTGCCGCAGACAGAATCTTAACCTTAGTCAATAATACTGGTGGATTTCAACAATCCCCATATTGACTAGGTATATGTCACTTCAGGATGGGATGCAGACATAAAGTTTTTGACACCATAAATGACTACTTGGAGCAGCTAGTCCTGGAACTCACAAGAGGAGAGGCAATTCTTGATTTAGTCCTAAATGCAGCACAAGATTTGGTCCAAGAGGGGAATATACCTGAGCCGCTTGGTAATAGTGACCATAATGTAGTTAAATTTAACACCCTTATGGGGGGGGGGGGGACACCAAAGAAACCCACCACAGTAGCATTTAATTTCAGAAAGGGGAACTACATAAAAATGAGGAAGTTAATCAAATGGAAATTAAAAGGTGCAGTCCCAAAGATGAAATGACTGCAAGCTGCATGGAAACTTTTAAAAAACACCATAACAGAGATTCAAATTAAATGTATAGTTCAAAATAAAAAAACGTAGTAAAAGAACTAAAAAAGTGTCACCATGGCTAACCAACAAATTAAAAGAAGCGGTTAGAATCAAAAAGACATCCTGTAAAAATTGGAAGTTAAATCATGCTGAGGAAAATAGAAAGGAACATAAATTCTGGTAAGTCAAGTGAAAAAGTATAATTAGGAAGGCCAAAAAAGAATTTGAAGAGCAACTAGCCAAAGACTCAAAATGTAACAGCAAATTTTTTTTGAAGTACATCAAAAGCAGGAAGCCTGCCAAACAATCAGTGAGGCCACTGGACGATTAAGGTGCTAAAGGAGCACTCAAGGAAGACAAGGCTATTGTGGAGAAACTAAATGAATTCTTTACATCAGTCTTCACTGCAGAGGATGTGAGGAAGATCCCCACACTTGAGTCATTCTTTTTAGGTGACAAATCTGAGGAACTGTCCCAGATTGAGGTGTCATTAGAGGAGGTTTTGGAACAAAATTATATTCACCCAAGAATTCTGTAGGAACTCAAATATGAAATTGCATAACGGTGGTATGTAACCTGTCATTTAAATCAGCCTCTGTAGCAGATGACTGGAAGATAGCTAACATGACACCAACTTTTAAAAAAGGCTCCAGAGGTGATCCGGTAATTATAGGCCAGTAAGCCTAACTTCAGTACCAGGCAAATTGGTTGAAACTATAGTAAAGAACAGAATGATCAGACACATAGATAAACACGATTTATGGGGAAGAGTCAACATGGCTTTTGCAAAGGGAAATCATGCCTCATCAATCTATTAGAATTCTTTGAGGGGGTCAACAAACATGTGGACAAGGGTATAGCATACGTAGGCTTTCAGAAAGCCTTTGACAAGATCCCTCACTAAAGGCTCTTAAGCAAAATAAGCTGTAATGGGATGAGAGGGTCGGTCGTCTCATGGCTCATTAACTGGTTAAAAGATAGGAAACAAAGGGTAGGAATAAATGGTCAGTTTTCAGAATGGAGAGAGGTAAATAGTGGTGTCCCCCAGGGATCTATATTGGGATCAGTGCTATTCAGCATATTCATAAATGATCTGGAAAAAGGGGTAAATGTTGTTTTGCCAAAATTTGCAGATGATACAAAATTACTCAAGAGAGTTAAGTCCAAAGCAGACTGTGAAGAGCTACAAAGGGAGCTCACAAAACTGGGTTCTGGGCAACAAAATGGCAAATGAAATTCAACGTTGATAAATGCAAAGTAATGCACATTGGAAAACCTAATCCCAACTATACATATAAAACGATGGGGTCTAAATTAGCTGTTATCACTAAAGAAAGAGATCTTGGAGACATTGCGGATAGTTCTCTGAAAACATCCACTTAATGTGCAGCAGCAGTCAAAAAAGCTAACAGAGTGTTGGGAACTGTTAGGAAAGGGATAGATAATAAGACAGAAAATATTATCAGGCCACTATATAAATACATGGTACGCTCACATCTTGAATACTGCCTGAAGTTCTGGTTGCCCCACCTCAAAAAAGAAATGTTACAATTTGAAGAAAAAAGAAAAAAAACAGTGAGGGGGAACAAAAATGATTTGGGGTATGGAACAGCTTCCGTATGAGGAGAGCGTAAAAAGACTGAGTTTTCAGCTTGGAAAAGAGACAATTAGGGGATATGACAGAGGTCTATAAAATCATGAACAATGTGGAGAAAGTAAATAAGGAAATGTTATTTACTCCTTTACATAACACAAGACCCAAAGGTCACCCAATGACATTAATAGGCAGCAGGTTTAAAACAAACAAAAGGAAATATTTCTTCACACAACACACAGTCAACCTGTGGAACTCTTTACCAGGGGACATTGTGAAGATCAAAGGCCAAGACTATAACAGGGTTAAAAAAAGAACTAGATAAGTTCCTGGAGGATAGAAAGAGATTTGATGTCTATTATAACAGGAAATTAAAATATTTTTTTACATGATTTAAGCAAGATGTGGGGTTTTTTTGTGGTAAAAATTATGTCTGAATTCGGTTTATATATATATTAATTCAGAGGTTCTCAACCTTTTTCTTTCTGAGGCCCCCCTAACATGCTATAAAAACTCCACGGCCCACCTGTGCCACCACAACTGGTTTTCTGCATATAAAAGCCAAGGCTGGTGTTAGGGGGTAGCAAGCAGGGCAACTGCCTGGGGCCCCATGCCACAGGAGCCCGCATGAAGCCACATTGCTCAGGCTTCGGCTTCAGCCCCGGGTGATGAGGTTAGGTCCTGGGCTTCAGCCCCATGCAGTGGGACTTCGGCTTTCTGCCGAGGGCCCCAGTGAGTCTAATGCTGGCCCTACTTGGCGGACCCCCTGAAACCTGCTCACAGCTCCCACAGATCCCTGGTTGAGAACTACTGTATTAACTGACCCCCCCCCCTTTTTTTTAGTACCATGGGGGAATCTGTCTCTCTTGAAGGATTTGAGGGGACTAAGGTTTTGCAGGTGGTAGTGGGATAAAAATGCACAAAACAATGAGGGAGCAGGTGGGAATGGGTATTGTGGGGCGGGACGGGATGGGAGCAGGATTTAAAAAAATAGTCCCGCGTAGGGCTCTAGCCTCTACCACCTGAGCGTACTTTCCTTCTCTCTCTCACTTGTGGACAGAAGATCTCTCTTAGGTGTCAGCTGTAGAGAGCCCCAGCTGAATGAAGCCCATAGGAGCTGCAGTATCTCTGACTGGATGTCCCCAAACTGAGTAATTGCTGGTTGTTTCTGAAAATTGTAGCCATATGCCCACTCCTGCTCCCACTCCCACTGCCCCCTCTTTTGACCTCCGGGAGCTGCAGGTGAAGTTTCCGTAACAGCATTGCTGGTGAAATCCACCTCCCCTAGGTGGCGGTTGAGAACAGGTTAGCTAACTTGGTTATTAGCACATTTTCAACCCTATTTTGCATCAAGTGAAGGCAAAGACAGTAATGGCTAAAGCCAGATTAGCCCTCTCCCATTTCCCGGTTTGCACAACCCCTCAAAGCCAGTGCACCAAGCCCAGGGGGGAAAGCTGCTAGTGGTGCATTTTAAACGTGGAAAACTGAGCTTAGCTTCGCTTCCATTTGTCCCTGGGTTTGGGAAACTGCAGGGAGCTGTGGCTGGAAGGGGGATTGGGCAAATACAGTATCGTCTATTGAAGCGTCAGACAGGGATTCTGCACAGCTAGGCTGCCTGTTCCCTGGCCAGCCAGGAAGGAAAGCCCTTGACAGCTTTCTTCACTTTTCCTTTCTTATTTGTAATGTCCTTTCTCCTTCCCTTTGGTGTCTCAGTGGGCAGTCTCTGGCTGCTGTGCCCTTCACGCATGTTGGCTTTCCCTTCCTAGATCTATATCGAGCTAGATTTGCGCTACCAGCCTCCAGATGGCTCAGCGGGTACATGGCTTGAAGAGGATTTTGTCTACCAGATGAAAGACAGGTACTGACAATAATGGAAGAGTTAAAAATCAGGCCACTTCTGCACTTCCACCCTTGTTCCCTTAGGGCCTGTCTGCAGTGGCTTTTTACAGTGTTAGTGGGATGGTTTGAGACAGATTGCCTGGTCAGTTGGAACTGTTTTAGCTGTGAGTAAGATCAGTGCAGGAGTCCAGACTACTCGCCGGGACGTGGGATTGCAAACCACTTGGCAGGCATGGGGTAGGTGTCAGTATCCAACAGAGCTGCAGCCTTGTCTTTACCAACACTGGGCGGATAGCCTGCACCTCCCTCCAGTGATGGCTGGTCTGTGCTGCCCTGCAGAAGACCATGCAAGTAGGAAAGGCACTAGTCAAAGTGAGAAGGGACGAAGCTGTGCATAGGGTTACAGCGGAGACAGGGGTAAGTAAGAACTGGTCCTGGCAATCCCCAGAGGCTGTGCGAGATGGCGCACAGACTGGCAATGTGGTGTGGGTGCAGCGGAGTCAGAAGGGGGAGTTATCATGGCTGTCCTTGCTCTGAAATTCTGACCTGAGGAGCTCAGAGGTTACAGTGGCGGGTGTGGGGTAAGGAGATGGCCAGATAGGGATGCTATGCAGCGTCTGTGCCGTCTCTGCAATGAAAACAAAGGCCTTACAACAGTTAAAGCGAGAGCAGACTCGGAAGCATGTGTTTGGTGAACAGCAATAATGGGCTCGCTGTTTTGACTCGTGTTTCTGTGTCTTGCAGCTCCGAGTTAATTATCCGCAACGCTGGATTCGAGGAGCTGCAGTAAGTAGCCTGTGCCCTCTCGGAGCAATGCGCAGGTGCTCGGGGATCGGAGAAGCAGTGCTTCCTTGGTCTACTCCCGGCTCTTGCCCGGGCAGTCTCACACGAGGCTGACAAGTGTGTATGTGTTTCCAGGCCAGCTGACGTGAAGCGAGCTCATGAGCTGGATAAGAAGGCCACGGCACTGGGCAGGAAGCTGGTGAAGGGCCTAGAGACTGACGAGGAGGAGGAGGAGTATGATGATGAGTCTGATATGGAGTTCTTGGGCATTGTCTTCAGCCCTGTCAAGAGGTACCTGGCACATGCTCCTCTTCTCTCCCCCAGTGCTCTGCAGGGCCTTTTGCTTGGTGAAGGTGTGGGTCTCTCCGCACAGCTGGGCCAGGGGCCCATCCCTGCTGTGCTGGGCTACTGTGAGGAGCCGAGTCTTACCCACAGGGCCCTGGGGGTTCAGTCCAGCCTTGTTTACCCTTCCTGCAACCTGTGGCTTTGTGTGCAGCCAGGCTGTGGTGTTTCTGCTCTCTAGTAGCAGGATGTGATGGTGGCTCTTGGGGAAATGTGGCCTCTTCATGGAGCCTTCACCCTCGCTGACCCACCTATGGAGGGAGTTTGCTTGGAATTGCTGGGCTGTCTGGGAGGAGTGTTTGGAGTTTCCTTTCCCCTTGCTCACGTCTTGGCTGATTGGCCCTTGGTCTCCAGCCATTACGGCTCCCCCGTAGGTATAACTGTGTTATCAGTGCCAGTGGGTAATGAAGCTAACCTTCTGCACATGTGCAGGCTGCAGCCCAAGTAAGTTAAAGGAGGGTTTTGCTCAGAGGCCCACTCAGCTGGTTTGTTTCTCTTGCAGCCGTTCCAGACGCCTCTGCAAGTGGGACCTGTTTGCCACTCCTAGAGCACAAAGCTTCCAGGTATTGTACTAAACAATCCTCCTGCAAGTCAGGTGCCTCCCCTTGGATCCCTGCCCCAAGCCAGGTCTGCTACAGTCAGGGCAGCTAACTGCCAGGCGAGTGTCTCCCTTCAATGTCTAACAGACAGGCAGGCCCCTCCGCCCTCTCCAGGGAACAGTCTGGCGGTTCCTCTTTGCCACATCCCTGCTTCCTATTCCTCGTTAAACACACACTGGCCTCAGCAGAGCTCTCCTTTCCTTGTATAAGCTCTTAAACGCCTACATTCCCAACCCCACTGGCCGGGCCCAGATGGGTGTTGATCTTTCCTTTCATTGCTGGTGGTGTTCCTCCATGCGGCAGCTGAGAGGCTGTGTGAACACTCTGCACGGGATGGAACTGGTTTGAACAATGTGAGCCAGGATTCTTACTGGGCCATAAAGTGAGATCTGAGTTTAAGGGAGATTAGAAACTGCGAACCCGGTGTGGGGAGAGCCATCAGCCTCTTGCTGTCTCAGCTGTTAAACAGCGCCCTGTAGTCTAATAATAACAACAGTAACAGTGCTTCTGTAGCTCTTTGCAGTGCAGATATTAACTGGCCCTCATTGCCCACCTGGGAGGTGTTATCATTCCCATCTTAGGGACGAGCAAACAGACACACGGAGATGCCGCTGTATCCCAGGAGGTTACGCAGCTGGCCTGAGCCCTACTGCCACTCAGTAGCGGATTCGTGACTCCCAGGCCAGCTTGACCATGCAGCCTCTCTCTGGGTGTAATCTCTGCTGCAGCAGGAGTGCCCATTCAGGCTGTAAATGTTGCATTTCTCTAACCGCTGGCTATTATTCAGTGTTTGCCTGGACACTCTAGTGAACGTCTAGAATATTAGGGGGCAAAGGCTCTGCCACACATCAGTGGAAAGGTAGCTTGGATTGTAGTAAAGTCTTTGATTTCCCATTTGTCCCGCTCCTCCTGAGCGTGCCATCACCTGTCTAAGGTGGGAAGAGATGCTAATAACAACAGGGCATTTTAAAAAGCAGCGGAGAAAGGCTGGGGGCTAACGGGCAGGCTGTGTCTCTGGAAGAGCTGGCTGCAGGAAGGAAACAGGCGAGCTTTCCTCTCATTGGTGGCACTCGCAGCTGCTCTGAAAGGACCTGTCAGTGGATTCCTTTCCCATGTTTCCACAGATCGGGATCAATGTCATTGAAGCCCAGAAGCTGGTGGGGGTGAACATTGACCCCTTTGTGGTGGTGAAGGTTGGAGAAGAGAAGAGGCACACGGCTACACAAAAGTCAACGAACTGCCCCTTTTACAATGAGGTACGTGGCATGGGCCAGGGATCCCATTGGCAGAGTGTCCAGAGCCACCTGCACAGGTCAGAGTGCAAGGAAGGGACCAGGAACACTGCAGTGTGGCTGAGAGCTGGCTGTGTTGCTGTTACTCTCCACAGCCTGGGTCATGACACGAGCACTGCTCACACCCAACCAGTGTGACGTGGAGCGCACAGCACTGCTCACACCCAACCAGTATCACGCGGTGTGCACAGCACTGCTTACCCCAACCAGTGTCACACAGAGCGCACAGCACTGCTCACACCCAACCAGTATCACGCGGCGTGCACAGCACTGCTTACCCCCAACCAGTGTCACACAGAGCGCACAGCACTGCTCACACCCAACCAGTGTCACGCAGAGCGCATGACACTGCTCACACCCAACCAGTATCACGCGGCATGCACGGCACTGCTCACACCCAACCAGTGTGACGTGGAGCGCACAGCACTGCTCACACCCAACCAGTATCACGCGGTGTGCACAGCACTGCTTACCCCAACCAGTGTCACACAGAGCGCACAGCACTGCTCACACCCAACCAGTATCACGCGGCGTGCACAGCACTGCTTACCCCCAACCAGTGTCACACAGAGCGCACAGCACTGCTCACACCCAACCAGTGTCACGCGGAGCGCATGACACTGCTCACACCCAACCAGTATCACGCGGCATGCACGGCACTGCTCACACCCAACCAGTATCACGCGGCGCCCACAGCACTGTTTACACCCAACCAGTATCACGCGGCACCCATGGCACTGCTTACACCCAACCAGTGTCACATGGTACGCACAGCACTGCTTACACCCAACCAGTGTCACGCAGAGCGCACAGCACTGCCTACACACAACAGTATCATACGGCGTGCACAGCACTGCTCACACCCAACCAGTGTCACGCAGAGCGCACAGCACTGCTCACACTCAACCAGTGTCACGCAGAGCGCACAGCACTGCTTACACTCAACCAGTGTCATGCGGCGCGCACAGCACTGCTCACACCCAACCAGTATCACCGGAGCGCACAGCACTGCTTACACCCAACCAGTATCACCAGAGCGCACAGCACTGCTCACACCCAACCAGTATCACCGGAGCGCACGGCACTGCTTACACCCAAAGTAAACAGTGTCACGCGGAGCGCACAGCACTGCTTACACCCAACCAGTGTCATGCAGCCCGCACAGCACTGCTTGTCACGCGGCGCACACGGTACTGCTTACACCCAACCAGTGTCACACAGAGTGCACAGCACTTCCACAGGTGCTGAGCCTCATTCAAGTCACACTTGACAGGCTGTGTCCAGGGAGAGGGGCTCTCGGGGTTGCGATGGGGGCGCTTTGCTCAGTTTTCTCTCTCTTCTCTTGTAGTATTTTGTGTTTGAATTCCATGAACCAAGGGAAGTTTTATTTCACAGACTCATAGAGATTTCCGTAAGTATGCCCTGCTGCCCACACCCCCTGTGTAGTGGCAATAACTGACATGCTGCACTGAAGTGCCGAGTGTGTACGTGTGTGTGTGTTTATGGCAGCACCTTCCACCTGGAGATCTTCAGGCTCTTGTACAAAGTTAGAGCATCAGTATTGCCCCCATTTTACAGGTGGGGAAACTGAGCCACAGACAAGTTAAAGGACCTGTCCAGCATCACATAGCAAGTCAGTGGAAGAGTTGGGAATAAATCTCAAGGGGTCTGACTCTCATCCCTTACTTTAGCCAGTAGACAAAGCTGCCTTCCTTGTAGATAATACAAGCTACATGTGTAGCTATAGGGCCTGATCCAAAGCTCATTGTAGTCAATAGCAGTCTGTAACCCACTTTCACATCTCATGTGGTGTTAGGCAAGCGCCTTCAGCAGCCCAGGCAGAGCAGGTGTTGGTAGTGTTGTTGCTTTTTTAGCAATATATAGCAAGTGTGCCCTCTTACATGTTGGTACTGATTGGGCCACAGCATCTGACCGTGTCGATACCCCAGCTGCACACAGCTTGTCAGTCTCCTGCTTTCATAACGCCCCACAGGGTTACATCTGCTTGGCAAATGCACAGTTGTAATTTTATACCGTCAAGCTATTTCAGCACAACTGTTCGTAGGGGTCCCCTGACCCTCCAGCTGAGACTGAGAGTCCAGGGAGAGTTCCTCCCCAGCCTTGATTGAGCCCCCAAGGGAGAACCAAGCACCCCTTCCTCACAGTAAAACATCAGGAGAAATGTGCCCAGAGTCTTTCCCCAAGTTTATTTTTCCATTTCCGGCTGACTTACTTGGAGAGGAGTTGTCTGCAGTGTAGTTGTAGCCGTGTCAGTCCCAGGATATTAGACAAGGAGGGTGAGGTAATAGCTTTTATTGGACCAACTTCTGTTGGGGAGAGACAAGCTGTCAAGCCTCACAGAGCTCTTCCTCCGTTCCGGTAACCGTAACGGGGCACTCTGCTTTGAATGGGCCCTAGAATATGAGCTAACTACTTATGCTAAACAATCTGTTCCAACAATCTGGCATTTAGCTGTGACACTCGGAGAACCTTTCCCAGACCTGGGGAAGAGCTTATAAAAGATATTACCTCACCCACTTTGTCTCTTGGAGAGGAGTTGACATTTTGTAGCAGTTTTTCTTCCCCTAGTAGGGGCACAAGCTGCTCTCAGTCTCGTCAGATGGAGATTGAAGCCAGTGGCACCCCAGGAATGGTTCCCATTGCCTGTCCCCTGTCCCGCAGAGGGGTGTAACATGCTGGTGGGAGGGAGGGGCTTTCTGACTTGGCAGCCCTTGCATGTGTATAAATGCCAGTGCAAGGCGAAGGCAGGGCAGAATCAGGCCCTTTAAAGACTCTAAGGCCTGAAGCTCAGAAGACTCACCTGAGGCTCTTTATAATAAGAAGGTTAAAAGCAGCACCTGTTTGTTGAGACGTAGGCCAGAGACCAGAGATGCTGGTTCTTCTTCTACTGCAGCCTGCCGCCCTCCACCTGTGGCCCAGCACAGCACCCTTCCCTGCAGGAATGTGCCCAGCCCTGGCACGAAGGAGAGGCCGGCCTGGCTTGGCACCAGAGTGATGCCATCCCAGCTCAGGCCTCCTCCTAGGCATGGATTAGGAGCTTGGCTCAGTTCAGTCCAGGCCTTGGCCCATGGGCAGGAATGCAGTCAATGCAGGCACATGAAAAGTCAACTTGGGCCTCACTGGGCTCGCAGTGTGTTGGGGAGGTCAGCCTGGGCCTGCGCATGAGAGAGGGGTTGGCACGGTTCAGGCCTCAGGCAGGTCTGGGCACATGCAGCAGCTTGTCTAGGGCCCAGGGGATAAGTCAGCTTGGCTCAGGCCTTGCCCCGGGCTCCTTGGGTGGTTGGCCTGGTGTGGGCCTTGGCTCAGGAGAGTCAGTTTGGGCATGAGAGAGAGGTTGGCTGGCTGGGGCCTTTGCTCCGGCCCAGTGGGGAGACTGGTCTAATGTCTGGGGGAGGTCACCAAGCTTCTGGGCTGCATGTGTGTTTCACGACAAGCATGCAGCCATCTGTGCCAATGAAGGCTCATCCTGCTGAGCGGAGCTCTGCTTGCGGGATTGTTCTGTTGGTAGCAGCCCGTCCCCTCTGCCCATTCCTCTCTGAGCAGCTGCACTCTGCCCTGGTGACAGCCGGGCCTTTCAGCGGCACAATGGGATTTGTTTGTTATGTGCAGGTTTTTCATTCAAAGAAGATCCCGTTCCTGGGAACACGCATAGGAACATTCAAAATCGACGCCGAGACGGTGTACAGCCAGCCAGGTACAGTGTGCAGAGCCTTGGGGCTGCTGCTCTCACTTCCCTGGTTTATCCCTCCACGTTGTTTCAGGGGCACCATTTCCGATTTTTTGCGGGGAGGGGGCAACTTTAGCCGTGATTCCAGAGGCTACTTGGGCACCTCAAAACTCTTGGTTTTTTTGCAGATAATAACTTAGAAATTATTATCTGACAGCAGCAGTGTATCTAATTCCCATATAAAGGAAGAAAAATAAATAAATATTAGACCCACTCGGCTCTAATACTAACATGTTCTGACATCTTGTGTCAATTCACCTACGGGACACTGGTTAGGTTTAAAATTTTCATGTATATTTTTAGTTTGTTACTAACTCTTAACTATAACAACTGAAACAATTGTAGAAAAATCTAGATGACTTTCTATCACTTTTTTGCAGTTCACCAAAAGCTTGGAATAGATCATTTAACTTTTGGAAACAAACTCACGGGGCCTTGGCCTAGTAGGATATGCTGCACCTGCCTGGGGCTCTAGGGGTGTTACCCCACTACAAATAATAGACTAGAAACTGACCTTAAACAGGAGTGAAACTGACACTTTCAGGTCACTTTCACAGTATTGCCAACCCCAAATGTTCAAAAATCATGAATCAGGCTCACCAAAAATCATGAGATTGGCTTTAAAATGAGATTATGTAAAAATAATAGCTTTGGTGTTCTTTTTATTTGCCTTCTGCTTTTTGAGCCTTTAGGGTGCACTGGGTCACATTTTGAAGCTTTCTCCACAGCCACGAGGGCTAGAAACTTCATTTTTCGTTAAGAATGAAGGCTGAAATCATCACACATCCACTTCACTCCAGGAGTGGGGCTTTAGGGAAAACAATAATTATCTTGAGGCTCATGACAAAATCATGAGAGTTGGCAACACTGCTTTCACTTCTGTTTAAAGGCTAGTTACTTTCCAGAAGGCTCTTAAACACAACACTCCAGTGACTGAGTTGCAGTTCTCACAGGAGAATATTTAAAACCAAACACCAAGAAAATTCCACATTTTAAAGTTGAGAGAAAAATTGAGACTTCTGAGGTTTATCAGGGCCACTGCAGGCAGGAAAGGAAAATAAACAGGCACAGGAGCTCTGGGCAGCTCTTCCTCTTGAAAGAAAGTTGGAGGGTCAAATCTTCTAGTCTTTAATGAAGTAAAACTTCTATTCCCATCAGCGCCTCCACTCACAGCTATTAACATGTGCTCAATCACTATATGCTTCACATAGGCGCCAACTGGGGGGGGAAATGGTGGGCGCAGAGCACCCACCGGCAGCCCCCCTATCATCTCCCCCTCCAGCCCCCCAGTGTTTGCCACCCATCAGCTGGCCCTGCTGATCAGCACCTCCCCCTCCCACCCCTGCCCGCCACGATCAGCTGTTTCGCAGCATGCAGGAAGCTTTGGGACGAAGAGGGAGGAGCGAGGGTGCGGTGGGGTCAGGGTGCAGGAGGGGTTTCAGGGCTGGGGGTCAGGCTGCAGGAGGGGTGCAGGGCATTCGGCTGCAGGAGGGGTTCAGGGGGCGGGCTCTGGCCCGACACGCACCAGGGGCAGGGCAGGCTCCCTGCCTGCCTGCCCTGCCGCCGCGCCGCTCTGGGAAGCAGCCGGAACCTGGGGAAGGAGGGGCGCAGGGGTATGTGTGGCTGTTGCTTCAGGCACCGCCCCCAGCAGCTCCCATTGGCTGCGGTTCCCCATTTCCGGCCAATGGGAGATGTTGGGGGCGGTGCCTGAAGCAACAGCCACACACACACACACCCTGTGGCCCTCCTTCCCCAGGTTCCGTCCGCTTCCCGGAGTGGCGCGGGGGCAGGGCAGGCAGGCAGGGAGCCTGCCCTGCCCCCGGTGTGCGTCGGGCCGGAGCCGCTCTAGGTAAACGCTGGGGGAGGGTGGGAGGGGCCGTGAGGAGCTCGCGGGCCGCAAAAAATAACCCCGCGGGCTGCGTGTTTGAGACCCCTGGGTTAGACCTTGTGAGCCGCTTAGATACTATGGTGATGGGGCCACATAAGTACCACAGGTAGAGTGGGAACTTCTCTATACCACTGCTATCCCTTCCCTGGGTTTTATCCCCTTCTTTTCACCTATGCCCCTCACATCTCCCTCTTTTCTGAATGTAAACTTGGCTCAGAGGGCTTGGTTATATTTCTTCTGAGTCCCCTGCAGACTCAGGGGCTGGAGGGGTTTCTTCAACACTCATAGAATCATAGAAGATTAGGGTTGGAAGAGACCTCAGGAGGTCATCTAGTCCAACCCTCTTCTCAAAGCAGGACCAACCCCAAGTAAATCACCCAGCCAGGACTTTGTCAAGCCGGGCCTTAAAAACCTTTAAGGATGGAGATTCCATCACCTCCCTAGGTAACCCATTCCAGTGCTTCACCACCCTCCTAGTGAAACAGTGTTTCCTAATATCCAACCTAGACCTCTCCCACTGCAACTTGAGACCATTGCTCCTTGTTCTGTCATCTGCCACCACTGAGAACAGCCGAGCTCCATCCTCTTTGGAACCCCCCTTCAGGTAGTTGAAGGCTGCTATCAAATCTCACCCCACTCTTCTCTTCTGCAGACTAAATAAGCCCAGTTCCTTCAGCCTTTCCTCATAAATCATGTGCCCCAGCCCCCTAATCATTTTTGTTGCCCTCCGCTGGACTCTTTCCAATTTGTCCACGTCCTTTCTGTAGTGGGGGGCCCAAAACTGGATGCAATACTCCAGATGTGGCTTCACCAGTGCCGAATACAGGGGAATAATCACTTCCCTCGATCTGCTGGCAATGCTCCTACTAATGCAGCCCAATATGCTGTGAGCCTTCTTGTCAACAAGGGCACACTGCTGATTCATATCCAGCTTCTCGTCCACTATAATCCCCAGGTCCTTTTCTGCAGAACTGCTGCTTAGCCAGTCAGTCCCCGGCCTGTAGCAGTGCATGGGATTCTTCCATCCTAAGTGCAGGACTCTGCACTTGTCCTTGTTGAACCTCATCAGATTTCTTTTGGCCCAATCCTCCAATTTGTCTAGGTCACTCTGGACCCTATCCCTACCCTCCAGCGTATCTACCTCTCCCCCCAGCTTAGTGTCATCTGTGAACTTGCTGAGGGTGCAATCCATCCCACCATCCAGATCATTAATGAAGATGTTGAACAAAACCGGCCCCAGGACCGACCCCTGGGGCACTCCGCTTGATATTGGCTACCAACTAGACATCCAGCCGTTGATCCCTACTCCTTGAGCCCGACAATCTAGCCAGCTTTCTATCCACCTTATAGTCCATTTATCCAGCCCATACTTGTTTAACTTGCTGGCAAGAATACTGTGGGAAAGTATCAAAAGCTTTGCTAAAGTCAATATATATCAAGTCCACTGCTTTCCCCATATCCACAGAGCCAGTTATCTCATCATATCACCCTCTGCAGTGGGATTCCTGTTTTTCAAGTTCATCTAAAGACTTCCAGATCCTTAATTTAATTACCAGCCTTTTCTTCTCTTAGTCACCTTGCCTCTGTTTGTAAACAAAACACTGACTCCCTGCCCCAGGGGCACAAGCTGGGAGAAGCACCTCCCTGCAGAACTCCCATTCCATGCTAATATGGTGCAGTTAAGAGCTCTACCTGGGAGCCCACCTCCTGTATGAAACTCAGGAGAGGGGGCAGGAGCTTTGACCTACGCTCACCTCTCTTTAGGGACGGGGACCCCCTGCTAACTCAGTATCCAGCACCCCTTCCCCTCACCACCATGCTGCTGCACAAGCAGGCCCCTGTGATAAGCAAATACCTGTCCAGAGCAGAGGTCTTTGATATGGGATGAAGACATAAAAAGTAGTGCTGTCAAGCGATTAATCATGCTGTGAAACAATAATAGAATACCATTTATTTAAATATTTTTGGATATTTTCTACATTTTGAAATATATTGATTTCAGTTACAACACAGAATACGAAGTGTACAGTGCTCACTTTATATTTATTTTTTATTACAAATATTTGCACTGTAAAAAACAAAAGAAATAGTATTTTTCAATTCACCTAATACAAGTACTGTAGTGCAATCTCTTTATCATGAAAGCTGAACTTACAAATGTAGAATTATGTGGACATGTGTCCATGCTGATGACAGGTTCTGCTTGATAACGAACCAAAGCAGTGCAGACCAACGCATGTTCATTTTCATCATCTGAGTCAGATGCCACTAGCAGAAGGTTGATTTTCTTTTTTGGTGGTTTGCGTTCTGTAGTTTCCACATCAGAGTGTTGTTCTTTTAAGACTTCTGAAAGCATGCTCCACAACCTGTCCCTCTCAAATTTTGGAAGGCACTTCATATTCTTAAATCTTGGGTCTTTAGAAATTTCCCATTGGTACCTTCTTTGCGTTTTGTCAAATCTGCAGTGAAAGTGTTCTTAAAATGAACATGTGCTGGGTCATCATCCAAGACTGCTATTACATGAAATATATGGCAGAATGCGGGTAAAACAGAACAGGGGACATACAATTCTCCCCCAAGGAGTTCAGTCACAAATTTAATTAATGCATTATTTTTTTAAGAAAGTGTCATTAGTATGGAAGCATGTCCTCTGGAATGGTGGCCAACGCATGAAAGGGCATACAAATGTTTAGCATATCTGGCATGTAAATACCTTGCAATGCTGGCTACAAAAGTGCCATGCGAATGCCTGTTCTCACTTTCTTGTGATTTTGTAAATAAGAAACGGACAGCATTATCCAGGGCCGGCTCTAGGATTTTTGCCGCCCAAAGCAAAAACAATTTTGGCCACCCCCCCCCCCCCCCCGTTCTTTAATTACCCCACCCCCGGCCCCGCCTCAACTCTGCCCCTTCCCCAAATCCCCAGCCCTGCCTCCTCCCCCCAGGCTCTCAAGCCTAGGAGGGAGGGAGGGGGAGAAGCGGTGCCCGCGCCGCGGCCACTCGGAGTCTCCCCCTCCCTCCCAGGTTTGAGAGCCTGGGAGGGAGGGGGAGCAGCGGCGCACGAAACGGCCGCTCGAGATCTCCCCCCCCCCCTCCCAGGTTTGAGAGCCTGGGAGGGAGGGGGAGACTCCGAGTGGCCGCGGCGCGGGCGCCGCTTCTCCCCCTCCCTCCCAGGCTCCCAAGCCTGGGAGGGAGGGGGAGCAGCGGCGCGCGAGCGGCAGCAGCAGCGGAGGTGAGCTAGGGCGGCCGGGGCACATTTTTAGGGGCGGCATTCTGGCGCCGGCCATGCCGCCCCTAAAAATGTGCCGCCCCAAGCACCAGCTTGTTTTGCTGGTGCCTAGAGCCGGCCCTGGCATTATCTCCCGTAAATGTAAACAAACTTGTTTGTCTTAGCGATTGGCTGAACAAGAAGTAGGACTGTGTGAACTTGTAGGCTCTAAAGTTTTACATTGTTTTCTTTTTGAGTGCAGTTATGTAACAAAAAAAAATCTACATTTGTAAATTGCACTTTCACAATAAATTGCACTTTCACAATAGGGGGGAGGGATAGCTCAGTGGTTTGAGCATTGGCCTGCTAAACCCAGGGTTGTGAGTTCAATCCTTAAGGGGGCCACTTAGGGATCTGGGGCAAAATCAGTACTTGGTCCTGCTAGTGAAGGCAGGGGGCTGGACTCGATGACCTTTCAAGGTCCCTTCCAGTTCTAGGAGATGGGATATCTCCATTTAAAAATAAATAAATAAATAAAGAGATTGCACTACATACTTCTTTGAGGTGAACTGAAATATAATATTTACTTTGTCATGTTTACAGTACAAATATTTGTAATAAAAATAATAATATAAAGTGAGCACTGTACACTTTGTATTCTGTGTTGTAATAGAAATCAATATATTAGAAAATGTAGAAAAACATCCCAAATATTTAATAAATTTCAATTGGTATTTTATTGTTTAATAGTGTGATTAAAACTGTGATTAATCGTGATTAATTTTTGTGAGTTAACTGCAATTAATCGACAGACCTAATAAAAAGTCAACAACCAGTCCCATCTTGTCTTTGCCCCTGTGGCCAGTGCACAATTATGCCTTCATGCTTATTCTGTGAGACTTTGTCCCACCCAAATGTAAAAATCCCAAGCAAGGGGGTTCTGCCATTTTCCCGAGAAGCTACTGCAGTCTCAAAGGGATTCTGGGCCTGATCTTTGGCTGGTGTTAATCTGTGTAGCTCTGTTGAATACACTCAAGCTACAGTGAGTTACAGTTGGAGAACTGGCCTGAGAATGTCACAGGCATAGGCGCCGACTCCGTGGGTGCTCTGGGGCTGGAGCACCCATGGAAAAAAATTGGTGGGTGCTCAGCACTCACCAGCAGCTCCCCGCCCCACCGCCCCTGCTCTAGCTTACCTCCGCCTCCGCCTCCTCTGCGAGTGCGCTGCCACATCCTGCTTCTCCCCGCTCCCTCCCAGCGCTTGCGCCACAAAACAGCTGATTCGCAGGGCAGGGAGCGGGGGGAGAGGGGGAACGCAGCGTGCTGGGGGCAGAGGCGGGGCCAGGGTGGGGATTTGAGGAAGGGATCCAATAGGGTCAGGGAGGGGGCGGAATTAGGGCAGGGACTTTGGGAATGGGGTTGGAATGGGGGCGGGGGCGGGGCGGGGCAAGGGTGGAGTCAGGGCGGGGGGTGCGGGCACCCACTGGCGCCGGAGAAAGTTGGTGCCTATGGTCACAGGAGTGGGTGGGTGAGGTTCTGTGGCCTGCTATGTGCAGGACATCAGACTAGATGATCATGATGGTCTTCTGACCTTGAAGTCTATGAGCCAGTGAGCCAGTCGGGGTTTTCCCAGGGCGCTGGTTCAAACACAGTAGGGTCTCTGATTTCAGAAGTGCAGAGCCACAGTTTCTTGGAGAACTAGCAGTGGTGTGATTAGGAATTCACAGCTCAGAGTCCCTGTCCTTATCTCTTTAGATCACAGGTTCTTTCAGAAGTGGGCTGTTATCAATGACCCGAAGGACACCAGGGCAGGAGTGAAAGGATTTGTGAAGTGTAACATTTCTGTCTTTGCACGAGGTGATATAATGGGCTCCCTTCCCACTTCCTCTAGCAGCCAGAATGAAGACATTGAAAAGTAAGTGTGTGCTCTGCAAAGTTTTTGGGCAATCATTGCCCAACAGTTCATAATGGGTTTCTTGCACCATTCTCTGAAGCCCCTGGTGCAGGCCATTGTCTGAGATGGTAGACCAGCCTAAATGGGCCCTTGGCCTAGCGGTTCCCACATTTCCTGTGTTCTTGGGCTTTGACTTGCTGAGGTGATTTACTGTGACCAGTAGAACAATGATTATTTCTTCTAGGAACTTGCTGCTGCCTAAGAGAGTCCCAGCTGAGAGACCATGGGCCAAAATCTGCATCAAAGTTTACCGAGCCGAGGGCCTGCCCAGCATGAGTGCTGGGATCATGGGGGGGTTCTCAAAGATTGTGGGCGAGAAGAAAGTTTTCATTGATCCATATGTGCAGGTGTCATTTGCTGGGCAACAGGTAAGTCTGCTTGGGCATTCAGGTCTCTGTATCCCACAGGGAGGCCTGGGCAGACCCTCTGTTTTCTGAATGTTAAGCCCCACATCACTGTCGTCTGTGCAGTTGAGATTGGTTTCGAAATGCACATGAATGGATGTAGGGATGTAAGAGGTCGGACTCACCCCTGCGGCGCTTCCTGCTGGCTACTCCGGGGAATCAGTTCAATCCAGCCCGGAGCACCCTCTGCAGGCCGGTGATCCGCCTTGTCCTCTACTGGCTCCCGTGTCCCTCCCAGGACCCCGGTGCCCCTTGCTCTGGGTGCTACCCCCTGGCAATACCCACACATGCTGTGTCTCCCCTCCCAGGGGAACCCCCACTCAGCCTCAGCCTAAGGCTACTGCCAGTCATCGTCTAGCCCCACGCCTGGGGCAGACTGCAGTATCAGCCTACTCATCACTGGCAAGGAGGGTTTGGACCTGCTGCCTTGGCCTACCCCTGGGCTGCCCTCTGCAACTCCCAGTACCCCTTAGCCTAATGCTAGGCCACAACCTGGGGCTTTCCAGGCTGGAGCTCCTCAGCCCTGCTCCACTCAGGTACCCTGTCTCAAGCTCCCTGCAGCCAGGCCCTTCTCTCTCTGAATGCAGAGAGAGACTGCTTGGCCTCTGCCTCACAGTCTTTTTATATAGGGCCAGCTGAGGCCTGATTGGGGTGTGGCCCAGCTGCGGCTACTTCCCCAATCAGCCTAGGTAGCTTTTCCCACAGCCCTAGCCCTCTGCAGGGCTGGCTTTAACCCTTCCCAGGCAGGAGTGGGTGTCCACCCCACTACAAGGGAGCATACTGAAACTTGGAGAGACAGTCTGCACCAATCAGAGCTTGGATAGTCATATGGTTAGCAGCAGCATGAGCCAGCAATAAAGTAGGAAAGTCATGTGATTAGGGAGAATCTGAGCCTGCATAGGTTCATGGTGGAGAGGAGTTGTTGATGAGATACTGATGCCACAGCCCAAGCTCTGAGGACCTCACAAGCTGTTGTGATAGTCCAGGTGGTTTGGTTATCAGACACAGGTAGACACAGATGTTTCTAGAACTCCTCACACTGCTGAGTATAGGAAAAAGCTCAAAAGAAATCCCAAGGATGAAATCACACAGACTGTTCCATGTCTGGCTCCCTTGGGTGGGTTCCAAGGTGTCTGGATGCATTGAAACTGCCCAGCCAGCTCTGTCCTGTACAGCCCCAGCCTCTGTCCCGCACAGCCTGATGGGACTGCTGGTCCATCCTGTTACTCTTTCCTGCCCTGAGGCCTGGAGCCTTTGTTAATCAGTCACATGGTTGCCCAGCCTTTCCCTCAGCCCTGTAGTGTGGTGCAGAGTCCTCAGGAAATGCTTCACTCCTGTTAAACCCAGAGACTGATTACAAGGTGCACAAGAGGACAGGAGCAGCGATCTACCCAGCTTTGAAGCTAGCACTCTCCTGTTGTGCACAGCTCTATATACAGGCCAGCTAGGTAAGCAGAGGTGCAGGCTGGAAGAGCAGCTCCATTGTTTTTCTTATAAACTGAGCCATTTGATATAAGGTTAGTGGGACAATAAACGTGGGGCCATTGTATAATTTCTCTTCAGAGCAGGACAGCACCTGAGGACATTACATTTACTTCTCCCCCATTTTATATCTTCTTTCTCTTACCCCTCCAGGACAAGCCATCACCCTCCACCTCATCTGAGCTCCACATGGCTGGCTCTGGCCATTAGAGGGCTGGAGCCCCTCCGCTCTGACCCTTGCTCAGCTGTGAGGTGCTCCCGCCTGAGCCTGGCCTGCATGTGCTCCAGGGCGCCGAGCTCCCCCATGCTAAGCTCCCGCAGCTGGCCAAGGGTGGTTTATGCAGCATCTGTACCCTGGCTGCTGCCGCCACTCACCAGTGTTTTAGAGTGACTCTCCTTGCGTTTGCAGTGAGGTCAGAACAGAGGACCAGGGCCTCAGAGCCACACACTAATGGGGAATCCAGATTTTCCCAGCATGCCTCAGTGATTTCTCTTGAACCTGTGGCTGGCTTTGAAGCCACTTGGAGTTCTTTAGCAGTGCGCCGTGCAGTTCTCATGCTTCTCTCTGCCCCAGGGGGAGACCTCGGTGGAAAATGACACTGCAGAACCGGAGTGGAACGAGCAGATCAGCTTCATCGAGATGTTCCCTCCTCTTGCCAGAAAAATAAAAGTCCAACTGTTAGATGATGCAAACATTGGGGACGTGGCGCTCGCTACGCACTTCATTGACCTGCAGCAGATATCTGACCCTGGGAGGAACGGTGAGGCCTTTACACCCCACGCCTCTGTCCTGTCCCCTGCCATGGAGCTATCCAGGCAGCACCTAGAGCGTCAAATATGATTCTGCTCCCCCACCCCCCCTCCATGCACCTGCCACAGTCATATATGCCTCTGTCTGTGGGGTATGCCCAGGTCTGTCTGGCGTGAAGTGCCCAGGTCTGTCTGAGGGGTGTGTGTCTGTCTGTGGTGAACCACCAATGTCTGTCTGTGGGTGGGGTGTCTGTCTGTGGTGAACCACCAATGTCTGTCTGTGGGTGGAGTGTCTGTCTGTGGGGATATGCCCATGTCAGTGTGTGTGTGGGGTGTCTGTCTGTGGTGAACTGCCCAGGTCTGTCAGTGGGTGGGGTGCATGTGGGGTACACCCAGGTCTGTCTGTGGGTGGGGTGTCTGTCTGTCTCTGGAGGTGTACCTGTCAGTTAAGGCAAATCCTGAACTATTTAATTGCAAGCGTTTCTGTCCCTGCAGGCTTTAACCCCACCTTTGGCCCATCCTGGGTGAATCTCTATGGCTCTCCCCAGAACTCAGCTCTGCGGGATGTCCACAAGGATCTGAACGAGGGCCTGGGGGAGGGCATATTCTACCGTGGCCGCATCCTCCTGGCCATTTCTATGGAGATTTTCAGCAGCCCCAGCGCAATAGATGGCAAGCGCAAGGAGGTGCTGAGGGGCACCCTGAGCAAACTGACGCTGAAGAAGAAGAAGAGTAAAAAGGCCAAGGAGAAATCCAAGGCCAGCGCCAAAGAGCAGAGCCAGAGGCAAGGTGGGGACGAGGCTGGCAGCCCCGAGGAGGCAGAGCAGCCCAGCGAGGTCACTGTGGAGGTGGAGGAGCTCCATCCGCTCCCAGAGGTGGGTACTCCAGGGACTGATGGGCCATTCCAAGGGAGGGGATGGGGAAGAGGCCAGGAGCTTCGGGTTTACACTCCGGCTGAGAGCTGTGTGTAAACCTGCTGGCGCCGGAGTGACTAGTAACTCACACCTGCTGTTCTTGCAGTGCCACTCGGAGTGTACACATATGTGGGATGAGAACTGACCCAAGCTAAAATACAGTGGGGCCCTTCCTATGCCAAAGGAGTGTGTGCTCTGGAAGCTGCAGGTGTGCTGGGTCCGTTACTGCGGAGCGCTTTGGCTACCGGCGCTGATTTTTCCTTTTCCTGGGGGTGCTCAACCCCCGCTTCACCCCGATGCCCCGCCCCCACTCCGCCCCTTTCCCTGAAGGCCCCACCTTCACTCTGCCTCCTCCCTCCCCCATTCTGCCCCGAGGCCTCCGCCCACCTGCCACTCTCCACCCTCCTCCTACAGCTGTTTGACGGCAGCGCGTGCCCCCATCAGCTGAGGAGCAAGGGCGGGGAACAGCTGTGGCTAGTGGGTGCTGAGCACCACTGTTTTTTTCTGTGGATGCTCCAGCCCCTGAGCACCCACGGAGTCGGCGCATATGGCTTTGGCGAAGGCAAGTCCCGTGTCTGCAGCTCTAACGCTCTGCTTTTAAAAACTAGTTCTGGTCTCAGAGAGCGGCCGCCGTCCGTCGCAGGCAGGGCCCTCCTGAGGCCTTGCACTGACAGAAAGCCAGTGCAGTAATTGAATAGTTGCATTGTGACTGGGGACAATAGGCAAGGCCCCTGCCCCCACCACAGAGTGTTCCCCTGAGCTTGCCTCCCGCTTGCTAAACCCTTGTCATTGCTGGAACCTACAAACCTGCCGCTCTGTGGGAAGCTGGTGGAGTGAATCCAGGACAGGTTGCCCAGGGCACGAGCACTCAGTCTGCTGGGTCATGCTCCCACTGCGACCAACAGAGCAGCCCTGCCACGCACCCTGGCAATTGCCGTCCTGGAGCCTCTGAGTCAGCGGGGTGCGTGATGCTGCTATGAGCTCAGCATAGGGTAAATAAAGTTGTAATTCAGAGGAAAGGGGACCCCTTGGGCCTCAGCGCTGGGCCCCTCCTGCCCCCTGGGACCCTCACTGCTGGCCCGAACGGTCATTGCAAACACCCTCTGTCACCTCTTTTGTGAACTTCTAGTAGGCTTCCCTCTTCCAAGAAGCATCATTTCCATCCTGCCCGCCCTCAGCCTGAGCCAGCCAGCTGCTATCTAGCTCCATGTCTCCATCAAGCGCTGGGGAAGT
Organism: Emys orbicularis; assembly: GCF_028017835.1. Classification (NCBI taxonomy): domain Eukaryota; kingdom Metazoa; phylum Chordata; order Testudines; family Emydidae; genus Emys; species Emys orbicularis. The sequence goes on along the minus strand of NC_088694.1, from coordinate 32,965,024 downwards.
AGGGAAGCCTCCACTCAGCTCAGTGACAAGGGGAGAGAGAGCTGAGTCCATCAGTAGTGTACTGGCACCTTAGCTTTTAGACCAATGGTCCCCACCTTAGCCTTTAGACCAGTGGTCCCCACGGAGGACCATGGCGGCGGACGAGCATCCGCCGAAATGCCACCGACAAGCGGCGTCATCCAGAGGCGTCGTCGCCAAAATGCCGCCAAAATTCGGCGGCATTTCGGCAGATGCTCGTCCACTGGCCAGTACGCGAGCGCACTTAGACGCCCGTGGGCACCGCATTGGGGACCCCTACTTTAGACCCTCTCGGGCTTCCCCTGTGGCATCACATAAGCACTGAACCAGGGGAGAGCCAGGACTGAGCTCTGGGAGATAGAACGATTGCTCCGCCACAGCCTCAGGGATCATGGAATCATAGAACTGGAAGGGACCTCGAGAGGTCGCCTAGTCCAGTCCCCTGCACTCATGGCAGGACTAAGTACTATCTTTCTAGACCATCCCTGACAGCTGTTTGTCCAACCTGCTCTTAAAAATCTCTAATGATGCGGATTCCACAACCTCCCTGGGCAACTTATTCCAGTGCTTAACCATCCTGACTGTTAGGAAGTTTTTCCTAATGTCCTACCTAAACCGCCCTTGCTGCAATTTATGCCCATTGCTTCTTGTCCTATCCTGAGCGGTTAAGAAGGACAATTTTTCTCCCTTCTCCCTGTAACAACCTTTTATGTATCATGTCCCCTCTCAGTCTTCTCTTCTCCAGACTAAACAAATCCAATTTTTTCAATCTTCCCTCATAGGTCATGTTTTCAAGACCTTTAATCATTTTTGTTGCTCTTCTCTGGACTTTCTCCAAATCTTTCCTGAAATGTGGCACCCAGAATTGGACACAATACTCCAGTTGAGGCCTAATCAGCGCAGAGCAGAGTGGAAGAATTATTTCTTGTGTCTTGCTTACAACACTCCTACTAATACATCCCAGAATGATATTTGCTTTTTTTGCAACGGTGTTACACTGTTGACTCATATTTAGCTTGTGGTCCACTATGACCCCCAGATCCCTTTCTGCAGTACTCCTTCCTAGGCAGTCATTTCCCATTTTGTATGTGTGCAACTGATTGTTCCTTCCTAAGTGGAGTACTTTGCATTTGTCCTATTGAATTTTATCCTATTTACTTCAGACCATTTCTCCAGTTTCTCCAGATCATTTTGAATTATATAATCCTATCCTCCAAAGCACTTGCAACCCCTCCAAGCTTGGTATCATCTACAAATTTTATAAGTGTACTCTCTATGCCAGTGTTTCCCAAACTTGGGATGTCGCTTGTGTAGGGAAAGCCCCTGGCGGGCCGAGCCGGTTTGTGTACCTGCCGCGTCTGCAGGTCTGGCCGATCTCAGCTCCCACTGGCTGCGGTTCGTTGCTCCAGGCCAATGGGAGCTGCTGGAAGTGGCAGCCAGTATGTCCCTCGGCCCGCACCACTTCCAGCAGCTCCCATTGGCCTAGAGCAGCGAACCGCGGCCAGTGGGAGCCGCGTTCGGCCAAACCTGCAGACGCAGCAGGTAAACAAACTGGCCCGGCCCGCCAGGGGCTTTCCCTACACAAGCGGCATCCCAAGTTTGGGAAACACTGCTCTATGCCATTATCTAAATCATTGATGAAGATATTGAACAGAACCGGACCCAGAACTGATCCCTCCGGGACCCCACACGTTAGGCCCTTCCAGCACTTCCAGCATTGTGAACCACTTATAACTACTCTCTGGGAACAGTTTTTCAACCAGTTTTGCACCCACCTTATAGTAGCTCCATCTAGGTTACATTTCCCTAATTTGTTTATGAGAAGGTCACACAAGACAGTATCAAAAGCCTTACTAAACTCAAGGTACACCACATCTACCGCTTCCCCCACATCCACAAAGTTTGTTACCCTGTCAAAGAAAGCTATCAGGTTGGTTTGACATGATTTATTCTTGACAAATCCATGCTGACTGTTACTTATCACCTTATTATCTTCTAGATGTTTGCAAATGGATTGCTTTATTATTTGCTCCATTATCTTTCCGGGTACAGAAGTTAAGCTGACTGGTCTGCAATTCCCCAGGTTATCCTTATTTCCCTTTTTATAGATGGGCACTATCTATATTTGCCCTTTTCCAGTCCTCTGGAATCTCTCCCATCTTCCATGACTTTTCAAAGATAACTGGTGACACCATCCTGCAGCAGCTCTTTCCTCTCTGCCGGGTCCTGCCAATCAAGGCAGCCACTCCTCATGGCCCATGGGATGAAGGTGCTGCTGAGTGAGGGGCATGTCAGCCTAGGTCCCAGACCCAGTAACCATTCTCAGGCCCCAGGGCCCGCTGCTCTGCTTAGGAGTATTTTGACATGACCCCTGTGATGGTTGGACTGATTGGTGTCTCCTTGTTTAGAACTCACTGGGAGTGAAGGAAGAATTCCTCCTCTACGCTGCCTTCTTTGAAGTGACTATGATGGACCCCTCCATAGGCTCCAAGCCTGTCCGTTTTGAGATCTCAATAGGTAAATGTTTCTGATGCTCCTGTTTTCTTGAATTAGAAGAAACAAAATGAAAATATTTCTGAGCCTCAGCAAAATGTATTAATTCCCAGCCAGATTAGTTCACAGTTCTGGCTGTAAAGTGCCCTAACAGGTACACAAAACCGCACAACATGAATGTCACAGCTAAAAGCACCCTCGAGGTTACAGGGTGGAGATTTCTAGTGCAGGTTATGGAGATAAATATTCTAGCTACCTCAGGCCTTTTCAGAATGGATTAGCGATTGTCCAAATTCCCGGGGAACATTCCAGAGTTAGGGTTTGTGGGGGGACACTTACGGTGGGAGTAGGGGAGAGGGATGGTGGGAAGGGACTGCAGAATAAGGGAGGGCAGCGGGAGAGGGAAATGCGGGAGTGGAGGGAGAGAGAGCGAGAGAGACTGAGAAGCTCAATGGTTGTGGAGTGATGCCAGGCAGCTGAGGGCATCAGAGGGATGGGGCAACTGGGGAAACAACCCGTGGGAAAAGATTTTTTTTTTTAAAAGTCCAAAGTCCCAAACTTCAGAGTTAAGTGAATGACGATGCTAGGAAGCTGCAAAGGCTCCTGCCAGCTTCTGCTGCTGCTTCCCACATGGAGCGGGTTGGGTGGAAGAAGGAAGGGAAGCTGCTGCGCCTGGGTGGGTCCTTCTGAGTCTAGTGAGGGTGTCGGGGGGCTAAAAGGCTCCCTATAGTAAAACTGTGAACTCGGAAGAGTCTAGGAGGAGTTCATGTCTGGCCACCCAGAGTCTCCAGCTTGTGTGCACCATGCTCTGAGGGCTGGACATTAAGGCACTTCTAATGCCGGGAACACTGGCACTTGCTTCTAGTACTCCAGTGGCTGGGCAGGCACATCCTGTCACCTCTAGGCTATGGCAGATATTTAGTTTAAAATATGAACAATACCTGTATTTGCAAGGGAACTATGGGAAAGCTGAAGAGGTTGTGACCAAAATGCCTAAGAAAGGTCAGAAAGGAGAAGGGCCTGAAGACAAGCAGCCTTTGCTGGATCCCACTTCAGACGAGGAGCTGGATATTGAAGTTATGGCCCCGAGTCCAACTTTACAGAATAAATCCATGACAGAAAGCCAAAGGCCAGAGCCCACCGAATACGACAGGTGAGTTCTCTTCATGGTGCTCGCTCACATCAGCCTCCTTCGCAAAGGTGCTTTGGACTCTTATTCATCCCATAAGGCATTAACAGGTACATGGGTGTAGATGGTAGGGCTCCTAGCTAATCATGTTCCACCTAGCCAGCGAGATTCTCTAGTGAATCAGTAGGAGTTGGAGGCTTTTCACTTCCATTGATTTGAATGAACGTTCGGGGCCTAAGTGCTTTTGATCCCCCAGCCCTAGATGCCATACGTAGATAGCTAAAGGCCACTGTCCCCAGGAGAGCAGTGGTTCCGCCTATGGTGGCAGCAGAAATGTCGTGCTGGGTACATTGGGTATTCAGCATCTCAAATGCTGGATATAAAGTGTTCCAACTGAGGGTGGGAGTGGAGGATTAGCATGTGGTGCTTCTCTGGTACAGGGAATCCCCCCGAATGGGCAGGGAGATGATTGCTATGGGACAAAAGACAGGAATTTAGCTCTTCCAATCTGGTTTTGGAGCTGTCTAGGTACCAGTGTCTGTTGAGCCTTCACCGCAGAGGGGGTTCAGACCAGCTGACTGCCATAGACACCAGGAGGAACTCATTTTATTGGGTGGGTTAGGCCATCTTAGACTCCACCGAGCTTCATCCTGTTCTGTTGAGGCTCCTTTTACTCATTTGGGATGGCAGAGGACAAATCCTTTGGCTTCAAACTGTGTCTTTCCTGCGATGGCACAATGTCCATGAGAGAGGAGAATGCTCAGTGCCTTTTCCGCTGCAGGGAAGGACACAGCCTTGAGCATTGCTCGGCGTGCTGGGGCTTCACCAACTGCATGCTGCACTAGGGGATTTGCTGTTGGGGGTTCAAGACTGGTGCCAGAGTCTAGTGTCGGTGGCCAGACAAGCTTGACCCCCAAAGAAGGTTCAGTGTCTAGGGTCTTGACAAAGTCATCGTGTAAGACAAGTTCCAGCTATGAGGGTCATTCCAGGCTGCCCTGGAGGAGTTGTCCGACCTCCTCCGTTGGGGTTGGCTCTGCCATAAGCACTGCATCAGCCCTTGCACCCAGCCCTTATGGCAGGATCTCTGAGCCAGATTCATAAAGGTACTTCAGCTCCTTGATCATGCAATTAGGCACCTAAGTCTCAGTTTTAGACTCCACTGAGGTCCACAGAATCCCTACCGAATGCTGTAGGCATCTAAACTAAGTATTCAGCGTAAAAGTTCCCTTGGCACCTGTGTTTCTGTCTCTGGGTATGCACGCTGCTGCCTCCCTTTAGGGGACGTCTCCTTCCGAGGCCCAGAGCAATCCACAAATCCGAGAAGGTAAGTTTTCGCCTGTGGGGCCTGATATGGGGCGGGGGTGTTACTCAGAGGTCACCTGCTGGGTCGGGTCCCATTCAAAATCTGCCTAGAGGTGGTGCCTACCTCCTAACTTTGTCCCAGTAGTTAGAGCAGTCACCTGGGATATGGGTGACCCAGGTTCAATTCCCCTGTCTGCTGAAACGGGGAAAATGAGGTCTGAACGTGGGTCCCACCCCTCTCAGGAGTGAGTTATGGGTTATTCTCATGTGGGGCTCCCTTAATCTCTCCTCTTGATGTTATTCCACTGTGCGTTATAGAGTCACTGGGGACGGGGACTGAATGCTGGGTCTCCCACCTCACTGGGGTGCCCTGGCCACTGGACTATAGAGTCGTTCTCTCTCTCACTCTGGCCCAGTGATGCTAAGTATTTGTCCCCAATGGAATAGCTTCCCTGGAGAGACCGAGGGAGCCCCGCATCAGACGATCCCACAGTACAGTCGTTAGAGCACCCCCTATTCAAATCCTTTTATCCCCTCTGATGGGTCTCCCACATCCTGCGCAAGTGCTCTAACCACTGGGCTAAACGTTATCACGTGATGGCACCCCTCCTCCTCTGGCTGTTCTGTGTGGACAGCCCTGCCTGATTCATTTTCACAAGAAACTCCCTGGGCGCCTAGGGCGCCCTGACATCCCGGATCTGGATCGCAGAGACAGGAGCTTCCCTGCAGCCTGGACTTAGGCACTTCTCTCTGTGAGCGGGACGGGGCTCAGCACTCACTCCTATAGCTGCAGAGAGTCCTGTGGCACCTTTAAGTCTAACAGATGTATTGGAGCATGAGCTTTCGTGGGTGAATGCCCACTTCACCCACGAAAGCTTATGCTCCAATACATCTGTTAGTCTTAAAGGTGCCACAGGACTCTCTGTTGCTTTTTACAGATCCAGACTAACACGGCTACCCTTCTGATACTTGACTCCTATAGCTGGCATCTCCCATTGGTTAGTCCAAGCAGCTCTTGCCTAGCATACTGGCTGCTGTGAATGGCATTCTAAGGCACCTGTTTCTCCCCGTGCATTGTACAGGGAGCCCAGGTGCCTGACTCAGGCTTTGTGGATCCCAGTGTGTTCCTGTGATTTTCTAGGCACCTGAGAGCTAGGCACTGCAATGCTCAGTGTCACCACCCTACGTCCCTTGTGAATCTGGGCCTCTGTTCTCAGCACAGTGCTTCTTTCTCGGAGCTAAGGCAGCAGCCGCAGAGCCATGCATCCCATGGCTTGGTTCCCCAAGGCGACTGACATGTATTAGGATGGCTCTGAGGCTGCGTCAGTCTCTCAGTGTGAGTTGTAACCTGCTCTGACTGTTGCTCTTAGTTCTTACAGCTGCCTGCCCTTGCTGCATGAGAAGCCCTGTGTGTACGTCTGGAGCTATTGGGAAGATCACACCTGGAGGCTCTACAATTCCAACTGGATTGTCAAAATAGCAGAACGCCTGGTAAAGTATAGCAGTGACTGGGAGACCCCATTGCTTCCCCTCGCACTGCTTCCTCCTAGCACTCTTTCTTGGGCTTACTGATTTCTTTTATGACATTTATTTGTAGCAATTTTTGAGTTTTATGTAGATGTCCAATAATTGTAGGGTGACCAGATGTCCCGATTTTGTAGGGACAGTCCCGATATTTGGGGCTTTTTCTGTTATAGGCTCCTATTACCCTCAACCCCCATCCCGATTTTTCACACTTGCTGTCTGGTCAACCTAAATAATTGGGGGTGTTTGAGGCTTTCTCTTTGTACGTACTGTAATGAGTAATTATATCTCACATACGTTACTCCTGGCAGTAGTGCATACCGAGAGTGTAATCTCTTTGTAAAGTTCCACAGCGTGCTTTAACAGAGCACGTCTTCAAACAGCACTAGATAGACTTCAGTGTGCACAGGCAGGGTCTACATAGACCAATTCATGTGCCACAGGTTACTGTAGACAAGCTCTTAGGCCTGGTCCACACTAACCCCCCACTTCGAACTAAGATACGCAACTAAGTCGAAGTACCTTAGTTCGAACTTACCGCGGGTCCAGACGCGGCAGGCAGGCTCCCCCGTCGACTCCGCGTACTCCTCTCGCGGAGCAGGAGTACCGGCGTCGACGGCGAGCACTTCCGGGATCGATCCCAGAATATCGATTGCTTACTGCCGGACCCGGAGGTAAGTATAGACGTACCCTTAGATACTAATAAGCCTTTCTGGTGTTTTCCCAATGTTCATTGTAAAAACACTGGTTTCATTTTTTTGTGGGGGGGTGTTTCATTGGTGTTTATCAGTTAAAACAGAAAATCAGAAGCCCAAAGCATGTGTCGTTAATCTGTCAGGAGTTTAATACTCTCCTCCCCCACTGCAGTCAGGGCCTCTTGCAGGATTGAGCCCTGGCCGCTCACATAGGTTTGATCAGGAAAAGTACAGCATGTGCAATATTGAGACGGTGGGAGCTGGATGCGCTGTTCCATGGTTTCTCACATTCTCTTTCTTTGCGTGCGAGCAGTGTGCTATCTTTGGACACGTGCTGCATTGTTGTGTTTTGTGATGCAGGTTCTTTGGGGGAGCTGTTGCGAACCACAAAGGAACTTGTTCTCAGCCTTAATTTCTCTAACTGGAGTCAATACTTACTTAGGGCACAATTGCGTCCTGGGAACTGGGCACTGGTGTTTGGGTTGAGAAATCTGAAAGAGGTTACCTATGTGCCATTTGTGACCACTTCTGTTCCAGGACTGGTGTATATAGTGTAAATATAAAAAGTAACACTCATATACCCGGTTTCCACATCACTGATTCTCCTCCAACAGGAAGCTGACCTGCAAGGCCCTGACATTTGCTACCTCTTGTCAAAGGGGCCCCAAGGTTATTTTAGGCGAATTTTCGGGGACTTGACACAAAGGCACTGCTCTCCCTGCTGCATGTCTGCACTTGCACCCAGGGATAATTTTAACGTGACGCTTGTCTCAACAGGAACATGGACTGGATGACGTGGAGACGCTCATGAGGAGGCCAAAGTCTAAAGCAGAAGACAGACTCAAGCAGGTGCTGGAGGAGTTTGTAGCTGGATGCAGGTTAGTGAGTCTCTGCTTCCTTTGGTTTCTTTCTGAACTCTTTGTTTGCATTTCAGTGAATGTTCCCAGACACCACACTCTCCCCAGACCTTGCCCAGCCTGTTCTGCCCCAGTCACAGGTGTAGGCCAAAACCCATAACTTTTCAGTCACAGTTAGAGGTGGATCGAAATGTCCCAGAACTTGGGAGCAGATCACACCTAGCTCCAGAGCCAAACATTGTGGCGAAGGCCCATTACTAGTTATGAATTGCTATGCAGAGATAGGCACCTATCTCCTGAGAAGGGCGGGACTTTCCTCTCATCTGCATCTCCCATTGGTAGTTTAGGCAGCTCACTGCCTAGCTAGCTGGCGTATGGCAGTCTAAGGTGCCTGTCTCTCCCCAGTCATTCTACAGGGAGCCTAGGCAACTAGCTCAGGCTTTGTGGATCACAGCGTGATCCTGTGATTTTCTAGGCACTTGAAACCACAGGCGCCAACTCCATGGGTGCTCGGGGCTGGAGCACCCATGGGGGAAAATGGTGGGTGCTGAGCACCCATCAGCTCCCCCTCCAGTCCCCCAGTGTTTGCTGCCCATTGGCAGGTCCCATTGATTAAGCCTCGCCCTCCCTCCCCGCGTCTCTCGCCTGCCACGATCAGCTGTTTTGCGGCATGCAGGAGGCTTTGGGAGAGAGCGGGAGGAGCGAGGGCACGGCTTGCTGGGGGGTGGGGGCGGAACGGGGTGGGAAGAGGCGGGGGTGGAGCGGGGACCGGAAGAGGCAGAGTGGGGGTGGGGCCTGAGGCAGAGCCGAGGGTCAAGCACCCCCTGGCACATTGGAAGGTCGGCGCCTGTGCCTGAGAGTTAGGCACAATTTCCTGGGGAGCCCAAAGCTCTGCAGAGGATGCCTGAGCAGTGACCAAAGCATGCCTGTGTGCTCCGCAGAGCCAGCAGCAATCAGAGGAAGGGTGTTATACTGCAAGAGACTGTGTGGTTCCTCTGCTGCTTTGCACGCTACACTGAAGCACAATGGTGCAGGCCCCTCCTCGAGCGAAGGGCTCTACAGTTTAGGAAGAAAGCCATCCAGATAGTAAGGCTGGTCAATAAAGACAAGAAAGGAGGGGAAGAGAGGGAAGGAAAGGGAAGAGGGGGGATGGAAGCAGGGGTGGCTCCAGGCACCAGTGCAGCAAGCGCGTGCCTTTCAGTGGCATGCCTGCGGGCAGGGCCGGCTTTAGGCCAATTCCCCCGATTCCCCAGAATTGGGCCCCGCGCCCAGCCAGAGCGCGGCAAGCCCGCGGCCCCCCTCCCCTGGCCGGAGCTCCAAAGCCCCGCGGTCCCGCTCCCCGGGCCGGAGCTCCAAAGCCCCGCGGCCCCGCTCCCCGGGCCAGAGCTCCAAAGCCCCGCGGCCCCGCTCCCCCGGCCGGAGCTCCAAAGCCCCGCGGCCCCGCTCCCCGGGCCAGAGCTCCAAAGCCCCGCGGCCCCCCTCCCCTGGCCGGAGCTCCAAAGCCCCGCGGCCCCCCTCCCCGGGCCGGAGCTCCAAAGCCCCGCGGCCCCCCTCCCCGGGCCGGAGCTCCAAAGCCCCGCGGCCCTGCTCCCCGGGCCGGAGCTCCAAAGCCCCGCGGCCCCCCTCCCCTGGCTGGAGCTCCAAAGCCCCGCGGCCCCGCTCCCCGGGCCGGAGCTCCAAAGCCCCACGGCCCCGCTCCCCGAGCTGGAGCTCCAAAGCCCTGCGGCCCCCCTCCCCTGGCCGGAGCTCCAAAGCCCCGCGGCCCCGCTCCCCGGGCCGGAGCTCCAAAGCCCCGCGGCCCCGCTCCCCGGGCCGGAGCTCCAAAGCCCCGCGGCCCCGCTCTCCTGGCCGGAGCTCCAAAGCCCCGCGGCCCCGCTCTCCTGGCCGGAGCTCCAAAGCCCCGCGGCCCCGCTCTCCTGGCCGGAGCTCCAAAGCCCCGCGGCCCCGCTCCAAAGCCCCACGGCCCCCCTCCCCGGGCCAGAGCTCCAAAGCCCCGCGGCCCCGCTTCCCGGGCCGGAGCTCCAAAGCCCCGCGGCCCCGCTCCCCCGGCCGGAGCTCCAAAGCCCCGTGGCCCCGCTCTCCTGGCCGGAGCTCCAAAGCCCCGCGGCCCCGCTCTCCTGGCCGGAGCTCCAAAGCCCCGCGGCCCCGCTCTCCTGGCCGGAGCTCCAAAGCCCCGCGGCCCCGCTCCAAAGCCCCACGGCCCCCCTCCCCGGGCCGGAGCTCCAAAGCCCCGCGGCCCCGCTTCCCGGGCCGGAGCTCCAAAGCCCCGCGGCCCCGCTCCCCCGGCCGGAGCTCCAAAGCCCCGTGGCCCCGCTCCCCCGGCCGGAGCTCCAAAGCCCCGTGGCCCCGCTCCCCCGGTCGGAGCTCCAAAGCCCCGTGGCCCCGCTCTCCTGGCCGGAGCTCCAAAGCCTCGTGGCCCCGCTCTCCTGGCCGGAGCTCCAAAGCCCCGCGGCCCCGCTCCCCTGGCCGGAGCTCCAAAGCCTCGCGGCCCCGCTCTCCTGGCCAGAGTTCCAAAGCCCCACGGCCCCCCTCCCCCGGTCGGAGCTCCAAAGCCCTGCGGCTCCGCTTTCCTGGCCGGAGCTCCAAAGCCCCGCGGCCCCACTCCCCCGGCCGGAGCTCCAAAGCCCCGCGGCCCCGCTCTCCCGGCCGGAGCTCCAAAGCCCCGCGGCCCCGCTTCCCGGGCTGGAGCTCCAAAGCCCCGCGGCCCCCGCTGTCCCGGCCGGAGCTCCAAAGCCCCGCGGCCCCGCTGTCCTGGCCGGAGCTCCAAAGCCCCGCGGCCCCGCTCCCCCGGCCGGAGCTCCAAAGCCCCGTGGCCCCGCTGTCCCGGCCGGATCCCAGCAAGCCCCGTGGCCCCCCTCCCCGGCCGGAGCTCCAAAGCCCCGCGGCCCCGCTCCCCCGGCCGGAGCTCCAAAGCCCCGTGGCCCCGCTGTCCCGGCCGGAGCCCAGCAAGCCCCGTGGCCCCGCTCCCCGGCCGGAGCTCCAAAGCCCCGTGGCCCCGCTGTCCCGGCCGGAGCCCAGCAAGCCCCGTGGCCCCCCTCCCCGGCCGGAGCATGGCAATCCAAAGTGCCGCCGAAGACTCGGAGCGCTGCCCGGTGAGTATAAGCCCCACGAATCGGGCCCCGCACTTGCTAAAGCCGGCCCTGCCTGCGGGAGGTCCACCGATCCCGTGGCTTCGGCGGCAATTCAGCAGCGGGGACCTCCAGCAGGCATGTCGCCGAATCCGCGTGACCAGCGGACCGCTCGCAGGCGCGCCACCGAAAGCTGCCTGCCTGCCGTGCTTGGGGCTGCAAAAAACATAGAGCTGCCCCTGGATGGAAGCCAAGAAGAGGCAGGAGAGATTGAGTGAGCTCATACAGGGCACCCCGCTCCCAGGAAGCACAGGGGGGAGCAGGCTGCAGTTCCAGAGCTGGTGTTAATGGGTTGCTGGTCGGTTTGCCACAGCAAGCGGAATGTAGCTTCAGGTGCTACGCCAGCCACTCTCTGCTTTGATAACTGCCTTTGTGCTTCCCCTCCCTTTCTGCTTGGAAAGACCCACGCGGACAGGAGGGAGACTGAAGCTGACTAAGGTCCCATTCAGGGTGACTGCTCAGTGGGGCAGGGGCCTGTTGTGGGGCTAGAGCCTAATTTACTATGAAGGGGACACACGAGGTCCTGCCTAATGCACAGCTCAAATGCAGCTAAGGGCTGTTGGTGGCTGGAGAAGGAAAAGCAGTTCAGAGAGAGGAGGGATGTTAGTGGTTTCCCTTGAAATCCATTAGGTTCATGTTTTCGGAGCCGTGCCCTGCCTGAGGGATGTGGAGAGCGTGGTCCTGGCTCAGGGCTCACGGGGTCTCTCTAATCACAGGCAGTATTCACTGAATGCTGAGAAAAAAATGATGTCACGTCCAAACAACCTCGACAGATGTCGGCTGAAATCCCTGACACACAACATTGTAAGTGGGGTAGGGTCTGTGGGGTTGAGGGAGGGAGGGGCTTTGGGTGGTCACTGGCTCTGAGAGGAGTTTGGGGAGGGGGACAAGGTGGAATTGCCATCATGGGAGATGTGTAGTGCCGGTTCTGAAGGAACTGTATGTGTCTGAATGGCCATTGTTATGTGCCCATCACCGCAGCCTCCGTCCTGCTGCTCCTGCAGCCGGAGTCTCGGGGCAGTTCTGCACAGGTGCGTGGGTCTGCCCACCTGGAGCGCCCTTGAGACTGATGGGGCTTGGCTGTCTGGAACAGCTTGCAGGATCGAGACCTTAGCCAGTAAAACTGAGCTACTGCCTGTCTGCCGGAGGCCGTCTCTTTACCTGCCCAACTCCAGATAATCCCTGAGTAACCTGGTAAGCCTCACACTGTGCCCTGAAGGGCGGCCACCTTGCAGAGAGGGTTGGTTCTAATGCTAAAGGCTCTCTGTGACCGTAGCTAATAGTCTGTGGGTACTGCCCCGCCACCCTCCCCTCACTCACTAGGAGCAGGTGTCCATCTCCCCACGGATCCTGTCCTGGGTAGGGGCTGGCCCCTGATGCTTCAGAGGAAGTTGTCAGGCTCCCCACAAGGGGCAGTTCTGCAGTAAGCAGCCCCAGAGGCAGTTTGTTCTGTGGTTGGTTTGTGCCCCGAAGTCCGGTACTGATTTTATCCTAGCCCTTGTGACTCACACACTTAAACATCTGGGTCCTGTGTGTCCTAGCTTGGGGCAGTGCCTGGGTCCCAGCCCAGATTCCACAGGGCTCTGGAATCAGCCCCTGGAAAGGCCCCTGAAAGGGGAGCCAGGGCAGCTCCTGAAGCTCAGGTGGAACAGGCTCACCGAGGGCTGCTCCGCCACAAAGAAACAGTTGGAGTCCAGTGCAGGGTATGGCTGGGCCGTGTGGGGCTGGGTTCCCCCGCGTGGCTCAGTGACGGACTCCGTGTAGGACTGTGGCTGGGCTTGTGGGACTGGGTTCGCAGGTGTGGCTGGGCCATGTGGGGCCGGGTTTCCCTGCGCGGCTCAGTGACAGGCTCAGTGTGGGTGTGTGGCTGGACCGTGTGGGGTAGGGCTCCCGGGTGCGGCTCAGCGACAGGCTCTCTGTGGAGGTGTGGCTGGGCCGTGTGGGGCCGGGTTCCCGGGTGTGGCTCAGCGACGGGCTCAGTGTGGGGGTGTGGCTGGGCCGTGTGGGGCCGGGTTTCCCTGCGCGGCTCAGTGACAGGCTCAGTGTGGGTGTGTGGCTGGACCGTGTGGGGCAGGGCTCCCGGGTGCGGTTCAGCGACAGGCTCTCTGTGGGGGTGTGGCTGGGCCGTGTGGGGCCGGGTTCCTGGGCGTGGCTCAGCGACAGGCTCTGTGAGGCGGTGTGGCTGGGCCATGTGGGGCCGGGTTCCTGGGCATGGCTCAGCGACAGGCTCTGTGTGGGGGTGTGGCTGGGCCGTGTGGGGCTGGGTTCTCGGGCGCGGGTCAGCGACAGGCTCTGTGTGGGGGTGTGGCTGGGCCGTGTGGGGCCGGGTTCCTGGGCATGGCTCAGCGACAGGCTCTGTGTGGGGGTGTGGCTGGGCCGTGTGGGGCAGGGTTCCCGGGTGCGGCTCAGCAACGGGCTCAGTGTGGGGGTGTGGCTGGGCCATGTGGGGCAGGGTTCCTGGCTGCGGCTCAGCGACGGGCTCAGTGTGGGGGTGTGGCTGGGCTGTGTGGGGCTGGGTTCCCGGGCGTGGCTCAGCGACAGGCTCTGTGTGGGGGTGTGGCTGGGCCATGTGGGGCTGGGTTCTCAGCGACAGGCTCTGTGTGGGGGTGTGGCTGGGCCATGTGGGGCCGGGTTCTCGGGTGCGGCTCAGCGACAGGCTCAGTGTTGCTGATAAATTGCTATAAGTTGTTGGTGACGTTAATTTCGAGGGGACCCGTCCCCACTCCGTGGCTGCTGCTCTCCCCTGCCCGCTGGGAGCCTTGGGGGCGGTGAGAGCTGTGCTGGAGATGGACGTACAGGCTTGGGTCCACCCCGCTGAGTACAACTCCTCAGACAGGCCTAGATGTGATCACCTGACCTCGGGATGCTGGTGTCTCCGGCGTTCTCGGTGGGCGTCAGGCGCGCTGCAGACCTGTGACCGGTGTGCTTTGTGTTCAGATCCTGTATGCGAAGCAGGGGCTCCGTGTGAGGAGGCGGCTGATTCGAGCCAACGTGAAGGAGAAAGTGAATGACACAAAGAGAATCCTAGGAAAGCTGCGCTCCCTGGCTAAAGAGGTACGATGTGCGCTGTCCGGGACCCCGGGCACCCCCCACTTCTGGACAGGCAGGCGAAGGGGGCCAGGCCCCCACTAGCTGGGCGAGTGGAGACTAGGCTCTCCTTCTCCCCCACCCCCGTGGATGGGCGGGGGCTGGGCTCCCTCTTTCCCAGTTGGGAGGGTGGGGGCTGGGCTCTCTCCCTCTCGCTAGGCAGGTGGCCTTCCTACTCTGAATTATTTTTTCCTATTGTAAACACTCCTGTGAGCTTGGGGTCAGTGCCAGCGAGAGCCAAGTGGCTGAGGCCGTGCCTACTCCCATGAGTAGCTGGACCCTCACCCGGCTTGGGAAGTGTGTAGAGAATGTTAGATTGTATTATGCTGCTGAGCCACTAGGTGGCACCATGTCACAGCCCTTATTGACGCTCCCAACATTCCTGGCAGTGCATTAGTGTCTTAAGGTGAACACATCCCTAGTGCACCTCTGGGGGTAGGAAGCTCTGTGGCCTGTCCACATCTGGCACAAGAGCCTGACATGCTAGTAGCAGCCCTGCAACCTGCTCTGTCCAAGGTGTACGTGATAGAAGATGATAGAATACATGGTTCTAAGTGATTGAGAAATAGTGGATTTGCTGTGATTTGTGAGCAGAACCTAATGATCCCCACCCTATATGTGACATCGCTGCTTTCTGTCCCTGCCTGGCCTGGCCTGACACACAGCCAAATCCCAGCCATTTGGCAGCAGCGCGCTTGAACGGGGAGACAATCTCCAGTTCTGCTGTCTCAGGGTCTCTCCCCAGGAGGATCCGTGTTGAGCACATTCTGTGAATTCTGAGCTTTCATTTAAAACAATTCTGTTTCTTTTTCTGTAGCAGAAATTTGGGCCTTTCTATATTCAAAGTTTCCTCACAATTAGTTTTAATCAGTTTACAAAACTAATTCATTAAACCGGTGAAAACATAGTGTGGATACTCTTAATTGGATTAAAACCAGATCTGCCTCGATGTAGGTCTTAACTGAGGCTTGGTCTACACTTGCCCCCCAAGTCGAAGTAAGGTACGCAAATTCAGCTACGTGAATAACGTAGCTGAATTCGACATACCTTACTTCGAACTTACCGCGGTTCAGACGGGGTCCACACGCGGCAGGCAGGCTCCCCGTCGACTCCGCGGTACTCCTCTCGCCGAGCTGGAGTACCGCAGTCGACGGCGAGCACTTCCTGGTTCGATTTATCGCGTCCAGACCAGACGCGATAAATCGAACCCGGAACTTCGATCCCCAGCCGCCGAACTAGCGGCTGGGTGTAGACGTACCCTGATTCTTTACTGAATTAAGCTAAATTCATATAAACTAGGCTTAATTTGGGTTGTGTGTGTCCCCGGTGGGTATTGCATGGGTTTAACTCACTTGGTTTGGAATCGCACCTTCAGTGAGATGGATGCAGCTTTGAACACAGACAAGGCCTACCTCTTCGCAATGTTAACTAATGAGATGCTGCCCTGTTAATCCAGCCAGTAGAGAGCTGTTCCCAGCCAGCAATAAGACAAAGGCAGGAATTTACCTCCCCTCTTTCCTTATCTCAATGAGATGTGAACTTCAGCACCTGTCAAAGCCATCTAAGTGCTAGCATCAAGCACTACAAACATACTCATTTCTTAAAACCGATGTAATTATTTCTGTGCCAGTTTGTGTGTGGACACTAATTTCAGAATAAAAGGGGCTAAAGTCAATTTAGCTAAAATTGGTAACAAAACGTTAGCAAAAGGGACTTTAGGCGCTTTTATTCTGAAATTAGTGTCCACACACAAACCAGCACCAAAATAATTACATCGGTTTTAATTCACACATTTTTCATTGTTTCATGCAAGGTTGTGCATAGACCACACCGCTGAGGCAACCCTTTAATTGTCTTTAAAGTGTCCATGGAGGAAAGAACTAGTGTGTCCTTCTTGTGTTTCCCTTTGAGGAGTGAAAAAACCTGGAAGATTTTTTTTGAAAGGTTGTGGTTTTTATGTTAGAATTGTCCATCTCATCTATATTTGCCAGGGGACTTGCTGGCTGGCAGGAGAACTATAAAAGGCTGGAACCTGAGCAATTAAGAGGGGAAGAGGTTTTTTAGTTAGTGTTTAAAAAAAGCCTCTCTTCTTTGTTTGTCTCCATAGTTGCCCTGGTGCCCCACTCTGTGCCTGTGCCATACATTTACAGTACAATTTTGCACTGCGGCAACGGCACAGGACACATTGTCTTAATGTAACCTTTCTGCTGGGTGGTGTCAGCAGCAACAACAAGGGCCAGGTTCAATATCTAGGGGTTCCTCTTAACATTGCAGAACAGAACCGGCTCGAGCCCCGACCCCGAAATCTGGGAAAATTAAACACCACCCCTGGGCACCTCTGAAAGACAATACTTCCCCACTTACAAGCACTGAGTCTGTGTATAACAACCCCCCCCCCCACACACACACATTCATTTAGGAAAACATTGCAACAATAATTCAAAAGCACGTAAACTATAAGTAAACACCCACCCCACAGTACGTCGGGCAATGTCCCTTGCCTCAGTTTCCCACCTTGTGCAATGAAAGTCTGATGGACAAAAGTCCCTTTAACACGCCACTCCCCTTTCCCTCCGCTGCACACAGTTGGGGTGTGTTCGTGTGGGTTTGTCTCCCACCTGTCAAGGGAGGGCCATTGAGCAATACCTCTTGCTGCTGCTGCTGTCCCTGCTGCTCACTACCGCTGTTATCTCTGCCGCTGCTTGCTGGTACCGCCACAGTGCCATGTTCTGAGGTTCCACTGCTTAGCCCAGCTACTGGTGCTGCCTCTGCTTTGTCTTTCACTGCAACTCTGGCCCCACACCAGGTCTCAGGCTCAGCCCCTAGACATGCTCATCAGTGATGTCAGCTGTACTAACACTGAACAGAAACAAGGCTTCTCAATTGAGTCTGATCAACTCCATTTTTAAACACTGGAGAGAAAATGTTTCAAGTGGTCTCTAGGATGCTTTAAACAGAGTGTGGAACACCTGTTCTCACCCCCCTCTAACTTTCACTTGGCGTTGGCACCCCTACCCTGCTTAGCGAGCAGGGACGGCTCTAGGTTTTTTGCCGCCCCAAGCAAAAAAATTTTTGGCTGCCCCCCGTTCCAGCCCTGGGCTCCTTGCCACACCCCCCTGCCGCCCCAACCCTGGGCTCTCCCCCACCACCCGCACCCCCTGCCCTGGGCTCTCCCCCCCGACCCGCACCCCCCTGCCGCCCCAGCCCTGGGCTCTCCCCCCCCCCCCCCGCCCTGCACCCTCCTTCCGCCGCAGCCCTGGGTCACTGGTAACTCGCTCCCAGGGCGGGTCATTCAGCAGGAATTTTGGGTGTGCTCAGAACACAGACAGGATTGGTTCCCATATGGTTACGGAACTGCAGTAAAGTGGAACAATTTTCAGCTTGTGTGACTGGAGGATATCTGGATGCATATTATAAGACTGTCCTACATAAATGAGTAAAAGTTGAGGTGCCTTTATTATTCTTTTGTTCCACTCTTTCTTTCTATGGGGAATTTGCCAATGCAATATCACTGTCTTCCTTTTAAACAAACAAACAAACAAACAAACAAACAAACAAACAAGGCAATGGCTGTTGAAAATAGCAATTCCAGTCCTAATAATCACTGGGAAGCATTTCTTGCTCAATTTTATCCTATTTTTTCTACAGCAAGTTACAGTGGATCAGTATATTTGATTTGGGAGAAATGAAGTAACAGCTGCCCGAATTGAGCTTGAGCACTCCTGAATTTTGAGGTGTTCAAATCTGGAAGGCAGGTGCTGGGGGGGCGGGGGGGGGCGCTGTGGCTCCGCAGGGGAGCACGGCAGCATGTATGCAGCAGCGTGTCTGGCGCTGCGCGAAGCCAGACACGCTGGTCTGAGTGGCACGCTAAGGGGGCTGGGGGGTTGGAGAAGGGGTAGGGGGTTCCGGGGGGCAGTCAAGGGACAGGGAGAAGGGGGGGTTAGATGGGTCAGGGGTTCGGGGGGGGCAGTCAGGGGACAGGCAGCAGTTGGATAGGCATGGGAGTCCCAGGGGTTTGTCAGGGGACAGGTAGGGGGTGGGGTCCTAGGGGAGAACTTGGGGGGGTGTCTCAGGAGGGGGCAGTTGGGGACACGGAGAAGGGAGGCTTAGATAGGGGGTGGGGTCTCAGGAGGGGGCAATCAGGGGACAAGGACCAGTGGGGCTTAGATAGGGGGTGGGGTCCTGGGGGGCAGTTGGGGCAGGGGTCCCAGGAGGGGGTGATCAGGGGACAGGGAGCAGGGGGATTGGATGGGTTGGGGTTTCTGTGGGGGGCAGTCGGAGGGAGTGGATGGTGGCAGGATGGGGCTACCCTCCCCGTGGAGTGTCCTATTTTTTGAATGTTAAAATATGATATCCCTACCCTTCCCAATGCAGCTCTCCATTCAAAGCAGGCTGTAGAATGAGGTCTCAGCTTCCTCACTCCCTCCCCCTCTTTCCTGTTGGTAGTGGCCAAGGGAATGCTGGGAAATGTAGTTCTTTCCCTGCTCCAGGGCTGGCTCTATAGGCAGGGAGCTAACCAAGGAACTACAGCTCCCAGGGCCCCCTGTTGGTTCTCAGCTCCCATGCTGGATCCCTGCCGCCCCTGCAAATGGGCTGCCCCAAGCATGTGCTTGCTTTGCTGGTGCCTAGAGCTGTCCCTGTTAGCGAGGGATGTTCAAGTTAGGGTGCTCCCTTCAGTCAGGGCAGGCTAAGTACCTGCCTGTTGGTACTAAGTACCTAAGTACCTGCCTGTTGCTCCTACAATAAGGACTACCCCTGCATTTTAACCCAAAACAGCCCAAACGGATCACTTTGGCAAAGCTCTGACTGCTGAACACCTAGGCAGAGTGGATGTGTCTGTGCAAATACCGTCTGCTCCTGAAGTCTTTTCTCCCAGTTCATCACTAGATGGCAGAGGAGAGCTCATCTGACCCTGGCTCACATTAATATAGACATGCCTTCCGTCAGAAACACCTGGGAGAAAAGATTCAACGCCCCATTCATCTGAGGGCTCAGTCCACAGCTCTGGTCTTCCCAGGAGTCTGTCAGTGAGAACGGAGAAGGCTGGATATTCCAGATATTTTTAATGAAAAAACAAGCAGCAAAGCAAGAAATATACGACCCCATGCAAAAATCTTTGCAGGTCACCTTTAAAAACTGCCGGGAAATCAAATGCAAAAACTTAAGTTAGGATACACATTTTAAATGTCAAAGTGAAGTTCACTAATCAACATTATCTTTGTATCTTGTATATTGCACTTACTAAGAGAAATCAAATGTATTACGCAATCAAGATTTCCAAAAAATGTCACCTAAAGTTAGGCCCCTAAAGCCACAGTTAAGCTCCTAGTAAGTGACTTGATTTTCAAAAGTGCCAAGCACTCAGCAGAGTGGGAGTTTTGCCATTAACTTTGGTGGAAGCAGGATTGGATCATTTGTATTCCCTCATGGGGACATTCTCTCGGAGACTCTGCATTGTCAATCTCTTCCAGCCCCAGTGCACGCTCCCCGATGTCCTACTCTGGATGTTCAGCAATAATAAGCGAGTGGCATACACAAGAATTCCTGCACAAAATGTCCTCTACTCTGTAGTGGAAGAGGAGAAAGGCAAGGACTGTGCAAAGATCCAGACCGTCTTTTTAAAGGTAGAGTTTATGTGAAAAACCTAACCATATTCCTGCTTCTTTCACTCCATGTTGGTCTCCCTTCCTTCCCCAGCTCTAATTATTGGTTCTGTATCTGAGAAAGAATTTGTAAGACTAGTAAAAGCCAAGCAGTCTAATTGCATAGTGAGAATACTGCTCATTTCTATACCAGGTCCAAACAAGTGAGCTCCTGGACTGGGTAAAGACTAACTTGACTTCTCCTCTCACAGAGTGGTTGTTTTCATTTAGAAAAAAACCCAGCACAAAGCATTTGGAACATTTTGACATGGGAACATTTCATCATTTGCAGAACAGAATGTTTTGGTTTTTGTTTAGAAACTACTTCATTTCAAAATTTCTTTAATATTATAAAAAAGGTAAAATCAGAAGGAAATGTTTTGATTTTATGGAAACAAAATATTTTGATTTTGAAGCACATTTTTTTTTTAATTTTGTTTCCTGTGAAATTTTGAAAGTTTTGGTTTCCTTCTGGAACATAACATTTTTTTTGAGATTGTGGAATTTCCCAAGAGACAGAAAATTTGGTCCCCGCCCAGCTGCCCATCATACCCACGTGTAAAGCTGCAGGCACAGTGATGGTGCACTGCTAATCACCGGCGTGTGATATAGTCACTGCTGGTCTGATGGCCTGTGGGTCTGGATGGGAAGTGAAACTAACATTCTGCACTCCAAGGTCCCAGGGTCACGCACCGGAGAGATCTTTGCGAAACTAGAGATCTATATGTGGCTGGGGGTGACCAAGTACGTGAAGAACAGCACTGCAGAACTGCCCGAGGAGTTCAAGCCCGTCTACGAGAGTGGCCAGCAGACAGCGCGGCTCCCATCGCACATGCCGCCCAGCCGGCTCAGCAGGGACGGTGAGCACAAGCTGCCCTGATTGCACTGGTTACTCTACAGTCCCACTGGAGGCTAAAGTGAAAACAAATGAGAGAGCGGTGAGCCGAGCGAGTCCTGTCTGGGCACCTGGATGTGGGCTTTGCCAAGAGCCTTTTTGGCTTGTGGGAACGTGTGTTTGCCACAGCAGCATTTAGAGTGCTGCCGTCTCCTTCTGTACAGATGGCATAGACCTGCTAGTGTGGAGGGCAGAGAGAGCACGGCACCTCAGCCTGCCATAGACAACCTGTGTCCCTAGGGCAGTGGTTCTCAACCTATTTGCCATTGTGGGCCTCATCCAATGCTACCTCTATGGCCCTGAGGATGTCACATGGGCCACAGCTGTGTGCTGATTGGGCCGTAAGTGGCCCATGGGCTGCGGGTTGAGAACCACTGCTCTAGGGTTTAAAGTTCTGGCAGAATGTCACAGGGACCCCCCCAGCGAGAAAGGGGCACTGTGACTTCATAAGCTACTGGAGAGTCACTGACTGGGCTCCGATTTCTAGGGTGTGTGACCTGCTCAAGATCTGTCCAGTAATTCATTGGCTTTGCTGTGATGCAGCTCTGAGGGGCTCATGTTCATTACAAATCACTCCAAAATTAACCCCCCAAAGACTTGTTGTCACTGGGGACAAATAAAGGGAGGAGAGAGGGGGTGGGGGGTGGCCACCTCCGAGGGCCACCCCCTCTCCCTCTGGGTCTGCCTAGAAACTCTCTCCCAAGAGTGCTAAGGGCATAACTACTCTGATCTCATAGCAGCCCAGTGATTTCTGCTTTTTCTTGCCAGACTTCAGTTACTTCCAGCTGCGAGCTCACTTGTACCAGGCTCGGGGGATCCTGCCTGCTGACGACAATGGCCTTTCAGACCCATTTGCAAGAGTGGTGTTTTCGACTCAGTGCCAGACCACCAGGGTAAGGTCTCTCTGGTCCCACTGCAGCCCATCTCCCTTACCTCAGGAAACACACCTGTGGACCAAGTCAGTCACTGCTTGCAGTGTTGGAAGCTGGCATCCCCGGAGGAGACTTGACTCCAGCTGTGGAGACATTTTCATGCCCTCTGAGTGTTGGGATTTTTCTCTGAGACTTTCTACACTCTGTTCCCAAGGAATTAGCTCAAATCCGGATTTGTCACTGAGGGCTTTTTCTCGGCATACAGCAGTCCTGTGCTGAGAGGATGGGTGTAGGGGTTTGCCAAAGCACACAAAAATCAATCGGATTGTACACACATTCTAAACCAAAGTGACTCATGCACATTCCATGTTACATTGTATCACACTTTGTAATTGGGTTACTAATTTTGGTAACCAATCCCTGTACAGATCATGAACTGTCCGCAAGCTGCTAGTAAGCAAAGCTGTAGATTATCACCCGTCATTCTTCTTACTCTTTCTTTATCTACTAGCAACAGGCTATTTACAAGGCCACTTGTGAAGCTGTGGTTTGTCCACTGTTAATCTCTGTTTCCTTTCATTGTTCGTGCCAGGCCTGCACTGGGCAGTGTGAATATTTAAGGAATCTTTGGTGACAACAGTTGTATCTGAGGGAAACTGGCTAATGCCCAGATCAGCGCCCAGAATTCTCTCATCTCCTGCTCTTGAAGGCATTGGCCATGCACACACTGCACTGAGTGGTGTGCGCGTGTGTGTATTTGTGTGTGCTCCATAGTGCCTCTCACCCTGCTTTGGGGAAGGAATGTCTGCAGCCTCCCCCTCCCCCTTTCCACTGCTTCCTTAAAGGGCCATTGTAAGTATGAACTTGACTGAATTCAAGAGACTCTGATGAGCTCTATTAACCCTGATCGCTCTCCACGCAGACCTTGGAGGAAACCCTGAGCCCGTTGTGGAATGAGCTACTTTTATATGATCAGCTGATTATTGATGGGAGGAGAGAGGATTTGAAGACCGAGACCCCAGTTGTTGTCATCAATATCTTTGACCATAATAAATTTGTAAGTATAACAGAATGACCCTGGCCCTCTATGTCCATAAGCTCAGTGTGTGCAGGAGTCTGGGGAAAGCTGAGGGAATATCTCTCCAGATACAGGATGTCACATGGACGACTGCACCAATTTGCTCTGCCTCCGCTCCTGTGCTTGGATCTTACCTATACTGGCAGCTCAAAGCTGCAGAGAGGTTGGAGCTGCCAGGAGTGGCTCCCTGGGAAAGGCTTTGACAAGCTTTCTGTTGTCATTCTGCTCTGGTGGTGCCAAACAGTGGAGTCGTGTGTGTGATGAGGGAAGCCTGCCGAGCTGGCGCTGGCCTGGGGAAGTGAGGTGCTCTTAGAGGAGAGGATGGTTCACATGCAAACACTGAGCTGGATTCTGGTTTGCAGTCTGGAAAGCAGCCAGACCTGCCAAGCTGCGAAATCCACTGTATGGCAGAGTTCTAAGTCAGTGCCCAGACAGGCCACTGCACTCCCCCAGCTCAGCCCATGCACAGGAGATGTGGCAGGGGCTTGCTGTGGTCCAGAGTCCCAAAGGCAGAAGTCAGAGCAGGTCTGTAACAGTCTTACCTCACCCAGTGTCAGCCCCCCGACTGCCTCAGCTTCCTCCTTCCTTAGTCAAACCACCTCATCTGGTGCTTTAAAGTTACTCCTCCATCAGGGGCCTGCTTTATTGACCTAACGAGAGCAGTTTAACTCCGAGCTAGACTCTCAGCCACCTGCCCCAGGCTCACCAGCTCACTAGGCCCAGCTTGGGTGCCACAGTCCATTTGGTTCCTCCAGGCTCATAATTCCCTTGGAAGGTTTTTGCTGTTGCGGCTCACTGCAGGTAGCTGTAGCCAGGCCTCTCCCTCTGGCTGGTAGGGACAGCCTCTTTCCCAGCCCTCAGCGACCCTTGTATCAGGTCCGGCCCAGGCCTTCCAGTTCCCAGCCCCGATCTCCCATCTCTGAGAGAACAGGCCCCCTCACACGTAGCCCTGCCCTGGCTACCATCACACGATCCCCGGTCGCCTGGCCCAAGCCCGAACCCATTACATGGGCACCCCACTTAGGGGGATCACTGGACACAGGTGGGGCTGATCCCAGCCCCCCTTACAGGCCCAGCCCTCCCTGTGACAAGCTCTGAGCATGCTCTAACCTGGGCTGCGGTCGGCTGATGCAGACCTGCCCTGCTATCTGGTTTGGTGCAGCCGAGAATCTGGGCTATTTTTCACTTACAGACCCAAGTGGAGGTGTTGCAGTCTATTCGTAACACACTGAATGTGACCATCAAACTGAACCACAGCATTATCATGCTCATATGTGTTTCCCAGCATTCGTAGCTGCCTCCACTGGTGCCAAAGCCCAGCTGTCCCCACCCAGCTGCCAAAACCTCCTGGAGAGCTTGACGCAGTGCAGTTATGTGTCTTCACTACTGAGTGCAGCAGCACAATGAAAACTGAAAATGTGCAGGCCTTGTAAAATAAACTGAACTGAATATCAAATTCAATCATATCACAGTCCCCAAAAACTGTTAACATAATGGTGTTAGGGTTGCGAAGTCCAGCTCTTGAAAGCTAGGAAATGCCAGAACTGGCAACCTGCATTTTGATATGGTCTTTCATTACATGATCACCTACTGTCTTTTTCACAGGACCTTTGCGTCATGCAGTGCACAGGATGGACGGTGCTCAGGGGATGAGTCGGGGTGTGTAGCAAAGGAGGCTGTTGTCTGTAGGCCTTGCCTCATTCACACTAGAAGTTGAAAGGTGTATAGGAATGAGGCAGTGGATTGTAGGAAGAAAGTCTGGTCGTGTGGCTAAGGCTGTTGAATGGAGAATTGGATTCCATCCTTGTCTTTTCCACTGTCTCTGTGTGATGTTGGTAAAGTCACGACACCACAGTTTTGGCAGGTGGCCACTGTGTGTTCCTCGTTTTGAGGGTGTCCAGCTTGAGACACTTGAGGCTCGATATGCAGAAGTGCTGAGCACTCACAGCTGCAGCTGAACTCATTGGGGGAAGTGGATGCTCGGCACCTCTGGAAGTAAGGAAGTGTGGCTGAATGAATGAGCAAAGGGCTGGGCGTCAGGTTGCCCTGAGTTCTGGTCTTGGTTCTGCCACTGATTCTCTGTGTGGCCTTGGCAAGTCACTTTGTCTTCCTGGCTCAGTTTCCCAACTGTAAAATTGGCCACACACTGAATAATGAGGATAGAAAGAAACACTGAACAGGTTCCTGAGCACTGTCCAGCGTGTGCTCGGAACAGGACATGGGGCATGTGGAAAAAATAGCATGTGATCACAGAACAGAAGCCTGTCTAATAATAATGCAAACACACAAGGGGACTGAATTATGGTGGCCAATTCTATCATTTCCTAACTTTTGAGGGCTGGACTTTGCAACTTAAATACCCTTAATTTAACATTTTTTGTATGTAATAATATACATAGATGCATGCATTGTCTTACACACACTGCTTTAATTCTCAATAGTAGTCATAGGTTTTATTATTTACAGACCACCCTAGATATACAGATAGTTTACAAGCAAGGAGACAAGGCCCATACTGTAAATAACTTGAAGTCTAACTCCGGTAGATACAGGGCATGCAATGATTGTTGAAATGCAGGAAGGCACGGCTGCATTGTCAGTGAGAGGAAGGAGTTTGTTGCCTTGTTCTGTATTGCACCCATTTCTGTGGTATCTGGTTACATTTTCCACAGTTCAGATTGGGCCATTAGCATTACACTTAAGAAGAGCCGATCCCTATGCTCTCCTGAAGCCCTCACCTATAAAGATGAGAAGAGGAAGACTGGGCTGGTCAGCTGAGTGCCCAGGGTTTTATGGTTCTGTCAGTGGAAAGCCCAGGAAGGGAGATGTGGTTTGATCCCTTTCTGAACGTGATCCCAGTCCTGAGTGCCCTGTCGTGGGCTCCCTGCAGCAGTGCATGGCGGTCAGCGACGGAGAGAGAGTCTTTCCGGTGACTTTGCAGAACGTACACCTGGTGGGGATTCAGCCCGTTCTGGCATGTTGTACTGGGGCCTGATACGCCGTGAGAATGCTGAGGCTGTATCCAATGGCGGCTCCTTCTTCTCTGTAGGGTTCTCCAGTATTTCTTGGCCGCGCCTTTGCTACTCCACAGGTGAAGCTGGTGGATGAACCATACTGCAAAC
This sequence comes from Emys orbicularis, assembly GCF_028017835.1. Lineage (NCBI taxonomy): Eukaryota > Metazoa > Chordata > Testudines > Emydidae > Emys > Emys orbicularis. Next base: position 32,939,182 of record NC_088694.1, on the reverse strand, counting down.
CTGCCCTGCAGTTTTTTGACATTTACAAAGGAGCCAGAGCAGCAGGGGAATTAATTGCTACCTTTGAGCTGATCGAGCTGGATTACAGCGGCTACTTGGAGGTAACTGGCTTGTCTGGGGTAGCAGTGTGGTAAGGGGTGCATGGCAGCTCGTTCCAGCTGCTCCTGCTATCTCGACTTGGCAGATTAACACCTGGAGCATGATGCTGGGCTCCCTGCACTAGCCACATCCTCAAGCAGAGAGGAGCACTCCCATCGCGGGCGGGCCCCCAGTACCAATGGGCAGCAGTGAAGGAGGAGGACAAAGCTGGAGATGGGCGAGATGGGTGGGTAGGTGGGTGAGGGGATGTTGTGGGGCAGGAGAGACAAGCGCCTTAATTTCTGTGTGGCCTGGCCATTTCCATCTGTCCAGCCTTCAGTGCCCAAAGACGTGGAACCCAAGGAGCCAGACTTCCTGGAGGACCCCCATTCTGGACGCTTCATTATCCCAGAGGGAATCCGGCCCATCCTCAAAGAATTCCGCATAGAGGTGCCGTGGCTTTCAGTAGAGTTCTGAGCAGAGTGTCCTCTGACTGGTACCAATGCCGTGACTTTATGGCAGGGGGTTGGGGAAGGGACTGACACAATGCCTGGGACTCAAACATGTCTGTGCTGCCTCCTCACACCAGGGACTGTCGCAGGCCAGAAGTGAGTGTGGCTTGGAACTGGGGCGACATCTACCCACCAGCCCTATCACATTTCAGGGTGCAATCCAGGCACCACCTGCACTGCAACCTGGGGTGCCTCACAATGCTTTGCTGCTGTATCTCCCACCCTGGGCCCATCACAAACAGCCAGAGAGCATGCAGGTCATGTCCTGAGTGTCTGCGATAGCAGCAGCCTGCCAGCCACACTCCACCAGCCTTGGTTTCCACTTGCTGGGTGACCCCAACACACTTCCAGTCCTGGACTTTCCCCAAATGTATGTTCTGCACTGTCCAGCCCTCTCCTCGGCAGTCCAGATATTGGAGGTCCCTTGAACCTTGTAAGGGGTCAGTGTACAACAGTTTGCTTCCTTAACTGCAGTTACCAAACAATTTAGTTTAAACACACTACTGGATTAGTTTTGATTAAAGAAGACTAGAACAAGTTTATTTAACTACACGGAGAGAGATTTTAAGTGAGTACAAGTATAAGGCATGGAAGTCAGAAATGTTTACAAAAGACATAAAGATAAAGCGCTTTCTAGTAACTAAAATTTAACAAATAGACTTGGTTCAAGGTGAAATCCTTACCACATGTTCCCAGCATGAGGGCTGGCCAAATTCTGAGGTCAGAACCGCTCCCAAAGTCCAAAGGCTGGTTCCTTGATCTTCCCAGGTGAAAGAGAGAGAGAGAAACCCTACCAGGGGTGTTTTTGCCCCTCCCTTCCATACTCCAGTCACCCTTTGCAATGCATTTTCCTGAGCATCACTAGATAACGTTCCTTCCAGCTGTGAGGATGGAGACACGGGGGTCTCATGGGGAAAGAGCTTCCATGTTGTTTGTTAAAATGCACATCGATTTGTTCCTGCCCCCCTTCGCTGCCAAAGACTGGCCATGTGACCAGTGATGGTCAATCAACTTTGACGACACCTGGCTAGAGGTGTCAGCTTGTCCTTTGTCTTCAAGAAACTTGTTAACTCCTCCCCAGGCTTGTCTGGTGAACGCATGTCAGTCACAACTTTAACTTTACAAGTCATGTTGCTATATGCGTTTCACTGGTTTATTATTGACCAGTGAGTTATTAGTTTTCAAATGCTATCTCACAAGGCGTATTTTGTACAAAGACAATCCCAGTGGTGTGTAGGGTGTGTATACAGGAGTGCGTTGGGTCACAAGCCCCCATTACATCCAGCATCTCACATGGAAAGTGCCCCATGCGGTTTGATTAACTCCCGATCAGACTGAACAGAGGAGCCTGGCTGTGAGACAGCGCATTGGCTCTCGCTCATCTGCCCCCAAAGTGCTCTGCTGAGTCTGCCCACCTCCACACCGGCACATTCATCTGCTGTTGATGAAGTTTCTAGTGTTTTCCTCCTGGGAGCATCTGGGTGGGTGAGGAGCAGCCCTCACTCCTCCTGTGTTGGAAAGAGGGGTCCGAGTGCCAGGGACGTGGGAAGGGTTAGCAATGGGGCGAGGAGCTGGTGGTGATGCTGGTTACCTGTGGGGGTGAGGGACAGTCTGGCAGCTGGACAGGGTGTGGTGAGATGAGCACTGGGATTAGGTGGGTGGATTGGGGGTGATTGTCACTCTTGGGGGTGAGGGATTGGCGGCTGGGAAGGCGTGTGTGAAGAGTGCTGAGTGCCTAGAGCAGCTGACGCGCTTGACTCCTGCTGTTCAGATCCTGTTCTGGGGCCTGCGAGACTTGAAGCGGGTGAACCTGTTTGAGGTAGATCAGCCCCAGGTGATCATCGAATGTGCTGGGAAGAAAGTGGAATCGGAAGTGGTCGTGTCATACAAAGAGAACCCCAACTTCAACGAGCTGGTCAAATACATCAACGTGGTAAGCAGGGAGCAGTGCTCACTGCCAGGGCCCGGGCTGCAATGCTGACTCCCCACCCCCGCTAGCTCTGGGGCAGGGGCTTAGCGAGGAGGGGAGAGGCAGAGTTTCCAAGGCCCGTGTTTCTGGAGAATGGGCACATACCTGCAGACTGGGTTCAGCCCCAGCTGCGTTCCCCCGCCGGGGAACTGGGGCCCGTTAAAGACTAGCTGCTGATGGGAAAGAACGCTCCATGGCATGAATCCATTCAGCCAGCATCAGGGACTGCCTGCCAGCAGTATGTGCCAGGGGCTGCCTGCTGGCCAGGCATGGGCAGGGCTCTAGTTCAGAACTGAGGAGCTGGGTCCCAGCACTGACTGGCGCTGTCAGGATCTACCTGCATAGGGAGCATCAGGGCCGCTGTGCTAGGGGCTCACCCGGGTGCAGCTGGTTGGAGCGCAGCCCTTATCTGCCAGCTGGACACATGGGTGAGCTATAAGCCAGGCTCTGAGCTGTCTGCAGGACCCTCCCCTGCAGCCCTGGTGACAGTGTGAGAGGCTCTTTTGCAGGAGCTCCCGGAGCAGGTGTACCTGCACCCACCCCTAAGCATCTTTGTGGTGGAGCAGCGAGCTTTTGGGCGCACCGTGCTGGTGGGGACCCACGTGGTGTCCCATATCATGAAATTCTCTCCTAGAGAGCTGGAGGAGCTGGAGGAGGGGCCAGAAAATCCGCCCAAAGGTGAGTTTCCTGGTTTGAACTGTGCTACACACCCCCGCACATGGCAGGGTGGCACGAGGCTTTCCACTGCCAAGTGCTGCGGGGGGGAGAGGGACTGTCCCGGCATGCAGCACAACTAAGTGCAGCGTTTTCTGCAAGGCTGGCATGTCCCCATTGTCCCTCCCTCACCGGGGCAGTGCAGCAGAGGTGCGATTAGACACCCCTCGGCTAACCCAGGCAGGGCAAGCTGGGGCGGAATTCAGGTCTGATGGTCTCCAGTGTCTTGCTGTGAGGCTGTGGACTCTCTGTGGTGCTGCATGAAGGGGCTGCTGACTGAATTCCTGCAGGGGTAACTCCTCACCCCCTCAGACAAGGCCATTAACCTGTGCTGGGGCTCAGCGAAGTCCCCTTTGGGGCTAGGGATCATGTGGTGGTGTGAAGCAGAGAGGCTTCCTCCTGTGCTCTCCGGCATCTCCCAGGCACACACACAACATGGAAGCTATTGAAACGAGAGGTATTCAGAAAAACCAGTGCCACACAGCTACTGGGGATGAAGTACAGCATGGGGTGGGGAGTAATGTCACGCAGAGTTACACGGTGCAGTGGGGGGTTACGCAGGCCTGTGGGGGCAGGGTCACGCAGGGTGACACGGTGCGGTGGGGGGTTATGCAGGCCTGTGGGAGAAGGGTCACACAGGGTGACACGGTGCGGTGGGGGGTTATGCAGGCCCGTGGGGGCAGGGTCACGCAGGGTGACACGGTGCGGTGGGGGTTACGCAGGCCCGTGGGAGCAGGGTCACACAAGGTGACACTGTGCGGTGGGGGGTTATGCAGGCCCGTGGGGGCAGGGTCACGCAGGGTGACACGGTGCGGTGGGGGGTTATGCAGGCCCGTGGGGGCAGGGTCACGCAGGGTGACACGGTGCGGTGGGGGGTTACGCAGGCCCGTGGGGGCAGGGTCACGCAGGGTGATACGGTGCGGTGGGGGGTTATGCAGGCCCGTGGGGGCAGGGTCATGCACGGTGACATGGTGCGGTGGGGGGTTATGCAGGCCCGTGGGGGCAGGGTCACACAGGGTGACACGGTGCAGTGGGGGGTTATGCAGGCCCATGGGGGCAGGGTCACGCAGGGTGACACGGTGCGGTGGGGGTTATGCAGGCCTGTGGGGGCAGGGTCACACAGAGTAACACGGTGTGGTGGAAGGCCCCTGCAGCTTCACGACGACGCCTTTCTGGTGTAAAATTTCAGACTGAAAGTGGGTGAGGTAATGTAGGTAACTTGGGGATTACAGGAATGGCGTCCCTTGCAGTGAGGTGCACCTGAGAGGTACGTCTGTGCCCTTGGCTCAGCGGCCATTTGTAATTGGTAATGAGACCTTGGAAGATTAGACAATGAATGAATGATCTTCCTGTTGGAATACATAGTCTCCATCTTTCTCACTCAGCACGGAAAGCCTCTGCTCGACCCAACATCTCCCAGACTGTGATCAACATTGGCCTGACTGCTAGCGACATGGGCAGCAAAGCAAACCCCCTGAATCTGGTGAAGGTGAGTGCGGTGTCATGTTGACAGTAACCTTCACGTTACTATTTGAATGGAAATGCTGCTTGCCCGAAGTACCCTCTATGGCTTTGACTTGGATCCTATCCCTAGGTTGTACCCAAGAATAGTAACAGTTCAGAAGTGACAGTCACCTTCCCTGTTTCAGTGTCGCCTAGCAGATCATATGGCAGCATAATTCACTTTCCAGAATAAGCCTGATTTTGATTGACTGCCCCTCTAATTTCCTCACTCACCCCCGCGTCGTTTCTGCGTGAAATGGCACTTGTCTGCACTCTAGAGAGAGACTACGTGGGGAGGAGATGTTGAGGTTAATCCGATGAGGGGTTTCTGGGATATGAGACGTGGAAAAAATTAGTTGTATTTCACTTTCTGAAAAATTCTTCTAGTGTTTATAAAGTCGTAAATGCCATCTCATTAATGGCTAAGTCTGGAAACTTCTGAGCTGGTCATTCAGTTGCCCTGGATGAGAGTTACCGCAGACAAGCATGGGTGCAACATTTCAGAATCATTTCTGACAGATTTGTATACATCTGAGCACTCAGTCAGATTCCAGCAGAGTTTCTGAGCTTCCCTGGGTGTTATAAGAATTGGCTCGGAAGATGCAGCCTGTGGAAGCTATAAACTCCATCACCATTACCAGTCTGAATCCGGCAGGTCACAGGCTCCCATAGCTGAACTCGATTTCATCAAGCAGGCTAAATACTCCACTGTGGAGTGTTTTATTTGACAATGTGATTTTCACTGACTCACATATTTCACTTCCCATCACACCGATAATTCTTGCAGAGTATAGTTTCTGTATCAGAAGAGAATCTACACCATGTTCCTACATGTCAGATTAGAGATGCCAAACCAGCGCCCTCGAGCCAAACCCCTCTACATTCAGGTGCGAGGAGGGGCAGGGGCTTGCAATCTGAACTCAGTCAGATCCCAATCAGAATTGTACAGCTCTGGCCCATATCTAGTTAAGACTTAAATAACTTTTCACAAGCTTATCAGTATGTTAAAACAATGCCACTGGAAGGTTTTAATTATAATAAAACAAAAGCTGTTGGAAAACCTAGAAATTCAATGCTAAGATTCAGGTTGAAAAAGCAATCCATTGAAGTCAGGAAATTCATAGTTGACTTCCACAAACAGCTTTTGCTCTGACCCATATGAATAGCAACCTTCTGCCTATCCACCAGCAGTCTCCCTGCCCCATCTCTTACAACCATGCGGCACCGTGACCTCTGTCACATTCCAATACAAACCAGGGTGCCTGAACTACCAAACTGGAACTACTGGAATGACGTCAGGATTGGAGTTACATTGTTATTTATAGAGCACCAAAAGTAAACAAGGTGCTTTAGAGACAAGGGATTTTGGCCCTGCTTTGTACTGAAAATGTCATCAACTACCATACTGTAGAAATCCCCTTCATACACGGCTCTAGGACCCCAAACACAGACCCCCCCTTTATTTCAACAAAAACTGCACTGACATGTATCCTCCATTCTGCCACATCCACCCTTCAAGCTGCATCTTGGGCTTGGCTCAGCTGGGAGAACGCATCCTGTTAGAACACACCTTGACTAACACAATGTGTCAGACTGTGTAGATTAGACTTGTGTGTCAAATTGTGTTAGCTGATTGTGGGTTACCAGTTAGTTAACCTTTGTTCTAACTAGATGGCTTTTCCCACTTTAGACAAGCCCCCTGACTGGCCCTTCCAAATATTTGTAACTCTCTGATGTGACTCAGTTGCTGCCCCCTAATGAACAAGAGCACAGGGTCAGAGTTAAGGGTGTTTGGACAACTTTGCCATTGCATTTCCTGATTTTCACACTCTTGTTTCAGTAATGACAGCATCCCCGTAAACAAACATTCCTTCCATTGTAGAATTTCTAACCTCGCCGAGACTTTTGATCATAGTATTTGGAATCACTTCTAGGGCATCTCACTTCCAATGGGCTGGAGCAATCCAGACCAGTGAGGGGTTGTGTCACTGCCTGTCCTGGAACCCTGAATGCCTTAAAATTCTCGGCTGCTGTAGCTCCCTTGTTTGGATGCTCCCAGCCAGCATACAAGCATGCTTTGAGTGTCTGTGTGACAAGTCATCCTGGACCAGCAGCTCTGACTCCAGCAGCCTGCTTGCTACACCACAGCCACACTCTGGCCACCACAAGCCTTGGTTACACCTGGCAAGGTGACCCCTACTCCCACCGTCCTGAATTTTCCCCAAATCACGTGTTCTTCTTCGAGTGATGGTTCTTATTGTATTCCACTGTGGGTTCTGCATGCGCAGCATGCCTCCAGAGTCGGTGTAGTGTCTGTGGTCCATGCATGCACCCTGGCTCGCCTCGTGCTTCCAACTGAGGTGATAAATGGTGGGGTGGTCTGACCGCCTCTTCAGTTCCTTCTCAGCACCACATGGTCTGGGTTGGAACCTCCAGTGTCCTCATCTCTGATGTCATTCTAAATAAACAGTTGTAAATCATTTTATTAATTCTTCGAGTGATTACTCATGTTGATTCCAAGTAGGTGTGTGCGCGCCGCATGCACAGTCATTGGAAGGTTTTTCCCCTAGCGATACCCATTCGGTTGACTAAGGAGCCCCCTGGAGTGGCGCCTTCATGGAGGTGTATGTAGATCCCTGCCAACCTGCCGCCTCTTCAGTTCCTTCTTATCGCCAGTGATGGTCGTTGGAGCAGCTTCTCTCTTGCGAACAGCAAGCAATCCCGTAGTGGACTTTCATTCAATGTTACCTGTAAATAGTTAAAATCTTATAGTCAGTTAGTGTAAATAGTATAGTTAGTTTAGATAAGTTTCAGTTGGGAGTCCCCCACCTCTCTCGTTTCTCCTCCCGGGGACTGGGGCATGTCTCGGTCTCAGGGTTTCAAGCCGTGCGGGTCCTGCCTGAAGCCTATGCCAAAGGGAGACCCACACGACTCCGGTCTGAAGTGCCTGGGAGAGTCACACCAACCAGACAAGTGCAAAAACTGCAAAGGCTTCAGACCAAGGGCCAAAAAAGAGAGGGACTTTAGGCTGAAACTGCTCCTTATGGAGTCAGCCCTTTGTCCCCAGCCAGCCCAGGTGGCGTCCAACCCCAAGCCCGGCACTTTGGTGCGGAGTGCACCAGCCTCGGTAAGGGTCGCCATGGCGCCAAGAAAGGACTCAGGCTCCAGGGACCCCCAGCACAAGGGCTCCAGGGACTTCCCCAGTGCCAAAGACCTCCTCCGGTGCAAGTGCCTGTCACTGCTCCCATTCGCCAGTGCCACACAAGAAGAAGAAGACAGACAGAGGGGGCTCTCCCACTAAAGTAGTGGAGCAAGCAGGCACCAGCGGGGTGTGTCCCACATCAGGACACCCAGCTCTGACTCTGCCGACACCGTTGACTCCAGCCTCGCGGGGAGGTCTGTCGAGTCTGGTTCTCGTGGATTTCCCGGTAATGGAGCAGGAGTGTTGGGAGGAGGACATAGATCTTCCTTCCACACTGGACACCTTTGAGGCAGCTAGGGACCTCATAACGATGATGGTGCAGTCCCTGGCACCGGCACCGCAGAGAGGCACTGTGCCCTCAAGAGGCAAGCCAACAATGATGCAGCAATGCTCGCCCTCACCTTCAGCTGAGGGACTTGTAGCCTTTTATTTTAAGTGAATTTTGTAATGTGGTGTTACACCACCGTGGGCTCGACTCTGGTGGCTACAGTTTCAAGCTTAACAGAGTGAAAGCTACCTCTGCTACTTGCTTCAGATCTAGAGTCTCTAGAGACACATAAAGTCCAAGGGTAATGGCCACACAGACATTCACATGTACAAGGTCTAGTCTGTTTGACAAGTTTTATTCAAGTTACAATTAAAGTTATGAATACTCAAGCATATAGGTATTCTATACAGACCTATGCACAAGTTATACTCACATCCTTAACAATAATGTTAGGGACTGATGGGTCTCTCATGGATTGATCATCAGTAGAGGGATGGTTCCTGCTGGAATTTTCCATAGGGAGCTCAATTTTCCTGCTCTGGGCACCCTCGCTTTATAATGCGATTCTGTGTATACCTACATTCTGTGCATGTCCATAAAAGTGTCAGCCCTCTTTTTTCCTTATTGGTCTGATGTCCCCTAGAAACTTAAGGGACCTCGATTTCTACAGGTTTTGTAGACTCTCTTTATTCTCATTAGCATTGATGCACAACCTATACCCTGTGGTTAAGGCACATGTTGGAGACAGATGCGACTTTACAGCATTTTTATGATTTAAAATTAATCTTCTGACTAATTTTTCGCAATATTGCCACTTGGTACCTCTTTTCCCATAATCGTAGGGCATCGGGTTAGTCTTCGGTCACTTACTTAAGTCAGCATTTCTTAGCTCCAAGGCCTGAAATAGCTAAGCTAAAAGCTTGCAGGCCTCAGCCTACAGGCCTGGCATTTCAACCTTACTTACTTAGTTACCTAATACATGTTTATTCCCTCTACATACTGATCAATCTTATACTTCTATAATCCTACAATTTAACTCTATTTAGCATACAATGATTATATATAACATAACCTGTTAGTTAATCATAACCACACAATAAATGAACAATGAACTAAAATTATTGGTTATAGGCTGCTGTCGGAGCACTGGCTCTGCCTTCCTGATTCTGTGCCTCTGTCTCAACCAAGGAGCAGGTTAGACCAGCCTGGAGGGTGCTCTAGCTTCCATCTGCTGACAACAGTCCACAGCGGCCACCTGCCAGCTGGGAATAGCTAGAGCACAGTTGTGGGTCAGAGGTTCCTGGGGACTCCCTGATGCTAGATGTATCCCCAGCAAGGGAGTTAGGGCTGGATGCCATCCCCACAGCACTAAGGACAGAGCAGGTCAGAGAGCCTGGCCCAAGGTGCTCTTTAGCTAGCTGTCTCCTTGTGACTTGGGGTTTGTGTTTGTAAATGACGTGATCGGGAAGAGCATCACTTTCACTTAGCAGCCTTAGCTGTCTGAAGGGAAGGTTTTGTTGATTGAATATTAATGTGAAAGAGTACACTGGGGAATGAATGGTACATCCATAAAGGGCCTGTCCTAGAAAGGTCTAATCCTCTGTCCCCCATGTGGAGATAGCCTTCATCCATGGTCAGCCTGCGTAGCACCTGGAGGGCTCTCATGTAAGGCAGGTGTACCTGCCTTAATGGAATCTCTTCTGCATAGCTCCTGCCTGTTTGCTATCCTCCTGCACTTGCCGAGAGAGCCAGGAGCTCTGGCATAGCTAATACCTTGGGTTGTCTTTCTGGTGGGAATAGTGCAGCTTTGGTAGAAATGCACAAAACCTGAGCCACAGGTAGCCATGTGTTGTGGTCTTTGTGAAAGCTGAGCCCCTGGGGTGGTGCGGGACAAAGCCTCTCTAATATCAGGCACCAATACAGTCCACTATATATGACTCACAGAAACCCATGCTTGGCCCTTTCCTGATTCTCAGCCCTTTGCTGTGTGTTCTTAGGCTCCTCTGAAGAAAATTCCTATCAATAAACTCATAAAGAAAGAGGATGAGTTTGAGGAGGAAAAGCCAGAGTTGGAAGAACTGGATTGGTGGTCTAAGTACTATGAGTCCTTAAAGGAAATGAGCAACCAGGTAATGGTCTGTCACTTCCTTTGTCCCTTATTGCCGCAAGATCAATGGGAATTAAATATCGCAGTACTTGGGTGGATCCGGCCCCTCAGCTCTGGCATTTCATTGCTGGTTTGCGTAGGCAGCTCCCTGCTCAGTATGCTGACTGCTGACAATCCCCTACTCACCCAGTGGGCACCTAGGTCAGGGCTGAGAGTTCGGCTGGGTGGCAGGGTGCCCAGGGGTTGGTGCTGTAGTACTGAGAGAATTTGGCCCGAAGTGCCTATGTCACTTCTGAAAATGGGATTTGGGCTCAAAAGTCATGTGGGGGAGAAGGGAGGGGAGGACGGGGTGGGGGGATGTTACACATGGCTTCACTTATCCTGGACAGTCGCATTGCAGTAATGGGGATCTTACTGCTCCTTCCAAGCCATCCTCCAATCGGCCCCGAGAGAATAGGAAGTGTCCCAGAGGTTCTTTTTCTACAGCCTGTCTCGTTGTTGACTGGGCAGCTTTGGCTAATGAGCTGAACCCAGCAGCATGTAACTACAGTGCTGTGTAGTCCTGATCCCAGCTGTGCGCCCCCACAATAGTATTAATCAATCTAGTAATACCAGCATAGGTGCCGATTCTGTGGGTGCTCCGGGGCTGGAGCACCATGGGGAAAAATTAGTGGGTGCTCTGCACCCACCGACAGCCAAGCTCCCCTCCCCCTGCCCCATCTCCTCCTCCGCCTCCTCCCCTGAGCACGCTGCATCCCTGCTCCCCCGCCTACTTCCCAGCACTTCCTGCCCGCCTGCCACCAAACAGCTGTTTGTCTGCTCCGGGAGGGAGGGGGTGGAGGGGGAACGTGGCGTGCTCAGGGGAGGAGGTGGGGAAGAGGTGGGGCCGGGGTGGGGATTTGGGGGAGGAGTCAGAATAGGGGCAGGGAGGGGGTGGAGTTGGGGCGGGGACTTTGGAGAAGTGGTTGGAATGGGGGCAGGGAAGGGGTGGGAGGGGTGGGGCCTCATGGAAGGGTGGAGTCGGGGCGGGGCTGGGGGCAGAATGGGGTCGAGCACCCACCAGCGGGAGCAGAAGTCGGCGCCTATGTATGCCAGGTAATAATGTGATAAGGGGAGGGGCTACTCTGGCATGAAATGGGCTAGGAGCATTTGCCGGCTGAGCAACGCAGTAACGGGTGTGTGTTTCAGTGCAATAGTGACGAGGAGGACGGGGACAACGATGACCCGAATGAGGCAGGTGAGTTCTTGGACCAGCCAGGCACACACGGGGTTTGCTGGCATTCCCAAATCCCGACCTGACGTCAGATGACACCGCACATGCTGGTGCTATAGTTCAGCCAGCTGTTCAATTGGCAGCAGAGTGCAGACCCCAAGCTGATAGCACAGGAGGCTAGTGAGATTGCTGCTGGGCCGTTTCCCTGGCGCACACAGATTGTGCCCCTCGGTCTGATAAAATAGCGATTTCATCAACAGATCTCCGACTGCTTCAGAATCTGATTTTTGTTTTACTATACCCAAGCCCTGACACAGGCCCTCCCCTGCCCCTTTCCTACTCTTGCGCCAGACACACCATTTGTACAGTAGGCGAATAGTTCTGCTTTCTGTACCAAGTCCTCAGTGACTTTCTGTCATCTCTGTTGCTGGCCTCTGTGCTCTGCAAATGCCCCATGTTCTTCCAGGAAGCTAAATAGTGGAAATGCTTGTCGAGGACAGTTCTTACAAGACATTGATTGTCATGTTGCACAATGATATTTTATCATGTTTTCAAACGACTGTCTGAAAGCCAAAGCTATTGCTGAGATGATGTCACGGAGTGACATACAAATCAGAGAGAAAAATACCTTGTTTGGAGAAGCCAGGACATTTCATGATTTCGTTAATGCCCTTTGTAGATGGAGGGAACTTAAATGTGGACTCTTTTGATGTGGAAGCGGAAAATGGAGTGATAGTTGAAGCCGAGCCAGTGAGGCCCAAAAGGAAACTCATAGCTACACTGCAGGTAAGTCTCCGAGGGTGACTGATCTGCTCTGTCTCAGCTTATTCCCTCCTGCTCCTTCTTCTTCACTGTCCTGCCAGCTGTGACAGCACAGATCCTAAAGGGGCAAAGCTAATCAGAATGCTGACACTCAGCCCTACCATCTGTTCACATGCACTGATCCGGCTCGGTGCTGAGTGCCCTCATCTCCCTTGGACACTGTCCGAAATGCCATAGAACCACGGCGGGAATGGGGGAAATCATCCTTAGATCGCATTGACTCTTTCCTTCCCTTTGGGGAGACTGAGCTGGAAGGAAAGAGCCTAAATAACTTGCAGTTTATTTCAGATCTACAACTCAGAGCTGGAAAACGAGTTTGATAATTTTGAAGACTGGCTGTATATCTTTCCGCTTCATCGGGGGAAGGCGAATGAGGATGAGGATGGAAATGAGGATGAGAACTTTGTGGGGAAGTATAAGGTACTGTGTCATTTGAGTGCCATTCATGTTGTGCGTGAAATAAAAAATGACAGCAGTGCATGAAAGAGGGGAAAGCAATTAGCAGCATAAGAACATTTTGGAACATTTTTATCCGTTTATTCTTCACTAAGAAAGAATTGGGACACTAAATTCCTTCATTATAGTGTGTAGTCAGGAGGAATGCCTTGTAGTATAAAGGCTCCTGCATGAAATTCTCATGGCAGATCTGCGTTGTAGAAGTTTCATGCCATTCCTTGGGCACCATGGAACCGAAACAAGCAGTAGCCACTAGGGCAGTGGTCCCCAAACTGTGGGGCGTGCCCCCCACAGAGGAACGTTTGGGGGGGGGCATGCGGTGGAGTCAGGGCCAGTCCCCACAGGGGGTGGGGAGGGAGTCCCACATAGTTCTGCTCTGCCCCCAGAGCAGTTCCGGTCCCAGCCACAGCTCCACTCTGTCCCCAGCCACAGCTGCAATCCACCCAGCCCAGATCCGGCCCCAGCCCCAGCTCCACTCTGCCCCCTGCTCCATCCCCAGCCCAGCCACAGCCCCAGCTCCGCTCTGCCTCCTGCTCCGCCCCCAGGCCAGCTCTGCCCTCATTCACCTTCAGCCCAAGCTTCTCGGCTGAGCGAGCTGTGCAGTAGTGGAGTGGGGGCGCAGACAGATTCCGTTACTGATAAGGGGGCGGGGGTGACAGGAAGAGTTTGGGTACCACTGTGCTACTAGGGGATGCATGTGTCTTAACCACAGACAACAGTGGCTCTGCCCACCTCCCCAGTGTCTCAGAGCTCACAAAACCGCCTCTCCCTGACATTTGGGGCCTGCCAGCTTTAGTTTAAGGTCTGTTTGAGGTATTATTTAGCTGTATTTAGTGCTCTGTTACTGCTGAGTGTTTATTGTCTGTCACTGGTGAAATTTAGCCTGGATGGTGCCGCCCTAAAGACAGCTTAAATAATGTGCATCTCTCAGTATCAAGGTAGTTGGAGGGGAGGGAATGGGTCTGCTGTGTCGTGTTGACACCCAGGGCTATGAATTAGCAGGTAATCCTCAATGCTGGCCTGTGTGGACGTATGTTCTGTTACACTCCTCCCTCTGATTGTTTGTTACACTTGTGTCACTAGTCTTTAGATGGGAAGCTCTCTGGGATAGGGACTCTGTACAGGTCTTGGCTGGCACCTCTGTGTGCTACCATGACACATAATTAGTTATAATTCGTACTATTACTTTGAAAGTCCTTCTTTCAGCGGAGGCCTTTTCCACTCACCCATGGTCTCCTGAAGTGTCCGCTCCTGAGACTGACTTCAGAGGAATGGTTAGGAGAGGTAACTGTGAATAGCCTGGCTCCCTGCCCTCCTCTGCAGCCAGCCCCAGGTTGTCATGAGCTGGAGGTAAGTTCCCTGCAGACTAGCCTGTCTCTTAGGAAAGAAGATCAAATCTGCTGAGCTGAGTGTGTGGGGGAGGCCCTGACCGTCTCTTTGGGAACATAGCACATTGTGTAGCGCTATCTTGAGAAGCCAGGGATTGTGTGGTCTGGCACAGGGCACAGACGGACACGTAATCTGCCAGTTTCAATTTGTCACAATTAAGGCGGTGCTACGGATCGAATACTGGGCATTGCAATTTGCTTGAAATATTTTCTGTAGCAGGGTATTGATCCCTACAATGTTGCTGTTCCTGTTCAATGTCTCCCCTGCAGGGTTCATTCTTCGTTTATCCTGCTGAGGAGGCAGGTACAGAGCACAAGATCTCACAGGGGGTTCCCAGAAACAGACCCATCAAGGTGCTTGTCCGAGTTTATATTGTTAAGGTAAGTGACTGCAGTGAGTCCTGGAGACCTTGTCCAGATCAGCAGCTAGAGAATCTCTGGCCAGCTCACAGCCTGTATTCATGGAGCCAGCAAAACTGGGATTGGAGAAGGCCTTGCTATTGGGTCCCAGCTAGTCGCTCCATTTCCAGCCAGCTGTTTGGGCCATGGCAGCATTGGTCCCCAGAGGATCTTTTCTAGAGCTTTGTCCAGTTTAGAGTCTAATGTCTGAAGTCCTGGGGTTTCCACCGTCTTCCCTTGGGAGACTACCTGCCCACTCCCGTACCTCCAAGGGGCACTGGAACTGCCGATGGGGCATTCCCCATGCTCTGCCTAGAGGCAGTACCTGAGAGATGACCTGGCAATTCTGTTCTCACTCTCTGGCTAAGGGCTTCCGTACGGATACATGACTAGTGAGTCCTTGAGAGATTCATCTGCTGCCTGTGACTGACAGGATCAGAGGTCTCAGTGCTCCGTCTCAGAAACTCCTCTGCTGCCCTGTGCCCTGCACTTGCTCTCACTTGGCCTGGGCGTCACGGCTGGGGCTGTGAATGGCAGCCCCAACACCTCCTGTCTTGTGTATTTTAGGCAACGAACCTGGCTCCGGCAGACCCCAATGGCAAGGCAGATCCCTATGTGGTGGTAACACTTGGGCAAGAGAAGAAGGACACAAAGGACCGCTACATCCCTAAGCAGCTCAATCCTGTGTTTGGAGAGTAAGGAGCAGGCTTTACCTCGGGTCAGGTTTAATGGGAACAGCCTCTTCCCTGGTGCATCTTGAAAAGGATGATGGCTGGGTCGCTGCACAGAGCCAACACTCTGGGCTCAATGTGACATCAGGGGTCCTTTCTCTGTCCACTGGAGACTCCATTACATTAGCCCGTCGGTCCCACACATCAGCAGCTCTGAGGGGCTCTGCCCAGGGCTCCTGTAGGTGCACTTGTCTGACTGGCCTTCCACTCATCTGGGCAGAACATCTGGGGTGTTGACTACAGGAGCACCCCTAAATTCCATACCTGATATACGGGCAAAGCAGCATAGGAGCCTCACCCCTCTAGAACCTACACTCAGGAGGGAACAGAGAGCAGGGAAACCCCTTCTTCCAGGGGGAAGAAAGGAGAGCCCCAGGCCTCTTTTCGAACAGCAAGAAATGGTGAGGAGAAAGGAGACCCCAGGCCCCTGGCAGCCAAAACCAGGGGAGCATTGCACATAGTGACAGTGCAGGAACATCTGTGTGTTTGTGACTCCAGTGGGGACACTCGCTGTGTTGCTGCTGCTGACTTAGGATCATGGGATTCGGAGCTTGGCCATGATTTATAGTGTCTGATCTCCAAGGGAATCCTTGGGGCAAACATTTAGAAATGGAGGGCAGAGTTCCACACACCCAAATGTGCTCCTGGATGTGCCCCCAGGTTTGCACACGCAGTCAGGGTGAATGTGGTGCAGATGGCTCACTGAATTGTACCCTGGGTGGAAAACTTAGCTTGAGTGGGGGGAGGTAACGGGAGGCCATTGTAACCCAGCAACCTATTATAACCCACTGTCATTGAAACACAGAGTAGAGTCACCGGAATGATGTACAATGAGCTGTTTGGAGTAAAAGGACCTGCAGATCAGGGCTGCCCGGCTCCTGCTGAGGTTACAGAACCAGGTGTGTCCAGCCCTGTGCATAGCAATGTGTTTGGAGCAGGGAATTAGACAGGAGAAGGTGCTGCCCCTTCTAGATATTTCCTTTCTGGCAGCTTGCTCAGGAGCTGGCGAGTTCTGTGGCGCAGGAAGACTCACCAGCACTGCGCCCGCAGACATGGGGTTCTGCCATCAGACCCGGGGCAGGGAGGGAAACATGCTTGATTTCCAGCATCTCTGCTGACCGAGCGTCTCTTTGCTTTGTATTCAGAGTTATGGAACTGAGCATATCCTTTCCGATGGAATCAGAACTCACTGTTTCAATATTTGACCATGATTTGGTTGGGTCTGATGACCTGATTGGGGAGACGAAGATTGACTTGGAGAACCGATTCTACAGCAAACACCGAGCTAACTGCGGAGTGGCCTCCCAGTATGACACGTACGTTCCAGACCACGGGGATGGCATATACGACTTTCTTTCATAAAATCATCCATGTTGAGGCTAGAAGGAACCCTTATGACCATTTAGCCTGACCTCCTGTATTACACTGGCCAGAGAGTTTCATCCAGTGTTTCCTGCATCCAGCCCATCACTTCTGGATGAACTCGAGCACTCTAGTTACATAGTATGGAGCCCTGCTGATGTTATGCTGGATGGTGCTGATGGCTGCTGTCAATCATAGACTTGGGTCATGTCTACACTAGCACTTATGTCAGCAAAAATTTTGTTGCTCAAGAGTGTGAAAAAAACCTCCCCCGCAAGCAACGTAAGTTTTGCTGGCAAAAGCACTTGTGTGCACAGCGCTGTGTCAGTGGGAGACACTCTCCGGCCAACTTAGCTACCGCCGCTCATTGAGCTGGTTTTATTATGTCAACAGGAGAGCTCTCTCCCGTCAGCATAACGCAGCTACATGAGCGATCTGACAGTAGCACGGCTGTATCGGTACAGCTGTGCTGCTGTAAGCTTGTAAGTGTATACATGGCTGAAGGTTAAAGCTTATGGGTGAGCTAAGCACCTTTTGTTCAGTGTAAATGGAGGGAGCAATTAAATGCTCCCTTGTGTAGTGACAGCTGAAACAATATAAGCCACTGCTCAAGGCACTGGCAGGATGGCAAGGCCTGAGAAGAAGTTATATGAGCTGTGGGGATTGACTGCAAATGCAGGGCCTGGGGCATGGGTGTGTGAGAGGCAGAAAGCCAGGAGGGAGTGAGAGAAGCTGTGGGGAGTGTGGCCCTGGGAGAAAGGGCAACAGGACTCTCTGGAGAGATTCTTGGTTCTTTGTCGAATAGATGAAGCCGTGTATTTCACTTAGGTGTTTGCATGCCCAGCGCACTGAAGCCAGAGAATTTTCCTAGCAGTACGTGGGGGGGGAGGGGGGGGGGAGAGAGGGGGGATTGTGCCTTGTGCTCATAGTCCCTTCTCTGGCTATATCAGGTGGCACCACCTTAATTCCGCTCTGTTCCTTCCTGCCTAGTGGAGTCTGCCAGAGGAGGCAGCTCTCACATCCCAGTATAAATATTATCTATCATGGCTACACCAGGAGAATTCTGTATGTCTGAACCTCCTCTCCCCTCCCCACAGAGATGGCTATAACATGTGGCGAGATGCTTTCAAGCCCACACAGATCTTGGAGAGTTTGTGCAAGAAGAGCTCTCTCCCCTCCGCAGAGTACAGGCGGGAGGAGGTCAAAGTGAACAACAAAATCTTCAAGGTCCCTCCTGAGGCTTTCCCTGAAGGTACCGTGTGTGTCTGGGGGGAGAGTTAACTCCGGGTGTTTTCAAGGGTGACCAGCTCTTGCCGTCTGTCAGCCCTTCAGCTGTGCAAGGCTCATGTATTGGGGTGCACGCTGAGCCCCCCTCTCCTCACTGACCGGACCAACCACTCAGCCACTGTTCGCACGTTCCGAGGAGCTCCAGTACATGTTCAGAGCTGCACCGACCACACAAGACAATGTGGCCCCTGAACCAAGGAGTTTACAGTTGAAGGGCTGATTGTGAACCCCTTACTCACTTGGTGAGCAGTCACTGATGTGAGTTTACCCACAAAATATGAGTAACTGCTCACTAATGTGAGCGGGGTTCATAATGTGGCCTCTAATTAGACAGAGAATGGAGTTATACCAAGTGGGAACGTGGCCCAGACTGTGCAGTCCAAACACAAATTCCTAGCTGGTGCTCGAGCCCCTGGACCAGCTGCCCTGCTGAGCGTCAGCCTGTCACGCAGGCCATGTGTGCTAGGTTTGGTTTGATTGTTTCTTTTAACACTCCCCCTGAGAGAGCTCTGCTTATTTTTCATTGAAGCTACAATGGACAGTCCCTGTATGCAGCTGTTTGACTAGCTGTCCATCATCGACACTGACAGTTCTCCTGACTGGGTTTTCTTTGTGCTTTTATTTTCCATTATCCTTCATCTCATTCAGGCTTATCTAGATTGTGCCTGAGCCATCTGTGCCTCATGCATGCCCCAGTCTCACTAACACATGGAGTAAGGCTAGATTTAGATGCATAGGCTGAGCTGAACATGCAGAGTTTGTATTATCAGCATATGGAAAACACCACATCCCACTTCTCCCAACACCACACATGCATGTGAAATGCAGCCTCCCATGAGAGTGTCCTGCTGGTCAGCAGAGATCTGGGTAGTTGAACTCCCCCAGAGGGCAGGGATCCTGCTTTGGGAGTTTGGGTTCCCCCACTTTTCCTGTTCTGGGGGCGGGGTAGCAGGTGCTCACTGTCATTTTCCCTTGTTTCTCTTTAGTCGGATCTTTACTCAAAAGATTTCTCCACCACACTCTGCCTTCTTCAAAAGCAGCTCCCTGGGACTTTTAACCACTTCTCCTCTACACAGCTCTCCCCTTCTTCTTCGTCCCATTCCGTTGTTCTGTATAGATGTTTGGTGTGCTCGGATGCTCCAGCCTTCTCCCTTACAGCTCTAGTAATCATTGTTGGCCACGTCTTTAGATCCTTCTGACTGGCTGTCTTGTGTTCTAGAGGCCTTTGTGAAAGACAAGAGAGAAATGGATGATGAGACTTGGTCAGCATATGATGAGCAGAAGGCTTTGTATGTCCTGCAGCACTGGGATGAGATGCCAGAGTACGGGTACAAACTGGTCCCGGAGCACGTGGAGATTCGGGGCCTTTACAACGCAGAGAACCCCGGGCTCGTGCAGGTGAGACGAACACGTTTATTCACACCGGAGTACCAGTGTGTTGTAAGTCTAGCAAAGCTCTTTGGGCCAGCTGGTCACACCCTTAGCCAGAACTTCACCGTCTCCTCCCTGGAGCTTTGTCCAGTCCAGCAGGAACTGTCCCAAGCAATGGAGTTCCCACCTTTGCCCTTGGCAAACTGTTCCACACTGGACTAGAGCTCATCAACAGCAAAGGTTTCCTGACATTCAGCTTCAGTTTCTCCCTCCATCTCTTGCATGTCTTGTCTACGTTTTCCTTTGCTCCGATTTGTCCGGCGACTCCTAGCTATACCCCCTGCAGCACCATGGGCAATTCCCCACCATATCTTGGGGTCACACCCTTCAATTGTTTGTCATTTTTCTGATAGTGAAGTGACCATCACTGAACTCAGTAAACCATTGCCTTCTCCTCAGAGTGCAGGGCTGTTCATCCTACGGACAGCAGCACACAGTACTTGGAGAGCAGTGTGGTCTAGTGAATAGGGCACCGGATTGGGAGTCAGAAGACCTGTATTTTATTCCTGGCTCTGCCACTGCTGCTGTGTGACCTTGGGCAAGTCACTTCCCCTCTCTCTGCCTCATTTCCCCCTCCCAGTCTTTGCCTGTCTTGTGTCTTTAGATTGCAAGCTCTTCAGGGCAGGGGCATCCTGGCACAGTGGGGCCCTGAGCTTGGCTGAAGCCTCTAGGCACTGCTGTAGTACAAATAATAATAAAAAACTATGGACCCAGCAATCAGTTAATAACTTATTGATAAAGTGCAGCCACTTCTGGGGCAGAACCTGGCAGCATTTTAAAGTGAGCAACAGCACTGCTCAGTGGCTTCAAGTAAGGAGCTGAAATTAGACAGAATGTAATGTAGAGAGGCATATGCCATAGATTTTAAGGCAAGAAGGAACCATTGTGCTCATTTAGTCTGACCTCCAGCATAGCACAGGCCAGAGAACCTCGCCAGGTGATTTCTGTTTGCTGTATCCAGCCCAGTAACTTGTGACTGAGCTAGAGTAGGTCATCTGGAGAGAGACATCCAGTCTTGAGTTAAAAACTTCAAGTGAGAGAGAACCTGCCACATCCCTGGGAAGTTGTCCCAGTGGTTAATTACCCTCACTGCTAAAAACTTCCACCTTATTTCCAGTCTGAATTGATCTTGTGTCAACTTCTAGCCGTTGGATCTTGTTCTGACTCTCTGCTAGACTGAAGAGCCCTCATCTATCAGCACTCTTCTCTTCATGTAGGTGTGTGTAGACCACCTTGTAACATTCTCTTTGCTGAGCTGAATACCTTGCACTCTGTTAGTCGCTCACTATATGGCAGGTTTTCCTGACCTCAAATCATTCTTGTAGCTTTTATCTGAACCCTCAAAGTTTTCAACATTCTTTTGGAAGTGTGGACACCAGAACTGTGCACAGTATTCCTGTAATGGTCTCACCAATGCCATTTAGAGAGGTAATGTGCACCTCTTTGTCCCTACTTTATTTCCCCTGTTTATAAATCAAAGGATTAAATTCATCCTCTCAGCCACATCATTGCACAGCGAGCTCCTGTTCAGATGGTTATCCGTAAGGACCTCTTCAGTCTCTCTCAGTCCCTGTTTTCCAGGATAAAGTCACTTATCTTGATAGTGTGGCCTGCATTCTTTGTTCCTCGATGAAGGACCTTATATTGGTTGTATTAAAATTAGGACTGTCAAGTGATTAAAAAAATTAATCACAATTAATTGCATGATTAATCGCACTGTTAAACAATAATAGGATACAGTTTATTTAAATATTTTCTACATTTTCAAATATATTGATTTCAATCACAACAGAATGCAAAGTGTAGAGTGCTCACTTTATATTTATTTTTGATTACAAGTATTTGCACTGTAAAAAAACAAAAGAAATAGTATTTTTCAATTCACCTAACACAAGTACTGTAGTGCAATCTCTTTATCACGGAATTGAACTTAAAAATGTAGAATGATGTAAAAAAAAACTGCATTCAAAAATAAAACAATGTAAAATTTTAGAGCCTGCAAGTCCACTCAGTCCTACTTCTTGTTCAGCCAATTGCTCAGACAACCAAGTTTGTTTACATTTGCAGTAGATAATGGTGCCCACTTCTTATTTACAATGTCACCTGAAAGTGAGAACAGGCATTCTCATGGTACTGTTGTATCCGGCGTTGCAAGATATTTACGTACCAGATGTGCTAAAGATTCATATGTCCCTTCATGCTTGAACCACCATTCCAGGGGACATGCGTCCATTCTGATGATGGGTTCTGCTCAATAACAATCCAAGCAGTGCGGAGTGACGCATGTTTATTTTCATTATCTGAGTCAGATGCCACCAGCAGAAGGTTGATTATCGTTTTTTGGTGGTTCGGGTTCTGTAGTTTCTGCATCGGAGTGTTGCTCTTTTAAGACTTCTGAAAGCATGCTCCACACCTCATCCCTCTTAGATTTTGGAAGGCACTTCAGATTCTTAAACCTTGGGTCAAGTACTGTAGCTATCTTTAGAAATCTCACATTGGTACCTTCTTTGCGTTTTGTGAAATCTGCAATGAAAGTGTTCTTAAAACGAACAACATGTGCTGGGTCATTATCCGAGACTGCTATAACATGAAATATATGTCAGAATGCAGGTAAAACAGAGCAGGGGACATACAATTCTCCCCCAAGGAGTTCAGTCACAAATTTAATTAACGCATTATATTTTTAACAAATGTCATCTGTATGGAAGCATATCCTCTGGAATGGTGGCCGAATCATGAAGGGGCATACGAATGTTTAGCATATCTAGCACGTAAATACCTTGCAATGCCGGCTACAAAAGTGCCACACAAATACCTGTTCTCACTTTCAGGTGACATTGTAAATAAGAAGCTGGCAGCATTATCTCCTGTAAATGTAAACACACTTGTTTGTCTTAGCGATTGGCTGAACAAGAAGTAGGACTGAGTGGACTTGTAGGCTCTAAAGTTTTACATTGTTTTGTTTTTGAGTGCAGTTATGTAACAAACAAACAAAAAATCTACATTTGTAAGTTACACTTTCACAACAAAGAGATTGCCCTACAGTACAGTATGAGGTGAATTGAAAACTACTATTTCTTTTGTTTATCATTTTACAGTGCAAATATTTGTAATAAAAAATAATATACACTTTGATTTCAGTTACAATACATAATACAATATATATGAACATGTAGAAAAACATCCAAAATATTTAATACATTTCAATTGGGTATTCTATTGTTTAACAGTGCGAATAAAACTGTGATTAATCACAATTATTTTTTTTTAAGTTAATCATGTGAGTTAACTGCGATTAATCAACAGCCCTAATTAAAATGCTTGCTATTTGTTTGAGGCCTGCTTACCAACCGCTCCAGATTAGTCTGTATCAGTGACCTGCTCTCTTTGCTGTTTACCACTCCACCAGTATTTGGTGTCATCATCACACTTCATAAGTCATAATTGTATATTTTCCCTTAGATAACTGATAACTTGATATCTTGGCAAACCCAAGTCAATATTTTTAATTTGACGAGTCCTATTTTAAAAAAATACACTACCAATAAACATGTTGCTTGGTGCTTACCACATAACCATAGGCGTGCGCAGCCCATTTCATTAGGGTGTGCACCCAGGGAGCCCCACCCTGCCCTAACCCCACCCCCATCCTGCCCCCATCCACTACCTCCTACTTCCCGCCCCCTGACTGCCCCCCTCAGAACTCCCAACCCCCCCTGCTCCTTGTCCCCTAACTACCACCTCCTGGGACCCCTGCCCTTAACTGCCCCCCAGAACCCCTCCCCCTATCTAAGCCTCCCTGCTCCTTGTCCCCTGACTGCCCCCCTAGGACCCTACCCCCTACCTGTCCCCTGACTGCCCCGACCCTTATCCACATCCCTGCCCCTAGACAGACCCCCAGGACTGCCCGCGTTTCCAACCGCTCCCCACTCCCTGACAGGCCCCCCCCAGAACTCCTGACCCATACAACCCCCTCTGCTCCCTGCCTCCCCTAACCCCTCTCCAACCCCTGCCTCCTGACAGGAACCCCAGAACTCCTGACTCATCCAACCCCCCCAGCTCCTTGTCCCCTGACCACCGCCTCCAAAGACCCCCCCAATTGTCCCCCCAGGACCTTCCTTGCTCCCTGTCCCGACTGCCCTGACCCCTATCCACCCCCTGCCCCGACAGACTGTGGGACTCCCATGCCCCATCCAACCCCCCCTGCTCCCTGACTGCCCCCTCCAGAGACCCCCTGCCCCTAACCACCCCCCCACCGGGATCCCACCCCCTATCCAACCCACCCTGCTCCCTGTCCCCTGACTGCCCCCACCCCTTATCCAAACCCCCTGGCCCTGGACCCCTTACCATGAGATGAGGGTCCTAGCCTCCCCGCGGAGCCAAACACTGCCCCACAGAAGCACGCAGCCCCAGCTCCACAGGTGGGATGGGAGACAGAGGGGCTCAGGCCAGCTCCTCACAGAGTGGGGTCAGGGCTTCAGCCCTGCAACTTTTGCCACTAGGGTGGCTGGGGCTCCCGAGACGGGGACTTCAACCCCACATCTTCTGCCAGGGTCCAGGGCTTCTCCTCCCTGCCCCAGTGTGGCTCCCTCTCCGGGGCGGCTGGGAGCCAGGCCGCCTCACTACTGAGGTCCGCTGAGTCAGGGAATTAGTCGGGTGAGGCAGGAAACAGTCAAGGGCTCAGGCCCTCAGGCAGGGGCTGAGCAAAATAGTTCAGTATCAGGCCCAGGCCCTGGGTCAGGGCGGGGCAGCAAACAAACAGTCTGGGGCTCTGGCCCTCAGGTAGGGGCTGAGCAAATAGCACAGGATCAAAAACCCAGACTCTTGGTTCAGAGCATCTGGGGCGAGGGGGAGACTGCCACCCGTGAGTGGGGTGGCAGGGGGGACGCAGGCCCGCCCACTCCATGCGTCCCAGCCCGGGGCCCTAACAGCGGCAGGCAGCCTGCTATTGTGTCAGTGGGGATCCTGGCCGCAACACATTGACATCGGCTCTGGGTGTGCCGCAGCCAGACTAGGGTCGGCTTCCCCCGGGCTACTTCCTACCTCCCCCTCTAGCAGTACCTGCGTCTGGTCGGTGTCCTCCACGGAATCGAGCACCATGGGCTCCTCAGGGTACTCGGCGAGCGGTAGGCTTGGCAGCTCCTCTGGGTCACTTCTCTCCGGTAGGGTTGACAGCTTCTCCGGGGTTTGGTCATCATCAGGCCTTGACTGGTATGGCCAGTCCTCGGGTCGGTCACAGGCTGCCGGAGTCTCCCCAGCAGGAGCTAGGCCCCCAGCATCTGGCTTCTCCGGCGGCCAGGCAGCTTCTGAGCCCTGGGATGCGGCTTTTATACTTCCGGTCCTGCGCTTTGACCTTTGGGGGGCAGGCGCAGGCTCCAGTGGCTCCGCCCACTTTGGCATCCAGAGGGGCTCGTCCCTCTCTGGGGCGGCTGGGAGCCAGGCCACCTCACTACAGGAGCTTATCCAGGATTCCGAATTATCACCCTGCTTTGCAAAAGTGATGGGAGATCTTTATAGCGAAGAAGAAGAAGAGAGTGAGAGACAGTGAATCTCCTCTGTACAGGTAGTCACTGCCATATACCAGGGCTGTGGGCATGCACACATCTACTTAGATTCATTGATTCATTTTAGAAAAACATCCACTCTTCATTTAAACATAGCAAGTGATGGAGAATCCACCACAACTAGAGTGAAGTGAATTGGCATCTGAGTCAACACCCACTGAAATGAGCCAGGCCATTCACCCCTCAGAACTGTTGTGTCAGGGTCTCTGCAGATGGAGCACCCCACTCCCCGTGTCACTCACATTACCTGGTGGAGGCATTCTTTGCACTCTGAACAGCTGGAGACTAGCTGTTGGTAAATGACAGCTGAGACTGTAGAGATCCTGCACCCTGGCTAGTCCCTCATGCTCCCAGAGGGTAATGCCGGGTGCAGGAAACGAGACAGGACAGCAGAAATCGAACCTTCAGAAGTGGCAGCCGGGGGAGGTGAAGCACAAAGGGCAGCACCAGGCACTGTGTGTGGCTCCATCACTGTGTGCTGCTGAGATGCTGTACGGGGCACAGTCCCAGCTCTCCAGCTCACCCCCAAATGCCCGGTGAGTACGGCTACAGACACCACCAGTAACATGGCAAGAACCAGGCCTGATAATGGACCACAAACACGCTGGCAGCATAGCCAAAGCTACAGCATCACATCACCGGACAGGGAGCTGAGAGTCTCTCTGTACGGCATGGATGAGACCACACCGAAATACTGCAGCCATGCTACCAGACCTCGCAATGGATCTCGCAGGCTGGCTGGGTCTGGGCAGAACTTGGGTGAGAGCCCTCCAGCGAGGAGGAAGTGGTTGTGGTGACTCAGCAGGCAGCACTGGTCCTTAGCCAGGACAGATTCAATACACAGGTACATGGCTGGGGCACTCAGCTCTGGATGAGCTGTAAAATTGAGAGCCTTATCTTGTTCAGTAAGGCCAGTCTTTCAAAGGCAGCGCCTCACTTGCTGATGCTACAGAACTGCATTGGTTTGTACAGATGCCAAATGGCTAGCTGGATATTGCAGGAGGCAGGGTGGCCTAGTGGCTAGAACACTGGCCTGGGACTCAGCAAACCAGTTCTTTTCCTGCTTCTGGTCTGCTGGGTGATCTTGGGGAAATCATGTTGCCTCCATGGGCCTCAGTTTCCCATCTTTAAAATGGGGCTAATTATACTGATGTCCTCGGTCCAGCACTTTGACATCCTATGTAAATTCACACTGATCATCTCATCTGACCTGTACAGCACAGGCCAGAGAACGTCCCCACAATAATCCCTAGCACAGGGCTTTGAGAAAAACAGCCAATTGATTTCAAAATTGTCAGTGATGGAGAATCCACCATGACCCTTTGTAAATTGGCCCAATAGTTACTCATTCACTATTAAAAATTTTCACCTTATTTCCAGTCTGAATTTGTCTAGCTTCAACTTCCTTCCATTGGATCATGTTAGACCTTTCTCTTAGGCCTTTCTCTGCTAGATTGAAGAGCCCATTATTAAATATTTGCTCCCCATGGTGGTACTTATAGACTAATCAAGTCACTCCTTAACCTTCTCTTTGTTAAGCTAAATAGATTGAGCTGAGTGTCTCATGATCAAGCATGGTTTCTAATCATAGAATCATAGAAGATTAGACATTGAGCCATTGATCACCACCCGTTGAGCCTGACAATCTAGCCAGCTTTCTATCCACCTTATAGTCTATTAATCCAATCCATACTTTTTTAACTTGCTGGCAAGAATACTGTGGGAGACCGTATCAAAAGCTTTGCTAAAGTCAAGATATATCACAGCCACCGATTTCCCCATATCCACAGAGCCAGTTATCTCATCATAGAAGGCAATCAGGTTGGTCAGGCATGACTTGCCCTTGGTGAATCCATGTTGACTGTTCCTTATCACCTTCCTCTCCTCCAAGTACTTCAAAATGGATTCCTTGAATACCTGCTCCATGATTTTGCCGGGGACTGTAGTGAGGGTGACCGGTCTGTAGTTCCCCAGGTTCTCTTTCTTCCCCTTTTTAATGTAACCCTTCTGCCCATCTAAGTTGGCAGCAACAAGGGCCGGGTTCTGTATCTAGGGGTTCCGTTTCAATAACGCAATGCAAAACCGGCTCGAGCCCCCACCCAGTGACCTGGGACAATTACATACCACCCCCCTGGGTACTAAGAGGCAATACTTCCCCTCTCGCAAGCACGGAGTCTGAGTGTAGCAGAAAATGTTTAATAACATGAGGTAAACGACATCAGCATAAAATTGGAAAAACACCACAAACAGGATTCATAACACAAACCATGAGCAAAACCCACCCCAGCAAATTGGGCTGTGTCCTTTCCCTTTGGCTCTTGAATCCAGCAACCCAAAAATCACCCAGAGTCCCCAAAGTCCAACACCCCCAAAGTCTCTTGGCTCCAGCAACCACCCAAAGTCCCCAAAGTCCAATAACCCCCCAAAGTCTCTGTCCCTGGTCAGTGCAGCCCCAGAGTAAAAGGGGGGGGCACGCAGGGTGTTAAGGGGCACCTTACGTGATCCAAGGCTGGCCAGCCGTCTGTTTCTCTGTGGGGGTTCTGCCGCAGCCTTCACCACGAGCCAGTCCACTTTCCTGCCATCCCACGAACTGCTCCGCTCTACAAGCTGCTCCGCTCCGCTCACCGACCTGTGAGCCATTCCAGCCGTCCCCGCAAACAGCTCCGCCCGCCATTCCTTGGGCCACTCCAACCGGCCCCGCAAGGCTCCGCGCCGCTCGCTGCTCCTCCAGTCGTCCCCACAAATTGCTCCACCAGCTGCTGAGCAATATAGCTTCAGGCTCCCCCACTAGTTAACACAGCACTCAGGGATCTCAGCTCTTAATAACTTTAGCTCTTTTGTGATTTCAGCTCATAGTATAGTAGGGGAGCCCCAGTGCTGGTGCACCATTGGCCCAAAGTGAATTCAGCTCAGCAGCCTGTAACTAGACTCCTAATAGAATCAAAGTTAGCTCTGACATTCAACAGTGGAGAGAGGAGATGGTGCAATTGGTGTTTCAAACCCTCAGAGGGACCCATACCATCAGGCACAAATACCTGTCCCCATCCTCTCTCAATTCACTGGGTTTTGTTAGTTTGACAGGGTCTGTTTTCCCTAAACCCATGGTGATTGGCATTGATTATATTACTCTCCTTTCATTCTTTATGAATCAAGTCCCATATCCACCGTTTCATAATCTTGTCCAGGATCAATATCAGACTG
Organism: Emys orbicularis; assembly: GCF_028017835.1. Taxonomy (NCBI): domain Eukaryota; kingdom Metazoa; phylum Chordata; order Testudines; family Emydidae; genus Emys; species Emys orbicularis. The sequence goes on along the minus strand of NC_088694.1, from coordinate 32,910,975 downwards.
ATGGGAAGCCGAGCCTGGGGGTGAGATGTTTTAGTAGAGAACAAATTAAGGTTGCCACTGACAAGTATGAAACATCCAGTGAAGTGATGCTATTGTGAGATAGAAAAGAAATGTTCTAGTTCAGTTTTACATAATAAATAACTTGTATTCAACCATTTAGTAAGGATGCTAGTGAACCCCATGGTAACAACGTCCTGAGCAGACGTTATTCCTTAAAATACTCCCTCCCCCCATAAGGAGACATTTTAAATTCAAGCGACTTCTACAATGTGGCAGGCCTTTCCCAGCGATGGCATGTGCTCTCTGTATCCTGAGGGGCTTGCTGTGAGGGTTGCTGTGACCCAGAAGTGTGAGGAAGGGTCAGTGGCTTTGGGAAGAGGATTCTCTGGAGGTCAGGGAGTGGGAGAGTAAATCTGTTCGTGAATTCAGCCTTGGTGAATCCTTTGAAGCAGCTCAGCTCTTTCCTTTCTGCAGGGCTCCCTCCACATGTGGATTGACATGTTTCCAAATGATGTCCCAGCACCTCCCCCTGTCAATATCAAGCCACGGCTGCCAATCAGGTACAGGCCTGTAGGAGATGGGGATGGAGCCATTACAAACCCAGTGTTTATAACCGCAGCCTGGGGTCCCGCTCTGCATGTCTCCCGTGCAGTCTGTGCCCACGAAGGCAGTGACTGGGTGAGAAGGGCAGACTAACTGGTCTTGTCAGCCTTGGAGGCTCACAGCTAGGCCATGACAGTGGTACTGCTTCAGCTCTGGGCCCCTGGCACATCTCCATGGCTTCCTCTCTATGCTGGTTCAGGGGGGCTGCAGGCCTCACCTCATCCTGCTCTCCTAGGGACTCCCACTGTCCCCACATGCCGTGTGGCTGAGAGGAGGGAAAGCTGCTCCTGCCCCTCACACAGACATGGCTGGGAGGAGAGGTGTCCCCTGGGTTTACGTCTGCTCCAGGCGGAGACCAAACCCCAGACAGCAGCGTCTGAGCTGAAGCAGTACCACTGTCAGCACGCAGCTCAGCGCAGGTGCCTCAAAAACCCAAGGCTGGGCCATTATTGTTCTTGCTGCTGTTTCTGCCTGACTCGTGCTGGGCAGATTCCAGTACGCTGGAGATGTGCTTTGGTTCAGACACCTCTTTGTACTAGAGTCTGCAAAACTGGGCCAGAGTGACATGAGAGGGGCCTTCTGCGAGGTGTCCTGGGCCCCTGGCCTGAGCTGCAGCAGGCACAGCACTAGGCTGGGTAGCCGGGCTGAGTGGGTGCTGGTGCAGGCCATTGTCCCAGGGGGGTAGCTTTGCCTGGCCCTGACAAACACTGAACTGGAATGTGCTTCTCTCACCTGCCCTTGGCTTTCCCTTCTGGTAGTTACGAGCTGCGTGTCATCATCTGGAACACAGACGACGTGGTTCTTGATGACGTTAATCCAATAACAGGAGAAACCTCCAGCGACATCTACGTGAAAAGGTGCCCGAGTTGATGGGGAATCATATGAGCAGAGACAGCCGCAGGGCCAGAGAATGAGTAGTTGGCCTGTCCAGTCTGACCCTGCCTGGACACTGTGCAGCACTCCCTACTGCCTGAGTCCCACAGACATCACCAGCCCCTCCTCGTATCTCACCAGCCATGGGGCCTCCACCTCCTGGGGGAGTCTAGCTCATTGTCCATTTAGTCTACCCACAAAGGCCTTGGCCCTGATACCCAGCCCAGACTTGTTCTTCAGAACACGTCAGTCCTTATCCCTATGACTGAGCCTGCCCAGGCCCTGTCTCCCCTTAACATGGGATGCAGATTCTACACACCTTGGGCCAGCTTACCAAAGCGTGCAATTCCCTCCTGCATTTTTTGCATCAGCAACTAGTTGTGGGCTCAGTTCCTATTACTTAGAAAACCAAGTGCCTGATTTGTCCCCATAATCCGATACTGGACCATCTAAATGGTGGGGTTTGAACCTCCCAAAAAGAGAGGCTGGAGAGAGGCCCCTTTAGAGCCCTCATAATGGCTGTGGCCCAGCATAGACCTGGCCCCGCTGACATGCTCCAGTCTGCCATTTGAATCAGTTGAGCCTCGTTGGCTAAGCCCGTTATTATTCGTTGCTGTGAGGCGCTGTCGGGCAGTGACTGAGCGCTGCCCCTCAGCCTGGGGCCCTTGCTCCCAGCACCCCTGCAGCTTAGTGACGCTGACACTTGGGGCTGCTTTAACATGACGATTGATGTTAATTGAGCTTCTTCTGCAGCTGGATCAAAGGTCTGGACCATGAGAAACAAGAAACAGACGTTCACTTTAACTCCCTGACTGGGGAAGGCAACTTTAACTGGAGGTTTGTGTTCCACTTCGACTACCTCCCGACCGAGAAGGAGATCTCCTATAAGAAGAAGGACTCCATCTTCTCCCTGGAGGAATCTGAGTTCAGGGAGCCAGCTGTCCTGGTCCTTCAGGTCTGGGATTATGACAGGATTTCAGCGAATGACTTTCTAGGTACAGTATCCTCCTGCTGAGAGAAGGGGGCTGTTTCTCTGTGCCTTGCCTGCTCCGCTTGCCCAGGCCGCCCACCCTGAGCTTTGCAGGAAATGGCTCCCAGTCGAGATGAGCTGGGGCTGCAGGGAGCTCACTTGCCCTCTGTTACGTTTGCAGGCTCCCTCCTGGCCCACTGGTAGAACTGCTGCTTACAACACCAGGGTCCTACCAGGTTCCAGTTGACTCCTGGCATTGGGATTAAACTCTCTCATTCAAGCCAGTTATTCATCTTCTGACCCATCTCTGCACTGTGCAGTACTGTTCCCCCTAACCATGGAACAGGGGGCGAGTGAGCAGCTTCTTCCAAAGCTGACCCCACTGCTGCTCTGCATAGTGACCTTCACCTTCTCTCTGGCTCTTGCATAACTACCTTCCCGCTGCCTCTGAGCTCCCCCGTCCAGGAGCCCTCAGGCAGCTTTAGAAATACTGTTGTGTCAGAGGGTCAGCCTGAACCAGGGCCTTTGATTGCAGGAGGAAGCTTTCAGCCTAGAGGTAGTGGCTGGAGATGCTGATGGCACTTAGATGCCATGGTGGCAGGTGCCTTAGAAATACCATGGGCAGACTGCGGACAAGTCTTCTCTCCTTTCAGGATGTTCCTTTCATTCTCAGACTGTGCAGAAAATGCTCCCTACTTCTGTTAGGCTTAAGTTATCCAAACTTTGAACCTCGGCCCTAAACACTAGGCCCTCTGAGGGGAACATAAGCATATGGATGTGCTATATTGCAAGCATAATACACCTCTACCCCGATATAACGTGACCCGATATAACACGAATTCGGATATAACGCGGTAAAGCAGCACTCCGGGGGGGCGGGGCTGCGCGCTCCGGCGGATCAAAGCAAGTTCGATATAACGCGGTTTCACCTATAACGCGGTAAGATTTTTTGGCTCCCAAGGACAGCGTTATATCGGGGTAGAGGTGTAATACAGATGGATGAAAATTTTCTGCTGAAACAGTTTGGATGGAAAATGCCAATTCACTGAACCTGGAGCGTTTCATAGACACAGCTCAGATTCACCACATGTTCAGTGTTCTGTGGGAAACCTGCCACCTTGCCAGGCTGCAAAGGAGCCCAGGGTTCCAGGGGCCACAGCTCTGAGACAGCCCCACCGTATAGGCTGCCCCATGCTCAGGAGACCCCAGTCTTCCAGCGTCTAGGGCTCCGGGGCACACAGCCAAGCCAGGGCTTCCAGGCTCCTGCCGTGGAGCCAGGAGCCTGAAAGCCCTTGGTCAGCTCTTGGTTCCACAGCCAGGAGCCTGGAAGGGCTGAGAACTCCCTCTTCCAGGCTTCCTGCTGCAGAGTCAGGAGCCCAGAGCCAGGGCCTCTTGTCCCCATGGTGAGGATGCCCCAGAGCTGCAGGCCCTTAGAGCCCCTGGTGCTGCTGGGTGAACCTGACATTCCTGTGGTAGCAGGTTCTGCTCACAGCAGCAGTGAAACTGACAAGAATGGCATTTGCAATGTTGCTGTAGCAGTGTTGGTCCCAGGATATTGGAGAGACAAGCTTGTCTCTTTCACCAGCAGAAGCTGGTCCAATAAAAGATATTCCCTCCCCCACCATGTCTCTTTAAGAATGTCAGTTTTACTCAGCTGCTGTCGGAGTCCCGGGAGCTGGTTTTGTGTGGGAAGCAGCATGCGTCAATGTTTCTGAAACAGTGTTTATTCAGGATTTCTGGTTTTCAGGAAATTTCTAAAAATTTAGCTTCGTTACGATTTGGAACAAAGCCAAATTTTTAAAAATGAAATTTCCTGTGAGTTGGAAATCCTGCATTTCGTCCAGCTCTGGGTAACACCTTTAACCCCGAGAAAAGCTCCTTTTATTCATGAACCCATTGCCAATCAGTTCAAAAGGCTTCATTGGCATGGAAAGGCATATAAAGCAAACCTGCTCAGCAGTGCCATCTACTGATGGCAAGAAGAGAACATTAGACCCAGAGCATCGTGGTATTTCTGGGACATGAGCTGCTTACATTTGTGACAAAGACACAAAATGAGGGAAATAGAACCGGAGGGAGCTGGCGATGGTGCTGGCATCCTGGCTGTAGCCTGAACAAAGTGTTCTCCCACCCCAATGTCAAGATTTTATCATTCTGTACTGAACATGAGGGACAAGCTGGGGTGTGAGAAGAGGGTAGATTTAGACCTAGAGGTACTGATGAGAGGCATAATGTGGCATTGCAGTGCTCAGGTGTGACTCTGTATAGGAGACAGAGTGGTCAAATGGCTAGGCCGGAAGAGTGGGACTCAGGAGATCTGGTTTCTGTTCCAGGCTGTGCCACCAACTCAGCATGTGAGGCAAGTCACTTCCTCTCCCTCCGACCCTCAGGTTCCCCATCCCTCAAGTGAGGATAACACTCTTGATGGACCTTTGCTTTGAGAGCTACAAACAATCACTGCCTGTGACTGATTCTCTGGGGACTGGGATGGGTGCAGGCCGAGCAGCATGTTGATGCTGGCCCTAATGTGTTACTTGCATTTACATTAATGATCGACCCCTGAGGTCCTCACTTCCTGCCTGTCTTTGAAGGGTCCATTGAACTGAAGCTGAACGACATGGTGCGGGCAGCCAAGAGTTCTGAGCAGTGCACCGTTAAGATGGCCAAGGAAAAGGCCACCCCCCGCTTCTCCATCTTCCGGAACAAGCGGATGAGGGGCTGGTGGCCCTTCATCAAACTGAAAGACCAGGAAGATGAGGAGCGAGAGGAGCGAGAGGCCAAGGAGAAGAAGAAGAAGAAGAAGAAGAGGAGGTCGATTAAGCCGGAAGACATTGAGTTTACAGACCCCAGTGGGAACAAGTACCTCCTGACGGTAAGGAGCAGGAGAGAGGGGCAGAGCCCTTGTGCCGTGAGGCAGTGCTCAGTGCCTGCCTGAGCTCTGTGGAGTGTGAGGCCTGCAGCTGGGCACTGGCATGGCCATGGCTAACTGCAAAAGCTTTGTCGTGGGCGTGGGGCTGCATGTCCCAGGACCGGTGGGTATGGCAGAGAGTGTCATAGCTCGGTGCTCTCAGCCTCCAGCTCAGAGAGCTTGTTTGCTTAGCTGAGCGGTCTGCTGGGGGCAGCAGTGTCCATGGGAGATTTTCCCTGCCGTGCAGATGAGAGGAGGAGGGCTGGTGTGAAGGCATTGTCATTGGTGGGGGTGCTGCTGCTTCTCTGAGTCCCCTGTTCCTGGGCACAGGGCAGCCTCCTCTCCCGGCTGGTTCCAGCTTCCTGCTTGGACTAGCAAGAAGTCAGGCCTGGTTCCCCACTGAGCTCCAGCTGCCTGGATCTCGCAGATGTTTCACCCTTTCCTGCCTGGTCTGTGATTCCTGTCAACAAGCACAGGAGAGGGCGTGGGGTTGGCTGCCCCAGGATCCCCCTGGGACTCAGACAGAGCCTGACACTGGCAGTTACCGAATCAGCCATAGTGGTGAGATGTGATCCTAGACTTGGCAAGCATTTCCCCCAAGGCCCTGAGTGGACTCCTATCGTTTGAGTGAGGACGCTCCCCGCAAGGGCAAGAATATTTGGTAGCTGGGGATGTGGGGCTAGGAGCTGAAATGTCCCCTGACCTTGGCAATGGCTAGTTGGAGTTTCCCAGCCGGGAAGAGGGTGGCCAGGAGGTCCTGGGGCTCTGAGGAGCCATGGACAGGGCATGTGAAAATCAGCAGGTGTGTGGGGAGAGGTGCGGCCAAGGTCTCAGCAGAGGGAGGGGAAGGGGCTGTAGCCTGGCGTGCTGCTGATACGCCTGCACCAGGTTCCCCCTCTCGCTGCACAAACCAACCAGGTGCCAGCAGCTGAGGAAGCATGGCTGCAATGCGCCCGTGCTCACAGCTCCATGCAGCAGCACCTAGCAGTGTCCCAGTGGGACTCGGCCCCACGGTGGAATGCAGGCTGGGTTCAGTGTGCCGGGAGGAAGGTCGTGTTCACTCCCGGTGGGCTGCTGGGACAACGCCTCTGGCTTCTCTCACTGGGCAAGTGGAAGAGGGAGGCCTTTTGTGCCTGATCTCTGGAGAGGGCAGTCATTGTGCTGAGCACTTGTCTCGAGTGGACATTCACCGGTCCTGTAGTGTCCGTGCTCAGGAGGATATGTCTAAAGCACCAGGAACGGCACTGTGACGGGGGGTATCAACCTGCACTGGGCAAACGGGGCAGCGCCACTCGACACGCCGACCCCCCATGACAGGCACAGTGCGCAGAGCCCTGCGCTGGGCAGCTCCTACTCTAGGAGATGAGCCTCGAGGAGGTGGCTGCATGGGCAGGCAGCCTGCCAGGGCTCTGGGGGCACGGGTGTGTCTGGATGCTGCCTTGACTCGCTCCTGATGGCACTGGCGAGAAGTGAGTGTCGGGAGCTGTGAGAGGCTCCTGAGGCCACTCTGTGCAGGGGACTGGGACACAGAGGCCAGAAAGGCCCCGAGGGGCAGATTTTCAAAGGTATTTAGGTGCCTGTAGATGCAGATAGGCACCTGGTGGGATTTTCAAAGCTCCTGAGCAGGTTTGGTGCCTGACTCCCACTGAGCAACCGTCGAAAACCTGGCCCTGCAACTCTAGACAAGACAGTATCAGCCTGGCTCGTCCTGAAGACACCAGTGTGTCTCAAGTGTGTTTCTCTGCAGGGTAAAGTGGAAGCTGAGTTCCAGCTACTGACTGTGGAGGAGGCCGAGAAGAGCCCTGTTGGTCTGGGCCGAAAAGAGCCTGAACCCCTGGAGAAGCCCAAGTGAGTATCAATCATAGAATCACAGAACTGGAAGGGACCTCAAGCGGTCGTCAAGTCCAGTCCCCTGCACTCAGGGCAGGACTAAGTATTATCTAGACGGTCCCTTGACAGGTGTTTGTCCAACCTGCTCTTAAAAATCCCCAATGATGGAGATTCCACAACCTCCCTGGGCAATTTATTCCAGTGCTTAACCACCCTGACAGTTCGGAAGTTTTTCCTAATGTCCAACCTAAACCTCCCTTGCTGCAATTTAAGCCCATTGCTTCTTGTCCTGTCCTCAGAGGTTAAGAACAACAATTTTTCTCCCTTCTCCTTGTAACAACCATTTATGTACAGGAAAACTGTTATCATGTTCCCTCTCAGTCTTCTCTTCTCCAGACTAAACAAACCCAATTCTTTCAAACTTCCCTTATACTAGCTCCATCTAGGTTGTATTTCCCTAGTTCGTTTATGAGAAGGTTGTGTGAGATAGTATCAAAAGCTTTACTAAAGTCAAGATATACCACATCTACCACTTCCCCCCATCCACAAGGCTTGTTACCCTGTCAAAGAAAGCTTTCAGATTGGTTGGACCTGATCTGTTCTTGACAATTCCATGCTTTTACTTATCACCTTATCTTCTAGATGTTCACTAATTGCTTGCTTAATTATTTGCTCCATTATCTTTCCGGGTTCAGAAGTTAAGCTGACTGGACTGTAATTCCCCGGGTTGTCCTTATTCCCCTTTTTATAGATGGGCACTATATTTACCCTCCTCCAGGCCTCTGGAATCTCTCCTGTCTTCCATGACTTTTTAAAGAGAATCGCTAATGGCTCAGAGATCTCCTCAGCTCCTTAAGTATTCAAGGATGGATTTCAGCAGGCCCTGCCGACTTGTGCCATGTACACGTGCCAGGCAGAGAGGCATTGGAATGTAGGCTGGGGGTTGATACCATGCCTGCTCTCAGCTTGGGTCAGCCTGCGCACAGGCACTGAGGGAAAAGGGAGGAGCTTTCAGGCTGAATGGAACCAAGATCAGAATCCAGAGACACTGAGTTGTTGGGGACTCCGGGGCTCAGGCTGTAGACGGAGTCCCTGGGGTGAAGCCATCTCCACTGAGAGTGTGGGCTGAGTCCCTGGGGCAGAGCCATCCTGGCTGAGGCTGCAGGTAGAGTCCCTGGGCAGAGCGGTTCTGAAATATTTACTGAAACAAGCGACAGGGCTTGTGTATCACTGTAGTTGTGCCTGCACTAGGAGGGTGCACTGATGTAACTACATTGGTTTTAGTGAGCTAGTTACATTGGTGCAAAAATGGAGAACAGCCTAGGCCTTAGTTAGCTGCCAGTGCAGTCATCCTCCAGCGCTCTGCAGGCCCTGCCGGATGTTTCCCGTGGCCTGCAGGTGTGTGCTCTGCATGCCTCAGAAGATGAAAAGTGTGTGTGTGTGCGGGGGTGTGTGTGTGAAAAGTCCCTCCCTCTCCTCCCCCCCCCCCGCCCCCCGGGAGAGCCTATTTGTCATCTACAGCGTGGGTGCCTTGGAGAACCCTGGTCTAGTGCAGGGTCCAGGCTCCAGAGAAAATAATACAAAAATAATAACAACAATAATAATAAGTAAATACAAAGATTTCGTGGTCTGTTCAAAAGTGTCTGGCAGTCTGGATTTGGCCCGCAGTCTGCTCATCGACTACCCTGGTCTAATGTCTGTGCAAGAATCCTACGAAGCCTCCAGATTGTGCTGGCAGTGAAATGAATGCAGGGAATGGGGTCCTGTTTTGAAGGAAGACATTGTGGGCACAGGCATCAATTTGAGTTTGGGGGCTCAGGGATTCAGGCTGATCTCCACTGATCTGGTACCTGGTTATCCGCAGCCCATGAGTAGCAGCAGCTACAGTATGTTGTATATTTCCAGGGCACTGAATTCGACTGGGTGGAGCTTTGCTTTGCTTTGTCTGAGCTCAACAGCCTTTTCCTTTCTCTGTTTTAGCCGTCCAAAAACATCCTTCAACTGGTTTGTGAATCCCATGAAAACCTTCATCTTTTTTATCTGGAAGCGGTACAAGAAGTACATCATTGCTTTGGTCATTATTGCTGTGGTAACCATCTTCCTGGTCCTTTTACTCTACACAATGCCTGGGTACATCAGCCAGAAGATCATCAATGGATAAGTGCAGTCAGAGACTGGGCTCCCCAGAGGACCATGGCTGTGGCTCCAGAAATTGACACTTTATACCAAAGCTTTTAAGGACAGTTTGCCGGTGCCTGAAGGTGCTGGGACTCTTTGTAAATGCTGCATCAGGAGGAAGAGGAGTGGAGAAGCTGCCCTTTCGGGGTAGTTGTATTTCACGCTTAGAACTTGATACACTGTGATCGTAGCACTGTGGAGCAGAGCGATAATGATTTGGGTAAATTGTTTGGTTTTTGTTAGTTGGGAGGAATCTGTCCCAGCTGGGGTTGGCTGTGGGGAGATTTGCAACGAACATCAGCTCTGTACCTCTCTCCCTTGAGCTAAGCAGAGGAGCCTCTCTGAGAGCCGTGGGAGTAGCGGTGCTGCTTTCGCTGCATGGCTTCAGCGTAATAACGCGGAGGCTTTTCACCCGGAGAACGTAGCGCACTTTACAAGGTGGCTGTCCCCTTTGTACAGGTCAGAGAGTCGGGGCACGTCTGCACTATGGAGACTACAGTGCTATGGCTGTACAGACACAACCTGTCCCAGCGGATAGGACCGACAGCTGTGCTGACACCGGGGGTTAGATTAGAGCTGGGTCAGTCAGGGGGTGTTTTGTCACAGCTCTGACTGATGTAGCCATGTCAGCCTGGCGGTCAAGTGTAGACCAGGCCTCAGTGGCAGAGCTGGGACCGGCAAAGTGACAAGTAGAGAAACTAGAGAGGAGCTGCAGCAGGCCAGCAAAGTGAGGAGCGGAAAAGAATGAAGGAGCCAAACTGGTTGTGACCCTCACCACGACCTGGGTAGGGGTGAGGGACAGGCAAAGTCTGAGGCCACTTGTGAGCTGGGAATTCCCAGCCAGGCGTGTGTCCCCCCCCCCCAGCCCATCCTTCATACTGCTGTTAAACACACGTCTTCCCACATAGTCAGGCTGGACTTGAAGCTCTCTTTAATCCTTGTGTTAGACCTTTACTCCCACTGGAATAGAAAACCCCAAAGGATCTGACCCATTACCTGGTGCTTCTCTCCACTCGGCATTTGCTAGGGTTTCCCAGCTGGCTTTCAGAGGCCTGGTCTGTACCCAAACTTAGCTCAGCCTAGTTACATTGCTCAGGGCTATGAAAATGTCCCACCCTGGGCGCTATTTGGGTTCCCTAACCCCCACTGTAGATACAAGAATTCATCCCTCCCTATTGACCCTGCTGCCGCCGCACGACGGGGCAGGTTAACTAACAACCCCCCCTTGCGTTGCTGTAATAAGTGTCTACACTGCAGGGACACAGTGCAGCTGTGCCTCTGGCGCGTCTGTAGTGTAGATATACCTGGAGAGTGTGAGGGCTACTTGTTTGTCTGGTTCAGACTCGATCCCAGGGCTTCCTTCTCTCTCACACTAACTGAGCGGGGGGATTAACAGTCCCTCCTGGGTTGTGTTTTGCACCAGATTTGTAGATATTTATATGGATGCTATTTATATGAGCAGTGCAAAGTGGCACCAGACTGAGGTAAATCAACTGTTGAGAAATATCCTCAGAGCAGCTTCCACCTCTGCTGCATTCTTTGCGCTCTGGGTTTTGATTTTACTGATACAAGTCAGTAGGGATACGATTTTGTCATGGTAAAATTAAGCAAAATTCATTGAATAGTCACGCTAAAAAAGTACAAAATCAGGGTATGGTCGGGGGGGGGGGGGGGCGAAGCTGAAGCCCAAGGCAGGGTGGAGCTGACAGCCCGAGTCCCCCTGCCCTGGGGCTGGCGCTGAAACACCAAGCCCTGCCACCAGGGTGCTGAAAGCTGAGCCTCGCTGCCACGGGGGCTGACAGCCTGAGACCCCCACCCCGGGGGGCTGACAGCCCGAGCTCCACTGATCCGGGGGGGATGAAGCCAGAGTCCTGCCGCCCCAGGGGGGAGGGATGAAGCCAGAGTCCCGCCGCCCCAGGGGGGAGGGATGAAGCCAGAGTCCCGCCGCCCCAGGGGTGGGGGTGAAGCCAGAGTCCCACCACCCCAGAGGGGAGGGATGAAGCCAGAGCCCCACCGCTCCACTCACTGTCCGGGAAGCCCCTGCTGCTGTTCACTGACAGCGCTCAGCTTGTGCAGACATACGCATGAGTGCACTACAAATAGTGTATCTGGGGAGCCCCAGCAGCAGCTAGTGGCAGCATGGGCTAGCAGTGCCATGTACGTGCCCATGGGGTCCAGGCGGGTTTGCACTTGGAGGGACTGGCCCATGCTGCCACTCGCCGCTGCCTGTGATACTATGGCTACACTGCTGGTTTTAGCACATTAGCTCGATGAGAGCCAGTGTGAGTATGTCTGTGCAAGCTGGGAGTCACACCCAGCTCCAAGTGTAGACATAGCCTCAACGTTCCCAAGTGTGCTTTGATCTGTGTCTGTTTGAAACAGCAGCGTGCTACACCCCCCTAGTGCACAGCAATGCTACACCTCCTAGTGCATGGCAGTGCTACACCCCCTAGTGCACAGCAGCATGCTACACCCCCCTAGTGCGCAGCAGTGCTACACCTCCTAGTGCATAGCAGTGTGCTACACTTCCTAGTGCACAACAACAGGGGCCGTACAGACAGACCTGGTCTACACTGAAACTTTTGAGCAGCATAGTGACAGAGCGCGCCCTGAGCGATGTAGCTCTACCAGCCTAAACCCTGCTGTAAACGTGGCCAGGTTGATGGGAAATTCTTCCATCAGCTACCACTGCTCAGGAAGGTGGATTACCTACATCCCCGGGGAAACCCCTTTTGTTGCTGTTGGAAGCAGCTACAGTACTGTGTTACAGTGGTGTAGCTGTGCTGCTGTAGTGCCCGTGTGTAGACATGGCCTTAGCGCATGGTAGGCTGGAGCGCTGTAGATTTACACCCCAGATTGCCACATACTAATTCGCCATATAGACAAACCCAGTGTAGTTCATTTAGCGGTTGCACCAGAGCATTAGAATTTAAAACAACAAAAACCCAACATGCATATTTCGCCTCATCTAATCTTATGCTTCACTGCAGGCTCAGCTAGCCTGGGTTTGCTCTTCAGTTACTGGCACAGAACAGCACCACGGTACATTCTCCTGCCCTGCCCAGATCCTCCGGTTTGTGGGTGGGACTCACAGCTGGTTACCTCTCCTGTTCCAGCTGGTTTGGGTGCTGCCCATGCAGGCTAGAGCTGGTGAGGCTCCTCCCTCTGGCAGATGGCTGGGAAGTGACGCTGTTAGACCACGATTAGAAAGGGCCTTCTGCTTGCCCTGGCGTTGCCACGAGGCCTGGTCTCCACTAGGCAGTTAGGTCAGTAGAACTACGTTGCTCAGGTGTGAAAAAAACACACACACACACCTCACACCCCTCCCACGGGCGACGCAGTTAAACCGCCCTGACCCCCAGTGCAGACAGTACTCTGTCGACAGGCGACTTCTCCCCTTACCTAGCGACTGCCTCGCGGGGAGGTGGAGTAACTACACCAATGGGAGATGGCCTCCCCTCAGCTTGGCAGTGTCTACACTGACGTGCGACAGCGTTGTAAGTGTAGACAACCCTCAGGCAGACTCCTGGGGGAACTGAAACCACCAGACTAGTGACAGATCCAGAGCCACTGAGCTCTTTAATATGAGAGGTTCCTGCCGCTCAGCATGGGCAGTAATGGGCCAGGGCTGTCAGTGGTTTCCTGCCCCGTGGCTGCAGCGGGCAGCAAAGGAGGGCCACCTCACTTCCAGAGGTTTCTATATGAAGCCAGCCAGGGCCTTCCAGCTTGTCCATGGACTCTGCCGTTGTGTGTGTTAAGGGAAGGGCCTGAGACTAGCTGTGTATTGGAGAGGCCATGCTGAGCAGGGAATGTTGGTCTGCAGAGCCCCAAGCGTGATTGTGATGCTTCACTTGGGGTTCCTCCTGTGACCCCTCTCAGCCTCAGCAGCTGCTAAGCTCTGGGTCAGCTCCCTGACACACCAGCCTGTCTGCCTTGCCAGCAAACTCCACAGGACTCCGCCAGTCCAACCTTGCCTTGTAGGCAATAGCCAGGGGGCTCAGTTCCCAAGCTCCCCAGAGACATCTCCCTGCAGTGTCCAGTCCCTCTCCCCCTGCTGCCTCCAAAGAGACAGTATGCACAGCAGCCTGGTAGGTGAGCTGAGAGCTCACGCTCCAGGTTACTACCCTGAGCTGAGATGGTTTTGTAGTAAAACCAGAATCAGTTTATTAACAAAGGGCAGAGATTTAAGTGCTGATAGGAAAGGATGAAAGAGACAGGCAGAGTTACAAATAAAACAAACCAAAACACGCTTCCTAGTGACTCAAACTTCATTTCAGCACGTTACAATTTCTGTCTAAGCAGGTTTCTCACCTCTAGTCAGTTTCCAGCTCCTGTTGCCTCCCAGGCTAAGAAGATCCACTTTCATTAAGTCCACAGGTGCAGCTCCCCTTTGTCTCCTGGGGATCGATGACTCGAATGTCTCTGGCCCCTCTCTCCATATATTACCCCAAAGTTCATGGTCTCTGGTTCAAGAGCCAGGAGGGCTCCCCAGGGTGCAGGCTCTATCCTCCGAGGTGACTGTTAAGTGGTCATCTCCCCGACTTGCTGGCTTTGTTTACCTTATATGTAAATGTATTTTCAATTGTCCTCTGCAATCAAGCTGGCCAGCAAGTAAATGTCCATTCCTTTCTCTAGGGCAGGCTGGGTCGATGGCCTGCCTGGCAAACACATTTTAAGACCATATTTCCGGCGTCTGTAACTCTTTGTCCATGATTTCAGGACCACTGGATTGCCAGTTTGCAGATGATACTTTACATGATGCCGGCTAGCTACAGTGAGTTGTGGCCTGGTGTGTGCTCTGCCAGCTAGCCCTGAGGGGCTCCCAGGAGCAGTGTCACTGAGGACAGACATGTTGCCAGGCTGCAGCTCAGAGCCTGTTACAGTCGGCAGGAATGATCTTAACCGGGACCTGAAAATACTAAAGCAACTGACCTGACGTGTGCTCTCCGCTCCTCCTGTGAGCCCCACCCCCGTGCTCCTGGCTGCCAGCTCTTCCTCGGTGAGACCCCCAGGCTCAGCCCAGCCTAAAGCCTCAGGGGCTGCAGCTTTGGCCAGTTGTGTGGATTTCCTGGCGCTTTCTTACCTTCCGTCCCAGAGGAGGGTCACAGCAACAGCCAGCCTCAGCACCCACCTTGGGGTCAGCTGCAAAACCCCTTACAAGCCCCAGGGGCCAGGAGAGACTGCACGGGCCCTTCCCGTCCCACTCCTCTGCCTGCACTGGTGCCAGCCACAAGTCCAGGCTGGAGGCAGCAGGGTCTGTGTGCCCCAGAGTGGGGCTCTGGCCTGCTGCAGCCTCTCAAAGAGGGCCCCTTCCCAGAGCCCCTGGAGGGATTCTGGCTGAGCCAGGCCAAGTGCCCCTGGACTCCTGCTGCCACATAGCCCCCGTCTCATCCCCACACCCTGCCGCCATGGTGGCTTCAAAGCCAGCATGTGGGGCCTAGACCCACACGTGCGCTAACTTGGGGGTGTTTAAAATGTCACGGCACGCCAGCTTGGACTTGGTGCAGCCTTCACACCCACCACAAACACACACGTGTGAGCACACACCACCATACCGTGCGCACACGCTGAGGAGGGAGCCTGCATGGAGACTCCCTGGAATAGGTCCAAAAATCTCAGCCCTGCGGTGGTGGTGGAGTGTGCAGGCTGGGCTCGGCCCACCACTGCCCCGGCCACCTCCACCCTGCTGGGACTTCAGCTCTTCCCTTCTGGCTGTGGAGCTGAGGCCTGGCCAGCTCCTGACCAGGAGTTGCTGGGGCCATTTAAAGCACTCATGTGGTAGGCAGGTGTCTGGGCTAGTGCTAGCCTCACGCAGGGCCTTTGTGTTCAGTGCCAAGCACTCCCTCTTGCCTTATCCCCCCGCCCTGCTGTCCTGGACACAGGGCTCAGCCATGGGGAGGGAAGTGGTAAGTGCAGGGGTGCCTCCAGGAATGGCCAGCATGGCACGTAGCCAGAGCGCCTCCCTATATGCTGCTCTGCACTGCCTGCCTGCCCGGTGGGAGGGCTGCAGAGGCCTGAGTTCCTGGGCCAGATTTCGACGTGGCTGTTGTTTCTGGCGGTGTGGGTCAGGGTGCATAACGGCACAGTCCTTCTCCCCAGCACGCGGGGCGGTGGGCCAGGTGTTGGAGATGGCATGACAGGCGTCTTGGAGTGAACTGGGGACTTTGGCGATGGGATAGATTTTGTAGGGGCCCTGGGGCTGGGTGGAGTGTTGTAGCAGGGAGGTTGTGGTTGGGAGCAGTGGTGCTAGAAGACCAAAGGTCCATCTAGCCCAGTATCCTGTCTTCCGACAGTGGCCAAAGCCAGCTGCCCCAGAGAGAATGAACCGAACAGGTAATCATCAAGTGATCCATCCCGTCGCCCATTCCCAGCTTCTGGCAAACAGAGGCTAGGGACACCACCCCTGCCCATCCTGGCTAATAGCCATTGATGGACCTATCCTCCATGAATTTATCTAGTTCTTTTTTGAACCCTGTTATAGTCTTGGCCTTCACAACATCTTCTGGCAAAGAATTCCACAGGTTGACTGTGCGTTGTGTGAAGAAATACTTCCTTTTATTTGTTTTAAACATGCTGCCTATTAATTTCATTTGGTGACCCTTATTTCTTGTGTTATGAGAAGTAGTATCACTTCTTTATTTACTTTCTCCACACCAGTCATGATTTTATAGACCTCTGTCATATCCCCCTTAGTCGTCTCTTTTCCAAGCTGAAAAGTCCCCATCTTATTTATCTCTCCTCAAACAGCAGCCATTCCATACCCCTAATCATGTTTGTTGCCCTTTTCTGAACCTTTTCCAATTCCAATATATCTTTTTTGAGATGGAGCCACCACATCTCACGCAGTATTCAAGATGTGGGCGTACCATGGATTTATATAGAGGCAATATGATATTTTCTGTCTTATTATCTATCCCTTTCTTAATGATGCCAAGCATTCTATTTGCTTTTGTGACTGCCACTGTACATTGAGTGGATGTTTTCAGAGAACTATCCACAATGACTCCAAGATCTCTTTCTTGAGTGGTAACAGCTAATTTAGACCCCATCATTTTATATGTACAGTTGGGATTATGTTTTCCAGTGTGCATTACTTTGCATTTATCAACATTGACTTTCATCTGCCATTTTGTTGCCCAGTCACCCAGTTTTGAGAGATCTATTTGTTGCTCTTCGCAGTCTGCCTGATATTTAACTACTGTATATTGAGTAGTTTTGTATCATCTGCAAATTTTGTCACCTCACTGTTTACCCTTTTTCCAGATCATTTCTGAATATGTTGAATAGGACTGTCCCGGTACAGACCCCTGGGGGACACCACTATTTACCTCTCTCCATTCTGAGAAATGACCATTTATTCCTACCCTTTGTTTCCTATCTTTTAACCAGTTACCAATCCACGAGAGAACCTTCCCTATCATCCCGTGACCGCTTACTTTGCGTAAGAGCCTTTGGTGAGGGACCTTGTCAAAGGCTTTCTGAAAATCTAAGTACACTATAGCCACTGGATACCCCTTGTCCACATGCTTGTTGACCCCTTCAAAGAATTCTAGTAGATTGGTGATGCATGATTTCCCTTTACAAAAACCATGTTGACTCTTCCCCAACAAATTATGTTCATCTATGTGCCTGACAATTCTGTTCTTTACTATAGTTTCAACCAGTTTGCCTGGTACTAAACTCAGGCTTACCGGCCTGTAATTGCTGGGATCACCTCTGGAGCCCTTTTTAAAAATTGGCGTCACATTAGCTATCCTCAAGTCATTTGCTACAGAAGCTGATTTAAATGATAGGTTACAAACTAGTTACTAGTTCTGCAATTTCACATTTCAGTTCCTTCAGAACTCTTGGGTGAATAATCCCATCTGGTCCTGGTGACTCATTACTATTTAGTTTATCAATTTGTTCCAAAACCTCCTCTAATGACACTTCAATCTGGGACATTTCCTCAGATTTGTCACCTAAAAAGAATGGCTGAAGTGTGGGCATCTCCCTCACATCCTCAGCCATGAAGACCGGGGTTTAGGGCCATCGAGGCTAGTTAGGGTCACGGGGAGCTGATGGGCCACTGTTGTTAGGGTTCATATTCTAGGGCACCCAGGAGCCCTCGCAAGGCTCAGGGCCCCACTGGGCAGAGACACAACGAGACCTGCTCTGCCCCTGAGAACTTACCATCTGCATGGACAGGGCAGGCAAAGGGGTGAGAAGGAAGCAAAGGCTCAGGGTTTGTTGTGGCAATGGGGAGGACGGGGGGATGGTGCAGGTTGAATGAGGAGCATCTGGGAGCAGTGGTGGGCGAGGGCAGAGGGTACGGGCATTTGCAGGGCACAGTGGGAGCTTTAGCCAGCACAGCTATGAAATAGCCTGTCCGTCAGCTTCACCAGTGCGCTGCACATGTTGGGCCAAACAGTGGTCGCCTGACAAATGAAACATACAGCTTGTAGTAGGAAGACAGCCTGAGACATTAGCCCTTGTATCGAAGGCCTGGTATGAAGCAGGACCTGCTCACAGAGCCTGGCAAGAACAGGGCTGATATTGCAAAAATACACATTCCTAAGCACAGAGTATTCATGCAAACACATCCTGATATCAAGGATGGTACAAAAACATTCCCCAAGGATAACAGGAACACACTGACCCCTCCTAAAAGATAAGGTCAGGATGACAGTACATAATACAAATGTTTTAATCAAACCAACGTGTACAAGGTGATAACTAGCCATGTCAGGGGGCAGTAACTATGTCAGAGGGTATAAAGATGTACCTCAGGGGGCAGCAGCAGTTCAAATCTGGCAGCAGCCCTGGGGGCTGAAGTGAAAAAGAGACGCCAAGGCCAGAAGGAAGCACTGTGTCCATCTGGTCTGTCCTGGGTAACACGGGCCAGAGCCCCTCCTGGAATTAACCCTGTTGAACTAGAGCAGATCTCATAGAAAAACATCCCAGGCTTGGTATAAAACTTGCCAGTGATGGAGCCCTTGGCAAAGTGTTAATTACCTTCACTGTTAAAAATTGGCCCCCATTTCCTGTCCGAATGTGTCTGGCTTCACATTCCAGCCACTGGCTCTCATTAGACCTTTGGCTGCTAGATTGCAGAGCCCATTATTATTATTAAAGGCTAAACCTCATTGACATTGTTAAAAAGATACTCAGGTTTTAAATCGCTCTAAGACCACATTACAGTCTCGGGAGCATTCAAAGCCACCAGGGGCAGCTGCATCCGCTACGCTTCAATGGGGAGGAAAATATAATTAAACATACAAATTATACTGGAAGAAAAGAAACTCACCATTGCGAGAAAAAGCAAATACCAGACCCTAAAAATACAACCCTTTTAATGAAAAACCTATTATGATCAGAACAACTTCTTGTTCTCCATGATAGAATTCTTTATGCACAGAACCAAACAGGCCACATAAGAGAAGAAAATATAAAACTCTAGCAAACAGTATCAAAGGAAGAAAGATCTGCTACTATCACACCACCATCTTGGTTTTCCCCTAAACCAATTTAAAAAAGAAATGGTTACTCACTGTCACTGTGGTTCTTTGAGATATGATGAAGACGTGTATTCCACTTAGGTGTGTGTACACCCAGTGCGCCAGAAACAGAGATTTTTCCCTAACAGTACCCACAGAGGAGCGTGGTTGTGGCCCCTCGCTTGGCTATATGAGGTAGCGCCACCCCAGCCCCACCTCAGTTCCTTCATGACAAAAGCCCATGAGAGGAGACTCCAATGCAGAGGGGATGGAGGTTGGGTTGTAGAATACATGTCTGCATCACATCTCAAAGAACCAGTTACAATAAGTAACCGTTTCTTCTTCTTTGAGAAGATGCAGATTATGTGTTCCCCTTAGATGATTCACAAGTGGTACCCCAATCTAGAGGCGGGGTTCAGAGTCCACTGAAATAAGGATCACAGGACTGCCCTTCTGAGACCTACGTCCGCTCTGCAAGATGCGGTAATAGCATAATGGTCCGTATATGTACTTATGGATGACCACATGGCCGCCCTGCAAATGTCCAGTAAGGAAACGTCACTGAGGAACACTATCGGTGTCGCCTGCGCTCTTGTGTAATGAGCTCATATCCTCTGAGGAGACATAGCCAAAGCTCTCTCATACACAGCCCTGATACAGGATATTATCTGTCTAGAGATGGTCTGTGCAGGGACCACTTGGCTTGCCTCTTCATGCAGTCCACATATGACATGAACAGGCGAGGCAAAACACAAAACAGTTTAGTCCTGTCTAGATGAAAGGTTTGACATTGCCTGACATCCAGCGTATGGAGGTGCTGTTCTTCCAGGGAAGAGTGCGGCTAAGGGGAAAAAAACGGGTAACTATACCGCCTAATTCAGATGAAACTGAGAGCCCACACTCTCCTTGCAGAACACAGTTACTAGGAATAGGGTTTTCTGATACCAGAGGAGCAGTGAACTGGACACTAGGGGCTCGAATGGAGGGCCCAGTACAGCCACCAAAACCATGTTTAGGTCCCACAAGGGGACCGGTTCACATACGGGAGGATATAAACAGAGAATCCCTTTTAGATTCTCATCACCATAGCATTGGCAAAGACTGATTTTCGTTGACTAGGGGGATGAAACACTATTGTGGCCAGATGCACCCTCAGTGAACTGATCGCAAGGCCCGATTCCTGAAGGTGTAACAGGTACTGCAAGATGGCCAGAATGGAAGTCTGTGTCAGTTGGATCCCATGGGCCAATGACCACACTGAAAACCTTTTCCACTTTGCTAAGTAGGCCATGCTGGTAGAGGACTTCCTACCATTGAGTAGGACTTGTTGGACAGCCACCAAACACTGCTCTTCTTCTTCATTCCACCATGCAGCCGCCAGGCCATGAGGTACAGGGAGTTGAGTGTTGGATGGTGAGTGCGGCCATGGCTCTGAGTGAGCAGGTCAGGCTGGGGAGGAAGCGGTATGGGAGGCTGAATCATCAGCACGAGAAGATTGGTGAACCAGCATGGTCTTAGCCACACTGGGGATATGAGGATGAGCTTGGCCCGATCTGCCTTGAGCTTGAGGGTAACCTGAGGAATGATTAGGATTGGGGGAAAGGTGTACAGGAGAGTCGAGTGCTAGCTGCAGTGAAAGGCGTCAGAGAGGGAGCCTGGACTGAGGCCCCCAAGAGCAGAACACTCCTCCTATGAAGCTGTGGACAGCTGCTCTGTGAACTTGGACATAGCTGTCTGAGTAAGGAAGTCATATTTGGACAGCAAAGCCTGTTGGTTAGTGATTTGCAGCTGTAGCGATGAGGACGTCTAGACTTTCCTACCCATAAGATCCAGCTGCTCAGTTGAGCCAAGGCTGGATTTTGCCCAAGGGAGGACACACCAGGACAAATGGGCTCTGGAGCCAATGGGAATCCCGTGGATTTGAACCTTTTTTTCATTTGTGGACCCCTAAAAATTTCCAATGGCGGCGGGGACCCCTTTGTCTGTGTATGGAGTTGAATTCTGTTCAGTCCGTTTTCAGCTGTCTTTCGTGGACCCCTTAGACATAGCCTGCGGGCCACAGGTCGAGAACCACTGCTCTGGAGGCTCTGCGGGGAGGAAGATGGCTGATGTCTGAGCCTGTGGCTGATCTGAGGATACCACTGCATATCTGGCGGGTGATTTTGCCTTTGACCGAGACGAAGAGCGGGACCTCTGCGAACAAGGGGCGTCCCACTGATTCTACGGGGGTCAGGATGTGGATAGGGCACGAGTGGCCAGAGACCTCCTGTCATAACTATAAAAGGAAGGGTAACAGCTCTCTGTGTACAGTACTAAAATCCCTCCTGGTCAGAGACTCCAAAATCCTTTTACCTGTAAAGGGTTAAGAAGCTCGGGTAACCTGGCTGACACCTGACCCAGAGGACCAATGAGGGGACAAGATACTTTCAAATCTTGGGGGGGGAAAGGCTTTTGTGTGTGTCCTTTGTTTAAGGGGTTGTTCGCTCTTGGGACTGAGAGGGACCAGACATCAATCCAGGTTCTCCCCATCTTTCTAAACAAGTCTCTCTTATTTCAAAATTGTAAGTAAAAGCCAGGCAAGGCGTCTTAGATTTACTTTGTTTTCTCAACTTGTAAATGTACCTTTTACCAGAGTGCTTATCTTGTTTGCTATACTTTGAACCTAAGACAGAGGGGATTCCTCTGAGCTCTTTAAGTTTGATTACCCTGTAAAGTTATTTTCCATACTGATTTTGCAGAGATGATTTTTACCTTTTGCTTTAATTAAAAGCCTTCTTTTTAAGAACCTGATTGATTTCTCCTTGTTTTAAGATCCAAAGGGGGTTTGGATCTGTATTCACCAGGAGTTGGTGAAAGGAAGGAGGGGGGAAGGGTCAATCTCTCCTTGTTTAAGATCCAAGCAGTTTGGATCTGTATTCACCAGGGAATTGGTGAAAGGTTTCTCAAGGCTTCCCAGGGAGGGAATCCATCGAGAATGGTGGCAGCGGGACCAGAGCTAAGCTGGTAGATAAGCTTAGCAGTTTTCATGCAGGCCCCTACATTTGTACCCTAAAGTTCAAAGTAGGGATACAGCCTTGACACCTCCATCCCAACCACGGGACACAAGCCCATCTTGGGCACCATAATGGTCCATTAGCAGTCCTCAGTGTTCATTGGGTGACACAGAGCAGGAGGAGGACAACGACGACCTGGACTCGGATGCAGAAGAGTCTTGGGATCTGCGGACAAGAGTGGAGCGAGCCCAGAGGGAGCAAGAAGGTGATCCGACGTGTCCATTGCCCAGAACGAGGTAGGAAGCAGTGTTTCAGATGGAGGCAATCCCATTGGTACAGAACAAAGGCACTGTTGGTCCCGACATGAGCACCCGACTGCACCGACGCTGAGGGTGGTGCAAGCCGCCAGGGAAGCACATGTGGCAATGACTGCGGAAGTGCTGAGGGGGTTCCTGGTATCAGGGATCCCTGTACCTATTCTGATACCGGCTCTACTCCCACGACTGCAAGGGGAGCATTGGGATGGGGTGCCAACAGTCATAAAAGTTCAGCAGCTTGCTCCATCAGAGGGGCTATAGATGGTGCAGCCGTGGGGTAGGGTTAGGCCTGAGGCCCGTTGGGATCCCCAGCTAGGGTTACTAAAGCTGGGATTCTCTGGACTAGGGTTTGGGTTATTAAAGGTAGGACTCCCCTGGCCAGAGTTAGGAATACTGAGGGCAAGGATTCCCAGGCTAGAGATAGGCCTGAGGCCCGTTGGGATCCCCCAGCTAGGGATACTTAAGGTAGGTCTCCCCAGGCTAGGGTTAGGGCTAGTAAGGGGTAGGGATTCCTGGGCTAGGGTTAGGGTTAGTAAGGGGTAGGGATTCCCGGGCTAGGGTTAGGGCTAGTAAGGGGTAGGTCTCCCCAGGCTAGGGTTAGGGCTAGTAAGGGGTAGGTCTCCCCAGGCTAGGGTTAGGGCTAGTAAGGGGTAGGGATTCCCGGGCTAGGGTTAGGGTTAGTAAGGGGTAGGAATTGCCGGGCTAGGGTTAGGGCTATAAGGGGTAGGGATTGCCGGGCTAGGGTTAGGGTTAGTAAGGGGTAGGGATTCCCGGGCTAGGGTTAGGGCTAGTAAGGGGTAGAGATTCCCGGGCTAGGGTTAGGGTTAGTAAGGGGTAGGGATTCCCGGGCTAGGGTTAGGGCTAGTAAGGGGTAGGGATTGCCGGGCTAGGGTTAGGGTTAGTAAGGGGTAGGGATTCCCGGGCTAGGGTTAGGGCTAGTAAGGGGTAGAGATTCCCGGGCTAGGGTTAGGGTTAGGAAGGGGTAGGGATTCCCGGGCTAGGGTTAGGGCTAGTAAGGGGTAGGGATTCCCGGGCTAGGGTTAGGGTTAGTAAGGGGTAGGGATTCGTGGGCTAGCGTTTTGGTTGAATGTATTCCTGGAGGTTTCATCACATGACATAATCTTTAATTAAAGATTAATCTTTAATTCCTGGGGAGTCCAGGACAATCCTGGAGGGTTGGCAACCCTACCCATATAAAGGTAAAAAGCAACAGAGGGTCCTGTGGCACCTTTAAGACTAACAGAAGTATTGGAGCATAAGCTTTCATGGGTGAATGCCCACTTCATCAGACGCAAGTAATGGAAATTTCCAGAGGCAGGTATAAATCAGTATGGAAATAACGAGGTTAGTTCAATCAGGGAGGGTGAGGTGCTCTGCTAGCAGTTGAGGTGTGAACACCAAGGGAGGAGAAACTGCTTCTGTAGTTGGATAGCCATTCACAGTCTTTGTTTAATCCTGATCTGATGGTGTCAAATTTGCAAATGAACTGGAGCTCAGCAGTTTCTCTTTGGAGTCTGGTCCTGAAGTTTTTTTGCTGTAAGATGGCTACCTTTACATCTGCTATTGTATGGCCAGGGAGGTTGAAGTGTTCTCCTACAGGTTTTTGTATATTGCCATTCCTGATATCTGACTTGTGTCCATTTATCCTCTTGCGTAGTGACTGTCCAGTTTGGCCAATGTACATAGCAGAGGGGCATTGCTGGCACATGATGGCATATATAACATTGGTGGACGTGCAGGTGAATGAGCCGGTGATGTTGTAGCTGATCTGGTTAGGTCCTGTGATGGTGTTGCTGGTGTAGATATGTGGGCAGAGTTGGCATCTAGGTTTGTTGCATGGGTTGGTTCCTGAGTTAGAGTTGTTATGGTGCGGTGCGTGGTTGCTGGTGAGAATATGCTGTGACAGACCCAGACCAGTGGGGTACAGGAATCTGGTAGAGGGCAAATATACTGGTCACTGGATGAGTAGTTTTCTGTTCCCTGAGTGACCAGAGCAGGGGCTGCACTAGAGTAATCAGGAACCTGCTAAAACCAGTTAAGGCAGGCAGGCTAATTAGGACACCTGGAGCCAATTAAGAAGAAGCTGCTAGAATCAATTAAGGCAGGCTAATCAGGGCACCTGGGTTTTAAAAAGGAGCTCACTTCAGTTTGTGGGGCGAGTGTGAGGAGCTGGGAGCAAGAGGCGCAAGGAGCTGAGAGTGAGAGGGTGTGCTGCTGGAGGACTGAGGAGCACAAGCGTTATCAGACACCAGGAGGAAGGTCCTGTGGTGAGAATAAGGAAGGTGTTTGGAGGAGGCCATGGGGAAGTAGCCCAGGGAGTTGTAGCTGTCATGCAGCAGTTACAGGAGGCACTATAGACAGCTGCAGTCCACAGGGCCCTGGGCTGGAACCTGGAGTAGAGGGCGGGCCCGGGTTCCCCCCAAACCTCCCAATTGACCTGGACTGTGGGTTCTTCCAGAGGGGAAGGTCTCTGGGCTGTTCCCCAACCCACATGGTGAATCTCTGAGGCAGGAAAATCCGCCAATAAGCGCAGGACCCACCAAGATAGAGGAGGAACTTTGTCACAACTGGTGTCAGGAGTGGGATCTTGGGGTCCACAGCGCGGCGGAAGAAGGAGGGTGATTTTAAAAAAAAAAAAAAAAAAAGGAGAGGGTTTATTTTTTTTTTCATCACAATGGATGACGTAGTGCGGGCACTGATACAAGCCACAGTGGCCCAGCAGGAGGCTACCCATGTCCAGGCAGCCGCCCAACAGGAGGCAGTGCAGCTGCAGCAAGAGACTAATCGCCTGCTGATGGACCAGGCTGCCCAAGACCGAGCTATGTTGCAGGAACTGGTAAACCAGGTAAAGACCCTTACAGAGCTGAACCGCGGCCATGATGGCACGCGGCTCATACGGGCCAGCCATTGGCTAAAGAAAATGACGTGGGAGGATGATGTAGAGGCATACCTTCTGGCCTTTGAGAGGACAGCCCTACGGGAGGCCTGGCCTCGAGATCAGTGGTCTGGCATCCTTGCCCCATTCCTGTGTGGGGAGGCCCAAAAGGCCTACCATGATCTGCCTGAAGAGGCTGCAGCAGACTACCCCTAGCTGAAAGCAGAGATCCTGGCCAGATCTGGGGTAACGACCGCAGTGCGGGCCCAGCGGTATCACGGTTGGAGGTACCAGGAAGACAAAACCCCGCGGTCCCAATTGTATAACCTCATCCATCTCACACGAAAGTGGTTGCAAACAGAGTCCCAGAGTCCGGAAGAGATACTAGAGGTTCTGGTCATCGACCGATACATGAGGGGACTACCGCCAGACCTTCGTGCCTGGGTAAGCCAGAACGAACTCGCCACCTATGACGAGGTTGTTGCCCTGGTAGAGAGGCGAAGGACAGCGAGGGAGCTGACCCGACCAGTTAAGGAAGAGGCACCCCGGGTTAAACTAGCAGCACAAAGCCCTAAAATTCGGGTGACTGGGCCACCAGGAGGGCCCAGGTGGAAAAAGAGAGAGGCTGAAGGCCCATCAGAGGCCACAAAGAGTCGGAGCACTGAGGGAGAAGAGGATCGTGATGTTAGACTGCCCAAACCAAGAGACCGGGGAACGCCTAGGGCTCCATACAGATGTTATGCCTGCGGGGAGTGGGGACACATAGCTGCACAGTGTCCCAATGCTGAGGAGCCTATGCAGTGTAACCTGGGGAACTGGGCAGATCCATGCTCCCTAATCCACCTTGTGGGGGTCTCACTAACCCCACATATGTATACCAGACCAGTGAAACTAAATGGGGTAGGGACCACGGCACTGGTTGATTCGGGGAGTGCTATCATGCTTATCTCAGGGAAGCTCGTGAAGCGTAGTCAGCTGCTACAGGCTAAACGTACGGGGATAACATGTGTCCATGGGACAGTTATTTACTACCCCACCATCCCAGTAAAAATCGAGATCCAAGGGAACACTACTGAGGTAGCAGCAGGTGTAGTCCCTAAACTCCCATACAGGGTGCTCATAGGGAGGGACTTCCCAGGGTTTGGAAACTTACTCCCAGTAGGGGGATTGGAGAAAGATGGGGACCCTAAAATTGGTGAGGCATCCACAGCAGACTGTCAACCCCCAATCTTCTCTGAAATATCCCCAGATTTGTTCTCCACTCCCAGACAGGGTAGAAAGACAAAAAGGGAAAGAAGGGCAGCTAAGGCCTTGGGAACCCGAATACTGACCCAAAGCCAGAGGGTCGCTCTTGTAGGTAGGCGGACCCGCGCAGCTGAAAAGGAGGCCACGCAGGAGGGAGAAGCACCTGAGTCTGACCCCCACCCTAATGCTTCTGAACCAGTAGAGGCAACAGAGACTGGGCCCCTAGATCTTAGGCAGATTAGCCCCAGGAGAGGAAATTTTGGACGGGACCAGGCAGAAGACCCAAGGTATGACAACATTAGGAAGGAGGTGACTGAAATAGATGGGGTCCCCGTGGAAGGGAAAACCCAGGGACCAGGACCCTACTTCATAATGAAGAAGGATCTCTTATACCGGGTTGCACCAGTACAGGGGCAGAAGGTACAGCAGATCCTAGTACCTCAAAAACACCAGAACGCTGTATTAAGTCTTGCTCATAGTCATCTTTTTGGGGGGCATTTGGGGGTAGAGAAGACCCTGGCATGAGTCCTACGACGGTTCTTCTGGCCCGGAGTACATGAAGTGCGGAGGTACTGTGCCTCCTGCCCGGAGTGTCAGCTGCACAGTCCCCGTCCCCACTTGAGGGCACCTTTAGTACCCCTTCCCATCATAGAGGTCCCCTTCGAGCGAATAGCCATGGACCTAGTGGGACCCCTGGAGAAGACGGCTCAGGGCCACCAATATATACTTGTTGTTTTAGACTATGCTACTTGCTACCCAGAAGCCGTCCCCCTGCGGAACACGGCCTCTAAAACTATAGCCAAAGAGCTGGTGGGGATCTTTGCCCGAATGGGGCTACCGAAGGAGATATTAACCGACCAAGGAACCCCATTTATGTCGAAGCTAATGAAGGACCTCTGTACGCTGGTCCATATACATACCCTGAGAACTTCGGTCTACCATCCGCAGACTGATGGGTTGGTAGAAAGGTTTAACCGAACCCTCAAGGCTAATGTAGTGCCCATCTTTAAAAAAGGGAAGAAGGAGGTTCCGGGGAACTACAGGCCAGTCAGCCTCACCTCAGTCCCTGGAAAAATCATGGAGCAGGTCCTCAAGGAATCAATTATGAAACACTTAGAGGAGAGGAAAGTGATCAGGAACAGTCAGCATGGATTCACCAAGGGGAAGTCGTGCCTGACTAACCTAATTGCCTTCTATGATGAGATAACTGGCTCTGTGGATGAGGGGAAAGCAGTGGATGTGTTATTCCTTGACTTTAGCAAAGCTTTTGATACGGTCTCCCACAGTATTCTTGCCGCCAAGTTAAAGAAGTATGGGCTGGATGAGTGGACTGTAAGGTGGATAGAAAGCTGGCTAGATCGTCGGGCTCAACGGGTAGTGATCAATGGCTCCATGTCTAGTTGGCAGCCGGTTTCAAGCGGAGTGCCCCAAGGGTTGGTCCTGGGGCCGGTTTTGTTTAATATCTTTATTAATGATCTGGAGGATGGTGTGGACTGCACTCTCAGCAAGTTTGCAGATGACACTAAACTGGGAGGCGTGGTAGATACACTAGAGGGTAGGGATCGGATACAGAGGGACCTAGACAAATTAGAGGATTGGGCCAAAAAAAACCTGATGAGGTTCAACAAGGACAAGTGCAGAGTCCTGCACTTAGGATGGAAGAATCCCATGCACTGCTACAGACTAGGGACCGAATGGCTAGGTAGCAGTTCTGCAGAAAAGGACCTGGGGTCACAGTGGACGAGAAGCTGGATATGAGTCAACAGTGTGCTCTTGTTGCCAAGAAGGCTAACAGCATTTTGGGCTGTATAAGTAGGGGCATTGCCAGCAGATCGAGGAACGTGATCGTTCCCCTTTATTCGACATTGGTGAGGCCTCATCTGGAATACTGTGTCCAGTTTTGGGCCCCACACTACAAGAAGGATGTGGAAAAATTGGAAAGAGTCCAGCGGAGGGCAAGAAAAATGATTAGGGGTCTGGAGCACATGACTTATGAGAAGAGGCTGAGGGAACTGGGATTGTTTAGTCTCCAGAAGAGAAGAATGAGAGGGGATTTGATAGCAGCCTTCAACTACCTGAAGGGGAGTTCCAAAGAGGATGGAGCTCGGCTGTTCTCAGTGGTGGCAGATGACAGAACAAGGAGCAATGGTCTCAAGTTGCAGTGTGGGAGGTCCAGGTTGGAAATTAGGAAACACTATTTCACTAGGAGGGTGGTGAAGCACTGGAATGCGTTACCTAGGGAGGTGGTGGAGTCTCCTTCCTTGGAGGTTTTTAAGGCCCGGCTTGACAAAGCCCTGGCTGGGATGATTTAGTTGGGAATTGGTCCTGCTTTGAGCAGGGGGTTGAACTAGATGACCTCCTGAGGTCCCTTCCAACCCTGATATTCTATGATTCTATGATAAGGAAGTTGGTAAAAGTCGGGACGGGAAGGATTGGGACACCCTACTACCCTACCTTATGTTCGCTATCCGGGAGGTACCTCAGGCCTCAACTGGGTTTTCCCCCTTCGAGTTATTATACGGGCGTCACCCCCGTGGCATACTAGATATCGCCAAAGAGATCTGGGAAGAGGAACCCAATGAGGGGAGAAATATAATAGAGCATGTAATGCAGATGCGAGACCGGATAGCCCAGGTTACCCCTATTGTACGGGAACATTTGGAGAAGGCACAGGAGGCCCAGCGAACCCATTACAATCGCCAGGCAAAAGTGCGATAGTTCCAACCAGGGGATCGGGTTATGGTGTTGGTACCCACGGCAGAAAGCAAGCTTCTGGCCCAATGGCAGGGGCCCTATGAAGTGGTTGAACCTGTGGGGGAAGTAACCTACAAGGTGCGGCAGCCAGGACGCAGAAAACAAGAACAGATTTATCACGTTAACTTTCTGAAACCCTGGCATGCACAAGAGGCATGCACAACGGTCCAAAAAGACCTAACCCAGGAAAACAAGCCTTCCAAACAGGTGAGGGTGTCTCCCGATTTAACACCAGACCAGAAGAATGAGGTGTCTGAGATGATCTTCCGGAACCAAGATGTGTTCTCAACAAAACCAGGTCGAACAACCGAGACATATCACCACATCGTCACGAACCCTGGGGCCAGAGTAACAATGAGGCCCTATCGGGTGCCAGCGGCAAAAAGGGAGGAAATAAAAGCAGAAGTAAAAAAAATGCTGGAGTTGGGGATCATCGAAGAATCCCACAGTCAGTGGTCCAGCCCAATCGTGCTGGTGCCCAAACCTGATGGCACCACAAGATTTTGCAACGACTTCCGGCGACTAAACGAAGTATCCCAGTTCGACGCGTACCCCATACCTCGCATAGATGAGCTAGTGGACCGTCTGGGTAATGCCTGGTACTTGACTACCCTAGACTTGACAAAGGGGTACTGGCAGATTCCCCTTGCAGAAGACGCAAAGGAAAAGACTGCGTTCTCTACACCAGAGGGTCTTTTTCAATATACTGTCCTCCCTTTTGGACTACATGGGGCCCCAGCTACCTTCCAGCGCCTCGTGGACAAGTTATTACGCTCGCATAACAGTTATGCTGCTGCCTACTTGGACGATGTGGTCATTCATACCCCAGACTGGGAAACCCACCTGGAGAAGGTGGAGGCAGTCCTCGATACCTTCAGGCGAGCTGGCCTTACAGCAAACCCTGCCAAGTGCACTGTAGGGTTTACAGAGGCCAAATATCTTGGCTACATTGTGGGAAAAGGTTTGGTAAAACCCCAAGTGAACAAGTTAGAGGCCATCCAAAATTGGCCCTGACCAAGTCACAAGAAACAAGTCCGGGCATTCCTAGGTGTGGTGGGGTATTACCGACGATTTATCCCCCACTTTGCCACAAGGGCAAGCCCCCTGACAGACCTAGTGAAAGCCCGTGGACCTGATCTGGTGAGATGGTCTGACGCAGCAGAGGAAGCATTCACAGATCTACGGACTGCCCTCTGCAGTAACCCTGTACTGATAGCCCCTGATTTCACCAAGGAGTTTATCCTGCAGATGGATGCATCGGAAGTAGGGTTGGGGGCCGTTCCATCACAGATGGTCGGGGAGGAGGAACACCCAATTCTATACCTCAGTCGGAAACTCCTTCCAAGGGAACAAAAATATGCAGTGGTGGAGAGAGAATGCTTCGCTGTAAAATGGGCCATGGAAACATTGCGCTACCACCTGCTCGGGCGCAGATTTGTCCTCGTGACCAACCATGCCCCTCTTCAACGGATGCGGCGGAACAAGGAGAAGAACACAAGGGTGACCAGATGGTTCTTATCCCTCCAACCTTTCCAGTTCCGTGTGCAACACAGAGCAGGGAGCCGTCATGGCAACGCCGATGACTTGTCACGTGTGCACTGTCTGGCTTCCCAAGCTCCCCAACCCCTTGGCGTTGAGCAGGGGGGAGGGATATGTGACAGACCCAGACCAGTGGGGTACAGGAATCTGGTAGAGGGCAAATATACTGGTCACTGGATGAGTAGTTTTCTGTTCCCTGAGTGACCAGAGCAGGGGCTGCACTAGAGTAATCAGGAACCTGCTAGAACCAGTTAAGGCAGGCAGGCTAATTAGGACACCTGGAGCCAATTAAGAAGAAGCTGCTAGAATCAATTAAGGCAGGCTAATCAGGGCACCTGGGTTTTAAAAGGAGCTCACTTCAGTTTGTGGTGTGAGTGTGAGGAGCTGGGAGCAAGAGGCGCAAGGAGCTGAGAGTGAGAGGGTGCGCTGCTGGAGGACTGAGGAGCACAAGCATTATCAGACACCAGGAGGAAGGTCCTGTGGTGAGAATAAGGAAGGTGTTTGGAGGAGGCCATGGGGAAGTAGCCCAGAGAGTTGTAGCTGTCATGCAGCAGTTACAGGAGGCACTATAGACAGCTGCAGTCCACAGGGCCCTGGGCTAGAACCCGGAGTAGAGGGCGGGCCCGGGTTCCCCCCAAACCTCCCAATTGACCTGGACTGTGGGTTCTTCCAGAGGGGAAGGTCTCTGGGCTGTTCCCCAACCCACATGGTGAATCTCTGAGGCAGAAAAATCCGCCAATAAGCGCAGGACCCATCAAGATAGAGGAGGAACTTTGTCACAATGCTTAAGGTTGGCGGGTTGTCTGTGGGCGAGGACTGGCCTGCCTCCCAAGGTCTGTGAAAGTGAGGGATCATTGTCCAGGATGGGTTGTAGATCACTGATGATGCGTTGGAGAGGTTTAAGCTGAGGACTGTAGGTGATGGCCAGTGGAGTTCTGTTGGTTTCTTTTTTGGGCCTGTCTTGTAGCAGGAGGGTACACGTCTGGCTCTGTTGATTTGTTTCTTTATTTCCTTGTGTGGGTATCGTAGTTTTGAGAATGCTTGGTGAAGATCTTGTAGGTGTTGGTCTCTGTCTGAGGGGTTGGAGCAGATGCGGTTGTACCTCAGCGCTTGGCTGTAGACAATGGATCGTGTGGTGTGTCCGGGGTGGAAGCTGGAGGCATGAAGGTAGGCGTAGCGGTCGGTGGGTTTTCGGTATAGGGTGGTGTTAACGTGGCCATCGCTTATTTGTACTGTGGTGTCTAGGAAGTGGACCTCCTGTGTAGATTGGTCCAGGCTGAGGTTGATGGTGGGGTGGAAGCTGTTGAAATCATGGTGGAATTCTTCCAGAGTCTCCTTTCCATGGGTCCAGATGATGAAGATGTCATCAATGTAGCGTAGGTAGAGAAGGGGCGTGAGTGGACAAGAGCTGAGGAAGTGTTGTTCCAGGTCAGCCATAAAAATGTTGGCATATTGTGGGGCCATGCGGGTGCCCATAGCGGTGCCACTGGTCTGGAGGTATATATTGTCACCAAATTTGAAATAATTGTGCGTGAGGATAAAGTCACAGAGCTCAGCAACAAGTTGTGCTGTGTCATCATCAGGGATACTGTTCCTGACAGCTTGTATTCCATCTGTGTGTGGGATGTTTGTGTAGAGAGCCTCTACATCCATGGTGGCTAGGATGGTGTTTTCTGGGAGGTCACCAATGCACTGTAGTTTTCTCAGGAAATCAGTGGTGTCACGTAGATAGCTGGGAGTGCTGGTGGCGTAGGGTCTGAGTAGGGAGTCCACATATCCAGAAAGTCCTTCAGTGAGAGTGCCAATGCCCGAGATGATGGGGCGTCCAGGATTTCCAGGTTTGTGGATCTTGGGTAGTAGATAGAATAACCCCGGTCGGGGCTCTAAGGGTATGTTGATTTGTTCCGGTGTTAGTGTAGGGAGTGTCCTGAGTAGATGGTGCAGTTTCTTAGTGTATTCCTCAGTGGGATCTGAGGAAAGTGGCCTGTAGAATTTGGTATTGGAGAGTTGTCTGGCAGCCTCCTTCTGGTAGTCAGACCTGTTCATGATGACAACAGCACCTCCTTTATCAGCCTCTTTGATGATAATGTCAGGGTGGTTTCTGAGGCTGTGGATGGCATTGCGTTCTACACGACTTAGGTTATGAGGCAAGCGATGTTGTTTTTCCACAATTTCTGCCTGTGCACGTCGGCGGAAGCATTCTATGTATAGGTCCAGACTGTCATTATCTCCATACTGATTTATACCTGCCTCTGGAAATTTCCATTACTTGCGTCTGATGAAGTGGGCATTCACCCACGAAAGCTTATGCTCCAATACTTCTGTTAGTCTTAAAGGTGCCACAGGA
Organism: Emys orbicularis; assembly: GCF_028017835.1. NCBI lineage: Eukaryota > Metazoa > Chordata > Testudines > Emydidae > Emys > Emys orbicularis. Next base: position 32,878,067 of record NC_088694.1, on the reverse strand, counting down.
CCCTCTGTTGCTTTTTACAGATTCAGACTAACACGGCTACCCCTCTGATACATATAAAGGTAGTACAGGTGGGGCTCCTGGGCTAGGGTTCAGATTACTAAGAGTAGGGCTCTCCAGGCTAGGTGTAGGCCTGTGGCCACTGGGGATTCTCAGTCTACGGTTAGAGTTACTAAGGGTCGGCCTCTTCAGGCTAGGGCTATACTTGGGGTCCTTACAGCTCCCAGGGCTAGGGTTAGGGTTTAGGTTTAGGGTTACCAATGGTGGGCTCCCCGGGGTAGGGTTCAGGTTACTAAGGGTGGGATCCCCAGACTAGGGTTAGTGCTGTGGCCTGTGGGGATCCTCTAGATCAGTGGTTCTCAACCTCCCCAAACCCCAGGGACCCCTAAATTTACCCAGACAAGTCTGTGGACCTCCAACTGCCCCTTATTATTTTTTTGCTCATAAATTGTATCTTTCATGGTATTGTAATAGTTGTCACAAATACCACTGTAGAGAAATGATTGGCCCACATTGACAAAAACACAGCAAATGAGAATATTGACAGCTTACCTGATACTAATGCGCTCCCTGGGCTTGTTTGGCAGCACACAGCGTGTCCAGCTGAGGAGTCATTTCAGTTAGACAAGTGTGAAGGTCACCTTGAACATTCGCTATCAAACGCTGTTTGTTTTTTTGATGCGGGTGAGGGCTGAGAATCCATTTTCACAAAGGGAAGTGGGAGCAAATGCAAGGCAGACTCGCAGAGCATGGTTAGCCAAATCAGGGAATTCACCAGATGCGTGCAACCAGAATTCAGCACCAGGCATGGGCCTGTGGGCACGTTTCACATCAGTGTTTCTCCGCTCAGTAAATTCCTTCTCCTCTTTAGGAATCATTTCAAGCAATTCCCCATCAGCAGATAAAAAGGGATTTGTGATCCACATCATTTCAGTATTGTTACCGTGTGGCCGATGTACGTTCTGAACTGGTAAGAAGGGAATCCATGCAATCTGCCATCATAGCACCAAAAGTCAGGTGTTCAAAAACTCCTGCAGGAGCGGAGACATGCTCCTGGTCCCTTTGTGCACTCGCTTCTGCCAGAGACCTGGCTTCTCAATGAACGCAGTCACTTTGTTTGACTGACGCCCTTGCATGCTAATATTAAGTTGATTCAGGTGATGAAAGATATCAGCAAGATAAGCAAGCTGAGCAAGCTGGGTCTCTGAGAATTTACCTGATCGATGCCTTTGCTCTTCCAAAAATACCATCAGAGACTCATGAAGCTCAAAAACGTGATTCAACCCCTTTTTCTTGGAAAGCCATCTGACCTCAGTGTGCAGGAGAAGGTTGTGATGCAATTCACCCATTTCTGCACACATTGCCCCCAAAATATGTGCATTTGCTTGATGTGTGCTTTGATAAAGTTAAAAACTTTTATTGTCTTATCAAGTACATCTTTCAGGTCATCTGGCATCTTTCTCATGCCCAGGATCTCCCTGAAACCCATGCAGTGCATTACTTTTGCCAATGGTGCAACATCTTCATTTTTTTTGCACCCCATTATGCCTCCCCATCATTGCAGAAGCACCGTCTGTGCTCACACACTGCCCCCAGTCCTGGTTGTTGCTCATCCTGAAATTATCCAGACACTTAAAAATCCCATCACTTGTTGTTTTTGTCGGCAGTGATCTGCAAAACAGCAGTTCTCCTTCTGTTTTCCCATCACAGATGTATCGCACATAAACCAACAGCTGAACCTCACCTGACACATCCCACTTGCTTGAATCCTGGTCTTTCACGTCAGCTGCAACCTCTGTAATTCACCTTTTAAGGGGGTCGTTTGATACTGGCACATTCTTCAGTTTATTAGCAGCTTCGTCCCCACACTTCAATTGCAGCTGGCATCAGTAATTCCAGCAATTGTATGTGGCTTTCTGTTTTTAGCGATTCTAATTGTCACCGTGTAGGATGCTTTGAGAGCCTTCTCTTGCAAGATTCACACAGTTTGTACAGTTTTTTTGTGTGTTATAAGCAATTCCGCTTCCTTTCAAAATCCTCCACTGGCTTGTCAACGCTTTCCACATGCACGACCTCAGATGTCTTTTAATTTTTTTGGCTTAAGTGCTTCCTTAGAAAGTACTTCTCCACAAATTACACCCTGGGGTCTGGATTCTCCACCCACACATATTCTCCACCCACACATACACACATAAAGCCAAGTTCAATGTAGCTGTTGTCATATCCCCTCAGGTTTTGGTTTTTTGAAGGGGGTTCGATTTCGCTTCTTTCTTTCTCTTCTCCCGGCTTTGAGACGGTTTCTGCTTGGTGAACGGCTGAAGCTGACCGAGTGGGTTTACAAATAACAAACGCAGCCATTACAGAAATTGAACGGAGTAATTATATTTCACACTTGCAGCTGAATGGATCACTAGCAGAGGCGCCATGAATGGGGGGCACAATTTAAAGGCTCTGGGGGGCATGTGACCCCCACATGTCGCCTCTTGATATAACAGAGGTTTTCAAACTGTGGGGCACGCCCCCCTCGGGGGGTCACGGAGGAATGTTTGGAAGGGGGGCGAGTGGCAATGCCAGTTTGAACTTTTTGGGTAAAGCCCCCCCAGACCGGCTGAGCTGAGTTGGGGGTAGAGGTGGGGCTGCCTCCCCAAGCCCCACCGCACTGGGCTGGCCCCCAGAACATTCCCCTGCGCCCCCTAGGGGGACACGTCCCACAGTTGGAAAGCCTCTGTGCTAAATGGAAGGCAGAAATCTGAGGCGGGGAGGGCACGTGACCCTGTGTGCCCCCAGGTGTCACCTCTGGTTGCTGGCACGTTCACAGACACCCCCCCACCCCGGATTATACTGGTGGACCCCTAAGGGTCTGCAGCAGAGGCGCCGACTCCATGGGTGCTCCGGGGCTGGAGCACCCACAGAAAAAAAATAGTGAATGGTCAACACCCACCAGCCACCCGCCAATCAGCTGTTTGGCATCCCCTCCCCCCAGCACTCCCTGCCCGCCATCGCAGTGGTACAGCAGGGGAAGGGACTCCCAAGGCCAGGCCAGCAGGGCAGGGGCATAGCTGGCACTAGCCCCTAGGCGCTCCGCCTCCCAGACCCTCTGCTCTAAGCGATTAGCCCCCGAGCCAGGGACAGAACCCAGGAGTCCCGACTCCCCCACCCCAGGGCAGCTCAGCCCCCAGACTTATCTCTTCTCCAAGGCCACAGAACTGCACACTCACCCCATTCCCAGCCTGTCTCCACCCAGCCCAGCAAATCAGCTGCCAGCCTGCCAGGGCTGTATCGCCTGCCTCCCGCAGCAGCACCCGCTGCACTGTGCTGAGCTGCGCAGTGCCCCAGGACCTGGCATGCCCACCATGCTCCTCACGAGGTGAGTGGGGGGCCTCCCTGGGCTGTCCCAGCAATGGCCTGGTGGGTGCAGGGCTGGGGCAGGAAATCCTGGCTGGCAGTAAAGCTGGGGGGACTGGAGATGGAGAGTTGGGTGTCTGTAAGCAGCCTGCCCCCCCCATCTCTGGCCGGCTGTGGTTGGTGGGCGCAGTATCTGTAGGGACGCTGGGCCCCCCGTCTCTGGGCTGTGAGGGGGCAGTATCTGTAAGTACACTGGGCCCACCATCTCTGGGCTGTGGGGGGGGGCAGTATCTGTGACTACACTGGGCCCCCCGTCTCTGGGCTGTGAGGGGGCAGTATCTGTAAGTACACTGGGCCCCCCGTCTCTGGGCTGTGAGGGGGCAGTATCTGTAAGGACACTGGGCCCCCCGTCTCTGGGCTGTGGGGGGGCAGTATCTGTAAGGACGCTGGGCCCCCTGTCTCTGGGCTGTGGGGGGGCAGTATCTGTGAGTACACTGGGCCCCCCGTCTCTGGGCTGTGGGGGGGCAGTATCTGTAGGTATGTGCTGGGCCCCCTCCCCCCATCTCTGGGGTTTGGTTGGGGGGGCAGTACCTGTGAGTACACTGGGCCCCCCGTCTCTGGGCTGTGGGGGGCAGTATTTGTAAGGACACTGGGCCCCCCGTCTCTGGGCTGGGGGGGGCAGTATCTGTGAGTACACTGGGCCCCCCGTCTCTGGGCTGTGGGGGGGGGCAGTATCTGTGAGTACACTGGGCCCCCCGTCTCTGGGCTGTGAGGGGGCAATATTTGTAAGTACACTGGGCCCCCCACCAGTCTTTGGACTGTGTTTGGGGGCCAGTATCTGTAAGGACGCTGGGCCCCCGTCTCTGGGCTGTGGTTGGGGGGGGGGGGCAGGCAGGTATCTGTCAGCAGGCTGGCCAATATCTCTGGTGTGGGGGTGTTGGGGTCCCCGCCATGCCAAGGGCATGTGGCTGGTGTTTGGTTCTCAGTGTGTGTGGGGGTCTCTTGGCTCCAAGGCTGTGTTGGGACAGTGCTGCTGTCAAGGCAGCTCCTATCTCAGCTCTACCAGCAACCCAGGGATTCCCAGCGCTGGCAGCCCTGCCTGGGCGCGGAAGGAGCGGAGCCGGGGGGAGGTGCCACCCCCCCCACACAGTTGGGTGAGGGGAGAATGTCTGGCTCATCACAGTGTCATAGTCCCTGCACTGCTGGTGGCAAGTTTCCTGCAGCCCAGGTCACAGGGCCCATTGGGAGCAAGGGGGTGGGCGTGTGAGCCTCTGTGGCAGGAACTAGTCTGTGTAGCGCCTGGCACTGTGGAGTTGAGGGAGGGGGAGAGATAGGGCTGTGATTGGGCAGGGCCTGGGGGCAGGGCAGCAATGCATGGCCGAGTGGGGTGGTGGTAGGGCTGGGATTGATCAGGACCTGGGGGCAGGGCAGGGCAGGGCTGGGATTGGTTAGGGCCTGGGAGCAGGGCAGCAGGGCATGGCAGAGGTGGGGGGGGCGGTAGGGCTGGGATTGGTCAGGGCCTGGTGGCGGGGAAGGGCTGGGATTGGTCAAGGCCTGGGGTGGGGCAGCAGTGCATGGCTGAGGGGGCGGGGTAGGGCTGGGATTGGTCAGGGCCTGGTGGTGGCGTAGGGCTGGGATTGGTCAGGGTGAGATTGGTGCATGGTGCATGGCAGGACTGGGTTCTGATCTCAGTGGGGGTCTGACCTACTATCCTGCAGCCCAAGAGACAGGGCACAGAGCAAGCTCCCCTAACTGCCTCTCCTGGGGCATGGCCATTTGTCCATCTGGACCACGGGTGTCCAGCCTGGCATCCCCCAGCCCCAAACCTGTGCCCAGTGCATTGGGGCCCAAAGCACCCCTAGGTTACAAACACACAGGCCCCAGTCTGTGTTGGGTGCTGCCCCACTCCCATCCCCTGGCCAATTGGAATAGTCCTTCCCAGAGAGCATTGATCCCTCTGGTATGGGAGCAGGGGGGAACTGAGGCACAGGCTAAGGGACTTGGTCATGGTCACATGGGGCACCTATGTCAGCTGGGTTTGACCCCATGCCCTAGGCTGGTGCATGACCCATCCCCTCCAGTCTCTAGTGGGAAGCCCTTGCCCTGTGTGAGCATCTGGGGGTGGGGGGCAAAATCCATCTGTGACCAAATAGCCTCTGCGGGGAAGGGTCTGTGTGCATGGAGGGATGCCTGCCATATGGGGGAGGCTGCCTTCTGCCCCAGCCTCCCAGGCCTCCTGCGCTAACCCACTAGACCCCCTCCCTGCGCGGAACTGGGGCTAGCACCCAGGAGGGACCCAGAGGAGGGCAGCCCTTGTATTGTGTGTGACCTGCCCCATTCCTCTTTGCAGGCTGGGCCTGCTCTGGGTGGTGGTACCCTGGCACGCGGGCTCCGTGTCCTTTCCCGATGGTGAGTCTCCTGTGGGGTAGGGATGGTGCCTGCTGGGCGGGGGGGGGGGGGAATCCTGGGGTTCGGGGGGCTTAGTATGACTAAGCCCTGTTTGGGGTGCTGGGACAGAGACTCTGATGACTATCCCAGGGCCCGCCCGGGGGGCCCCTGAGGACAGCTGTGACTGGGGGCGGGATAGGGTTCAGGGTGGGTGGTACAACACAGGTGGGGCTGGTGGTGGAGGCGGGAGGCTGGGGCTAGCAGGATGGGGCGGCCCCTGCTGTGAGCACAGCTGGCCTGTGACCTGGAGCAGTAGCCCCGAGAGGGGATCCGGGGGCCCCCACCCACCACACTGAGGGGAGTAGGCCTCCGGCACTCTGGAGTCCGTCCCCTGGCCAGGCATGGTGCTGAGGGGGGTTGGGTGCTGCCCCCAGTAACACTGCCAATCCCCCCAGGAGCTGCTCGCACTGAGTGCCGAGGCCGTTACTTCTGGATCTGGCTGGACAAGGCGTTCGTGGGGCAGAGCCGCTGGCGCTATGGGGTCTACAGTGAGTGGGGAGGGGTCATGGGGGGCTTCCTGGCTGTTTGGAGCAGAGGCTGGGGCAAGATGCAGGCCCGTGGGTGGGGGTGGCCTGGGATGGTGCATTGGGAGAGGGGTCGTGTGACGGGAGGCTGGCGGGGGGGCGGGTGGTGCCTGGGCACCAGGTGTGGGGGGGGCAGGTACTGGTGGGGGTCCCAGATGCTGTCTCCCCCCAGCCGAGTCGGGGCAGTACATCGAGGTGACACAGCAGCTGGCTTCGCAGTGCGGATTCATGGCAGGCACTGACCTCCGTGGGAACCCCCAGATCCGCGTCTCCTTCCTGGCTTGTTCTGTCCGCAACACGGTGAGTGCCCCCAGTGCCCAGGCCTGGCCTCCAGGAGCTGGGGGGCCCATATCTGACTCCCAGCCCCAACACCTGTAACTCACTAGACCCTGCTCCCCTGCCAGCACTGGGGAGGGAACCCAGGAGTCCTGCCAGAGCTGGGCAGCCAGTTCTGGTACTTGAGGTCTGGGTGCCAGCGCTGTGCGCCCCCCCCCATCTCCGGTGCTGGAGCAGCCCTGAGGCTGGGCAGGGTCTAACCTGTAGTCTCTCTTTCCTGGGGGACCCCAGTTTGACCAGGATTTCAGCCTGCAGCTGCGGGTAGAGGTGACAGGCGCTGTGGGGCCCAGCGTCCCCTATGACATGACCATCAGCTGCCCCCTGGGAGCCCCCTGGAGCCCCCGGGAGATTGTCTGCGAGGAGAACTACATGGAGGTGAGGGGGGCCATGGTGGAGGATGAGGTGGTGGGGAAGGACTTGTCTCCTGGTCGGGGTCCCTAGGGCAGGCCCCAGAGCCGCTGGGCGGGGTGATGCTGGGGGGGGGGCTCCCCGTGCTCCCCTGTGTGAAGTGATGCCGCCAGAGGGTCTCCTAGCAGGGTTTCTTTCCCCAGCCTGAGCTGGCCCTGTCCTGTTGCAGGTGTCGGTCCGGCGGGCTGTGCCCGGTATCGCCAGGGAAGTGCTGAATGAGGACTGGATCGCTGCCTGGCCGGTGGTGAGTGGGCTTGGTGCAGCTGTGGCATCATGGTCCCTCTACCAGCAACGAACGGTGCCCGGAGCTTGGCATGGGCGCCCGGGGAGCAGCGTTGTCTCTGGCACACCCTGACCACAGAGCAGCAGCGAGCCAGGGCACTTGGCTGTCCTGCTGCCCCATGGCCATGGACTGGGCAAGGTATTGGCCCATCAGCTGCCCAGCAGGCGCGGACTCCCCAGGGCACGGCGGAAGCTAAGTGCCCAGTGGGTCTGGCCGGATTGCCCCTGCCACATGTAACCCAGTGCCATGGGTATGGTGAGCTGGGCTGGTCCCCACAGGGGCTGAAGCCCTTAAGCCGACTGCAGAGCCATGATCTGTGGAGGGGGGTAACCTGACAGTGTCGGGACCCCTGCTCCCTCCCCGGCATATGGGGGGACTCAGCCTTATGTCTCTCCCCTTCGCAGGCCCAGGGGGCGCTGAACCAAGTGTGGCAGGTTGTCTTCCACTTCCAGAACGGCTCCCTGCTCAGCATGCCCGCCACGCAGGCCCACAGCCTGGGCTACGGGGTTAACACCACGGCCACCCGCGTCCTCTTCCGCGCACCCTACGGCACAGCCCAGAGCGAGATCGCCACAGTGAGGGAGCCTGGGGGGTAGGGAAGGGCACGGTGGCCACAGTGAGGTGTGGCTGGGGGGGGCCTTGGGTGCGTCGGGGGCCCAGTGGGGTGCGTGGGACCCTGGTGCACAGTGGGGGGGGGGGCTGGGGGACACTGTGGGCCCAGTGGGGGTACGTGGGAGCTTGGTGCACAGTGGGGTGGAGGCTGGGGGGCACTGTGGGCCCAGTGGGGTGTGTGGGAGCTAGGTGCACAGTGGGGGAGAGGCTGGGGGGCACTGGGGGCCCAGTGGGGTGCGTGGGAGCTAGGTGCACAGTGGGAGGGAGGCTGGGGGGCACTGGGGGCCCAGTGGGGTGTGTGGGAGCTAGGTGCACAGTGGGGGGGGGGGAGGCTGGGGGGCAGTGTGGGCCCAGTGGGGTGCGTGGGAGCTAGGTGCACAGTGGGGGGGGGGGAGGCTGAGGGGCACTGTGGGCCCAGTGGAGTGCGTGGGAGCTAGGTGCACAGTGGGAGGGGGCTGGGGGGCACTGTGGGCCCAGTGGGGTGTGTGGGAGCTAGGTGCACAGTGGGGTGGAGGCTGGGGGGCACTGTGGGCCCAGTGGGGTGTGTGGGAGCTAGGTGCACAGTGGGGGGGGGAGGCTGGGGGCACTGTGGGCCCAGTGGGATTCGTGGGAGCTAGGTGCACAGTGGGGGGGGGAGGCTGAGGGGCACTGTGGGCCCAGTGGGGTGCGTGGGAGCTTGGTGCACAGTGGGGGGGGGAGGCTGAGGGGCACTGTGGGCCCAGTGGGGGTACGTGGGAGCTAGGTGCACAGTGGGGGGGAGCTGGGGGGCACTGTGGGCCCAGTGGGGTGTGTGGGAGCTAGGTGCACAGTGGGGGGGGGGAGGCTGGGGGGCACTGTGGGCCCAGTGGGATTCGTGGGAGCTAGGTGCACAGTGGGGGGGGGGAGGCTGGGGGGCACTGTGGGCCCAGTGGGATTCGTGGGAGCTAGGTGCACAGTGGGGGGGGGGAGGCTGAGGGGCACTGTGGGCCCAGTGGGGTGCGTGGGAGCTTGGTGCACAGTGGGGGGGAGGCTGAGGGGCACTGTGGGCCCGGTGGGATTCGTGGGAGCTAGGTGCACAGTGGGGGGGGAGGCTGAGGGGCACTGTGGGCCCAGTGGGGTGTGTGGGAGCTTGGTGCACAGTGGGGGGAGGCTGGGGGGCACTGTGGGCCCAGTGGGGTGTGTGGGAGCTAGGTGCACAGTGGGGGGGAGGCTGGGGGGCACTGGGGGCCCAGTGGGGTGCGTGGGAGCTAGGTGCACAGTGGGGGGGGAGGCTGAGGGGCACTGTGGGCCCAGTGGGGTGTGTGGGAGCTTGGTGCACAGTGGGGGGAGGCTGGGGGGCACTGTGGGCCCAGTGGGGTGTGTGGGAGCTAGGTGCACAGTGGGGGGGAGGCTGGGGGGCACTGGGGGCCCAGTGGGGTGCGTGGGAGCTTGGTGCACAGTGGGGGGGGGGGGCTGGGGGCACTGGGGGCCCAGTGGGGTGCATGGGAGCCTGGTGCATAGTGGGGGGGGGAGGCCGGGGTTCACTGTGGGCCCAGTGGGGTGTGTGGGAGCTTGGTGCACAGTGGGGAGGCTGGCTGGATGGGGGGCAAGGCTGCTATCAGGAGTCTCTGGGAGCCTGGCTCTTGCTGGCACCATGTGGCCTCTGGCTGCACGGTAGGCTCATGCCCAGCCCCTGGTGGGGCAGAAGGGGCAGTCAGGTGCTGACTCAGCACTGGTCCATGCCAAGGTGCCCCTGGGTTACTGCCAGGGACCAGTCAAATCCGGTCACACCAGGGGTCAGACTCCTGGGCTGGCTGGGGAGGGAGAATGAGGGGGGAACCCTGATGAAGTCATGGGACCCCTCTCTGTGCACCTCCACTGACCCACTCTCCACAGGTGGAGGGGCTGGAGGTGGAAGTGGCCAGGGCGACAGTGTTCTACAAACAGGCCTGGATGATCCTCATGGTGGACACAGCTGTGGCCTGCCCTGTCAGTGAGTCTGGGAGGGAGCCCAGGGCTTGGTATCAGGGGGCTGTGGGTCGGCAGTGAGGGGCACTGGCAGGGCTGGGCTAGCAGGGGGCTGCGGGTCAGGAGTGAGGGGCACTGGCAGAGCTGGGGTGGGTCTCAGGGGACCAGTAGGTGGGGCTCATGGCCTCCTGTCCCTAGATTCCCCGGTGGTCAATGCTACGAGCCTGAGCTGGGTGACGCCGCGGATCCTGCCATCCCTGGTGCTGTGGCCAGAGCAGTACCAAGACGAGGTCCAGATGGGCCTGGATGGTCGTGTGATTGACGCGGGCACTGTCGCACGCAATGGCTACACCTTCCTGACAGACTCCAGGCTCATCCGCATCGTGGTGCCCATTGGTGCCCCCGGGGGGCTGCTGCAGGTCAGTGCACAGGCATGAGGCAGCACAGCCGCCGGGCTGGGCCCTGCGCCGAGACCCCTGTGACTGATGCGTCTCGCTCCCCTGGCGCAAGGGTCCCCGTTCCAAAGAACTCACAGCCTGGCTAGACAAAGGGGGAAAGTGAGGCCCCTCGGTCACTCAGCAGGGCAGTGGCAGAGACAGGGAGAGAACCCAGGAGTCTTGGCTCCCAGCCCCTCCTGCTGTGACCCACTAGACCCAACACCCCTCCCTGAGCCATGATAGACGCCAGGAGTCACAGCATGGCCTGGGGTGGGACGCTGGCCTGGATCTCCAGTCCGAGACCTGTTCCCATTAACTGTTGCTGCTGCCGCCCAGTCTGTGAGATGCTGTCAGCCTCCTGCTCCCTGCAGCAGCTTCTCCCAGCACCCCTGGCTCCCCAAAGCTCCTGAGAACTTGGAGCAACTGAGCTCTGGCCCCCTCCCTGGTCCATCCCCTCACCCCACAGGGCTGCAGGTCGGAGGGTGTGTGTGTGTGTTTGGGGGGGGGGGTGCCAATGGAAGAGCTGGTCCTGGCTGTCACATGGTGGAGCTCTCTCCTCCCAGGAGGGAGTCAGGAGTCTCCCCATAGGGGCTGTCACTGCTCCCCCGCCTCCCCACAGAGCGCCCTGTTGGGTAATCGCTATGGCACCAGGTACAGCATCCACCTGCTGCTGGACCGGCACTGGCAAGGGGATGAAAGTGACCGGACCCGTCACCGCAGCTACCGTCCCATCCGCACCCCCTTCTCCCCACAGACGCCCCGGATCATCGACGGTAGGTGCAGCCCCCAGGATCCCTGTGGCCTGGCCGAGCCCTGCTGCACCCCCCCCCCCCAAGCTCCATGGGAAAGGGGTGCTCAGGCCACGTGAGGGAGTTCTGGAGATCAGCTTCCCACAGGAGCTCTGCCTCTCTGATGGCCTGGGCCTCTGCCCCCCGCCCAGATCACTGTGCCCCCTTTGCAGCAGAAGAGCCCCCTAGTTCCTGGCATGGGGGGCTCCTCACCCCACCCGGAAAGAGCCCCCAGGCCCCTGCGAGCTGCCGGCTTTAAAGGAAGTCCCGTTCCACAAGAGCCTTGAACATCCTTCCCCGCCCGTCCCAGCCCCTGCTCCAGCAGACAGAGCTGCCACACAGGAACTGGGTCTAGGGGCTGGTTTGGTGGGGGATGGGTGGGGGAATACTTGTCACTTCTCTGGGCAGAAGAAACTGACCCGACCCTGCCTGGTTTTGAATCGTCTGGATTCAGCTCATCTAACCACCCAAAGGTCAAAATCCCCCATTGGGTTTTGCTTCCCCCATGCCCTGGTTCTCCAGCAAGTGCAAAGTGCCGTTCAGAGCCGGACAGACGCAGGGACACAGGCAGCCTTTGGCAGGCAGCGTTTCTTGGGCCCCTGGAATGCAGTGCTGAGAGAGCCTGGCTTAGTCTGGGAAAGCAAAGCCCATGTGGTCAACCCTCCCTGCCCTGCTTCCCCAGGCCCCTTGTTCTGTCTGACGCGCTGGGGGCAGCTGAGTTCTTTACGCTGCGGGTCCCTTGGCTCCACGCAGCCCTGGGCTACTGGCTCTCCATGACAAAGCTAGCCAGGCCTACCTGCTGCCCACATGACTCCAGCCCCTGGCCCAGAGGAGCAATTAGCTCCCGCCCCCCCGGGCAGCAATACAGAGTGAATGGGGAAACTGAGGCATGCAGAGTTTTCATAAAACTATTACAAAAATTCCCACATGCTCACCGGGCAATGTCAGGATGAGCAGCTGCTGGTCTCAGCCGGGCTCATTGCCCTGGGCATGGGGTTGCCAGCCTGGGGTCATGGCCATTGGGCTAGGGCACTGGCTGCCTGGGGGAGTGCTCCAGTGAACCCCACCGCCCAGTGCACCCCTGTCTCCTCCCCCAGACACCGTGGCAGCGCAGGGCTACTTCAAGGTGCGCCTGGGGCACTTCCTGCCCGATGTGGAGCTGGTCTCTGTCTCGGTGGGCGGACGTCCCTTCAGCCGCCCCGAGGCCGAGGACCGTGGCTTTGACCCCCACGAGGCCCCCAACCCCAACGACACCAGGGCCTTTGGGCTGAGGGTGCCCTTTGCTGACCCCCTGGTGCAGCAGCAGGTAACGGTGGTGGGGGATGGGGTGGTGAGGAGGTGGCATGGGGGGCCAGGGCAGTGGGCTCCTGTGTACCTGGAGGGAGGGATAAGCTGCTGTCAGAGCCCCAGGGCTCTCCCCTGCCCTGGTGCTCGGGGGCTGCCTTGCCCATGCAGCAGCTGGCTTGGGGGTGGAGGCTGGCATGGAGGGCGGCGGAAGAGGAGGGTCCCAGACCAGGGCTGGGCCTATAGCCATCAGGATGCATAGCGCGAAGGTGCCCTGGGGAGGCCCACTTCACTCAGTGCCCCATGGTGTGAGGGCTGCACTAGGCTGCCTGCAGGAGAGCTGGGGGGAGGGGAGGGTTGTCTAGCTCCTCAGCCCCACTCTGACCCCGCCTGTCCTCCCGGCAGTACCTGCACGGCCCCCTCAGGCGCTACACTCTGCGCCTCAACTACACCCTGCGGCTGCTGCCCACGGGCGAGGCCTTCACCCAGGCAGGGCTCATCACCTGTGATGTCCCAGATGTGGGTGAGTTGGGGGAGGGCCTGGCTGGTCGAGGGGCTGGGGGTGGTGAGAGGGGCAGTGGGTTAGCTGTGTGGATAGGGTTTAGGGGTGGTGGTGGGGGCAGTGGGTAGTTATGTTGGCAGAGTTTGGGGGTGGTGTGGGAGGCAGTGGGTAGCTGTGTAGGCACGGGCTGGGGGTGGTGTGAGGGGCAGTGGGTAGCTGTGTGGGCATGGGCTGGTGTGAGGGGCAGTGGCTTAGCTGTGTGGGTACAGGCTGTGGGTGGTGGGAGGGACAGTGGGTAGTTGTGTGGATAGGGCTTGGAGGTCGTGGGTGGGGCAGTGGGTAGCTGTGTGGGCATGGGCTGGGGTGCTGTGAGTGCAGTGAGGTGGCATGGACAAGCAGGGCCTGGGATTGGTGTGAGTGGGGGGAAACATGGAGGTCAGGGGCACGGATGGGGTTGGCATGAGTGGCAGGTATGTGTGTGGGGGGGTACTGTGGCTCTCGGGGTCACTGGCTCAATGCCCCTATCCCTCCTGGCTGTGGCCTGCAGCTTCCCACATCCCAGTGCAGGGCCTGGCTGAGCCCTTGGCTCTGGGGTGCTCAGAGTGACTGGACCCATATTTAACCCCTTCTGCTCCTGTTAGTGCCCCCCAGCTTCCAGGGCTCCTGTGAGGCTGGGGTGCTGGCCTTGCTGATGACCCACGGGACACTGGACCGGTTCTGGGTTCCCTATGTCGGGGAGCGGCCCCTGAGCCAGCTGGCTGCCCCCCACAGCTACAGAGTGTCCGATGATGGTCGCCATTTCCACCTGGCTGTCCCCCTTCTGGCTGCTGGGCTGGCGTATGAGGTAGGTGGGGGAGCTGGGGGGTGGGGAGGGGCAAGAGCAGTGGGGAAGGAGAATGGAAAATAATCTGGTGGGGGTTGCAGTTCTCCTGGGAGGGAGCAAGAAAAATGGCTGCCTGCCACCTACTCTTAACCAGGGACATCCATGTGTTCCCGTCGCTCTCCGAACACAAGAGGTGCTCAGACTGCAATCGGCGAGCTTTCAGTCAGCACACTCAGCTGCCCTGGGATGGAGCTGTTCCTCAGGAATTTGGCCAGGAAAAGTCGAAGCCAGTCATTTCCTCCTGACTTCTCCATCCTGGGAACGGAACAGCAGCGTTTTCTAGAATTCAAAATGACCCATTTTTCCTGGTGTGAAACTTTTTTGGAACTTTCATTTTGTGAGAAATTTTCAAACTGTTGAACTTTCCTATGACCTGGACACCCCAGCTCCAGACAGTCTCCTCTGGACACAGTCTTTCAGCTGGGAACCCAGGGTAAAACCTGGGCAAAGACTTTCTCACCCCGAACGCTTGCTGCCTTGGAGAAGCAGTAAGAAAATGGGTGAAGCCCCCTCATTTCTAACCCAGACCAATCACAAACACCAAAATACTTGGGCTGGTTCAGGAACATTTACATTTTTTTTAATGTTTGGGAAGCATCATCCCAGATTTTCCCACAAACTGTCACTTCTGACAAATTATTCCCAGTCCCATTTGTAGCAGGGGAGAGGGAACTGGCTTCAACTGCTAACCCTCAGTGGAACCAGGGCCGGCGCTTCCATTTGAGCGACCTAGGCGGTCGCCTAGGGTGCCAGGATTTGGGGAGGCGGCATTTCGGCATTTTGCCGCCCTTGGCGGCAATTCGGCAGCGAGGGGTCCTTCTGCGCTCCGGGTCTTCGGTGGCAATTCTGCGGCGGGTCCTTCATTCACTCCGGGACCTGCCGCCAAAGTGCCCCGAAGACCGGGAGCGCAGAAGGACCCCCCCCGCTGCAGAATTACCGACGACGATCGGGAGCACGGAAGGACCCCCACCTAGGGTGCCAAAAACCCCGGCGCCGCTCCTGAGTGGAACCACACGAGAAAAGGGTGACTGTTGCGGTTCATGCCACCCAGCGCAACCTGTTGTCTCTCGAGAGCTTCGCTGTAGCAACAAAGAGATTCTCTGGCTCATCTTCTCTGGGATTTGGGTTTCCTGATGTGCCCTGAGCATAGAATCATAGAAATGTAGGACTGGAAGGGACGTCGCTAGGTCACTAGACCAGTCTCCTGCACTGAGACAGAACCAAGTATTATTGAGACCATCCCTGACAGGTGTTTGTCTAACCTGCTCTTAAAAAAATCCAGTTTCCACAACCTCCCTGGGTAATTTATTCCAGTGCTTAACCACCCTGACAGTTAGGAAGTTTTTCCTAATGTCCAACTTAAATCTCCTTTGCTGCCAGGGCCGGCTCCAGGGTTTTGGCCACCCCAAGCAGCCAAAACAAAACAAGCCGCGATCGCGATCTGCAGCGGCAATTCGGCGGGAGGTCCTTCGCTCCCAGGCGGAGTGAGGGACCGTCCGCCGAATTGCCGCCGAATACCTGGACGTGCCGCCCCTCTCCAGAGCGGCCGCCCCAAGCACCTGCTTGACAAGCTGGTGCCTGGAGCCGGCCCTGTTTGCTGCAATTTAAGCCCATTGAGTCTTGTCTGCTCCTCAGTGGTCAAGGAGAAAAATGTATCACCCTCCTCCTTGTAACAACCTTTTAGGTACTTGAAGACACTTATGTCCCCGCTCAGTCTTCTCTTTTCCAGGCTAAACAAATGCAGTTTTTTCAATCTTCCCTCATAGGTCATGTTTTCAAGTCCTTTAGTCATTTCTGTTGCTCTTTTCTGGACTCTCTCCAATTTGCCACATCTTTCCTAAATGTGGTGCCCAGAACTGGACACAATACTCCAGTTGAGACTGTATCAGCGTGGAGTAGAGCAGAAGAATTACTTGTCGTATCTTGCTTACAATACTACTGCTAATTCATCCCAGAATGATGTTCGCTTTTTTTGTAACTGTATTACATTGTTGACCCATATTTAATTTGTGATCCACTATGACCCCCAGATCCCTTTCCTCAGTACTCCTTCCTAGGCAGTCATTTCCCATTTTGTATGTGTGCAACTGATTGTTCCTTCCTAAGTGGAGTACTTTGCATTTGTCCTTAATGAATTTCATCCTATTTACTTCAGACCATTTCTCCAGTTTGTCCAGATCATTTTGAATTTTAATCCTATCCTCCAAAGCACTTGCAACCCCTCCCAGCTTTGTATCATCCGCAGACTTTGTAAGTGTACTCTCTATGCCATTATCTAAATCACTGATGAAGATAGTGAACAGAACCAGACCCAGAACTGATCCCTGCAGGACCCCACTCGTGATGCCCTTCCAGCATGACTGTGAACCACTGATAACTACTTTCTGAGAATGGTTTTCCAACCAGTTATGCACCCACCTTATAGTAGGCTCATCTAGGCTATACTTCTCTTCTTTGTCTATGAGAGGGCCATGTGAGACAGTATCCAAAGCTCTGCTACTGCTTCCCCCTGTCCACAAGGCTTGTAACCCCGTCAAAGAAGGACATTAGGTTGGTTCAACATGATTTGTTCTTGACAATTCCATGTTGACTGTTCCTATCTTCTAGGTGCTTACAAATAGAATGTTTGATTATTTGCTCCATTATCTTTCCAGGTGCAGAAATTAAGCTGACTGGTCTGTAATCCCATTTTATAGCTAGGTACTATATTTACTCTTTTCCAGCCCTCAACTATCTCTCCCATCCTCCAAGATAATCGATAATTGCTCAGAGATCTCTTCAGCCAGTTCCTTAAATATTCTAGGAGGTGTCTCATCAAGCCCCCCTGACTTGAAGATATTCTCACTTGTTCTTTTCCTCTTTTAGCCTCAGACCCTACCCCATTTACACTGATGTTCACTATGTTAGTTGTCTGATCACTGGTAACTTTTTTGGTGAAAACTTTAGCCATTGCTGCATTTTCTGTTACTGTCTTTCCCTCCTCATTGAGTAATGGGCCTACCCTGTCCTTGGTCTTCCTCTTGCTTCCCATGTATTTGTAAAATGCTTTCTTGTTACCATTTACATCATTACTTAGGTCAAGGCAAAACTTGAGATTAAACTTTCTAATTTTGTCCCTACATGCTTGTAATGTTCTTTATATTCATCCTTTGTAATTTGACCTAGTATCCAGTTCTTGTGTGACTCTTTTGTGAGTTTCATGTCACTGAAGATCTCCTGGTTAAGCCAGGGTGGCCTCTTACCATATTTCCTATCTTTCCCACGTTCTGGTATAGTTTGCTCTTGTGGTCTTAAAAATGTCTCTTTAAAAACCTGCCAACTCTCCTGAACTCTTAGACTTGGACTTGCTTCCCACGGGATTTTACCTACCACTTCTCTGAGTTTGCTGAAGTCTGCCTTCTTGAAGTCCATTGTCTTTATTTTGCTGTTTTCTCTCCTACCATTCCTTAGAATCATGAACTCTGTCATTTCATGATCCGTTTCACCCAAGCTGCCTTCCACTTTCAAATTCTCAACCTTGTCAGAATCAAATCTAGAATAGCCTCTCCCCTAGTTGCTTCCTCCACTTTCTATAATAAAAAGTTGTGTCCCTTGCATTCCAAAAAATTGGATAATCTGTGCTTTGATGTGTTATTTTCCCAACAGGTGTCTGGGTAGCTGAAGTCCCCCATCACCACCAAGTCCTGTGCTTTGGATGATTTGTTAGTTATTTAAAAAAAACCCTCAGCCACCTCTTCTTCCTGGTTTGGTGGTCTGTTGTAGACCCCTACCAAGACATCACTCTTGTTTTTTACCACTTTGATCCTTACCCAGACACTTAACAGGTCTGCCTCCCACTTCTATCTCAACCTCAGTGCAAACATATACATCTTGGATATACAAGGCAACACCTCCTCCCCCTTTTCTCTGCCTGTCCTTCCTGAACAAGCTGTACCCTTCTATACCAGCATTCCAGTCATGGGAATTATCCCACCAAGTCTCTGATGCCAGTTATGTCGTAATAGTGAGTATTCACTAGTATTTCTAGTTCTTCCAGTTTATTCTCCATACTTCTTGCATTAGGATACAGATATCTCAGGTGTTCATTAGATTTCCCCTCAATATCCCTTCTTGTCTGTCCTTTGCCCCTCTATGATTATCCATGTTTTCCCCAGATTCCAACCCTTCATCCACAGCTCCATGTTTGGACTAACCCATGGGCTTTTGTCTCCTACCCCTGTTGAATCTAGTTTAAAGCCTATCTACTAGGTTAGCCAGTCTGTATCCGAAGATACTCTTCCCCTTCCTGGATAGGTGGATCCTATCTGGGCTCAGCAGTCCTTCTCCGATCAGGATCCCATGCTTGAGGAAGCCAAAGCCTTCCTGGTGATACCATCCGCTGAGCCAAGTGTTTACTCCAGAACGTGTCTGTCTCTGCCCAGGCTCCTGCCCTTGACCAGAAGGATAGATGAGACCACCTGCGCCCAAAAGCCCTTCACCCTCCCTCCCTGTAATCACTCTGGATCTGCTCTGGGTCAGACCTGGCAGTATTGTTAGTGCCCACATGTATGAGCAGCATCGGGTAATAGTCAGAGGGCCGGATGATCCTTGGCAATCCCTCCATAAGATCTCAGGTACGGGCCCCTGGCGGGCAGCACGCCTCCCAGGATGCCAGATCAGGCCAGCAGATGGATGCCTCTGTTCCCCTTAGAAAGCAATCACCGACCATCACCACCCTTCGATGCCTCTTGGGAGTGGTGGCTGCGATCCTTGCAGTCTTGGCCTCCTTCACCTTTGCGGGGGATTCCTCACCCTTTATTGCCAGGGCAAAATACTGGTTTGTCATCTCTATGGCTGGGGGTTGGGAGCCAGAGTGGAGCACTGCCTGCTGCCAGAAGTAACTAGCAGCCAGATTTCTCCCTGGGAAGGAGCCGTTTCCTCCTGCCCTGGTGGGTGCTACTGCAGTCCTCTCCAGCTGGATTGGTTCCTCAGCCTTGGAGATCTCCATATGCAAGTTTTCAAGGAATTCCTTGTGTTCATGGATGCTTCTCAGCCTAGCCACCTACTCCTGTAGCTCTCCCACCGGTATCCCGAGACATTCTACGAGAAGGCATCTCTCACACTGGCTGGTCTCCCCAGCCTGGCTTTCGATGACATGCCACAGTCTCTGCAAATCCACACCAAGGCCCAGGTAGTGGCACCCATAGTTGGGTTCTCTGTCTGGACACAGGTGCAGGTGGAGGAGCCAGGAGCAGTGTTGGCACTGGTGATGTGGCCTTTCTAAATCATAGCTGTATTCTTTCTCCCTCTGAAACTCCCATTCACCAGCTCTCCTTGGTCACTTAGCACCTGCCTTTGAACCCTTCTGCCCCCTGCATCGAGGGCTGCATGAAGTGACACTTGCCCCTGCCCCACTGTGCCATGGAGGATGGGCAAAATCCAACATGCAGACTCGTTGCCTCTGAGTGGGAAGTGACTCCAAGTCCCACAAAGCAGCCAGTTTCTGCCTACAGCATGGTTCCTCCGAGAATAGGGGTGAAGGGGCTGGTGCCCCACAGAATGGGTAGGGGGCCTGGCACCCTGGGGACTGGGCTAACCCACTGCTCTAGCTCTTGCTGGAGTTCCGGACTGGTCTGGCTGCCTCCTTGGTCCCAGCCTGCCTCGTATCTTCCCCAGCAAGGCCTGGTGGGTAGCCCCTGCCCCTCCTGCTCTCAGGACGCATGGGGGCAGGAACCAGCCCAAGCACTAGTGATGTCTGACCTCTCCCAAGCCTGGGCTTTGCTGGGACCTGGCAGGGAGGGTTCCTTGCTGGTGCTCGGCCCCCGAGTCACTCTCACACACTATCACACCCCCAGAGCATCTCCCTCCAAGGGCTGACGGCTCGGCTGGATTTCTCTTTGCGGGACAAGAAGACTCGCTCAGTCCTGGCTTCCTTCACTGTTGTCTGCACCTTCCCCACTGGGCAGTTGTTGGGTGAGTGCCTGGGTGGAGACACCCTGCCAGGAGCATGGGATGTCCCCTCTGGGGGTGGGTAGGGGGTGCCTTTGGGCCTTAGATTCCACTGGAGTAAAGTGATCAGTGGCACAGGCATCCCTTTTCCTCTAGATCTGGCTCAGCCAGTGGGCTGAAATTCCTTAACCCACCTCCTCTGCAGCCATCGGCCACACATCCTGACCCCAGTCTTGCACCCAGCCCCACCCCATGGGGAATGGCTGCCCCATCTGGGATTATCCACACCAGCCACAGGGCACAGACCCCTCCTGCGCCAACCACACCATGCATGGGATTTGCGGGGCAGCAGAGGGGTCCGAGAGCCTCATGCTGACCCAGTAGCTCCTGCTGGGTGAATGAGGGGTGATGGTGGGGTCTCTAGGCCTGATCCTGACTCTTTCTTCCCCCCTTCCTGGGCACAGTGTGCCTGCCCAATGGCACCTTGGTGGCCACGGTGCTGAGCCTGGACACCAAGCCTGCCCTTGACCCACGCCGGACCCACCTGAGGGATCCAGGCTGTGGGCCAGTGGCCTCCGATTCCTCACGGGCCCTCTTCTCCTTCTCGCTGGCCTCCTGTGGGACCACACGGCGGGTGAGCCCCCCATGGCACATATTTTCCCCTTGGGGGTGGTGCAGGCTGTTAGCTGGTAGCTAAGACTGGGGAGGAGCATCTGGTGACAGGAGGGTGGGTCTAATGCTGTAGGGCTCTGCAGCTCTCGCTTAGTCATGGTCTGATGCTGGGCCCGCTGGGATGGTGGCAGGGCTTTGCCATGGGGTGGCAGCAGGGCGGTGGTGCAGGCTGGGTAAAGCAAGCCATCTGGGGTACGGGCCCCCCCTCCAGCCCCAACAAAGCTAGAGGCCAGCCCAGATGGCTGGATTTGCTTGCCTCAGTCCCTGTGTTTTAGCTGAGCCAAGCCCCATCACCCAGGGAGATGTGTGCACCCCCAATGCAAAGAGGGTGGGCAGACCTGGGAGCGCACCAGAAGCTGTGACTTCATGGGGCTGGCATGTCTAGCGGGCTGGATTTCACTAGGATTTGGGTGCTGAGCTCCCAGGGGTGGAGGAAAGCCCAAGGAATCCCAGCCTCCCTTGCTGCTGTCTGCCCTCTGACTCTCAGTCTCCCCTGCACAGTTTGAAGGAGGCTACCTGGTGTATGAGAATGAGGTGACCTTTGTGCCTGAGGGGGTCCCAGCCACATCCCCCATCATCACTCGGGACTCGTGGTACAGGTGAGGGCCAGCTCTGGGGCTGGGAGGGGTGTCCCTGCAGCCAGTGGCAACTGGCTTGAGCGCTCCAAAGTTCCCATCCACCTGGCTAAGCCAGCGTCTTCCTCTGCAGGCTGACTCTGCGCTGCCGCTACCCCTTGACAGAGATGCTCTGGGTCTCAGCCCAGCAGCAGCTGGGGGAGGAAGTGGTATCAGTGCCCCACCGACCTGTGGGTTGAGGTAAGTGATCTCCAGGCCCCGGACACTTGCTGGGATCCGCCCACCCAATGGGCAGGCCTTCCTCGGTGCCCGACCCCTCTGTGGCCTGGGAAGGGGGCTCCCAGCCCAGGGAGCCGGGGACACGTGGGGCAGGGTATGTCTGCCTGTGCTGCACTGCAGCTGGGAGCGAGCTAGCATGCTAGAAAATCGCAGTGTGACCATTGCAGCTCCAGCAGAGACTAGCCCCCGAGCTCAGAGCCAATGGGTCGGGTGACGTGAGCGGAGCTCTTGTCCGAGCTGCAACGGCCACACAGCTATTTTTAGCACACTCGTGTGAGTGGATCTAGCACAAGTCTCTGCTCAGGCTGGGCGGCTCGCTCCCAGCTGCAGTGTAGACACTTCCAGAGCCCCCCCTGGGGCTCTGCCCTGTTCAGGCAGGACTCCTGGAGAGTTAGGCGCACAGAGGGTTGCATTGATCCATGCCCTGGTGTTTGCCTTGTAAGCCTCAGGACGAGAGCAGCGGAAGCCCAGGCCCTTGGATCTCCGTGGCAGCAGGGGAGGCCAGCCAGGGTGTGGGCAGGTTGACTGGCCAGTCTCCTAGCCCAGCCCTAGAGCCGGCCACTTCCTTCTCCCTGCACTGGAACTCTTCACCTGCTCCGCCCCCTCACCACGACTACCAGCTCCCTGACTGCAAGGAGTCAGGAGTGACACACATTGGCTGGGCTCCCAGCATCCTCTGGGGCACGGGTCCTGCTGGGCAGGGGTGCTAAGTCTCCCATTCTGGGCTCCAAGGTGCACTCATAAAGCTAGCCCCATGTCACGGCCTGACCTTCAGCAGGCGCTCAGTAACCCGCTGCAGGGTGCAGATGGCAAAGCCCTGAGATTGGGTCCCATGGACCCCACCAGCCTGGCAGTGCCCATCACTGTGCTGCTTCCTCTCATGCAGGCGCTGCAGCCCCACTTTTGATCTGTCTCTTTCCTTGCAGGTGTGTGGGAAAGGCAGGCTTCAGGCCTAACTCAAGGTCCTTGGGCCTGGCAGCACTGGGCACCTGGCTCCCAACTTGCCGAGCTGTTAACAAAATAAACTCTCCTTGGCCCTCAGACCTGTGGCTCTGGTACCTTTTTTAATGAAGGTGAGGGGGTTGGCAAGGACCACCAGGTACCTCCCCAAGCTAGCAGGGTCATCGGGGTGTGGGCAGGTGCCTCCTAGCCATGGAGCTGGAATAGCAGCTGGATCTCCTGCTTCTAGGCCAGTCTCCAAGGGCAGGGAACTACGGGCCTCCTCAATGCTGCTCTTGGGCCAAATCTCACCTTGACTCAGTGCACCACATGGCTTGGAACACTTGGGATTCCATTTGCACAAGGGGTTAACAACTGCAAGCCACGCCAGCTCTGAGCCCACCCATGTGGCTGAGCCAACGTCCCTGGGCTGACCAGAGCAGCCTCTACCTTGGGCTGCCCTGTACCAGGCCTGAGAGATGCTCAGAGCTCCTCATCTAGCTCTCTCCTTTTCAACTTGACCCCAGCTATGGGGGGGGCGGGGATGCAGAGTACCAGCCCTGGCTTTCCCTTAGCAGTGGGCCGGGGTACCTTCCCCAGTAGCTGCTGACAGGAGCACTTAATGCCAGCTGGGGAACAGTCAGAAGGGACCAATGCCTGATGGTGCAGGAGGAACTAAAGCTGTCCGTGTCCTGGGAAGTGCTTGGCACTGTACAAAGGCCAGGCCTCAGGGATGGCTGGGGCTGGGGAGGGGGGGTGCTCTCAACCCCTAGCTAGGTATTGAGTGCTTGCTGCAATGTGCATTTCAGAGGGCATAGCTGTAGCCTGTGCTTGGAGGTAGCAAGACTTGGAGAGTGTTGTGTGCAGTTCGCCTGGGGAACTATTTGCTTGGCCCCTGAGTAAGCACAGTGCCTTGCTAAGGCCGCTTGGCCCTCAGCCTTGGAGCTCTGATTAGCCCACCTGTCTGATGTCTCCCTGAAGCTACGTCTCCATGGTGCACCGCAGAAATGTGTAATGTACATGGAGCTCCACGGCAGTGAAAAGCACACCAAAGCTCCCCCCGCCCCAGGGTGGAACTTACACATAGGGTTGCCAACTTTCTATTCCCACAAAACGGAACACCCATGCTCCGCCCCTTCTGCAAGGCCCCACCCTGCTCACTCCATTCCCCCACCCCATCACTCCCTCTCCCCACCCTCACTCACTCCCTCATTTTCACCAGACTGGCTCAGGGGGTTGGGGGGGCTCCGGCTGGGATGCGGGCTCTGGGCTGAGGCAGTGAGTTGGGATACGGGAGGGGTGAGGGCTCTGGCTGGGGGTGAGGGCTCAGGGATGGGGCCAGGGATGAAGGGTTTAGGATACGGGAGGGGGCTCTGGTCTGGGGAGTGGAGCTGATGGGTTTGGAGTATGGGAGGGGGCTCGGGGTTGGGGTGTGGGAGGGGGTAGGGGCTCTGGGCTGGGGCCAGAAATGAGGGGTTCAGGGTGCGGGAGGGGGCTCTGGGCTGGGCAGGGTGTTGGGGTGCAGGGGAGTGAGGGCTCCAGCTGGGGATGCGGGCTCTGGTGTGGGGCCAGTGAAGAGGGATTTGGGGTGCAAGAGGGGGTGCCATGCTGGGGCTGAGGGGTTCAGAGTGTAGAGACTCCAGGCTGGGGCGGGGGTTGAGGTGCAGGAGTGTGTGAGGGCTCTGGCTGGGGGTACAGGCTCTGGAGTGGGGCTGGGGATGAAGGGTTTGGGGTATAGGAGTGGGCTCCAGGATGAGATTGAGGGGTTTGGAGGGTGGGTGATCAGGGCTCTGGCAGGGGGTTGGGGCATCGGAGGGGGTCAGGGTGCAGGCTCCGGGTGGTGCTTACCTCAGGCAGCTCCCGGAAGCAGCGGCATGTCCCCCTGCCGGCTCCTACATGGAGGCGCAGCCAGGCGTCTCTGCATGCTGCCCTGTCCGCAGGCGCCATCCTTGCAGCTCCCATTGACCGCGGTTCCCAGCCAATGGGAGCTGCGGAGCTGGCAGTTGGGGCAGGGGCAACAGGCCGAGCCCCCTGGCTGCCCCAGGCCTAGGAGCCGGAGGAGAGAAGTGCCGCTGCTTCCGGGAGCTCTGTGGAGCCATGGCAGGCAGGGAGCCTGCCTTAGCCCCACTGTGCCGCCACCTAGACTTCTAACAGCCCGGTCAGCAGGGCAGAGGCACAAAGGTCCCTTTTCGACCAGGTGTTCGGGTAGAAAACTGGACAGCTGACAACCCTACTTACACATGCCAGTGAGAGGCTCTGG
The DNA here is from genome assembly GCF_028017835.1 of Emys orbicularis. Lineage (NCBI taxonomy): Eukaryota > Metazoa > Chordata > Testudines > Emydidae > Emys > Emys orbicularis. The sequence goes on along the minus strand of NC_088694.1, from coordinate 32,853,641 downwards.
CTGGAGTGAGGCAGCAGGGAAAGGCTTCAGTATCTCCCCATCCCTGCTGCCAGAGCCTTTTCCCGCTGCCCCGCGCTTCCCCGCCAGAGCCTTTCCCCGCTGCCCCCGCTTCCCCACCAGAGCCTTTCCCCGCTGCCCCCCGCTTCCCCGCCAGAGCCTTTCCCCGCTGCCCCCCCCCACCTGCCAGAGCCTTTCCCTTCTGCCCCCCAAACAGTGGGGAGTGGCCGGGGCAGGCGTTACGTGGGGTGGGGTGGGGATAATAGGCTGTGGGGGGGGGGGTAACAGACAGGGGTGCGGGGCAGTGGGGAGGGGGCGGGTGTTACAGGCAGCGGGGTGAGGGTAACGGGCAGGGGGCGGGGCAGTGTGGAGTGGGCGGGGTGGGGTAACGGGCAGTGGGGTGGGGTAGGAGGCGGGTGTTACGGGCAACGGGGTGAGGGTAACGGGGAGGGGGCAGGGCGGGGGTAATAGGCAGTGGGGAGGGGGCGGAGGTAACGGGCAGGGGGCGGGGCAGTGGGGAGTGGGCGGGGTGGGGGTAACGGGCAGTGGGGTGGGGTAGGAGGCGGGTGTTACGGGCAGCGGGGTGAGGTAGTGGGGAGGGGGCGAGGCGGGGGTAACGGCTGTCAGGGGGAATGAGCGAGGTGCGCCGCACGCTTTGTCCGTGTCCCCGCCCGGCGCCGGGCCCCGCGCACACGCCACCCGTCCGTCATCCTCGCGCTGGTCGCGGAGGGGGCTTGGCGGCCCGGTCCCGCCCCGCCCGGAGCCAGCGCGCAGGCGCAGAGCAGCGCGGCCGGCGGGCCCGGCAGGTGCGGTGGCCCCTCGGCGCGGCCCGAGCCGTGACGGCCCCTGTTCCCCGGAGCTGCCATGGAGCGGAGGCTCCGCTGGGACCTAGCCAGGGCCTGCTGCTCCCTGCTGGCCGCGCTCTGCGCCCTGCGCTGGGCCGCCGCCGAAGCCAGCAGCGGCCGGGTAGGTGCTGACCGAGCGGGCCTGAGGCCATCGAGCGGCGTGAGGGAGCGGGGAGCGGCGCTCCCCGTCGCCGGTCGGGGGAGAGTGAGCCCCGGGGGGAACCGGCGGCCCCCGTCCCTCGGCGGGGGGACTTAGCTCCTGCGGGGGGGCGCTGGCGCCTGTCGCGCCCCCCTTCCTCGCCCGTCTGGGGGACAGGATGGGGGGTGTTGCGATGATGCCAGTAGGCTCTAGTGGGGGCACTGGCTGGGCGGTTCTGTGCCCGGGGGTCCGGGAACTGAGGTGGCTAATGGGCTCTGTCAACATTTTTGAATCTGCTCTGGAAAAGTTGGTGTTTCCTTCATGGGAAGAAATGGAGAAAGAATTAATGGGGAAAAAGGGTGATTTTTTTCACCCCCCCCCCATGTGATTTACTTTGTGCAGGTAGTAGCTTGAAGGTATTTTAGCACAGAATGTGAGGAATTGGGGGTAATTTCTCAGCTAGTGAAGTACTATGGGTCATTACTGCTTTCATTGTCCATGGGAAATATTTGCATTTCTCTATTTTTGTAGGTTCAAAGGATATGTGGGTATAGGAGAATGTATTTTAGAGCAGTGGTTCTCAACCAGGGGTATGTGCATTGCTGGGAGTACACAGAAGTCTTCCAGGAGGTACATTAACTCCTCTAGATATTTGCCTAGATTTACAACAGGCTACACGAAAAGCACTAGCAAAGTCAGTACAAACTAACATTTCATACAGACAATGACTTGTTTATACTGCTCTATATACTATACACTGAAATGTAAGTACACTATTTATATTCCAATTGCTTTATTTTATAATTATATGGTAAAAAGGAGAAAGTCAGCAATTTTTCAGTAACAGTGTGTTGTGACACTTTTATATTTTTATCTGATTTTGTAAGCAAGTAGTTTCTAAGTGAGGTGAAACTTGGGGGTATGCAAGACAAAGCCGACTCTTGAAAGAGGTACAGTGGTCTGGAAACTTGAGCCACTGTTTCAGAGAATAGCTAGAGAGACAAGGTGGGTGAAGTAATGTCTTTTGTTGGACCAACATTGCATAGAACAGAGGATAACTGTTTTTTCAAAAACGAGGAGTCCTTGTGGCACCTTAGAGACTAACAAATTTATTTGTGTATAAGCTTTCGTGAAGTGGGTTTTAGCCCACAAAAGCTTATGCCCAAATAAATTTGTTAGTCTCTAAGGTGCCACAAGGACTCCTCGTTGTTTTTGCTGATACAGACTAACACGGCTACCACTCTGAAACCTTCCCCCCCCCCTCCTCCAAAAAAAACATTTTGCTAATGAGAGGACAATTTTTCAAGTGCCCAGCACACACAGTTGAAGTTAGTAGCTCCTGACACTTTGCACTCTTTTGAACATCTGATTGCTTATTTAGGGGACTACGTGGAAGAAGAGTTTTTTTGCACTTTCTCCCATTCTGGCCCTGTATGCTCGTGAGGAAGAACTTCTTCATAAAATATCCACAAAGTCACCTATTAGCCTCTTTTAATTCTGTCCTTAAAGCTCATCTTTGCCAGGAAAACTACAAAAAAAGTCAAGAAAAAACTGCTGTGCTCAAACAGCTGCTTATCATGTTGATCATACTTGTCTTATTTTCTTGTATTAGCCTCCTTTGTTTGTATCTACCTGTGATCTTTCATCTTAGATTCAATTTTATGTAGCTCTCTGGGCTAGGGACCATCTCTTCAGTTAGCTGTTTGTGCAGTGCCCAGTATAATAAATAAAGGATCTCTAGTGTTGCCACAACGTAAGCAGTAAATAATAATAAAAGCACCCTAATCTCTCACTACTCCATTGATTTACAGGCATGTCTAGGGTGACCAGACAGCAAATGTGAAAAATCGGGACGGAGATGGGGGGTAATGGGAGCCTATATAAGAAAAAGACCCAAAAACACGGACTGTCCCTATAAAATCGGGACATCTGGTCATCCTAGGCATGTCCCTTTTTGTCAATTATTGGATGTTTCTCCCCTCTGTTTTCATTGAAGCCATTAGGTGTTCCCTCAGTTACAGACTAAGAGCTTTTTCTTCCCGGCCCCCGTTATGGTCTGTGACTGCATTCTCCCTGATTGTCTCCTACCTCGTCTTTATCCACCAGTGTTTGCTGTAGTCTGTGGACATTCTTTATGGTTTGGGGAAGACTTGGAAAGTACTTGCATCACAGCAGATCTCTTTGGCTTTTAATGGGACCATACAGGTTTGGTGTACTTGTAATAGCATTGCAGGTCAGTGTACAGAGAGGGGTGCTGGAGTAGAAATCTGGGTCTTGTGTGCTTTTTGAAATCATGCTGTAAACCTATATAGAACTGAATATAATGTGATGGGAATTGGGCAAGAACCTTTCCTGTGTTTCGGGGCTTGGTCATTCTGTGGTGTGGAGAAGATGGATATCCCCACACTGTGCTGTTTGTTGGGTGGAGGGGGAATGTATATATGGGGCTGGAGCCTGCAGCAGCAGGGAGTAGAGCAGGGCTCCTGTGTTGAGATGGAGGCTGGTGTTGGGGTAGGTTGTAGGGTTATAAAATGACACCCATTGAGGGATGTGGAATGGTGCATATGCCTCTGTATTTGTATGGGGAGAATGAAGCAGTACAGGATGGGAGAACTGCATGTTCCTACAGTGTTGAAAGGGATTGGTGTGGAATGGGAGATGCCTGCTGGGTATTGAGCACAGGATATGGGAAACCAGGGTTCCCGGTTGGCACAGGCTGGAAGAGACAAGGGATGCCACTATGGGGTGTGTGTGGATGGTGTGGGTTTTTTGGTTTTGTTTTTTTTTTTAAGGCTGGGAGAGAGCGAGACCATAGACAATGTCATAGATGGTGGAGCAAGGTGTGATTCCCTGCATTGTGAAAAATTGAAGGGAGTTCTTGGGATACAGTTGCCAGTAGTTCAAGGCTTTAGGGAAGCTTGGGAGTGTGTTATATCATGGTGGGTAGAGAGTTCAGGATGAAGTTGCTTGTCTGACTTGGGTTGGGGGAATATAATGTTATTATGTAGGTTGGCACAATGTAAGCTGGTGGCATCTGGGAGCTGTATAGTCTGGGGAATGTTTAGGGACCCCTCACTGGGGTGGTTCAGGAAGGACTGAATCTCTGCAGAGGAGATTGGGGCAAGGGTGTTCTTGCATCATCAGGGTAAGGTCAGTGTGGGGTAGGGTAAGCTGGGGGCCTTTAAGTAATGGGGTTGGGTTGGGTTGAAATGAGCTTTATTTCAGAGGGTGACAGGATGAAGAGATGGGGACCACAGATGCTGACTTATTGTTCCCGGTGGGTGCTCCACCCAAAGTCCTGCCCCCACTCCACCCCTTCCCCTGAGGCCCACTGCTTGTTGCTCTCTGCCCTCCCCTGAGTGCCTCCCACCAGCTGCTGAACAGCTGTTTGGTGGGGCCACCAAACAGTTGTGGCTGGTGGGTACTGAGCACCTCCTATTTTTTTTCCCCCATGGGTGCTTGATCTCTGGAGTACCCATGGAGTTGGCACCTATGCTGGTGACTGTTTCAGCGATTCAGTATGTGGGGTAAAGATAGTGGGGAAGTGCCATTCTTGCAGGAGACAGGTGAAGTGTCTACTGGCTGATAGGTAGGACAAATTTGCACTCTGCTTCTTATGGCCTCTAGGAAGCAGTGAATAGCCATACTGTAGTGCACTGCAGCCATGCCCCAACACTGGGGCTAGGGGCAGGGCCGGGCGTAGAGTCCTTATCCCTTCTCTGCACCAACTGGAAAGCCCTCTGCACATAGAAAATTCTCAGTACAGAGAATGTTTCTGTTGCATGACAAGTCCTTAGTGTAAGTGAGAGTTGGGGGCCTTTAAAAGTTTAGTATCTTCCTTAGTTTTAGTTGGAATAGAAAGTATTTTGTCATAAGGAGATATATCAACTTTATTCCAAATACGGAAGAGAAATATTTATTGAACACTTGTCTTTTCTGCGTCATTGTCCGCTTTGCCATCTATACCATTGTCAGGACTCCCTTTGTTCCTGATGTATTTAAAACAAAATTCTTCTTTATCCTATTGGCCCTGGACACTTCCTTTAAATCTTTAGCAGGCCTTATCAATTTCCTACATTTCTTAACTTGTATTTTATATTCATATTTGCCTCCCCTTTTTTCCATTTGTTATCAGTCTGCAGCTTTCATATTCTGTCTTAGCCCAAGATGGTTTTTAACTGAAGTAAAAAAAAAAAAAAAAAATCATGATGGAGAAACTGACTGTAAGAACATCTACTAAAGTGTTCTTAAACAACTCCCCATGTTTGTTCACACTTTTTCTATTTAATTTTTTTCTATGCCAATTTTGTTAATTACTTTTAGCTTTGAGAAACTGGCCCATGTAAAGCACAGTGTCATTTAGATGCTGTGACGGGTTGGATCACAGAAACCCCCTTGGGAACTGCCAACTGATGCGCCAAGACTACTTCTGCCCCTGCTTTCCCTGCCAGCTTGGGACTCCAGCACCCTGTCTTGCTGAGTCAGACATGCCAGTCTGCTCCAACACAGACCCAGGATCTGATCCACCTGCCCCAAAGCTGCAGACTTAACTGAAAGCAACTTGAGAAGTGTTCCTGTCTTTAACACTCAGATGCCCAACTCCCAATGGGGTCCAAACCCCAAATAAATCCGTTTTACCCTGGATAAAGCTTATACAGGGTAAACTCATAAATTGTTCGCCCTCTATAACACTGATAGAGATGCACAGCTGTTTGGCTCCCCCGCCACGGGTATTAATGCATACTCTGGGTTAATTAATCAGTAACAAGTGATTTTATTAAGTACAGAAAGTAGGATTTAAGTGGTTCCAAATAATAGCAGACAGAACAAAGTGAATTACCAAGCAAAATAAAATAGAACATGCAAGTCTGAGTCTAATACAGTAAGAAAATTGAATACTGATAAAATCTCACCCTCTGAGGAATTCCAGTAAGCTCCCTTTTACAGACTAGTCTCCTTCTAGTCTGGGTCCAGCAATCACTTGCACCCCCTGTAGTTCCTGTCCTTTGTTCCAGTTTCTCTCAGGTATCCTTGGGAGTGGAGAGGCTATCTCTTAAGCCAACTGAAGACAAAATGGAGGGGGTCTCCCAGGGGTTTAAATAGACTTTCTCTTATGTGTGGAGACCCCCTTCTCTCTCCTATGCAAAGTTCAGCTGCAAGATGGAGTTTTGGAGTCACATGGGCAAATCACATGTCCATGCATGACTCAGAGCTTACATCTAGCAGCCATGATTCACGTGCTGCCTTGAACGTCCTCAAGTAGACTACTTATGTGGATTGGAGCCTTCCAAGATCCATTGTCCATTAAGTGCTTCTTGATTGGGCACTTAACTTGCACATTCCTTTCTCAAGAAGCTGACCAAATGCTTTACTAAGGCTACTTAGAAATCAAGCAAGTACACAGCCAATATTCATAACTTCGAACACAAAAATGATGCATGCATACAAATAGGAGGAATAGATTAGTAGATCATAACCTTTACATAGATATGTAGCATAAAACATATTCCAGTTATGTCATATGTACATTCATAAGCATATTTCCATAAAGTCTTATGGGGTACACCGTCACAGATGCTTTAGAAAATTTTACCTTAAATCTAGTCACTGAAGTGTCAAGAGGGTTGTTACTTTTGCTTTAAGTGCAAATCACAATGCATCTTTAGCTAAGGAGTTGCTACCAATGTATCCATAGTAAGCAAGACATGCTAACAAGTCACTTGTGTGCTAAGGGGCTAAATTTGCAACAAATATTATTCATAATGAATAATTCACCATCACTAATGGAAAGTTTGCATAGTGCTTGCCCTCAAAATAGTTGGGTTTTAACGAGTGCAATTAACCCATTACTCTCATGACACAAATTCACTATCTTCAGCCAAAACAAGAAAAAATGAAGAGGAAAAGAGGCAATGAATTTCTACAATTCAGTGGTCACATAAAAATGTTTCCAATACTTTAAAGGAACAATTTTTTATATATAAACTTCAAAACTGACTACATTATAATTAATGCTTTCTATTTCTCATGTTTTTCAGAGTTGGCTAAAAGCATACGGCTATTTGCTTCCCTCTGAAAGCCGAATGTCTGCCCTGCACTCAGGAAAAGCTATGCAGTCTGCAGTTGCCACTATGCAACAATTTTATGGGATCCCAGTAACAGGAATGTTGGATCAGACAACTATTGAGTAAGATTTACAAAGGTTATTTTGTGTTTATCTTCTAGACACATCTTAATATAACCTTCTCTGTGCCAAAATCCTCTGTGATTAAATAGTTATATGTGACAGATGTTTGCTTGAAATAGGATTCCCCAGGGGAATCTAGAAAAAATCTAGAATTTTTCTGTTGCAAACAGTTCTGTTTGCAAGTAGAGAAAATATCTATCCTCTGTACTAAAATCCTTTAAGTCCCAAGGAGGAATGGGAAGGTAGAAACCAACTGCAGGGTATGTTTTGCAGGGTTGTGCTTTTTCTCTTGTTAGAGGCCTTTGTCCTGAATTAATAGGTATTGTTGGAGTTCTCTTGGATTTCAGAGAAGTCACAATGTTAGCTGCTTCGAGACTCCATTTTGAGTCAGGTGGAGTATTCTGATTCACCTATGGTCTGAGTTGAGATTTGCCTCAGTTTGGGAGATGAATCTATGCAGAAGCCTGCTCCAGCCTCATGGGCTTACATTCACTCTAAATTCTAATTTAGCTTATTCCAATTTGCAGAGTTGGGAGCCTGAGGGCCACAATCAGGAGCTTTTCTATCCTTTCTAGGAGAGTTTACAAAGGGGTATTTCCTGTGAATCTCTTATGGGAAGTTGTGTAATTTATTTAACTTATATGTGGGATCTTAATGTAAAAAATATACTTTTCTAGATTTGTAACAGAATCCTGAGTGTCTTCTGCTTCCACCCCCCCCCCACCCCCGCGCACTTAATCTATGCCATAGCCCACATGTAATGAACGCTGTCTGACAAAAATAAGCCTGTCCCTTTCCAGCAGGCTTTGGCCTGGTCTACACTATGACTTTAATTCGGATTTAGCAGCGTTAAATCGAATTAACCCTGTACCCGTCCACACAGCGGAGCCATTTATTTCGAAATAAAGGGCTCTTAAAATCGATTTCTGTACTCCACCCCGACGAGCGGAGTAGCGCCAAAATCGATTTTGTCAATTCGAATTAGGGTTAGTGTGGCCGCAATTCGATGGTATTGGCCTCCGGGAGCTGTCCCAGAGTGCACCATTGTGACCGCTCTGGACAGCAATCTGAACTCGCATGCACTGGCCAGGTAGACAGGAAAAGCCCCAGGAAAATTTGAATTTCATTTCCTGTTTGCCCAGCGTGGAGAGCACAGGTGACCACAGATACCACAGATACCTCAGCTCATCAGCACAGGTAACCATGCAGGCTGATAATCGAAAAAGAGCACCAGCATGGACCGCACGGGAGGTACTGGATCTGATCGCTATATGGGGAGAGGATTCAGTGCTAGCAGAACTTCGTTCGAAAAGACGAAATGCCAAAACTTTTGAAAAAATCTCCAAGGGCATGATGGAGAGAGGCCACAATAGGGACTCAGATCAGTGCCGCGTGAAAGTCAAGGAGCTCAGACAAGCCTATCAAAAAACAAAGGAGGCAAACGGTCGCTCCGGGTCAGAGCCGCGGACATGCCGCTTCTACGCCGAGCTGCATGCAATTCTAGGGGGGGCCGCCACCACTACCCCACCTGTGACCGTGGATTCCGGGTCGGGGATAGTCTCATCAGCTACACCTGAGGATTCTGCGGATGGGGAAGAGGAGGAGGAGGAGGACGAGCTTGCAGAGAGCACCCAGCACTCCGTTCTCCCCAACAGCCAGGATCTTTTTCTCAGCCTGACTGAAGTACCCTACCAAGCCAGTAGCCAAGACCATGACCCCATGGAAGGGACCTCAGGTGAGTTTACCTTTTAAAATATAAAACCTGGTTTAAAAGCAAGCGTTTTTTAATGATTAATTTGCCCTGAGGACTTGGGATGCATTCGCGGCCAGTACAGCTACTGGAAAAGTCTGTTAACGTGTCTGGGGATGGAGCGGAAATCCTCCAGGGACATCTCCATGAAGCTCTCCTGGAGGTACTCCAAAAGCCTTGCCACAAGGTTTCTGGGCAGTGCAGCCTTATTCCGTCCTCCATGGTAGGACACTTGACCACGCCATGCTTGCAGCAAGTAATCTGGTATCATTGCCTGACAAAGCCTGGCAACGTATGGTCCCGGTGTTTGCTGGCATTCAAGCAACATCCGTTCTTTATCTTGCTGTGTAATCCTCAGGAGAGTGATATCGCTCATGGTAACCTGGTTGAAATACGGGAACTTAATTAAGGGGACAGAGGTGGCCGTTCCTACTGGGCTGTTTGCCTGTGGCTGAAAAGAAATCCTTCCCTGCAGTTAGCCAAGCACAGGGGGGGGGGGGGGGGGAAATTGGCCCTGAGCTTTTCGCATTTGGCTACCAGGGATCTTCCCTGTTACCAGCCACGCGGTCGGGGGAGGGGTACATTGATCATCCCAGGGAATTCATGGCGGGAGGGTTAGTTTGGTTTCTGCAGGGATCTTCCCTGATACCTGCCACGTGGTGGGGGGAGGGATAAAGCGATCATCCCAGAGAATTGGATGGTGGGGGGGTTAGTTTGTTTTCTGCTGCTGAAGGTTAACAGGAAAACCGCAGCAGTCAACAGGCTTTGCTTGGTATGTGGGAAAGGAGGGCGCAGAAGCCGAAAGACAATGGCTTACCATGGCTGCCTGCAAGCTGAATTCTGTTGCCCGGACCTGCGTCTGTGATCTCTAACACCAAAGCCACAGGCACTCAAGATCGAAAATGCGACCTTGTACTGAAATCACATGTGCTATGTAATGTGAATAGTGTTTTTCACCATGAAAGAGTATAAGCATTGTTCTGTAAAATGTATCAGTTTAAAAACTTCTCTCCTTCCTTTCAACCCTCCCTCCAGCAGCTGCAAATTTTTCAAGCCTCCCTCCTCCGTCCCGAAGGCTATCTCAGATAAGGCGGCGTAGAAAGAGGACGCGAGACGACATGTTCACAGAAATAATGGAATCCACCCGCAATGAAAGAGCTCATTTGAATGAGTGGAAGGACACTGTATCTAAATTTAGGAAAGATGCCAGTGAACGTGAGGTCTTGAGGGACGCTCGAGATGAGAGGTGGCAGGCTGCAACGCTGGGGCTGCTGCGTGAGCAAACGGACATGCTCCGGCGTCTGGTGGAGCTTCAGGAACGGCAGCAGGAGGATGACAGAGTGCCGCTGCAGCCGCTGTATAACCTCCCTCCCCCCTCACCATGTTCCATATCCCCCTCACCCAGACGTGTAAGAACGCGGGGGGGGGGAGGCTCCGTGCACCCTCCCACTCCACCCCAATGGACAGCCCAACCAAAAGGCTGTCATTATATTGAATTTATTCAGTGGCCTTTTACTTCCCTCCTATCCTCCTCCCAAAACTCACCCAGATTACCTTCTTGGTTCTCTCCCTATGTTTATAATCACTTAATAAAGAATACATGATTTTTAAACGATAGTGACTTTATTTCCTTTGAAAGAAAGCTGGGGGAAGGGGGAGGGTGGGTTGCTTACAGAGAATGAATGAGTCAATAAAGGGGGCTGGTTTTCATGAAGGGAGAAACAAACAGAAATTTCACACTGTAGCCTGGCCAGTCATGAAACTGGTTTTCAAAGCTTCTCTGATGCACAGCGCTTCCTGGTGTGTTCTTCTAATCGCCCTGGTGTCTGGCTGCGCGTAATCAGCAGCCAGGCGATTTGCCTCAGCCTCCCACCCTGCCATAAAGGTCTCCCCCTTACTTTCACAGAGATTGTGGAGCACACAGCAAGCAGAAATAACAATGGGGAGATTTCTTTGGCTGAGGTCAGAGCGAGTTAGTAGCGATCGCCAGCGACCTTTTAAACGGCCAAATGCACATTCTACCACCATTCTGCACTTGCTCAGCCTGTAGTTAAACAGCTCCTGACTCCTGTCCAGGCTGCCTGTGTATGGCTTCATGAGCCATGGCATTAAGGGGTAGGCTGAGTCTCCAAGAATAACTATTGGCATTTCAACATCCCCAACGGTCATTTTCTGGTCCGGGAAGTAAGTCCCTTGCTGCAGCCCTTTAAACAGAGTAGTGTTCCTGAAGACGCGAGCATCATGAACCCTTCCCGGCCAGCCCGCGTTGATGTTGGTGAAACGTCCCTTGTGATCCACAAGTGCTTGCAGCACCATTGAAAAGTACCCCTTGCGGTTTATGTACTGGGTACCCTGGTGCTCCGGTGCCAAGATAGGGATGTGGGTTCCATCTATCTCCCCACCACAGTTAGGGAATCCCATTGCAGCAAAGCCATCCACTATGACCTGCACATCTCCCAGAGTCACTAGCTTGTGTAGCAGCACCTCAGTGATTGCTTTGGCTACTTGCATCACAGCAGCCCCCACAGTAGATTTGCCCACTCCAAATTGATTCCCGACTGACCGGTAGCTGTCTGGCGTTGCAAGCTTCCACAGGGCTATTGCCACTCGCTTCTCAACTGTGAGGGCTGCTCTCATCCTGGTATTCTGGCGCTTCAGGGCAGGGGAAAGCAAGTCACAAAGTTCCATGAAAGTGCCCTTACGCATGCGAAAGTTCCGCAGCCACTGGGAATCGTCCCACACCTGCAACACTATGCGGTCCCACCAGTCTGTGCTTGTTTCCCGGGCCCAGAATCGGCGTTCCATGCCTATAACCTGCCCCATTAACAGCATGATCTCCAAAGCACCGGGTCCCGCGGTTCGATAGAATTCCATGTCCATATCCTCATCACTCTCGTCGCCGCGCTGCTGTAGCCTGCTCCTCGCCGCCTGGTTTTCCAGGTTCTTGTTCAGCATAAACTGCACGATAAGCCGCGAGGTATTTACAATGTTCATGACTGCTGTCTTGAGCTGAGCGGGCTCCATGCTTGCCGTGGTGTGGCGTCTGCACTGTTCACCCAGGAAAAAGGCGTGAAACGGTTGTCTGCCGTTGCTTCCTGGAGAGGGGGGAGGATATACCCAGAACCACCTGCGACAATGTTTTTGGCCCCATCATGCATTGGGATCTCAACCCAGAATTCCAATGGGCGGAGGAGACTGCGGGAACTATGGGATAGCTACCCACAGTGCAACGCTCCAGAAATCGACGCTAGCCCCGGTACATGGACGCACACCGCCGAATTAATGTGCTTAGTGTGGCCGCAAACAATCGAATTTATACAATCTGTTTCCCAAATTCGAATTATATAAATTCGGATTAATCCCGTAGTGTAGACATACCCTTTGGAAACGACACTCTCTATCTCAATGGGAGGCAGCCGTCTTACAACTACCTCCTCTCTTATTCTTGTTCATTGCCAAGCTCCAGTCTAGCTGAGAGTCCTTCCTCCATGACTGCCATATAGACCTATGCAAATTACTCTAGAAGGGCTCACAGCATGAGTGGGAGAAAACAAAATCACCTCCTCACTGGTGTCCCAGCACTTGGGAACAAAACAGGAGAAAACAAACCCTTGCATATTAAGGTATAGATGTGGAGGATGGTTTTTGAGATAACAACCTGAGGATAGTGGGCTTCCTGGAGGAGGTTCAGCATGAAAAACCCACTGAATTTTTACAAAGGGTGTTGCCAGATCTTTTGCGCCTCCCCAAAGATCTATGGTTGGATACGAGTGTGCACACCACTTAAGTATCACAGAGGGAAACAAAACAAATAGTAACAGAATTCTAGATCACAGTATTGTGTGTAGATCTGTATTGCTTTGTTGAGATGTTATTCGGCAAACAAGAACCAGGACTATTTTTTTTATTTGGGTCCCCTGCTCCTCCTCTTGTAGGTCTGTCAACTCGACAGTGACTGACTGTGTTAATGCACAGAATTTTTACTAGGGACTAAAATAAAGACTTTCTATGCAATCAAGAGGCCTATAACAGTAAACAAGGGAAATTGTGTAATTCAGAACTTTGTGCAGATAAATTTTTTAATTTTGAGCTGTCCAGTGTGAAACAATATATAGGAAGCCTTAAGAGACAGAACTTGTTCTCTTTACATAGGAGTTTCAGGAAGGGGTATAAAAGTAACACAGGAAGCAAGTATCAGAGGGGTAGCCGTGTTAGTCTGAATCTGTAAAAAGCAACAGAGGGTCCTGTGGCACCTTTAAGACTAACAGAAGTATTGGGAGCATAAGCTTTCGTGGGTAAGAACCTCACTTCTTCAGATGCAAGGGAAGAATCTGAATCTTGCATCTGAAGAAGTGAGGTTCTTACCCACGAAAGCTTATGCTCCCAATACTTCTGTTAGTCTTAAAGGTGCCACAGGACCCTCTGTTGCTTTTTACAGGAAGCAAGAATGGGATTGGGGTGCCACAGAGCTGAAGCATGACTATGATGTCTAGAGATCCCAGTAAAAGATCAAGGCCCTGTTGTGCTGCATGCCGTACAGACAACTAAGCAAATTACATCTTCTGTCACCTTCACGTCAGACTTCACCATGAGGCATTCCCTGTCTCCATAGCAACTGGAGACAGACCAGATCATTGCTCTATGTAGGAGTTTAGGGCCGCCCTCCAGGAAGAATTCTCCAGAATTGTCTGTCTCTAGCCTCTCTCAGACCGCAGACCCTAAGGGCTCCCTTTGGAGCAGAACTTTTCACAAGATTTGAAAAATATTTTAAACTAAATTTCTCCCCGGACCTGCCTGCATTGCCGACTATGAGGATGTGACTTGCAGGGCCTGCTAAAATATTGTGTGTTAACTGCCCAATGTAGACCCTGCTAGCGTGAATTGAAAGTTACCTAGTTTGTGTTAATGTAGTCAGTCCCCCTGAATCATGGAGGAAAGCAAGGACCACCCCCTGCCCCAAAAGCAGCCAGGAGAAAGATCCCTCCTCCCAGCCAGCAAGTAGGCAAGTGCCATGCAGAGACATGTTGTTAGCCAGGATGGGCAGGAATGGTGTCCCTAGCATCTGTTTGCCAGAAGCTGGGAATGGGCAACAGGGGATGGATCACTTGACGATTACCACTTCTGTTTATTCCCTCTGAAGCACCTGGCATTGGGCACTGTTGGAAGACAGGATACTGGGCTCGATGAATCTTTGGTCTGGCCCAATATGGCCGTTATGTTCTTAAGTTGTTTGCCCTCAGTGCCAGGTCATCCTGCAGGTCTTCGGAAATTATTGCGTCATTTGTTTCCAACAGCAACAGCCCTGGGCCTCTCCTCATTCTGTGCAGTCAGTCTCCATGCAGCAGGGAGAAGATTCAGGGTGATTCACATCCCCTTCCCCAAGTAAAGCTTCGTTTTCCTTTTCCAGTTTCCAAGAGGCCCACAGAAGGTTATAAAGTGGCTGCTCTTTTCTTTATGTGCCGGGTACAAGCCTATCCTTTCAGTCTCTCTGGTAATGCTCCCATGGTGTTGCCAGTTCTCATGATTTTATTGAGAATCTTGCAACTTTTGGTGTATTTCTTAAAGCTCAAGCTGCTAGAATCAAGATATTGCATGAGAATCTCAGCTTTAATTTAAAATAATTATCTAGGCTTCATAATTGTGGGGAAAAGTTTGGGAACATAAAGCAAGTGCCACCTTAAGGCTCAGAAACCAGAAAGCAAAGAACCACCTCAAACTTCTTGTTACCCCAAAAATCATGAGGTTGGCTTATGACTCATTTTTAAACACTTGAGGTTAGCAAAACTGCTCCTCATAAGGTCTCGCCCCATCTCACAGTCCCCCACCTCGGGTAGGTAAAGGAGAATTATTGTTGACAGAGGTAGTACAAATCTTAGTTCTCTTGTAAAATCAAACTATTCTATTGCCTTCAAAGCTCCCCTTGAAGTCTTAAAATCTACTGCAATACTCCTCTCTTAAAGAGCACCTTAAAGTTGAGGCTTTGAACAAGATACTTCAGATTATCAACTAAGGCTATGTCTACACTGCAGACCTTACAGCAGCACAGCTGTACCGTCTCCTGTGTAGCTGCTATATGCTGGCGGGAGCGAGCTCTCCTGCTGGCATAATTAAACCACCCCCAACGAGAGGCGGTAGCTATATTGGTGAGAGAGTGTGTCCTGTTGACACCAGCGCTTTTGTTGGTGAAACTTTTGTTGGTGAGGGGTGTGTTTTTTCACACCCCTGACTGACAAAAGTGCTAGTGTAGACATAGCCTAATGTTTTTTCAGAGTTAAGTGTAAATGGGGATCTAACTTTGCAGGCTAGATCTCTTTGGGAGAGAGGCATATTGGTCGGTGATATTGCAGTTAGTCTCAAACTAACCAAGCTGTCATGGCTAAATATGATTTCATTAATTTTGGGAAACCCCATTCATTTGTGGAACATTTACCAAAACAGAAAAGAAGCAGTTTCAGGCCATTGACAGCAGGCTCTCCAAAGGAAAGCTGTGGAACCTTGGCTTGGGAGAAAAGCTGACAAAGGGATCCTGTGGCTCTCAGTCTTTTTATGACAATGACCACATAAGCTTCTGCTTGGAGCAGGATTTTCCATTTCCTGGAGGACTGGGTTGCTTTGACTACAGACCAAAAACAACAAGGAGTCTGGTGGCACCTTAAAGACTAACAGATTTATTTGGGCATAAGCTTTCGTGGGTAAAAACCTCACTTGTTCAGATGCAGCTGAAGAAGTGAGGTTTTTACCCATGAAAGCTTATGCCCAAATCAATCTGTTAGACTTTAAGGTGCCCCCAGACTCCTTGTTGTTTTTGTAGATACAGACTAACATGGCTACCCCCTGATACTTGACTACAGACCAGTGCATCGGGGACATAGTGAGTCCCATGAGTTACGGGTTCCACCTTATCTGTTTTTCATCCAATGTCTCTTGTCGAATGACTGCATAAAGCATAGTCTAATCTAGAACAAGATTTCTCACCTCCTGGTTATGGGAGTAATATGGAGCATTCCCTCAGATTCTTAGGGTTATACTTAATCTCCTCTCTTGTTCAGAAGTGTACAAAGGGAATCCGCACCATTCTAGATCTCAAAAGGCTCAATAAGTGGATGAAGAACATGAAGTTACAGACGGAGACCATAACTTCTATGGTGTCATCCCTGTCCCAGGGGGATTTTCTGACTTTAGTGGATCTGGTGGATGCATACCTCCGCATTCTGATCAGACTGTGTCATCACAGGTTCTTAAGGTTTGGCTAGGAAGGAAGCAGCATAAATCTCAGTGCTTCCGTTTGCCTTGTCCTCAGTCCCCTGGTTTTTCACAAAGATGGTGGTGGTAATCATAGCCAGACTTGGGTTACTGGATCCACCTGTGCATCTTCCTGGATGACATCTTAATCAGAGCTCTATCCCTTGCAACAGCACACAGAACTAGTCTCTGACTTAGGACTCTTATGGGTACATGGCTTTATTGTCAATGTCAAGAAAAGCTCTTTGATTCCTTCCACCAAAATAACCCACTAGGGGATGGACATAGACACCTCATTAGCAAGGATTTACCCATCTCTAGAAGGTTCCAGAAGATTCAGAATCTCCTCTTACTGTTTCGGACCTGCCAGAGGCCCACCATAGCACTGAGCCTTCAACTATTAAGCCTCCTAGTAACATGCAGACAGATCGCTCCGTAGACGCAATTACACATCGGGTGCTTTTAAAGCTACGTCCTAGAAGTATGGGACAGCTCCCCAGAACACATGAAAGATCAAGTAAAGGTTCTGTCACAGGTGATTAACTCCTTGAAGGGCAAGTGTGTGGTCATATGCCTTCCAGATCCCTTGGTCCTCACAACCGATGCCAGCCCTGGAGGGCTGGGGAGCAAACCTGGGGTCCCAAACAGCTCATGGCATTTAGAACCTGGTAGAAAGGACACATAGCATAAACCTCTCAGAACTAAGAGCAGTCAGGCCTGCACTACGATGATTCCAGTCCAGCCTAGAGGAAAGCCGCATCATGATTCAGTCAAGACAACACGACCATGATCACATAAGTGAACAACGAAGGGGGGAACAAGAAGCCCAGCACTTCATCTTGAAGCAATAGAAATCATGCAGTGGGCAGAGCATTCTCCCCTTTCCCTCAGGGCAGTTCAAATAAAGGGAGACCGGAACCAGGAGATGGACCGGCTCAGCAGGATCAAGATGAACAAAAAGTGTGCCTGAATCAGGAAGGCTTCGAGATAATTGCCTGTCTGATTGTTTGGCCTGCTTTCAACCGACCTATTTTCAAACAGCATGAGTGCATCCCCAGGTCCATGGGAACAGATGCCCTATTGCACGGATGGCTGCAGGGCTTCCTCTGTGCTTTTCCTCCCTACCCGTTATTAGGGAAGGCGTTCCAGAAGATAAAACGAGAGCAGGTGACAGTTAAACTGGTAACCCCACATTGGCCATGGAGACTCTGGTTTATGTGTGATTATGGCCGCCACTACAGCTCCCAAAGAGATAAGACATCCTCTCTCAGGGTCCTCTTTTTCATCCAGACCTGATCAGGTTACACCTACCAGCCTGGTTATTGAAAGGGAAGCGCTAGTATTGGACCTTTCTTCTAGAGTCATCAGGAGATTCTTTCTTCTAGAAAAGCATCAACGTAGAAAGCATACTTTTTCTGGACCAAGTTCTGGGGATGGTGCCAGGAACACAAGACAAATCCAAGATAACCTGAATTCCTGTATACCTTGGAAAAAGAACAGGAGTACTTGTGGCACCTTAGAGACTAACAAATTTATCTGAGCATAAGCTTTCGTGGGCTACAGCCCACTTCATCAGACACATAGAATGGAACATACAGTGAGAAGGGGTGTGTGTGGGTGGGTGTGTATAATACACACACACAGAGAGAGAGAGAGAGAACATGAAAAGGTGGAAGTTGCCATACCAACTCTGAGGCTAATTAGTATAGCAACTTCCACCTTTTCATGTTCTCTGTATGTATGTATCTTCTTACTATATGTTCCATTCTATGCATCTGATGAAGTGGGCAGTAGCCCACGAAAACTTATGCTCAAATAAATTTTAGTCTCTAAGGTGCCACAAGTACTCCTGTTCTTCTTGCAGATACAGACTAACACGGCTGCTACTCTGAAACCTGTATATCTTGGATTTTCTCCAAGAAGGTTTCAACAAAGGTCTCCAACCCAGCACCATGGCATGTCAGATGTCTGCCCTTAGTAGCATGATGCTCTCTGGCAGAGAACACCCAGATAGACAGATTCCTTAGCACAGTCTGATTTAGCCAGGCTAGTTATGAGGCCTCTTTTTTCCAAAATGGTACCTGCCTCTGGTAGTGAGAGTCCTGATAAAACACTCCTTCATACCTTTGATGTCAGTGTCAGCATTTTATTTGTCCATCACATCTTGCTTCCTGATGCCATCATGTCCACCAGGTGAGTGTTGGAGCTGGCGGCACTTTGTATACAGGAGCCTTACTGAGTGTTTCATGAGGACAAGGTGGTGCTCATAACTCCGGAATCATTTATCCCAAAGGTGAACTCTTCCTTCCATGTTTCCCAAAAGATGGTTCCCTGTTTTTCTATCCTTCCAGCTGAAATGCCAAGGGTGCAGAGCTTCCTATTGCTATGTGGAGTAGACTGTGCATTGTGGAAGTATACAGGATGGTGGATGGTATTGGGAGTCAGTTGTGTAGTTAAGGGGGGTGTTGTCTGTAAGGCCCCTGCCTAAGTTGTTGCAGAAATTAAAGTCATATAACAAATGAAGCAGTGTATTTCAGGACAGAAAGGAAGGATGGTGTCATAGTTAGGGCAGTTGCATGCCACCCTGGAGAATTGGAGTCTGCCCCTGCCACAAAGTTTGTGATGCTGGGTAAGGCACTTCCGCCAAACTTCTGACAAATGGCACTAATCATATGTTTCACTTCTTTTGCATGTCCAACTTGAGACACCTGGGGTCTGATTTGCAGAAGTGCTGAGCACTCACAACTGCAACTGAAGTCAAGAACAGTGTGCTGAATATAGAAAGTGCTATGAAATGCTAAGATCCCTGGAAAAAAAATCAGCCATGGGCATCTCAAATTGGACACCTAGATTTAGCAGACACTTGACATGTCTGCCTCAGTTTCTCATCTGTAAAATGGGGATAATACCACCTGAGCTCACCGGACTGTTGTGAAGATAAATTCCTCAATGTTTTTGAAATACTTAGATGCTACAAAACCGATGAGGAGTCCTTGTGGCACCTTAGAGACTAACAAATTGATTTGGGCATTAGCTTTCATGGGCTAGATCCCAATGTGGACACACATCTGACATCAGGAATCATAACATTCAAAAAACAGTAGGAGAACACTTCAATCTCTCTGATCACTCAATAACAGACCTAAAAGTGGCAATACTTCAAAAACAGACTCCAACGTGAAACCGCAGAGCTGGAATTAATTTGCAAACTGAACACCATCAGATTAGGCCTGAATAAAGACTGGGAGTGGTTGGGTCATTACAAAACCTAAGCCTAATTTCCCCCTACTGTTACTCACACCTTCTTGTCAACTGTCTGAAATGGGCCACTCTCATTACCACTTCAAAAGTTATCTTTCCTCCCTTGGTATCCTGCTGTTAATTGAATTGTCTCGTTAGACTTACCTCACACTTGGTAAGGCAACTCCCATCCTTTCATGTATTTATACCTACTCCTGTATTTTCCACTCCATGCATCTGATGAAGTGGGGTCTAGCCCACGAAAGCTTATGCCCAAATCAATTTGTTAGTCTCTAAGGTGCCACAAGGACTCCTCGTTGTTTTTGCTGATACAGACTAGCACGGCTACCACTCTGAAACCTGTTAGATGCTACAGTGATTAGTGCTGTAGAAAAGACCTTGAGAATATTAAAAATTCTGTTTCAGATCTGTAAAGTGTGGATAATGGTACTGACCTTCTTTGTAGAGTTGTTTGAGATCCATTGGTGAAAAGAGTTAGGTGGTATTATTCAAATCAGGGTTTGAATGGCGTGTGGTAAACAAAGCTTTGAATGATGAAGCTAAATATTGAATAGAACCATAGGATTAGAAGGGACCACTAGGGTCATCTAGTCTAGCCCCTTGCCAAGACACAGGATTTATTGTGCCTATATCCAAGACAGATGGCTGTCCAGCCTCTTTGAAAAAGCCTCCAGTGAAGGAGCTTCCACGACTTCCCTGGGCAGTTTGTTCCATTGTGCTACTGTTCTTACAGTTAAGACGTTTTTCCCGAGATGCTTCCCATTCAGTGAATGCTGTCCATCCTGTGCACTGAATGAGAAAGGGGTCCTATGGGGGGAAAAGAGAAGTAGGGGATCATGTATTTAGGCTATCAAAATATATATAAGGATGTCAACTTGTGGTCTGTGCATTCTTAATTCTGACACTTCATAATTTGAGGGATTGATTCTGCAGCATTAATGTTTTTAGTGTGTAGCTTGTGTATGTAATAGTTTACAGATAAGCTACCATTAAATGGAACTCAACAATATGTAACTGTATTTCCTGGGTTTTTAAGGATCAATAAAACCTTGTGGTGTGCAATAGAAATGCCTACCTTTGTGCAGCTCTGCATCAGCTCCTAGCACACAGCCTTCATAAGCCTTTCCTGGAAACAGCATCCAGTCCCCAGGGTACTGCCTGGGGCTAGAGATCCCCTGATTCTGAACATGCTATTAGAGGTTTTATAAAGGTGGGAGGAGGCAGTTCAATAGGTTATTTATATTTAAAAAAAAAAAAAAAAGTTGCCATGTCCTCACCCTCACTCCCTTGTTTAAGTAGAGGTATTGACAATGACACTTTTGTAGTGCAATAACTCCTGAAATATGTCTAAAGTTGACCTTGGTCTGATCCAATAGCTGATGCGGGGGCAGTCAATGCTATAAATTTAATAGTCCATCAGACCACCAAAAAAGGAATGAGTCTGAAAATAGTATGCACTGCTTATTTTAGGGGGGGTTGTGTATCAGAAACCCCTTGAACAAATGACCACCAAGTTGCATTTATTTGATCACTCTTTCGTTTTTCAGGAACGGGGCAAGGAGCATGAATCATGATTACATGATGCTAACTGCTTGTACTAGAGTCTTTCATCTTCTATTTATTTAATTAGTGCTGTTTTCCTTGATAATACTTCTAAAGTAAAATTGGAGTCTGCATGTGAATCTTAGAGAACTTGGAATATCAACTCTTAAACTACAAATTTTGACATCGGGGCATAACTTCCGAAAAGAACCCTTGCTGATTGCTGGTAGAGAGCCAGTAAGAGACACCACACATTCTCTGACAGCTGACTCAAATTCACGGTACTTGTGTTGCTCAGATTCAGTGGCTGTAGCCACCTAGTTACTGCAGTCTGTCTGAAAAGTCCCTGACTTTGCAACAGAGTTCCTATCTTGCTGTATGTGCACATTTCACTCTTTTATAGAT
The DNA here is from genome assembly GCF_028017835.1 of Emys orbicularis. Classification (NCBI taxonomy): domain Eukaryota; kingdom Metazoa; phylum Chordata; order Testudines; family Emydidae; genus Emys; species Emys orbicularis. Next base: position 32,832,273 of record NC_088694.1, on the reverse strand, counting down.
TAATAGATTCCAAGGCCAGAAGGGACCATTGTGATCATCTAGTATAACACAGGCCAGAAAATTTCCCCCAAATAATTTCTGTTTGAACTAGAAAAACATCCAGTCTTGATTTAAAAATTACCAGTGATGGAGAATCCACCACTTTGGTAAATTGTTCCAATGGTTAATTACCCTCATTGTTCAAAATTTATGCCATATTTCCAGTCTGAATTCTGAGCACTTTGCTATCTGTAGGGGTAGCTGTCATTATCCCATATTGAATATAAGATAATTGAGAGCTTGTATAAGGTCACCTTAAACATAGTTAAGAATAGAACATAGCTTCTAACAGAACCAAATCACAGCCACTTTGCCATACAGAAGTTCGTCTGTAGCCTCTAGTAACACTGTGGCTCTGGGACAAGTGGATTTCTAGGACTCCTGCTGATAACCACTAAATGAGTCAACAGTCCATATGTAAAGTTTAGTGTAAAGACCCTGGAGTAACTGCTGAAATTATTTTATATGACAAGACTTATTTAGAAGTGAATTTGGATGTGTTAAGATTGGTTTTACGGTTCCATTCCTAGTATTTGTATTTTGATTGAAGCTGCCCATTTTAAGAACAGGGTGGGGCAACTTATTGTAGAGTGTGTTTGAGGCTTAGAGGAGCTTATGGGAGACTGCTTATGTGTGCAGAGGGGAGACCCAGCCTGTGTGTGCCCCAAATTGGCCAGAACTTGATTTTAAAGACTTACTTTTTCAGAAAGCAGTCTCACTTTCCAAGGTGTAATTAACATGACACAGTAAGGGAGATTTAGGTTGGGTATTAGGAAAACTTTCTAACTATAAGGGTAGTTAAGCTCTGGAATAGACTTCCAAAGAAGGTTGTGGAGTCCCCATCATTGGAAGTTTTAAAAAACAAGTTGGGCAAACACCTGTCAGGGATGGTCTAGTTTTACTTGTTCCTGCCACAGCACAGTGGGCTGGACTTGATGACTTCTCAAGGTCCCTTTGTCTTACATTTCTGTGACTTCTCTTCTGCTGCAAATCACTTCCTCCTTGCGCTTTCTTCTCTCTCCTACATTGTCTCAGTCATTGACTATTTAACCGTCTCCAATCAACCCCACATCTGACTCATCCACTAGTTATTTGAATCAACATGATGGTTTCTCTGTTACCTTGTCCTTGCTCTCCTGATTTGTTTGCTGCACGTTTGTGTTGTCTTTTATTCTATGCTAAGAAGATGTAAACACTTTAGGGCAGGGACATGTATAGCACTTTGCACAATGGGAGCCTGTTGTAGGGTCACACCCTAGACTCGAGCTTTGCAGCGTAGATGCAGTCCGTCTCCTCCCCCTCCACGACTCGGGAGCAGGGGGTCTGCTATAAATTTCCCTCAATCCCATGGGCCAACTTCCTTTGTCTTTTTAATCCCAAGAATCTCAATTGACTCCACTGAAAACGGAAGCAAGCCCCCTGGGTGTACTGCAGCAGCGCAGTGAGTCAGCATTAAGCCTTCCATTGTCTTCTGATTACTGAATGGCAAACACACCATTGGAGAGCCTTCTGTGTTTGCAATGGAGACTGAGCAGAACAAGCCTTTTGCAAAGTGTGCTGCTTGCTGGTCACAGGAGCAAAGCCAGATTCTGGTAAATCTCTGGTGCGAGGCCAGCAAAACAATGGACTTCAGTAAGAGTACCAGGAATGATCACACATACCAGCGAAGAGCGAAGAAGCTGGCAGCATTGCAAATGTACCAGACTAGTGCAGGGAGTGCATTAACCATCTCAAGAGTGAGTACAGGAAAACCAGGGACCAGAACTGCACCTTGGGCAAGTTGCCGACATTGTGCCCGTTTTACAAGGCATTTGACGAAGTGCTGGCCTCTGCACCGAGCATGCAGCCAGTGGTGGTGTATGAGATCTAATCAGCTGAAATGGCGCCCTGCTTGCCCCAGCATCCAGCATGGGGAGTGATAGGAGCCAGCAGCAGGCACAGAGTGAGGCCGGCAAAGTGACTCTGTTACTGAAACTAGGTTACTGGAGGCTCTTCTGCAGCACATCTTGGGGCCATACTTAGTGGAGCTGTTTGATGTCCCACTTCCTTCCCCCAAGGATCAGCCCACCGCAGAGCCTGTAGCAGATACAGATGGACAGAAGCCACCCTGGAGTCTGGTAAGTTTCTGACTCCTTTATAGTGTTTATTAATATAGGAAAGGAGGGATTTCTGTTACATGAACCAACTAGCTAGCAGCGTGTATCCTCTAATGGCGAAATGTTTCAGTGGCATGGCTCTCTCTCCCTCCCCTCTCCCCGCGTGCACAATCACATGGAGTTCAAAATGATGACTGGGAAATGCAAAGAGTAAAATGAGTTGAAAGTGAATTTTTATGGGAAAGGTACAGATGTTTTGCTAGGGCGTTCCTGTGTCTTTAAAATAACCTTACACTGCCATACCTCTAAGTAGGTTGCTCTGTAAACAGTTGTGTAACGCGCTGCCTGGAAACAGTGAACTGTGGGAGGGGGCAGGGCAGAAATGTGTTCCATTCACAAATCTAGTCCATTTCAGGTAAGGTAGTACATGCGGTCCATAGATGACAAAAGCATTTGTCCCAAATTCAAGTGGGGTATGAAAATGTGCCTAGGAATTTGCTGGGGTGGGAGGAGGAAGTGTAAGGGGGATGCCCATGGAGTTCTGTGTGTTTGCATGCAATCGTAACTGGCTAAGCCATGTGCAAGATAACACAGCATCCTGTTTCCCTCATGATTTCTGACCCAATCCTGGGTGCTGATAGATGCAAACTTTTCCTGAAGCAGGAACTCCAGATAGTCACCTTTTGGGGAAGGGTATATTTTTTCAGGGCCATCTTGGTAGTTGACCAGGCCAGTCCACTCAGAGCTATGCTGTTTAGTCACTATACATTTGAATACTTTGGCTGCATACAATGCATGTTTCCCACTGGCAGCTTGAAATAACATCTCCCTTTTCCAATCAGGCACCACAAGAATGGTTGTCCTCCAAAATGTGGAAGGTCGGAAATGATAGACAAAGCTTTTTCTTAGCAAGGCTACTCTCAGCCTCCCTGCCCCTTCTCCTCCTCCCCCAACCCAAGTAGTTCTTCTGTTTTTAGAAAACAAAAAACAGCTTTGAATGTTTAATTTATTGTCTCTGCGCTTCTTTCACTGAGATTGACCAGGCTGTGTCCAGGGTCTGTGCACTGAAGCATTCCTTTCACAATGTATTGAAGTTCAGTTTGGAAAAGTAACATTTTATGTCCTTGAAATTCCATAAGGATATTTTTCTGTACTCCTGCTCTGAGCTATTTGAGACAATAACCCTCTCTGTCTTATCCTGTTCCAGACTCTTCAACCTCTACTGGCCGCAGTACCTCCACAGTTCAGTAGAAGTCTGGCCTAATGTACCTTCACAGACTGTTCCAAGATATGTTTCTGTGATGATCTTACGGTTGGATTTCTGGACAGGGCCAACAAACAGGTCCATTGTCAAAAACGGAGGGACTTATGGCTAGAGAAGAGGGATGCCGAGAGAAAAGGCTGAGGCTGGCTGCACAGTTTGAGGACAGGGTTTCAGTGCAGGAATAGGCACTAGGTTTGCAGTTCCTCGAACAGGAACGGTGGCTAAGGAAGGAAGACAAGTCAGCAGAGAGAATTGTTTGAGCTGCTGATACTGATAATGGCTGCAGGAGTACCGGCTCCTGCTGTATCAGTCACACCGCAACCTGAGTCCTCAGAAACAGCCTGGAAAACTCCATGGCTGGTTGGCCCATGCAGTCGGGCCGCATGAGCAGCTGGGCAGGTCATCTTAGCCTCATGCAGTCCTCTGTCTTGACCCCCTCCCCGTGGAGGTTTCCACCCTCTCCCCTGGATTCAAGTGTGTGGCATATGGGGAAAGGAGAATAGGGGGTCAGGAGACATGCAACAGTGGGGGGATTCTGTCTTGTACATGGTTTCACTGTTTATACTTGTTCATATACTTTTAAAACAATTCTGTTACTGGTGTGATAGTGGCAGCTGGCCTGCCTGGTAATGGGTGAATGTTGTACTTTTATAATACATGTTTATAAATAAAGCATCTTATGTAATCAAGAAAGTTTATTGCTATAACTGCATCACATCCTACAATGTATATTTAAAATAATAAAGGTAAACGCATGACCAGGGACAACTAGGAATTAGTAAGCACACACTATTCCTCTATATAGTTAGGTACATCAGAAGCTGCCTCCACCACTTTACCCACAGTCAGCGTCCCAACATCAAATTGGTTGGCAAGTGGCCTGTAACAGTCTGGGGTAGCCATCTGCCAGACGTTTATAGCAACCTGCTTCTGGTCTGTCAAGGGTACCCTCATGCATGTGTCTTTACACTGTAGGGTGGGGGCAAGCTGCTCACAAAGCTCCAGAAATGTTGCTTTCTTCATGTGAAAGTTCTGGACCCACTGCTGATTGTCCTAAGTCTGCATGATGATGTGATCCTCACCAGTCTGTGCTTGTGGCCCTATGCCAAAAGCGCCAGCCTTTGTAGGGGGCTCCAGTGGCTATACTGAGAGTCGTGAGCAGTCTGCCATGCCTGGGTACTCCTACTTCATCATAAGCTCTGGCAGGTGCTTTTGGGGGGGTCAGCAAATGCCATCGAAATGTCCATCAGCACCTCATGGAAGCTCTGTCCATTTCTTGACACAGGAGTGAAAGCGCAAGCAAGAGACATTCTTCAAAAGGCACCACCTCCATGTTGCTGGCTCTGATAGCTGGGAGTGCACAGACCAAAATGACCACTCAGCAGGCTGTGTTGGCAGGCTGTTCAAACTTTCTCTAACATGCATAGTGGGCAAGTTTTTCCACAGTGCACTATGGTTAAAGGGCCAGAGCGGCCATGTTTCGGGAGGGCACTAGGGAGTCTGGGATATGGCTGATTTGACTTGGATCTGTGTGCTGCAGTGTGGATGCCAGAGCCCCAGGTTCAAGCATGGTTTAGAAAATTCTTATGTAGGGTTGACAGTCAGTAGATGCTCAAGCCCTGGGTTCTGTAACCCAGAGTCAGCTGACTTGAGTCCCACTAACCCTGGGCTTACATAGCAATGTAGACATACCCGTAGTTACCCCATACAGAGTAAAATAAAAGACGACTGTATTTTGCCTTTCAGCCAGATATTACTGAAATGTAGTGGGCTGAGTCACATGATGGAAATGTTAAAATCAATGGTTAGATTTTATTTAGGAAGCATTGAGTGGGCAAAAAGGTTATACTCTTGTGTGAAAGATGGCAATACCTAGTTCCGAGTCACTGACAGCTCAGAAGAAAATGATCCTGAATGCTCATGGATCAATGTCGTAACAGATAAAGCACGAAATGGGGATATTAGTTGGTGTCTGCTATAGACCACCAAATCACATTAGGGATTAGGATAACCAGCTCCTTTTGCATCTGTCTATAATGTGTATGAAAAAAAATCTATATGATCATGTGGGACTTTAAGGTGGGGGGACGTGCTGGAGGTCTGATGCCACCAGTACTAAAACATCCTTAGTTTTTAAATATTATAAATGACAATTTCCTAATTCAAAAAGTGTTGTATACAACACAAGGAAATTCAGTATTGGAGCTGGCCTTGACAGACAGAATGGAATTGATCACAGAACTGTAAATTGATGGTGATTTGGGTACTGGTGGTCATGACTTTTGCACATTTATAATGTGCATACAGAATAAAGCCCTAACCAGTAATGCATGTACTTGGTGCTTTAAGAGGGCCAGTTTCTCAAAGCTCAAAAGAATTATGGGCCAAATCAGATGGGAGGAAGAATTTAATCAGAAAAATGTGAATGGTAATTGAGAACTGTTTAAGATACCCAAAAAGCCACAATCAAAGAAGAGGGCTATACTGGTTAAAAAACTAACTTGGTTTACAGGGGAAGTGAAGTCAGCAATGAAAAAATACAATGGAAGAAAGGGGAAGTTGTTGATAATGAATATAAATCAGAAGCTTGGAATTGTAGAAAATAGATAAGGGAACCCAAGGATCACATAGAGGAATCTGTGGCCAGCAGAGTTGAGGACAATAGTAAGTTTTTGAAGTATATTAGGAACAAAAGGAATCCTAAAGATGGGGTTGGTCCATTATGGAAATAGTAGGATTATCAGAAATAATGTAGGAAAGATAGACTTATTGAAAGGACATTTCTGTTTTATATATGGGGGGGGGGGGGGAAATGATGTCATATAATATGATGGTGACACTGTTTCCGTTCCAGTAGTATCTTGAGAGGATGTTAAACAGCAGCTACTGAAGTCAGACATTTTAAAATCAGCAGGTCTGGATAACCTATCCAAGAGTTTAAAAAAACCTGACTGAGGAGCTCATTGGACTGTTAATGCTGATCTTCAAGAAGTCTTGGGACACAGGGGAAGTTCCAGAAGACTGGAAGAAAGCTGCTAATGTGCCAGTAATTAAAAAGGGTAAATAGGATGACCCAGTCTGGCATTGATGCCAGGCAAGATAATGGAGAGGTTGATATGGGACTTGATTAATAATTAAAGGAGGATAATATCATTAATGCAGATCAACATGGGCTTATGGAAAATAGATCCTGTTGAACTAGGTTTTATTTTTTTGGTGAAATTACAAGTTTGGTTGATAAAAGTAAGTGTTGTAATATACTTAGACTTCTGTAAGGCATTTGATTTTTGTACCGCATGACATTTTAATTAAAAAAACAGAATGATACAATATTAATACAGCACACATTAAATGGATTAAAATCTGTCTGAGAGGTCTCAAAATGTAATTGTAAACCGGAAGTCATCATTGAACAGGTGTGTTTTTAGTGGGATCCCCCAGAGTTCGGTTCTTGACCCTCCGCTATTTAACATTTTTATCAGTGACCTAGAAGAAAACATAAAATCATCACTGACAGTTTGCAGATGACATTATAAAAAAAAAAAAAAAAAAAAAGTGGCCGTGTGGTAAATAATGAAGGGGACAGGTCACTAATACAGAGTGATCTGAATTATTTGATAAGCTGGATGCAAACAAACAATATGCATTTGATTACTGCCAAATATATACATCTAGAAACAAAGAACGTAGGCCACGCTTACCGGATGGGGTCTCTATCTTGAGAAGCAGCGACTCAGAAAGATTTGGGGGTTGTGGTGGCCAAAAAGACTAATGTGATTCTATGATACATAAACAAGGGAATCGCAAGTAGGAGTAGAGAGGTTATTTTACCTCTGTATTTGGCACTGGTGTGACTGCTGCTGGAATACTGTGTCCTGTTATGGGATCTACAATTGAAGAAGGATGTTGATAAATTGGAGAGTTTAGGGAAGAGCAATGAGAATGAATAAAGGATTAGAAAGCATGCCTTATAGTGATAGACGCAAGGAGCTCAATTTATTCATCTTAAAAAGAGAGAAGGTTAAGGTGTGATGCAATCACAGTCTATGAATACCTGCATGGGGAACAAATATTTCATAATGACAATGGGCTCTTCAAGCGAGCAGGTGAAGGTATAACACACTCCAATGGAAGTTGAAGCTAGAGCAGGGGTTGGCAACCTACGGCATGCAAGCCGATTTTGAGTGGCATGCTGCCTGCCCGGTGAGAGGAGGAGGAGGGGCAGGAAAGCACCACGCTGGGGGAAGAAGCGGGGGAGGGGGGAAGCTTGGCTGTCGCAGGACCAAGCTTCTGCCTCCTGCCCCCACAGGGGAGAGCGGTGGGGGGGGGGGAGTTCCCAGCCCCACTCAGCCCCCACGCCCACCGCTCTCCCCTGCGGGGACAGGAGGCAGAAGCTTGATCCTGCGGCAGCCAAGCTTCCCCCCTCCCCCGCTTCTTCCCCCAGCGTGGTGCTTTCCTGCCTCTCCTCCTCCTCCCCCTCCCTCTCCCTGCGCTGATCAGCTGATGGCCCTTGCGAGGGTGAGGGGGAGTGGAGCAGAGCCGAGCGGCAGCGTGCTCGCTGCTCCGTAGAGCAGGCAGAGAAGAGGTAGGGACGGGGCCTTGGGGAAGGGGGTGGAACAGGGCATATCCCTTCCAGCCCCCTGCCATGAGCCACTCAGGGCAGGGGTCTGGGAGCACCCCCACGAGCCGAGCACCCCAGCCCTCTGCCCTGACCCCCCCCACACACCCAGCCTTCTGCCCTGCACCTCCACACACACACCCAGCCTTCTGCCCTGACCCCTGAACTCCCCCCCATACCCAGCCTTCTGCCCTGCACCCCCACACACCCCCAGCCCTCTGCCCTGACCCCTGAACTCCTCCCCCACTCCCAGCCTTCTCCTCTGCACCCCCCACACACCCCCAGCCTTCTGCCCTGCACCCCCACACCCCCAGCCTTCTGCCCTGACCCCTGAACCCCCCCACTGCCCTCTGCCCTGACCCCTGAATTTCCCCACACCCTCAGCCTTCTGCCCTGACCCCGAACCCCCCCACTGCCCTCTGCCCTGACCCCTGAATCCCCCCACACCCCCAGCCTTCTGCCCTGAAACCCCACATCCCCACTGCCCTCTGCCCTAACCCCTGACCCCCCCCACACACCCAGCCTTCTGCCCTGCACCCCCACACAGCCCCAGCCCTCTGCCTTGACACCTGAAACCTCCCCCCCGGTCTGGGGTCCCGGCTGCTGGCCCATTGTCAGCCGGCGTCCCGGCCGCAGGCCCCGCTCAGCCTGCTGCCGGCCTAGGTGAACAGAACCCCAGTCTGGAAGCGGGCTGAGCAGGCTGGCGGCGTAAGATCAGCATTTTAATTTAATTTTAAATGAAGTTTCTTAAACATTTTGAAAACCTTGTTTACTTTACATACAACACTAGTTTAGTTATATAATATAGACTTAGAGAGAGATCTTCTAAAAAACGTTAAAATGTTTTACCGGCACGCGAAACCTTAAATTAAAGTGAATAAATGAAGACTCGGCCCACCACTTCTGAAAGGTTGCCTACCCCTGAGCTAGATGAATTCAGAATGGAAATAAAGCATAATTTTTTAACAGTGAGGGTTTATCAATGTTCCCTCTAATTTTTTCCATCCGTGTGTGGAATGAATTTCGTTATGTGCACCATATCGAGGTAATGTGCTGCTCTGTGCCACCAGTAGAAACAAAAAACCTGGATATAATATATATTTTTAAAAAGTTACCATTGGGATGATTACTCCAGCCAGGACAGGTTAGGCATTTTAGAACTCACTACTCAAAGAATTAAATTTAAGCGTAAGAGAGAAATAAAAATTATGAAATGCGTAGACCAGTCAAAAAACACCGTGCCCTCACTGGTCTCCATCCACAGTACCAGTCTCCGCAATGCTGCTGGTCACCTTCCCTGTGGCACCGCTCCCAGACCTTGGGCTATGGTCGACAGAAGGAGGCACCGATGGCCCCTCCCTAGTCCCCAAAGGAGGAATCCTTCCTAGAATCCGAGTGAGAGCCCATCCTCCAGCCCTGGAAGCACTGCTCATCGGGGGTGCCAGATGTTTTACCGGCCATATTAGAACCCGTGGGCTCTCCCCATGATGCCAGGGCCATGCTCTCAAAGCTCTTCTGTGGGCCCCTCTGAGAAGTGGTCCGCAGTACTGTCAGGCACCAGGATGGGACCCAGATTCAGACTCTGATGCTGGTACTGAGCGGCAGAAGTCACTTACAAGGGAGGCTTCTCCAGAGGCAGTGTCCCAGCCCGTCCCCCAGTTGTGCCATTCTCCTCCTTGCCCCGTGATGAGGCAGTCGCGGGCCCCTCTCACCCGCTCCCTCCTGATGACTTTCAGGCTCACCAGGAACTTCTTAAAAGGGTGGCCTTGAATTTGGGCTTGGAGGCTGAGGAGTTCGCAGAGCAGGCGGACAGCCTTTTTGACATCCTAGCAGCCTCAGCATGAGGTGTGCAAGGTGGTCAAAGCCCTGTGGCAGACCCTGTCCTTTTTGCCACCAACTTCAAAGAGGGCGGAAAAGAAGTAGTATGTGCTTGCCAAAGGTTGTGAATACTTATATTCCCACCTGCCCCCGAGCTCTCTCATAGTGTCCGCCATGAACGAGCGGGACAGGCATGGACAGGTGTGTGCCATGCCTAAAAACAAGGATGCTAAGAAACTGGACCTCTTCGGGAGGAAAATTTATTTGACTGCCAGTCTCCAACATAGAAAATCTAACCAGCAGGCGCTGCTGGGTAGATATAATTACATCTGGGACTCGGGGAAATTTAAGGACTCCCTGCCACAAGACCTCGGACAGGAATTCGGGTCTGTTCTGGAGGAGGGCAGAACAGTAGCTAGGGCCTCTCTCCAGACAGCATTGGATGCGGCGGACTTGGCAGCCAAGTCCATGGCTTCCTCTGTCTCAATGAGATGGAGCTCGTGGCTGCAGTCCTCTGGGTGTCCCTGGGAGTACAGCAGTCAATCCAGGACCTCCCATTTGAGGGTAATGTTCTGTTTTCCGCGCAAACAGATTACAGGCTGCATGGCCTAAAAGATTCCTATTCCACGCTCTGCTCCTCGGGGTGGTACACGCTGTCGGCCTCCAGAAAGCCTTTCCGACCTCCTATACCACTGAAGTTCTCAGGTCCCCTGAGGCAGATCTCCTACAGGAGAAGGGACAGAGATAAACATTATCCCCCCTCTCCATTCTCCTCGATCACCCAGTCGGGGCCTGTGTGACACTCAGACGCCCCGTGGCGGACATTTTGAGGGTGCACCTGAGGGTGACGCACCGGACTCACACCCCCTTTATTTTTAAACTGATTGTCCCTGTGCCTTGCTGCATGGGCCCAAATCACCTCGGACCATTGGATGCTCAACCCCATAATATCTGGGTACACCCTGCAGTTTTCCTAATCCCAAAGGCCAAAGGGGACCTCAGACCCATTCTAGACCTGCGTCGCCTCAAAAATATCTCAAGAAGTTGAAGTTCCACATGGTCTTCCTGGCCTCCATCATTCCCTCTCTGGATCCAGGAGACTGATATGGCACCCTTGATTTAAAGGACGCTTATTTCCATATTTACATTTTCCATGGGCACAGAAGATTTCTCTGATTTGTAGAAGGCCAACGTCACTGCCAGTTCATAGCTCTACCCTTCGGACTCTCAGCCGCTCCAAGGGTCTTCACAAAGTGCATGGCTGTAGTGGCCGCTTACCTGAGACGTTGAGGGGTGCAGATTTACCCATACTTCGATGACTGGCTGGTCAGAGGCAGGTCACAAGCCCAGGTGCAGCGCAGCCTCGACTTGGTGAGGTCCACCTGTCAGGATCTGGGCATGCTTATAAATGAGTAGAAGTAAACTCTGACCGCAGTTTAGCAGATAGAGTTTATAGGAGCAGTGCTCGATTTTACCCAAGCCAGGGCCTTCCCTGCCAGAGTCCTGGTTCCGAACCATGTTGGACTGCATCATCCACGTGAGAGCCTATCTGCTCACAACTGCCCGGATGTGCCTCAAGCTGCTGGGCCTCATGGCAGCATGTACTTACGTGGTCCTACATGTGTGCCCTGCCTCTCAGACTCTTGGAGTCATGGCTGGATTTGATCTGTGCCCGGGGCAGACACGATTTGGACCTGGTGGTCACGGTTCCATCGCACATCTTGTCATCCCTGATGTGGTGGACGGAGCCCCGATTGGTGTTGGAGTGAATTCCCTTTGCGGCCCCGTGTTCTTCAGTGACGTTGGTCTCCGACGCATTGGATCTGGGGTGGGGAGCCCACCTCGGTGACATCAGCAGGCAAGGTCTCTGGTTGCAGGAAGATCACTCCCTGCATATAAACATTAGGGAGTTCAAGGCGATATGTCTGGCCTGCCAAACTTTTCTTCCGTTTCTGGAAAGCAAGGTTTTCCAAATCCTGACGGACAGTACGTCGGGACACGGCAATGTTCTGTATCAACAAATAGGGCGGAGTCCGCTCGTCAGACCTGTGCCAAAAGGCTCTCCGATTGTGGGACTCTACGTCCAGCATGCCATTCATCTAGTGGCCTCATACGTGCTGGGGACCAAAAACACGTTTGCAGATCTCAGCTGGTCTTTCTTGTCTTGCCACGAGTGGTCTCTCCACCCAGAGGTGCTCAGCTGCATCTTCCAGAGATGGGGGGGCTCCCCAGGTGGACCTGTTTGCATCCAGACAAAACAGGAAGTGTCACCAGTTCTGCTCAGTCGGCGGGCTCGACAGAGGCTCCCTGTCTGATGCCTTCTTGTTCCCATGGTCGGGAACACTGATGTACGCCTTCCCTCCGATTCCACTGGTGCACAGAATCCTCTTGAAGATCAAGTGGGACAGGGCGAAGGTTATCCTGATAGCTCTGGCGTGGCCATGCCATGACTGGTTCGGCACGCTGTTAGAGCTTTCGATAACAGCACCGCTAGAGCTCCCGCTCCAACCGGATTTGCTGTCCCGAACCATGGCCATCTGCTACACCCAAATCTAGCAGGCATGGGATGATGCCAGTTTCGGTAGAGCAGTGTTGCAGTCCACATGACCATGAACGCCGAACCCATCTCCGGAGTCACCTAGCATGGAATCATCATGACCAAGCACTTGAAGAAGAAAAAATGGTCACCTACCTTTTGTAACTGTTGTTCTTTGAGATGTGTTGCTCATGTCCATTCCATGACCCGCCCTCCATCCCCGCTGTTGGAGTTGACAGCGAGGAGGAACTGAGAGGCTGCAGGGCCAGTGGTGCCTCATATACCAGCACATGAGTGTGGGACTCCAGAGGATGCCAGAGCCGGCCCTATGGATACCACTAAGGCAAAAAGTTTCCGGCAGCCGTGCACGTGAGCGCACACACTCATAGCATGGAATGGACATGAGCAACACATCTCAAAGAACAATAGTTATGAATGGTAGGTAAACGTTTTTTTCCTAAATGATACGCTGTCGGAATTATTTTGGGGAAGTTCCATGTCCTGGGTTATGCAGGAGGCCAGTCTAGATGATCACAATGATCCCTTCTGTCCTTGGAATACATGAATCCCATCTTTGTAGGGAATGTTCCCCCTCAGCTGTCCCCAAAAGTCCCAGCTGCCCTAGGCATTAGGCACTTCTTCCACCTTAGCTGTCAGCAGGTGCAACCAGCAGGCAGAGAAGAGCACCTGCCTGCCCAAGTCTGACAGAGACAAAGAGCGCCAGATTCCACTATCCGGGGGGAGTGGCTTGACTGCCAGCCTCACCTGCTAGGCCTGTCTTGTACTGGAAATCAGGGGTAGCCAGGTTCATGCTTCATCCAGAGTGTGATTTATCTGCTTGCAAAGTAGGAGGGCACAGCTGTAAGTTCTATCTGCACTGCATGTAGGTAGCTAGGAAAGGGATGAGGAGTGAATTGAGACCTATCGTGCATCCACAGACAGGTGAAAGCTCTCACTTGAAGGCATGTGTTAGTACTACCAGGCACCCAAATGGGTTCAGACCTGCATCAGTTATTGGATTACTAATTGAGAATTTTCCTCTCTCCAGTCAGCCCTATGGAGCTTCCATGCCAGGGAATGTGCATGCACCAAGCACCCTGACAACTAGGAAACAATGGCTTTCTCTGAAGCTATAAATCAGCATTTGTCTGACTATGGTAGAGTGACTGAAGGCAGACCCCACTGAAAATGCCAAGGTCAGGGCAGGCTGCAAAAAGAAGAGCAGATTCTCCCAAAATTGGGGGTTAACACTATAGTTAGATTCACCAATCAGTCACAAAACTGTGCTTCTGATCCCCCACACTGGTTATCAAGAAGCTAGAAAAAAGAAATAACACAGCCCCCTTTATTGCATTCCAGTCTCTTGCTCCCAGTCAGCGAATAGATCCAGTAAAGTGAGTAGTTACTTAAAACTCTATTCACTATACAAAATGTTCTTCTGATCCTTAAAGGACTGCCACATTACCAGATCAAAATTTTTTATTAAAGCTAATGTTAAAATTATCTAATACACAGGTTAAGGAAAGAGTGTTTATACATCTGGGTATAATGCTTAAATTATCCAAAAGTATAAAGTTTGGTTTAAAAGTCATAAAATACATATAATACATAATCTGCAATATCCCAAATTAAGGTTAATAAATTTAACGATACAGTTTAGATATTAGCATCCAAATATTTGGGTACATCACTCAAAAGGCTATACTAAGAATAGCTTGTGGAAAGCAAATATAGCAATGAGTGTAGATTGTCCCCGAGTAATTGGGAATTTAGGATTCTCAGTAAATACAACCCATCAGAGAAGTATTTAAGTTACTTTCATGACTTTGCTTCTCAATGGCACTCCAGCTCATCTGTCATGGTATCATCGGCGTCCGGGGATGTGTTCTAAATAGATGTTCCTTGACCACCTGATGGTGTCTGATACCATGATTTGCCCCATCAGCTGAGCATAGCGCTGACCGATTCTGCATTCCCGCAACACTTGCTCACTAGTTTGGATCTTACCCAAAATAGCACACTGCCAGCCAATCCTTTAGTATCTAAAACTAAAGGTTTTATTGTAAAAGAAAAGAAAGTGCAGAGAGTTGTTAAATGGGCAAAACAATCAAATACGTACATATGACTTTAGAGTCCACATATCAGGTTCTTAGCAGCAATGGTGAGCTTGCTAGTTTGTAAAGTCCCTCTTGAACACATCCCAACCTTGGATGGGTCTATCAGTCAAAGCTTCAGTTTGTAGAAAAGTTACTCCAAAGGTGATGTTGCCAGCACAGAGTGCCCGAGGACAGCAACAGCGGGGTTCGTTGCCCGGTATGCTTCGCGCCAATAAACACACCAGGGTGGAGAAGCAATCAAAGTTTATTTGGGATCCCAAAGCGGTGCAAGGAGACTGGCAAGTCTCAAATCAAGCACACTATCATAAGCAGTTTCTCTCTTCTTATACATTTTTGCAGCTAAGCCTCACCCCCCCTTCCCCCTCCCTTCCTCCCTCCATCACCCCTCCCTTCCCTGGTAATAGTTACTAAGCAAATAGCAATTACATTTAAGCAGTTAAGTCATTCTTGGCAGCTATAAGTCTAGCTTGTTAGTAACTTCTTTAAACCGTTATCTTGTCCTTTTTCCCTTTGAACTGTTATTTTCCCTTCAGCCAGAAACATGCAGGCTTCATTATTACCGCTTGATACCGGTATGAGTAGGGGGGTTGCACACAGATAACTGGTTGCTTACATATTCCAATTGCACCTGGCTTGTGAGGTCGATTAGAGTTTAAACATGGAAGGAGTTTGGTTCATTTAGGCCTAGTGCAGGAAGGCTTCATTGACACTAGTGGCCTTCCACCCTCCCGAGTTACCTAGGGTTATGCCTAGTGACACCAACACCAACAACTCCCCCCTTTGAGAATACTCAACAAGCTTTTGGCTGAGTTTTCTCATATTCTGTGGACAAGATACGATTGAGTGCCATGGAGCTGGGGTTCTCAATGAGAGGGGGTATATCGGGATTTTTGGGGAACGGGGGGGGCACAAAGCTTGCGGAGGAGCATCTTAAAACAAGCAATCAGGAGGAGGGTGACCAGGCACAGTACCGCACCTGTGAGGAGGAGACGCACAAGGCCACTCCCCAGTCCTCCTAGGTCGGGCAACCAACTCCAAAGGGAATCGAAAACCGTGGGTTCCCTTTCCTGGGCCTTCCACTGCTCGAAAGCCTGTTCGGCTGACAAGACGTGCTTGTTAATGTCCTCTGAGTTTTCCGGGACATAAGTACAACATTCACTCCCAATAAGGGCACACACTCCACCCTGGGAGGCTAAAACATAATCTAAGGCCTGTCTGTTTTGCAGGGACAGCAACCGGAGCTGGTAAAGCTCTGAGTTAAGGCTTTTCTCTATGGCCAGGGTCTCATTGGCATACTTGGTGAGAAACACAGAGAGCCTACGATAAAATTGAGCCAGCCGTCCCACCCCATAGGATGGGAGGAGGATCATACCCAACCTGTCTTCTTCCGTAATGGGCTCTGGGGTGGCATACAAAGATCTACGCTGCCTGGGGCGGCCAGGGGGCAGTTTAGGGAGGGCACGAAGGGGAGGGGCAAGATATCCTAGATAGCAGCTTCCATACCACCGATGCGGTAGCCACTTATAGGCAGAGGTACTGCAAATGTAAAAGGAGTGGCCATTCCCTACCAAGCCATTATAACCACTACTCCACCTATTTGTTTGGGTGTCACTAAGCGTTCCGAACCGGGCGGTAGAGTCGGATCTGCCGTTAACATAGACAGGGATGGAAGCGTTACTGTCAGGGGATAAATAATACTGACAGGTGCTATTTCCAGCAGGCCAGGTGTGATTGCTGGACTTGAACTGTCGATAGCACACCAACACGGGGGCCACTGACCGCAGCCTAATAGGGGAAGGGATATGCGTTGAGTTGGCCTGCGGCTTCCAGGGGTCGTCCCTTAATGCATATTGGGATTCAATGGTACAGTTTTGCGACAAGGGGGTACCCGAGGTATTTCTTCCCCTACTGAACCATCCCCAACAGATATCTGACCAATTTTGGGGAACTACCCTCCAGGGTAACCCTGCCGCGTGGTGCGGGATTTGGGAACACACCCAGCAGTTAGAGAGGTTAAACTCTTGGGCAAAGCAAACCTTCAGGGACTCATATCTGTTTGTTTCCAAGTTAGTAGGGATTCCTTTCCATCCCGCATGTGCCTGGGGGGAAACGGGAGTCAATGAAAGGAGTGCCCCTATGGCAAAGAGTAACACAGTGGCAGACCCTGGACCTGTTTCCATGCTGGGCAGGTAACCCTAGGGCCTAACAATTACAATTCCCCAAATACCCACAAAATAACAATTACCAATAGCAGGCAGTTTAAAAACAAAAGGGACCAGGCCACCAGGTTAGGCCGGCCCTGTGAAAATAAACACAACCAACGCTCAGAGTTCTCGCGGGGAGTGCGCTGCGACTGTCCAAAGAGATCACAGGGCATTCCCAGCAGACACTATTGTCGCCTGAATAACAGCTTAAGTCCCAGATCGTCGCTGGCAGTCTTCTCTGCAGGCTGGACGGTCCACCGTTCAGGAGCGGGCACTGCTTTCAGACGAGAGTGATGAATCCAGTTCTTGTGTCCTTCGACCTTTGCTGCTGTGTGGGAGACCAGCAGGACGGTGTGGGGTCCCTTCCACTTCTCTTGGAGAGGCTCGTCCTTCCAGGTCCGAGAACGGAGTCACCTGGCTGCAAGGAGTGGACAGGGGCATCCAGCGGGAGAGGCTGCAAATCTTTGGTATACTTCTTTTATCTGTGAGAAAAGAAACCTAACACATTTCATTAATGCCTGGCAGTGTTTTGCAGATCTCATAGTTGCTTGGGCATATTCAGGCCCCCCTTTTCTTGGTTGTCAGCCAAGTCTTAGCTGTGAACAATGTCCTTGGATGGGGCCAGCATCTTATCTTTGGACTGAGCTTGCTAGCTATATTTTTTTTTCCCAGTTAACTCGTTCTGTTCTTTTTCCTTTTCCCCTTCTTGGCTTCTTTTAACCTACAAAGGAAACTTCCACTCTTCACTTATACACCTTTTCCCAACAATGAACACATACACATTGCCATCATACACCCTTCCAGTAAAATAACTTTTATACAGAGCTTTGGAGCAACAAACCAGGACGAGCACACCCACTTTTGAGGAATCCACTCGGTACAACCTCTGGTGTCCAATAGCTTTCCTTTTTAAAACCTTAAATGCCTTGTCAGCTTCTGAGGACCAGTGAAAGGGGTCATGATCCGCTCCCTTAACGCATTCGTACAAGGGTTTAGCCCACAGTCCAAACTCTGGGATCCATATTCTGCAGAAGCCTGCCATGCCAAAAAGGGTGGGGGAAGTTTTTAAATCCCTGGGCCAACACTGTCCAGCAAAGCTGCTTTTTAACCCTCCTTTTGTCCTCCCGCTGGCTTCACTCTGGGGCTTGCATGGCTGAGGGCTCAATTGCAAGGGTCATTATCCAGGCATTCTCGGGGGGTAAGGTAAGGGTTACTTCATCTTGGGTGAACTCATACGGCCTGGCCCAATGGTTGTGTCGGACAGCCGAATGGCGGAGACCATGTAAAAGCAGTTCTTTGTAGGAGGTGAGACGGGTGAGATGCGTCAGCTCGTTGGGATTCCACCGGGGGTCTGCTATAAGGACCTGGTTTGCAGCAGCAGGGACGTGTGCTGCGTCTCCCTCATGTCTACGCTGTGCCTCCTCCCTTGCCTTAGACACAACCTGATTACGCTCCACCTCAGACAGCAGGGTCCGCATAAGGACATTACAGTCATCCCAGTCAGGCTTATAGCTAGCCAGGCACCCCTCAAAGACCGAGATAAACTTGCTTGGGTTCGTAGAGAATTCCCCTGCCTGTGCCTTAAAGGCTGCTAGATCCACTGGGTTAAAAGGCACATGCGTATAGACCTGCATAGTAGTGGCTGGGCAATCTTGAGGTCCTGGGCGGGCTATCCGAGTCTCAGTAATCAACGGATAGAATCCCACCGAGGGGGCAATCTCTGGGACCTGAGGCACCTTGTCTTTATATGGTGGGGGTGTTGGAGCCGAAGGGGACACCGGCCCCGCCATCACAACTGGGGAAGGGTTCTGGGGACTAACAGTAGTTACTACCGAACCTGTCGGAGTCAAATTACACCTTTTGCAAAATATCTGTTCTATTTCTTAAAGCCATAAACAATTGTGCATGTATATGTTCGTTCCATTTACCCGTTCGTTGACAAAACAGAAGCAATTGAAGGATCGTATTATAATTAAGTGATCCCTCCGGTGGCCACCTTTCCTGGTCCTCTAGCTGATATTGAGGCCAGTCTACTGTACAGAACCTTTTCAGTTTACTTTTAATCAACGGATCCGATCCAAACACTTTCCAGTTCACCAGAATGCATTCTAAGGGCATACACCTTGCCTTGCCTGCAGTACTCTGTCCCCGCCCCATACTCTAGGGAGACACTGGGCGTCCCCAGGTCAAAACAGGTAAAGTCCCCACTGGACTGTTCCTACCTTATCCAAGGGTCCGGTTCTGCACCGTCGCCCTATCCACGGGACCGGTTCCTCACCGTCGCCCGCAGCTGCTTCTCCACTGTACGAGCGCGTTGCACCGTTGTGCCCTCTGGGGTCGACCAAACCACGTCTCCGCCGAGGCCCCCGGTAAAGTCACCGGTGCGCGCTGGGCGTTGGTCGTCGCCGCAATCTGTCGACCTCCGAGAGGGGTCCAGGCAAGGCTAAATTTCAGCCTCGAGCCCCACGTTGGGCGCCAAGAACTGTTGCCGGCACAGAGTGCCCGAGGACAGCAACAGCGGGGTTCGTTGCCCGGTATGCTTTGCGCCAATAAACACACCAGGATGGAGAAGCAATCAAAGTTTATTTGGGATCCCAAAGCGGTGCAAGGAGACTGGCAAGTCTCAAATCAAGCACACTATCATAAGCAGTTTCTCTCTTCTTATACGTTTTTGCAGCTAAGCCTCACCCCCCCTTCCCCCTCCCTTCCTCCCTCCATCACCCCTCCCTTCCCTGGTAATAGTTACTAAGCAAATAGCAATTACATTTAAGCAGTTAAGTCATTCTTGGCAGCTATAAGTCTAGCTTGTTAGTAACTTCTTTAAACCGTTATCTTGTCCTTTTTCCCTTTGAACTGTTATTTTCCCTTCAGCCAGAAACATGCAGGCTTCATTATTACCGCTTGATACCGGTATGAGCAGGGGGGTTGCACACAGATAACTGGTTGCTTACATATTCCAATTGCACCTGGCTTGTGAGGTCGATTAGAGTTTAAACATGGAAGGAGTTTGGTTCATTTAAGCCTAGTGCAGGAAGACTTCATTGACACTAGTGGCCTTCCACCCTCCCGAGTTACCTAGGGTTATGCCTAGTGACACCAACACCAACAGTGAGAAGCAGGATTGAAGACAAACTTGAGATGATGCAGCTGCCTTTAATATCCTTTGCTACGTGACTTGTACATTCTTTGTGCCAGACACAAGCTCCCAGCACCTGGGCATGGAAAAGTATTTGGAGTCCCCTGACCACAGGCATGTCCCTACATGTCCTGCTGACTCATAGGTATAGCCCCTGGCTTCTCTCAATTGGTTCATTGTATAGCTGATTGCCCTTGATGGGCCATCAAGCAGGCTGGATAGTGCTGATGCCAATCTGTCTGGGGGTGCCACCCAGATATACAGCACAAATTTGAGATACAGATATACCACACAAATTTATAACTCACGATACAAAGATGATACATACATATAAACAAGTTGATCATATTCAGCAAATGATAACTTTTCTACTGATACCTTACATGGCATATCTTGTATAAGATTCATTGCAATTTTGTAATATCGGTATCAATAATATTATAAATGGTCACCCACATGCCCTACAACATCACACCCCTCACACAAAATTGATGCAGAAAGGGGTGTCACTAGACATCGCTGAATGCATCATTGGAATTCCCCATCCTGGACAACACATTTGCCATTATATTCTCCTTCCCCTTAATATGGATTATGTCCATTTCATATTCCTGGAGGGTTAAACGCCATCGAAGTAGTCTGGATTTGGTTCCCTTAGCCTTATTCAGCCACATCAGAGGTGCATGATGGCTCAACATAGTGAATTTTCTGTTATATAAATAGGGCCTGATTTGCTTAACAGCCCACACAATTGCAAAACATTCCTTTTCAATAGTTGCATAATTTTGTTCGGTGGGTGTTAGTTTCTTGCTCAAGTATGCAATGGGCTGTCTTTTATCACCCTCCCCTTCTTGCATTAACACTGCCCCCAAGCCAATATTGGAAGCATCTGTACACAGCAGAAATGGGTTCTCAAAATCAGAGCTGGTTTTTTAGATGAAGCCTCTTTAATGCTCTGGAAGCCCTTTTCACAGGCCTCTGTCCATAATATCACCTTGCCTGGCTTTCCTTTCTTGGTAAGGTTATTGGAGCAACAGTGCTGCTAAACCCCTTTACAAATCTCCTGTAGTAGTTGGCTAGGCCATTAAAGGGTTTGACCCACTTCTTTGTTTTAGGGACTGGCCAGCTTTTTACGGTTTCTACTTTGAAAGGTTCAGGGCGAACCAACCCATTGCTCACTCTGTGTCCCAAGTATGACGCCTCTGAGGCTCCCATCTTACATTTAGAAACCTTAACACTTAGGTTAGCCCCACATAGCCTTTGCGACACAATTCCCACGTGGTTTATGTGGTCTTGCCAAGTGCCACTAAAGATGGCTAGATTATCTATGTAAGCTCTTGCAAAAGATTCCAAACCCTGTAGGACTTCATTTATAAGCCTCATGAATGTGGCTCCTAAATTTCGCAATCCAAATGGTAAGACCTTGAATTCATACAGGCCAGATTCCACTATGAAAGCAGGTGTCTTGGTATCTAAGGGAATTTGCCAGTACCTTTGAGTTAAATCCAGCGCGCTTATGAACTTTGCTCTCCACAGTGTATCTAGCAAAACCTCTATCTTGGGCATAGGGTAAGGGTCAGGTTGTGTGATAGCATTTAGCTTCCTATAATCCATGCAAAACCTCATGTTTTTTTTGCTTTTTGGGTACCATAACGATAGGGGATGCCCATGAACTTTTAGATCTAGTAACTATTCCCATGGATAACATGCTTTCCACCTCCTGAATCTGCTTTTGCATTTCTCCCTTGGCTCTGTATGCCCTTCTGGGAGCTGGGTGGGGGGACCTGCAGTTTGAATGGAGTGCATTAGTATGTCAGTCAGTCCTGACTGGTTTGAGAATGTCTGCCTGTGGTGCTTCAGTAAAGCTAACATCTCATTCTTTTGGGCTAGAGTTAAATTGTCTCCCATTTCCAGCTGCAATTCCTCTCTGCTTTCTGTAACCATATTGACCAAAGGCATAGACCACGTCTCTTCCTCAGCACAGAAAATCATGTTTCCAGCTACCTCCCTCTCCTGGTAAGCCTTCAACTTATTAATATGCACCGTTTGCATATCCCCCCTGCCATGCCTCTTCACATTGTATGTAACTTCATTAATTCTCTCCACTACCTTATAGGGTCCATTCCAAATATTTTGCATAAGCACCATATCTCCAATTTCAAATGCTCTTTCCTCAGTATGCCTGTCATACCAAGCCTTCTGAGCTTCCTGACTTCTCTTAAGATTCTGCTGAACCAGATCCATCATGCCTTGCAAGCTTTCTTTAAACTGTGACACAAAGTCTACCACTAAGTGTTCTGTCACCTCAGTATTACCCTCCCAAGAATCACGAATGAGATCTAGGTATCCCTTGATCTGCCTCCCGTAAAGGAGCTCAAAGGGAACAAACCCTGTAGATTCTTGGGGTACACTTCTGTATGCACACAACAAATATGGCAATAAGATGTCCCAGTCATTCTGGCACCTGTCCACATACACATTTAACATAGCCTTCAACGTTCCATTAAACCTTTCTACCAAACCATTGGTCTCTGGATGGTAAGAGGCAGCTTGTAGGTGTTTTACTCCACACAGCTCCCATAGCTGCTTAAAGATAACATAAAATTGGCACCATGGTCTGACAAAATTTCCTTGGGAAAACCCACTCTGCTAAAAATAGTAAACCAAACCTGTGGCCACCGTCTCTGCCTCAACATTAGACAAAGCTACAGCCTCAGGGTATCTGGTGGCAAAATCCACCAACACCAGAATATATTTCTTCCCATTCCTGGAAGGTTCAGGGAATGGTCCCACAATATCCATAGACACTGGCAAATACCTACCCAATAAGGGTAATGGCTTTAGGGGCACCTTTTTAGGACCCTTAAAACTCTTGCACTTCTGACGCAAATCACAATGGGCAGTACTTCTGCAATACCCCCTGTCAAGGCTGTATCCCCACTTTGAACTTTAGGGTACAAGTGTGGGGGCCTGCATGAGGACTTCTAAGCTTAACTACCAGCTTAGTTCTGGTCCGCTGCCACCATTCCCTACCCTGGGAAGCTTTTAGAAACCTCTCACCAATTCCCTGGTGAATACAGATCCAAACTCCTTGGATCTTAAAACAAGGAGAAATTGACCCTTCCCCCCTCCTTCCTTTCACCAACTCCTGGTGGATACAGATCCAACTCCCTTGGATCTTAAAACAAGGAGAAATTAATCAGGTTCTTAAAAAGAAGGCTTTTAATTAAAGAAAAAGGTAAAAATCATCTCTGTATAATCAGTATGGAAAATAACTTTACAGGGTAATCAAACTTAAAGAGCTCAGAGGACCCCCCTCTGTCTTAGGTTCAAAGTACAGCAAACAAAGATAAACACTCTAGTAAAAGGTACATTTACAAGTTGAGAAAACAAAGTAAAACTAACACGCCTTGCCTGGCTTTTACTTACAAGTTTGAAATATGAGAGACTTGTTTAGAAAGATGGGGAGAACCTGGATTGATGTCTGGTCCCTCTCAGTCCCAAGAGCGAACAACCCCTTAAAACAAAGAGCACACACAAAAGCCTTTCCCCCCCCAAGATTTGAAAGTATCTTGTCCCCTTATTGGTCCTTTGGGTCAGGTGTCAGCCAGGTTACCCGAGCTTCTTAACCCTTTACAGGTAAAAGGATTTGGAGTCTCTGGCCAGGAGGGATTCCACAGCACTGTACACAGGAGAGCTGCCACCCTTCCCTTTATAGTTATGACACCCCCTCACTGTTTCAAACAGGTAAGGCCAATAGAAATTTTGCTTCAGCCTGTCACAAGTTTTTTCTATGCCCAGATGTCCTGCAAAGGGACCATCATGAGCCAACTTTAATAAATCACTTCTATATCCCTCAGGTACCACAAACTGTTTGCAGATCATGCAATGAAGCTGTTTTTCCCTGTAGCAGGTTATCTGTATAGCAAACCATCTTGCATGAAAAATCTGCCCGTTCCTTCCCCTGCTGGGACTTGGTTCTGAGCATCAATTCTGGCCCTTTCAAATGAAGCATTATCTTGTTGGGCCCTAATAAACATCTTATGAGTTTCACCTAAATTCAGAGCCACATCAGACACAATCTCAACCAGCACCAGCTTAAAGATATCCTCTTTCTGGTCACAAATTCCTTGACTATTATTAGTTAGGTTATCCATATCAGAGCCATATTTTCTTTGTGGCCTGGTTATGACATTGACTTTACTAGTCACAACTACAATGTCATTTCCGATCAAAACATCTGCGGGGAGAAGTTCCCTTACTTCCACTATCATGTTACCCCTAAAATCTTTCCAATCTAAGTGGATATTTGCTAAGGGCACCTTTGCCCATCCTTGGGAATGGAGGTTGTCTATAACTCTGAAACGTTTGTAACTCTGAACAAAGCACAGTTCGGGCTCCAGCTCCAGCAGCTGACTCTCCAGGCCAGGCCCCAGCAGCAGCTCTCTCCTCAGCACTGGCAGCTTCCTTGCAGGCAGTTTCTTTTCCAGGCCAGACTGAGTTTGCAGGCGTGTCCCCATCCCAGCCGGGGTGTGTGTGAAAGGGTGAAAGTGGTGCAGACCCCAGAGGTGCTCTGGCTGCCTTGGACTGGCAGCTCCAGCATCTTCACCTCCTAGCTGTAAGTGGCTGCCCCTCAGGTGTGGGAGGGGACAGGCAGCCTAGATGTGCCTACCTTTAAGATGCAATAAAGGCACAGTACAGTATTTGCTCTTTTGTGTGTGTGTGTGTGGGGGGGGAATATCTCTGCTGCTGTGTGATTGGTTACTTCTGGTTCCACATGGAGTCCGGTTGACCGGTCAGTCCATAACTCTGGTGCTCGTATCTTTGAGGTTCTACAGTACTTAGAAAGTGCCACCTGGCTCATGATTTGATCTGGCAAATAATCCTCCTCCCGGACTAATTCCTTTTTAACTAAGGTAATGTCCAACGTGGAATCTCTCCATCTAGTACACACAATCCTATTGACCCTGGCACTCTTTATGAATTCCTCATTACCCCTCCATGTCTCAGCCCTAATATAATTAGTGAATGTATATTCATCCCTCCCATCAGGGTTTACTAAAGTGGTAGCATTAACACCTGCAGTGTTCACATTTGGACTCAAGGTGGCAGTGTTAGCATTTATCTGGTTAGTCTCTGTACTCAAAGTAACTGCATTCAAATTGATTGCGGGTTGGGGCATTGCTGGTTTTAGGGTGTTTTTGTCCCTACGGTTTGGACAATGGCTTTATATGGCCAACAGTTCCACACAGATGGCATTTAACTGGTTTTTCTCTAGGGTGAGAGGTTTTAAATTCTGGGTTTGTATAAGATTTCCTAGCAAAGTTGGGGCTAGTCTTATTCTTGAACCCATCCTCTCTCTTAAACTGTGATGAATAGGAATTGTTTTTTCCTTGAGGCTTATGCCTTTCACGGTTTCTATCTCTATGAAAGCATCAGCAATTTCTGCATCTTTCAATGGTATCGGGTTTTTATCACACACTGCTGCTCTGATATGATCAGGAGCTATTTCAACTAGCTGTTCCATAGCAAATAAATCAATCATTTAATCAAAACTATCATAAGACTTTGCCCCCCTTAATCCCCTTTTTCATATACCCAAGCAGTATATGAGCAATCTCAACATATTTCAGAGTAGCAGCCATGTTAGTCTGTATCCGCAAAAAGAACAGGAGTACTTGTGGCACCTTAGAGACTAACAAATTTATTAGAGCATAAGCTTTCGTGGGCTACAGCCCATTTCTTCGGATGCTGGGCTGTAGCCCACGAAAGCTTATGCTCTAATAAATTTGTAAATCTCAACATAGGTAACATCAGATAGTTTAACATTTCTAAATATCAGCCTATAAGACCCAGGAGTAACTAAAATCTTTGCAATACAGTTTCTTTAAACTTTACAAAGCAACAAAGAGTCCTGTGGCACCTTATAGACTAAGACATCTGTTAGTCTATAAGGTGCCACAGGACTCTTTGTTGCTATTTACAGATCCAGACTAACATGGCTACCCCTCTGATACTTTAAATTTTACGTAATTCAAAGCATCATATAACTCCATTTCATTAAATACCTCTCTTGCTTTTCCAGTCAGTCTGGTGAGGATACAGTGCTCACTTTATATTTATTTTTGATTACAAATATTTGTACTGTAAAAAAAAAAGAAATAGTATTTTTCAGTTCATCTAATACAAGTACAGTAGTGCAATCTCTTTATCATGAAAGTTGAACTTACAAATGTAAAAAATGAAACAATGTAAAACTTTAGAGCCTACAAGTTCACTCAGTCCTACTTCAGGGAATTGCTCAGACATACAAGTTTGGTTACAATTTGCAGGAGATAATGCTGCCCGCTTCTTCTTACAGTGTCACTTGAAAGCGAGAACAGGCGTTCGCATAGCACTGTTGTAGCTGGCGTTGCAAGATATTTACATGCCAGATGCGCTAAAGATTCATATGTTCCTTCATGCTTCAGTTACCATTCCAGAGGACATGCGTCCATGCTTATGACGGATTCTGCTCGATAACGATCCAAAGCAGAGAAGACTGACACATGTTCATTTTCATCATCTGAGTCAGATGCCACCAGCAGAAGGTTCATTTTCTTTTTTTGGTGGTTCGGGTTCTGTAGTTTCCACATCTGAGTGTTGCTCTTTTAAGACTTCTGAAAGCATGCTCCACACCTCATCCCTCTCACATTTTGGACAGCACTTCAGATTCTTAAACCTTGGGTCGAATGCTGTAGTTATCTTTAGAAATCTCACATTGGTACCTTCTTTGCATTTTGTCACATCTGCTGTGAAAGTGTTCTTAAAACAAACATGTGCTGGGCCATCATCTGAGACTGTTATAACATGAAATATATGGCAGAATGCGGGTAAAACAGAACAAGAAACATACAATTCTCCCTCAAGGAGTTCAGTCACAAATTTAATTAACTCATTATTTTTTAACGAGCCTCATCACATCTGGGTGGGGAAATTGCATGCAGGGCCAAGAATGTAGGGCTGGGGTAGGGGGTTGGGGTGCGGGAGGGAATGCGTGGTGTGGGAGGGGGTGCGGTGTGCAGGAAGGGGCTCAGGGCAAGGGGTTGGGGTGCAGGAGGGGTGCGGGGTGTACGAGAGGGCTCAGGGCAGGGGGTTGGGGTGCAGGAGGGGTGCGGGGTATGGGAGGGGGTTCAGGGCAGGGGGTTGGGGTGCAGGAGGGGTGTGGGGTGTGACAGGGCTCAGGGCAGGGGGTTGGGGTATGGGGTGCAGGAGGGGTTTGTGGTGCCGGCTCCACAAACAGATGTGTTTCCAATGGGGTCCTTCAGGGATCTAATCTTGTCCCTTCATATTTAACATTTTAACAATGACCTGGAAGAAAGCATAAAATCATCATGGATAAAGTTTGCAGACATCACAAAAAGTGGGGGAGTGGTAAACAATGAAGAGGACAGATCATTAATACAGAGCAATCTGGATCACTTAGTAAAGTGGGAGCAAGCAAACAGTATGTATCTTAATACAGCTAAATATTAATGTATACATGGTGGAATAAAAAATGTAGGCCATACTTACAGGATGGGGGACTCTGAAAAAGATTTGGGTGTTGTGGTGGATAATCAGCTGAACATGAGCTCCCAGTTCTATGCTGTGCCAAACAGGCTAATGCAATCTTTGGATGCATAAACGGGAATCTCAAGGATGAGTAGAGAGGTTACTTTAACTCTGTATTTGGCACTGGTGCGACTTCTGCTGGAATACTGTGTCCAGTTCTGGGATCCACAATTCACGAAGGATGTTGAAAAGTTGGAGAGGGTTCAGAGAAGAACCACAAGAATGATTAAAGAATTAGAAAACATGCCTTTATAGTGATAGACTCAGGCCTGGTCTACACTACGAGTTTAGGTCGACTTTACCCACGTAATTCGAATTTAGCCTGGACACGTTCACACGACGAAGCCCTTTCTTTCGACTTAAAGGGCCCTTTAAACCGGTTTCTTTACTCCACCTCCGACGAGGGGATTAGCGATAAAATCGGCCTTAGGGGGTCGGAATTGGGTTAGTGTGGACGGAATTCGACGTTATTGGCCTCCGGGAGCTATCCCACAGTGCTTCATTGTGACCGCTCTGGACAGCACTCTCAACTCAGATGCACTGGCCAGGTAGACAGGAAAAGCCCCGTGAACGTTTGAATTTCATTTCCTGTTTGCTCAGCGTGGAGAGCACAGGTGACCACGCAGAGCTCATCAGCACAGGTAACCGTGATGGAGTCCCAGGATCGCAAAAGAGCTCCAGCATGGACAGAACGGGAGGTACGGGATCTGCTCGCCATATGGGGAGATGAATCAGTGCTGGCTGAACTCCGAAGCCGTAAACGAAATGGCAAAATATTAGAAAAGGTCTCCAAGGCCATGAAGGACAGAGGCCATAACAGGGACGCACAGCAGTGCCGCGTGAAAATTAAAGAGCTAAGGCAAGCCTACCACAAAGCCAGAGAGGCAAACGGAAGGTCCGGGGCTGAGCCGCAAACATGCCGCTTCTACGCGGAGCTGCATGCCATTCTAGGGGGTGCAGCCACCACTACCCCAACCGTGTGCTATGAGTCCCTCACTGGAGAAACACACAGGGAAGCGGGTTCGGGGTACGAGGAAGATGAGGATGAAGATAATGTAAATAGCTCACAGCAGCAAGGAAGCGGAGAAACCGGTTTCCCCAACAGCCAGGATATGTTTATCACCCTGGACCTGGAACCAGTAACCCCCGAACTCACCCAAGACCATGTGGGCACACAGGGGACCTCTGGTGAGTGTACCTTTGTAAATATTACACATGGTTTAAAAGCAAGCGTGTTTAATGATTAATGATTAATTTGCCCTGGCAATCGCGGCCAGTACAGCTACTGGAAAAGTCTGTTAACGTGTATGGGGATGGAGCGGAAATCCTCCAGGGACATCTCCAGAAAGCTCTCCTTCATGTACTCCCAAAGCCTTTGCAAAAGGTTTCTGGGGAGGGCTGCCTTATCCCGTCTGCCATGGTAGGACACTTTACCACGCCAGGCCAGTAGCACGTAGTCTGGAATCATTGCATAACAAAGCATGGCAGCGTATGGTCCTGGTGTTTGCTGGCATGCAGACAACATCCATTCCTTATCACTCTTTGTTATCCTAAGGAGAGTGATATCATTCACGGTCACCTGGTTGAAATGGGGCAATTTTATTAAGGGGACATTCAGAGGTGCCCCTTCCTGCTCTGCTGAACAGAAATATTCCCCGCTGTTAGCCACGCGGTGGGAGGGAGGGGTGAAGTGATCATCCCAGAGTATTGGGTGTGTGGGGGAGGGGAATTAGTTGGGTTTGTGCTGCACGTTAACCCTGAAACCGCAGCCCCTCCTTTTACATTGCAAACCCATTTTAAATGGCCAGCCCAACGGGTGCTTGGTATGGTTAATGAGAGCAGTACTGTTTTAAACCATCCCCACATGTTAACAAGGTTAAAAAAGCCAAAAGACTGTGTCTTACCATGGCTGCCTGCAAGCTGAAATCTGTGGCCTGGCACTGCGTGAGTGATCTCTCACACCAAACCGGCAGGCCCTCAATATAAGAGGAAAAATGCGACCTTGTAACGAAAGCACATGTGCTGTGTGATGTGAACAGCAAAATTTAACGTGAAAGAGTGTACCCATTGTTCTCTAAAATGTATCTTTTTTAACCACCTCTCCCTTCTCCTCCACCAGCTGCAAATGTTTCTCCTTCACAGAGGCTAGTGAATATTCGAAAGCGGAAGCGAAAGACGCATGATGAAATGTTTACAGAACTACAGACTGCCTCCCACGCTGACAGAGCACAGCAGAATGCGTGGAGGCAGTCAATGACTGATTATAGAAAGGCCCAATATGAACGAAAGGAGAGGTGGCGTGCTGAATCGCGGGCTGAAGAGCAGAGGTTGCGTGCTGAATCGCGGGCTGAAGAGGAGAGGTGGCGTCAGCTTGCACACAGAAGGCAAGAGTCGATGCTCCGGCTGCTGGAGCATCAAACTGATATGCTCCTGCGTATGGTTGAGCTGCAGGAAAGGCAGCAGGAGCAGAGACCGCCGCTACAGCCCCTGTGTAACCAACAGCCCTCCTCCCCAAGTCCCATAGCCTCCTCACCCAGACGCCCAAGAACACGGTGGGGGGGCCTCCGGCCACCCAATCACTCCACCCTAGATGATTTCCCAAGCAATAAGTGTTAAAGTTTTAAAGTTTTAAACTGCAGTGTGTCCTTTTCCTTCCCTCCTCCCCCACCCATCCCGGGCTACCTTTGCAATTATCCCCCTAGTTGTGTGATGAATTAATAAAGAATGCATGAATGTGAAGTAACAATGACTTTATTGCCTCTGCAAGTGGTGCTTGAAGGGGGGAGGGGAGGGGAGGGTGGGGTGGTTGGTTTACAGGGAAGTAGAGTTAACCGGGTGGGTGGGGGGGCGGAGATTTCATCAAGGAGAAACAAACAGAAGTTTCACACCGTAGCCTGGCCAGTCACAAAACTAGTTTTCAAAGCTTCTCTGATGCGCACCGCGCCCTGCTGTGCTCCTCTAACCGACCTGGTGTCTGGCTGCGCGTAATCAGCGGCCAGGCGATTTGCCTCTACCTCCCACCCCGCCATAAATGTCTCCCCCTTACTCTCATAGATATTGTGGAGCGCACAGCAAGCAGCAATAACAATGGGGATATTCTTTTCGCTAAGGTCTGAGCGAGTCAGTAAGCTGCGCTAGCGCACTTTTAAACGCCCAAATGCACATTCCACCACCATTCGGCACTTGCTCAGCCTGTAGTTGAACAGGTCCTGACTCCTGTCCAGGCTGCCTGTGTACGGCTTCATGAGCCATGGCATTAAGGGGTAGGCTGGGTCCCCAAGGATCACGATAGGCATTTCAACATCCCCAACGGTTATTTTCTGGTCCGGGAAGAAAGTCCCTTCCTCCAGCTTTCGAAACAGAACAGAGTGCCTGAAGACGCGAGCATCATGTACCCTTCCCGGCCAGCCCACGTTGATGTCGGTGAAACGTCCCTTGTGATCCACCAGGGCTTGCAGCAGCATTGAGAAGTACCCCTTGCGGTTTATGTACTCGGTGGCTTGGTGCTCCGGTGCCAAGATAGGGATATGGGTTCCGTCTATCGCCCCACCACAGTTTGGGAATCCCATTGCAGCAAAGCCATCCACAATGTCCTGCACGTTTCCCAGAGTCACTACCCTTGATATCACCAGGTCTCTCATTGCCCTGGCAACTTGGATCACAGCAGCCCCCACAGTAGATTTGCCCACTCCAAATTGATTCCCGACTGACCGGTAGCTGTCTGGCGTTGCAAGCTTCCACAGGGCTATCGCCACTCGCTTCTCAACTGTGAGGGCTGCTCTCATCCTGGTATTCTGGCGCTTCAGGGCAGGGGAAAGCAAGTCACAAAGTTCCATGAAAGTGCCCTTACGCATGCGAAAGTTTCGCAGCCACTGGGAATCGTCCCACACCTGCAGCACGATGCGGTCCCACCAGTCTGTGCTTGTTTCCCGGGCCCAGAATCGGCGTTCCACGGCATCAACCTGCCCAAGGAACACCATGATTTCCACATTGCTGGGGCCTGTGACTTGGTCTAGGTCCATGTCCATTTCCTCATCACTCTCGTCGCCGCGCTGCAATCGCCTCCTCCTCGGCTGGTCCTGGTTTTGCTTTGGCATGTCCTGGCTCTGCATATACTCCAGGACAATGCGCGTGGTGTTCATAGTGCTCATAATTGCCGCGGTGATCTGAGCGGGCTCCATGATCCCAGTGCTAGCTATGGCGTCTGGTCTGAAAAAAGGCGCGAAACTAGTATCTGAAGGACCAGGGGAAGGAGAGAGGGAGGGAGGGAGGGGCGAGTGATGACATGGCGTACAGGTACAGGGAATTAAAATCAAGAAAGGTGGCTGTGCATCAGGGAGAAATACAAACAACTGTCACACAGAATGCCCCCCCCCCCGAGATTGAACTCCTAAGCCTGGGTTTAGCGGGCCGTTGATTTGACGGAGGGAGGGGGGAAGGAAATGAATACAGAACAAATCTATTTTTTACATCTTAAGACGACGGTGCAGCATGACTGATAGCCCTCGGCATTTTCTGGGTGCTTGGCAGCAAACACTGGGCGCTTGGCAGTTAGCCTTCAGGCCTATTGCACGATCTGATACCCACTGCAGTATGATGATGACGGATACCAGTCATAATATACTATCTACTGCCAAAAGGCAAGGGGTTGCTGCTGTGTAGCAATGTAGCCCCACGTCTGCCAGCCCCATGTCTGCCAGCACCCAGATCGCCCTCGGCCTCTTCTGGGTGCTTAGCAGACAATACTGGGCGCTTGGCAGAAAATAGTATACTACGACTGATAGTCATCATCGTTAAGACAGTTCGATAGGACAGAGCATGTCTGCCCAGGTGCCAATGATTGATAGCCACTGCTGTATGACGAGGACGGTTACCAGTCGTAATAAACCATCTACTGTCAAAAGGCAAAAGGTAAGGGGCTGGTGCAATGCAGCCCTACGGCTGCCAGCCCCACAGCTACCAGCACCCAGATCACCGATGAAGGCTACCAGTCATGCTGCACCGTCTACCGCCAAAAGGCAGTTAGCTGCTGCTGCTGTGTAGCAATGCAGTCCCACGTCTGCCGGCACCCGGATGACATATGGTGACGGTGAGCTGAGCTGAGCGGGCTCCATGCTTGGCGTGGTATGTTGTCTGCACAGGTAACCCAGGTAAAAAGGCGCGAATCTATTGTCTGCCGTTGCTGTGACGGAGGGGGAGGGGCCTGACGCAATGTACCCAGAACCCCCCGCGGCACTGTTTTGCATCATTCGGGCATTGCGATCTCAACCCATAATTCCAATGGGCGCCGGAGACTGCGGGAACTGTGGGATAGCTACCCATAGTGCAATGCGCCGGAAGTCGACGCTAGCCTCGGTACTGTGGACGCGGTCCGCCGACGTAATGCACTTAGAGCATTTTATGTGGGGACACACACAATCGGCTGTATACAACCGATTTCTATAAAACCGGCTTCTATAAATTCGACCTAATTTCGTAGTGTAGACATACCCTCAATCTATTTAGCTTAACAAAGAGAAGGTTAAGGAGTGACTTGATTGCAGTCTATACATACCTACATTGGAAACAAATATTTAATAATCTGCTCTTCAATCTAGCACAGGTATAACACTATCCCATACCTGGAAGCGGTAGCTAGACAAATTCAGACTGGAAATAAGGCATATATTTTTAACAATGAGAATAGTTAACCACTTTACTAAGGGTCATGTGGATTCTCTGTCACTGACCATTTTTAAATCAAGATTGGATGTTCTTCTAAAAGCTCTGCTCTAGGAATTATTTTGTGGAAGTTCTATGGCCTGTGTTATTCAGGAGGTCAGACTAGATGATCACAGTGGTCCCTTCTGGTCTTTGAATCTATGAATCTATGATTCAGTCCATGGACATTGCAAGAACTGGTGGACACCCTCAGCTCTCCTAAACAACTGTCTGAGGGATGTCTGTGCTGCGTCTGGGAACAAGCCTTCCAGGCCGTGTGGACAGACTCATGTATATGGCTCATGTTACTGTGCTAAAAATAGCCATGTAGATGTTGCAGATGCTTGAGGCACCGAGCTCCAACTCAAGCCGCAGCCTCAAAGCGATGTCTACACTGCTATTTTTAGCATGCTAGTGAAAGTCCCACTAAGAAAGGCTGTAGAGGTCACAGATGCAGTGCAGACATACCCTCAAGGATATAGGTATGCCTTTCTGTGACTGGGGCGGGGGAAAGAAAGAGAGAGTGAGTGTGTGTGTGTGTGAGTGAGTGTGACTAAAATACTGAACTATCAGTCCTCAGCTTCTACTGAACGAGGTCCAATGGGAATAACTTCCAGCGTAGGCTTTTCACCCTGAACATTCTTGACTG
Organism: Emys orbicularis; assembly: GCF_028017835.1. Lineage (NCBI taxonomy): Eukaryota > Metazoa > Chordata > Testudines > Emydidae > Emys > Emys orbicularis. The sequence goes on along the minus strand of NC_088694.1, from coordinate 32,798,503 downwards.
CTCCCATTGCTGGACTTACCTCAGTAACTTTCAGCCTCACCCTCTCACTCACATCCTATTTCCCTTCTTTTTTCCCCCTTCTGTCTCCTGCTTCTAGGAATCTTTTCCTGTCTCTTCTCAAAATCCATTTGCCGTCTGACTTCCCAGAACTAACTCTTACTTCTTTTCCACTTTCCCACAATACACTGTTTTACTTAGCGTGGATAAGAGTTTTTAACCAGACCTTTTTGTCTTTTGGGAATGGTGCAAATGGCCTTGATTTATCTTAAAACGTTCTGCTCAGTACACTCCTTATATTTTGCAGGACAAGGTCATTCTCCTTGTTCTTGTAAACCCTGGTTCAGACTAACCGAGAGTCAAACCAATTTTAACGAACAGTAAAAATCACATCTAACTTGTTTCCCAGATTTAACACCTTTTCACCAGTGGTTTATTTTGGGCTTTTTTTTTAGATGGATGAAGAAGCCTCGATGTGGGGTTCCTGATCATCCCCATATAAGCCATAGCCGAAGAAATAAGCGATATGCGTTAACTGGACAAAAATGGAGGCAGAAGCATATAACATACAGGTATATTCTAATTTTTTTAAAGGGTGAAGAATAGTTTGACGTAGATTTTATATTGAGCTGTGAAAAGTGAAAATGTCTTTTAATACATACGGCCCGCTGAACTTTTGAAAAAAATTACCTTCCATGTTTTTCTAAAGTGCCTAAGTGATTTAGTAGTCTAAATCCCATTTTCAAAATTATTTAAGGCATTTAGGACCAGATTTTCAAAGGTATTTAGGTCCCATTAGTTAGGCGCCAAACCTGCTTAAATTATTTTGGACATCTCAATAAGTGCCTATCAGCATCTTTAGGTGCCTTTGTAAATCTGGCCCTTGGCTTAAATGACAATCAAAAGTGCTACCTAACAATTATTTGTTCCCTACCTGCTTTTTGATTATGTCATTTAAACCCTGAACGCGTTTTAGTGACAGTTTTTCAGAGTTGGTACTGAATATTACAAATGGATGTCTTTTCTTTTTGTTCTGTGAAGCACTCAAAAATGTTTTGCCACTTTAAAATAATAAACACATTTCTTATTTTTATATTTATTTTTATATATCTAATATTCTGAGTATGTTTCAAGTCCAGAGTCATAATGAACGCTGTCAGAAATTTTCTGCAAACATTTTATGACATTTATATTAAAACTAAATTAAGTATTGAAATCATTGGTTTTAGCTGAAAGGAGTTTCAGTCTAACTTTTACTTTTTACAGGCTACAGAAACTTAGTGAAAACATTTCTAAAATTATCTATATTGTGTAACTTCATGATAATGGAACTATAGAAAAATATCTAGTAATTGTTTAATGGTGAATTATCATCCAAAGGGGATGCTTCTAATCAAGTCCTGCAGGCATCTGTTCTTGGCATGAAACTTGTTGCTGGTAAAGTTTGCAGATGGCAGAAAAATTGGTGGAATGGTAAATAATGATAAAGACAGATCAGACAGAGTATTTTAATACAGTCAGATGCAAGGTCCTCTATCTAGGAACAAAGAATATAAGTCACACTTACAGGATGGAGGACTATATCCTGGAAAGCAGTGACTTGGAAAAGGACTTAGGAATCATGGTAGAAACCAACTGAACATGAGGTCCCAGTGAAATGCTGTAGCTAAGAGAGCTAATGAGATTCTTGGATGTAAGCGGGGGAGTGTCAAGTAGTAGTAGGGAGGGCATATTGCTATTGTATACAGCATTAGTTAGACCATTCCTGGAATACAGTGTCCAGTTGTGAGGTCCAGGACTTGGAGTGAAGATTAAGAGCTAGTCATGTTGAGTTTGAGCTGATGGCTAGATATCCACGAGGAGATGTTGGAGAGACAGGCTGAGATTTTAATTTTTGGACTGAAGGAGGAGATCTGCAATAAAGATGTAGATTTTTAATCCCTGAGCATAGACATGCTTGTTGAATTTGTATTTACTGATGAGATTACCCAGAGATAAGGTGTAGAAGGAGAAGAGAAGAGGACAAGGAAAGAGTCATGTGGAGCCTTCACAGAAAGCTAGAGGGAGGATGAGGAGGATCCCCCGAAGGATGCACTGAAGGAGTGATTAGAGAGGGAAGAGGAGAACAGCAGAGGGCGGAGTCATAGAAGCCAAGGGAGGACAAGATTTCCAGAAGAAAAGCATGGGCAACTGTATGAAAGGCAGCTGACAGGACAAGTAGAATGAGGATGGAGTACTGGTTCGGAGCTTTGGCCAGGAAGAGGTCATTAGAGACTTTGGCAAGAATGGTTCTTCTTCAAGTGCTTGCTCATGTCCATTCCATTGTAGGTGTGTGTGCTCGCCACATACACTGGTGCCGGAAGTTTTTCCCTCAGCGGTATCCGTAGGAGAATGGCTCTGGCACCCTCTGCAGTGGTGCCCATATGGTGCGGTATAAGGGGTGCCACTGGCTCCCACCACCCTCGGTTCCTTCTTACCGCCAGTGATGGTGCTGGAACATCTCTTGCTTTGGCAAGCCTTCTCGTTCTGAATCTGTTGAGATTAACTTTACTCTGTAAATACGTAAAAGTTGTTAGTAGTTTCCCTTAGTGTAACAAAAACAACAAGGAGTCCGGTGGCACCTTAAAGACTAACAGATTTATTTGGGCATAAGCTTTCGTGGGTAAAACCTCACTTCTTCAGATGCATAGACTGAAAGTTACAGATGCAGGCATTATATACTGACACATGGAGAGCAGGGAGTTAAATTTGCAAATGAATTTTAGTTCTGCTGTTTCTCTTTGAAGTCTGTTTCTGAAGTTTTTTTGTTCAATGATAGTGACTTTTAAATCTGTAATAGAATGACCAGGGAGATTGAAGTGTTCACTTACTGGCTTTTGTATGTTACCATTCCTGATGTCCGATTTGTGTCCATTTATTCTTTTGCGGAGGGACTGTCCGGTTTGGCCAATGTACATGGCAGAGGGGCATTGCTGGCACATGATGGCATATATAACATTAGTAGATGTGCAAATTTTCATTTGCAAATTTAACACCATTAATCTGGGCTTGAATAGGGACTGGGAGTGGCTGGCTCATTACAGAAGCAGCTTTTCCTCTCCTGGAATTGACACCTCCTCATCTATTATTGGGAGTGGACTACATCCACCCTGATTGAATTGGCCCTGTCAACACTGGTTCTCCACTTGCGAAGTAACTCCCTGCTCTCCATGTGTCAGTATATAATGCCTGCATCTGTAACTTTCACTCTATGCATCTGAAGAAGTGAGGTTTTTACCCACGAAAGCTTATGCCCAAATAAATCTGTTAGTCTTTAAGGTGCCACCGGACTCCTTGTTGTTTTTGTAGATACAGACTAACACGGCTACCCCCTGATATTTGATACCATGCAAGGCACTAAATTTAGCCGTATGGAGTGGAAATCCATCAACCTCAACAAAAAACTTGCACAGATACAGACAGACATCATCTTCCTCTCCAAATGCAAACAGATGGACATTATACCAAATGGACTGAAGGTAAAAAATCCATTGCAATCAACATACTACACTGACTATGGTGAGAGACTGTGCCACACACTCTCAAAGAAACTGAGGAACCACCTGATCAGCATCCTGTACAGCAGACAGGAGAAGATCAAGAATGAGCTCTCAAAACTGGAGACTCTCATACAATACCAACCTTCCACACAAACTTCCACGTGGCTGGACTTTACAAAAATGAGACAAGCCATTTACAATGCACACTTCACTTCTCTACAGAGGAAAAAGGACAGTAAGCTATCTAAACTCCTACCTGCCACAGGGGGCTACAACAGTGGTACCCTCAACTCATCTAACAACATTGTCAATCTTTCCAACCACACACTTAGTCCAACAGAAGAGTCTGTCCTATCTCGGGGACTCTCTTTCTGTCCCAGCATCCCCACGAACATGATACAGTTCTGCGGTGATCTGGAAGCCTACTTTCGTCATCTCCGACTCAAGGAATATTTTCAACGCACCACTGAACAGTGCACTGACCCACAGGAACCCTACTACCAACACTACAAGAAGAAGAACTCTGCGTGGACTCCTCCTGACGGTCGAAATGACAGACTGGACCTCTACATAGAGTGCTTCCGCAGATGTGCACAGGCTGAAATTGTGGACAAACAACATCACTTGTCCCATAACCTCAGCCGTACGGAACGCAATGCCATCCACAGCCTCAGAAACAATTCTGACATTATCATCAAAGGGGCTGACAAAGGAGGTGCTGTAGTCATAATGAACAGGTCGGATTATGAACAAGAGGCTGCCAGGCAACTCTCCAAGACCACATTCTACAGGCCACTATCCTCTGATCCCACTGAGGAATACCAAAAGAAACTACACCAATTGCTCAAGAAATTCCCAGCTACAGTACGGGAACAAATCTACATGGACACACCCCCAGAACCCCGACCAGGGGTATTCTATCTGCTACCCAAGATCCATAAACCCGGAAACCCTGGACGCCCCATCATCTCACGCATTGGCACTCTTACAGCAGGATTATCTGGCTATTTGGACTCTCTCCTCAGACCCTATGCTACCAGCACTCCCAGCTATCTTCGAGACACCACCGACTTCCTGAGGAAACTACAATGCATTGGTGTTCTTCCTGAAAACACCATCCTGGCCACCATGGATGTAGAAGCTCTTTACACCAATATTCCACATGAGGATGGACTACAAGCTGTCAGGAACAGTATCCCTGATGAGGCCACAGCACGCCTTGTGGCTGAGCTTTGTGACTTTGTCCTCACCCACAACCACTTCAGATTTGGGGACAACTTATACCTTCAAGTCAGTGGCACTGCTATGGGTACCCGCATGGCCCCACAGTATGCCAACATTTTTATGGCTGACTTAGAACAACGCTTCCTCAGCTCTCGTCCCCTAGTGCCCCTCCTCTACTTGCGCTACATTGATGACATCTTCATCATATGGACCCACGAGAAAGGAGGCCCTTGAAGAATTTCACCTGGACTTCAACAATTTCCACCCCACCATCAACCTCAGCCTGGACCAGTCCACACAAGAGATCCACTTCCTGGACACTACAGTGCAAATAAGTGATGGTCACATAAACACCACCCTAGACCGGAAACCTACTGACCGCTATACGTACCTACATGCCTCCAGCTTCTATCCAAGACACATCACACGATGTCTACAGCCAAGCCCTAAGATACAACCAAATTTGCTCCAACCCCTCAGACAGAGACAAACACCTACAAGAGCTTTATCAAGCATTCTTAAAACTACAATACCCACCTGGGGAAGTGAGGAAACAGATTGACAGAGCAAGACGGGTACCCAGAAATCACCTACTACAGGACAGGCCCAACAAGGACAATAACAGAACACCACTGGCCATCACATACAGCCCCCAGCTAAAACCTCTCCAGCGCATTATCCACGATCTACAACCTATCCTGGAAAATGATCCCTCACTCTCACAGACCTTGGGAGGCAGGCCAGTCCTCGCTTACAGACAACCCCCCAACCTGAAGGAAATACTCACCAGCAACTACACACCACACCACACAAACACCAACCCAGGAACCAATCCCTGTAACAAACCTCGTTGCCTACTCTGTCCCCATATCTACTCTGGCGACACCATCAGAGGACCCCATCAAGGGCTCATTCACCTGCACATCTACTAATGTTATATATGCCATCATGTGCCAGCAATGCCCCTCTGCCATGTACATTGGCCAAACCGGACAGTCCCTCCGCAAAAGAATAAATGGACACAAATCGGACATCAGGAATGGTAACATACAAAAGCCAGTAAGTGAACACTTCAATCTCCCTGGTCATTCTATTACAGATTTAAAAGTCACTATCATTGAACAAAAAAACTTCAGAAACAGACTTCAAAGAGAAACAGCAGAACTAAAATTCATTTGCAAATTTAACACCATTAATCTGGGCTTGAATAGGGACTGGGAGTGGCTGGCTCATTACAGAAGCAGCTTTTCCTCTCCTGGAATTGACACCTCCTCATTTATTATTGGGAGTGGACTACATCCACCCTGATTGAATTGGCCCTGTCAACACTGGTTCTCCACTTGCGAAGTAACTCCCTGCTCTCCATGTGTCAGTATATAATGCCTGCATCTGTAACTTTCACTCTATGCATCTGAAGAAGTGAGGTTTTTACCCACGAAAGCTTATGCCCAAATAAATCTGTTAGTCTTTAAGGTGCCACCGGACTCCTTGTTGTTTTTGTAGATACAGACTAACACGGCTACCCCCTGATACTTGATCCCTTAGTGTAGTTAGTCCCGGACAGGACTCAGCCTAGGGATGGGGCATGGCCCAATCCCCAGGCTTCAAATCCTGTGATTGCTGCAAAAAACTGATGCCCATCAGCGATCCTCATAGTAGCTGTCTGAGCTGCCTGGGCAAGACCCATATCAGTGACAAGTGTCAGATCTGCAAAGGGTTCAAACCTTGGACAAAGAAGGAGCGAGACATACATCTCCGGGTGCTCCTTATGGCGTTGGCGCTAGCACCAGCACTGGAGCCATCCATGTCAGACTCTGCTCCTAGTACCGTGGCATCGGTACGGAGCACTCGGCCGGTGCTGTCTTCAGACCGACGCTGATTCCCCCTCCCCAGCACCGGCCAGGAAGCAAAGAAAGGCTGGGAAGGGACAATCTCTGATGTCCCATAAAGGGAAGGAGAGGGCCAGAGGGGAGCAAGGACCCATCAAGGGCAGCTCCTCAACTCTGTGTGGGAGTCGGGCCTCAGCTCAGGTTGAGTGGGTTAGCCCATCCCGAGATGCGTCTGCCACCCTGGAGAGCGACGTGGGCCTCTGGCATGTGGACATGCCATCGACGTCCGAGGCCCTGCAGGTGACACGGGATATCTGAGTGTTACCGGTGCCGCCCACACCAGCCGTGGCGGTGCCCCATTCTAAGGGCAAACCTGCCATGGGACCTTTCCAGTGGTCTCCATCTGTGCGGCACCGCTCTCCTCCTGAGTGTCCTGCCAGCGCTCACCCGCGCAGAACTGCCAGGGCTTAGACATAGGGAGGCCGGCCCGAAGGAGCCTTTACTGGTCTCTGGACTCGGGACACCGCTCGCCAGGCTTGAGACACAGATCGCCGGTGACTTGGTGCAGGCCCATGGAGGTGCGCCCATCCCTGTAGCCCTGATACCGGGACCGACCCTAGCCACTCCTCAAGTGTGTGGCACCGCTCCAGGGACACAAGCCAACGGTCCCAAGAGCCTTGTTACTGGTCACCGGAGCAGCGGTACAGGTTGCCGTGATCGGGTCGACGCTCCCCATCTCAACGGCCAACTCGCTCCTGCTCCCGCTCGATGGACTGGCTTCAGTTAAGAAGCGAGGCATAGGCACCAACTTTCCCCAGCGCTGGTGGGTGCTCGCGCCCCTCCCCCGCCCCTGGCCCTGCCCCGACTCCACCCTTTCCCCGCCCCTGCCCCACCCCTATTCCAACCCCTTCCCCAAAGTCCCTGCTTCAACTCCGCCCACTCCCTGCCCCTATTGGACCCCTTCCCCAAATCCCCGCCCTGGCCCCACCTCTTCCCCAAGCGCGTGGGTTTCCCCTTCCTCCCCTCTCCCTCCCAGCACTTGCCGCGCGAATCAGCTGTTTCGCGGTGCAAGCACTGGGAGCCAGGGGAAAAATGTGGGCACACGGTGCACCCAGGGAAGGAGGCAGAGGCAGAACGGAGGCAGAGGTGAGCTGGGGTGGGGGGGCGGGGTGCTGCCGGTGGGTGTTAAGCACCCACCAATTTTTTCCCATGGGTGCTCCAGCCCCGGAGCACCCACGGAGTCGGCACCTATAAAGCAAGGCGTCAATCGCCGGGTCACCATTGCAGATCCACCGAATGTGTTCAGTCTCCGGGAGCCTGGCCCGGGGACTCATCACCCTCAGACAGATCCCCGTTGCTGTGCCGGGATCAGCACCGTTGCAACCAGGATGAACGATTGGCACCATCCTGGCCTCCCAGACATGATCCCTCTTCTTCGGACTCCAGTATCCAACAGGAGTCCACACCAGTGGGCCACGGCCCTGCACCGGGGTTACCCACTCTACAGGCGGCACCGCCCATTGCATTGTGCCCCAGGGCCAGTGGCCGGACCCTGGTACCCTTGGGGGTTCCCGCAGCCCTCGCAAGGGCTCAGGTCGGCCTAGTGGGCCTCAGATAAACCATCAGCCATGGTCTCCCGTCCGCTCCAGACTTCATAACCCTACCTTAGGGGAGTCAATTAGTATGCATTTATTTAATAGATAAGCCAACTCAAAAGCTGCACAGCTCAAGTTGTGTTGGGACCAGAATACGAGTCTCTAAAATTAGATTTGCCCCACTGCCTTGCAGAATGAGAGTGAAAAATCATGTGATAAGCTGTACTGTCTGGATCCATTGCTCTAACCACTAGAGCACAGCCTGCTCCCAGAGTCAAGAATAGAACCCAGGGATCCTGAAACCAACATTCCAGTGTTGGCTCACAAACAATTGTATAATCCATTGGGAAACTGTATATTATGCCCCCTTTAGGGACTTTCTCATATAAAGGATAACAGTGTGCTTCTGCTTCTGGTTATTCCTATAGCTTGAGTGGCTGAGGTCTGTTCTATAGATCTGAAAGTCTTGGGTTCAGACCGTGCTGCTGTCCCATGGGGGAAGAAAACATAGTATATGATCGTGTCAGTAAAGACTGTGACTTAATCCACATGCCAAGGGGCTGAACAGGTTATACAGGTGTCCATAATACTGGCATTTTCAGACTAATCGAAGCTTTAGTTGACAGCCTTGATAGTATCTTAAGAGTTTTTTTGTATATTATACATATATATGACCCCCATCTTAAATTAGCATTTATTTGAGGGGTAGATGCCTCAAGACACTGAGCTACAGAGCCTTTCATGTGTAGGTCACCATTTTGAATCCAGCCTCTTCCAGGGGAGTTGTTCACCACTGCACTTGGTGCTAGTTGGCAGACTCAGCAGAGAAGCCCTGGAGACTTAACTGCCCCTGTGCCTCTGAGAAGCAGGCCTGGCAGTACAGTATCTGGGAAGCTTGCACTGTTGTTGCCCTGCACACAAACTGAGGACTACATTTTCCAGGGGTCACAAGCTGGCACCTTTTGCCAGTCCTAAATCCAGACCATTTTAAAAAATGAAGTTTGGGGCTATATACAAGTTATTTGTAAATAAACAAATTAGTTCATAACATATTTTGCATAAAATGTCACATATGGAGTTGCACAAAATTGCAGCTGGGTCACGCTGGTGAGGTTTTACTCATTCAAGTAGTCTCATAGGTTTCATTTGAACTACTACTGTGAGTAAAGGCGATCAGTCAGGCTCACCGTAATTTAGTGATAGGTATGCTGCTTAGAAAGTATTTAAGGGCCAGTTTCTTATACACTTGCCTACATTTTTGCAGGATAATAGCAGACACACAAATTTACCTGCAATAATTTGCACTTTCAAAGTAGACATCTAAGTCCTTAATTTGTGAATGTGGTCAGGCATTCAGGACCTGATGCAACATCCACTGAAGTCAAGGAAGGATTCCCGTTAGCTTCAATGGGCTTTGGATGAGGGCTAAAACTGACCTAAGTTACGGGTGCAAATAGTTGCAGGCACAATTATGTGTCTGCAGAAATGGAGACCCTGTTCAGTTTTGCCTATGTACAAGAATTGCTAGCTGTTGTAATAGGAAGACTTGAATAGGATGTGTGCCTTTAATCAGTCCTTCTCTTCTCATTCACACAGTGTACACAACCACACCCCCAAGGTTGGAGAGCTTGATACAAGGAGAGCCATTCGTCAGGCATTTGATGTTTGGCAGAGAGTGACGCCACTAACCTTTGAAGAGGTCCCTTATCATGAAGTTAAAAGTGACAGGAAGGAAGCAGATATTATGATATTTTTTGCTTCTGGTTTCCATGGAGACAGTTCTCCATTTGACGGAGAAGGTGGATTCCTAGCCCATGCTTACTTTCCTGGACCAGGAATAGGAGGAGATACTCACTTTGATTCAGATGAGCCATGGACTTTGGGAAATTCTAATCATGATGGTAAGATTGCAGGTCAAATTTTTAAAACAAGAACAAGCTGAATGTAAACTCAACAGTAGTCTTTTAGTTGGGGAAATGGCAGGTTAGTGGAGCCCTCTTCTTCCACAGATTGGCCCCAGTTAAAAAAAAATGCACTCCATCTTAAATGCACAAGTCCCTGGTGTGTGTGCACAAATTGGAGGTTTATGCACCTTCTCACCTATATGCACATGAATGAATGTATTTAGGAGTGAGCAAAAATGTGTGTATACTTAGCTGTGCAGGTCTTTGAAGATTTGGGCCACTATCTCTCCAGAGAAAATTGTCCCCTAGGGGAGGAAGGTGGTATGAGTGCTGAAGAAACAGAGGCAAAGTCGGCATCCCAATCCCAAGCCGACTGAGATGCTGAGTGTGCTCAGCAAAGACAATGATGCAGTTGCTCAGTGGGGAGTGCAGAGGTAAGAAAGCAGAAAAGGTTTCAGTTGCAAGTTTCATCATTTTTGACTTAATGTCTAATTTCCCAAATATTATTTTGGCCTGAAATTTCCCATGCTGTGTTTCAGGCCAGAAGAGAGGGCTTGTTGGTACTTTAAGATGCTTGTTGGGAATCAGGAAAACTATCTTTTGTGTATTAAACAGTAAAGAAATTTTGTGTGCTTTCGGGTTTTATCTTCCCTTCCAATAACCCCAAACACTTGCTTTTTTATTTTCAGACCTTTTCTTCTGTGGGAACATGGGTCTTTCACAAGTTTGAAAAAGAGTGTTAAGCTATTTTAACTGAATGCTAAATGAGACATAAGACTCCAATTACAGATCCATATGCATGGAGAAGATCATGGATTCAGAACAATTCCTAGAAAAAATGCATTGTCAAGATAAAGTTATGCTTGTAAATAAAGATTAGTTAATTTTAAACACTATTAGAGCATTGTAGCTTAAAAGAAACATGTTTAATACCAGGAATTTGGAGTTCTGTGAAGGGTCATCACCATGGTATCAAAGTGCCTGAGTTAAGGTGTAATGTCTCCTCAGTGCAGGATCTGTTCACCTTTAAAGGGTAGTCTGTTCCTCCCTTATTGTGTCACTCAGTTGGTATTCCCCCTCACTGTAGGCTCTCTTTCGGTATGTTTTCTTCATAAGTGCTGTTGCCAGAGTTTAGAGAAATTTCACGTTGGTAGGGGCTTTCTCCCCATGTGGTTGAATATTATCCCTTTCACTGCAGATGATGTCCTTCAGCTGGGGTATTATTACCTTTTGCTTCTAGATTTGTTTTCTAAAGCGTGTTCTTTGTAATTAGTGTTGTCTCTATCCTGATGGCAGGGTTGGCTGTTCATTTTGGAACTGAAATAGACTCACCAAAAAAATAAAACCCCACCAGGAGTATGTCAGTAACAAAGCTCTCTTTCTATATTGTGCTTTTCTACATAAAAAGGGAACGATTTTAGAAAAGCTGCTGCCAATTTTATAATTTTTAAAAATCTTAAAACAGACAGATAAAGTGGGCTACTCAGTAAAAAGCAGAGCTACATAGACTATTAATATCTAAGACATTCTGCCCCCGATGAGAATGTTTGTTTTTTAACACAACTATATAGAAAACTCAGGCAAACTATCTCAAATTTTTGTTTATCCTTACCGTGAAGCGTTGGTGTTTGCAAAACTGTTATTCACTGAATACATCAGCAGTGCAGGGCACTGAAATTGGCATTGTAGGTCCTGCTAAAAGCTCACAAAATGTGTCTGGCATGTGAGACTGTTCTCTGTATATGATATTGATCCTTTCTTAACACTGACTACAGGAGGAACCCATTTAGTCCATGTAGTATTGTTAAGCTAGTGCCCATGAGCCTGGTTTAACAACTGTTTTTGGCTGGCGTACCTGTAGCTTTTTTGCTTTTCACCTGTCTCACCCTCAACAGTTTTAGCAAGTTGACAGTAATGTGCAATTGTCCAACCAGAAGAAGTGTGGGGAACTCTTCACTAAGAGTGCAAACTGTGTTTCAAATTCAATCAAGAAAGAATTAGTAATTTCTGAATAGATGACATTCTATGTGAAGAACACAAGACTTCTTTGGTTTTTCTCATAGGACACAAGAACTGTGGTCCATTTAAATTAATTAGCTATTCTGGCACGCCAGGATAGCTAAACATTTAATGCAGTTTCTGGATAGTTCACTAGCTAGGTGTAGGGGTTGCCAGACAGATACCAGTTTCTGGCCACTATGGCTAAGCATTTATGTCCATTCAGAACATGAGTCACTCAAAAGAACCAGTAAAAATCCACATAGAAGTGCTTCCATGTTTTCTCAGACCACGATTGTGAATATTGGGGTGCCCAGTATATTCTTTACCCTCTGACATGAAGATCAAGCCTTCTTCTCAGTAGTATGAGCCAGCCTAGGCCATCAAAAGTGACTGAATATTTTCCTTCATAGTCACTATTCTATATTGTGTAACATGAGGCTTTAGAGTCATAAAACCGGAGGGAAATATGCATTGTTCGTCTTATTATTTTATAACGTGTTTAACTTGGTGTCAGCCCTTCCCATTCACACTGAAAAGTGACAACATAATTAAGAATTGTATTTGGCAAGTTAAAAAAACTGAAGTGAAGAGGCATACTGTGGTAAGTCCCTAACACCAGGGTGGGTTAGCATTTTCCAATGTTACACTGTTTTATGGGCTGCTGTTTTTCCTTAATTTGATGGCAACATACTACAATGAGGGTGCATTGGGCTCAGACCAAAATATAGTTGTTTAATCATATTGATCTTACATTTTTATTACTGATTGTTTCCTTATTATTAGTGTTAGTGTTGCAGTTATAGGACTACTGCCCTCTGTCCCCTTTCTGATTTCTCTGAGTTAATCCAGTTCAAGTCTTGAGGTGGAATCTCACGATTCTTCTTCGAGTAGTGTCCCTGTGGGTGAACCACTGTAGGTGTGCTTGCGTCCTTATGCTGCTGATCGGAGAACTTTGCTAGCAGTGTCCATGAGGCCCGGCTAGCTAGTGTATGCAGGCTAACCCCCCTCAGTTACTTCTCAACTGCCCCTGGCTAGAGACAGAGCTAGTCACAGTCCGTTAAGACCATCGTTTTCACTTTTTGCATTTCTATAGTTAGTCTCCTTGTACTTAGTTGTAGTTTTGACTCCTTTCTTATCAGCAGGCACAGCTGTGATACCACATGCCAGGCGTCACATGTGAACATGTGGTTCAGCTCAGAGACAGACTGGACAAACCCCTGTCACTATCCACTAGGGTCAAAAACTCCTTAGACTGGTAGAAGGACCCAGCCAATGTTTGCAAAGGGATCCCCTTCTCGCACCCTCCCCCCACCATTGCTTCTCACCACCGACACATCACTCAGGGTGGGGCGCACATCTAAACAGCCTCATGACACAAGGCAGGTGGTAATCCATGAAGATATCCCTTTACATCAACCTCCTCAAGCTAAGGGTCGTCAGGAAAGCCTGCGCCCATTTCCTCCTGCTGATTAAAGGATCACAGATGAGATCTAAGAGACAACATAACCTGTATGTACTACATCAATTGACAAGGGGGAGCCAGGTCGCCCTCCCACTGTGTGGAGCTGATGAGATTATGGAACTGGTGTATCTCCCATGATGTGTCACGGTTTGCAGTTTACCTCCCAGGCACACAAAATTTGGTAACGGATAGTCTCAGTCACAAATTCACACACAATCACGAGTGAAAGATAGACCCGGCAGTACTTCACGACCTATTCAGGCAATGGGGGACACTGACCACAGACCTGTTCATCACTCACCTGAACAAGAAATGTCCATGCTACTGCTACAGAGCAGGGATAGGACAACACATCCTGGGCGATGCTCTCCTGGGACAGGGACCTTCTCTATGCCTTTCCTCCCTTTCTCCTACTGTTGATGGTCTCATTGAAAATAAAAAGAGAAGGAGCACATGTCATACTGATTGCTGCCACTTGGCCAAGGCAGACCTAGTACCCTTCCCTGTCACAGCTTGTGATGTGCCCGCCAATCTCTCTCCAATCCAATCCTCTTCTCGCAGAACAAAGGCGTACCCTATATCCCAACCTCGGATTCTTTGCCTCAAGGCATGGCTCCTTCAGGGTTCCAACACCTAGAGAACTCCTGTTCGAAGTAGGTACAAGATGTATTTACTACACAGTAGAAAGTCCATGACATGCCGTACTTAGGTCCAGGTTTCGCATTTGGTGTACCTCCCAACAAATCTCCCTGACATCCGTGTCCCTTCCAAAGATCTTAGACTATATACTGACCCTAAAAAGATCAGGACTATCTCTCAGCTCTCTCAGAGTCTATCTGGTGGCTACAGCAGCCTTCTATCAGCCAATAGAGGGATACTTGGTACTATCACACCTGACCACTAAAAGATTCCTCGGGTATAGTTAAATCTTTCCCCACAACCTGTGTTCCCTCTAAGCTGCGTGGTTGCACAGCCACCCAGGAGTCAATCAAGGGCCGTGCACTTGATTAGCAGAGCCACACAAATCTGGTAATGTGCGTTCAGGTGCCCCAACCTCTGCTGCTCTGCAGCCATGTTGCTCCTGCCCTCTGCCTTGGAGCTCTTGCCCAGCTGCTCCCAGGACCCTCCTGCTTGCTGTGCAGAGCTGGGAGAGAGGGGGTGCTGATGTCAGGGTGTCCCCCTCCCCCCTGCCCATATACCCCATCTCCACAGAGCAGGGGTGGGGGGACAGGGCTCAGGAGCAGGAGAGCTGCTGGCAGCTGCTGAGGTCTGAACAAGGAGCTTTCTGGTGGGTGCCTTAAAGAGATAGCATACAGTCTCTCATAGACTTCCCCAGCAGCCAGCACACACACACTCTGTCTCTGTCTCACACACAAACACATGGATTGGATTGGATGAATGGACTATAAGGTGGACAGAAAGCTGGCTAGATCGTCGGGCTTAACGGGTAGTGATCAATGGCTCAGTGTCTAGTTGGCAGCCAGTATCAAGTGGAGTGCCCCAGGGGTCGGTCCTGGGGCCAGTTTTGTTCAACATCTTCATTAATGATCTGGATGATGGGATGGATTGCACCCTCAGCAAGTCCACGGATGACACGAAGCTGGGGGGCGAGGTAGATACACTGGAGGGTAGGGATAAGGTCCAGAGTGACCTAGACAAATTGGAGGATTGGGCCAAAAGATATCTGATGAGGTTCAACAAGGAGAAGTGCAGAGTCCTGCACTTAGGACGGAAGAATCCCATGCACTGCTGGGGACCGACTGGCTAAGTGGCAGTTCTGCAAAAAAGGACCTGGGGATTACAGTGGATGAGAAGCTAGATATGAGTCACAGTGTGCCCTTGTTGCCAAGAAGGCTAATGGCATATTGGGCTGTATTAGTAGGAGCATTGCTAGCAGATCGAGGGAAGTGATTATTCCCCTCTATTCGACATTGGTGAGGCCACATCTGGAGTACTGTGTCCTGTTTTGGGCCCCCCCACTACAGAAAGGTTGTGGACAAATTGGAGAGAGTCCAGCGGAGGGCAACGAAAAGGATTAGGGGGCTGGGGCACATGACTTATGAGGAGAAGCTGAGGGAACTGAGCTTATTTAGTCTGCAAAAGAGAAGAGTGAGGTGGGATTTGATAGCAGCCTTCAACTACCTGAAGGGTGGGTTCCAAAGAGGATGGAGATAGGCTGTTCTCAGTGGTGGCAGATGACAGAACAAGGAGCAATGGTCTCAAGTTGCAGTGGTGGAAGTTTAGTCTGGATATTAGGAAAAACTATTTCAGTAGGAGGGTGGTGAAGCACTGGAATGGGTTACTTACGGAAGTGGTGGAATCTCCATCCTTAGAGGTTTTTAAGGCCTGGCTTGACAAAGCCCTGGCTGGGATGATTTAGTTGGGTTTGGTCCTGCTTTGAGCAGGGGGTTGGACTAGATGATCTCCTGAGGTCTCTTCCAACCCTAATCTTCTATGATTTTGTGGCAGGTTTTCATACCAGTGCTGGCTTCACATGCTTCTCCCAAAATCATGCTCTTTGCTGTATTCACACTAGAGGTTAATCAGAACCCTGGTGGGCTCCTCTGGTCAGCTAGCAGAGTGCTGGGACAGCATCTTCTAAGACTGTTTGGCTGATCTGAACTATGCAGAACTTGGAATAGGCCACATGGACTGAAGGGTTAAACTCAGAACACATGTATATAAACATAGCTACCCAGTGCATAGGAAGCAAGTGGGAAGTGAGTGAGGCTTTGTCTTCACTACCCGCCGATCCGGCAGGTAGCAATCGGTTTTTCGGGGATCGACTTACCGCGTCTAGTGAAGACGCGGTAAAATCGATCCCTGATCGCTCTGCCGTCGACTCCGGAAATCCACCTCGGCAGGAGGCGGCAGCGGAGTCGGCGGCAGCGCGGCAGCGGTCGACTTTCCCGCGTCCTCACCGCTAGGTAAGCCGACCTAAAATACGCAACTTCAGCTACGGTATTCACGTAGCTGAAGTTGCGTATCTTAGGTCGGACCCCCGCTGCAGTGTAGACCTAGCCTAAGTTAGAAGGGCTGGAACATACAGACACAGGTAATTGTGGGATGGTATTGGAGAACTGGATCAAAACATGAGTTCAGCAACCCAGTCTTCATTTGCATCCTAAATGAAAAGTGAGCTGGTCAGAGCCTGCCTTATAGCAAAACCTGTGCTTTAACCCACAGCTGTGCAAATGAGCAAAGGTTCTAAACACAGGCATAAGGGTTTTGTATGAGGATGGTTGGGCTGTTGGGGCTAAAACACAGGTGAGAGCCACGTTAAGTCTGCGGTGTAGACATACTCTTAGACAGCACTAGGGGCTTTTCTAAGTTACAGGAGCCTCCCTAGGCCATCTTATGGGCCACTGCGCATCCCAGAAAATCCATAGTGCATCCCTACCCTGACATGCCGGCGTAGCCCCCAGACTAGCCCCAATGCTGGGACTTGTGAGGGGGTCCTTGGGAGGCAGCCACACAGCTATCTTGCACAGTACCTTTGCCAAAGGAATCATCCCTAGGTTTTGAGAGCCCCTTTTTGTTGCTCTAGCCCTTGAAACTGGAGTAATGGGGATGGAGTGCAGGGGAGGAGTTTCTCTATTATGCTGTAGCTCTTTGTTGAAGACAAATTGTGATCCAACGGAAATTATTGGGAGTTTTAGGGACTGCATTGCTATATTTTCAGTATCTTTAGTTAAGATTTTTTGCTGATAAATGTTTGAATAAATCACAATTGATCTGACTTTTAAGAAAACAAAAAAAAATCTATATTCAGATGTGGTCAATAGAAGGAATACTTTCTGGACTCTCTAAACCAAGAAAAATATTACGTATCCCAAAAAGGGTGGGTTTTTTGTTTGTTTGTTTTAAATCACACTGTTCTTCTTTGAATATGTGTCAGTGCGGATCCCGGCCTAGGTGCACATGCGCCTCATACGTGCAGGACTAGATTTTTTTTGGCCAGCAGTGTCTGATGGTGTCACAGCTGCACCCTGTGCCTCTTCATGCCGCTGTAAGAGGCCATAAAGGGTTTAGTGGCCCGGCCATAAAGGGTGGGGTGGCCCTGCCCCTTAGTCAGTTCCCAGTTCCTTTTTACCACCTGTGGCAATGAATTGGAACCTAGCAATGTCCTATCACCTGATAGAACTCTAACAAGCTTTTTTCTAGGTAAACCTCTGAAAATCTTCAGAACGCTTTTCAGCACTGACCTTTATGTATTTGCATCCTAAAATCCTCAAATTGGACTGAAATCCAGCAAACAGACCCCCTGTACTGATGTCCACCCCACATACAGTACCCCCTGTATAACATGGCAGAATCTAAGGAGGGATTTAATCCTTGTCCATCCTGTGGCAGACTCATCCTGCTGAAGGATAGTCATGAGATTCTGCTTCGATGAGTCCCACATCTCTAGCAGATGTTCCAGCTGCTTGTCGTTCTCAGCTGAGACCAGGAATTCACGACTGAAGCTCCATCTCTCAAAGCAGTTGATGAGGGTGACATTTGACCCAGAAATCCTGGGACTGAGCTCTCCAATACTGTGGAAACCGACAGTATCCCAGCATACCATTGAGCATCCAGGCTGCATCCAAGACTGTGTCAGGGAAATAATTGCAGAGCAAACCACTGGCACCATCTGCAGCTTCAACATTGGCTGTGGCACCAGAGTCGCTTCAGCCTCAATATTGAGAGAGGCTGCTCAAGCATCACAGCAGGTTGAAAACAGACAATCAGAGCACCAAGGTTGGGCCTCTAAGAAGAGATTAGTGTCCTCCCACACCTGGAGACATAGAAAGACTTCCAAGGAGAAGTCCTCCAAGACTCACAAGGCATCACCTGGTGAGGAGCAGCCTGTAGTGCAGCACACTCCACCGGTGCCAGGACCAGCACTGGAATCATTGGTGTTAGCATCAATAGCACTGGCACTGACAATTTTCTCATCCTCTGGACTGGCATGGGATAGGACACTATGGTCAGTGGGACAAACTGTGAGAATGGTTTTGGCATAGAGATGTCTGTGAAGATGGACCTTGGCACAGAGAGCTCCCATCAGCAGTGCCTATACAAGAGAAACATTTTTCATCCGCAAGACACACTTTCTGCCTGGCATTGAACGGGATCCATCTCTTATATGGTCCCTGTCCCACACTGTCAGGCTGGAAGAACCTTTTGTCCCATGGGCCAACATGCAGCACCTGTACCATTATGGGGCTATTGGGAACAACAGACTAGAGCTCCCAGGAGCTGCCTGCCCACAAGAAGGAAGAGGAGAACCCCCTCTCCTGCAGCAATGTTGGTGAGACCCAGACACCCAGTTATCAGGAGGAGCAAGAACCTGAGGTGCAGACATGTCAGCACCCCATTCCATGACCTTTATTCCCCTTCAACCTTTATTCCTCATCACCAGATGAGGCCGTTACCTCGGCACTGGAACCGTCACCAGTACTGAATACATATAAGGCATTTCAAGACTTCTTATTGAGGATAGCAGACATCCTTGTTCAAGTGGTGACTTCTGTCATAGTGGAGAAGTCACACAAACTCTTGGATAGTTTGTCTGCAGCAGGCCCAGAATGCATTGCCCTCCTGATAAATGAAGGGCTTCTGGACCCTGCCAAGGCACTATGGCAGACACCAGTTACTGCCCCTCCAACAGCAAAAAGGATAAATAAATGCTACGTCAGGATTAGAGTATTTTTACTCCCATCGTAATCCTGGATCGCAGGTAGTTTCAGCCATACAAAAGAAGTCCCACTCAACCAAGAGTACTCCCAAGGATAAAGATCCAGTCATGTTTTTTGGAGGAAATCATACAGGTTGGCTTCACTTCAACTCAGGATGGCTAAGTATCAAGTCCTGTTAGCGAAGTATAATTTCCTCACATGGGCCAGAGTCTTTCCATCAGTTGCAAAGCTTCCCTATAAGGCTAGAAAGGAGATGAAGGACATCGTGCGAAAGGGACAATTGGTAGGGAAGATGTCCTTTCAGGTGCTATGGACGCTGCTGATACTGCATCCAGAACCATGGCCATGGCTGTGACCATGAGGAGGGCATCATGGTTCTAGGCCTCTGGTATTCCCCATAAAGTTCAGGCCACCATCAAAGACCTGCCATTTGAAGGATTGGAGCTATTTAGTGAAAAATCAGATAGCATGTTACACTTCCTCAGACTCTATCTCAATCCTGAGATCCTTAGGTATATACACACCTCCAGCATCTCAAAAAATGTACTGCTCACAGCAGCAGCAGCAGAAGCAACAGATGCCCTCATACGATAGGCATCTGGACTATCAACCAGAGAAATGGCTTCATTACAACAGAGGTCATCAGCCCTCTAACCACTCAATCTCGCACCCTGCTTAATCCTCATGGCAGCAGGTTTGACACATCAGTTGAGAGCTACATTAGAAGCAGTCACTCTAATATGCTCTTCAAAAACTGCCTTGCTCCATCCAGTGTATGGTTGGACATTACCCCAGACAAGTGGGTGTTAGACACTACTACCCATGGGTACACCATCCAGTTTCTTTCCTCCCTCCTTTCTGCCCCTTTCCTCATCCCTCTTCAGAGACCCTTCTCACAAGAGCCTTTTACAAGCAGAAGTGGCCTTGTTGCTCCAAAAACAGGAACAGTAGAAGTTCCACAGGAATACAGGGGAAGCAGATGCTTGTCAGAAACCAAGATGTGGAGGTCCAAGCCTAGTGGTTGGAGCAGTGGCAGTCCGATTTAGTGATCAGTATGGTGGCAGCTGGGCCAGGAACCAGAGCCAAAGGTCGGAGCTGGATTCAGGCATCAAGAGCAGGTTCAAAACAAAGCAAAATACAGCTGGGAGCTAGGCTGGAGCAAGGGCAGGGCTGAAGCAGGGCTGGCAACAAAGCTGGAGTCAGAGCAGGGCTGGAGCAGGCTAAGGCCTGAGGAGTCTGTCACCACTGTCAAGCAGGGGAGCTTCCAAGCCATGAAGTGACGTTGGGCAGACTGAACTGCTGTTTCTCCTGTGAGGCTTATATTGCTACCCTAAGAGTCACTAGTCCTGGCTTGTGGGTTGGCTGGAGCTTAGCACAGGAATGACTCTAGTTCAGGGATAACTCATCACCGCAAAATGCTATTCCCAGTATTTTCTCAATGTGAAGAAGAAAGGGGCTTTCTGTCCTATCTTAGACCTGAGGAGACTTAACAGATACATATGCTGCCTGAGATTCAGGATGGTAACGCTTGCCTCCATTATTCTGATGCTCCAACCCAGGACTGGTTCGCAGCTCTCAATTACAAGATGTGTACTTCCATGCTGCCATCCACCCAGCCCACAGGAAGTATCTCAGATGCTGTCAGGCCCAATCCCTAACTATACAAGCCCTACCCTTCGGACTCTCCATGGTATCAGGAGTGTTTGCTGTGGTCAGTTGTTGGCTGCATGTGTGTTCTCTCCGTATGCTGTACCTGGTCTGGCCAGGTAGCTGGCTCAGCAGACCTCAGTCGAACTGCCCAGAAAGACCACAGACTCGGCTTAGTGGTGAAGGCACTCAACCAGGTTTATTGCTCACAAAACACAGTACTAGAACCGCATAGACTCTACAGGAATAGTAATGTATGTATGCCCATGACAATGGACCAGCTCAGTCAGTGGCGGGATATTCTGCTGCCCCCTAGGCCAGACAAAGGGTTATAGCGAGGGTGAAGGTGAGACAAACAATCTGGGATAAACAACTTACGTATCACCTTGTGTTTCATGACATGTTTGTTATCTCCCCTTGTACCTTTCTCCTGATGTTTCAGATGAAACAGCACTATTCATCATTTCAGTCAAACCATCTTATCATGTGCTAGATTGGGGTGTTCTTGTGCTAGCCTGCTGGAATATGTTTACATATTCAGTGTTTTAGCAATGTTAGCAATATCAGTGCCAAGTTCATGTACTGGACAGTGAACTTGAAGGCAAGCATCTGCTTTTGACAGGGCCTAACTTTTGCTCATAGCATAACTTTTGCTGCCTTTGTTCAGGCCTCAGGCCTTGCACCAGGCCCCTTGCTCCAGGCTGTCTCTTCCTACTACATTTACCAAGTGCCTTGCAGTGGTAGCAGTACACCACAGAAAAAAGAGATACTCATCTATCCATATCTAGATGGTTGGCTGATCAGAGGTACATTCTCAGACTAGACTGAATCAGTGGTACAACAAGTGTTATCCCTATTCTCTCAGCTGGGGTCCTGATGAATTACAAAAAATCCTCTTTCAACCCATCTCAGGTGATAGAATTCATAGGAATTTTACTCGGCTCACAAGCAGTGCGAGTCTGCTTACTGATCAACTGATTCAAATCCATTCAGTCCCACATAATCGAAGTACAGATCAAACATCTGACCATGGTTTACACACGTCTCGCCTTCCTGGGGCACATGTTAGCATGTACTTAATGACATCTCTTGCCAGACTTCACCTATGGCTGTTACAGCAATGGCTGAGGTCGGTGTACTTCCCAGCCAAGCACAAGAGGACCAAGGTGGTAGTATTAGCTTCACAGGTCCTATGGGAACTCACATGGTGGACAAATCCTTTAAATGTACAGAAAGGGTTCCCATTGAAGTTCCCGCCCTAGCCGTGTAAGAGATGGGCTGGGATGCTTATCTGGATAACCTCAAGATACAAGGTGGGAGATCCTCAGATGACATGCAAATCATAGATTCCAAGGCCAGAAGGGACCATTGTGATCATCTAGTCTGACCTCCAGTATAGCACAGACCACAGAACAAAATAATTCCTAGATAAACATCCAGTCTTGATTAAAAAATGGTCAGTAATGGTGAATCCACCACGATCCTTGGTAAATTGTTCCAATGTTTAATTACCCTCCCTATCAAAAATGTATGCCTTATGTCCAGCCAGTGAATTTGTCTAGCTTCAACTTCCAGCCAGCGGATCCTGTCATACTTTTCTCTGCTAGACTGAAGAGCCCATTATTAAATATTTGTTTCCCATGTAGGTACATATAGACTGTAATCAAGTCACCTCTTAACCTTCTCTTTGTTAAGCTAAATAGATTGGGCTCTTTGAGTTTCTCACTGTTAGGCATGTTTTCTAATCCTTTAATCATTCTCGTGACTGGAACCCTACCCAATTTAAATTCCATATAACATTTTGGAGCTGAAAGCCACCAGGATATCCATTATAGCTTTTCAGCTTGTCCTCAAGGATTCAGTAGTGCAGATCATAATAGACAACACATTGGTGATGCAGTACAGCAGCAAACGGGGTGGCACTCAGTTATGTTGGGAAGCCACTGAATTCTGGGAATTGTGCCAGTTTCATACAGTAAGCCGAGTGGCCCTTCGCCTCCCAGGATCAACAACAGTGATGCATGCTTCCTAAGCAGGAACAACATATTTAATCATGAGTGGTCATTATGAGACACCATATTACACCCCATCTTTCAGATGTGGCAGAACTTGGCTGTAGACGTTTTTGCATCAGCATAGAACGCCAAATCCAAGGTGTTCTGCTCCAAGGGAGCATGAGTGCTGAATCCCACTGCACACATTTCTCCTCTATTAGTCCAAGGGTCTCTTCTATTCCCCCCAGTTTGCTGATCCCCAGGACAATAGCCAGAATCAGTCAAGATGGAGCCACAGTGATTGTGGTAGCTCCATACTGACTGAGACAATTTTGTCTCTTGGACCTTCTCCAATTGTTCAGTCAACCTCCCTTCTGTCTCCTTGTCTGTCAGGACATAGAGTCTCAGAATCAAGGCCAGATACTGCATCTGGACCCTCCAGTCATTACATCTGATGGCCTGGGTGCAGTTGGATGAGCAGTACCAATAGACAATGTCCCATACAGGTTCAGGAAATCCTGGCTCAAAATAGAAATGCCTCCACTAGGAAATTCTATGCCACAAAATGGAAAAGATTTTCCATATGGGCAGCCCAGGACAATATGGACCTGGTTAAGGCTCCAATACCAAAGGTTCTAGGCTACATATTATCTCTGAAGCAAAAAGGTCTCACATTTAGCTTCCCGAAGGTCCATCTGTTTGCAGTTTCTTCATGTTGTGCTCTGATTCAGTCATAATCAGTCATCTCACCTCCCACAGTGACAAGATTTCTCAAAGGACTTTTGCACTGGCGCCCCCTGGTTAGAGTCCCAGCTCTTGGAATCTCAACATTGTCCTTTTACAACCTCTTTCATAATGCTCTTTGTATCATCTCACTGTCAAGGTGTCATTCTTGGTAGTCATCACATCAGCCTTAAAAGTGAGCAAGATGTTGGCTGGACTGCCATATAAAACATTCCACAGTAACAAGGTGGTGATGAGACCATATCCTAAATTCATTCTGAAGATAATGTAGGAGTTCCATCTGAACCTGTTGATTCCCTTACCTGTATTTCTGAAACTATGCTCCTCTTCAGGAGAAAAGAAACTACATTCTCTATATTTCCAAGACCCTGCTCTACTAGCTGAACAGGGCAAAATCTTTCAGACTCTCCCCACCTCTTTATAACTCTGTTGGGTAGCTTCAAAGGTCAGGTGATTTCTTTTCAACAGTTGTCAAAGTGGATCACTCAGTGTATCTCCACCTGTTACCACCCTTCCTACAAATATCAGAACACACTGCACCAGAGCTCAGGTGACACTTTTGGCCTGCTTCACAAATGTATCAATTGCTGAGATCAGTAAGGCAGCTACTTAGAGTAACCCAATTACCTTTGTGAAGCATTATGCACTTGGCGTAATGGCCAGAGCAGCAGCTAGTTTCGGAGGGGCTGTTAATTTAGTTACTGTTCAACTCATATGGCTGTGATTCCTCTCCCACCTCCAAGGAGGACATTGCTTGTCAGTCACCTAGAGTGGGATCCACACTGACACTTACTTGAAGAAGAAAATACGATTACTTACCCTACAGTAACTGTGGTTCTTGGAGTGATGATGTCAATGTGGATCCCAGAATCCGTCCTCCTTCCCAGCTACCACAGGGTTTGAAGTGTGAGAGAACTGAGGGAGGGGGTGGGGCTACCCCACCCTTTATATCCTGGTATGGGAGCATGCTGAGGCACAGAGTGTTAGCACAAACCTGTCAGGCACCACTAGCTAAAAACTCTAGTCTCATGTGTGTGATGCGCATGTGCACCTAGAATGGGGTTCAACATCTTGAAAAGTTACTGTATGATGAGTAACCATATTTTGTTGCAGGGAGATTTAAATACTAATTTCAATGTTAAGAATGCACTTCTAACTGTTCTTAAATATATACAAATACCCCTGTCTATTCTTACACATATCGTCTGTATGTGGAAAGAGACACAGGTTAAGCTGGCATAGAAAGTTTTTGTGACACCAGATGAATTACATGAAATCAATGTATTTCTCTCAAGTCTCTGTTAGAAAAGTTGTGGGGACATTAATTCTTTCTTCCACTTCTGATGGTCTTGTCCATTCGTTATGTAGTTCTGGTCTGGGATTAAAGCTAACTCATTTGATATTGCCAGTTTTAACTCACTTTGGCTTCTGAAGGTCTTTGTTTTGGACCTGTTCTTGCATTTGCCCATTGAAAAGTTACTACAGACATTTGTGTGGATATTTGATTCTTGTGTTGTAAAGTTTTTTGACAAGTTCCTTGAAAAGGAACCCTGCCCCCACACAAGTAGGATAGATTCAATAACTTGGCTCATTCTTGCAATAGATAAGCTAACTCTGTCTTTGCATGGCTAACATCAACACTTGATTGCTTTGTGGCTACCATTCTTTAATTATGTTAATCACAATTTGGTCAGTAATTATATATTTATTCTTGTTGATAGATATTATGGAAGCATGGGGAGAAGTTCTCTGGTTGTGAGGCTGCACCAGGAATTTCCTTTAATGACACCTCTGAAGATATTTCTTCTTAATCTTGTGCCCATTTGTTTGTTTTGAAACAAATATTCTTTTAGACTACAAATCAGAGCAATACACATGGAGACCAGCACTCGAAGAAGAAGTGGAGGTTACATACTGTAACTGGAGGTTCTTTGAGATATGTGGTCTCTATCTGTATTCCACTATCCACCCTCTGCTTTGGATACTGTTGGATTTGCAGTAAGAAGAGGAACTGGAGAGGCATCCAACTGCACTGCTTCATATACTCTCAGGAGCAGGAGGAGAGCTACTGCACATATGCGGGCCAATGGACACTGCTTGGAAGAACTTTTGGACTCAGGTGCATGGTGTGCATGTGCACCCACATGTGGAATACAGATTGGGACCACACATCTAGAAGGATCTCCAGTTACAATAAGTAACCTCCACTTTTCATTCATCCATTGTCTTCTCCTGTGTAGGTGTCCAACTTTACATTGCCATATTTGGTGTAGCACTAGTGGCATATTATGGAATTGCCAAAAGTAAATGAGATCACCAGGAAACCACATACAATTGACACATTGGTGGGAGGTGGGGGGATAAATTCAAGAAGACTTTTACCCTGTTGAGCAAATTTCAAAGCTGAGGTAACTCAACCTCTTTCTGAGCCAGTATTTGCTTGAGATAGTTTTGCTCTTGTATTATTTATTTGGTCTAAAATATATTTAAATGCTTTGAAATGTTCACTTCAGGTGGTGTAAAAAAATCAAACTGTCATCAGAATAAACAATAATATAATATCTTTCTTCGCCATTAGGAAAAGATTGTGAACAAAGTGGTTATACTCACATGGAGAAATGTTTAATAGCTGATACATTCTTTTCCAAATGAATTGCGTTCTTCAGAAAGCCTCCAGAACCATTTAGGTCCAAAACCAATTTGCAATATCCAGGTTTTTAAATATTTCTTTCAATTCAACTTGACTAAGCTTGTATCTGTGAAAGTCATGTGCCATTAATCCATTTGCATTTGTTTATTCAGTTGCCTGTAATCAAATGCTACATGCCATTTGGCAGTGGATTTGAGTGCATTGTTCAGAGATGGACATTCCTTTATAATCTTTCTCTCCATCAGAATCGAAAGTTTCTAGCACTGATTTCTATGCAGACAATGTGAGTGTACGTGGGGTTGAACCTGTTTTAGTTTTTAACCAGATGAGGATGTCCATCTCCCATACAGGCTGTATTTGGAAAACAAAGACTAATATTTTTTCATCAAGACTGGCAGTTCCACTTTCTCAGAAGCAAATGCATCTGAAATTTCTCTTTATTTCTCCACCTGCTTTAAGTAAGATGCAGCTTCTATAGAAGACATGCATCCGAAGAAGTGGGTTGTAGCCCACGAAAGCTTATGCTCTAATAAATTTGTTAGTCTCTAAGGTGCCACAAGTACTCCTGTTATTTCTGAAACCTTCTATAGAAGGGCATTTGATGTTTTTCCTCTGCATTACACAAATTGTCATACTGTTGCAGTGAATTAAACAAGGGGTAAAATTTTCCAGAGCACCTAAGTAACTTAGCGTATGTCTACACTACGAAATTAGGTCGAATTTATAGAAGCCGGTTTTATAGAAATCGGTTTTATACAGTCGATTGTGTGTGTCCCCACATAAAATGCTCTAAGTGCATTAAGTCGGCGGACCGCGTCCACAGTACTGAGGCTAGCGTCGACTTCCGGAGCGTTGCACTGTGGGTAGCTATCCCACAGTTCCCGCAGTCTCCGCCACCCATTGGAATTTTGGGTTGAGATCCCAGTGCCTGATGATGCAAAAACAGTGTCGCGGGGGGTTCTGGGTACATGTCGTCAGGCCCCTCCCCCTCCGTCAGAGCAACGGCAGACAATCGATTCACACCTTTTTACCTGGGTTACCTGTGCAGACAACATACCACGGCAAGCATGGAGCCTGCTCAGCTCAGCTCAGCTCACCGTCACCATATGTCATCTGGGTGCCGGCAGACGTGGTACTGCATTGCTACACAGCAGCAGCTAATTGCCTTTTGGCAGTAGACGGTGCAGTATGACTGGTAGCCGTCATCGGCTATCTGGGTGCTGGCAGACGTGGGGCTGCATTGCTATACAGCAGCAGCTCCTTGCCTTTTGGCAGTAGATGGTGTATTACGACTGGTATCCATCGTCATCGTATTCCTCAGTGAGTTCGGTCAGAGGCACCTGGACAGACATGTTTTGTCTCCTGGAGACTCAGTCCTGCCGGCAGTCCTATTGAACCGTCTTGACGATGATGGCTAGCAGTCGTAGTACAGCATCTTCTGCCAAGCACCCAGAAGATGCCGATGGCTATCAGTCATGCTGCACCATCTGCTGCCAGCTTAAGATGTAAAAAATAGATGGACCAGATTTGTTCTGTATTCATTTGCTTCCCCCTCCCTCCATGAAATCAACGGCCTGCTAAACCCAGGGTTTTGAGTTCAATCTTTGGGGGGGCCATTCTGTGTGACAGTTGTTTGTGTTTCTCCCTGATGCACAGCCACCTTTGTTGATTTTAATTCCCTGTACCTGTAAGCCATGTCGTCACTCGCCCCTCCCTCCCTCCCTCGCTCCGTCAGACAATAGTTTCGCGCCTTTTTTCAGCCCAGACGCCATAGCACTGGGATCATGGAGCCCGCTCAGATCACCGTGGCAATTATGAGCACTATGAACACCACGCGCATTGTCCTGGAGTATATGCAGAGCCAGAACATGCCAAAGCAAAACCAGGCGAGGAGGCAATTGCAGCGATTGCAGCGCGGCGACGAGAGTGATGAGGAAATTGACATGGACATAGACCTCTCACAAAGTACAGGCCCCAGCAATGTGCAAATCATGGTGTTACTGGGGCAGGTTCATGCCGTGGAATGCCGATTCTGGGCCCGGGAAACAAGCACAGACTGGTGGGACCGCATCGTGCTGCAGGTTTGGGACGATTCCCAGTGGCTGCGAAACTTTCGCATGCGTAAGGGCACTTTCATGGAACTTTGTGACTTGCTTTCCCCGGCCCTGAAGTGCCAGAATACCAGGATGAGAGCAGCCCTCACAGTTGAGAAGCGAGTGGCGATAGCCCTGTGGAAGCTTGCAACGCCAGACAGCTACCGGTCAGTCAGGAATCAATTTGGAGTGGGCAAATCTACTGTGTGGGTTGCTGTGATCCAAGTAGCCAACGCAATCAAAGACCTGCTGATATCAAGGGTAGTGACTCTGGGAAACGTGCAGGTCATAGTGGATGGCTTTGCTGCAATGGGATTCCCAAACTGTGGTGGGGCAATAGACGGAACCCATATCCCTATCTTGTCACCGGAGCACCAAGCCACCGAGTACATAAACCGCAAGGGGTACTTTTCAGTGCTGCTGCAAGCCCTGGTGGATCACAAGGGACGTTTCACTAACATCAACGTGGGATGGCCGGGAAAGGTACATGATGCTCGCGTCTTCAGGAACTCTGGTCTGTTTCAAAAGCTGGAGGAAGGGACTTTCTTCCCGGACCAGAAAATAACCGTTGGGGATGTTGAAATGCCTATCATTATCCTTGGGGACCCAGCCTACCCCTTAATGCCATGGCTCATGAAGCCGTACACAGGCAGCCTGTACAGTAGTCAGGACCTGTTCAACTATAGGCTGAGCAAGTGCCGAATGGTGGTGGAATGTGCATTTGGACGTTTAAAAGCGCGCTGGCGCAGTTTACTGACTCGGATAGACCTCAGCAAAGCCAGTATTCCAATTGTTATTGCTGCTTGCTGTGCACTCCACAATATCTGTGAGAGTAAGGGGAAGACATTTATGGTGGGGTGGGAGGTTGAGGCAAATCGCCTGGCCGCTGATTACGCGCAGCCAGACACCAGGGCGGTTAGAAGAGTACAGCAGGGCACGGTGCGCATCAGAGAAGCTTTGAAAATGAGTTTTGTGACTGGCCAGGCTACGATGTGAAACTTCTGTTTGTTTCTCCTTGATGAACCCTCCACACCCACCCACCCCCCGGTTCACTCTACTTCCCTGTAAACTAACCACCCTCTCCTCTCCCCTTTGAGCACCGCTTGCAGAGGCAATAAAGTCATTGTTACTTCACATTCATGCATTCTTTATTAATTCATCACACAACTAGGGGGATAACTGCCAAGGTAGCCCGGGAGGGATGGGGGAGGAGGGAAGGAAAAGGACACACTGCAGTTTAAAACTTTAAAACTTTAACACTTATTGAAGGCCAGCCTTCTGATGCTCGGGCAGTCATCTGGGGTGGAGTGACTGGGTGGCCGGAGGCCCCCCCACCGCGTTCTTGGGCATCTGGGTGAGGAGGCTATGGAACTTGGGGAGGAGGGCTGTTGGTTACACAGGGGCTGTAGCGGCGGTCTCTGCTTCTGCTGCCTTTCCTGCAGCTCAACCATACGCTGGAGCATATCAGTTTGATGCTCCAGCAGCCGGAGCATCGACTCTTGCCTTCTATCAGCAAGCTGACGCCACCTATCCTCCTCAGCCCGCCACTTGCTCTCTTCAGCCCGCGATTCAGCCCACCACCTCTCCTCTCGTTCATATTGTGCTTTTTTGCACTCTGACATTGACTGCCTCCACGCATTCTGCTGTGCTCTGTCAGCGTGGGAGGACATCTGGAGCTCCGAGAACATATCATCCCGAGTCCGCCGTTTTCTCCTTCTAATCTTCACTAGCCTCTGTGAAGGAGAAACATTTGCAGCTGGTGGAGGAGAAGGGAGAGGTGGTTAAAAAAGACACATTTTAGAGAACAATGGGTACACTCTTTCACGTTAAATTTTGCTGTTCACATTACACAGCACGTGCTTTCGTTACAAGGTCGCATTTTTCCTCTTATATTGAGGGCCTGCCGTTTTGGTGTGAGAGATCACTCACGCAGTGCCAGGCAACAGATTTTGGCTTGCAGGCAGCCATGGTAAGCCACAGTCTTTTGGCTTTTTTAACCTTCTTAACATGTGGGAATGGTTTCAAACAGTAGTGCCCTCATTTCCCATACCAAGCACCCATTGGGTTGGCCATTTAAAATGGGTTTGCAATCTAAAAGGAGGGGCTGCGGTTTCCGGGTTAACATGCAGCACAAACCCAACTACCCTCCCACACACCCAATTCTCTGGGATGATCACTTCACCCCTCCCCCCCACCGCGTGGCTAACAGCAGGGAACATTTCTGTTCAGCCGAGGAGGAACGGGCACCTCTGAATGTCCCCTTAATAAAATCACCCCATTTCAACCAGGTGACCGTGAATGATATCACTCTCCTGGGGATAACAAAGAGAGATAAGGAATGGATGTTGTCTGCATGCCAGCAAACACCGGGACCATACGCTGCCATGCTTTGTTATGCAATGATTCCAGACTACGTGCTACTGGCCTGGCGTGGTAAAGTGTCCTACCATGGAGGACGGGATAAGGCAGGCCTCCCCAGAAACCTTTTGCAAAGGCTTTGGGAGTACATGAAGGAGAGCTTTCTGGAGATGTCCCTGGAGGATTTCCGCTCCATCCCCATACACGTTAACAGACTTTTCCAGTAGCTGTACTGGCCGCGATTGCCAGGGCAAATTAATCATTAATCATTAAACACACTTGCTTTTAAACCATGTGTAATATTTACAAAGGTACACTCACCAGAGGTCCCTTGTGTGCCCTCAGGGTCTGGGAGCACGCCTTGGGTGAGTTTGGGGGTTACTGGTTCCAGGTCCAGGGTGATAAACATATCCTGGCTGTTGAGGAAACCGGTTTCTCCGCTTCCTTGCTGTGAGCTATCTTCATTGTCTTCTTCATCATCTTCCTCGTACCCCGAACACGCTTCCCTGTTGCGTGATTCTCCATTGATGGAGTCAAAGCACA
The DNA here is from genome assembly GCF_028017835.1 of Emys orbicularis. Taxonomy (NCBI): domain Eukaryota; kingdom Metazoa; phylum Chordata; order Testudines; family Emydidae; genus Emys; species Emys orbicularis. Next base: position 32,767,242 of record NC_088694.1, on the reverse strand, counting down.
TGGTTGGGGTAGTGGTGGCTGCACCCCCTAGCATGGCATGCAGTTCCGCGTAGAAGCGGCATGTTTGCGGCTCTGCCCCGGACCTTCCATTTGCCTCTCTGGCTTTGTGGTAGGCTTGCCTTAGCTCCTTAATTTTCACGCGGCACTGCTGTGCGTCCCTGTTATGGCCTCTGTCCTTCATGGCCTTTGAGACTTTTTCTAATACTTTGCCATTTTGTTTACTGCTACGGAGTTCAGCTAGCACTGATTCATCTCCCCATATGGCGAGCAGATCCCGTACCTCCCGTTCTGTCCATGCTGGAGCTCTTTTGCGATCCTGGGACTCCATCATGGTTACCTGTGCTGATGAGCTCTGCGTGGCCACCTGTGCTCTCCACACTGAGCAAACAGGAAATGAAATTCAAAAGTTCGCGGGGCTTTTCCTGTCTACCTGGTCAGTGCATCTGAGTTGAGAGTGCTGTCCAGAGCAGTCACAATGAAGCACTGTGGGATAGCTCCCGGAGGCCAATAACGTCGAATTCCGTCCACACTACCCCAAATCCGACCCGCAAAGGCCGATTTTAGCGCTAATCCCCTCATCGGAGGTGGAGTAAAGAAACCGGTTTAAAGGGCCCTTTAAGTCGAAAAAAAGGGCTTCGCCGTGTGGACGTGTCCAGGCTTAATTTGATTTAACGCTGCTAAATTCGACCTAAACTCGTAGTGTAGACCAGGCCTTAGGCACCTACATCTTACTGACTTTCAGTGAGACATAGGCTCCTATGGACCAGATTTTCGAAGGTATTTTGGTGCCTAAAGATGCAGATAGGCTCCTAGTGGGATTTTGAGAAATGCCTAAGCATGTTAGGCACCTGACACCCATTGATTTGAATAGCTTTTGTAACAAGACACCTGCATTCCCTTCTGTAAAGTACACTATACAAATCTATCCTCAGCTAACATAGCATTAAACCTGACCTTTAGAACACTTGAGTGGGAAAGTAGCCTATGGCAGTTCTATGTTTGGTTCCTCTGGACTATCATCCTAATAGGGAAACTTCATTGAAAAGTAGATGCAGTATCACCTTCCAAATGCTTAAAAATCTTAACTTCAAATATGTTCAGAATCTAAAACATGGCACTTTCAAACAGTGAAATAACTTTTTGTCTCATTCTTGTATAGGGAGACTCACTGCTCCCAAGATTCTCAAGATTTTCATTTATTTGAAAATGTCTCTAATGAAGGAGAATTTCTTAACGAGCTTGTGTTCTGGAACAGACCTTTGTAAGAGTATGTATATTTGTCAAGGCTGTTAGAAGGGAGAGGCAGGTATAAAAATATCAGTCTTCAGTTTTCATTAGTAAAGAACACCTGCATGTATCCCTGTCAAAATGCAGTGGATTTAAATCATTAACAGCTCTTAAGCTCAGAAAACTCATTGTCAGCTATAAGAACAGAAGCAGAAAAAGCAGGGGAAGGAGAGGTGTAAGAGGGAGGGAGGAATGTGGAAGAACAGGTGTTGAAGAGGGTGGGGAGAGGAAGGGTGGATTGGAAGGGGGAAGGAAGATGGGAAAGGGATGTAACTGATTGGAACACTCAATCAGAGGCTGTGTTATTCCCTTTACTTGTTTCGCTCTCTGCTAAGGAGGTACTGTGACATTCCCCAGGGTTGAATCTTGACTGTTGAACAGCAGTGTCCCCTTAATTCTCTAGTCTGGGGTGCCTTTTATACTGCTCTGCAGACCAGGAGTGTCAGAACAGCCACTCCTGACCTGCTCACACAGACTTCAGTGTGCAAAATCACACCCAGCTGAATACATGAATGCTCTCCCAGCCATTCATGAATTATATGTAGGGTGACACCCACATGTTCCCAGTCCCAGCCTTGCACCCCAGAAATGCGCATCTTACACTGTTCAGTACACTCCTGGACACTGTAAGCTCATAGATAGGCCATTATTCCAAAACTTGGAATGATTATGCACCAGTTCTTCTTGTCTGAAGTAGAGGTTTCCCAAACACTTCAGTCAAACACACTAGTTTAGATAAAAAAAATAAATAAGTTTATTGACTAGAGAAAGATAGATTTTAAGTGATAATAAGTGATAAGGCATAGAAGTCAGAATTGGTTACAAAAGAAATAAAAGGATAAAAACGCAAGCTAATTCCTAAACTTTAGCAAGACTAGTTGTTTTAAAAGCAAAATAGGTTGTCTCACCATACATTTCACAGGCTGCATCTTCTTCCAGCCTGAAACCCCTCCCCTCTTGGTTCAGCATCCTTAGATATTCATTGCTGTCATGAGCAGAGAGAAGGGAGGTCAAGAGAAGAGGTGGCTAGAGGCATTTTTCCCGGCTTCTTTTACTTCAACCCTTGTGTTCTGGAAAAATCCTTACAGGGTCATGGGGGCAGGTAGTTCCATTGCGTACATGAGGTCCAAATTGCCTTTCAGATGAATTGGTGAATCTTCGATTAAACAGGTAATCGCGTTTTAGCACCTACCCGGTGTGCCAGTGTTTCTTTTTCTCGGAGAAATTGGCTTATGGGTGTAACCCAGAATTATAACATATTTCAGTAACAGTCATACAGTAAAATATCATGGTGAACATGGGGTACAGGGAGTCACGGGTACTTTTTAAATTTACCTTCCTTTTCTGTTCAGGATTTCCCAAACATTCATGTCCTCCCTTGTGAAATAGTGCAGGCCACTGTTTCTTGAAAGATAATGGAGCAAATACTTAAGCAATCAATTTGCAAACATCTAGCAGATAATAAGGTGATAAGTAACAGCATGGATTTATCAAGAACAAATCGTGTCAAACCAACCTGATAGCTTTCTTTGACAGGGTAACAAGCTTTGTGGATAGAGGGGAAGCAGTAGACGTTGTAAAGCTTTCGATACTGTCTCGCATGACCTTCTCATAAACAAATTAGGGAAATGCAACCTAGATGGAGCTACTATAAGGTGAGTGCATAACTGGTTGGAAAACCATTCCCAGAGAGTAGTTATCAGTGGTTCACAGTCAAGCTGGAAGGGCGTAACAAGTGGGTTCCCTCAGGGATCAGTTCTGGGTCCAGTTCTGTTCAATATCTTCATCAATGATTTAGATCAGCGATCGGCAAACTTTGGCATGCGGCTCGCCAGGGTAAGCACCCTGGCGGGCTGGGTTGGTTTGTTTAGGGGAAGCGGCGTGGGCCGAGGGATGTGCTGGCTGCCGCTTCCTGCCGCCCCCATTGGCTTGGAGCGGCGAACCATGGCCAGTGGGAGCCGCGATCGGCCGAACCTGCGGACGCGGCAGGTAAACAAACCGGCCCGGGACCCTGGCAAGCCGCGTGCCAAAGATTGCCGATCCCTGATTTACATAATGGGATAGAGCATACACTTATAAAGTTTGCGGACGATACCAACCTGGGAGGGGTTGCAAGTGCTTTGGAGGATAGGATTAAAATTCAAAATGATCTGGACAAACTGGAAAAATGGTCTGAAGTAAATAGGATGAAATTCAATAAGGACAAATGTAAAGTATTCCACTTAGGAAGGAACAATCAGTTGCACACATACAAAATGGGAAATGACTGCCTAGGAAGGAGTACTGCGGAAAGGGATCTAGGGGTCATAGTAGACCACAAGCTATATATGAGTCAACAGTGTAATGCTGTTGCAAAAAAGCGAACATCATTCCAGGATGTATTAGCAGGAGTGTTGTAAGCAAGACACGAGAAGTAATTCTTCCGCTCTACTCCGCGCTGATTAGGCCTCAACTGGAGTATTGTGTCCAATGCTGGGTGCCACATTTCAGGAAAGATGTGGACAAATTGGAGAAAGTCCAGAGAAGCACAACAAGAATGATTAAAGGCTCTAAAACATGACCTGTGAGGGAAGATTGAAAAAATTGGGTTTGTTTAGTCTGGAAAAGAGAAGTCTGAGAGGGGACATGATCAGTGTTCCCTCTAATTTTTTATGTCCATGTGCGGAATGTTTTGTTATGTGTACCAATATGGAGGTGATGTTTGGTGGGGGTGGGGCTGCGGGGTTCGGAGTGTGGGAGGGGGCTCAGGGCTGGGGCAGAGGGTTGGGGTGCGGGGGGTGAGGGCTCTGGCTAGGGGTGTGGGCTCGGGTGGGTCTGGAGATGAGGGGACTGGGTTACAGGAGGGGGCTCAGGGATAGGGCAGAGGGTTGGGGTATGGGCAGATTAGGGCTTTTGCTGGGGGTGTGGGCTCTAGGGTGGGGTCAAGGATGAGGGGGTTGGGGTGCAGTCTGCCCTGGGGGCCGGGGGAGAGGTGCCTTTCCATGGCAGTGCCGGCTGGGCTGGGCCGGGCAAGGCCAGGGGAGAGGCACCTCTCCCGGGATGTGGAAGTTCTGGCGGGGCTGGGCGGAGGGAGGGGCTCCTCTCCCTGGCAGCTCAGGCTGGGGTGGGCTTGGCCAGGGGAGGGGTGCCTCTCCCCAGCCGCGGCAGCTCCAGCAGGGCTGGGCTGGGCCGGGGGAGGGGCGCCTTTCCCCACCTGCGCGGCCCTTGATAGCCTGCTGCATGGCCGCGCAACTTAGAGGGAACTTAGGACATTATAACAGTTTTCAAGTACATAAAAGGTTGTTACAAGGAGAAGAGAGAAAAAATTGTCCTTCTTAACCGCTGAGGACAGGACAAGAAGCAATGGGCTTAAATTGCAGCAAGGGAGATTTAGGTTGGACATTAGGAAAAACTTTCTAACTGTCAGGGTAGCTAAACCCTGGAATAAATTGCCGAGGGAGATTGTGGAATCTCCATCATTGGAGATTTTTAAGAGCAGGTTAGACAAGCACCTGCCAAGGATGATCTAGATAATACTTAGTCCTGCCATGAGTGCAGGGGACTGGACTAGATGACCTCTCGAGGTCCTTTCCAGTCCTATGATTCTATGATTCTTCTCACTAAGGCCATGCCTTGACTAGAGATTGTTGTCATGTTATAACTCAGTTGTGCCCTCGAGTACACAAAAGACTCCAAAAGGATGGAGGATGTGCTTCAAATCTTGCTATGTAGCGTATGGCCCCCACTAGACTTCAACTCAACTGTCACTGTAGGCGTAGACTATACTAAACAAGTGAGATCAGTCCTCTGCTGGCTGTTTCATGCTGCCCTCTCTGGCCAGGTAATTAAACTCTACTGCTGCGGGGTCAACCCAGTCAGAAGTCACCTAACAGTTTAAAATTCCCAGTGCAAATGCATGGCTCCTATTTGTGACCAGCTGCTCATGGTGAACATCTTTCTTTAATGAACCCATTCATGCTTCCTGATATTTATCCCTAGACCCCAGCCAAGGTGCTGTCAGCACGCTTCCTCCTGCTGAGCCCAAGATGTCAGTGCTCTGGTTAGCTTTGGACCAAGGCATATGCAATGTGGGACCCCCATGACTCAAAACAGGAATCATCAGGTCTACAGTAGGATTTTGGGGCAACTCACATAGCTGGTAATTCAATGGATAGGGGACCAGTGCCATGAAAAACTATGGCTATGAAGGTGGCCTCCTGGAAGGTCAAGGATGGTAGCAACAGGTCCAGGTGGGCACCTAGACACATTCCAATTCTGAGGAATTGGAGAGAATTATGACAAACCCAGACTGTGTGATGGATACAGAGAGTGGCACCTGGCAGGGTTCTGAGAAGGGAGGAGATGGCTTATCTGCAGACCCAACTCTCTGATTCCAGGGAGATTCAAACCCAGCCCTCTGTCCTCCAAGAGACCTACGATTCCTAGATTCCAAGGTCAGAAGGGGCCATTTTGAACATATAGTCTGACCTCCTGGCATCTGAATAACTCCTTCCTGAGTCTCATGACCTGTCTGGAGACACACAGGCCAACCCACGCCAAATGACAGATCAAGGAGGCGGCATTGGAGGAGATGCCATCGCAGCCTGGTAAGGGATTGTATTTTTTATTTACTTTGTGTGTGGGTAAAAACCTTCGTGGTGTTACAAAGGCTGCCATTGCTGTTGTTGAAAGGCCTGTACATGTGGGAAGTACCCAGCTCTTCCAAACGTCCCCTTCTCCTCCATCTTGGAAAGCTGGGGGCAAGGGGAATTCAGAGGTTAACTGCATAAGTGCAAGTTACTAAGATGATCAGCTAACAACTCCAGCTGTATGGGTACTGTCACGCAAGCAGCAGACAGTCTAGCATTTTTCAAACTTGTAAAAGCAGCAAATCAAAGCACGCAATTTCATGAAGGTAGTCAGTAAAAGTCATTTTAATCAGATACACATAGCTTAACTGATAATGCATGGTAGTGCACTTGTATCTTGTGCATCTTGGGTAAGAAGTAAATGAAAACTTGTGGTTTCAAAAGAGTTTAAAAGTGGCCTGTAGCTAAACCAATTCATTTGCACATAACAGAGCATGCAGTTACATGAGCAACCCTTCATTCAGGCCAAGGTGGACACACTGATATTGGCCGTGGAAAGTATCAAAAATATTCTACTATAGTAGGCTGTTAATTTTAGAGCTAATTTTTTACTCATTCTTCTGGGTCAATATCTGAGGGTGTTTAATGCAGCCAATATTCTGATCAGTTTTTAATAACTTTCAGCCCTCCTTCCCTGATAGCAGAAATGCCCTCTCCACATATCAATCAAGTGGGCTTTTGGTTCTAGTGTCTGCAGCAAGTCAATATTATCCAGAGTCAGGACTTCCTGAAATGTATAGGAATTAGGGCTGTCAAGCGATTAAAAAAATTAATCACGATTTATCACACTGTTAATAGAATACCATTTAAATATTTTTGGATGTTTTCTACATTTTCAAATATATTGATTTCAATTACAACACAGAATACAAAGTGTACAGTGCTCACTTTATATTACTATTTTTATTACAAATATTTGTACTCTAAAAAACAAAAGAAATAGTATTTTTCAATTCATGTCATACAGGTACTGTAATGCAATCTATTTATCATTAAGGTTGAACTTACAAATGTAGAATTGTGTACAAAAAAATAACTGCATTCAAAAATAAAACAATGCAAAACTTTTTTAGAGCCTACAAGTCCACTCAGTCCTACTTCTTGTTCAGCCAGTCACTCAGACAAAAAAGTTTGTTTACATTTGAAGGCAATAATGCTGCCCACTTCTGGTTTACAATGTCACCTGAAAGTGAGAACAGGCATTTGCCTGGCACTGTTGTAGCCAGTGTCGCAAGATATTTACTTGCGCTAAAGAGTCATATTCAAAGATCCAGATGCGCTAAAGATTCATATGTCCCTTCATGCTTCAACCACCATTCCAGAGGACATGTGTCCATGCTCATGATGGGTTCTGCTTGATAATGATCCAAAGCAGAGTGGACCGACGCACATTCATTTTCATCATCTGAGTCAGATGCCATCAGCAGAAGGTTGATTTTCTTTTTTGGTGATTCGGGTTCTGTAGTTTCCGCATCAGATTGTGCTCTTTTTAAGTCTTCTGAAAGCATGCTCCACAACCTCATCCCTCTCGGATTTTGGAAGGCACTTCAGATTCTTAAACCTTGGGTCGAGTGCTGTAGTTATCTTTAGAAATCTCACATTGGTACCTTTGCGTTTTGTCAAATCTGCAGTGAAAGTGTTCCTAAAACGAACAACATGGTGCTGGGTCATCATCCAAGACTGCTATAATATGAAATAGGTGGCAGAATGCGGGTAAAACAGAGCGGAGACATACTATTCTCCCCCAAGGAGTTCAGTCAAAATTTCATTAACGCATTATTTTTTTAACGAGCGTCATCAGCATGGAAGCATGTCATCTGGAATGGTGGCCGAAGCATGAAGGGGCATACGAATGTTTAGCATATCTGGCACGTAAATACCTTTCAATGCCGGCTACAAAATTGCCTGTTCTCACTTTCAGGTGACATTGTAAATAAGAAGCCGGCATCATTATCTCCCGTAAATGTAAACAAACTTGTTTGTCTTAGTGATTGGTTGAACAAGAAGTAGGACTGAGTGCACTTGTAGGCTCTAAAGTTTTACATTGTTTTGTTTTTGAGTGCAGTTATGTAACAAAAAATATCTACATTTGTAAGTTGCACTTTCACGATAAAGAGATTGCACCACTACACTACTTGTATGAGGTGAATTGAAAACTACTATTTCTTTTGTTTATCATTTTTACAGTGCAAATATTTGTAATAAAAATAGTAATATAAAGTGAGCACTGTACACTTTGTATTCTGTGTTGTAATTGAAATCAATATATTTGAAAATGTAGAAAAACATCCAAAAATATTTAATAAATTTCAATTGGTATTCTATTGTTTAACAGCGATTAAAACTGCGATTAATCGTGATTAATTTTTTTGAGTTAATCGCGTGAATTAACTGCGATTAATCGACAGCCCTAATAGGAATTATCAGTATCTTAGATCCTGTCTGCACAGGTGACAACATTGTTCCCTTGGCCCTCTTTGATGATGAATAATATCTGAATGTGAAGTATCACTTTCAAAAAGTTCAGCTTTCAAGTACTATTAGTCATTTATGAGAGAAAGAGTTACCAGGGTGTATGCTGCTTTTCTTGCTGCACATGGGAGAAAGTTGGACTGGGAATCTGTGTGCAAAGGTTCCCATAGATACTAACAGCACACTTAATTTTTTATCCTCCTACAGGCCCTTCCACTTTCACCGCTGCTGGGCTAGAAGACCCGTGACAGCAATGGAGGGGCCACAGAACTCTGACGCAAGGAAGGCAAGATAAGGGAGGATATGCATCAGGACCTACAGATTAATACTAGCCAGAGATCTGACCACTCGTTCAGATATCAGTCTACACTGGAAGAGGAGGACCAACACTATGACTGTCAGACTAGTGCTGAGTTATCTGCAACATGATAAAGAGATGGAAAGGGAAGGCAGGGAATTCCAGAGATAAATGTTTGAGAGATTTTTTTGAGGTGACTGGAGAGAGATTCTCAAGCAAGTCTGCTGTCCCTGTCTATGTCCTGTGCAAGCTATGCCTGCTCCCTCATGTCTGCACTACCACATACTCCAGAATTTGAAGAACTCAACCATTTGGGGAGAGAAAGAAGCAACTGTTACCCTATATACTACACTTCTGTGCAGAGGAAAGGGAAAGAAAAACACCATGCAACTGCGATGAATTTCCATTACCTTTAAAGAATCTGATGTTCCTTATGGGTGAAAAAGAATGCATTTATAATTGAGGGGATATGCAGTGTTTATACTAAGTTGTTCTATAAGCTAATGCATTTGGATTACACTGGTAGTACTGCACTGTTTGATTATGTGAGTTGAAAAGAGTGGATGCCTTTTGAAAAGTTCTGTACAGTTCCATGGTTTCACAACCTTCTCTGCGTTGTGCTGTTTTGCTCTAAAGTTTGTGTTTTTAATAAAGTTTATGTTCAAACCAGAACTCAGTGTGATACTCGCCCTTGTAAATACATTGATAATAAGGCAAATAATTCAATTAAAAATCCCCTGTCGATTCCTCATGTAAGTTAAGCATGGCAGCATAGAGGACATTTCTTACACGGTGGGCGGAAGTGTTCTCCGCTTGAATTTGAAGAGGTCTGGCTTCTGAAAGACAGAGACTAGTGGTTCCACTTCAGCACTCAATTCAGGTCTGAAAATTTTACTTTTGTTTATATTATTATTTAAAAGCCAGAAGGGACCATTATGATCATCTAGCCCTGCATAGCACAGGCTAGGGAATTTCACCCATAGATTCCTGCATCAAGTCCAGTAACTTGTAGTTGAGCTAGATCAGATTTTTTAGAAAGATATCTTGAGTTACACTCCAACTAACAGAGAATCCACTACATTCCTAGGTAAGTTGTTTCAATGGTTAGTTACTCTCCCTGTTAAAATGTGTGCCTTCTTTCTAGGCTGGGTTTATCTAGCTTCATCTTCCAATCATAGCAATCACATTCTCCACAGAACAGACACTCTGAGTAAGCAGTCATCTCCAGTGGCCTTTCAGCCTTTCAAAAGCACTCTCCAGTACCATTCTACGTCTGCTGAGGGTATAGCTAATCCTTCTTCTCCCAGGCAGCCTCACATCTGAGTTAGGCCCTCAAAAGCCAGTGGTCATGCTGGGTCCCCCAGAACGGCCATATGCCCATAAACTCCATTGATGTCCATATTACTTTGTGAGAACAGGGTCCTGGATTGTCCAAGCTGGAAGTGTGGACCTCCTGAGCACGCTCACATTGTGCACTTTGCCAGTGCATTCTGTGCATAAGTACATCAGTCTCCCACAGTAGTCAACCAAAGCCTGCATCACGAGGGAGTAGTAGCCCTCAAAGCTGATATACTCCCCTGTGCCCAGGGGAGAGCATAATATGGGGATGTGAGTGAGTTCAAGGACCCCTGATGCTGACATCCCTTGTGAATTTCAGGGATTTTGCCCACCTTCAGAACTCCAAGCTGCAACACAGCACTTGATGGCCTCACAAAATTCTACCATCAGGAAGCCCATGATGGATCTTCTGAGCCTGAATGGGTTCCCAACAACCTGTAAAATCAGTGATAGCTTCCAAAGTGCAATTGCCACACACTTATCAATAGGTATTGGTGTTGTGGTGCTCCTGACAGATTTCATGAAGCGTGGTTTTCCTCGTCCACTGCTGACCATCCCACATCTGAGGGAAAATGTAGTCCCACCCCTCTGTACTTATGGGTTTGCACCAGTGAGTGCTTCATCTGTTAAGAACCCACTCATCCAGTCTCAGAACTGTATCATGTGTATCATATCCTCCTACTGAGTGCCCCACAGGCAGAGTCTCTCCTAGTACTGACAGTACCACTGCCATTGTTTCCTCTTAGCTCCTTCTATAGCTCCTAATATCCAATATCAATTCTCTAAAAATCCACTCTTTGGGATGTGAGAAATCTATGCTGGAACAGAAGATCAAGAAGTATTTCACAAAAGAAGTGGATAAGTGTAGAAACATGTAGCCGTTTATATACTTTCTACACAGAGAAGCAACTTCTGGAACTTGGAGTAAATTTGAGGGGCTGACCTGTACTTCCATAATTCCCTGTGCACATGTGTTCTCCCAGAATGCTGTTTGCAGTGACCCCAAAAACATTGCTGCTCACATGACTGAGTGCATCAGTAGTGTGGATGCAAGGGGTTTCAGCATGTCCACTGAACACAAATGGGGACTGATCCTCATCTCCACAAAGGCCCAGTCCACACATAAAAGCTGCACTGATTAAGAATGTCTCCTTATTTCCATGAGAGCTCGTGTATGTCCACACACACACTTGTCTGTTTCCCATCAGTAGATCTGTGTAGTTAAATCAATATATTTACTCCATTTTTTAAGTGGCAAACTCTATTTTGGTTGGTATTAAATTGAAATATGGCTATATATATATATATAACAAAACCAGTGTGAGGCGTCTTCCCACTGCTATCCAACTCTGCACCGGTCATCACAGAACTCACTTGACTGTTTATTTTCTGCACTCTACTGCTGATGACTCAGTATGCCCAGAAGTCCCGCCTCAGTCTAATATTGTTTTTACATTGAACCATCATGAAACCAACATGTATCTGTCTGGCACTATGATAAGATAAAAATCTTTTCTGTGACTCTCTCAATAATTTAAATTTCATGGGAAGGGAAAATTAATGAGAAATTTCTGGAGGCACAACAGCATGTTCCAATTTCTATATATAAGAACAATGGACATGCAAATCAAAAGTCAATGACCTTGACTGGAGTGGCATGTTTAGGGAGGTGGAGCTCCAGATAGTCTGTGAAATGCTGGACATGGAGACAGGAAGGTGGGGGAACCTCCCAGAGGTGATTAGGTAGTAGTCCTTGTATGCCTCCAGGAAGTGCTGCTAATAAAATGGTCCTTATAGAAATGTTTAAATAATGTCAAATTCAGGGTCAGGTGGAGAATTTGATACACAGGCCAGGTGAAGGTAAGGGAAGATCTTTGGACCCAGCAGCGGGGAGACTGTGGCTGGCAGACCAGGGAAAAATGAAAGAAGGAATTTTTGAAGCTGTTCCATGCTGTATAAAATACCTAAAAGAGTCATTGGGCCAGAGAGAGAGAGAATGACTCTGTGGCCTGGTGGTTAGGGAACCCACCTGGGAGGTCCAGTTCTCCAGCTCCAATCATTCTTTAATTTCATTATCCAAAGTGGAACAGCTTGAACAAGGGAGACTGAGGGCAATTCACATCAGTGTTTTCCATAGCTCAGTGGTTAGAGCACTCTCCTTACAGATGGGAAACTGTTCAAATTCTTTCTTCCATCAGACAGAGGGGGGAATTGAACCACATCCCAAGTGAGTGCTCTAACTGCAGGGCTAAAAGTTACAACATGGCTGGTACCACCACCACTTCCTTCTCCAGCTGTTGGTATGGAGCTAGCTGTTCACCTAACTCATACTTACGAGAAGTGGCTTAAGCTGCCTGACTCCAGGAGACCGGCTCCCATTCGTGAATCGCTAGCACATGTAGCTGCCTCCCTGCAGCCCATACTTAGGAGCCTATCTCCGTGAGAGGAGTGGGGGTTAGCACACCCCCCTCTTGTCAGTATCTCCCACTGGCTAGTTTAGGTGGCTCCCTGCCAACCATGCTGGCTGTTGTGAATTGCATTCTCAAGCACCTATCTCTCCCCATTCATTGTATAGGGACCCTAGGCACCTGACTCAGGCTTTGTGAATCACAGAGGTGTTCTAAGTGCCTAAAAGCTAGGCACTGCAATGCTCTGCATCACAACGCCTAAGCACCACTGTGAATCCAGGACCAAGTTTCTGTGTTTAAAATTCCATGCACTAAACCCTCATTTGTTTGTTTTTTTAAAGTCTCTTGCCAAAATGTATTGCACATTGTAATTGTCTCTAATAGCTTAAATCAGTGAAGAGTTGTTAGTTACTCTGACAGTTTCTTCCCACTCCCACTGCACACCTGTGTAAGGATCAGGCAGAATCTCACCCTAAATTAGAAGTCCAGGTTCATTTTTTCAAAAGAAGCTGAGACCTGAAGGTGGCTGCTGGATCACAAGCTGCTGTGAACAGGCAGCCAGACTCACAGGCCACAGGAGGAGAAGGATGGAGGGCCAGATGCTTGGCTCTGCTGAGTCTGCATTGTGCCATTCTGGGGTATAAAACTAATTTAAATCAAGCTCAGATGGCCAGCCGAGGATTTCTCTGGTGTGGAGGAGTCCCTAGGTGGCACAGAGCTGATGTAGCAGCTCCTGTGTTACACTCCTCCCAATCCCCAGTGCAGATTGTGACCAGATGATACTAATACTATATGTGGCCAATCCCTGGATGCCAGAATGGCCCCTGTGGGCCAGTGGATGTTGGCATTAGGTGGAACAACCTTCAGGCTGCTCTTCCTCTTGATGGAACCAGGGTTGTTGCAGACCAACTACAGGAGCTGCAAAGGTGGCTTACTGCTACCTTCTTTCCACTCAACCCTGGACTCATGCTGAACACTGATCAGCTAATCTGGAGGATCTACTCCAGAGTCTAAACCCAGGAAATCTTAAAAAGAAGAGGTTTTAAAATCATTAATAACAGTAAATATGGCCACATTTTTAAAAGAAAAAGTGCCAAATTCTCTGCTGGTGTAAATTGATGCAATTCCATTGAAGTCAATGGGAATGCATGGGCGGGGGGGAGTGAGTGAAGGCACAAAAGCTTTATTCATGAATTAATCCTGATTTCTATGCATATATTGTTATTCATAAGTATGCATGAATAGTTTAAATGAACATATTTTAATCTATTGGTTATTTGTGAACTGTTGACAGACTATTTAATGTTCATGCTGTGGGTTTGGATGCTTAAATTATGTAGTATTGTTCCTGCTCCATGACTTGAAGTTTTTATAAATAGTAATGAATGAAGAACAACAAAGTGGCATTTTATCATGAAATGTTCAGAATTTGCAGTTATTTTTACGGATACTGGGCAGTCATCCAAATGCTTGTGAAAAATGAATAACAACCTCACAAATCATAATGAGCCAAATTCAGAGCTTTTCTTCACAACATTTGCAAATCATAGACTCATAGGCTTTAAGGCCAGACGGCACCATCATGATCCAGTCTGACCTGCACATTGCAGGCCACAGAGCCTCACCCACCCACTCCCGTAATAGACTCATAACCTCTTGCTCAGTTCATGCCAGCAAATGACCTGTGCCCCATGCTGCAGATGAAGGCAAATAAACTCCAGGGTCTCCGCTAGTCTGACCTGAAGAACAATTCCTTCACGATCGCAAATATGGCAGTCACTTAGACCATGAGCATGAGACAGCTGTCTTGTCTCCCATCTGCAGCTCTTGGAGATATTTGCTTCTAGCCGCGGATGGGCCACATGCCATTTTAGGCACCATCAAGTACAGTCTTGAAACAAATTATGTTTTTTGCCCCCACTACTCCCCTTGCAAGGCTGTTCCAGAACTTCACTCCTCTGATGGTTAGAAACCTTCATCTAATTTCACACCTAAACTTGTTGATGGCCAGTCTAGATCCATTTGTTCTTGTGCCTTTAATGTAAATAACTCCTCCCTCCCTAATGTTTATCCCTCTGATGTATTTATAGAGAACAATCATATCTTCCCTCAGCCTTTCTTATGTTAGGCTAAACAAGCCAAGCTCCTTAAGTCTTTTCTCATAAGGTAGGTTCCTCATTCCTCTGATCATCCTAATAGCCCTTCTTTGCACCTGTTCCAGTTTGAATTCATCTTTCTTAAACATGGGAGACCAGAATTGCACACACTGTTGCAGATGAGGTCTCACCAGTGCCTTGTATAATGGTAATAACACTCTCCTATTGTTACTGTGTCTCAGTGGGTCACAATCGAGAATACCAAATTCAGGACAAGCTGCTGAGAAATAGGGCAGACACACCCCAAAACTGGTGGTTATTCTTCCATAAGGTACACCAATCCAGGAACAAAAGTAAAGTTCTGTCTCACCACACTGGCTAACAAAAAGTCAGAAATGCAGCCTCTTTGGGTATTCCAGCCCTGGATTCAACACCTGGAAACTAGACTTGATGATGAGTGGTTATTTAAAACTAATTTAGTCAAACAAAGGGTTTTCCTGATCCCAAAGGACCAGCCACCTACCAAGGTCAATATATAACTCAGATCTTACCAATAATCACTCTGTTTCCAATCCTTTAGTATCTAATATCTAAAGGTTTATTTATAAAAAGAAAGGAAGAAAGGTGAGAGTTAAAATTGATTAAAGGAATCAAATACATACAATAATTGCAAAGTTCTTGGATCAGGCTTGAAGCAGTGATGGAATAAACTGCTGGCTTGTTAAGTCTCTGGTTGCTCCAAAATCATTGTAAGGTCCTCAGTCCCTTGGTTAGAATGCTCCCATCAGTATAAGTTCATAGTCCAGAGGTTTGAGCAGGAAAGAGGCAAAATGGAGATGTTTCCAGGGCCTTGTATAGCTTCGGCTATGTGGAGGGAAACTCATTGCCTCAGTTTGTGGATGGAGTTTAGAGTCACACAAGCAAGTCACATGCCCTTGTGTGCTTTGATGAGTCATAGCAGAGGCCACTACCCATACTCTAGTTAGAATGTTCACATGAACGTCCATCAGGTGTGGATAGGCTTCTTCCATGGTCCATTGTGTTCATTGATGAGCCATCAACTTGAATACTCCATTCACAATGTGCTGGCCAGACTGGATACAAATTATTCTGGGGGTGCTATCACAGGAGCAAACACATTTGAAATACAGGTACATAGTCAATATTCATAAGTTCAGATACAAAAATGATACATGCATGGAAATAGGATAATCATATTCAGCAAACCATAACTTTTCCATTGACACCTTACTTGACACACTTTGTACAAGATTTGTTGTGATTATATAGCAGTGGTAGCAACAATGATCTACATGGTCATATTTTAATCATATAATGTAACACCTATCTCTACTAGAAATACCACGCCTGATGCAGTAAATATATTGATGCATCCTAGGATTGCATTAGCCCTTTTCATGGCCACATCACATTAGCAGCTCATAGTCATCCTGTGATCAACCAATACACACAGGTTCGTCTCCTCCTCTGTCACTTCCAGGTGGTAAGTCGCCAGTTTATTGCAAAAATTATTGTTGTTAGTCCCTAAGTGCATAACCTTGCACTTTACATTATTAAATTTCTTCCCATTTCTATTACTCCAGTTTTCAAGGTTGTCCAGATCTTCTGATATTCTGGTCCTCTGTATTGGCAATACCTCCCAACTTTGTGCCATCTGCAAATTTTATTAGCCTCTCCCACTTTTTGTACCAGGGTCATTAATGAAAATGTTAAATAAGATTGGTCCCAAGATCGATCCCTGAGGAACTCCACTAGTAACCTCCCTCCAGCCTGACAGTTCACCTTTCAGCATGACCCATTGTACTCTCCCCTTTAACCAGTTCCTTCCCCAACTTTTGATTCCTCTCCAGTGTAACTAATAATTTCCATGTGTAACTGTATCAAATGCCTTACTGAAATCCAGGGTTCGACCCCCAAGTTTATGGATACATTAAAAATCCTTGCTATAGGGCTTGCAATTTCATGTGCCATTTCCTTTAATATTCTTCGATGGAGAGTATCCAAGCCCCTCAGTTTGGACCCATTAAACTGTCTGAGTCTGGCTTGTGGTAATTTCTGTTTCCATATCCTTGTTCCCATTAGCCACCTTGCCATTGTCCCCAAGCTCCTCATTACTCTTATTAAAAATTGAGGCAAAGTGTTCATTTAGGTGTTGGGCCATGCCTAGATTATCTTTAATCTCCTCTCCATCTTCACTGCTTAGAGATCCCACTTCTTCTTAGAATCATAGAATATTAGGGTTGGAAGAGACCTCAGGAGGTCATCTAGTCCAATCCCCTGCTCAAAGCAGGACCAACACCAACTAAATCATCCCAGCCAAAGCTTTGTCAAGCCAGGCCTTATAAACCTCTAAGGATGGAGATTCCACCACCTCCCTAGGTAACCTATTCCAGTGCTTCACCACCCTCCTACTGAAATAGTGTTTCCTAATATCCAACCTAGACCTCCCCCACTGCAACTTGAGACCATTGCTCCTTGTTCTGTCATCTGCCACCACTGAGAACAGCTGAGCTCCATCCTCTTTGGAACCCCCCTTCAGGTAGTTGAAGGCTGCTTTCAAATCCCTCCTCGCTCTTCTCAGCAGACTAAATAACCCCAGTTCCCTCAGCCTCTCCTCATAAGTCATGTGCCCCAGCCCCCTAATCATTTTTGTTGCCCTTCACAGGATTCTCTCCAATTTGTCCACATCCCTTCTGTAGTGGGGGGCCCAAAACTGGACACAATACTCAGATATGGCCTGACCAGTTCCAAATAGAGGGGAATAATCATGTCCCTCGATCTGCTGACAATGCTCCTACTAATACAGCCCAATATGCCGTTGGCCTTCTTGGCAACGAGGGCACTGCTGACTCATATCCAGCTTCTCATCCACTGTAATCCCCAGGTCCTTTTCTTCAGAACTGCTGTTTAGCCAGTCGGTCCCCAGCCTGCAGCGGTGCATGGGATTCTTCCTTCCTAAGTGCAAGACTCTGCACTTGTCCTTGTTGAACCTCATCAGATTTCTTTTGGCCCAATCCTCCAATTTGTCTAGGTCACTCTGGACCCTATCCCTACCCTCCAGCATATCTACCTCTCCCCCCAGCTTAGTGTCATCTGTGAACTTGCTGAGGGTGCAGTTAATCCCATCATCCAGATAATTGATTCTTGCCTTGTTTTATTTTTATTTATATGGCTAAAGAACCTTTTACTGTTGGTTTTCATTTTCTTTGCAAGGTCCAACTGTGCTTGGCTTTTTGGCAGTTCTCACTTTTTCTCTATACTTTCTGACCTCCAACGGGTAGCTTTCCTTGCTGATCCATCTCTTCTTCCATTCCTTGTAGGCTTTCTGCTTTCTCTTAATCACCTGCGTGAGATGTTTACTCATCCAGTTTAGTCTGCATCCCTTCCCTGTGAATTTTTTCCCCTTGCTTGTAAAGCAGGCTTCAGATAGGTTCTGCAACTTTGTCTTAAATTAATTCCAAGCCTCCTCCACATTCAAATCCTTGAGTTCTTCAGTCCAGTCCACTTCCATAATTAATTGCCCTAATTTTTAAAGTTAGCTCTTTTGAAATCAAGGACCCCAGTTGCAGATATTTTTTTGTTGATCCTTCCAGTTAGTTTAAACTGAATTAACTCATGATCACTTAAAGCAAGGTTGTCTCCTGCAACCAATTTTTCTATGTGGTCCTCGCTACTTACCAGTACTAAATCTAAAATGGCATCCTTGGTCATACATAGGCGCTGACTTTTGTTTTTTTCCGGTGGGTGCTTTTGAAGAGGTGTGTGTGTTGAGGGGAGGCTATTTTCAGCATATTTATACACTTCTTTCATATTCTAATTATTGAATGTGTCTAGCATTTGTATCTTTACTATTTTAATAATGATTAAATTGTTATGAACAACATAATTACATTATCATGAATTACAGTATATTTAAATCATTGCAATCACCTATAAGCTCTCTTCTCTAACATCCCAGTTTAAAGACGTTATGTCTCACTGTAGCTTTCTAGATGAAACTGTCAGCAATCTTCTTTACACCTAGTTCCCTGGTATTGTCTTGATGCACGTTAAGGACAGCGTCTGTCCCATTTATGACTGGAGATAATTTTTAAGTCTTCTGAAGCTGGAGAATGAGTTCAGGATGATACAGGCACAGTGAGGATTCTTATGAATTTGCAGTACTCTGGAAACATAGTGCTTCCAGAGTACTGCAAATGACTCCAAAATCTCTTTCTTGATGGGTAACAGCTAATGTAGACACCATCATTTTGTATGTATTCTTGGGATTATCTTTTGCCTTGTGCATTACTTTGCATTTAACATTAAATTTCATCTGCCATTTTGTTGCCAAGTCACCCAGTTTTGTGAGATCCCTTTGTAACTCTTTGCAGTCTGTTTTGGATTTAACGATCTTGAGTAATTTTGTATCATCTGCAAACTTTGCCACCTTACTGTTTACCCCTTTTTGCAGATCATTTATGAATACGTTGAACAGCACTGGTCCCAGTACAAGCCCCTGGGGGACACCACTATTTACTTCTTTCCATTCTGAAAATGGACCATTTATTCCTACCCTTTGTTTCCTATCTTTTAACTGGAGTGCCTGGGAATGCTTTCAGTATCATCTAAAGATCCTTAATTTAATTTAATGACAAGCCTTTTGTTATCTTAATCACCCTGCCTCTGTTTATAAGCACACTCCCTGCCCCAAGGACAGAAGTTGTTAGCAGCACAGAACTCATCACATTCTACACTCAAGCTCTGGCTCCTGGGTGCTGAGCACCCACTATTTTTTTCCCCGTGATTGCTTGAGCCCCGGAGCACCCCTGGAGTCGGTGCCTATGTCCCCACTTGTTGGTTCAATGACTGGTGAAGAAATCTGTCAGCTATCACATCCAGGAATATCCAGGCCCTATCATTATTAGTAGCACTGGCCCTCCAGTCTGTATCTGGGAAATTAAAGTATCCCATAATCACATAATTCCCTGTAATATTTATTTCATTAGAAATATTCAAAAGCTCTCTATCCATATCCAAATTGTATCCTGGGGTCTGTAGTAGACCCCAAATGCTGTCCCAGTGGAGCATTCGCTACCTTTCTTCCCCAAAGTGATTTTGACCTGAATGGATTCTGTTTTATTCATTCAATCACTTCTAATTTCTTCACAGTCTACCTTGTCATTAATATACAATACAACTTCACACCTTTACCTTTATTTCTGTCTTTCCTGAATAGCACATACCATTCAATACCTGTACTTCAGTCATGACTACTAGTCCACCATGTTTCTGTTATCCCTATAATATCTGGTTTCACTTCCTGCACCAATAGTGCTAGTTCCTCTATTTTATTACCCAGGCTCCTTGCATTGATGTACAGACTTTGTAGTTGTTTTTGCTTGTCTTCGCTCAGATTCCTTGCCTGATTAGGTAGTTATCTACTGCCAGTATCGCCTACCTGACTGTTACTGTCATTGGTATTGGCACTGTCTTTCCTCTTCTTGTTCACTTTCCTACCCTCTTTGTACTTTGAAGCTCATAACATTTCCCAGAATTTACATTAGCCAAGTCTTCTCCCTAGAGACATTACATACAAGATAAATTCATGGAGGATAGGTCCATCAATGGCTATTAGCAGGATGGGCAGCGATGGTGTCCTTAGCCTCTGTTTGCCAGAAGCTGTGAATGGGCAACAGGGGATGGATCACTTGCTAATTACCTGTTCTGTTCATTCCCTCTGGGGCACCTGGCATTGGCCACTGTCGGAAGACAGGATACTGGGCTAGGTGGGCTTTTGGTCTGACCCAGTATGGCCGCTCTTATGTTCTCTTAATACATACACATTTGCATTTTTAATACAATGAACACCTAAAAACCTGACACTTAATTCAATAAGGTTTAACTTAATAAGCTTTGCAAGACAGAGAATACTAGTGTAATGACCATTACTGGATACTGTGTCCAGGTTTTGTATACACATTTCTAGAAGGATGTTGAAAAGTTGGAGATGGTTCAAAGAAGAGTCACAAGAATGACCAGAGGTCTGGAAAACCCGCCTTGCAGTTAGAGACTTCCTCAGGCTCCTTGGAAAATCCCAGCCTGAATCTATTTAGTTTATCAAAGTGAAGGTTGAGGCAACTTTTCTCATTGACAGTCTCTCAGATACTTTCTCCCTGCAGAGGAACTGTTACCCCTTTTCATCCAAGCAGCTAGTCAAAGTTCGGGCCCTGCAGGTTGTTTCCACTAGGAAGAGAAATTGATGAGACGGATATTTCTTTGATCTAAAGATCCTGGCCTTGTTCACACAGATACAGCCTCTCCCAGCAGAAGTAAATTCACTTTAGTATTTAGACAATACATTCCTGAGCTGTTTCACTTATCCCTTTGTTTTGGGTGGTAACCTGTGCTTAACTTAGGGTTGCCAGATGTCCGGTTTTCGACCGGAACACCCAGTCCAAAAGGGACCCTGGAGGCTCCGGTCGGGATATTAAAAGTCCGGACAGCGGTGTAGTGGGGGCCCAGGGCTAAGCCAGGCCCCCTGCCTGCCCTAGTTCTGCGTGGCTCCCGGAAGCGGCTGCCAGGTCCCTGCAGCCCCTAGACGCATGGGCGGCCAGGGAGGCTCCGCATGCTGCCCCCGTCCCGAGGGTCAGCTCCGCAGCTCCCATTGGCCGGGAACCGCAACCAATGGGAGCTGCAGGGGTAGCACCTGTGGGCGCATGGGCAGCGCGCAGAGCCTCCCTAGCCACCCATGTGCCTAAGGGTTGCAGGGACCTGGTGGCCACTGCCTGGGAGCTGCAGTAAGCGCCGCCATGAACCTGCACCCTGAACCCTCTCCCGCACCCCAACCCCCTGTCCCAGCCTGGAGCCCCCTTCCACACCCAAACTCCCTCCCTGGGCCTGCACCCCCCATCACCCCAACCCCCTCATGAACCCCACCCCACAGCCCGCATCGCCAACCACAGCCCCCACCCCTCCCGCACTCCAAACCCCTCAGCCCTAGCCCAGAGCCCGCCCCCGCACTCCAAACCTCTCATCCCTGGCCCCACCCCAGTGCCCACACCCTCAGCTGGAGTCCTCACCCCCTCACACCCCAACCCCCTAAGCCAGCCCGGAGCCCTCTCCTGCACCCTGAACCCCTCATTTCTGGCCCCACCTGCAGCCCACACCCCCAGCTCAGAGCCCACCCCCCCATCCCAACCTCCTGCCCCAGCCCAGTGAAAGTGAGTGACGGTGGGGGAGAGTGAGCGACAGAGGGCGGGGTGATGGAGCGAGTGGGGGTGGGGCCTCGGAGAAGGGACGGGGCAGGGGGGCAGGACAAGGGTGTTTGGTTTTGTGCCATTAGAAAGTTGGCAACCTCAGCTTAACTGTCTCTTACAGTTATCGTGCATGAAGGGCAGCAGTTAAACCTACTACAGTACTATTTGTCCAAAAGCTATGCGATACTAGAAAGTTCTTCATTCTTGCAGGCAACAGAATAACATGGTTGGAGGTTGAAGCTAGAATCACCCTGTAAAGGATTTCACTCACCGCATGTGAGACCACCCACTCCATCCTGGGATCTTAACCTAGTTCTCAGGGCTTTGGTTAGACCTCCTTTTGAGCCCATGGCAACTCGCTCTCTCTTACACTTGTCCATGGAGACAACATTTCTAATTGCCATCACCTCAGCTAGGCACATAGGAGAAATAGCAGCCCTGATGGCTGTGCCATTCACAATCTTTTTTAAAGACAAAGTAACCCTGTAGCCATATCCCAAGTTTCCCCCTAAAGTTGCCTCCATCTTCCATATGAATCAGCAGATCCATCTCCCTGTTTTTTTTCCCAAAACCACATCATGGGAGGTGATTCTGCATATGCTACATGTTAGAAGAGCACTAGCATGCTACTTGGACAGGATAAAAGACTTTAGGAAATCCCCTAAGCCCTTCCCTTCATTCGTGGAAAGATCCAAAGGCTCTGTGATATCAGCCAAAGACCATCCTAATGGGTCCTCCATTACGTTAATCACTATTATCACGGGCACAACCTGTTTCCTCCATCTGGAGTCCCTATGCACTCCACGAGGTCAATTTCTACCTCGGTCACATTCCTAAAAGATGCCCCTATCGGAAATCTGCAGAGCAGCAACTTGGGCCTCTGTCCCCCACACTTTCTCAGCACATTATGCAATCACTGAAGATTCAGCCTCTGATGCCATCTTCAGCTCCTCAGTATTCTCTGTAGTAACAGACTCCACTCCGAAGTCCCAGCCCCCCATGGGGGATACTGCTGTGAAGTCATCTACAGTGGAGCAGCCATAGAGACACTACTTGAAGAAGAGGAAGTTACTCACCTTGTGCAGTAACGATGGTTCTTCGAGATGTGTGTCCTTATGGGTGCTCCACAACCTACCCTCCTCCCCTCTACTTCAGAGTTCTCCATAAGGGGTCTGCGGTTGAGAAGGAACTGAGGGGGGTTTGCCCGCACAGTGCTAGATAGCCTTGAGGCAGACCACAAGGGAGGGAGAGCATATGTGCGGGCTGAAGGGATGCTGCTACCTAAAATCTCCGATTAGAGGCGCAGGGACACAGATACATCTACAGTGGAGCGGCCATAGGGACACATATGGGGGGAGGGATAGCTCAGTGGTCTGAACATTGGCCTGCTAAACCCAGGGTTATAAATTCAGTCCTTGAGAGGGCCATTTAGGGGTCTGGGGATTGGTCCTGCTTTGAACAGGGGGTTGGACTAGATGACCTCCCGAGGTCCCTTCCAACCCTGACATCTATGATTACTGCACAAGGCAAGTAACTCCCTCTTTTACTTACACACCATCAATTCATCCATTGATACACAGTGATAACTGAGGTACTGCAGACAACATTGACCAGGTATAAAACACTGGATTTTAAACATTTACAGTATTGACAATGTTAATTGTTGATTTCAATATGAAATCCATGAATAAGAAACACATCTGCAATCTCCGCTTTTGGAACATAGCATATTCTACTATTTATAAACTTATCTGATGCTCACATTACACTACAGAGGATATTACAATTAGGTACATTTAATAATAACCACTCAATATATTACATATTATCCATACACCTGCTGAGACAATTGGTCTCCTACTTACTATTGATTACTGACAAATAAAAATACTTCTCTCCACAGAAAAAAAGATACTTAGAAAGAGATTCTTTGACAATCAGAAATTAAAAGTGCTTCAGAGACAAAAATATGCTAAAGAAGAAAAAAAGGCAGAGCATTGGAATCAAGCTAAACCAGAACCCTCCCTAAAAATATCATACAACACATGAAATACAAAATCAGAAAAAAAACAAAATACAACACAATAATTAATGAATTGGTAGCACAATCACACATATCACAACTGAGAACAAAAGAATTAACAGTAAGAAATAGAAAAAGACGAATAAACTGAAAGAAAGAGAAGAAATTCTCTGAAACAAGAAATAGTGTGATACCAACCCTTCAGAAAAGTGTATCAGCCTGACTATTCAGGTTGTCCCAGCCACACTCAGGGCTCAAGTAAGGTGTTGGCACTCTAGGCTCATGCCTAGGGCCCTTATTCCTGGCATCGCAGCAGAATCTCAGTTTATATTTTTAAAAAGTATATTTCTAGCCCTCTTGGTTATGAAGAAAATGGGAATGCCATGCACTACAGCAATGTCTGCCTGGATCAGCAGAGAACTTGTGACCATAGGGGTGTCCAGAAAACAAAAATGTCCTTTCACAAAAAAATCTGAGGTTTCAAAATTTGTTTTCATTCCACATCAAAATGATGACTCTAGAAAAACTTAGCGAGAAACACACACACACAGAGTCAGTGCAGTCTGGAATAGCCCATAGCCTGGTGGTTAGGGCACTCATCTGGGATGCAGGAGATCCAACTTCCTGCTCTGCCTGCATCTCTTTTTGGCTGAAAGAATATTTAATTACTTATACAAAGTGGAACAGCTCTAACAGGAGGAGGGGAGAGAGAGAGATTGAGAGTAACTCCATAGTCCAGTAGCTAGGGCACTCACTCAGGCTATAGGAAACCCAGCTTCTAGTCTCCTTCTTCCTTTGAATCAGGAAGAGGGAGTGCCCTAACCACTGGCCATTGTCTCGCTCTGGTTTTGACCAGGAAATTCCATCCTGGACCTGAGAAACCTTCCCAATGGAAGTTTTGTCAAAACCAATACATTTCAACAGAAAGTTTTGGTTTTTGATGAACTGGCATTGTCTGGCAGAAATTTCTGCCAGAAAAATGTTTCATCAAAAAATTCCCAACCAGCTCTACTCATGATATGGTTACAATGCGAATTAAAGTTACTTAAAGAAATAGAGGAAGTAGCCCAAAGTAACCCCTAAAATACAAATCTGTTAAAATCTAGCTTACTCAGCACACACTCTCCTAATAGGAAGTACATTTGTAGATGCCCAGATTTATACATTTGAAAGTTAGAAGGGACTATTATGATCATCTAATTTGACCTCCTGCAGAACATGGGACAGAAACCTCATTCAGGGGTTCCTGCAGCAGAGATAATTATTCATTCCCAATGCATGAGTGAACAGTATCGAGCCCAAGGAAGCGAGGTGGGACTATCTCTTAAGAAGACATTCCAGTTTCTCTTCAGAGATTTCAAGTGAGGATGAATTTCTCTCTTCTTCAGGGAAGCTGTTCTAATGATTACTCACTGGTAAGAATTTACAGCTTATTTCCAAATTACACTTTCTAATTTTGATTTCCAAGCTTTGAATTTTGTTACACCTTTATCTTCTAGATCAGCGGTTCTCAACCTGTGGGGCTGTGACCAGATTTCAGGAGGGTCACGGTGTACCTCTCTTTCTCCCATTCTTTCCTTTTCCTCAAATAAAATATTTTTTCTAAAGCTCCTACTTGTGGAGATAAATTTGAAAATGTGAAATGAACATAAACGGATGCCGTAATGCCTGGATCCTCAGAGAACTTTTGAGAGATGTGAATGGCACCATGTCAAGGCTGTATCCCTACTTTGAACTTTAGGGTACAAATGTAGGGGCCTGCATGAAAACTGCTAAGCTTATCTACCAGCTTAGCTCTGGTCCCGCTGCCACCATTCTCGATGGATTCCCTCCCTGGGAAGCCTTGAGAAACCTTTCACCAATTCCCTGGTGAATACAGATCCAAACTGCTTGGATCTTAAACAAGGAGAGATTGACCCTTCCCCCCTCCTTCCTTTCACCAACTCCTGGTGAATACAGATCCAAACCCCCTTTGGATCTTAAAACAAGGAGAAATCAATCAGGTTCTTAAAAAGAAGGCTTTTAATTAAAGAAAAAGGTAAAAATCATCTCTGTAAAATCAGGATGGAAAATAACTTTACAGGGTAATCAAACTTAAAGAGCTCAGAGGAATCCCCTCTGTCTTAGGTTCAAAGTATAGCAAAACAAGATAAGCACTCTGGTAAAAGGTACATTTACAAGTTGAGAAAACAAAGTAAATCTAAGACGCCTTGCCTGGCTTTTACTTACAATTTTGAAATAAGAGAGACTTGTTTAGAAAGATGGGGAGAACCTGGATTGATGTCTGGTCCCTCTCAGTCCCAAGAGCGAACAACCCCTTAAACAAAGGACACACACAAAAGCCTTTCCCCCCCAAGATTTGAAAGTATCTTGTCCCCTCATTGGTCCTCTGGGTCAGGTGTCAGCCAGGTTACCCGAGCTTCTTAACCCTTTACAGGTAAAAGGATTTTGGAGTCTCTGACCAGGAGGGATTTTAGTACTGTACACAGAGAGCTGTTACCCTTCCTTTTATAGTTATGACACGCCCCCCAAATCACAGATAGTGTTGGACGTTTGGTTCCACACTGGCTGTGATTTCTTTCCTGGAGCTCTAGGAGAAAACAGAGTTAATAAGACACATGTACCTTTAGACATACTACTGATTATATAAAAACTAACAATATGTTTCATTCCAAAAACAATTGTTAACCAGTTAACTCTGGGAAACTTTCCCGGGAGAGTGCATCAGCCACTTTGTTAGAAGCTCCCGAAATGTGTTGTATTTCAAAATCAAAATCTTGGAGAGCTAAACTCCACCGAAGAAGTTTTTTGTTATTTCCCTTGGCGGTATGAAGCCACTGTAGCGCAGCATGGTCTGTTTGTAGTTGGAAACGCCGTCCCCAAACATATGGGCGTAGCTTTTCTAGCGCGTACACAATGGCGTAGCATTCCTTTTCGCTGATTGACCAGTGGCTTTCCCTCTCAGACAGTTTTTTGCTGAGAAACACGACAGGATGGAATTCTTGATCTGGTCCTTCCTGCATTAAAACTGCTCCCACGCCTCGCTCGGACGCATCTGTGGTTACTAGGAACGGTTCGTCAAAGTCTGGGGCCCTTAGCACAGGGTCAGACATGAGTGTTGCCTTAAGCTGGTTAAAGGCCTTTTGACACTTATCAGTCCACTGAACTGCATTTGGCTGTTTCTTTCTGGTTAGGTCTGTCAGCGGGGCGGCGATTTGGCTGTAGTGTGGTACAAATCGCCTATAATATCCGGCCAAGCCTAAGAAGGATTGGACCTGTTTCTTTGACTTTGGAACCGGCCACTTTTGGATAGCATCCACTTTGGCCTGTAGGGGATTTATAGTTCCTTGACCCACCTGGTGCCCCAGGTATGTCACTCTGTTTTGGCCTATTTGACACTTTTTAGCCTTAACAGTTAGTCCTGCCTGCCGGATGCGCTCGAAGACTTTTTTCAGGTGCTCCAGGTGTTCTGTCCATGAATCAGAAAAAATATCCACATCATCGAGATAGGCAACGGCAGATTCTCCCAATCCCGCTAGGAGACCATCTACAAGTCTTTGGAAGGTGGCGGGTGCATTTCGCAACCCGAAAGGGAGTACATTGAATTCATACACCCCTGCCTGGGTGACGAAGGCTGACCTTTCCTTAGCGGGTTCATCTAGTGGTACTTGCCAGTACCCTTTGGTTAAGTCTAAAGTAGAGATGAATTGGGCATGTCCCAATTTTTCCAATAGCTCATCTGTGCGTGGCATTGGATAGTTGTCAGGACGAGTTACAGCATTTAGCTTACGGTAGTCCACGCAAAAGCGTATTTCCCCATCTGGTTTGGGAACTAGAACCACTGGAGATGCCCATGCACTGGTAGAGGGGCGGATTATACCCATCTGTAGCATGTCCTGGATCTCCCTTTGTATAGCCGCTTGGGCATGAGGTGACTCCCGGTAGGGTGGGGTTCTAATTGGGTGAGCATTACCTGTGTCAATGGAGTGGTATGCCCGTTCGGTCCGTCCTGGAGTGGCTGAGAAAATCGGTGCAAAGCTTGTGCACAGCTCCTTTATCTGCTGTCGCTGCAGACGTCCCAGGGTCGTGGAGAGGTTCACCTCTTCCACGCCACCATTCCTTTTTCCTTCATAGTAGACACCTGCAGGCCACTCCGCGTCATCAGTTTCCTGGGCTGTAAACTGGCAAACGTTTAATTCTCTAGAATAAAAGGGCTTAAGAGAATTAACATGGTATACCTTAGGCTTTATGTTGGAGGTGGGGGAGGCTATGAGATAGTTAACAGCTCCTAGGCGCTCCTGGACCGTGAATGGTCCTTCCCACGACGCTTCCATTTTATGGGCCTGGAGCGCCTTTAAGACCATGACTTGGTCTCCTACTTTGAAGGACCGTTCTCTGGAATGTTTATCATACCAGGCCTTTTGCTCTTCCTGAGCATTCTTTAGGTTTTCTTTAGCAAGGGCTAAAGAGTGTCGGAGGGTGTTTTGTAGGTTGCTTACAAAGTCTAGAATGTTAGTTCCTGGAGAAGGCGTAAACCCCTCCCATTGCTGCTTCACCAACTGTAATGGCCCCTTAACCTCGCGGCCATACACAAGTTCAAATGGTGAAAACCCTAAACTGGGATGTGGTACAGCCCTGTAGGCAAAAAGCAACTGCTGCAACACTAGGTCCCAATCATTGGAGTGTTCATTTACGAATTTACGTATCATGGCCCCCAAAGTTCCATTAAACCTCTCCACCAGACCATTGGTTTGATGGTGATGAGGGGTGGCAACCAAGTGATTCACCCCATGAGCTTTCCACAGGTTTTTCATGTTCCCTGCCAGGAAATTAGTTCCTGAATCTGTAAGTATGTCGGAGGGCCACCCTACCCTGGCAAAAATGTCTGCTAATGCCTGGCACACACTTTTAGTCTTGGTGTTGCTTAAGGGTACAGCTTCCGGCCATCGGGTAGCAAAATCCATGAAAGTCAGTACGTACTGCTTTCCTCTGGGTGTCTTCTTTGGGAAAGGACCCAGAATATCCACAGCTACTCGCTGAAATGGGACCTCAATTATGGGTAGTGGCTGGAGAGGGGCTTTAACCTGGTCTTGGGGCTTTCCCACTCGTTGGCACACCTCACAAGACCGGACATAATTAGCAACGTCCTTGCCCATTCCCTCCCAGTGGAAGGACTTCCCCAACCGGTCTTTGGTTCTGTTCACCCCAGAATGGCCACTGGGATGATCATGGGCTAAGCTCAAGAGCTTTACCTGATACTTAGTGGGAACTACCAACTGTCTTTGAGGATGCCAGTCTTCCTGGTGCCCACCAGAAAGAGTCTCCTTGTATAAAAGTCCTTTTTCTACAACAAACCGGGATCAGTTAGAAGAGCTGAGAGGCGGTGGGGTGCTCCGTGCCGCTGCCCAAGCTTTTTGAAGGCTGTCATCTGCTTCCTGCTCGGCCTGGAACTGTTCCCTTGATGCTGGAGACATCAGTTCCTCCTTGGACTGTGGACTGGGGCTTGGTCCCTCTGGAAGCGATGCAGGTGCTGGGGCTTTTTCCATTGACTGTGAACCGCTGTCCGCTGGTGCACTATGTGGTATTTCAGGCTCTGGCTGAGCCTCTTGGGTAGGGTTATCTGCTGCTTCCGCCAGTTTAGGCTCGCTGGTGTCCTCTGGCATTGGAGTTGTAGACGGGGTTGCAAGCGCTGGACTCAGTGCTGGCAATGGTTCTGGTGCTGGTTGCGTTGCCAGTTCCGGTTCTGGGACTGGCTTTGGCTGGGTCTCTGGGATTGGATCCACTACGGCTGTTGCAGTCGTTGGCAGGGGATCCGGTTCCACCACCTGTGTTTGGGTCTCCGGTAACACAGACGGGGTCCTGGTGGACGGCTCAGGAACAGGGATGGGGGTGAAAGCTTGCTTAGCCTGGCTGCGGGTGACTATTCCCACCCTCTTGGCTAGCTTCACATGGTTAGCCAAGTCTTCCCCCAGTAGCATGGGAATGGGATAATTGTCATAGACTGCAAAAGTCCACATTCCTGACCAGCCCTTGTACTGGACATGCAACTTGGCTGTAGGCAAGGTTACAGACTGTGACACGAAGGGTTGAATTGTCACTGTAGCCTCCGGGTTGATGAGTTTGGGGTCCACTAGGGATTGGTGGATAGTTGACACTTGTGCCCCAGTGTCCCTCCAAGCGATAACCTTCTTTCCGCCCACTCTCAAGGTTTCCCTTCGCTCCGAGGGTATGAGAGAGGCATCTGGGTCTGGGGTTCTTTGGTGTGATTGGGGTGTAATGAACTGTAATCGGTTGGGGTTCTTGGGGCAGTGAGCCTTTATATGCCCCAGTTCATTACATTTAAAACATCGCCCTGCTAAGGTATCACCGGGGCGATGTTGGTTGCTGGAGACTGGTGTGGTGGGGTGAGAAGGCGTCTGGGGTTTCCCTTGGGATGTGGGTGGGGCCTTGGGTTGTCCCCGGTGATAAGGTTTTGTTTCGGCTTGCCCCTTCTGATATTCGCTCCAACTGCTACTAGCTTTTTTCTTTTCTGTCACCTCCACCCATTTGGCTCCAATTTCCCCCGCCTCGGTTACAGTTTTGGGCTTCCCATCTAGGATGTACCTTTCTATTTCCTCAGGAACACCCTCTAAAAACTGCTCCATTTTTACTAGGGAAAGCAGATCTTCCAGAGATTTAACATTTGCTCCTGATACCCAGGCATCACAATTTTTGTCAATGTGGTAGGCATGCCGGGTAAATGACACATCTGGTTTCCATCTTAGGGCTCTGAACCGCCGACGGGCATGCTCGGGTGTTAGCCCCATTCTGAGTCTGGCCTTGTTTTTAAAAAGTTCATAACTGTTCATGTGTTCCTTAGGCATTTCAGCCGCCACTTCTGCTAAGGGTCCACTGAGCTGCGGCCTCAGCTCTACCATGTACTGGGTTGGAGGGATGTCGTATCCAAGGCAGGCCCTTTCAAAATTTTCTAAGAAGGCCTCAGTATCATCGCCTGCCTTGTAGGTGGGGAATTTCCTGGGATGGGAAGTGGTACTTGGAGAGGAATTGTTAGGATGGTCTGATGCATCCTGCTTAGCACTTGCTGCTTCCAGTTCATGCTTCCTTTCTTTTTCTCTCGCCTCCTCTTTGGCTTTTTCCAGCTCCATCTCTCTCTTGTGGGCCTCCTCTTTGGCTTTCTCCTCTCTTTCATGGGCCTCCTGTTTGGCTTTTTCTTCTCTTTCATGGGCCTCCTGTTTGGCTTTTTCCAGCTCCATCTCTCTCTTGTGTGCCTCCTGTTTGGCTTTTTCTTCTTTGTCTCTCAGCTCCATCTCTCTCTTGTGGGCCCCCTCTTTGGCTTTCTCTTCTCTGTCTCTCAGCTCTATCTCTTTTTCTTTCAGCTCCATAGCTCTCTTGTGGGCCTCCTCTTTAGCTTTTTCTTCTTTGGTAGTCATTTTCCTGGTTTTCTTGTGCTGGGTCTCACCCTCTGCAGTTGACTGAAACTGGGATGTATTTAGCTCAGGCTCCTGCTGAGTGCTGCTGAGTTAACAGAGACTTTCTAACAAGCTACTCCCGAGGATGTAAAAAGAAAAAAAAACACAATTCAGATTGTAAATTACCTTTACCAGATCAAAGTTTGCTCACTGATTGAACCGTTCTCTTAACAAAGGACCTTGTTAAAAAAAACTTAACACCTCTGCCTTCAGGCAAGGAGAGATAAGATATGCATCTACCTTCAGCTCTGCTCTCCAAGCAGCTAGAAGGAAAAAAAAATCTCTTACTGGCTTTTGGGTTTAAAACGATCCCACCGCTGTGCCACCATGTCAAGGCTGTATCCCTACTTTGAACTTTAGGGTACAAATGTAGGGGCCTGCATAAAAACTGCTAAGCTTATCTACCAGCTTAGCTCTGGTCCCGCTGCCACCATTCTCGATGGATTCCCTCCCTGGGAAGCCTTGAGAAACCTTTCAACAATTCCCTGGTGAATGCAGATCCAAACTTCTTGGATCTTAAACAAGGAGAAATTGACCCTTCCCCCCTCCTTCCTTTCACCAACTCCTGGTGAATACAGATCCAAACCCCCTTTGGATCTTAAAACAAGGAGAAATCAATCAGGTTCTTAAAAAGAAGGCTTTTAATTAAAGAAAAAGGTAAAAATCATCTCTGCAAAATCAGTATGGAAAATAACTTTACAGGGTAATCAAACTTAAAGAGCTCAGAGGAATCCCCTCTGTCTTAGGTTCAAAGTATAGCAAAACAAGATAAGCACTCTGGTAAAAGGTACATTTACAAGTTGAGAAAACAAAGTAAATCTAAGACGCCTTGCCTGGCTTTTACTTACAATTTTGAAATAAGAGAGACTTGTTTAGAAAGATGGGGAGAACCTGGATTGATGTCTGGTCCCTCTCAGTCCCAAGAGCGAACAACCCCTTAAACAAAGGACACACACAAAAGCCTTTCCCCCCCCAAGATTTGAAAGTATCTTGTCCCCTCATTGGTCCTCTGGGTCAGGTGTCAGCCAGGTTACCCGAGCTTCTTAACCCTTTACAGGTAAAAGGATTTTGGAGTCTCTGACCAGGAGGGATTTTAGTACTGTACACAGAGAGCTGTTACCCTTCCTTTTATAGTTATGACACACCATCCATCACAGTCAAAATCCTGTGGACTCTGCCAGTTGGAATTTAACATTTCCATTACGCCACAGAATTCAAGATTATTGCCATGGAATTTACTGTTTTGCTGCAGCTAGGCACCCAACATTTTGTTTGTCCCCCTGACCTGCTAGGACTTCAGCTACCTTTTGCTCTCCAGCTTCCCCCCCACACACACACACAAAGGGGAGTTAACTGGATTCCAGTGCATGCTCCCCACAGTGTTCTATGGCACCAAGCAGCAGAGGAGGGTCACATCCATTCTCCTTTTGTGACCTTTTCATCACTCTTCTGCGATCTGCCACTTGAAGCCTGACTTTCCTCTTTGGGAGACACAAAACAAAACACATCTGTGATGGGGCAGAGATGCCCCGCACCAGCAATGAGGGAGTTAAGGAGACTGTCAGGCTCTCCACTGGCAATGAAGGGATTGGGGAAAGCCTGAAGATCCAGTTGGCCCACCCTGCTACACCTCCAGCCAGTATCAGGCATAGGAAGGGAGATAAAAGAAGAGAGTCTAGCCCAGTTCAGGACTGAACAGGAAAGAGGACAAAAATCTGCTTCTCTTGGTGAGATTGAAACCTGGCTGCAGCCTTGGGATGGAGCTCGTGTGCTGGCCGCATCAACTCTCCTGGAAGGGATGAGTAGATCCTGGGACGGGAATTGGCTGAAGAACAGACTTCATTAATGCCAGACTGAAGGTTGCTTTGGCTGGAGGACCAAATCACCACTCTCTTGTACCTTATTGGGACAGAGACATACCAGTGGAGACCCACAGCTGGGTGAGTTGTGCCCAGAGGGCTACAAGGGGGCACTACCTCAGAAGCCCTATTACAGTATCCTAGCATGACTCTCAGTTACCGTAATACTGTAAAGAGGTTTTCACAGTAGTGGTCAAGGGATTCTGAGATGTTCATATGGCCTTTAAAGGGGGGCACACTGAGCCATTTGAAGACCAACTTTACAAAAGTAACCACTGAATTCTTCAAGTGAAATGTACAGGCTTACAGAATCAGAAGACTATTTTGTTGATGTCAGTGCTGTAAACATCAGACTTTGTGTCACGGTAAATTGTGAAAGCTGCCGAGACTCAGAGAATTGAGAGAGGTTGTGTCCTGAGCCTCAGATGTCATCAGTGTAATGTTGGGACTTGCTGCTAGCAATCAACGTTACAGCCGTTCCCCTCTCCAAAGATGTAGTCAGACAACAAGTTTGTGATGTGGCAGATGTTCAGGAACAGCTGTGTAGAAGAGTTCAGGAAAGCCAGTACTTCCCAGTACAATAGGAGGACACTACAGATATGTCTTCCTGTGCACAGCTTTTATCTGTTGTCCAATCTGAGTAGGAAGGAGCTATACAAGAGGACTGCCTGTTTCACCTTCTGCTGACAGTATGTGCTATAGGGACACAACATCTTTGACACTATCCAACAATCAGTTCTTCCAGGTGAGTTGAATAGGCACTGCTGGGTTGATATTTGCATTGGTGGTGCCTGACCTATGATAGAAAAACACAGCAGCCTTGAACTAGACTCCAAAGGACAAGAAGAGATGAAATTCTTGAATTACCTATACAACAATGCTAGGAGCCTGGGTAACAAGGAAGAGGAATTGGAATTGCTCATTTATGAGCATAAATTTGATCTAGTTGGTATTACTGAATCCTGATGGAATAATTCATATGAGTTGAATGTTAAAATAAATGGTTATAACCTAATTTAGGAAGGATCAAAAGGGATGGGGTGTAGCAGTGTATGTCAAAAATAGAATTTCCTCTTTCCAAGTCACTGACAAGTCATAGGGAAGGATAGGAGAGAGGTCCTGGAGGCCAAATTTAGGCTGCTAGGTAAGAGATTGAAGTCCAGGAGCTCAATGGTAGCATTCTCTGAAATGCTCCCTGTTCCACGCACAGGGCCAGTTAGACAGGCAGAACTGAAGGGCTCAATGTGTGGATGAGATGATGGTGTAGGAAGGAGGGGTTTCGATTTATTAAGAATTTACACTATTTCACTAGGAGGGTGGTGAAGCACTGGAATGCGTTACCTAGGGAGGTGGTAGAATCTCCTTCCTTGGAGGTTTTTAAGGCCTGGCTTGATAAAGCCTGGCTGGGATGATTTAGTTGGGAATTGGTCCTGCTTTGAGCAGGGGGTTGGACTAGATGACCTCCTGAGGTCCCTTCCAACCCTGATATTCTATGATTCTATGATTCTAAGAACTGGGGGACCTTTTGAGAAAGGGGGAGCCTATACAGGAGGGATGGGCTCCATCTAAACCAAAATGGAACCAGATTGCTGGTACTTAAAATTAAAAAGTTCATAGAGCAGTTTTTAAACTAAGGGCTGGGGGAAAGCTGACAGATGTAGAGGAGCACGTAGTTCAGACAGAGACATCCCTTAGGGGAGGATCTATTCATGGAGATTCTCTATGTCCTGGTAAAGAGGAGATGATGGAAGATGATAAAATATGGGTCGGATCTGATGAGAAACAGTCAAATGAAAAAGAGACCCATTCAATTACATCATGTAATGGCAGACAGCTAAAAAGTGACAATTTCTTTAAGTGCTTATATACAATGCTAGAAGTCTAAATAATAAGATGGATGAACTAGAGTGCCTCGTATTAAATGAGAATATTGATAGAATAGGCATCACTGAAATTTGGTGGAATGAGGATAATCAGTGGGACACAGTAATACCAGGGTACAAAATATATCAGAAGGAAAGAACAGGTTGTGCTGGTGGGGGAGTGGCACTATATGTGGAAGAAAGTATAGAGTCAAATGAAGTACAAATCTTAAATGAACCAAACTGTACCATAGAATCTCTATGGATAGTAATTCCATGCTCGAATAATAAGAATATAGTAGTAGGGATATACTACTGACTGCCTGACCAGGGGTATGTCTACACTACGGGATTAATCCGAATTTATATAATTCGAATTTGGGAAACAGATTGTATAAATTCGATTGTATGCGGCCACACTAAGCACATTAATTCGGCAGTGTGTGTCCATGTACCGGGGCTAGCGTCGATTTCTGGAGCGTTGCACTGTGGGTAGCTATCCCATAGCTATCCCATAGTTCCCGCAGTCTCCTCCGCCTATTGGAATTCTGGGTTGAGATCCCAATGCATGATGGGGCCAAAAACATTGTCGCGGGTGGTTCTGGGTATATCCTCCCCCCTCTCCAGGAAGCAACGGCAGACAACCGTTTCGCGCCTTTTTCCTGGGTGAACAGTGCAGATGCCATACCACGGCAAGCATGGAGCCCGCTCAGCTCAAGACAGCAGTCATGAACATTGTAAATACCTCGCGCCTTATCGTGCAGTTTATGCTGAACAAGAACCTGGAAAACCAGGCGGCGAGGAGCAGGCTACAGCAGCGCGGCGACGAGAGTGATGAGGATATAGACATGGAATTCTATCGAACCGCGGGACCCGGTGCTTTGGAGATCATGCTGTTAATGGGGCAGGTTATAGGCATGGAACGCCGTTTCTGGGCCCGGGAAACAAGCACAGACTGGTGGGACCGCATAGTGTTGCAGGTGTGGGACGATTCCCAGTGGCTGCGGAACTTTCGCATGTGTAAGGGCACTTTCATGGAACTTTGTGACTTGCTTTCCCCTGCCCTGAAGCGCCAGAATACCAGGATGAGAGCAGCCCTCACAGTTGAGAAGTGAGTGGCAATAGCCCTGTGGAAGCTTGCAACGCCAGACAGCTACCGGTCAGTCGGGAATCAATTTGGAGTGGGCAAATCTACTGTGGGGGCTGCTTTGATTCAAGTAGCCAAAGCAATCACTGAGGTCTGCTACACAAGCTAGTGACTCTGGGAGATGTGCAGGTCATAGTGGATGGCTTTGCTGCAATGGGATTCCCTAACTGTGGTGGGGCGATAGATGGAAACCACATCCCTATCTTGGCACTGGAGCACCAGGGTACCCAGTACATAAACCGCAAGGGGTACTTTTCAATGGTGCTGCAAGCACTTGTGGATCACAAGGGACGTTTCACCAACATCAACGCGGGCTGGCCGGGAAGGGTTCATGATGCTCGCGTCTTCAGGAACACTACTCTGTTTAAAGGGCTGCAGCAAGGGACTTACTTCCCGGACCAGAAAATGACCGTTGGGGATGTTGAAATGCCAATATTTATTCTTGGAGACCCAGCCTATCCCTTAATGCCATGGCTCATGAAGCCATACACAGGCAGCCTGGACAGGAGTCAGGAGCTGTTTAACTACAGGCTGAGCAAGTGCAGAATGGTGGTAGAATGTGCATTTGGCCGTTTAAAAGGTCGCTGGCGATCGCTACTAACTCGCTCTGACCTCAGCCAAAGAAATCTCCCCATTGTTATTTCTGCTTGCTGTGTGCTCCACAATCTCTGTGAAAGTAAGGGGGAGACCTTTATGGCAGGGTGGGAGGCTGAGGCAAATTGCCTGGCTGCTGATTACGCACAGCCAGACACCAGGGCGATTAGAAGAACACACCAGGAAGCGCTGTGCATCAGAGAAGCTTTGAAAACCAGTTTCATGACTGGCCAGGCTACAGTGTGAAATTTCTGTTTGTTTCTCCCTTCATGAAAACCAGCCCCCTTTATTGACTCATTCATTCTCTGTAAGCAACCCACCCTCCCCCTTCCCCCAGCTTTCTTTCAAAGGAAATAAAGTCACTATCGTTTAAAAATCATGTATTCTTTATTAAGTGATTATAAACATAGGGAGAGAACCAAGAAGGTAATCTGGGTGAGGTTTGGGAGGAGGATAGGAGGGAAGTAAAAGGCCACTGAACAAATTCAATATAATGACAGCCTTTTGGTTGGGCTGTCCACTGGGGTGGAGTGGGAGGGTGCACGGAGCCTCCCCCCCCCACCCCCCGCTTTCTTACACGTCTGGGTGAGGGGGATATGGAACATGGTGAGGGGGGAGGGAGGTTATACAGCGGCTGCAGCGGCACTCTGTCATCCTCCTGCTGCCGTTCCTGAAGCTCCACCAGACGCCGGAGCATGTCCGTTTGCTCACGCAGCAGCCCCAGCGTTGCAGCCTGCCACCTCTCATCTCGAGCGTCCCTCAAGACCTCACGTTCACTGGCATCTTTCCTAAATTTAGATACAGTGTCCTTCCACTCATTCAAATGAGCTCTTTCATTGCGGGTGGATTCCATTATTTCTGTGAACATGTCGTCTCGTGTCCTCTTTCTACGCCGCCTTATCTGAGATAGCCTTCGGGACGGAGGAGGGAGGCTTGAAAAATTTGCAGCTGCTGGAGGGAGGGTTGAAAGAAAGGAGAGAAGTTTTTAAACTGATACATTTTACAGAACAATGCTTATACTCTTTCATGGTGAAAAACACTATTCACATTACATAGCACATGTGATTTCAGTACAAGGTCGCATTTTCCATCTTAATATTGAGTGCCTGTGGCTTTGGTGTTAGAGATCACAGACGCAGGTCCGGGCAACAGAATTCAGCTTGCAGGCAGCCATGGTAAGCCATTGTCTTTCGGCTTCTGCGCCCTCCTTTCCCACATACCAAGCAAAGCCTGTTGACTGCTGCGGTTTTCCTGTTAACCTTCAGCAGCAGAAAACAAACTAACCCCCCCACCATGCAATTCTCTGGGATGATCGCTTTATCCCTCCCCCCACTGCGTGGCAGGTATCAGGGAAGATCCCTGCAGAAACCAAACTAACCCCCCCGCCCCCCCCTCCCGCCATGAATTCCCTGGGATGATCAATGTACCCCTCCCCCGACCGCGTGGCTGGTAACAGGGAAGATCCCTGCTAGCCAAATGCGAAAAGCTCAGGGCCAATTCCCCCCCCCCCCCCCCCGTGCTTCGCTAACTGCAGGGAAGGATTTCTTTTCAGCCACAGGCAAACAGCCCAGTAGGAACGGCCACCTCTGTCCCCTTAATTAAGTTCCCGTATTTCAACCAGGTTACCATGAGCGATATCACTCTCCTGAGGATTACACGGCAAGATAAAGAACGGATGTTGCTTGAATGCCAGCAAACACCGGGACCATACGCTGCCAGGCTTTGTCAGGCAATGATACCAGATTACTTGCTGCAAGCATGGCGTGGTCAAGTGTCCTACCATGGAGGACGGAATAAGGCTGCACTGCCCAGAAACCTTGTGGCAAGGCTTTTGGAGTACTTCCAGGAGAGCTTCATGGAGATGTCCCTGGAGGATTTCCGCTCCATCCCCAGACACGTTAACAGACTTTTCCAATAGCTGTACTGGCCGCGAATGCATCCCAAGTCCTCAGGGCAAATTAATCATTAAAAAACGCTTGCTTTTAAACCATGTTTTATATTTTAAAAGGTAAACTCACCTGAGGTCCCTTCCATGGGGTCATGGTCTTGGCTACTGGCTTGGGAGGCTTGGGAGGGTACTTCAGTCAGGCTGAGAAAAAGATCCTGGCTGTTAGGGAGAACGGAGTGCTGGGTGCTCTCTGCAAGCTCGTCCTCCTCCTCCTCCTCTTCCCCATCCACAGAATCCTCAGGTGTAGCTGATGAGACTATCCCCGACCCGGAATCCACGGTCACAGGTGGGGTAGTGGTGGCGGCCCCCCCTAGAATTGCATGCAGCTCGGCGTAGAAGCGGCATGTCCGCGGCTCTGACCCGGAGCGACCGTTTGCCTCCTTTGTTTTTTGATAGGCTTGTCTGAGCTCCTTGACTTTCACGCGGCACTGATCTGAGTCCCTATTGTGGCCTCTCTCCATCATGCCCTTGGAGATTTTTTCAAAAGTTTTGGCATTTCGTCTTTTCGAACGAAGTTCTGCTAGCACTGAATCCTCTCCCCATATAGCGATCAGATCCAGTACCTCCCGTGCGGTCCATGCTGGTGCTCTTTTTCGATTATCAGCCTGCATGGTTACCTGTGCTGATGAGCTGAGGTATCTGTGGTATCTGTGGTCACCTGTGCTCTCCACGCTGGGCAAACAGGAAATGAAATTCAAATTTTCCTGGGGCTTTTCCTGTCTACCTGGCCAGTGCATGCGAGTTCAGATTGCTGTCCAGAGCGGTCACAATGGTGCACTCTGGGACAGCTCCCAGAGGCCAATACCATCGAATTGCGGCCACACTAACCCTAATTCGAATTGACAAAATCGATTTTGGCGCTACTCCGCTCGTCGGGGTGGAGTATAGAAATCGATTTTAAGAGCCCTTTATTTCGAAATAAATGGCTCCGCTGTTTGGACAGGTGCAGGGTTAATTCGATTTAACGCTGCTAAATCCGAATTAAAGTCATAGTGTAGACCAGGCCTTGGACCAGATCCTGTGCTCCACTTAGGACTAAATCAAGAATCGCCTCTCCTCTTGTGGGTTCCAGGACTAGCTGCTCCAAGAAGCAGTCATTTAAGGTGTCAAGAAACTTTATCCCTGCATCCCGTCCTGAGGTGACATGTACCCCGTCAATACGGGGATAGTTGAAATCCCCCATTATTATTGAGTTTTTTATTTTTATAGCCTCTCTAATCTCCATTTCACAGTCACTATCACCATCCATATAGCTGGAGCGCTTGGTAATAGTGACCATAATATAATTATATTTAACATCCCTGAGGTGGAGAAAACACCACAGCAGCCCACCACAGTAACATTTACTTTCAGAAAGGGGGACTACAGAAAAATGAGGAACTTAGTTAAACAGAAATTAAAAGGTACTGTGCCAAAAGTGAATTTTAAAGACACCATAATAGAGATTCAACTTAAATGTATACTCCAAATTAAAAAACATAGTAAGAGAACCAAAAAAGTGCCACTGTGGCTAAACAACAAAGTAAATGAAGCAGTGAGAGGCAAAAAGGAATCCTTTAAAAAGTGGAAGTTAAATCCTAGTACGGAAAATAGAAAGGAGCATGAATTTTGTCAAGTAAAGTGTAAACGTATAATTAGGAAGGTCAAAAAAGGATTTGAAGAACAGCTAGCCAAAGACTCAAAAATTAACAGCAAAAAACATTTTTAAGTACATCAGAAGCAGGAAGCCTGCTAAATAACTAGTGGGGGCACTGGACGATCGAAATACTAAAGGAGCACTCAAGGACGATAAGGTCATTGAGGAGAAACTAAGGGTATGTCTACACTATGAAATTAGGTCAATTTTACAGAAGTTGATTTTTAGAAATTGATTTTATACAGTCGATTGTGTATGTCCCCACTAAGCGCATTAAGTTGACAGAGTGCGTCCTCACTACCATGGCTAGCATCGACTCACGGAGCGGTGCACTGGAAAGCTATCCCACAGTTTCCGAAGTCTCCGCTGCCCATTGGAATTCTGGGTTAAGCTCCCAATGCCTGATGGGGCAAAAACATTGTTGCGGGTGGTTTTGGGTACATGTCGTCAGTCTCCCCTCCCTCCCTCCTTGAAAGCAACAGCAGACTATCATTTTGCACCTTTTTTCCTGGGTTACCCATGCAGATGCCATAGCATGGC
This sequence comes from Emys orbicularis, assembly GCF_028017835.1. NCBI lineage: Eukaryota > Metazoa > Chordata > Testudines > Emydidae > Emys > Emys orbicularis. Next base: position 32,726,378 of record NC_088694.1, on the reverse strand, counting down.
AAGCATGGAGCCTGCTCAGCTCACCACTACTGTTATGAGCATTGTAAACATCTTGCGCATTATACTGCAGTATGTGCAGAACCTGGCTAAGAGACGGCAGCACGAGGACGATTGTGAGGAGGACATGGACACAGACTTTCCTGAAAGCACAGGATGTGGCAATTGGGACATCACGGCAGCAGTGGGGCTGGTTGATACAGTGGAACGCCGATTCTGGGCCCGGCAAGCAAGCACAGACTGGTGGGATCGCATAGTGTTGCAGGTATGGGATGATTCCCAGTGGCTGCGAAACTTTCGCATGCGTAAGGCCACTTTCCTGGAACTCTGTGAGTTGCTTTCCCCCGCCCTGAAGCACAGGAATACCAAGATGAGAGCTGCCCTCACAGTTGAGAAGCAAGTGGCGATAGCCCTGTGGAAGCTTGCAACGCCAGACAGCTACCGGTCAGTCGGGAATCAATTTGGAGTGAGCAAATCTACTCTGGGGACTGCTGTGATTCAAGTAGCCAATGCAATCACTGACGTTCTGCTATCAAGGGTAGTGACTCTGGGAAATGTGCAGGTCATAGTGGATGGCTTTGCTGCAGTGGGGTTCCCTAACTGTGGCGGGGCGATACACGGAATGCATATCCCCATCTTGGCACCAGACCACCTTGCCAACCAGTATGTAAACCGCAAGGGGTACTTCTCAATGGTGCTGCAAGCACTGGTGGATCACAAGGGACGTTTCACCGACATCAATGTGGGATGGCCAGGAAAGGTGCATGACGCTCGCATTTTTAGGAACTCCGGGCTGTTTGAGCAGCTGTAAGAAGGGACTTACTTCCCAGACCAGAAAATGACTGTTGGAGATGTTGAAATGCCAATAGTTATCCTTGGAGACCCAGCCTACCCCTTGCTCCCATGGCTCATGAAGCCATACACAGGCAGCCTGGACAGTAGTAAGGAGCAGTTCAACTATAGGCTGAGCAAGTGCAGAATGGTGGTAGAATGTGCCTTTGGATGTTTAAAAGCTCACTGGCGCTGTTTGCTGACTAGGTTAGACCTCAGCGCAACCAATATTCCCATTGTTATTACTGCTTGCTGTGTGCTCCATAATATCTATGAGAGTAAGGGGGATATGTTTATGGTGGTGTGGGAGGTTGAGGCAAATCGCCTGGCTGCCAATTTTGAACAGCCAGACACCAGGGCGATTAGAAGAGCACAGCTAGGCGCGCTGCGCATTAGAGAGGCTTTGAAAATCAGTTTCAAGACTGGCCAGGCTACGGTGTGACAGTTGTGTGTGTTTCTCCTTGATGCAAACCCGCCCCCTTTGTTGATTTTAATTGGCTGTAAGCCAACCACCCTCCCCCCTTCGATCACAGCTGGCAAAGGAAATAAAGTCACTATTGTTTTGAAACCATGCATTCTTTCTTTATTAATTAAAAAAAAAAGTGAGATAAAGGATAAGGTAGCCCAGGTGGGGTGGGGTGGGGGAGGAGGGAAGGACAAGGTCACATTGCTTATTGTAGCCACACTATAAATCAAAACCGTTTGAATGCCAGCCTTCTGTTGCTTGGGCCATCCCCTGGAGTGAAGTGGCTGGGTGCCCGGAGCCTCCCCCCCCACGTTCTTGGGCATCTGGGTGAGGACCATATGGAACTTGGGGAGGAGGGCAGGCGGTTGTACAGTGGATGCAGTGGCGGTCTGTGCTCTTTTTGGCTTTCCTGCAGCTCCACCAGACACCTGAGCATGTCCATTTGCTCCTCCATTAGCCTCAGGATTGCATCCTGCCTCTGCTCATTGTGCTCACTTAATGCTTTCCTGGACTCTGCCACTGAATGCCTCCATGCATTCAGCGGTGCCCTATCAGTGCGGGAGGACTGCATGAGCTCGGAAAACATGTCATCGCGAGTGCGTTTTTTTCGCCTTCTAACCTGCGATAAACTCAGGGACGGAGATGATAGGGGGAGCACAGAAACATTTGCACCTGCTGGGGGATAAAAAGGGAGAGTAAAATTTAAGACAATACATTTCTGAGAATAAAAGGGAGACTCTTTCACAGTGAATCAAGCAATTCACAGCAGACAGCACATGTGCTTTAGGTACAAGGTCACATTTTGCTTTTATATTGAGCGCCTGCCGGTGGCACATCACACACAGCTGGGCAACAGAATTCAGTTTCCAGGCAGCCATGGTAAGCCAAAGGGTATGCGGGGTTGGCTTCTAACGCCTTCATAACGTGGGAATGTTTTCAAACTGCAGTGCCCTCCTTTCCCATAGCAAGCAATGCAGGTTAGGCATGTCATTTAAAAGGAGGGGCTGCGGTTTTCGGGTGGATGTGCAGCACACACCTTCCCCCACCGCTCCATGTGGCTATTTGGGATGATCTCTTCATCCCTCCCCCCGCTGCGTGGCTATTCTCAGGGATGATCCCTTTTAGCCAAGCGCAAACAGCCCAGCATGAACAGGGTCCTTTTACTGTTCCCTTACAAAATTCCCCTATTTCAACCAGGTGACCATGAATGATATCACTCTCCTGAGGCTAATACAGAAAGATATAGACTGAATTCCACCAAAGGTCTTGAATGCGAACAAAACCTAGGACCATTCGCTGCCATGCTTTGTGTTGCAATGATTCCAAACTACTTGCTACTGGCTTGGCGTGGTAAAGTGTCCTACCGTGGAGGACGAAATAAGGCAGCCCTCCCCAAAAACCTTCTGCAAAGGCTTTCAGAGTACCTCCAGGAGAGCTTCATGGAGATGTCCCTGGAGGATTCCCGCTCCATCCCCAGACACGTTAACAGACTTTTCCAGTAGCTGTACTGGCTGCGAATGCATCCCAAGTCTTCAGGGCAAATCAAACATTAAACACTATTGCTTTTAAACCTTGTACTGTAGTTACAAATGTGCACTCACCAGAGGTGCCTTCTCTGCCTTCAGGGTCAGGGATCCCGCCTTGGAAGGGTATTGGCTCCAGGGTGATGAAAAGGTCCTGGCTGCCGGGGAGAACGGATTCACCACTTGCCTGCTGCGCATTCGCCTCCTCCTCCTCGTCCTCATCCACAAAATCCTCCTCGGTGTTGCGTGAGACTCCCCCCTTGCAGGTGTCCACAGACAGTGGTGGGGTAGTGGTAGGGTCCCCCCTAGAATGCCATGCAGCTGATCATAGAAGCAGCATGTATGGGGCTCTGACCCGGAGTGACCGTTTGCCTCCTTTGTCTTTCGGTAGGCTGGCCTAAGCTCCTTAACTTTCACATGGCACTGCTGTGTGTCCCTGTTGTCGCCTCTGTCCATCATGCCCTGTGCGATTTTGGCATATATATTAGCATTTCTTCTTTTTGATAGGAGTTCTGCTTGCACAGATTCTTCTCCCCATACAGCAATCAGATCCAGTGTCTCCCGTTCGGTCCATGCTGGAGCTCGTTTGCGATTCTGGGGGGACTGCATGGTCATCTGTGCTTCTGAGCTCGACACGCTGACCGAACCAGAAATGAAATTCAAAATTTCCCGGGGCTTTTCCTGTGTACCTGGCTAGTGCATTGGAGTTGAAAGTGCTGTCCAGAGCGGTCACAGTGGAGTACTCTGGGATAGCTCCCGGAGGCCAATAACATCGAATTGCGTCTGCACTACCCCAAATTCGACCCAGCAAGGTTGATTTTAGCGCTACTCCCCTCACCGGGGAGGAGTACAGAAGTCTATTTTAAGAGTCCGTTAGGTCGACGGAACGGGGTTGGTTGTGTAGACGCATTCATTATAAAATCGACCTAACGCGGCTAAATTCGACCTAACCCCGTACTGTAGACCCAGGGCTCTATGAATTCTTTGCATTGGTCTTCACAGCTGAGGATGTGAGGGAGATTCCTAAACCTGAGCCATTCTTTTTAGGTGACAAATCTGAGGTGTCCCATATTGAGGTGTCATTAGAGGATGTTTTGGAACAAATTGCTAAATCAAATAGTAAGAAGTCACCAGGACCAGATGGTATTCGCTCAAGAGTTCTGAAGGAACTGTGGTTTGTAACCTATCATTTAAATCACCTTCAGTAGCAAATGACTGGAGGATAGCTAATGTGATTCCAATTTTTAAAAAGGGCCCCAGAGATGACCATGGCAATTACAGGCCAGTAAGCCTGATTTCAGTACCAGGCAAACTGGTTGAAACTATAATAAAGAACACAGGCACATAGATGAACATAATTTGTTGGGGAAGAGTCAGCGTGGTTTTTGTAATGGGAAATCATGCCTCAACAATCTACTAGATTGAGGGGGGTCAACAAGCATGTGGAATGGGGGGATCCAGTGGATATAGTGTACTCACCAAAGGCTAAGTAAAGTAAGCTGTCATGGGATAAGAGGAAAGGTCCTCTCATGGATCGGTTAAAAGATAGAAAACAAAGAGTAGGAATAAATGGTCAGTTTTCAGAATGGAGAGAGGTAAACAGTGGTGTACCCCCTTATTGGGATTAGTACTATTCAACATATTCATAAATGATCTGGAAAAAGGGGTAAACAATGAGGTGACAAAATTTGCAGCTGATACAAAACTACTCAAAATAGTTAAGTCTAAAGCAGATTGCAAAGAGCTACAAAGGGATCTCACAAAAGTGGGTGATTGGGGAACAAAATGGGAGCTGAAATTCAATGTTGATAAATGCAAAGTAAATGCACATTGGAAAACATAATCCCAACTATACATCTAAAATGATGGGAATCTAAGTTACCTGTTACCACTTAAGAAAGAGATTTTGGACTAATTGTGGATAGTTCTCTGAAAACATCCACTCAATGTGCAGCGGCAGTCAAAAAAGCTAAGAGAATATTGGGAATCAATAGGAAAGGGATAGATAATAAAACACAAAATATCACATTGCCTCTATATAAATCCATAGTACACACACATCTTGAATGCTGCATGCAGATGTGGTCGCCCTGTCTCAAAAAAAGATATATTGGAATTGGAAAAGGTTCAGAAAAGGGCAACAAAAATGATTAGGAGTATGGAACAGCTTCTGTTTGAGGATAGAGTAATAAAATTTGGACTTTTCAGCTTGGAAAAGAAACAACTAAGGGGGGATCTATAACACTGGTGTGGAGAAAGTAAATAAGGAAATGTTATTTACTCCTTCTCATAACACAAGAAATAGGGGTCACCAAATGAAATTAATAGGCTGCAGGTTTAAAACAAACGATAGGAAGTATTTCTTCACACAATGCAGTCAACCTGTGGAACTCTTTGCCAGAGGATATTGTGAAGGTCAAGACTATAACAGGGTTTAAAAAAGAACTAGATAAATTCATGGAGGATAGGTCCATCAATGGTTGTTAGCCAGGATAGGCAGGGATGGTGTCCCTAGCCTCCGTTTGTCAGAAGTTGGGAGTGGGCAAGAGGGGATGGATCACTTGATGATTACCTGTTCTGTTCATTCCTTCTGGGGCACCTGGCATTGGCCACTGTCAGAAAACAGGATACTGTGCTAGATGGACCTTTGGTCTGACCCAGTATGGAGGTTCTTATGTTCTCTTAATACATACACATTTGCATTTTTAATACAATGAACTCCTAAAAAACTGACACTTAATTCAATAAGGTTTAACTTAATAAGATTTTCAAGACAGAGGCCATTAGTGTAATGACCATTACTGGATACTGTGTCCAGGTTTTGTATACACACTTCTAAAAGGATGTTGAAAAGTTGGAGACGGTTCAAAGAAGAGTCACAAGAGTGACCGAGTATGGCTGTTCTTATGTTCTTATGTATGTTTTTAATGTCCTAATAGATGAAGCACAAGATGAGATACTGGTTGGTGTCTGATACAGACCACAAAATAACATTAGGGAACAGGATGACCAGCTCCTTAAACATTTATCTATAATATGTAGGTAAAAAACATTCATGATCATAGGGGGACTCAATTTGAAAGACATATGCTGGAGGTCTCATGCTGCCAGTACTAAAGCATCCTTAGAAATTCTAAATATTATCGATGACAATTTCCTAACTCAATGTATTGCACCAAACACAGGGGGATACTATATTAGGCCTCATCTTGACAGATAAAGAGGAATTGATCACAGATCTAAAAATTAATGGTAACTCAGGTACATGTTCATGACTTGATTACATTTATAATGTGCAAAGAGAATAAAGTCCACACCAGTGATATATATAATTAGTGCTTTAAAGGGCCAATTTCACAAAGCTGAAAACAATTATGGCCAAATCAGCTGGGAGGAAGAATTTAATCAGAAAAATGTGAATGATAATTGGGAATTGTTCAAGAACACCTTACTAGATGCCCCAAAAGCCACAATCCCATAAACAAGGAAGAAGGTCGTACTAGTTAAAAAACTGACCTGGTTTAGTGGGGAAGTGAAGGCAGAGATAAAAATAAATAACAAATGGAAAAAAAGGGGCAGTTAATAGTAATGAATATAAATTGGAAGTTAGGAATTGTAGAAAATTGATAAGGTAAGCAAAGGGACAGAAGGAGAAATCTGTGGCCAACAGGGTTAAGGACAATAAAAGGAGGGGTTTTTAAGTATATTAAGAACAAAATGAATCCTAACAATGATATTGCTCCATAACTAGATGGAAAAGGTAGCATTATCAATAATAATACAGAAAAGACAGAAGTGCTCAATTAATATTTCCGTTCTGTATTTGGGAAAACAACAGATGATGTAGACATATCATCTGACAACACTCTTTCCATTCCACTAGTAACTCAGGATGATGATAAACAGCAGCTACTAAAGTTAGACATTTTTAAATCAGCAGCTCCTGATAACTTGCACCCAAGAATTTTAAAACAGCTGGCTGAGGAGCTCACTGGACCGTTAAGTCTTGAAACACCAGTGCCATAACTCTGGAAGAAAGCTAATGTTGTGCCAATATTTTTAAAAGATAAATGAAATAACCCGGTTAATTATAAGCCTGTCAGTCTGACATTGATCCCTGGCAGGATAATGGAGTGTCTAATACGGGACTCGATTAATAAAGAATTAAAGAAGGGTAGTACAATTAATGCCAGTCAACATGGGTTTATGGAAAACAGACCCTGTCAAACTAAATTGATAGCTTTTTTATGAGATTACAAATTTGATTGATAAAGGGAATATCATTGATATAATAAACTTAGACTTCTGTGAGGCATTTGACTATATACTGGATGACCTTTGGACCAAAATTGGACACAGTACTCCAGCTGAGGCCTAACCAGCGCTAAGTAGAGCAGTACTATCACCTCCTGTGACTTGCATGCTATGCCTCTGTTCATGTAACCTAAAATTGCATTTGCTTTTTTTGCAACATCATTGCATTGCTGACTCATGTTGAGGTTGTGATCCACCACAACGCTCACATCCTTCTCAGCTGTGCTGCTGCCAAGCCAGTTTCCCCCCATTCTGTATTTGTGCATTTGGTTTTTCTTCCCTAAGTGTAGCACCTTACATTTGTCTTTGCTGAGTTTCATTTTGTTGCCTATAATCCAGTTCTCCAATTTATCAAGATCCCTCTGAATTTTAGCTCTATCCTCCAAAGTGTTGGCAACCCCCCCCCCAGCTTTGTATTATCTGCAAATTTGATCAGTTTGCACTCTATTCCTGCATCCAGGTCATTTATAAAGATATTAAACAACACCAGACCCAGAACAGATTCCTGTGGAACATCACTTGAGACCTCCCACCCATCTGACATCATTCCATTAATAGCTAATCTTTGTTTGCGGTTGTTTAACCAATTATGTATCTGCTTAATGGTAGTTCCGCCAAGCCCACATTTCTCCAGCTGACTTATCAGAATGTCATTTGGGACTGTGTCAAAAGCCTTGCTGAAGTCCACGTATATTATGTCCACCTCATTCCCCGTATCCACCAAATCAGTTACCCTGTCAAAAAAGGAAATCAAGCTGGTTTGGCATGGTTTGTTCTTGGTAAATCCATGGTGGCCATTAGCGGGATCAACCCTTCATCTGCCAGGTATTTGCAAAGTGAATGTTTTATACTTTGCTCTAATAGCTTCCCTGGTATTGACGTCAGGCTGACTGGTCTATTGTTCCCCGCTCCTCCTTTTCCCTTGTTTTAAAGTTGGGCACTACATTAGCCCTTCTCCAGTCTTCCGGGACCTCTCCTGTCATCCATAGTTTTGCAAATATTATTGCCATTGGCTCTGACATTTCTTCAGCTAATTCCTTCAATACTCTTGGGTGAATAGCATCAAGCCCTGCTGATTTGAATTCATTCAAGTTGGTCAGAATTTCTGTGATGTGTTCTTTACTTTGCCCAATCTGCATGCCTTCCCCTTTATTGTCTATGTTAACTTCACTTGTCATCCAGTCACGTTATTTTTTGTGAGAAGACTGAAACAAAGTAGGCATTGAGCAGCTCTGCCTTCCTATCATCTTCTGTTACCAGCTCCCCGTCTCCATTGAGCAGAGGACCCACACCGTCATTGATCTTTCTTTTTTGTCTGTCATATTTGAAGAACCCCTTCTTATTACCTCTAACATTCCTTGCCAGCTGTAACTCATTCTTGGCCTTGGCTTTCCTAATTTTGTCCCTACATACTTGCGCTATTCCCATGTATACTACCTTGGTGACATGCCCCTCCTTCTATTTCCTGTATGTATCCCTTTGGGGTTTTAGATAGCTAAAAAGCTTCTTGTGCAGCCACATTGGCTTCCTGTGGCCCTTCTTATCTTTCCTCTGCATTGGAATAGCTTGATGTTCAGCATCCAGTATTACATCTTTTTCAAACTGTCAGCCCTCTTTGACTCCTTTTCTTCCTAATTGATCTTTTATGGGGTCTTGCCTACTATTTCTGAGCTGGTTGAAATCTGCCTTTCTGAAGTCCAGTGTCCTTGTTTAGCTGTTCTCATGTCCTCCTTTTGACAGGATCTTGAATTCTATCAGATCATGATCAGTTCCTCCCAAGTTTCCAACCACCTTTACAGTCACAACTAATTCATCCCTGTTGGTCAAAACCAGATCCAAAATGAATGACCCCCTAGTTATTTCCCCAACTTTCTGATTCAGAAAGTTGTCCACTTACACATGCTAAGAATGTGCAGGACGTATTATGTTTTGTTGTAATAGTCTTCCAATATCAGGAAAGTTAAAATCCTCCATTAATACTAGCTTGTAGCTAACCTAGTTACCTGTTTGTAGAATGACTCATCCACTATGGGCCGGGGGGAATGATCGTTGGTGTGGTTTTTTACTTACGGAGGAGTTGAATTGTGGATTTTAAGTATGAATCTGAAAAGATATATCAAGACTTTTTGTTTGGATATGATTCCCAGATGCACCTTATCATGTCTTTATCTTTATTGTTTGAAATGCACATGCTATATGGTGTGATGCAGTGATGGTGATCAACTTTCTTAATGAATTCAAAGCTTTTATTTGTTAACATCATTGTATTAGAAAAGGACAGTATTAGAGAACTGACAGGCAGGCCAGCTGCCACCAAAAGGCCAAAACAGTAATAAAATAAAGTGCACAAGTGAAAAGCAGTGAAACCAGTACAAAAAATGAAAATTGAAGCTCCCCTCCTTCTGCGTGTCCTCTGCCTCCTGTTCTTCTTTCCCTTCTAGTGCTTTTTGCATGCATTTGGTGCTGCTGCATGGGCAGTGGAGGCCTGCATGGGCTACATTTGCCCAGTTCAACTAGATTAAGTCCTGGTTGCCTAAGCCATCCAACCACAGAACTTGCCAGTGGGGTCCTGGTCTACAGGACATGGTACAATGAAGGGGACTCAGGAGGTGGTGCTGGCACAGGACATGCAGACGGAGCAGGAGCCTGCTGTCTCACAGCCATTAGCACAAACAGCCTCTCCACCACGTCTTTCTGCTGCACGGTATCTTATTCCCTCAAGCGACGTTCCTGCTCAAGAAACCGAGCTGCAAATCACTCCATGTGCCCTGCAGCTTCTCTTTGCCATTCAACTTGCTGTGAATCCTTCTCCCTTCAGTACTGAAGCTGCTGACTGGCTCTGTCCAGACTGTCCATCAGTCTGGAAGGTTGTCACAGACACACTTCCTCTTTGACCGCATGGAGTATGTCTACACTGCAATTAAAAATCCGCAGCTGGCCCATGCCATCTGACGCAGGCTTGCAGGGCTTGAGCTGCAGGGCTGTTTAATTGCAGTGTAGACGTTCAGGATCAGGCTGTAGCCTGAGCTCTGGGACGCTCCCACCTTGCAGTGTCCTAGAGCCCGGAACACAGCCCAAGCCCAGAAATTTACACTGCAATTAAACAGCCCCGCAGCCCAAGCCCTGCAAGCCTGAGTCAGATGGCATGGGCCAGCCACTAGTGTCTAACTGCAGTATAGACAGACCCATTGTGACAGTGCAACAATGCTGGCCTGTGGCTGGCCTGCAGAGGTGGAAGGACCTGAAACCAGAAATGAAACAGTACATTATTGTCTCAGTATTTCAGAAAAGGTTTAGTATAACATCAGCAGAAGAGCCTTTGGAATCTCAAGGCCAAAAAATGTAAAATTCTGCTTCAGTATATTCTGAGAACAACAGTTCAGTTCCCAGATGCTCCGTGGGCACACCTGAGAGTTCAGCAGAGTATGAAGCCTTCACACATAATGGTAAGGTGAAATTTAGAAACGAGATACCTTTAAAAATTGCAGCCGTGTGGGGGAGAGAAGAGGATGGTACACTTGCCGTGATTTACTATTTATGGTTTCACAACCCTTTCAGGCATTCAACATTTTGAAGGACATAATTCTGAAGATTCCTGAATGGCAAAGAAATACTGTATTCTAAGCTACCAGGGGCAAGCCAGCTATGTATGATAAAGAGGTTTTCAAGTTTATGGTGACCAAGCAACACATCTATGAGTGAAGTGGGGTGGTGACCTACAGAGAAGGGCCTGGAAAGTACGCCCTCCCCTTCCTGCCTGAAATGTTACTACCCATTTGAGTTCCTACTATGGGAGAAGTTTGCAGCTATCAGCACCCAGGATTGGATGAAAATTCATGGGGGAATCAACAGGATGCTGCATTAGCTTCCACGTGGATTACTGTCTTCCTGTAAGCTACTGAAACTTTTCTGCATTCTTGCAGTTACCCCAGTACAGCTACGGCCTACAATACAGCCTGCTTGCACTACATCTCTCTATGGACTGCAAGCAATTACCCCAGACAAAACAGACTCACGATACTGCACACATGAACTAGACACATACCACAGGGACTGCTCATAATAACGACTGCATCACCAAAATTACTCCCCCCCACACACACCTCCAAAGCATACTTCGGTAATAAAGAACTGAATACCATTCTCCCCCCTCCCCCCTTCCTGGCACATTTCTGGAGTGCACACAACCCCCTGGTGTATTTTGGACAGTTAATTCGTTATCCATGAATTACATTCCCCTCTGGCCCCAGTACAGTTTACAGGTGGCTCATTATGGTGTGGCCTGGCCAATTTGTAGAGTGTGGCATACTACAAGGGAAGACAATGAAAGGCTCCTACTTTTAACACCCCAGCATATCTTTGTAACTATGTGCAAGTATCTAGTAAAAATGGCTTTATAACTGCTTGTTTAACTGTTGTTTGCCCTTCCTGAAATCCATTTTGAATTCCACATCGTGGGGGAGATGCCAAAACGCTGGCTTGCATTCCACTGTAAGCAGATACATGTTGCTACCCAAGCTTGTAATTGCATTGGGTCATAAACCGGAAATCCCCCCAATTCGTATATTAATAACAACAAACATGGAGCCAGAAACTTACCAGGCTCCAGGGCTACTTCTGTCTCTTCTGTTTCCGCCGCCAGTTCCATGGCGGGGTCCTCCTTCAGCACATCATCAAACAGCTCCTCTGAGTACGGACACAGGATGTGCTGTAGCTGCTTTAGCAGCGAAGCCTCCTGGGGACCGGCAAGAGCACAAAAGTCTCTTTGCTAGCTTGATCTGGCAACTGTTGGCTCCTGCAGTGCCATTTTAGACACGGGTCAGAAGGTCGCCATTCTGGCTGGTCAGGCTATCATGAACCACTGGGGGCTCGGGGCTCAGTGCAGTTCCCAGCACCTGGCCAAAGTCCATGTAAAAGAGGGAGGATGACGGGGAGCTCCCAAAGGCTACTCTTGAGATAGAAAGGCCAAGAAACAGTGATCTATGGGATTAAGGGATAGTGTGTCCCAGCAAACATCATCGAAATTGGTATAGCTCCCTCCAAAAGTTTCAATTTTGACAAATCGGCATTTTCCAATGAAAAAAACATATAGTTGAAAAATTCCTGAGATGCTTTTAACTTTGTGACCTCTAATGCTTCCGCCCAGATTCACCAGCCAAACTCCCTTCTCTTCTTACCTCCACCAGCCACATTTGAAACTTAATTTACTATGAGTACATCAAAACTTAAGGCCAAAAATAAATGTGCACCGAAAGGAGAAATGTGCATGTGGTACTTCAAATGACTTTTTTTAATATGGTGGTATGTGAACCAATAAATTTTAGGAAACACTGGTGTAGAGATCCCTGGAATTACTATAATTGTAAATTGATTTTATATTGCCACACATTGTACGTGCTACGCAGTAGAATCCCTTTTCAGTAGCTGGTAGTGTTGCTACTGGCTGCACAATATCCAAGGTTGATTCTTGTATTGAGAATGTCTACGGTTTCAGCTATGGGTTACAGAGTTATGAACCTATCTAGCTAGGAAGTTAATTGGCACATGTGTTTTCTCTGTAGGGAATGATCTCTTTCTGGTTGCCGTCCATGAGCTGGGTCACGCCCTGGGCCTGGAACACTCCAATGACCCCAGTGCTATCATGGCTCCTTTCTACCAGTACATGGAAACACACAACTTTAAACTCCCACAGGATGATCTCCAAGGAATTCAGAAAATCTACGGTGAGCAACATTATCCATATGTTTATTTATACTGGGCCCAAGTGTGCTGCTGGGTATCTTACAGACACACAAAGGTACTGTTCCTCTCCCACAGAGTTTGCAGTCTATGAGCCAGATTCTCTCCTGTGGCAGGGAGGGTGGGGGGCCATCAGGAAGCTGGTTACAGCTCCCTGGTTCTCATCCTGGCTCCAGCCCCAGGGGACTGCTCTAATATTCACCAGCTGACAGCTGTCACTAAGGTGCTGCCCACCAGCTGGGATAGCCAAAGCATCATGATCTGGCCACTCCTTCCTACCTCTATATTCCCCTTACACCAAGGGCTGTGGGAGTGAAATGTAGGAGCCAACTACACCAGCTGTATGCCTGCTGGGAACACCCCCCATACTGGGGTTATGCTCCCTTCTTGTCACTCAGGTGGTTCAAAAGAGTGGAGCAGGCCAGAGAACCTGGCCATAAGATTAGACACAAGGACAAAAAGCTATATGAGGGGTGCAGTGGGAGTAGGGAAAGGGTTAGCTGGCAAGAATTTGTGGTTTCTGGATCTGCTTGTGGAATTTGGGCTCATTTCTTTAACATTTTAAAGAACTAAAGTTCTTCTTCGAATGATTGCTCATGTGAATTCCAGTTAGGTGTGTGCGTGCTGCGTGCACAGCAGCTGGACGATTTTTCCCCTTGCAGTATCCATAGGGTTGGCCTGGGCACCCCCTAGGGTTGCGCCTTTGTGGTGCTCGATATAGTGCCCTGTCGACCCACCACCCCCTCAGTTCCTTCTTACCGCCGGTGAGAGCTAGCTGGAACGTCCCATAGCTCTTGCCTCGGCAAGAGCTTTTTTGGCAGTGTCCACTTTTCGGTGTATATAGTTCTACTTAGTAGTAGTTTAGTAGTTGTAGTATTAGTAGTTAGTTCATAAGTTTCCTTTCGGGAGGGTTTCTCCCGCGCCCCCCACCAACACTCCCCCGGAACTGGGGCATGCCTCAGTCCCTGGGATATGAACTCTGTGAGGACTATGGCATATCTATGCCCAGGATCGACCCGCACACCTCCTGTTTGAAGTGTCTCCAGGAGAGCTACCAAAAGGAGAAGTGCAGGATCTCTGAAGGTTTCTCCCTAGGACCTTAAAAGACCGAGAGCAAAGGCTCAAGATCCTCCTCACAGAGGCTGCACTCCAGCCTCAATCCACTCCAGGGTTGGCAGAGCCCATGCCAAGCACCTCCTTAGCGGTGCGGAGTGCACCGGCACCGATGCTGCGTGAGCTGGTGTGGAGGAAGGACTCCAAGGAGACTCGGCACCGCCACGGCTCCGCCCATAGGCAGCCTTCTGTGAGGTACCAGTCTCAGTCTCCGGTGCCCCAGAAGAAGAGGAGGCCAGAATGGGAACGCACTCCCCCATCCAAGCCCAAGGAGCCTGCGGCAGAGAGACCCAAACCGGGCCACGTTACCTCAGCCCCACTACCTCCCAGGGTCTCGTCGACTCCTGCCCCCCTGGGGGTCCAGTCGAGTCTGGGCCCTCACCGCTCTCCAGACCAGCATGGCAGAGAGCTTTAGCTCCCCTCTATGCTGGAGGCGTTTGAGGTGGCTCAGGACCTTATACACCTCACGGTGCCATCCTCCCTACAGAGAAGGGACAAGTCGCCGGTGACTGCCCGACCCCTGATTCCGTAAAGAGGCAAACCGGCGATGATGGTGCGCTGATCTCCATCTGCTGCACGCCTCTCCCCAGCATGGGCCACCTGCATGGGGGAGCCGCACCAGTCCCCCAGCACCACTCGCCATCACCGTGGAACACCGCTCCTCCGTGGTCCACCTTCTCGGAGACCTTGGAAGCGGAATCCCACTGCTCCAATAGGACCAGGAGCAGAAGGACCAGGTCCTGGCGTGATCACCAGCCCTGTCCGGCACTGTGGCCTGCCCAGTGGCAACCCCTGGCTCAGAGGCCCTTCTGGATGCCCTGGGCTTACCAACAGAGCCAGGGACAGAGCCAGGGATCAAGATCCAGATCGGTGTCAGTGGCGTCAGCATCCTTTGTCCCTCCAGGGGCAGTGTTGGCACCGGCACCATCAGCAGCACCAACACCCCTGCCTTTGCCTGGAGCTCCAGCACCAGCATGGACACCGGCACTGTCGACAGCGTGGCGATGGCGACCTTGGCACCAGCGACTGTGGAGGCAGTGACACGGCAACACCGGGTGCCACATGACCCCCTCGGCGCTGAGGGGAGTGAGCAAGGCCCATTACCAGGGCTTTCGTCCTCGTCGTCCCCAGATAAGGCCATGGTGGGGACATTGACGGCCCCGGCCTTGGAGGACAGCAGGGTCTTACAGCAACTACTGTGGCGGGTGGTCCAGAACCTGCAGATCCAGGCAGAGGAGGTGATAGAGGACGCTGACCCCATGGTGGACATCCTCACCCCCTCTGGGCCTGCCTGCATTGCCCTGCCACTGATTAAGACCATCAATTAGACCACAAAGACCTTGTGGCAGACCCGGCTTCTTTGCCCCCTATGGCCAAGAGGAATGAAAGGTGGTACTTTGTTTCCTTAAGGGGGTATGAACACCTATATGCCCACCCACCCCTCTGATTCTCTGGTTGTTAACGCAGCCAATCAGCGTGAGCACCAGGGCTACCAGGGACCCTCCCCTAAAAATCAGGAGGCTAAAAAACTAGACCTATTTGGGAGGAAGGTCTATTCGATGGGGAGGTTGCAACTCCACATATCTAACCAGCAGGCCATCGTGAGCAGATACTCATATAACACCTGCAGCGCGATGGCCAAATTTGTGGAGTTGCTGCCGCAGGACTCCCATGCAGAATTCTCTGCGCTGGTGGAGGAAGGGAAGCTGATATCATGGGCCTCCCTACAGGCGGTGTTGGACGGGGCATATGCGGCCACCCATGCAATGACTACAGGGGTGGCAATGAGGAGGAGTTCCTGGTTGCAGGTCTCTGGTCTCCCCTATGAGGTCCAGCAGACTATTCAGGACCTCCCCTTCGAGGATTCGGCCCTCTTTTCAGAGAAAACTGATAAAAGATTCTACAGTTTAAAGGACTCAAGGGCCACCCTCAAATCCTTGGGCCTCCATACCCCCACAACTCAGCGGAAGCATTTCTGGCCACAGCCTCCCCTGCGGTTCTACCAACCGCAAAACCAGCAGCACGGTCCTCGGAGGAGGACCAGGAGCATTAGGAAAAGACCACACCCATCCTCAGGCCAGGGCTCTGGCCAATCCAAGCTGTCTTCAGGCCAGAAGCAGGCCTTTTGAAGGCACGCTCAAGTACGACGCACCAATGCCACGATTGGATCCATCTCTCCTTACCTTTTTGTCCAGACTATCCCCTTTCTACCCTGCATGGGCCCGTATCACATCGGACCGTTGGGTGCTCCGCATGGTAGAGAGGGGATATTCGCTCCTATTTTCTGCCCTCCAGCACTTCCACCCTCCTTCCCCGTCCCTCTTCAGGGACCCTTCTCATGAACAACTCCTCATACAGGAGGTACATTCGCTCCTATTGCTGTGGAGAGTGGAAGAAGTTCCTCAGGAGCTGAAGGGCAAGGGCTTCTATTCCCGGTATTTCCTAATACCGAAAGCCAAGGCAGTCTCAGGCCCATCGTAGACCTGCGAAATCTCAACAGGTTCATGAAGAAACTGAAGTTCCTCATGGTCTCTTTAGCCTCCATCATCCCTTCCTTGGATCCAGGGGACTGGTACACCGCCTTTGACTTGAAGGACGCGTACTTTCTCATAGCAATAACTCCGTCCCACAGAAAATACCTCAGGTTTGTGGTGAGCAACAACCACTACCAGTTCACAGTCCTCCCATTCGGCCTGTCAGCGGCGCCTCGAGTGTTTACCAAGTGCAAGGCAGTGGTGGCCGCATTCCTGCGCAGGCAACAGGTACAGGTGTTCCCGTACCTCAACGACTGGCTGACCAAGGGCCGCTCCAGGGGTGAAGTGGAGGCACAAGTCGACTTTCATAAAAACATTTGACAAACTGGGCCTTCTCCTGAACATGGAGAAATCTATGCTGTCCCTGGTTCAGTGGATAGAGTTTATAGGTGCGGTACTGGACTCTACACAGGCCAGGGCATATCTCCCAGAATCGAGGTTCCAGACCCTGGGCGATATCATTCGAAGTCTCAGGCAGTTCCCCACCACCACAGCAAGGAATTGCCTGAAACTCCTGGGACACATGGCCGCTTGTACCCATGTGGTGCAACATGCCAGGCTCGGACTCCGGCCGCTCCAATCGTGGCTAGCCTTGGTGTAACGGCCGGTTCGGGACAGTTTGGACAGGGTCATGACTCTGCCTTGCCCAGTCCTCGACTCCCTCCTGTGGTGGCTCGACACACAGGTGGTGTGTGCGGGGGTCCCGGCTTGGGACCAGAATCTGGTCCTTTCCAGACTGATGGGGCTGCTCTTTGAACCACTGGTGACTTGCTTTCTGGTCTACCTCTCGTACAAGGTGGTGTTTGTGGTAGCTATAATCTCAGCCAGGAGGGTGTCTGAGCTCAAGGCCCTAACATCAGAGCCTTCCTACACTGTATTCTACAAAGACAAGGTTCAGCTCAGGCCGCAACCAGCATTCCTCCCTAAGGAACCAGGACATCTTTCTCCCAGTTTTCTATCCTAAGCCGCACACTAAGCAGCAGGGACAAAGGCTTCAGTTGCTGGACGTTCGCCGGGCGTTAGCCTTTACATTGAACAAACCAAACCATTCCGGAAGTCCATTCAGCTGTTCATCGCAGTAGCAGACAGAATGAAAGGACTCCCAATCTCCTCCCAAAGGATTTCATCATGGATCACGTCCTGCATCCAGGAATGCTACAACCTGGCGAAGGTGCCTGCTCCTCCACTCACAGCTCACCCCACCAGGGCACAAGATTTGTCAGCAGCATTCCTGGCACACATGCCAACCAAGGAAATATGCAGAGTGGTGACATGGTCCTCCATTCATACATTCACATCGCATTATGCCATTATCCAGCAGGCCAGAGACGATGCAGCCTTTGGTAGAGCGGTACTTCAGACAGCGAACATTTAAGCTCTGACCCCATCTCCAAAATTTAGGCTTGGGGATCACCTAATTGGAACTGACATGAGCAATCACTCGAAGAAGAAAAAACGGTTATTTACCTTCTTGTAACTGTTGTTCTTCGAGATGTGTTGCTCACATCCATTCCAATACCCACCCTCCTACCCCTCTGTTGAAGTAGCTGGAAAGAAGGAACTGAGGGGGGTGGCGAGTCGGCAGGGCTCTATATCAAGCGCCATGAAGGCGCGACCCCAAGGGCTGCTCAGGCCGACCCTACCGATACTGCTAGGGGAAAAATCTTCCGGCTGCTGTGCACGTGGTGCGCGCACACCTAATTGAAATGGACATGAACAGCACGTCTCGAAGAACAACAGTTACAAGAAGGTGAGTAAACTTTTTTTATAGGAAATGATTCTGTATTTTCAGTGGGGAAAGGAGACTTGAGCAGGAGGGGGCTGGCACAAAAGAGGAATCTGGGTGAGGAGAAGATGTTGTTGGAGAAAACTGTGTGGTGGGAAGATAATATGACCCCAGGGTGAGGGAGGGTGGGGAAGTGTGGTCAGAGGATGGTGACTGAGCAGGGAAATGAGCAGAGGTGAATGTGTGATGGACAGGTGAGAAGTGAAACAGTGAATACTTGGGCAGAGGTTCAAAGAGTGGCTTCATGAGATGGGACAATATCAGGGTAAGGTCCCAACGGGAATGGGAGATTTAACTGGGGAATAGACATTCACTCATCCTTTAAGAAATTTCTTTACTAGTTTGTGATTGGACCAAGATTTACCGTTAATCCACTGATGAAATGCTGGCATTGCTGATAAATGAACCCTTACAGACAATAATAATGGACCATAACATTCAAGGAATAATTGATAATTTAGAATTTCTGGAACCTGAGCATTCAAGGGAACCACATTGGTACTTGCTGATCATAATAAAACTCTTTTGCATTGTCTAAAGTAGCATTTACAGGTGACATCTTTTCCAGGATTCAGTATAATGTTTTGTACATCAGCAGAACACAAATGTTCAACAGATCTCAAGATGCAGTCACCCACATCGTCAAATTTAGTGAGCTCAGGTTGGAATGAAGTACTCATCCCTCTTGCTGAGTCAGTAGGTCTGGGTCCAAAGGCAGATGTTGAAATATTCCCCCCCTCTCCACCCCCCAGACAGATGCAGCAAATCCAGAAACCAAAGATGTCTGTCCCAAGCTGAGGCTATTGGAACCACAAAACTAGGTGACTGGGCAACAAAATGGCAGATGAAATTCAATGTTGATAAATGCAAAATAATGCACATTGGAAAACATAATCCCAACTATATGTAGAAAACATTGGCTCAGTGTCAAAAAAGCTAACAGAATGTAAGGAACCAGTAGGAAATGGATAGGTAATAAATAATTATCAACCTGTGGAACTCATTGCCAGGAGATGTTGTGAAGGCCAAAACTATAACTGGGTTCAAACAAGAATTAGATAAGTTCATGGAGGATAGATCCATCAATGGCTAAGATGATCCGGGAGGGTCTGGGTGTTCTGAGCCTCTAACTGGCAGAAGCTGGGAGTAGACGACAGGGGATGGATCACTCGATAATTACCCTGTTCTATTCATTTCCTCTGAAGCATCTGGCATTGGCCACAGTCAGAAGACAGAATACTGGGCTAGATGGACCATTGGTCTGACCCACTATAGCTGTCCTTATGTTCTTATATTCACTCTGGCTCAATCCTGGTTGATCTTGTTGATTACTCTTTGGACTGGTGGAATGGAGGGAAAGGCGTCACACAGACCCGGGCACTGTGCCCAGCATCCATCCATTGCTGATGATGAAGCCAGTGGAGACTTTTGTGTTTAAGAACAGTGATTAGACTTGGCAAGTTTGTTTTCTCAGTTACCTTGGTGTCAGGAACGTTGGTTTCCCATTTGATATTTAGATTACAGTGAAGATGGGGGTGCAGCATTTGTGTAGTCTTCTCTCATACCTGCTGTAGGTGGTCCAGGTCTCACCACCATGCAGCAGTGTCTGGTAGACCCTTGTCTTGGTGTTCAGTGGTAGTTGCCTTTCCAGTGTGAGAATTAAGCTCGTCATTCAGAGGTAAGTTGATCCTAATAGCAGAACTTGCGTATAACTTCTAGCACGGTGTTAACTATTGAACCCTCTACTGCGGTCAACACACCTTGTGCCACAATCATTGTCTTCTTTACACTGATGGCTAGTTCTAATTCATCACATGCTAGCGCAGAGCTATTGCAAAGTTGCTGAAGCCCTTCGTCACTGTGTGCGACAAGCACTGTCATTAGTGAAAAGAAGTTCCCTTAGCAGCAGACTTTGCTTTTTGCTTAGTTTAGGTGAGTTATCACAGACAAAAAAGCATGATCCATGGCTCACCTTTTTTCAGATCCCCTTTAAAAACAAAAAAGCAGCATCAGATATGAAATTGACATCTGTGTTTTTTAGTTGGTTGTTCAGATCCATGTTCATTAAAAGTTTCTGCTGGTTCTGTTTGACTCCTTCCTAAACCAAAGTTACTTGAACAACAACAATAGTGAAGACGATACAATGTTATAGTAATAAGAGTTAAGACAATACAAAATCAGAGGGTTTTCTCCATAGGAGATAAGATGAGGCAGTGTTTTAGGTAGAGGCCTTCACATAGCACAGTGTAATGAGAGTTCTAGGCCAATGCTGGGGTACAAACTGGATTAGTGCTGTGTTCCCAAGCTCACTGTATGTCGATATAACAACGAACTCTGCAATGTTCATTCACAGTGGGCTGTAGTGACACCAGAGTTAAGGCTGCACCACAGTTTTTGCTTAAGAAATGATATTAAGCTTTCCCTACACTGTGTGTCTGGAACCTTAAGGTTAATTTAAAATATTCCTTGTACTTTTTAATATGCTTGAATTTTTAAGTTCAGTTTGAAAAAAGAACAATCTGAGCTAATTTCTAACTGTTTCCAAAATCGCATCACAAATGTGTGTGAATGGAAGCAGCTTGGGGGCGGGAGGGGAAAGGACACTTTCTAGCCCCACCACCATTAACAGTCCTCCTCCTCCTCCCAGCAACCCCACCACAGCCTGCCACTCCCCACACCACCCTGCTGTTGTGCAATGCACTACCCTGGTGCTCTGCCTTCCGGATGTGGGGAACTGCAATGCCTCTGTACCCCAACACCCCATTAGCCCTGCAAACCAAGGAGACTGTTGAGCCTCCTGCACATGCTGGGCAAGGAAATCGTGTCAGGAGCGGTGCGCCAGGCTATCTTTGGAACTGCAGGTCAGTGGTATTCATTTTGGGGGAAACAAAATAGCCTCCCCTCCCCCCCACAACCCAGCTTACGCTCAGTGAGGTAACTGACCCTGTATAAAAGTAACAAGGAAACTAACAACAGCAAACCCTGCAGTTAGTGACAGTTGATGTGCCCCACCCAAAACTTTGAAGGCAGGGCAATATCAAGCTAAGGGGAAAAAACCCAGCATTCCTTGTCACCTTCACATGCCTATAATACTTTCTGCAACAGAACGCAGCATTCATTAGTATCTCCAACAGGTACTAGAAAGGTATGCACACCACAGCTTCATCCAACTCACGCTCTCTCACACAACCTAAGCCGTGACCTCTGCCGTGTTCAGTGAGGATAATGCTATGCGTGTGGACTGAGTGCCAGTGAGATGGGCCGGTCTGGTGATACAAGAGAGCAGGAGGTCGCTGTTAAGGTTTTGTGTGAGAGCAGGATGTTGGAGTCCGTATGCTTGTTGGGATCCACTGGAGATGGCAGTGAATGTCTTAGGGAATACTGGGCTCGGATACTGACCAGGTTGTTAGACTATTTGACACTGTTATACCAAGGGACACTGAGTATTTTCCCCTTAATTACTTTGGAGAAGTTCTCTGGCCTGTGCTATACAAGAGGCCAAACTAGATGATCACAATAGTCCCTTCTGGCCTTGGAATCTGTGAATCTATGAACTTTTATTGTCATGCTTTTAACAGCCCTCCAATTTAAACACGACAGGGCTGGTGGCAGGGCACGGTCAGTGTGGAGCCCTTGCCTCTGGAACTCCCCCTTTGGTCTGACGCAGCCTGAGCATGGCTTAGCTATTCTCCCAGACCTTCAAAAGCAGCATAGGTTGAGCAAGGTGGAAATGGGTTAAAGGTGATGCTGAAACTTGTTAGTCCTGACTGAAGAGTGGATGAGGAGGAGTTGGTTACTGAGGGGGCCCTGGGGGTTCCATGAATCCCTCACAGAATTCAGCCCTTAATGCAGAATTCTGCTACAGAAACATTTTTAATTTAAAATAACATATCTAGCTCTTATGGTTGCAAAGAAAACTTTCCAGACCAAGTGTCATAACTATAAAGGGAAGGGTGACAGCTCTCCTGTGTACAGTGCTATGGAATCCCTCCTAGCCAGAGACTCCAAATCCTTTTACCTGTAAAGGGTTAAGAAGCTCGGGTAACCTGGCTGACACCTGACCCCAAGGACCAATAAGGGGACAAGATACTTTCAAATCTTGGGGGGGAAAAGGCTTTTGTGTGTGTCCTTTGTTTAAGGGGTTGTTCGCTCTTGGGACTGAGAGGGACCAGACATCAATCCAGGTTCTCCCCATCTTTCTAAACAAGTCTCTCTTATTTCAAAATTGTAAGTAAAAGCCAGGCAAGGCGTCTTAGATTTACTTTGTTTTCTCAACTTGTAAATGTACCTTTTACTAAAGTGCTTATCTTGTTTGCTATACTTTGAACCTAAGACAGAGGGGATTCCTCTGAGCTCTTTAAGTTTGATTACCCTGTAAAGTTATTTTCCATACTGATTTTGCAGAGATAATTTTTACCTTTTGCTTTAATTAAAAGCCTTCTTTTTAAAAACCTGATTAATTTCTCCTTGTTTTAAGATCCAAAGGGGGTTTGGATCTGTATTCACCAGGAGTTGGTGAAAGGAAGGAGGGGGGAAGGGTCAATTTCTCCTTGTTTAAAATCCAAGGAGTTTGGATCTGTATTCACCAGGGAATTGGTGAAAGGTTTCTCAAGGCTTCCCAGGGAGGGAATTCTTAAGATGGTGGCAGCGAACCAGAGCTAAGCTGGTAGATAAGCTTAGAAGTTTTCATGCAGGCCCCTACATTTGTACCCTAAAGTTCAAAGTAGGGATACAGCCTTGACATGGTGGCACAGCGGTGGGATCGTT
Organism: Emys orbicularis; assembly: GCF_028017835.1. NCBI lineage: Eukaryota > Metazoa > Chordata > Testudines > Emydidae > Emys > Emys orbicularis. Next base: position 32,703,308 of record NC_088694.1, on the reverse strand, counting down.
TTAAACCCAAAAGCCAGTAAGAGATTTTTTTTCCCTTCTAGCTGCTTGGAGAGCAGAGCTGAAGGTAGATGCATATCTTATCTCTCCTTGCCTGAAGGCAGAGGTGTTAAGTTTTTTTTAACAAGGTCCTTTGTTAAGAGAAGTGTTCAAATAAGTGAGCAAACTTTGATCTGGTAAAGGTAATTTACAGGCTGAATTGTTTTTTTTTCTTTTTACATCCTCGGAAGTAGCTAGTTAGAAAGTCTCTGTTAACTCAGCAGCACTCAGCAGGAGCCTAAGCTAAATACATCCCAGTTTCAGTCAACTGCAGAGGGTGTGACCCAGCACAAGAAAACAGGAAAATGACTACCAAAGACGCAGCTAACAAAATAGAACTGGCCAAACTAGAAGCAGAAGAAAATGAGAGAAAACATCAGAGACTGCTTGAAATTAAAAAACTCGAGGAAAAAGCCAAACAGGAGGCCCATGAAAGAGAAGAAAAAGCCAAACAGGAGGCCCATAAAAGAGAGATGGAGCTGAAAGAAAAAGAGATGGAACTGGAAGCAGCAAGGACTAGGCAGGGTGCATCAGACCATCCTAACAACTCCTCTCCAGGTACCACTTCCCACCCCAGGAAATTCCCCACCTACAAGGCAGGCGATGATACTGAGGCCTTCTTAGAAAATTTTGAAAGGGCCTGCCTTGGATACGACATCCCTCCAACCCAGTACATGGTAGAGCTGAGGCCGCAGCTCAGTGGACCCTTAGCAGAGGTGGCGGCTGAAATGCCTAAGGAACACATGAACAGTTATGAACTTTTTAAAAACAAGGCCAGAATCAGAATGGGGCTAACACCTGAGCATGCCCGTCGGCGGTTCAGAGCCCTAAGGTGGAAACCTGATGTGTCATTTACCCGACATGCCTACCACATTGGGAAAAATTGGGATGCCTGGATATCAGGAGCAAATGTTAAATCTACAGAAGAGTTGCCCTTCCTATTGCAAATGGAGCCGTTTTTAGAGGGTGTTCCTGAGGAAATAAAAAGGTACATCCTAGATGGGAAGCCCAAAACTGTAACCGAGGCAGGGGAGATTGGAGCCAAATGGGTGGAGGTGACAGAAAAGAAAAAAGCTAGTAGCAGTTGGAGCAAATATCAGAAGGGGCAAGCCGAAACAAAACCTTATCACCGGGGACAACCCAAGGCCCCACCCACATCCCAAGGGAAACCCCAGACGCCTTCTCACCCCACCACACCAGTCTCCATCAACCAACATCGCCCCGGTGATACCTTAGCAGGGCGATGTTTTAAATGTAATGAACTGGGGCATATAAAGGCTCACTGCCCCAAGAACCCCAACCGATTACAGTTCATTACACCCCAATCACACCAAAGAACCCCAGACCCAGATGCCTCTCTCATACCCTCGGAGCGAAGGGAAACCTTGAGAGTGGGCGGAAAGAAGGTTATCGCTTGGAGGGACACTGGGGCACAAGTGTCAACTATCCACCAATCCCTAGTGGACCCCAAACTCATCAACCCTGAGGCTACAGTGACAATTCAACCCTTCGTGTCACAGTCTGTAACCTTGCCTACAGCCCAGTTGCATGTCCAGTACAAGGGCTGGTCAGGAATGTGGACTTTTGCAGTCTATGACAATTATCCCATTCCCATGCTGCTGGGGGAAGACTTGGCCAACCATGTGAAGCTAGCCAAGAGGGTGGGAATAGTCACCCGCAGCCAGGCTAAGCAAGCTTTCACCCCCATCCCTGTTCCTGAGCCGTCCACCAGGGCCCCGTCTGTGTTACCGGAGACCCAAACACAGGTGGTGGAACCGGATCCCCTGCCAACGACTGCAACAGCCGTAGTGGATCCAATCCCAGAGACCCAGCCAAAGCCAGTCCCAGAACCGGAACTGGCAACACAACCAGCACCAGAACCATTGCCAGCACTGAGTCCAGCGCTTGCAACCCCGTCTACAACTCCAATGCCAGAGGGCACCAGCGAGCCTAAACTGGCGGAAGCAGCAGATAACCCTACCCAAGAGGCTCAGCCAGAGCCTGAAATACCACATAGTGCACCAGCGGACAGCGGTTCACAGTCAATGGAAAAAGCCCCAGCACCTGCATCGCTTCCAGAGGGACCAAGCCCCAGTCCACAGTCCAAGGAGGAACTGATGTCTCCAGCATCAAGGGAACAGTTCCAGGCCGAGCAGGAAGCAGATGACAGCCTTCAAAAAGCTTGGGCGGCGGCACGGAGCCCCCACCGCCTCTCAGCTCTTCTAACCGATCCCGGTTTGTTGTAGAAAAAGGACTTTTATACAAGGAGACTCTTTCTGGTGGGCACCAGGAAGACTGGCATCCTCAAAGACAGTTGGTAGTTCCCACTAAGTATCGGGTAAAACTCTTGAGCTTAGCCCATGATCATCCCAGTGGCCATTCTGGGGTGAACAGAACCAAAGACCGGTTGGGGAAGTCCTTCCACTGGGAGGGAATGGGCAAGGACGTTGCTAATTATGTCCGGTCTTGTGAGGTGTGCCAACAAGTGGGAAAGCCCCAAGACCAGGTTAAAGCCCCTCTCCAGCCACTACCCATAATTGAGGTCCCATTTCAGCGAGTAGCTGTGGATATTCTGGGTCCTTTCCCAAAGAAGACACCCAGAGGAAAGCAGTACGTACTGACTTTCATGGATTTTGCTACCCGATGGCCGTAAGCTGTACCCTTAAGCAACACCAAGGCTAAAAGTGTGTGCCAGGCATTAGCAGACATTTTTGCCAGGGTAGGTTGGCCCTCCGACATCCTTACAGATTCGGGAACTAATTTCCTGGCAGGGAACATGAAAAACCTGTGGGAAGCTCATGGGGTGAATCACTTGGTTGCCACCCCTCATCACCATCAAATCAATGGTCTGGTGGAGAGGTTTAATGGAACTTTGGGGGCCATGATACGTAAATTCGTAAATGAACACTCCAATGATTGGGACCTAGTGTTGCAGCAGTTGCTTTTTGCCTACAGGGCTGTACCACATCCCAGTTTAGGGTTTTCACCATTTGAACTTGTGTATGGCCGCGAGGTTAAGGGGCCATTACAGTTGGTGAAGCAGCAATGGGAGGGGTTTACGCCTTCTCCAGGAACTAACATTCTAGACTTTGTAAGCAACCTACAAAACACCCTCCGACACTCTTTAGCCCTTGCTAAAGAAAACCTAAAGGATGCTCAGGAAGAGCAAAAGGCCTGGTATGATAAACATTCCAGAGAACGGTCCTTCAAAGTAGGAGACCAAGTCATGGTCTTAAAGGCGCTCCAGGCCCATAAAATGGAAGCGTCGTGGGAAGGACCATTCACGGTCCAGGAGCGCCTAGGAGCTGTTAACTATCTCATAGCCTCCCCCACCTCCAACATAAAGCCTAAGGTATACCATGTTAATTCTCTTAAGCCCTTTTATTCTAGAGAATTAAACGTTTGCCAGTTTACAGCCCAGGAAACTGATGACGCGGAGTGGCCTGCAGGTGTCTACTATGAAGGAAAAAGGAATGGTGGCGTGGAAGAGGTGAACCTCTCCACGACCCTGGGACGTCTGCAGCGACAGCAGATAAAGGAGCTGTGCACAAGCTTTGCACCGATTTTCTCAGCCACTCCAGGACGGACCGAACGGGCATACCACTCCATTGACACAGGTAATGCTCACCCAATTAGAACCCCACCCTACCGGGAGTCACCTCATGCCCAAGCTGCTATACAAAGGGAGATCCAGGACATGCTTCAGATGGGTATAATCCGCCCCTCTACCAGTGCATGGGCATCTCCAGTGGTTCTAGTTCCCAAACCAGATGGGGAAATACGCTTTTGCGTGGACTACCGTAAGCTAAATGCTGTAACTCGTCCTGACAACTATCCAATGCCACGCACAGATGAGCTATTGGAGAAATTGGGACATGCCCAATTCATCTCTACTTTAGACTTAACCAAGGGGTACTGGCAAGTACCACTAGATGAACCCGCTAAGGAAAGGTCCGCCTTCGTCACCCAGGCAGGGGTGTATGAATTCAATGTACTCCCTTTCGGGTTGCAAAATGCACCCGCCACCTTCCAAAGACTTGTAGATGGTCTCTTAGCGGGATTGGGAGAATCTGCCGTTGCCTATCTCGATGATGTGGCCATTTTTTCTGATTCATGGACAGAACACCTGGAGCACCTGAAAAAAGTCTTCGAGCGCATCCGGCAGGCAGGACTAACTGTTAAGGCTAAAAAGTGTCAAATAGGCCAAAACAGAGTGGCGTACCTGGGACACCAGGTGGGTCAAGGAACTATAAATCCCCTACAGGCCAAAGTGGATGCTATCCAAAAGTGGCCGGTTCCAAAGTCAAAGAAACAGGTCCAATCCTTCTTAGGCTTGGCCGGATATTATAGGCGATTTGTACCACACTACAGCCAAATCGCCGCCCCGCTGACAGACCTAACCAGAAAGAAACAGCCAAATGCAGTTCAGTGGACTGATAAGTGTCAAAAGGCCTTTAACCAGCTTAAGGCAACACTCATGTCTGACCCTGTGCTAAGGGCCCCAGACTTTGACAAACCGTTCCTAGTAACCACAGATGCGTCCGAGCGAGGCGTGGGAGCAGTTTTAATGCAGGAAGGACCGGATCAAGAATTCCATCCTGTCGTGTTTCTCAGCAAGAAACTGTCTGAGAGGGAAAGCCACTGGTCAATCAGCGAAAAGGAATGCTACGCCATTGTGTACGCGCTGGAAAAGCTACGCCCATATGTTTGGGGACGGCGGTTCCAACTACAAACAGACCATGCTGTGCTACAGTGGCTTCATACCGCCAAGGGAAATAACAAAAAACTTCTTCGGTGGAGTTTAGCTCTCCAAGATTTTGATTTTGAAATACAACACATTTCGGGAGCTTCTAACAAAGTGGCTGATGCACTCTCCCGGGAAAGTTTCCCAGAGTTAACTGGTTAACAATTGTTCTTGAAATAAAACATATTGTTAGTTTTTATATAATCAGTAGATGTCTAAAGGTACATGTGTTTTATTAACTCTGTTTTCTCCTAGAGCTCCAGGAAGAAATCACAGCCAGTGTGGAACCGGACGTCCAACACTATCTGTGATTTGGGGGGCGTGTCATAACTATAAAGGGAAGGGTGACAGCTCTCCTGTGTACAGTGCTATGGAATCCCTCCTAGCCAGAGACTCCAAATCCTTTTACCTGTAAAGGGTTAAGAAGCTCGGGTAACCTGGCTGACACCTGACCCCAAGGACCAATAAGGGGACAAGATACTTTCAAATCTTGGGAGGGGAAAGGCTTTTGTGTGTGTCCTTTGTTTAAGGGGTTGTTCGCTCTTGGGACTGAGAGGGACCAGACATCAATCCAGGTTCTCCCCATCTTTCTAAACAAGTCTCTCTTATTTCAAAATTGTAAGTAAAAGCCAGGCAAGGCGTCTTAGATTTACTTTGTTTTCTCAACTTGTAAATGTACCTTTTACTAAAGTGCTTATCTTGTTTGCTATACTTTGAACCTAAGACAGAGGGGATTCCTCTGAGCTCTTTAAGTTTGATTACCCTGTAAAGTTATTTTCCATACTGATTTTGCAGAGATAATTTTTACCTTTTGCTTTAATTAAAAGCCTTCTTTTTAAAAACCTGATTAATTTCTCCTTGTTTTAAGATCCAAAGGGGGTTTGGATCTGTATTCACCAGGAGTTGGTGAAAGGAAGGAGGGTGGAAGGGTCAATTTCTCCTTGTTTAAAATCCAAGGAGTTTGGATCTGTATTCACCAGGGAATTGGTGAAAGGTTTCTCAAGGCTTCCCAGGGAGGGAATTCTTAAGATGGTGGCAGCGAACCAGAGCTAAGCTGGTAGATAAGCTTAGAAGTTTTCATGCAGGCCCCTACATTTGTACCCTAAAGTTCAAAGTAGGGATACAGCCTTGACACCAAGTATAACTGAAGCAGTGTAGTCTTCCTGAGTCTGCAGAGAGGTTGGAAGGATACCTGAGCAGACTAAGTTCTTGGTCTGTTGGAGTCAGTGAGGTTTATTTTCGTAGGAGACATCAGTGCCCACTCAGATGATGAATTTTCTAGGTTAATTGACTAGAGCCATCATGACCATGATGAGTGAGTTCTGGTGGGGCTGGGATTGGAGGACGGAGCTGGCTTGGAGATCTCAAGGCTGCTGTTTTCCCTGGCCAGCAAAGAGTGACTAGGGTGCACAGTTTGATTCTCACAATTAACTGGGTGAATGAAGCTTTAGGCTGCAGCTTGCATGCCACGGAGCAGTTGGGACACCCTGGCAGGGGAGTTCGCTTCCTTGGAGTGATCCTCTTGTCTTGCTTTGACAGATTGAGGTAGGAGACATTTTGTTATAATCCCTCTATTGTGTTTAATTTGTGAGTGAATTCAGTGCCCCTTAAACTAAGGGGGGATGATCAAAACTATGCAGCCTTGTATTCTGTACAAGCTACATCACAAAAGACTTGGCAGGGTTAAATCCAAGACCATGGATGACACATGGTCTATGAGAAACAAGTTTTTGGTCTCTCATTCCTCAGGGTCGTTTGCAGCTCCATCACTAACTGCCACCACAGCTGGCACTAACTGCCCCCACTTTGTCGATTGGATTATTTACCTGCCCATCCTAAACTCTTCATACGAAACCTAAAACAGCTTTTGATAGACAAAAGACGATGTCCTTTCTCCAAAGAGCATGTGGCCTCAGCTGGGACCAAACATGCTGAGAGATGGGGATAAGCACAAGGGGGGCTGGAGGGACGGGCTACAGCAATTGGACTGTACCACTGTTCAGATCAGAGACACACATCTCCAGGATTTTGTAATTTCTGATGATACTGTTGCTAAGTGGCAAGACTAGGCCTCGAACAGGTCAAGGATGGGGCTTCCAGGGGAGTGTGGGCACTGCTAGGAGGCCAGGGAATTAATGGATCCTGGCGACTGAACTCCCCTGTCCTCCCTATGTGAGGTCCCTTCAGGCCAGCACTGAGGCATGTTGCTGAGATGGAGTGTAGAGGAAGCTTCCGCAGCCTGTGCACTGTGTGTTGTGTGGCTGAAGAGAACACTTCAGTCTGAAGGGCTAGTTGCAGTGTGGTGTGTATTAAATGTATACCCCAAATTAAAAAACATAGAGGACCAAAAAAGTGCCACCGTGGCTAAAAAACAAAATTAAAGAAGCGTTTAGAGCAAAAAAGATATCCTTTAAAAATTTGGAAGGCAATAGAAAGGAGCATAAACTCTGGCCACCAGTCAAGTTTAAAAGCATAATGAGGCCGGCCAAAAAGGAATTTGAAGAGCAACTAGCCAAAGACCCAAAAACTAACAGCAAAAAAATTTTTTTAAGTACATCAGAAGCCTGCTAAACAATCAATGGGGCCACTGGAGAGGAGAGGTGCTAATGGTGCACTCAAAGAAGACAAGGTCATTGCAGAGAAACCAAATGAATTATTTGCATCAGTCTTCACTGCAGAGGATGTGAGGGAGATTCCCACACCTGAGCCATTCTTTTGAGGTAACAAATCTGAGGAACTGTCAATAGAGGAAGTTTTGGAACAAATAGTAATAAGTCACCAAGACTAGATGGTATTCACTGACGAGTTCTGAAGGAACTCAAATTTGAAATTGCAGAACTACTAACTGTGGTATGTACCCCATCATTTAAATCAGTTTTTGTACCAGATGACTGGAGGATAGCTAATGTGATGTCAATTTTTTAAAAAGGCTCCAGAGGTGATCCCAGCAATTACAGTCTAACTTCAGTACCAGGGAAATTGGTTGAAACTATAGTAAAGAATAGAATGATCAGACATATAGATGAACATGATTTGTTGGGGAAGAGTCAACACAGCTTTGTAAAGTTAAATCATGCCTCAGCAATCTATTAGAATTTTTTGTGCAGGTCAACAAACATATGGACAAGAGTGATCCAATGGATGTAGTGTACTTAGACTTTCAGAAAGCTCTTAAGCAAAGTAAGCAGTCATGGATCAGTAACTAGTAAAAGATAGGAAACAAAGGGAAGGAATAAATGGTCTGTTTTCAGAATGGAAAAGGGTAAATAATGGTGTCCTCCAAGGGTCTGTACTGGGACCAGTGCTGTTCAACATATTTATAAATGATCTGGAAAATGGGGTAAACAGTGAGGTGGCAAAATTTGCAGATGATACACTGAAAAAAGGGATCTCGGAGTCGTGGATAGTTCTCTGAAAAATCCGCTCAATGTGCAGCGGCAGTCAAAAAAGTGAATAGAATGTTAGGAACCATTAGGAAAGGATGGATAATAAGACAGAAAATGCCATAATGCCTCTATATAAATCCATGGTATGCCCACGTCTTGAATACTGCGAGCAGATCTAATTATAAAAAATTATTAATCTCAAAAAAGATCTATTGGAATTGGAAAAGGTACAGAGAAGGGGAAAAAAATTTAAGGAGTATGGAACAGTTTCATAAGAGATTAATAAGACTGGGACTTTTCAGCTTTGAAAAGAGACAACTATGATAGAGGTCTGTAAAATCTTGACTGGTGTGGAGAAAGTGAATAAGAAAGTGTTATTTACTCCTTCACATAACACAAGAACCAGAGGTCACCCAATGAAATTAACAGGCAGCAGGTTTAAAACAAACAAAAGGAAGTACTTCTTCACACAATGCACAGTCAACCTGTGGAACTCATAGCCAGGGGATGTTGTGAAGGTCAAAAGTGTAACTGGGTTCAAAAAAGGATTAAATAAGTTCAAGGAGGAAAGGTCTATCAATGGCTATTAGCTAGGATGGGCAGGGATGGAACAACATACTCTGAGTGTCCCTAGCCTCTGTTGGCCAGAACTGGGAGTGGATGATGAGATGGACCACTTGATGGCCTGTTCTGTTCATTCCCTCTGAATGAAGCACCTGGCATTGGCCACTGTTGGAAGACAGGATACTGGGCTAGATGCACCATTGGTCTGACCCAGTCTGGCCATTCTTATGTTCTTACCTTCTCGGATATGAGGCCAAGGATCACCTTTGCCCCTGATTGGGTAGGAGACCTACAGTATTGGTCCACTGCTACAGATTAATGGACCCATAGATTTTTCTGAGCTCTTTGAGGGAACATATTGTATGGATAGTGGACCACTCTGTCGATAATCTGGTAGGACAGTATGATTAATTTTGTCCCCAACTATCGACACAGTGGCTCCTAAATGCCTCCTCTCTCTGTGTTATCTTCACAGGTCACCTTGGTATTCAGATGGTCAGCAACACATGAAGCATGAAGGGAGGAGGCTAAAGTGCCAGTGATGGAAGTCACTCTCAAGGTGATCAGTCATGACACACAGACTTTTTGAAGTTTTATGCCATGGTTGTGATGGAGTTGAAGAAAGTTTTCTTCTTCCCCACGCAAGAAGTCTCAATCCAGGGTGCCTAATTGCATACACAGGGTTTAGCATGTCTTGCTGTGACGAATTTTCTATCTACTTCACTGATTAGGCTCAGACCAGATAAGCTGCTTCTGTGGTGGCAGGTCCATGTCATGCAAACAAATGCAATGTTTTTCTCTCATTCAAATTCAGCCGGTTTTGCTCATTCATGTTCTGAAAGTACTTGGCGAACTTAGAGCTACAACCTGTGGTTTGGCTCTGATACCTCTTGTTTGGCTCTATCAGGCACTGGTTCACAATTGGTGGATATAGTCAGTGCCTGTAATAGAGGTTAGAGTGGCAGCATCTCTTAAATAAGCATGTGTTAAGCCTTTGGTCACAAAGCCATTATCTCTGATGCTGTTGCTGATAAGTGGTCTGTCTACTCTTCGGAGCTGAGGGGCTCATTCTCTGCTTGAAGAGACATGCTGTCATTGCAATAGCATACTGAAAATAGAGGGCAGCGCAAGTGGCAGTAGGAGCCAGCCGGCCCGAGTAAATATCTAGTTTCTCAGATGGGCACGAACTCAGGACAGCTCCCCGCTCCCACTGCTTGCACTGCCATGGCCACATTCTAGTTTTAGTGTTAGCTCAATGAGACCCACCACAAGCATACCTCCTTGAGCGGGGAATCATACCCAAAGCTCAGAGTGCCAAACCCAAAACAGTCAATCTTCAGCCTGCCTCCAGCCTTCCTTCTTGGGGACAGTTACAGGGAAGCGATTCTGGCAGTACTGAAAATCCCAAGATTGCATGGGCCTCTTTCACTCTGGATTTAGACCAGGCTATGGTACAAAGACAGTCCTGGTCTGATGGTCTGTTGCTAAGAGGTGTGGGGGTTTTTGGTCAAAATCTATGCAGGTCCTTTAGATCTTTCAGCTGCTTTTGATACCCCTGACCATAGAGCAAGAGAGAGCTGTATGTGAGTAGTAATGTTCTCTAAAAAAGGACCCAGGGGCTGTGTGTTGTATGAGTGCTCTTCTGCCCTAAGGATTATCTCGTGGAATGTAGCACGGTTTTCTTCACTTTACTGACCAGAATGAGGACAACTCTGGCTAAAAGCCCATCCTGATTTGATGGCAAAATGAAGGCAGCAATGAGAAATAAAAAAGCGACATAACAAATGGAATAAGGGGGAAACAGACACCAATTGATACGAATTCAAAATTATTAAGTTCAGAAAATGTATAAGGGAACTAAGGACATCAGGAAAAAATCCATGGCTGGCACAGCTAAGGACAATAAGAAGGAGTTTTTAAAGTTTATTAGGAACAAAAGAAATCCTAGGAATGGTATAGGCCCATTACTAGATGGATATGGTAAAATTGTTAATAATGATGCAGAAAAGCCAGTAGTGATCAGTAAATATTTCTGTTCTGTATTTGGAAAGGAGGATTATGTACTTGTATCTCATGAGATGATGTACTTACCAGTCCATTAATAACTGAGGAGGATACTAAACAGCATCTACGAGGGATATGCACTTTTAAATTAGAAGCCCCAGATAACTTCCCCCAAGAGTCTTAAAAGAATTTGCTGAGGAGATCTCTGGCCCACTGATGTTAATTTTTAATATGATATTTTCTGTCTTCTTATCTATCCCTTTCTTAATGATTCTCAACATTCTGTTTGCTTTTTTGACTGCCGCTGCACATTGAGTGGATGTTTTCAGAGAACTATCCACAATGACTCCAAGATCTCTTTCTTAAGTGGTAACAGTTAATTTAGACCCCATCATTTTATATGTATAGTTGGGATTATGTTTTCCAATGTGCATTACTTTGCATTTATCAACATTAAATTTTAGCTGCAATTTTTTTGCCCAGTCACCCAGTTTTGTGAGATCCCTTTGTAGCACTTCGCAGTCTTCTTTGGACTTAACTTTATTGAGAAGTTTTGTATCATCTGCAAATTTTGCCACTTTTTTTTTTAACCCCTTTTTCCAGATCATTTATGAATATGTTGAATAGGACTAGTCCCAGAACAGACCCCTAGGGGACACCACTATTTACCTCTTTCCATTCTGAAAACTGATAATTTTTTCCTACCCATTGTTTCCTATATTTTAACCAGTTACCTATCCATGAGAGGACCTTCTCTGCTATCCCATGACAGCTTACTTTGCTTAAGAGCTTTTGGTGAGGGACCTTGTCAAAGGCTTTCTGAAAATCTAAGTACACTATATCCACTTGATCCCCCTTGTCCACATTCTTGTTGACTCCCTCAAAGAATTCTAGCAGATTGTTGAGGCATCATTTCCCTTTACAAAAACCATGTTGACTCTTCCCCCAAAAATTATGTTCATCTATGTGCCTGACAATTCTGTTTTTTACTGTAGTTTCAACCAGTTTGCCCAGTAGTGAAGTCAGGTCAGGCTTACTCGCCTGTAATTGCCGGGATCACCTCTGGAGCCCTTTTTAAAAATTGGCATCACATTAGCTATCCTCCAGTCATTTGGTACAGAAGCTGATTTAAACCACAGTTAGTAGTTCTGCAGTTTCACATTTGAGTTCCTTCAGAACTCTTGGGTGAATACCATCTGGTCCTGGTGACTTCTTACTGTTTAATTTATCAATTTGTTCCAAAACCTCCTCTAATGACACCTCAATCTGGGACAGTTCCTCAGATTTGTCACCTAAAAAGAATGGCTCTGGTTTGGGAATCTCCCTCACATCCTCAGCTGTGAAGACTGATGCAAAGAATTCATTTAGTTTCTCCGCAATGGCCTTATCATCCTTGAGTGCTCTTATAGCATCTCAATTGTCCAGTGGCCCCACTGGTTGTGTAGCAGGCTTCCTGCTTCTGATGTACTTAAAAATGTTTTTTGCTGTTACTTTTGAGTCTTTGGCTAGCTGTTCTTCAAATTCCTTTTTGGCCTTCCTAATGATATTTTTACACTTCACTTCCCAGAGTTTATGCTCCTTTCTATTCTCCTCACTAGGATTTAACTTTCACTTTTTAAAGGATGCCTTTTTGCCTCTCACTGCTTCTTTTACTTTGTTGTTTAGCCACGGTGGCACTTTTTTGGTTCTCTTACTATGTTTTTTAATTTGGGGTATACATTTAAGTTGAGTCTCTACTATGGTGTCTTTAAAAAGTTTCCATGCAGCTTGCAGGGATTTCACTTGCGCTGTACCTTTTAATTTCTCTTTAACTAACTTCCTCATGTTTGTGTAGTTGCCCTTTCTGAAATTAAATGCTACAGTGTTGGGCTGCTGTGGTGTTTTCCCAACCACAGGGATGTTAAATTTAATTATATTATGGTCACTATTACCAAGCGCTCTAGCTATATTCACCTCTTGGACCAGATCCTGTGCTCCACTTAGGACTAAATCAAGAATTGCCTCTCCTCTTAAGATTCTATGTTACAGTTTGGTTCATTTAACATTTTTACTTCATTTGATTCTATGGTTTCTTTTACATATAGTGCCACTCCCCCACTAGCATGACCTGTTCTGTCTTTCTGATATAGTTTGTACCCTGGTATTACTGTGTCCCTTTGATTATCCTCATTCCACCAAGTTCTGTGATGCCTTTTATATCAATATCCTCATTTAATACGAGGCACCCAAGTTCACCCATCTTATTATTTAGATTACTAGCATTTGTATATAAGCACTTTAAAAAATTGTCACTTTTTACCTGTCTGCCATTACATGATGTAATTGAATGGGACTCTTTTTCATTTGACTGTTTCTCATCAGATCCTACCCATATTTTATCATCTTCCATCCTCTTCTTCTTACTAGTACATAGAGAATCTCCATGAATAGATCCTCCCCTAAGGGATGTTTCTGGCCGAAACACGTGCTCCTCTGCACCTGTTGGCTTTCCCCGAGCCCTTAGTTTAAAAACTGCTCTACGACCTTTTTAATTTTAAGTGCCAGCAATCTGGTTCCATTTTAAATTAGGTGGAGCCCATCCTTCCTGTATGCCTTATACTGCTATGCAATATACAAGCTATATTAGGTCCAATATTTCTTTAAAAGGAATAATATGCACACAGCTTGCCATCCCAAATGGAGTTTCCTAGACACTTCAATTTAAAGACAATGGATTAGATAAAGCAAGTTTATTAACTACAAAGAGAGAGATTTTAAGTGAGTACAAGTAATGAGGCATAAAAGTTAGAAATGGTTACAAGAAAAATAAAGATAAAATGCATCTGGTGCCTAACTTAACAAACTGTGTTAAATTTAATGCAGAGTTTTCTCTCCACACGCGTTCAACAGTCTCACTGACCAAACTTCTTCTTCGAGTGCTTGCTCATGTCGATTCCATTCTAGGTGTGCGCGCGCCCACGTGCATGGCCATCAGAGATTTTTGCCTTAGCAGTATTTGTAGGGCTGGCTGTGGCGCCCTCTGGAGTACCATGCTTATGCCGCAGTATCTCAGGTGCTGCCAGTCCTAGGCCCTCTCAGTGCCTTCTTACCGCCAGTGGTGGTCAGTCGGAGTGCCTCTGTCCCTTGCTTCACAAGCAGCCAGCAGTTCCTTTCCTGTCTCAGCCTTGTGCTTCCACTTGTAAATAGTTCTATTGTTTGTTAGTTAGTAGTTAAGTAGCTGTTAAGTGTTCAGTTAGTTAGAGTCCCAGTGGGGACTTTGCCCTGGGTGGGGCATGCCCCATTCTCTGGGTTTTAATCCCTGCTTCACATGTAACAGGCCTATGTCTGTTAGTGACCCGCACAATAGTTGTCTGCAGTGCCTCGTGGAATCCCACATGAAGGAGCATTGTCGCATCTGTAAGAACTTTCGACCGTGGACACAGAGGGAACCCAACACAACATACGACTCAGGGCACTCATGATGCAGGCTGCCCTGTGCTCAGCCTCGGCCCGAAACGGAACCCAGCACTTCGGCCTCGGTGCGTAGCACACCTCAGGCACTGGGCTCCTCCCGGCACCGTTCCCCATCCCCAGTGCCGAAAAAGAAGCCAAAGAAGACGGAACCGGGCAAGCCCGATAAAGGTGCTCTGGGCAAAGGACCCTGTGCGGTCCTTATGCCCACTCTGGACCCACACAAGGGCTCTGCCCTAGGAAGTTCCCCCCCCCCCCCGCCCCCCGAAAAGACCTGCTACCAACTCCGGGGTCTTGGTCATGTCTGCAGCCAACGAGAGGGATAAGCAGGGTCCCACCAGTTCCACCCCTAAAAATAAAGACGCTAAGAGGTTGGACTTGTTTGATCGCAAGATTTATTCTACAGCCAGCCTCCAGTTTCGGGTGGCGAACCACCAGGTCCTCTTGGGCCGCTATAATTTTAACTTGTGGGACTCCTTTCTCAAGTTCAAAGACTCCATGCCCCAGGAGGTGGCCCAGGAGTTTGCAACTCTGGTGGAGGAAGGCACCACGGTGGCTTGGTGCTCCCTCCAAAGGGCCTGGGATGCGGTTGATTCGGCTGCCCGAGTGGTCACCTCAGCAGTGGTTATGAGGCGCAGTTCCTGACTCCAGACTGCAGGCCTGCTCCAGGAGATGCAGGCCTCTATCCAAGACCTCCCATTTGATGGTGTCGGCCTTTTCTCCAACCAGACGGATGCACAGCTGCACGGCCTTAAGGCCACACGAGTGACTCTCCGCTCTCTGGGGATGCACACTCCTCAGACGTCGAGGCAGCTGTTCCGGCCTCCTCCGCCACCGCGACAGTGGCAGCCTCATCAGGGGCCTACAAAGAAACGGGACACTGGGTTTAGCCACTGCCACCCGTTGCCATCCCAGTCCCCTGCACAGCCTGGCCTGGCGAAGCACCAAGGGGACCAGAAGCGCTCATTTTGAGGCTGCACCCAAGAGCAACGCACCAGCCATCTGCCCGGATTCTTCCCGCCCTTTCCTCGACCTCCTCTCCCCTTATTGTTTGGCCTGGTCCAGGGTTACGTCGGACTGCTGGGTCCTGGACATAATTGCTCGGGGCTATACATATTTTATCAGGATGATACTGATCAGCAAATTATGAGTTTTCAAATGATTGTTACAATAGTGTGTAGGGTGTGAATACAGGGGTACATTCTGTTACAGTTCCAATATTCAAAATAGGCAAACGAGATGACCAGGGTAAGTAGGCCAGTTAGCCTGACATCAGTCCCAAGCAAAAAAAAATTAAAAAATTGATATAAGATTCAATTGATAAATAATTCAAGGATGGGAATATAATTAATTACAGTCAACATGGCTTTATGGAAAATAGGTCTTGTTAAACATCTGTTTTCATTCTTTGAGAAGATTACAATAGCTGCATAGATGTTCTATATTTAGACTTTTGTAAAGCATTTGACTTTGTATCACACAACATTCTGATTAAAAATTACTTCTAGACAATATCAATAGAGTACATGGTAACTGGCTAACTGACAAATCCCAGAAAAGTAACAGCCAATGAGGAATCATCTTTGCATGGGAGTGTTTCCAGTGGGCTTCCTCAGGGATCAGTTCTAGGCACAATGAAATTCAATATTTTCATCAATGTTTTGAAGTAAATATAAACTCACTGCTAATAAAATTTACAGATGAAACAAAGATTGGCAGAGTGATAAATAATAATGGGGACAGGGCAATCACACAGAAAAACTGGGTTCTCTTTGTGAACTGGACCACTTCAAACAAAATATGTTTTAATACAGCCAAGTGCAAAGTTACACATCCAGGAACAATGAACGCAGGCCCTATCTTCCAGGGCCTGCATTCCACGGGGACTGTGCCTGGAAAGCAGTGACTCTGAAAAGGGTTTAGGGGTCATAGTGGACAAACAACTCACCATGAGCTTCTCGTGGAGAAAAGAGTCACAAAAATGATTCAAGGGCTGGAGACAATGCTTCGCAGTGAGAGAGCTTTAAAGAGCTCCATTTGTTTAGCGTATTAAAAAGAAAAGTAAGTTTATTTGATTATAGAGTCTAGGTATGCTCATGGGGAGATAATACTAGGTACTAAAGTTCTCTTTAATCTAGAGGTTAACAGTATAACAAGAACCTGTGGCTGGAAGATGAAGCCAACAAAAATAAACTTAGAAACAAGGCACACATTTTTAACAGTGAAGGTGATTGACCACTGGAAAAAATTACCAATGGAAGTGGTGGATTCTCCATTTCTTGATGCCTTTCTGGAAGATATGCTTTAGCATATCCGCATAGTGCCTCTCTTCCCCACAACAATGGGTATGTCTACACGGCAATTGGACACCCGCAGCTGGCCTATGCCAGCTGACTTGGACTCGCAGGGCTCAGGCTAAGTGACTGTTTCATTCAGGGCCAGCTCTGGCTTTCTGGCCGCCCCAAGCAAAAAAAAAAAAAAACCGCGGCGGCCAGAACGGCAAAGCAAAAAAAAAAAAAAGAGAGAGAGAAGGGGGGCGGCAAGGGCTTCAGCAGGGCGTTGCCTCACGGCCCCTCCCGCCGTGTCCCCTGCCAGGAGGGCTCCACACCGCTCCGGTCAGCTGGGAGGGAAGGACGCGGGCTGCCCTTCTGGGCTTGCTGCAGGGCGCTCCCGTTCTCCACGCCGCTGCCCCCTACAGGGCGGCCGGAGCGGAACAACAACAAAAAAAGCGGCCGTGCCGCCCTAGGATTGGGCGGAATGCCGCCTCCTACAAGCTGCCGCCCCCAAGCACCAGCTTGCTCGGCTGGTGCCTGGAGCCGGCCCTGGTTTCATTGCAGTGTAGACATTCGGGCTTGGGCTGAAGCACAGACTCTAGGTCCCTGCGTGGTGAGAGGTTTGCAGAGCTTGCACTGCAGACTGACCCCGAATCGCAATTAAACAGCCCCTTAGCCTGAGTCAGCTGGCATAGGCAAGCTGCGGGTGTCTAATTGCAGTGTAGACAGACCCTATGTAGCCTTGGAGCAAAACTGCAAAGAGGAGCTAGCCAGACACTCCAGCCAGTAGGAACAGAAGCAGGGACCTTTTTCACCTCTGAACATTCCAGTCAAACCTGTAGAAAGTTCTGACTCTGCCCTGTGCTGATAAGTTGTTTGCTCCAATCCTCCCCGTCTCTCCTCAGTCTCTTCACCTCAGATTCACTCCACACCTGTCCTTACACTCTTCTGCCCCATCCCCCTCACCTCCCTTCTCTTTCCATTTAGCTGACCCCCTCCTAAGTAACTCCCCCCACGAAAAAAAATGTGCAAGTACTGTATTGTTGGTTGTTCACAGAAATGGCAGAATTGAAGGAGAAAACAGACCTCTAGTGGAGAAGGCCTGCAAGGTCATGGGACTCCCCTCAGAGCTGTCAGCAGCAAGGGAGTAGGGGTGGGTGCTGGGAGTGAGTTAGGGCTGTGGGTTTGCTGAGAGGATTTATTGGTGGAGCAGGATGGGACACTAAGAATCCCTCAGTGCCAACTGGCAAAGAATTCCCTGTTTTGTAACAGGAACTCCTATCAGGCCTGAATGTGACACTTTATACCTCCGGGGAACCCCCATATTCATCATTTGTTCACAAATCTAGTTCTTTTCTTTAAAACAAAACAAGACAAAATCACAAAATGGGACAGAAAAATATAGCAAAGACGGATGCAACTTCTGCCGCTGGTGCTCTCCTTCACTTCCAGCCTTTCTGCTGGGAAATTACAGGCCTGGCTCATGGTTTTATTAGCCACTCCAAGATCTGACAAATGTTCACCAGCATCAGGGAGTTTAAAGCATTGCTTTTAGCTGCCTTTCTGGTCCTATGCTTACAGCAGTATTGCAAAGGGTGGAGTCAGCTTGGTGCCTAAGCCTATTGCTTATTAGACAGCTGCCCAAAAGATAATGTCAGTACCCAGGAGAAATAAGGTGAGGGGAAAAAATGATACACAAGGGAGGAGATGAGAGCAGGAACCTCAAGCACATGCCTTAGGTGTTGTTCAGGAGTTAATCTGTGGAGGGGGTGATGCCATCTGATTCCCTCTCTATGGCCTGCTCAGGACGTCTTTCCAGATCAGGGCAACACAGACCCATTGGCATCATGGTGGATGCTGGGGTCCCTCCCAGGAGACAATCTGCTAGGGACAGCAGCAGCCATGATGACGAAGTTCACTCCCAGTCTGCCCGCCCCACTGGCTCTTTAAGTGACCCCCGCATAAGCACTGTCTAGCTGGGGGTGGCAGCCTCAGCCTATTAAAATTAACCAGGCAAAACACATTTGGGGGTTTCCAGCTATAAGCATTTCCAGAATCCATCCCACCCCAATGTCTAGGAGTTTTCAGCTTGTTGTTATGCCAACTGGAGACCTTGCCAGGAGCATGGCAGATCCTTTATCACAGCCCTTTTCACTTCATCCAGCTGGTACCAGTTTTTCCTCTCGCTTTTAACAACATTTCTATCTAACAGGCTCAGAAGGATGTTTATTGCCTTGTACAGTTTAGGGTACAGGTCTCCACACAGCAATGAGTTCATTGTATATCTTTACAGCATGTAATGTTTCTGCGGGTTTGTGCCGTCATTTGGTCAGATCACAGAAGTGCTCAAACTGGAAACCTATGAAAGGCAGTGGCAGTGGCATCACTTTTCTGACCAGTTCCCCAGACTGGTCGTTAAGGACGGTGTTGGGCGGGAGCTGCCATAATTTGAATTAGTCCTGATCATGTACGTCCATTAGCGATCCCAGGGTATTTTTCTGCAAGCAGGGGTGTTAAACCCAATAGCCTGGCTAAACTGAACTGGGGTAATTGCATTCTGCATCCCTTGCCATTTCCATTGGCTACTGTATTATTTTTCACCTCCTGACTTTAGCTGTTCTGTGGTGCCATTAAACAGCTATTGCCTCTCCCCCCAGCAGGAGTAGCAGTGGGTGTTGTTACTTCTGATTCCTTCTTGCTTATCTCCCATACTCCTTGCATCTGTGAACAGACACTTCAATACATTAACTCATGTTAAATTCTTATTGTTTCAGAATAGCTCTGACTTTTCTCCTGTTACTCTTCCTGGAAGCACCAGTCCTACAGTTCAAGTTAGGTGAATGCTCCCCTCCTCCAGCTCTCCTGTGTCTGGCAACTGCTGCTTATGTCTGTGCAATGTGTAAGGGCAGGTCTACAGTGCCGCTTAAGTCGAAAAAGACACCCCCCCCCCCAAGCGACACAAGTTACAGCGACCTAAGCCCTGTCCGCACCGGCGCTATGTCAGCAGGAGACACTCTCCCACCGACATAGCTTCCACCTCTTGCGGATATGGAATAATTCTGCTGCCGGGACAGTGCTCTCCTGTCAGCATAGAGCGTCTTCACCAGACACGCTACAGCGGCACAGCTGTGCCGATGCAGAGCTTCTAGCATAGACCTGCCCTAAAGAATGAGTGAGAGATTTCTGGTGAGTCCCTGGACAGGAATATTTGATCAATGTGTTGGCTTTCAAATGTCCTAGGACTAAAAACAGGCATTCCAACTGTTCACCTTTCTAATCAGTTTTCTTTTCTTTTTTAGGTCCACCTGCTGAGCCACTGGAGCCCACCAGACCTTTACCAACTCTTCCTGTGCGCAGGATTCATTCCCCTTCGGAAAGGAAACATGAAAGACAGCCAAGACCCCCCAGGCCACCTTTAGGTGATAGGCCATCAACTCCAGGCATGAAACCCAACATCTGTGATGGCAACTTTAACACTGTGGCTCTGTTTAGAGGAGAAATGTTTGTTTTCAAGGTACTAAATCTGTCTTACCAATGATGTTTTCTTTAAGCTTTATATCCTGGAAAAGAATAATACGTGTAAATAATTACACATTATCAGCTATTTTACGGTATCACTTTGCTCTACTGAAAACAGTTCTATTATGTGTAACTGACATAATCAATGAGCATGAGAATTTTGAAAGGAAAGTTTTAGCAGATTCGAAAATACTTTACTAACACTTGGCATGGTGCCTAAGGAGAAGGGCATAAATGAAAGAGTGTTCTTTGTGATGTTCATAATCTTGTTTTGCCTTCAGAATTACCTGCATCCTTGACAAAAAATAAACCAGGTTCTGTTTAACGTTTTTAAAGCAAAAATATCAGATAGCAGACTCTTCTAAACAGCCATGCAACCTACAGTTGAAAAGCACCCTTCTTTCACTAATTCATTGTTCAATGGCATTCTTCCTACATAGCAGATGTAATCATAAAGCTATATTAACAAATCTGTATCTAGAATACATCAACATTTTGATGATATCTTACTTTACTTCTACTTAGCTCTTTTCATCAGTAGAACTGAAAGTACTTTACAAAGGAGGTCAGTTTCATTATACCCCGTTTTATACGTGGGGAAACAGGCATAGAGAAGCTCCATGACTTGCCCAAGGTCAGCCGGCAGACCAGTGGCAGAACCAGCAATACAACACAGATCTTCTGAGTCCCCGTCCAGTACTGTATTGACTAGACCACATTGCCTCCCTGAGCACATTACCTAGCACTGCTCTGAGAAGGCTGGAGGGACTGATAAAGCAGGGAAGGGGGCCTCTCTAAAAACACTGCAATTTTTTGTCTAGAGTGGGTATATAACCTGCTGGTTTCTGTGGGCGTAAGCATATTCTGAGAACAGCGAACAGATCAGACCTGGCAGGGGAGACATGGGGGAGAATGCCTAGTTTGAAGATCCTGATGAGGCCTAGATGTGAGTCAGCCACCAAGAAGCTCAATAGTGTCAGTACTTAAGTGGGGAAATGCATGTCCACTGCTGCAAATTTAGGCACCATGGGGACTTTACCAGCAGGAATTCAGGGCTAGGCAGTGGTTTGGGGGATCTAAATTTTGGATATAGGTGCTTAAAGTGTCAACTAGTAGCGTACTCTCCTTTGTGGATCTAGCTCTTAGAGTTGGGTTAGATCCTAAAGCTCAAATATTTGTTATGGAGGTGCCAGTCTCAGCGTCATTGTTAAGGTTGAGTTCCTTTTTATACTTAAAGAAAGGATTCAGCCTTTTTATTTATATGAAAAATATGGGAAGTCCTCTGGGAGAAGAGAATGAATTTTCTGAGAATGTACAAGTATTATACATCCATTAATTATTAGATGTTATTAGTTAAATTGGAGAAGATGGGATTAATATGAGAATTAAAAGGTGGATAAGGAACTGGTTAAAGGGGAGACTACAACGGGTCATGCTGAAAGGTGAACTGTCAGGCTGGAGGGAGGTCACTAATGGAATTCCTCAGGGATCAGTCTTGGGACCAATCTTATTTAACATTTTTAGTACTAACTGTGGCACAAACAGTGTGAGTGTGTTAATAAAATTTGTGGATGTCATAAAGTTGGGAGGTATTGCCAGTATGGAGGAGGATCAGAATATCATACAAGAAGATCAGGAGGACCTTGAAAACTGGAGTAATAGAAATGGTATGGTTTCAGAGTGGTAGCCGTGTTAGTCTGTATCAGCAAAAACAATGAGGAGTCCTTGTGGCACCTTAGAGACTAACAAATTTATTTGGGCATAAGCTTTCGTGGGCTAAAACCCACTTCATCAGATGGGTGGAAAATACAGTAGGCAGGTATAAATATACAGCATATGAAAAGATGGGAGTTGCCTTACCAAGTGGGGGGGTCAGTGCTAAGGAGCCAATTCAGTTAAGGTGGAAGTGGGCTATTCTCAACAGTTGACAAGGGAGGAAAAATCACTTTTGTAGTGCTAACAAGTTCAGTGTAATCAAGGTGACCCATTTCAAACAGTTGACAAGAAGGTGTGAGTATCAGCAGAGGGAAAATTAGTTTTTGTAGTGACCCATCCACTCCCAGTCTTTATTCAGGCCTGACATCAAATTAGGTCACTACAAAAACTAATTTTCCCCCTGCTGATACTCACACCTTCTTGTCAGCTGTTTGAAATGGGCCACCTTGATTACACTGAACTCGTTAGCACTACAAAAGTGATTTTTCCTCCCTTGTCAACTGTTGAGAATAGCCCACTTCCACCCAATGAACCACCCAAATTAGGAGAACACATTCCCCCCAAGACATTTGTAACCACCTGTAGTAACACATCATAAAGTAACACACACACACACACACACACACACACACACACATTAAAGGATAGTAATGATTAGTACCAGTCCCTAACCTGTTATAATGCTAAGAGAAAGCATCTTCCTATAAACTTAGCCAAATCTGGTTGGAATGCAGTCATTGCTCAAGATCAGTTTTCAGAGTAGCAGCCGTGTTAGTCTGTATCCGCAAAAATAACAGGAGTACTTGTGGCACCTTAGAGACTAACAAATTTATTAGAGCATAAGCTTTCGTGGGCTACAACCCACTTCTTCGGATGCATATAGAGTGAACCATATATTGAGGAGATATATATACACACACATACAGAGAGCATGAACAGGTGGGAGTTGTCTTACCAACTCTGAGAGGCCAATTAAGTAAGAGAAAAAAAACTTTTGAAGTGATAATCAAGATGGTTCAGTACAGACAGTTTGATAAGAAGCAAGTGTGAAAATACTTACAAGGGGAGATAGATTCAATGTTTGTAATGGCTCAGCCATTCCCAATCCCTATTTAGCCCTGAGTTGATTGTGTCTAGTTTGCATATCAATTCCAGCTCAGCAGTCTCTCGTTGGAGTCTGTTTTTGAAGTTTTTCTGTTTTAAGATAGCCACCCGCAGGTCTGTCAAAGAATGGCCAGACAGGTTAAAGTGTTCTCCCACTGGTTTTTGAGTATTATGATTCCTGATGTCAGATTTGTGTCCATTAATTCTTTTGCGTAGAGACTGTCCGGTTTGGCCAATGTACATGGCAGAGGGGCATTGCTGGCACATGATGGCATATATCACATTGGTAGATGTGCAGGTGAACGAGCCACTGATGGTATAGCTGATGTGATTAGGCCCTATGATGGTGTCACTTGAATAGATATGTGGACAGAGTTGGCATCGGGCTTTGTTACAAGGATAGGTTCCTGGGTCAGTGTTTTTGTTCAGTGATGTGTGGTTGCTGGTGAGTATTTGCTTTAGGTTGGGGGGTTGTCTGTAAGCGAGGACAGGTCTGTCTCCCAAGATCTGTGAGAGTAAAGGATCATCTTTCAGGATAGGTTGTAGATCTCTGATGATGCGCTGGAGAGGTTTTAGTTGGGGGCTGAAGGTGACAGCTAGTGGTGTTCTGTTATTTTCTTTGTTGGCCCTGTCTTGTAGGAGGTGACTTCTGGGTACTCGTCTGGCTCTGTCAATCTGCTCAAGATCAGTGCGACTACACAGAGCTCACGTTCGTCATTATGGCATCTGGGGGCATTTCATGCTCTAATTAGTGGTTGAATGCAGGGTATAAAAGTTCAGACACTCCAAGAGCCCTTTTTCTCTTCCTAGGATCGTTGGTTTTGGCGTCTGCGCAACAACCGAGTGCAGGAGGGGTATCCCATGCAGATTGAACAGTTCTGGAAAGGCCTTCCTGCAAAGATTGATGCTGCCTATGAGAGATCTGATGGGAAATTCGTTTTCTTTAAAGGTAGAGTATGTTTACAATACAATTTTGCATCACTGTTCTAATCACTCTTTCCACGGCGAGCTTTGAGAAATGGGATTTTTGCTTGTCTGTTGTAGCATTGTATTGGTTGGAACTGTATCTCATGTTGGAACCATTTGTGGAAATCCACAAAGAAAGGTAACTGAACTCCTCACAAACCCTCACTTCTAATTACTCAGAGCCAGATGTTAAAAGGTATTTGGGCGCTTAAAGATGCAGCTAGGTGTCTAGTAGGATTTTCACAAGCACTGTGGCCTAGATCCATAAAGGCACTTGGGGCCCTTACTGCCGCTGTAGGCACCAGGTCCTCAAAACCCTGCTCAGCTGCGGCCTAACCCTGTCGGTGTCTAAATCCTCAGAGGTGCCTAAGTCTCTGCTAGTGGGAATATGCAAAATTACCTAAGTCCTGATGCTCCTGAGTTGCTTGGTGCCCTAGCTTATGCCTAAGCCCTGGTGGGATTCTCAAAATAGGCATTCCCCTAGCTGCCTTTTGTACAAGGCATGATCCAGTAGGCAGAAGTCCTAGGGGGCTAGTGGAGAGGTGGGTGTGTTCAGTATCCCCCAAACCCCAGTGGCTACAGCATTCCCATGGGAGGTGGGAGACCCGGGTTTGTATCCCCACTCTACCTGAGTTGGAACAGGGATTTGAACCCACAGCTCTTACATGAAAGGCTAGTGGGTCCATTGGGGGGCTTCTCTCAATCTCTTGTTGAAGCCGTCGCACTTTGTATGAAGATTTATTGACATGGGGACTTGAACCCACTGTCACGTGACCCTCCCGCAGGTAGGTGAGTGCTCTGAGCGCGAGGCTATGGAGTCAGTCTCTCACTTGCCCAGTGAATATTTCATTAGTTATACAAAGTGGAACAGCTTCAACAGGACTGCTTGAGAGAGACCCCCGCAAGACACTCTACCCTGAGGGTTAGAGCACCTGGCCTTAAATGTGGGAGCCCAAGGTTCAAATCAGGCAGAGCAGCAGTTTGGACCTGGGACTCCCACATTCTGGGAGTGTGCTCTAGTTATTGGCTATAAGGGCGTGGGGTTGTCTGTCTCTCACAGCTGCTAGGACACAGGCTACCTAAATGGCTGACCTGGCTTAAGTGCCTGATGGCTGAGAATCCTGACCAGAGAGAGGTGCCTAACTACCTTTGAGGGTATCATGGCTTCACAGGGTCTGGTCTATGCCCCAGCCTGTAGCCAGTCCCTTGGGAGTGACCCCTTTGGTGTGCTGGTCCACACAGTTCCACAGGCCAGGCCCGTGGCCTCCAAAATTGGGCCTTCAGGTGCCAGAAATCTCTGTGGCCTCCTGCAGTGAGTCCAGCCAAGCCAGACACTGTGGGAGGCTTGTTCTTACCCTTTGCAACGCCAGGCAGCCTTGTCAAACAAGATAACAATTGTTAGTGTCCTGGCCTACAGAATCTGAAAGTCATTAGGTTACCACAGAGAAGCAAAGGTTAAGACAGAGATCAGACTGGCCAACACCAGGGCCCTTGGGCCCTGCTACCATAGGCACCAATTTTCCTTCCTCTCTCTGGGCTTTTCTATACTTCAAACACCACAGCAGCATAGCTGCACCGCTGCAGCACTTCACTGCTGGCACTACTTACACCGAAGGGAGGGGGTCTCCTGTCAGCGTAGACAATCCACCTCCCCAAGAGCCAATAGTTAGGAATTCTTCCGTCGACCTTAGCACTGGCCACACAGGGACTTAGGCTGGCTTAACTCTGCTGCTCAGAGGTGTGGATTTTTCACACCCCTGACCGACATGTTCCAGTGTAGACCAAAGGTCTGACTCTGTCCCTCCCTTTGTCTGTCAGTCCCAGGAGCAAGCCCCTGTGTCTGTGTCTGTGTGAGCTCACAGAGCCTGACACCTTTCCCCTTTGTTCTTCAGCTAGGGGGCCTTTGCTCTGCTTCCTGGCAGAGAGGTGGGGGGAAATCTCCTCCTCTTGGCTGTTGGTCACTAGGTGTGAATGCCCTGGCCATTAGGTCTCCATTGTCTTGGCGGGATCCTCCATTCACATGCATAGAGTCTGTTCAGTTTGTTAATGACTCAGGCGGTTAGGAGTCAAACATTCGGTCCCTTCCCTTTATGGTCAGTACACTGAAGTGCAAAGCCTAGAGGAAAACCGAGGTACACGCAGGAATCATAAAAATACCATCAAAATTCCCACATTGGTCACAGATGGGCAGGGCTTAGGCCTCGCCCCTCTCCACAGCATGTCCCACCGCTCAGCATGCTGGCTTCTGCGAATCTCTTTCTTAGGCCCCTAACTTCCCCATACAATGCCTGCGGTCCGGGGTGCCTAGGACTTAGTCCTCTTTGTGGATCTAACCCCATGGCGCTAACTCCCACTGAAGTCATAAAATCAATGGAATTGGGCAATTAAGCACTTTTTAAAATCCAAGGAGGCACCTATCTGTATCTTTAGGCAACTACCTCCCTTTAAAAATCTGGCCTTACCCCCTTCACTCCTGATCTCAGGGAAATGAGGGGAGGATTTGGCTCAGAGGTGACCATCTCTAGATGGAAAGTGATTGCTGAATAGAATTCATTGTAAAACCAAACATACAGCAGTGCTACCAGTACAGTAGACAGGCTTCACCATGTTTTATGCCTGTGTAGTCTGGCGTGGATCTTGTCATAAATGGCAAATAAAGTGATTCTGGACGGCATGCAGCAGGGACAGGTGGGAGCCACATAATTGATGATTGTACAGAGTCCGAGGAACATGAGATTGGCAAGTCCATTCAATCACATCTTGCTCACTGCAATATTCCATTATAAATGTAATTTTGACACATCCTTACAAGCTCTTTTTAGCCTGAAGATAGAGGAGAATGTCTTTGAATTCTTGAGGCAAACCTGACGATCCACTTATAAATTATTGGACTTCGAAAAAGACTCGTGTTTCTCACTTGTCAAAAATTGTTCCCACAATCCCTTTTTCATTCAAAAGTCAAAAACAGATTTTTTTCTATAAAACTCAAGTTTTACCAACTGGGCCTTAGTGAGAATTTTAACATATGGACCCCTCTTGTGAATAATGGCTTAAAGCTTAAAGTTACTCAGAGTCATATTCCTTACTGTTTTGAGTGCCAGCAGGTACCCTGCAGAGATTACAGTGACTCTAAGAAACCTTAAATCTACTTTAAATTCTACCTAATCTAAGTCTTCACTTAAAAAAAAAAATCACCAGCAATTTTTCTCATGAAGATTCTCCACAATGTAAACCAATGACTAGGATTGTTTGTCAGTACAGTCGGTCAAACTGTTTATAGTGAATCATTTATCCAACCCATTTATTCCCACAAATGTTCTGTGAACAAACAGAATTTTTAGGACTCTCTATTTGTAAATGTTTGTCAAATCATGTGTGTGTATTAATCACAGTTTATGGACTGTCCATTAATTGAGCCACTACACTTATTTGTTATCCCTATAAATTACATATGATTGGTCACCCAAGTCACATGGTATTGTTTCTGTTTCCTAACTGGATGACTGAGGCTTTATAAAGGAGAGTTTATAAAGGAATCTTTGGTTCTCAACAGGAAAGGAAGGGGAGGGAGCAGGAGATGAATAGACCTAAGGAATTCTAGGACATTTAATTTTTTCCTGTCCCATTCTGCACAACCAAGAGTATTATATTTGGCTCCTTATGTGAACCCCAGATGTAAAAATAATTGGCTTCCTTCCTAACCGGGGGAACAAGAAAGAAATCTTGCGGCCTTTTCTATAGCACTCATTGCTGTCGTATCTGAGCCTGACAAATATTAATGCGTTATCTTTGCAGCAACCCTATTATATAGGGAGGGCTTCACAGACCGGGAACTGAGGCACTGGGAGATTATGGCCAAAATTTTCAAGAGTCTCCAGTAATTTTAGATGCTCCAGTTATATAATGAGTGAGCAAGCAAGAGAATGATTCTACAGCCTGATGGTTAGAGCACTCCCCAAGAAGTGGGAGACTCACGCTCCAGCCCCCCTGCTCTAAGGTATCTTTATTTAACCCAAAGTGGAACAGCTTCAAGAAGAGAGACTGAGGATACTGCACATCAGAATATCTCACAGCCCAGTGGTTAGGGCCTGCATCTCAGAGGTAACAGCTCCCTGTTCAAATCCCTTCTCTCCCTCAGATAGAGGGGAAACTTGAACTGAGGGTCTCCCACCTCCTGGGGGAGTTCCCTACCCACTGGCTAAAAGTTACCAGGGAGCTTTCCCACCCTCTGCTCTGAGGCTGGCCCCACAGGTGAGTTAGGTGGAGGAACATCTAGCTTCCCCCACTCTGTGCATCACACTGGAGCTTAGGCATCCGGGTGCCTAGAGGGAGCCAGCAGTGTGCATATCCAGAGCCAGGAACATAGTCGCCTAGGCGACCTTTACAATAGAAATGTAGGTGCTGAGTGATTTTAGGTGCCTGCTGACTTCGGCAGCGGCAGCTGAATGGGGATTTTGTGAATACCACTGGAGCCTAAATTTGGGATTGTAGAGGTCTAACGTGGCAGTTAGGTGCCAAACTCCCTTTGTGAATCTAGCCCTAGCCCTAGCTAACTGACCCCACCGCACATGTGGGGAGGTAGGGCAGGACTTTTTTATGCCATTTTCCCACCCTACCTCACAGGGGTGTTTTGAATATAAATTCATTCATGTTTGTTAGGACTAACACAGAAACAAAGTGACATTCCCAAGGCCATGGAATCTGGCAAAGCTACAGTTCAAATTCAGGGCCTGCAGCCTTCCAGCCCTGAGGTCATCCCTTCCTGCCAATTGGGCTGAGCCTTCACAGCTCCCATTAACTGCGGCTGCTGTGAGCGCTCAGCACTTCAACAACATGTTCAAGTCCTTCTTGTGGGGTCCCGGTACCGAGCCCAGAATCTCCTGACGCAGCTTACAGGTCCCCGTCAAAACAGGGGGGTCGATTTCCCAACTTGGGGGGAGGGATAGCTCAGTGGTTTGAGCATTGGCCTGCTAAACCCAGGGTTGTGAGTTCAACCCTTGAGGGGGCCACTTAGGGATCTGGGGCAAAATCAGTACTTGGTCCTGCTAGTGAAGGCAGGGGGCTGGACTCGATGACCTTTCAAGGTCCCTTCCAGTTCTAGGAGATAGGATATCTCCATATATTATTTATTATAACTTTACAATTCTTAGCCAAGCAGCACAGTGGCGCCTCCCTCGTGCCGTACAGCCCCGGATTGGCTCCAGCCGGAAGCAGAATCGGTTGCTCCTTTGCTCCTTTTGAAGGCACTCGGATAACTTCCGATTCCCTACAGAACTATCACCAACTGCTGGGGCAGCCAGGAATACTTGGCGTATGATGTCTATTAAATTTAAAAATCGCCGCCTTCTATGTACCCAGGTCTCTAGCTGGGGTAACTTGAAACTCTGAATGGCAGGCAACCTCGTCAGCTGGCCGGATTGGCTTAGGAAAGGGATTCTGACCATCAGCCAGTTTATTGACTTCCCCCTTTTACAACACTAAATGGAAGGTTCAAGGTGGAGACTCAGGAGGAGTGGCAATACATCCAATTTAAACATGCCCTCTCCTGTCTGCTTGGCCCCGATGCCCGCGCTACCCCAGCCCATCTGCACTGTTTCCATCTCTCCAAATATGACCCTGATTGCCAAGACGGATGGCAACACTATGTGCACACCTGGCCAGCGAATCTGAACTAAACACAGATCCCCCTAAAAATCTAATGGGAGGAGGAACTAGGCCAGTTATTCTTTGCTAACTAATGGAAACAAATTTTAGACAGGTTTGTTCCTTACACTTCCATTTAAGATCACACCAGCAGAAAATGACATGGAGGATGTATTAGACCCCGATCTGACTCTTCAAACAGCTGCTGCTGAGTTAGACTAATGTTGGCACTGTGATTCAGCAGGTGCTGACGTAACCCATATGCTCTGGGAATGCTCCTCTGCCTGTAGGATTTGGACAGAACTGAATTGCAGTGTTAATTTTTCCTATCAAATACAATTTTTACAAGCTAACCATGCAATTTTAAACCTAGTGACTATTAGTTGGGAGGTGAGTGTGAAAGAGACAGGGGTGTGTGTGTGTGTGTGAGAGAGAGAGAGTGTGTGTGTGTGTGTGAGAGAGAGAGAGAGAGAGACACACATCATGTGTGTGAGACAGAGAGAGACAGAGACAGTGGGTGTGCGTGAGAGAGAGTGTGTGTGTTGGAGGTGCGGCACTCAGCAGTCTGAAGGTTCGTTCAGAC
Source organism: Emys orbicularis (assembly GCF_028017835.1). NCBI lineage: Eukaryota > Metazoa > Chordata > Testudines > Emydidae > Emys > Emys orbicularis. The sequence continues at coordinate 32,673,320 of NC_088694.1, read as the reverse complement.
AACAGCAGCCGCCAGCAGCTCCTCCGTCTCCCTACTGACCCCTGGCCCCCACCCCAGCCCAGCAGAGATAGGGTACATGGGCGGGGAGGCAGGGGGAGGGGGACACCCTGACATCAGCGCCCCCTTCCTCCCCTCCCCCGGGTCTGCACAGCAAACAGGAGGCTCCTGGGAGCAGCTAGCCAGGTGCGGCTCCAAGGCAGGTGCAACGCAGCTGCAGATGGCAGCAAAGCAGCGGGGGAGGGGCACGCCTGCTCCGGGGGCGCCCCATTTATAACGGCGCCCCAGGCTTTCGCCCCATTTGCCCGTGCCTAAGGCCAGCCCTGGAATTCAGGATGAAAAGGATCCTGGGAAGGGCATTCATTGTAATTGTCTGTTTTTCCCCAAAGGCTGAGAGGCAGTGTCTGCCATCTATTGAAATTGCTGCTAACTGCATGAGTAATGGGGCAGGTTACCCTTGACTAAGTTTTTATTTCCTTAGGGAACAGGATGCCAAGATATCGGAGGTTTGTCTGTTGCCATCGAAATGTCCCTATAGGAGAGTCGGTTCCAGCTGGATCCAATGAGATCTTCATTGCTTCCGACTTATCCCAATTTATCTTATTGCCAGAGAATTTACCCAAATTATCTATTGCTTTTAGGATATTTGGAGTTGATTGATCAGGATTTTTAATAAATAGGAGGATGTGGTCTGCATATAGAAGGATTTTTGTCTCCTGAGTGCCTGATTTGATCCCTTGAATGGTGTTCCCTAATTAGTATGGCAAGCAGTTCTAATGTTAGATTGAACAGGATGAGGAGAGGGAGCATGCCTGTCTAGTTCCCTGAAGCAGATCAAAGTGTGGGGACATTGTGCTATTTGTAAGGATATGTGAGTTGGGATTGGAATATAGCGGCTTCATCCATGAAATAAAGGATTTCCCCAACCCAAATTTATCCAGGATACAAACCAAATATCACCAGTTCACTCTGTCAAAGGCTTTCTCTAATGGTGTGAAATGATTTTATGGGAATGTCTAGAAGGTTGATGGAATGCCACAACATTAATCAATTGACATGTGTCATCTGAACTATGCCTTTTTTTAATAAATCCCACCTGCTTGGGGTGAACCATCCCACTCTACTTTTTCAAGCCACTTCGCCAATATTTTTGAAAGTATGTTTATATCAGCATTGTTTAAAGAGATGGGTCTATGGCTGTTACACTTTGGCACATCCTTACCTAGTTTAAGTAGTACAGTAACTAGGGCTTCTCTCATAGTAGGAGATCAGGTACCTTTTTTTAAGGCATCTGTGTAAAATGTAGGGGCCAGAAATTTTCTGAAACTTTGTTAGAATTCTGTTGATAGGCCACTGGGGCCGGGAGTCTTGCCCGGACTCATGTCCTCCATTGCCTTGATCGTTACAAGGGAGAGGCCAGCCTGGCCTGCGGCTCTTCTGAGATTTGTGGGAGTTTAAGAGGTTTAACAGAAGTATTCAGTTCTTCTGGGTCAGGTGGTGAATCATTATTGTACAGAGCCTGTAGAATTTCAAAAATTTGTCACTGATTTCTTTTTGCTTACTAATAACCTACCCTTGTTCTGACTTGTGTGATACCATTCAGGACCTTTGACCTCTCACTTTTAATCTGTATGTGAGACTCTTGCCCACTCTCTCCCCCGACTCCCAGTATGTTTGATTCTAAAAAGAGCAAATTCAGCTTGTGCTGAAGTCACTCTGTTGATTTCATACCGAAGATTGATTAATTTTTAAAGATTTCCTTGAGTGGGGTAGTTTGCACATTCTAAATTCATTGTTTGGTTAATTTCCGGAGCTGAGCGTGGCTAACCCCTCTTTCCTGAGTAGAAAATCATCCTGCCCCTAATAAAAGCTGTTAGTGCCTCCCATAAAGTCGAATGGGGTATCTCTGGTGTGTCGTTCATTGCAAAGAAAAACAAATTTCTGCTGTGATATAGTCTGAAAAATATTATCTTTCAAAAGAGAGGAGTTCAGTCTCCATCTCTTACAAATCCAGTTTGTCTCAGGAGGGGAAAATTGTAGTATCACTGGTGCATGATCAGAGATCCTGATAGATTTGCTTTCGTTATTAAGTATGGAGTCCGTAGAAATCAGGAAGAAATCTATTTGTGAATATGTGGAAAGTGTGGAGGAAAAAAAGTAAAACCCTTCATTATAGGACTCTGCAACCGCCATACATCTTTTAACCCCAAGTCTTCTTCTATATAGTCTTTCTAATGGTTCTAGCATGTTATTGTGTACACTGGGGCCAGCCTGACTTGTCTAAAAAAGGATCCAACACCTCATTAAAATCTCCTACTGTGATGATTGATTCTAGTGGGATAATAATTAATTTGGGGGGAAAAAACCTTGGCTCATCTTTGTTAGGTCCATATATATAAATTAGGGTATATAGAGAGTCAGAGATCTTAGGTTTCACCAGCAAAAATCTACCTTCCTCATCTTTATTTACATCTAGAACTTATAAATTCAGTCTTTTTCAAAACAATATTCCTACACTTTGGTTGCTAAACACCCTTCCCCCATCCAGCCCATTCTAAATTTCTCTGCCTCCAAGTCATGAAGGTGGGTTTCCTGTAGGAAGATAATATCTGCTTTCAGTGTTTCTAGATGAGTGATTATTCTTTTTCTTTTTATCGGGTGATTCATCGCTTTGATGTTCCTGGAAACACAATTTATAATATTAGGCATCAGGAGTGCTTACGTCAAATATTTCTTTATCAGGTACCTGCATAGTGTCATTGCTTGGGCCACAGTTAGTTACAGATCTAGGAAAGGTATGTCTGGGTTCCCCCTCGCCACCCCGGAGACGTGAACGGGGAGGGGAAACAGAGAGAGTTAGGCAGAGCAGGAAAGATACAAGATCATGTGGGTGTGACAGGGTGCTGGGCAGGAACTCCTGAGCCAGCCCTCTGTCAGGCCAGCTCCAATTAAGGGAGGTAAATGGGAGCTGGCTAGAGAAACCTGCACCCGATTGGCAAATGGGAAACAGCTGCCAGTCTAATTAGCTGGGCGCTACACACAGGCCTAGAGGAAGGAAGCCGGGGAGAGCCAGAGAGTGGAAGGAGAACGGCAGCTCTTCCCTCCTGGGTGCAGAACCTGAGACGTCCCGAAGGCTGAACCCCAATCTGTATATGGTGGTGGGCGCGTCCGCATGCTGTAAATAAACTGCACCGGTGATTGCTGAACCCCAGGGGCTCTGAGTGGTTTGTGAACGCAGCAGAGGCAGGAGCAAAGGGGACCCTGCTACACCCTGTTACAGTGAGAAACAGAAAAAAGAAATGAAGTGATCAAAATTGACCAAAGATCACTTGAAAAATACATAATTCTTATCCAAACCGAAATAGGACCTAAATCCATGAGATTTACAAGGGGGTGACCTCATCACTCACTCCCACCACCACCCCCAAAACACCCAATTGGAGTATAACTGGATTCCCTTTAGCTTTATAAAGAAGAAATAGTCTGATATCAAAAGAGGACATGGTTTCTGCTCTGTTCACAACAACAACAGAAGGGGGAACAAGTCTGTAGTAGATATTTAAGAAAGTTATGCACATTGTTTAAATAACCGTATGCTAACATAACTGGCTCATTTGCAGATAAGAGTTCATTAGCAGACCTGTTCTGCCGACACTTTGCCCCCTAGAGCCTTGTCCATGCTGGATTATAGTGCGAACGCCATTGCGCAAACGTTCTATCAGCAACAGAAATCAACACAGCATTTCTCACAACTCATTTAACAAAAATAAAAATGAAAGAAAAGTCCCTGCACGAATGTTATTGCCAATCTCACAATAACACGGTCTCAGCAATCTGCTGAATCAGAACCAGCCCGAATCATCATTCCTGGGTAGGATTTTAGGAGCTCAGATTTCTTTACAGTTGGGAATGGAAACGATTTGTCATGAAACCAAAAGTTTCATTACGTTACTTAGCTCTGGTACCTCTTACACATGTACATTTAAGGCAAATGGGTTGAATAGTTTCAGATTTACTATAAACCCAGAATCTAGGAGATTATCTGGGGATGGAGCAATGTAAAATCACTGGGGGGAAGAGGAGGGGTTGGAAAAGGTACCAGGAGAGAGGCCTCAGACAGAACAACAGGCCTCAGAAAACAAACTCACACTGCTCTGTTGAGCCCTGCTGCTGATCCACAGGTGTAAGGCATCCCCAGGCCCACTGCAGCACTTTGCTTTGGGTACATCCAGACTACCCGCCATATTGGTGGGTAGCGATCGATTTATCGGGGATCGATATAGCGCGTCTCGTTAAGACGCGCTATATCGATCCCTGAATGCGCTCCCCGTCGACTCCGGAACTCCACCGGAGCGAGCGGCGGTAGCGGAGTTGACGGGGGAGCCGCGGCCGTCGATCCCGCGCCGTGAGGACGGGAGGTAAGTCGGAATAAGATATGTCAACTTCAGCTACGGTATTCCCGTAGCTGAAGTTGCGTATCTTACATCGACACCCCCCTAGTGTAAGCCAGGCCTTTGAGTCAGGATCTCGAAGGGGGATGTGCTCCCGGTGCACTGGAATTGTGGGAGGGGCAGATGCTCCCGATGCACTGGAATCATGGAGGGAGCGTTGCTCCCAGTGCACTGGAATCGGGGGGGGGAAGGGCTGTTGCTCCCGGTGCACTGGAATTGTGGGAGGGGCAGATGCTCCCGATGCACTGGAATCATGGGGGGGGATCTTGCTCCCAGTGCACTGGAATCGGGGGGGGGAAGGGCTGTTGCTCCTGGTGCACTGGAATTGGGGGAGGGGCTGTTGCTCCCGATGCACTGGAATCATGGGGGGGGATCTTGCTCCCAGTGCACTGGAATCGGGGTGGGGGATGTTGCTCCCAGTGCACTGGAATCATGGGGGGAGGGTGGGATGTTGCTCCCAGTACACTGGAATCATGGGGGGCAGGTAGGTGCAGACCAAGCAAGGGTATCCGCATTGTAACACGCCTGCCTGCAGCAGCTTGGGCACAGAACTGCCTCTGGAGTCTGGGGGGAAGGGAGGGCAGAAGGGTCAAAGTTCAATCCGAGACAAGAGTCTTCTCCCCACCCTTGGCCCCCGGGAGGTCAAAGAAATCAAGCAGAGGGAAGGGGAAGGGAGAAGCTGAAGTGGTGCGTTTGCCCTGCACAGTTTGGAGCTCAGCTGGGAGCAGTGACTGAGCTGGCAAAGTTGTTTTAACGCAACCCGGCTGTATCTGCTGTGGTGTCTTGTGCTCCCTTTTTCCAGCCCCTCTGAGAGCCCCACAATTCTCAGACTGTTTCTCCTGGCGCTTCCCTCTCGCGATCAATACCCTTCTCCTGTAGTGCTTTAATAGGTCTTTCCTGTGGCTGTGAAGTTATGTTCATAGTACTCACTGTGTCGTCTACCGAGGAGAGTCTGTTCTCAGCTTTCTCTAGTCTCACTGCAAGTCTTGCAAGTTAGCTTGAAGTGTACTAGTAAGATTTATGATCTCGGATTATAGCTTCACATAATCTATCCACTTGAGACTTGTTTTAGCCAGTCCATAAATTCATCTAGTCTCAGAGGGGCACATCTCCCTGGTCAGCCATCCTGGCTACAAGAGGGCTGTGCAATGGCTTCTGCTTTTTAGGGTTGTGTAGAAAGTCTGGAGATGGTTCAGCATCCCTAATGGCATTAAATTAGAAGCAAAGAGTGGTAGAATAATATCTGATACAAATTAGATGGAAAAAAAGCAATTCAGTTGCTGCTGGTTGTGACTGTTAGGTGGGGAAAGGAGCTGTAAAGCTATGCAGCCCCAGCCCTCTAGTGGCTCCTGGAAGTCTGACCATATTGTGTTATCCTGTATCATTCATTTAGCCCTCTTTTCTCAAAATCATCTAAGGGGGAAGAGTCTCAGGTGACTAGAAAGCAAGGAAAGCTAAAGCAGGAGGGGGAATGGAATTCACTTCTTCTTCTCACCACAGCAGTTTGCTACTTGCCACAGAACTTGCTTGTGAGGTGGATGATGCTAGTCTTGCGGGTTCACTTTAGGAATGGCCTCTGACTTCTGCATGTGACCCAACATGTCTTTTAGGATGCAGCCACCTTCTTCCTTATGCTGGCACTATGATTACCTCTCTTCCATGGTGTGTGCAGTAATGTGCCACCAGTAGGGAGAGTTGGAAACTACACGACACCCTCGCTATAATGCCCTTCATAATAACGAGAATATAATGAACCTGGTCCCTGGATCCCACCTCCAGCCCTGGGGCTGCAGCGAGGGCTGACAGATCCTCCAGCCCTGGATCTGTGGTGGGGCTGCAGCGAGGGCTGACAGATCCTCCAGCCCTGGGTCTGTGGTGGGGGCTCAGAGCTGCTCCAGCCCCGTGGCTGCAGCGAGGGCTGACAGATCCTCTGGCCCAGGGCTACAGCGGGGGCTCAGAGCTCCTCCAGCCCCTGGCTTGGATCCAGGTGGGTTCGGTAGAGAGCGCAGCAGGGGCCAGATAGCTGTCTGGGAGTGAATGTAGTAATGACAGACAAAACACACAAAATCCCTTCACGGGAAGCAGGCAGGGTTGAATCCTATTCAGCACCTGCTCCTTTAGTTGAGTGTTACCAGTTTTCAGAAAGTAATCGATGAAATGAATCATTTGTGGTGGTACTGAGCATTGTATTTAGCATATATTTGCTGACTGCTGCTGAGAATGAGAATATGCTGCATGCTGTGATCCCAAATAGTGGATCACATCTTAATGGAGAAGTGAGCCCATAGATAACTTCTCGTCCATTCACACCCGTCCAACACCCCGCTGGTGACTCTTGGTACATAACGCGTCTCAGGAATATGCTGTTGTGTCTGTAGGCTCTCTAGTGAGGTCTGTCATTCAGCGTCCTCCTGGTTGTTTATTCGGCGTGAGTAACCTTTGTCTCCTTTTGCTTTTCATCCAGCCCTCTCTCCCCTCCCCTCGGTTTCTCTCAGCTGGAAACAAGGGGAGAGCTAGCACCAGGTGACCAGCCAGCTCTCTGCAGCCCACCAACAAATGTTCTTGGGCCACCACAGATCCACAGACCACAGTTTGGGGACGCTGCTGTAATCAGCCTGGCAAGTGCTTTTTCTTAAGCACTCCCCTGTTGTGTGCCTAACCTGACGTTCACTTACAGGCCCTGAGAACATTTCAAATCCAAGTGGTAGTCTGGAGCTCAGTACATTTATTCTTTGTTTTTTCCCCTCATTCCTAGGCGATAAATACTGGGTTTTCAAGGAAGTGACAGCAGAGCCAGGGTACCCACACGGCCTGGTGGAGCTGGGTAGCTGTCTCCCCCGGGAAGGCATCGACACAGCTTTGCGATGGGAGCCAGTAGGCAAAACCTATTTCTTCAAAGGCGACAAGTACTGGCGCTATAACGAGGACAAGAGAGCGACTGACCCAGGATACCCAAAGCCCATCACTGTGTGGAGGGGAATCCCACAGGCCCCACAAGGAGCGTTCATCAGCAAAGAAGGCTGTACGTAGAACCCATGATTGCAAGTGTTTGTCAGACTAATACCAGGTCCCCGAGCTTGGGGTTGGGATGTTTCAGATGGTTTTACTGAGCTGGAATTCAGGCCCCAGCGCTCACAGTGCTGCTCTGCCATCAGTGGCCACAGAGGTCGCTAAGGGCTGGAGTCACATGCTGAGCATCACCACACCTAACGTCTAGGTGCCTAGAAAACCACTGGGATTCAACAAGGCTGCGTTAGGTGCCTGAGTGGGGAGAGACAGGCACCTCAGAACGGGATTCATAACGGCCAGCTTGCGAGGCAGCTACTCGCCTAAACTAGCCACTGGGAGGTGCCAAGTCCAGGTGGGTGCTAAGCTCCGCCCCCTCAGAGATCGGTGTCTAAGTCCAGGCTCCAGGGAGGGGCCGCCCTCTGCTCGGGGGTCTCAGCTGCAAACCCTCTTTTGGGGTGTGGTGCCCATGCTGTTTTAGCAGGCGGGGCAGAGGGAGGAGGCACGCCACAAGTTAGGGTGCTCATGTAGGGTGCGGGAGACCCGTGGTGCAAGTGCCCCCTCTGCCTGAGGGGGAGAGGGGATTGGAACAGAAATCTGCCATCCCTCAGGTGGGGGCTGGGCTCTGGGGTATTCCGACGTGGGGACGCCCTCAGTCTCTCTTGTTGAAGCTCTTCCACTAATGAAAGAATGATTGGGCCAGAGAGAGAGCCCAGGCATGACAAGGACTGTAGTCTGGTGGGGAGAGCATTCACGGGGAGGGGGAGTAGGCAGGATCCCGGCCCCCTGCTCTAATGACGTTTTTAAATTATGTATTCCCAGTGGAACAGCTTCAACAGGCAAGACGGAGGGTGCCCCCCTCAGGCTAGGCCACTGGCCTGAAAGGGGGCAGATCTCTGCTCAAATCCCTTCTCCCCTGCAGGGTGGAATGGAGATCTTCACATCCCAGCTGAGCACCCCGATCAGTTACAAGGGACCCCTCGCCTATGGGGGTCTTGTGTAAGTTTGCCTGGAGGGACCCAATTTGGTAGGTGAGCTTTGGGCCTGCGTATTAGATTGGGCCCCACAGACAAGTTAGGCGGAGGAACTCCTTTCTTCCCCCGCTTGGTGGAGTGCTCTGGGATGTAGGCGACCTGATGACTGCAGTGTTTAGACTCAGAGGCAGAAACATAAGCACCTAAGGAATTTTTACTGCAAAAATGTAGGTGCCGAGTGAATTTAGGCACCTACAAGGTTTGGCTACAGCTGAGCAAGGGTTTTGTGAATCCGAATGGGGCCTGATTCTGGGATTTAGGCACCTCACATGGCAGATAGGCACCTAGGTCCTTTTGTGAATCTAGCCCCAGTAACCTGTGACCCACTTCCCTGCCCCATTCAAACAAACACACACCCTCTTTTCCACGACTAAGTCACGTTATTGTATTGCAAGCTCCTTGGAGCAGGGACTCTCTCTCCCTCCGTGTTTGCCCAGTGCCCAGCCCCATGGGCCCCTGCCTGGGGACTATGAGCAATATTTACTTCTCCATCCCTGGCTGCATCGAGCTGACTGTTTCTCTCCCCCCATTGATTTTCTCCTTCATCCTCCAACTCTTCTCCAGCCAACTGGGAAAGAGAAGCAGCTGGCTGGAGTGGAGTCTGTCCTCTGCAGAGGACACAGGCACCCTGCTGCAGTGGATTTCTCTCGAGATGTCAGGAAAGATCCCTGAGCTCCTACAGAGCAGTGGAGTAGGAGCCAGCTAGGCAGGAGCCTGGAAGAGGGGGAGCTGGAATCTTCCCTGCCCTTTGCCCACAGGATGGGGAGAGAAAGACTAAGAAACGGGGGGGGTGGGAAGCATCTGGAGAGTGAAGGCTACTGCAGTCAAGGAGCAGCTGAAGGCACCAGCCTTTCAGCAACAGAAGGGAAGCTTTTGAAGCCACTGTCCGCCTGGTTAATAACCAAGGCCAAATCTTCCAACAGGTGTGCTCCAAAGAGCTGCTCCTATCCAGGGTCTTCTCCCTCACTGCCCCCTCAGAGCCATATGTATGAAACAAAATATTCTAAAAATATCAACAAACCAATATCCAAATCAGTGCAGATGCTGGGCCCCGCCAATATTGGAATGTTTTTGTAACGTAGAGGAAGTCCCCGAGTGCATCAGGGCAGGCGTGTTGGTGCTTTAGTTGACCATAATTTGCCCCTGAATGCTTAGATTAGAATTCCAAATAAACAGCAAATCAGCTGCTTGGCTTTTCCCGTAAACATTTGCTCTACATTCCTCTAAAATCAAGAAATTGCCTTCTGATTTCCAAATTTGCCATGGGAGGTTCCTTATGTATGTTTTTCTTGCCCCCACAGCCTCCTACCATTAGGCAGAGAAATAATGACTGTAAGCGAAACGCCTTTCAGTACCTCTTCGCGCCCATTTGGTTTTAAGTCTTTGAATAGTATCAGAGGGGTAGCTGTGTTAGTCTGAATCTGTAAAAAGCAACAGAGGGTCCTGTGGCACCTTTAAACTAACAGAAGTATTGGGAGCATAAGCTTTCGTGGGTAAGAACCTCACTTCTTGCATCTGAAGAAGTGAGGTTCTTACCCACGAAAGCTTATGCTCCCAATACTTCTGTTAGTCTTAAAGGTGCCACAGGACCCTCTGTTGCTTTTTAAGTCTTTGAATGTTATGGTATGAAGTGATCTCTCTTTTGTCCCCTAGTTTATACCTACTTCTATAAAGGGAAGGAATACTGGAAGTTCGATAACCAGAGGCTGAGTGTGGAGCCAGGCTACCCCAGGTCAATCCTCAAAGACTGGATGGGCTGCAACCAAAAGGAAGTTGAACAAAGCAAAGAGAGACGTTTCCCCCACGATGATGTGGATATTATGGTGACAATCAATGATGTGCCTAGCACTGTAAATGCAATTGCAGTAGTTATCCCTTGCATCTTATCTCTGTGTATCCTTGTCTTGGTATATACCATCTTCCAGTTTAAAAACAAAGAAGTGCAGCAAAACGTTACCTATTACAAACGACCTGTCCAGGAATGGGTATGACACGTTCACCTGCACATTTCAGCTCAGAGCTGCACAAATGAGTTCCGAAGTCCATCAAACAAAACTGTTCAAGTGACTTATTATGAATCGTGGGAGTTCTGGGACTGAAAGAAGCAGGAAATACAGAGGTGGCCTTGCAGAGTGGAGCCTCTTTCCTTCTTACTGCCTCAGTCATGTGTCTGTCTTGCTGTGCCATTCTCCACAGGCCCCCTTGTGCGTGTCAGAGACTGCAAGAGGAATTTTCTTGAAATGTTTTTCAGCTGACTTGGGAAACCTTCTTCAGTGCCCTGCCCCAGTGGTCTCTGTTAAACCCAGCATTCTCCAGTGTAGCTAACCACCTCTAAATGGACTAGGTTTTTTACAGTTGTCTCATAAATGAATGAAGATAATTAAATCTATGAAACGGGAGCAATTCAGTATCTTAAGGAGAAGACATGCTGATGCTGAATCATTCCAAAAGATCTTCTTAGTTTATTACAAGAACCAGGGAATTACCTGGATGCAATTTTCCAATACCTGCTGGTCAGATGTTTTGTACATTCATAATAATTGATGCCGTCACTCAGCACAGTGCACAAGGAGGAGGTAATTCGGTGTAGGCCAGGAGTTCAAGGAACTCTTAACTAGATATAGTAACAGCAACTCCTCAGTTGAGTTAGTCCACAAGACAAAGACCAAAACACTCCCTACTGTTAACACAGCCCTAAATGCTTTTGTTTTAGGAACCTCTCATGTAATGAATATTTAAATGTCATATTACCACTATTTGAAATTCCCATCAGTCACAAACAATAAATTGTTACCAAAACAATGAACAATTTATATAAGAACTCTGCTGTATTTTATCTGAAAATTCTGGGAAAAGATGAAGTGTTGTTATAGTGGCATGTATAATCAGATTCTGAAATTTGCCTCTCAGGTTTCAAGAGAATGAAAATGCTTGTTTGGAGGGAAATCTTCATTATAGTTAGGCAAAATGGTCTGGATAAAGTAAGAACTATGCCTGTGCCGAAAACATGAAAACATTATATAACTTTGAAAATTATTTTTCATTTTTCACTCACCTCTTCACACTCAAGTAGCTGGCCAAAAGGTGGAATGCCAAAGTACGGTGAGAAAGCTTGTTTTCACAGGATGACTAGCACAGTTCTGAAGATGAGAGACTCAGCTAAGAGCTGGATAAATATCTGAATTTTGGGTACTGAGCTTTGACAAATCTCCTTCTCAGACAGCAGTCGTCTGTTCTTCCCTCTTGTAAATGTGAATGCTTGGGGATGTCATGTCCTAACTAGAGCCTTCCTTAATCAGATTTTCCATGCTGGTATCCAAACAATATGTTAAATGGCTATGAAAGAAAATGAACGCAGCACTTCTGTTAGCATTCCAGGTGACATTCAGCCCTGTGCAGAGAAGCCCATAGCAGCCCTAGGCAACACTTACACATCACTTGTGTCATGTTTGGAGAGCTTAACTGGGATGTGAGTGGGCCCCTAGTCCTAGAGTGGGCCTTCTGCCTTGCGCTGAATTTCGGCAGTGTAGCTGATGAAGCAAGAAGCATTGAACTGCTGATTAGCATTCAACAATGTGGATCTCACCGTTTGTTTCACTTGTTTCTTTTAGCACATGATTCAGGTTATAAGTATTGATGATGACAAGAGCAGGGCAGGAAGAAAGAGAGAGATTGTTAGTGTTTGTCTACTTTTATATGCCTGGCTTGGACTCAGATACTACCGCGAAGGGGGCAGTAGAACTTTCAGTGACTGATTTGAATTGCACATTGTGTGGTCTCAGACTGTTTTGTATTTTATACTTTATAACGCACTTCAGTTGCCAAGAAACGAGTGCGTCTTCAACAGAATTATAAAATCAGTGGGAGAACTTGGTAGATGTAACATATTTGAATTTTAGTGAAAGATGTGATGGAGTCTCCGGATGGCTGAAGGACTGCAAACAAAGGACCAAATAAGGCCAGACCTAATCACTAACCACCTCTCCCCAACTCAGTATGTTGCTATGTGTACTACACACATGGTGGTGACATGCACATTATAAGTTCCAGCACCATGTGCCACATAGCATTTACCATGCACTTTACTATTCCTCTGAGCAGCTCCAGACAGACACCAGTTGAAAATATTTCTCTCATTTCCCTTCTGCCCAAATCTGGAATTCTCCCTGCAAATGACACTGGCCTCTGGGGAATACTGCGGGTGTCTTGGACCAGCGACAGGTATAAGGCTGGCTATCTCCTGAGCCAGCAGGGCTGGAAATGTTTGCTTTATCCCATTAGAAAGCCAGAAAATCCCCTTGCCAATGAGGTAAGGCTTCTGGGGCATATTTTTAGACTGGCCTTCATTTATGCTGGAATATTGGTATAGAAGGGTACAACTTGCTCAGGAAGGACAGTCAGGGAAAAAAGGGAGGAGGTGTTGCCTTATATATTAAAAATGTATACACTTGGACTGAGATTGAGCTGGAAATAGGAGACAGACTTGTCGAAAGTCTCTGGGTAAGGATAAAAGGGATAAAAAACAAGGGTGATGTCAGGGTAGGGGTCTACTACAGACCATCTAACCAGGAAGAAGAGTTGGATGAGGCTTTTTTTAAACAACTAACAAAATCATCCAAAGCACAGGACTGTGTGGTGATGGGGGACTTCAACTACTCCGACATCTGTTGGGAAAATAACACAGCAGGGCACAGATTATCCAAGTTCTTGGAATGTATTGGAGACAATTTTTTATTTCAGAAGGTGGAGAAAGCTACCAGGGGAGAGGCTGTTCTAGATTTGATTTTGACAAAGAGGGAGGAACTGCTTGAGAATCTGAAAGTGGAAGGCAGCTTGGGTGAAAGTGATCACGAAATGATTCTAAAGAATGGTAGGAGGGAGAACAGCAAATAAAGACAGTGGATTTCAAGAAGGCAGACTTTAGCAAACTCAGGGAGTTGGTAGGTAAGATCCCATAGAAAGAAAGTCTAACGGGAAAAACAATTGGAGACCGTTGGCAGTTTTTCAAAGAGACATTATTAAGGGCACAAGAGGAAACTATCCCACTGCGTAGGAAAGATGGGAAGTATGGCAAGAGCCTACCCTGGCGTAACCAGGAGATCTTCAGCGATCTAAAAATAAAAAAAAGAGTCCTACAAAAAGTGGAAACTAGGTCAAATTACAAAGGATGAATATAAACAAATAACACAAGTATGTAGGGACAAAATTAGAAAGGCCAAGACACAAAACGAGATCAAACTAGCTAGAGACATAAAGGGTAACAAGAAAACATTCTACAAATACATTAGAAGCAAGAGGAAGACCAAGGACAGGGTAGGCCCATTACTCAATGAGGGGGGAAAAACAATAACAGAAAATGTGGAAATGGCAGAGGTTCTTAATGACTTCTTTGTTTTGATTTTCACCAAGAAGGTTGGTGGCTATTGGGCGTCTAACATAGTGAATGCCAGTGAAAATGAGGTTGGATCAGAGGCTAAAATAGGAAAAGAGCAAATTAAAAATTACTTAGACAAATTAGATGTCTTCAAGTCACCAGGGCCTGATGAAATGCATCCTAGAATACTCAAGGAGCTGACTGAGGAGATACCTGAGCCATTAGCAATTATTTTGGAAGATGGGAGAGATTCCAGAGGACTGGAAAAGGGCAAATATAGTGCCCATCTATGAAAAGGGAAATAAGAACAACCTGGGGAATTACAGACCAGTCAGCTTAACTTCTGTACCAGGAAAGATAATGGAGCAAATAATTAAACAATTTGCAAACATCTAGAGGATAATAAGGTGATAAGTAACAGTCACCATGGATTTGTCTAGAACAAATCCTGTCAAACCAACCTGATACATTGTCAACGAAAGATAACAAGCCTTGTGGATGGGGGTGGAGAGAAGTGGTAGACATGGTATATCTTGACTTTAGTAAAGCTTTTGATACGGTCTCGCATGACCTTCTCACAAACTAGGGACATGCAACCTAGACAGAGCTACTATAAGGTGAAAAGTAACAGAGGGTCCTGTGGCACCTTTATAGACTCATAGACTTTAAGGTCAGAAGGGACCAATATGGTCATCTAGTCTGACCTCCCGCATGATGCAGGCCACAAAAGCTGACCCACCCACAACATAATCTTCCAGCCTGCGACCCCTGCCCTATGCTGCGGAGGAAGGCGAAAAACCTCCAGGGCCTCTGCCAATCTACCCTGGAGGAAAATTCCTTCCCGACCCTAAATATGGCGATCAGCAGTACCCCGAGCATACAGGCAAGATTCTACAGCCGGACCCTCATTTTACCCGCGATTGCACGTTAATGCCTAATTGACTGTAATCACGTTATCCCTTCAAACCATTCCCTCCATAAACTTATCAAGCCTAATCTTGAAGCCAGAAAGGTCTTTCGCCCCCACCGTTTCCCTCGGAAGGCTGTTCCAAAATTTCACCCCTCTGACGGTTAGAAACCTTCTTCTAATTTCAAGCCTAAACTTCCCCACGGCCAGTTTATATCCATTCGTTCTCGTGTCCACATTACTACTGAGCTGAAATAATTCCTCTCCCTCCTTGGTATTAATCCCTTTGATATATTTAAAGATAGCAATCATATCCCCCCTCAGCCTTCTTTTGGTTAGGCTAAACAAACCGAGCTCCTCAAGTCTCCTTTCATAGGAAAGGTTTTCCATTCCTCGGATCATCCTAGTGGCCCTTCTCTGTACCCGTTCCAGTTTGAGTTCATCCTTTTTAAACATAGGAGACCAGAACTGCACACAGTATTCCAAATGAGGTCTCACCAGCGCCTTGTATAACGGAAGGAGCACCTCCCTGTCCCTACTAGAAATACCTCGCCTAACGCATCCCAAAATCGCATTAGCTTTTTTCACAGCCACGTCACATTGCCGACTCATAGTCATCCTGCGATCAACCAGGACTCCGAGGTCCTTCTCCTCCTCCGTCACTTCCAACCTATGCGTCCCTAACTTATAACTAAAATTCTTATTAGTCATCCCTAAATGCATCACCTTACACTTCTCACTATTAAATCTCATCCTATTATTTTTACTCCAATTTACAAGGTCATCCAAGTCTCTCTGCAGAATATCCCGATCCTTCTCCGAATTGGCAATACCTCCCAACTTTGTGTCATCCGCAAACTTTATCAGCCCACTCCTACATTCGGTTCCGAGGTCAGTAACGAATAGATTAAATAAAATCGGACCCAAAACCGAACCTTGAGGAACCCCACTGGTGACCTCCGTCCAACCCGACAGTTCACCTTTCAGTACTACCCGCTGCAGTCTCCCCTTTAACCAGTTTTTTATCCACCTCTGGAATTTCATATCGATCCCCATCTTTTCCAATTTAACCAATAATTCCTCGTGCGGCACAGTATCAAACGCTTTACTAAAATCGAGGTAAATTAGATCCACCGCATTTCCTTTATCTAGAAGGTCTGTTACTTTCTCAAAGAAGGAGATCAAGTTGGTTTGGCACGATCTGCCTTTCGTAAACCCATGTTGTAATTTGTCCCAATTGCCATTCACCTCAAGGTCCTTACCTACTTTTTCCTTCAAAATTTTTTCCAAGACCTTGCATACTACAGAAGTTAAACTAACAGGTCTGTAGTTACCCGGGTCACTTTTTTTCCCCTTCTTAAAAATAGGAACCACATTAGCTATTTTCCAGTCCATCGGTACCACCCCCGAGTTTACAGATTTATTAAAAATTATCGCCAAGGGGCTTGCAATTTCACGTGCCAGCTCCTTCAATATTCTAGGATGGAGATCATCCGGTCCGCCCGATTTAGTCCCATTTAGCTGGTCAAGTTTGGCTTCCACCTCTGATACTGTAATGTCAATCGCCCCTCCTTTATTCCCCTGTGTCCCGCTCCCTCTATTCCTAAGCCCTTCATTAGCCTTATTAAACACCGACGCAAAATATTCATTTAGATATTGTGCCATGCCTAGATTATCCTTAATCTCCACTCCATTTACATGCTTCAGCGGTCCCACTTCCTCTTTCTTTGTTTTCTTCCTATTTATATGGCTATAAAACCTCTTACTATTGGATTTAATTCCCCTCGCGAGGTCCAACTCTACACGGCTTTTGGCCTTTATCACCGCATCCCTACATGCTCTGACCTCAATAAGGTAGGTTTCCTTGCCGATCTGCCCCCTCTTCCATTCTTTGTACGCTTTCTGTTTTTTCTTAATCGCCCCTTTGAGACGCCCGCTCATCCAGCTAGGTCTAATTCTCCTGCCCACTAACCATTTCCCCTTTCTCGGGATCCAGGCCTCGGACAGCTCGTGCAACTTCAGCTTGAAATAATCCCAGGCCTCATCTGCCTTTAGCTCTCTAAGTATGTTAGCCCAATCCATTTCCCTAAGTAGTTGCCTTAATTTATTAAAGTTGGCCTTTTTGAAATCGTAAACCTTAGTCACAGTTTTATTTCTGTTAATCCTTCCATTTAGTTTAAACCGAATCAGCTCATGGTCACTCGAGCCAAGGTTGTCCCCTACTATCATTTCCTCAACTAGGTCCTCACTACTCACCAGCACCAAATCTAAAATGGCATCCCCCCTCGTCGGTTCAGCTACTACTTGCTGAAGGAATTCATCTGCTAGCACGTCTAGGAACATCTGAGCCCTATTATTGTTACTAGCATTTGTTCCCCAATCTATGTCCGGGAAGTTAAAGTCCCCCATGATCACACAGCTCTTATTAGTTTTTACTTCCTTAAAAACATTAAATAGTTCTTTGTCCGCATCCAGGCTAGATCCCGGCGGTCTATAACACACCCCAAGCAGTATCTCAGGGGAGGCTCTAGTAGTTCTTTTACCCAGTGTAATCATTGCCCAGACAGTCTCTGTCTTATCCATTCCATCACTTATTATTTCTTTACATTTTAGTTCATTATTCACATACAGTGCCACACCCCCACCTTTACCTTTTTTCCGGTCATTCCTAAACAGCACATACCCTTCCATACCTGTACTCCAGTCATGACTACCGTTCCACCATGTTTCGGTTATTCCTACGATATCAGGTTTCATTTCTTGGACCAGGAGCTCCAGTTCCTCCATTTTGTTACCTAGGCTTCTCGCATTGGTGTATAAACATCTTACCGTATGCTGTCTATCCTTTCTCCCATTAGTTATGCACTTTGGTACGGACCCCCTAGTGTCCATCCGCCCCCTCCTTCTAATGTCCAATTCCCTACCCCTATCTATATCTGTGCTTATCTCTTTTCCCTCATTTTCAGTGTTGGAATCTGGCGTGGAGATTAACTGGACATCTCCCAACCTTCTCCCCCAAGTTCCTAGTTTAAAGCCCTTTTGATGAGATGAGCCAGCCTCCCTCCCAGAAGTCTATTTCCTTCCCTACTCAGGTGAAGTCCATCCCGCGAGAACAGCTGTCTGTCCCCGAACGCCTCCCAATGGCCATACATCCCAAAGCCCTCCTTATAGCACCACTCCCTCAGCCAGCTATTTATCCTCACAATTCTGTCTGCCCTTTGCTGTCCTTCTCTAGGAACAGGCAGAATCCCACTGAAGATAATCTGAGCCTCAACTTCCTTAAGCGTCTTCCCCAGCCTGGCATAATCTCCCTTGATTCTCTCTAGCGAGAACCTAGCCGTGTCATTCGTTCCTACATGAAGGATGATCAAGGGGTTCTTACCTGCTCCCTTTAGGATCCTTTTCAACCGCAGGTCCACATCCCGTATCTTAGCGCCCGGCAGACAGCACACCCTTCTGTTTTCTGGGTCCGCCCTGGTCACTGGCCTGTCTAACCTCCTCAGTAAAGAGTCCCCAATCACATACACCTGCCTTTGCCTAGGGGCAGCGCAATCTACCAGTCTATCCCTTGTTCCCTGCGGCCGTAACTCCTGTCTGTCTCCATTTACCCTTATAGTCCCCCTATTGCCATCCTGTATCCTCCCGGGGCCGAGTATTGATGCCGTCTCCATCAACTCCTCCCCCCTGTCTATTGGACTAGCCGCCCTTCTTTTCTTCCTTTGCCTCCCACCATCAGTTACCACCTGCTGCGTCCCCTCCTCGTTAGCCAAACACCCAAACCTGTTCCTGAGTTCTATTTCCCCCTCACTAGCTCTCCTTTTCCTTGGCCTGCTTCTCACGGTCACATGTTTCCACTGCTCTTGTTCTCCCCCCGACATTTCCCCCTCACAGACCCTAGCCCCCGCTTCCACCTGCACCCCTGAGCATTCCCCCTCAATTACCCCTTGCCTTTAAGACTAACAGAAGTATTGGGAGCATAAGCTTTCGTGGGTAAGAACCTCAAAGGTGAGTGCATAACTGGTTGGAAAAACATTACCAGATTAGTTATCAGTGGTTCACAGTCATGCTGGAAGGGCATAATGAGTGGGGTCTCGCAGGGACCAGTTCTGGGTCTGGTTCTGTTCAATATCTTCATCAATGATTTAGATAATGGCATAGAGAGTACACTTATAAAGTTTGTGGATGATATCAAGCCGGGAGGGGTTGCAAGTGCTTTGGAGGATAGGATTAAAATTCAAAATGATCTGGACAAACTGAAGAAATGGTCTGAAGTAAATAGGATGAAATTCAATAAGGACAAATGCAAAGTATTCAATTTAGGAAGGAACAATCAGATGCACACATACAAAATGGGAAATGACTGCCTAGGAAGGAGTACTGCAGAAAGGGATCTGGGGGTCATAGTGGATCACAAGCTAAATATGAGTCAACAGTGTATCACTGTTGCAAAAAGAAAAAGTGAACATCATTCTGGGATGTATTAGCAGGAGTGTTGTAAGCAAGACACGAGAAGTAATTCTTCTGCTCTACTCTGCGCTGATTAGGCCTCACCTGGAGTATTGTGTCCAGTTCTGGGTGCCACTTTTCAGGAAAGATGTGGACAAATTGGAGAAAGTCCAAAGAAGAGCAACAAAAATAATTTAAGGTCTAGAAAACATGACCTATGAGGGAAGATTGAAAAAAATTGGGTTTGTTTAGTCTGGAGAAGAGAAGACAGAGGGAACATAAATTAAATAAATTAAATTAATGGAGATATCCTATCTCCTAGAACTGGAAGGGACCTTGAAAGGTCATCGAGTCCAGCCCCCTGCCTTCACTAGCAGGGCCAAATACTGATTTTGCCCCAGATCCCTAAGTGGCCCCCTCAAGGATTGAACTCACAACCCTGGGTTTAGCAGGCCAATGCTCAAACCACTGAGCTATCCCTCCCCATGAGAACAGTTTTCAAGTACATGAAATGTTGTTACAAGGAAGAGGGAGAAAAATTGTTCTTCTTAACCTCTGAGGATAGGCCAAGAAGCAATGGGCTTAAATTGCAGCAAGGGAGGTTTAGGTTGGACATTAGGAAAAACTTCCTGTCAGGGTGGTTAAGCACTGGAATAAATTGCCTAGAGAGGTTGTAGAATCTCCATCATTGGAGATTTTTAAGAGCAGGTTGGACAGGCACCTGTCAGGGATGGTAGATAATATTTAGTCCTGCCAGGAGTGCAGGGGACTAGACTAGATGACCTCGCGAGGTCCCTTCCAGTTCTATGATTCTATGCTGGTATAAATAATAGTAGCCACAGTTTTCTGCTGTTAAGTTTTTGCAGGCAGGTTAGGTCACTTATGCCACTGTCCCTGATTTGTGGGTACAATTTGGGACTCTCACAGTTAACACCTAAATTTTGGGACAATAAGTGCTCGCAAAACTGTGTGCAATGTTTTACATTTGCAAGTCTGCATTTGCTAAAATGGGAGCTTGGTAACAGTCAGGCTGAAATGCCACACTTTCTTCTAGCCCTGGTAGATCACAAGATCTCTGACCTTAATATGAATGGAAAAGCTATTGTCATTTATTGTAGATGTTTTTAAAATACATCAGCTATTTCTCTCTCCCCTCTGAACCATACAATTGCATTCATGTTGCTATGGCCATCTGGCTATGGATATGAAATATATTGCCAGTAAGTGTTTTCCAAATTTTTTAAGGCATATGTAAACTACAGTTTCTGTAAACTATCTGACATCTAAAAACACATGACTGGCGTAGTACCTGGATGGAGGGTTTAATGGCATTTGCTGGGATGATCTGTGTGACTATCCCAAACTCATGCATTGCTCTGCAGTCTCTATTATTCTTGCATCTGTGCTCCCCTACTCTCCAGAGCACAAGCTGAAAGGGACGGGATGAGTAGAGCCCTGCAAAGCTGCGGATAGCCGCACCCACACAGGCGGTTGTATTGTTTACCATCTTTGCAGCTCGGCAGTGCCGCCAAATGTTTGCATCGGCGCAGGACTCTAGAATTGGTGTTAGTGGAAACACAAATGTAAGCACATGTGCATGATGCTGCTGAGACATTTGGTTACACTCCTCTGCCTGGCCTCAACTTCGCTTGTGGCAGCAGTTACCAGGTGGCTGCAATCCAGGATCAGGGGCTCGTTTCCCGGCCTGCAGCTCCCCCTTGCTGGCTTTCGGCAAATATTCTCACACGGAGACTGGTCAAAACTCCGGCTTCCCCTCCCCTGGGCAATTCGGACACTTCACCATGTGCTTGGCTGCAAACTGAGACAACCAAAATAGCAGTTTCTCACAGAGCAGCAAGGTCAGTTCAACATTGACTTGCCTCTGTCTGAGCTGGCTCAGGGCCTCATGGGACTGCCTCAGACCCTCCCCCCCCTTCCCATGGGCTGTGCCCTGCTGCGAGATCACCTCTCCGAGGATGCAGCTCAGCCAGCGGGAAGGCCCCAGTGCATAGTGGGAGATGTGGTCCAGCCCGGGAATCCTGCCCGTAGAGAACAGGGGCACAAGGCACCCAGCACTTCGGATTAATGTTGAAGTTTAGAGTGACCAGATAGAAAGTGTGAAAAATGGGGACGGGGGTGGGGGGTAATAGGCACCTATAGAAGACAAAGCCCCAAATATCAGGACTATTCCTATAAAATCGGGACAGCTGGTCATCCGATGTTGAACTGACCCAAACCGAAATATTTCTATTCACATCAACCTGACCCCAAAGGAAATATTTGGGATCAATGGAAAAGTCTCAGCAAATTCCCTTGTGGAAAAGGCATTTTCTGTTGAGAAATCACGTTGGCCTCTCTGGCCTTCCCCTTCCCCCCACAGCCATTGCTCTTCGACTCCAACCATCCCCAGAGTCCCCTCTGTGTCCCTCCCCCCCAGGGTCCTGGACCCTCCCCCACAAAGCCACCTTCCCCCCACCATGCCTCAACAGGGCACCTCTCTACATTTCCTGTGAGTGCCCTGATGCTGCAAACTTCCCAACAGTGCCCTCTAATGGGAGCGGGGGGGGGGAGGGGGGGACACAACCATTGCGATCTCCCAAACAAAATCACCCCAGAATGGATGCTGCACTCGTAAATCCTGCCGCCAAATAGGTCTGTTCTGCAACTCCCACCCACAAACACAAGCCTCCACTCTACTCCCTGCCTCCCCCTTCCTTGCTGGTTCACAGCCCTGCCCCCCTTCCCACGCCCATCACTGGATCACAGCACAGCCCCCCTCCAGTCCCTTTCACTCTTCCACCTGCACCACAGCTCCACCTCCCCATGGCAGAGTGGCATTGGCACACAGCCCTTATCATCTTCCCACCCCCATACCGCTTCATCTCTCTGTAAGGGGGCTGTTGGCCCTATACTGAAACTTAGTGGTGATGGGGGTGTTGGTTGGCCCTCTCCCAGTACCAGGAGAAAGGGCCAAAGAGGCATCAGGATCCTGAGATTGACAGTCCCCAGGGCCAGTGAGGAGAAGCCAATTCCCCAAGTCAGCTGGATTGACAGGGCAGGCAGGCCAATGAGGCAGTCACAAGCCCGGGGTCCCATTCTCCATGTGAGCTGGGGCTAGGGGGACCAGACAGCAAATGTGAAAAATGGGGACGGGGGGGGGTTAAGAATAGGAGCCTATCTAAGAAAAAGACCCAAAAATCAGGACCACGCTGCGGTGGGAGCCATGGACCAGAAGTGAGATAGCGGACGTTGACGATGTCCCACACGTAGTGCCCCATCCACCCGGTTACCTCCTTTCGTGCCAATCGCCTTGTGGGTTTTGATGGACAGGCCTGGGCTCTTCTCTAGCCTGCTTCTGCTCAGCAGGGTGCAACTTTCTGATTTTCTTCCCCAATGAACTTATTCAGCAGTGTCGCCAACCCGCTCCCTTCCCCTCCCGCCCCCACCTTCCTGGCAGGGTCACCAGGGCCACGTGGAAAGGAAATTCTAACTACAGGGCAACTCCACTTTCGGGCCAGATAGCTGGCGACTCCCAAGAAATAACACAAACACACATACATGCTTTGAGGAGAACGTGGGCCAACCTTCTCCTCCCACCAAAGCAGCATGTCAAAGGTGCAAGGAGACAAAGGAGAGAGCCCTGCTAAGCACCTCTGGGGAAGGGCAGAGCCCAACTCCACAGGCAAAGGCTCGCAGCCATTTGTTCTAACTGCAGGTTCCTTTCATGGGAGCTGCCCCAATGGGGATCACAGACATCATGTCGTTGGCAGGTCTTCAGTAACAGGCCTTCCTCTGCAATGTGAAATAGCAGTCAGGGAGGGTGTGGGGAGCACGTACATCTGACAGCTAAGAGGGAGCAGCTGTCCCAATGCTTCGTTATTACACTCTCTGCAGGGCCCATGGCTCCCGTGTTAGAAGTATATGGGAACTGAAAAGCTTGGCTGGGGGGGGGGGGGGGGGGTCACTTGTTTTTTTCTCTCCAACATGAATCCCAGAGGCACCCTTTGCTTTCAGAGGCCTGGCTGCCCCACTGGTTCCTTATCACTCCTGGATTGTCCCTTATGAGGCAGCTTTATTTGTAAGCAGAACTGACACCTACTTGCCCTTTGATACGCTTGTTTCCCCTCCAAAGGGACAGCTTCAGGATGCGGGGGTGGGGACACAGAGCAGCTGAGTTCAGAAAGGCACCAGACACAGCCACAATCTTTGGTGCTTGCAACCTCAGACCTTTTCTGTAAAGCTACAGCCAGGGCAAAGTAGCCTACGGCCATCTGGCCGGGGAAGAACCGTCTAGCAACAGGAGAGAGGAAGCATTATGCTCTTTCATTAAGCCATTTTAAGTGTGTTTTAAAATCTATTGTTGTGTGATAGAAAACCACTCCCTTTAATAGGTGAAAAATCCCAGGGGGGGGGGGGGGGGAGGAGGGTGTCAGTAAACAGCCCAATGCAAAGAGAGACAGACCAGAATTGAAGTGTGAACAGAAGCATCTTTAGCTGCTGTAAGAGCCCAAGTCAGCTTCACCAATAGACAAGCTCTAATGTTACAGATTCCGGCAGTGCTGAGATCACTAAAAGGACAGGAAAATGGCAGCCGGCGACACAGAACACTTCATATTTATAACTCATTCATGCTGTTTGCCAGGTGATTGTAGTAGGAAGTAGTTAACAGAACATTAAAACTGTTGGTTATGCGGCACCCTCCCAGCAGGGCCCACAGAAATGATAGTAGAAGGGTCTGGTGTCCTTAATCCAGGAAGCAGATGAAGCAGGAGCCTGGCACTCTGCTCCTTGGTCAGAGCAGCGCTTCTCATGTCAAACTAGAAAGGAAACAGAAATCAGGTTTAACAAATGGAGAGCAGGTAAGGGCAGCCGGCATCTCCAGCTGCAGCACATCCATCTCTTCAGCCACCAGCTTTCTGCCCTGTAATTCCTGAGGGTTGTCTTAGAACGTGAAGTTACAGAAATCAAGGGTAATATTGAACCAGTGCACTGGAGCAAAGGAGAGCTCACAGCCAGATTCACAAGGCCAGCAAGAACATGGTCCGTCTCCAGCATTCTCAGCCTTGCCTGGGGACCTGCATAGTCCCCAGAGAAAGTTCAAGCAGCCTCAGGATTGCTCTGACTTAGGTTCAGTTGCACCCACCCATTAAACCAGGAGCTGTGGAGCGGCAGCATGGAACTGTTTCACTCGATATCCCCAAGGACCATTCCTGTGGGCTGGCATAAAGGGACCTTTCAACTGGAGTGGCATAGAGGAGCCACAATGGAAGCGAGGACCCAGACACTAAACTGTGAGCCCTCAGGCAGGGACGTGTCTATGTAGCTTGTCCACACACCGCTGGCACATAAAGGAGGTACAACCATAATCATAAGGCAGGTAAAGAGACTTGGTTCCTAGCCTTTGTAAATTTCCAGTTCATTTAGAAAATTTATTTTCATAGGGCCTTTCAGCTCAAAGGATTCCAAAACCCCTTATAAACTTCATATACAAGGACCCCTATATAGCCACCACTGGGGAGGACCATGGTGCACCACACCCCCACTCAGGCCAGGACAAGGAACCGCACACTTACACCTAGGAAGTACATTGTTTAAAAGCCCTTTAAGGCAGCAGAAATACATCTGACCCATTGCTGGGACCAAACTGTTTTTTCAATTGGGAACTTTTGAAAAATCCCAGATCTTCAGTAGAGTCTCTACTATCACATCGGTGAAGTCCCTGTCAGTCCTCAAACAGTGACAGACCCAGTTAGTGAAAGTCAGACCCAAGATATACAGCTGCATCTGCACTGCAAAAACCTCCCACCAATGTCCCACAGTAGGTGCTCATCCACCAACAGTAGCAAGTGATGACAACGGTGGTCATCATCACTAGCACGGTAGGAGAGTCACAGCTGTGTAAATGGTTACGGTCTTAGATTAGTTTAACTTGGATAAAAACCTTCCAGAACACACAAACTGGAGAAATAAAGGGCGGGGGGGTACCAGCCAGGATGGCCTTGGGAGAATGAATGTGCTAAATTTAAACATGAAGAATTTTTAAACTATCAAATTTTATTCATAAGAAGAACATAAGAACAGCCATACTGGGTGACACCAAAGGTCCATCTAGCCCAGTATCCTGTCTTCCAACAGTGGCCATTGCCAGGTGCCCCAGAGGGAATGAACAGGTAATCAGCAAGTGATCCATTCCCTGCCGCCCATTCCCAGCTTCTGGCAAACAGAGGCTAGGGACACCATCTTGGCTAATAGCCATTGATGGGCCTATCCTCCATGAATTTATCTAGTTCTTTTTTGAACCCTGTTATAGTCTTGGCTTGGTCAAACTTGGATAGTTTTGCAGATCTCACAGATCCAGAATTCCAGCCCAGTTTGAAGGAAACCAATTCAGTCATTTTAAAAGCTATGAATGTTTTATGTCACACACCACTGAGAAGTGCACTATTTAGCTATGCATCCATGTGCATATATACAGGCTTAATGGAAAAATCTAGCACACATCTTCAGCACATTGTTTTCAAATGCTCAGAACTTCTGGTTAATCAAAACCAATGTGTTCCTTTGCAAACCAAGCAAAGGTGCTGGTCCTTAAAGACTATATCCAGGCCAAGGTTCAAGCTTCAGTCATTTTTGTTTTACTAGGTCTAAAACAGTATGGGGAAAATGCTTGTAACGACTGTACGTCTCACTCCCTGTTCTCAAAAACAGCTGAAGGGTTTTTGCTCAAAAATAAAATTAATCTTCAGGGGGAAACAAGCATGGAAAATTTCAGCCCATACACTAAATTTGCTAGAAGATGAGCATGTGAAAATTGAGGACAGAGCTTGGAAACTAATTATAGTGAGAATTATTACGTTTCCATTATGTCATAGAGGTAATAAGAGCCCTAAGCATGCTTATGAAAGTTACTAACAGAAAAAGCTACAAGTAAGAATTAAAGAAAATAGAGCTCGTATCTTTTTAATTTTTGACAAAACTTAGAATCTAAAGAAAAGCCGATGGAAAGAAACGAATCCTGGAAAACAAACCCTGGCTAGCTCGTCTTCGCTAACGTTTTTGCAGGTTTTGAAGATGCACCTGCACAGTATGCGATGCCACCTACCTGTCAATCAAGGAATCTCTCATGCTGGTAGCAATGGTACTTGGCTGCGCTTCGTTCAGTTTGAAGATGCTCTCGATAACCGATAGCTCTGTGCTGGTTGTGTCCAGCCCACAGAAGGCACACCAATCGTTCACAACCATCCCTGCAGCAATAACCTCACTGCCACGATTTACTGTTCCAGCCTGGCAAAACCAAACAGGGAGAGAAAGGGGTCAGCACAAGACCACAGAGACCGCTAATCAATTATACTTTATCGCATTGCTAGTCACCAGGGAAGGGCACCAGCCCAAACTATCCCGCAGCCTCCTGTCACCACAATGCTTACAGTAAGAAACTGACCGGGACACAGTTTTGGGCTGAAGCATGGTAGTTTTTTCATGTGGGTTCCACCCATAAGCAGACCTATATGGGTAATGCTGGTTCAACTATTTGCATCTATATAACTGGACAATGTAATATTTGGTTATTTAAAATTCTGTTCAGGAGACAGTGGATCCTTCTGCTGAAAGGTGGACCAAGGTCCTGAGGAACAGGAGACAATGTACAGTCATTATTCCCCACATCCAGTCTCTTGCCCCTTTGCTCAATTGCTAAACTTTAGCTCAGCTCCTAATTCAGGTTTCTAACCTCTGGCTTAAATACTTAAATACTGCCCAGTGCTCCTGGGGCATGGTGGCTGGGCTGGGAAGCAGTGGGTTCCCTATGTAGTCCCAGAGCAGGAGCTGTCACTTCCCCTTTCAGCCCAACTGCTGCACACCAGATTTATGCTACAGACCCCTCTGATTCCAAAGCAATTAAAGCAACCACTGAACTAGAGAACTAACAACGCTAAGCTACAAATAAAACCAGACAGCTTCTGAAGGCAGCGCTGCAACAAACGTATTCTCTCTCTCTCTTGCTGGAAGAAAATACACTTTAGAAAAACTAAATTGAAGGCGTTAATAGGACAGCTGACCTCTTTAAAAAAAGAAAAGAGGAACAAGAGCAAAAGCAAAGCGGCATTTAAACCCAGAGGAGAAATTTACTGCACAGAAATCAAGCAGAACACAACAGATGGGAAACTAAACTCTACAGCTATGCTGAAAGTGACAAATCGGACTGGGGACTAGCTTGCCACCGCGTGGTTCAAAGGGAACACAATTCTATCACTGGAATTTTAAAAAGGCCAGTAAAGGCCAAATCACATCACTCCTTCCCCACACTTCAAGAAGATGACAACACGCTACAAGGCAGATCTCTCGTTAGCCATCAGGTGCAACACCTTGTGAACAGGCAACGTGTCCTATGCAGCCCATTCAACTTCACTCCGGCAGCAAACCCAGAACAGCATGGTATTGCCTTCCAGGCCATCTCCTCCCCTCAGTGCAATCAACACAGAGTCACAGCACTGTTCACACTGATTTATTTTACTACCCCAACTTTGTTTGCCAGAGACTTTAGCACTGAAACATACAGTTGAATTTTAGAAGTTGGAGTGGGAAGTTTTGGCAGCTGGGGCATTTGGTACCCAGAAGACTTGAGAGGCTATTTGGGGGAGGAGGAAAGAGACACTATTGAGAGGGAACAGCTTCTTTTCACGTGGGCAGCGGTGAAACGAACAAGTCCACACTCTACAGCTGCTTGATAAAAGCTAGACGAGGAAAACAATGCAGCTGGGGGAAGGACACAACATGGAGGCTGGGAAGATCCAAACCTCTCCAACAGTCAGAAGACTCCGGGGTGGGAAGGGAGAGAGAAAGCACAAGTCTACAAATGCCTTACCACAAGTGGGACTTGCAGCAGTGAGGAGAGCTCATCCTGGTCTTCAGTTGAAGTCTTTGGGTGCACAAGTCCTCCCTGGTTACTAAAAGCACAGTAACTTCCTACCAGAACCTGGTCTGCAACCGTCTGTCTGAAAACTTCTACTTTGAGCACATCTGCCAAGATCTCTTCAGTCTCCTGTAAATACATAAAATGAGAAGTGTGTGTCCTGGGCACAAATGTTAACTCAGAATATTATGTAAAAACCCCATGTCTGTTGAGCTGGGAGCAGAGCTACGCTTGGGAGAAAACTTGCTCAGGGTGTTTCGGAAGAACCTGTTCTGACTTTCAAGAGCTCAGATTTTCATTTTGTAGGTATATTAACTACACCTGCTGTTAGGTCCAACAACAAAAAACAATTAGCACTCCATCATTCTCCTCCTTGACTTCAACACAGTCAACCATGCTTCTCGTCTTCAATCTTACCCGCCCGTCCATGATTTGGTCATTTAGGAAGTTGAAGCTAGACTGGAAATATGGTGTAAATTTTTAACGGTGAGAGTAATTAATCCTTGGAACAATTTACCCAAGGTGTGGTGATTCTTCATCACTGACAATGTTTAAATCAAGACTGGATGTTTTTCTAAAAGACCTACTCTACGAATTATTTTGGGGAAGGTCTCTAGGTCAGACTAGATGATCACAGTGGCTCCTTCTGGCCTTGGAATCTATGAATCGTCAACTATCAATTTTATGTTACAATTCCTCACAGACCCACCTCTCCACTCCAGATCTGTCATCTTCTAGTCCATCTAAAACCTCAGCCGGTATCTCAGGTTTCCTGGTGAGTGTCCAGCTGTCAGCTTAAGCTTAATATGACCAAAACAGAGCTCTTAACCTTTCATCAAAAATCCTCCCCCTCCTTGTGGGTAACACCACCATCTTCCCTGCCACCTGGGCATCATCTTCAACATGGCCCTCTAGACTGACACATCCACGTGTCTGCATGTTGCCGCTTTTTCCTGCAAAAGACCTAAGACCACCGTTCTTCTCCAGCCATACAACTAAAGCCCTTGTCTAGCCTCTCACCATCTCAATTACTACAACCTGCTCCACTCCAGCCTTGACAAATCGCTTCTCACCTCACTTACAGCTATTCAAAACATGGCTGCAAAGGTAAGCTTTCCTGGCGCCTCCTTTTTCCTGGCGCCTCCTTTCGACTGTCACCCCTCTTTGCATCTCCATCCCCCTGCTCCATCACAGCAAACACAAACTATTTGCATTCATTTTCAAGGCCCTTCACAGCCTATCCCCACCCAAGCTAGCATCTCTGATATGAATATCGAGATGTTGACTCAACTCCATTCTGCCAATAATGCCAGTCTCTACCACCCACTTGTTAAACTTTCAAACAAGCACCCCCTACTGTCACCTCTGTTGCCCTACACACGGGAGAAACTTGTAAACCACCACAAAGCCATCTCCCTCTTTGTCCTCTTTCATGCTCCCTTCTGCTGTGATGTCTCCAAAACCTGAAGTTAGGCAGCGGGTGGCCTTAGACCACTGTCTATCATGCTGACCAATATTGTCTCATTGTTTCCTTCTACCCCCAACCTCTTTGTTGTATTTGACTGTCTTTTGCCTTCTACTCAGATTGAAGCTCTTTGGGGCAGGATCAGGACTGTCTCGGTTCTGTTTGTGCAGCACCTAGCACAATGGGGTCCCAAAGGTGCTACTGTAAAACAAGCAATAACAACAGGTCAAGAGGTGAGATCACCAGCACAGAGAGAACCTTTTCCCTAGTCCAGATGCTGAATGGAACATGTACTTGCTCAATGGGAACAGGTGGAAGAATTACATTGTCTCTTCTTTCAAGCATGGATACCAAATCCAATAGTTAGCACTAGTCTTTGACAGCCCTCACTGACAAATTTGATTAGTAGTTGTCCAATTCATAACCTTGTGTAAGCGGAGGGAGGGGAAAATCGATTGTGCAACAGCCTAGCAAGGAAAGACACTCCGACACCAGAACACAGTACAAATATTGCCTCCACAAATACTCTGCACTTTTACATCATCTATTATCCAAGGATCTCAAAGCATTTTTCAAGTTAGAGCATTAGATTCTTCATCTACTGTAAGTTCTTTGGGGCAGGGAGCCATGTCCTCATATGCGTTTGTACAGCCCCAAGCACAATGTAGCCCTGATCCTGACTGGTCTGTTGAATGATTAAGACACCTGCGGGGTATTATCTCCTGAGGCATACAGAAAGCTAAATGACTAGCCCAACATCACACAGGGAGTCTGAGGCAGAGCTAAGAACAGAATCAAGTCTCCTGACTTGCAGCACTGGGCTTCAGCCACAAGATCATCCCAGAACGAGTGTATTACAGAGAACACACTTTTCTGGGCCGTTTGTTAATCAGCTTTTTGTGGACAGATTGGAAGATGCCCAGCAGCATACGAAACAAGGAGCTATTCCTTCAAGGTGCAGCCCCCTCCACAAGGGGCTCCTATGGCTCTGCACTTCACTTCTCCTAGACACCTTCACCTAGGGACACAGGTCCCACTGGAGACCCTGCTGGACCCCTACATTACCCTGAAAAATATGAAACTGGCCTAAGGAGAGAAACTGGCTAAGTGAGGCAGTGAAGGAGACAAATGGCCCCAGGAAAGGAATTTGATAGACCAAGAACCAAATCAGTTTGCAGTAATGAACTTGTTCAATGAGAACAGAAGTGTTGGCAGACCGTGCTCCCAGGCAGGGTGGAAATTCACTTGGAGGGAACCAACCCACACAATACTGGCTGCACTCTGCTAGCAAGGAAACACACAATTCAGGTTCTAGCAGCTTTTCCTCAGCCCCAGCCGCTCAAACTCTCTAATCATCTCCCATTTCAATTTCACAACCTTCCTCTATCTGAACTCCCTGGCACCCACTGTCCCCTCAATCCAATCAAAACGCTGCCTCCAAGGATCTGCCCTGCCGAATCTCGCCATATTACCCCCTCCTCGCATCTCTCGTTTGACTGCCTGTTCTCAACTGCATCACGTTCTCCTATTCGTTTCAAAACCGTGTACAGCTCTGCTCCTGCCTATGCCTGTAACAATCTCTTACCCTGCCCCCTCAACCACACCATGACAGCCCTTGTGCTTCTGGGTCCCTGACTTCCAGTTCTCTGCTTTCTTCCATGCTGTACACCAGGATACAAGCTCACCACCCCTTCCCTCACTCAAATCCCCCTACAATCCAACTCATCCACATTGTCCACAGTGCATCCAGAGAAAAGATCAGTTGCAGTTTAGCCATCCAGATGCACACATGCCTCAAGTGAGTAACCACCTGATACTGTCATGACAGCTCCCCTCCATTCTATTACCTCTCCGTTAATCCCGGTACAGGCAGTCCTCAACTTTACGACATTCAACTTACAGAGCTTCTGAATTGACACCCTCATATGATTTATGACAACTGGTTTCAACTTCACAATGCCCGGTCCCACAATGGAGTGGATTGCGGTTCCGAGTTACAACTTACGACACAATTTTCAGGAACCAATTGTGTGGTAAGTCCAAGGACTGCCTGTATGTTGAACACTACATTGTAAACTCTTCAGGGCAGAGCTTGTCTTTTTATCTGCCCTATAAATAAGGATTATTGAAAGGGAGAATGAAGGGCACTCGAAGCTGAATCTTGAGGCAGCCTTTTAGAGCAGAAGTCAACTCCTCTGCTGAGAAGAATGAAAGGCTAGATAAAGCAGGCTCCCCTGCTGTAAAACGCTATTAGCCTGCAGCCTTGTGTTACTCGGTATGAACTGGAAATGTTCATAGCGATCCCCAATAACTATGAAGTCTAGCTCTAGGGTGGGGTTCGCTTTAAAGGTCTGCACTGAACTTGTAAAAGAACAAAAGCCATTTACCCTGTCAAGGTCTGGATGGACAAGTGCTACATAGTCATTGCATGTGGTGACATTGCCCAAAGCTGAGAGCCGCTCCTCCACCCTTTGGATTCGGACGGAGTCTGGCAGGCTGTTGCGGATGTGCTGAAGCTCCTGGTCTGTTGTACTGCTTGGGACCAACAGTCCATGCCGGTTCCCTAAAAGAAAAAAGGAGTTCTGCTTCAGACCAAGTCGAAGGTGTTCACCCGCTGGGCTTGTCCACTTCCTAGCCTTCAAACAACCTGGCCTCGGGGCTCCTCAGGCTCACCCAACACCTCCCCAACATACAGCATGACTGAGGCAAAGTTCCCGTTAAAAAACAAGCCAGCACCCAGGGGTTAGAGTCAGAAAAAACAGTTACCTACCTTTCGTAACTGTTGTTCTTCGAGATGTGTTGCTCACGTCCATTCCAAGTAGGTGCGTGCGTGTGCTGCGTGCACAGTCATTGGAAGGTTTTCCCTTAGAGCGGTATCTGTCGGGTCGGCTGTGGAGCCCCCTGGAGTGGCGCCTTCATGGCGGTGTATATAGGTTGCTGCCGACCTGCTGCCTCTTCAGTCCCTTCATAATGGACGTGAGCAACACATCTCAAAGAACAACAGTTACGAAAGGTAGGTAACCGTTTTTTCTTCGAGAGAGAGATTGCTCATGTCAATTCCAAGTAGGTGACTCCCAAGCAGTCCCCCGGAGGAGGGGTCGGAGTTCACCGAGTTACAGAGAGTAGCATGGCTCTACCAAACACGGCATTGTCTCTAGCCTTCAGGAGGAACACTGGGTGCAGCTGCATTTGCCTTGTAAAACACAGTATAAGGGGGCTCGGACATCAGGGCCTTGAGCTCAGACACCTTCCTGGCTGACGTTATAGCCACTAGGAACACCACCTTCCAAGAAGGTAAAGTAGAGAGCTCATTGCTAGGGGCTCGAAGGGAGTGCCCATCACCCTCGAGAGCACCAGGTTAAGATCGCGTAGGGGAATCGGCTGCCGTACCTGAGGGTACAGCCTGTCCAGCCCCTTGAGGAAGTGGCCAACCACGGGGTTAGCAAATACTCAGCGGCCCAGCTGATCTGGGATGGAAAGCTAAAATCACAGCCAGGTGCACCGTGATTGACAACACCACCAGACCCTGCTGTTTTAGGTGAAGTAAATAGTCCAGGATGAAGGGACTCAAGGCCTGCAATGGAGGAGTGCTCTTCTGTAGAGACTAAATAGAAAATTTCTTCCACTTAGTCAGATAAGTAGCCCGAGTAGAGGGCTTCCTACTGCCACGGAGGACCTCCCTAACTGAGTCAGAGCACGCAAGCTCTAATAAGTTCAGCCATGGAATTTCCATGCCGTGAGGTGGAGCGACTCCAGGTTGGGGTGCTGGAGGCGGCTGTGGTCCTGCGTGATCAAGTCTGGAACCATGGGCAGGGCTATAGGCGTGTCCACGGACAGGTCTAGCAGTGTGGTGAACCAGTGCTGATGGGGCCACGCCAGTGCTCTGAGGATCAAGGATGCTTTCTCCCATCAGACCTTGAAGAAGACTATAATGGATCACAAATTGAATGTCAGCCAACAGAGTGATGCAGTTGTAAGAATGGCTAATATAATTCTGGAATGTATTAACAGACGTGTCATATGTGACACATGGGAGGTAATGTCCTGCTCTACTCAGCACTGGTGAGGCCTTAGCTCAGTGGTTCCCAAACTTTAACAACCTGTGAACCCCTTTCACTAAAATGTCAAGTCTCGCAACCCCCCCCCTAAAAATGAATATTTTCAGGGATTTTTCTCCTTTACCTGAGTATAAATTATAAAAGCAGTGATCTTGGAAATATAAATTTTGTTTTTATAACATGCTTATTACACACTATTTATTAATTATTTATCATTACAGTATTTTTATTACATTATGAAAACGGCAACATTCTTCCAAGATCTCACTTTTGTAGCTTGTATCACTTTGAATAAGCCTGTTATAAGGCAAGGCTCCTACCCTTGTTGCCAAGAAGGCTAACGGCATTTCGGGCTGTACAAGTAGGAGCATTGCCAGCAGATCAAGGGACGTGATCATTCCCCTCTATTCGGCATTGGTGAGGCCTCATCTGGAGTACTGTGTCCAGTTTTGGGCCCCACACTACAAGAAGGTTTTGGAAAAATTGGAAAGAGTCCAGCGCAGGGCAACAAAAATGATTAGGGGGCTGGAGCACATGATTTATGAGGAGAGGCTAAGGGAACCGGGATTATTTAGTCTGCAGAAGAGAAGAATGAGGGGGGATTTGATAGCTGCTTTCAACTACCTGAAAGGGGGTTCCAAAGAGGATGGCTCTAGACTGTTCTGAGTGGTAGCAGATGACAGAACAAGGAGTAATGATCTCAGATTGCAGTGGGGGAGGTTTAGGTTGGATATTAGGAAAAACTTTTTCACTAGGAGGGTGATGAAGCACTGGAATGGGTTACTTAGGGAGGTGGTGGAATCTCCTTCCTTAAGGGTTTTTAAGGCCCAGCTTCACAAAGCCCTGGCTGGGATGATTTAGTTGGGGATTGGTCCTGCTTTGAGCAGGGGCTTGGACTAGATGACCTCCTGAGGTCCCTTCCAACCCTGATATTCTATGATTCTAAGACCTTGTGGATGAGCAGGAACGGTGAGAATGTGTACAGCAGGTGCCCCTTCCACGAGAGGAGAAAGGCGTCCGTGGAGCAAGCCTGGGCTGTGATTCAGGAAGGAGCAGAATTGCTGACACTTCCTGTTGCTTCGTTGCGAACAGGTCTATTTGGAAAATGTTGATCGCGACGTCCGGGGACAGAGACCACTCGTGACCGTGAAAAAATCTGCTGAGGCAATCGGCCAATTCGTTCTGCGAGCCCGGAAGGTACGATGCCTCCAAGCATATCGAGTGGGCGATGCAGACGTCTCACAGCCTGAGGGCTTCTGACACGGGAGAGGAGTGAGCACCAACCTGTCTGTTTATATAGAACATCGCTGTGGCATTGTCTGTCAACACTGATACACATCTGCCCTGTAGATGGGTTTGAAATGTCTGGCAAGCGAGGCGCACCGCACGCAGCTCCCTGACATTGGTCCCAGGGAGAACTTTCGCTGCACATCATAGACCTTGAGTCCTGAGTCTTCCTAGGTGCGCTCCCCATCCCATCGCTGACACATCTGTGACTAGTGACAGCGAGGGCTGAGGTCTGGAGAAGGGTCTGCCCATGCAGACTGTCTGTGGATTGAGCCACCACTGGAGGGACTCGAGGACCTGAGGAGTGATTGTGACCAGTCTGTCTGGTCTCGCTTCGGCCTGTACACTCAGGCTAGCCACGCCTGAAGGGGACAGAGCTGCAGCCTGACATGCTGTACCACATAAGTGCAAGTCGCCATGTGCCCAAGCAGTTTTAGGCAATTTCTAACCGTCGTGGTTGGGAACCTTTTGAGATCCTCTATGACGGCGCTCATGGCAAGGAAATGAGATACTGGAAGAAAGGCCCTGGCCTGAGTGGAGCCTAGGAGGGATCTGATGAACTCTATCCTTTGAGTGGGAGTTATGGTCGACTTCACCACATTCAGGATGAGGCAGAGCTGGAGGAACATCGTCCGCTCCAGGCTCACGTGGTCCTCCACTTGGGCCCGGGAGCAGCCCTTGATTAGCCAGTCGGGAATACCTGCACCTGCCGCTTCCATAGGAAGGCTGCCACGACCGCCATGCACTTGGTGAACATCCAAGGGGTCGCCAAGAGGCCAAAGGGAAGGACTGTGAACTGATAATGAATGTTGTTGACCACGAATCATAGGAACCATCTGGGGACACGTGAAAGTACGCATCCTCCAAGTCAAGGGCGGCGTACCAGTCCCCCAGATCCAGGGAGGGAATGATGGAAGCCAGAGAGACCATGAGAAACTTAACAGATTCATGAATCTGTTGAGGTTTCACAGGTCTAAAATAGGCCTGAGCCCACCCTTGGCCTTGGGGATTAGGAAATATCGGGAGTAGAACCCCCTGCCCCTGAACTCCAGAGGACCTCCTCTACCGCCCCAAGTTGTAGGAGCATTTGCACCTCCTGCACTAGAAGTTGCTCGTGAGAAGGGTCCCTGAGGAGGGACAGGG
This sequence comes from Emys orbicularis, assembly GCF_028017835.1. Classification (NCBI taxonomy): domain Eukaryota; kingdom Metazoa; phylum Chordata; order Testudines; family Emydidae; genus Emys; species Emys orbicularis. The sequence goes on along the minus strand of NC_088694.1, from coordinate 32,637,241 downwards.
ATGGTGGGTGGGACGGCGGGAGAACAGAACTGGAGAGAAAATCCCAATTCTACCATGCTCAAGACCCATTGGTCTGAAGTTATTTGAGACCAGGCATGGTAGAAATGGAATAGACGAGTCACAAAAAGAGGGGAAGGATCCGGGATTTGAACTGGTGCACCATCCTCAGGCACAACTTCAAAAGCTCGGTTTTGAGGCCCGAGGAGGACTGAGATGGACGCCTCGGCCCTGTTTCCTATTACAGTCCTGTCTGGGAGGAGCAGAGTAGAAGCGTGGGGTGGGCTGAGATTTGAACAGCTTCCTTAGGGGGCCGGCGTGTGAATCCCCAGGGATTTAAGGATTGCCCACGAGTCCTTAAGGCTACGGAGCCTAGAGTCTGCTCTGAAAAGAGTCCTGAACAGTCAAAGGGTAGGTCCTGGATAGTATTCTGGGCCTCATGTGGGAGCCCCGAGACCTGAAGCCAGCAGCTGTGTCTCATGGCTATGGCGGTAGCCATCAAGCGAGTGGCCAAATCTGCCGAGTTCAAGGCGACCTGTAGGAAGGTCCTTGCGACCACCAGACCCTAAGTCCGAGTGAGCTGACCCAGGCCAGCTGTGGGTTTTTTATCATTCTGCAGATGTACCCTTGGTTGTTGTTGCTTCTTTATGAGGGAGAAAGTCCCTGAGAGGAATGATTTGAGGTTTGTTTGTTTGTTTAAGATATTCTTTTGCCTTTAAAACTAAAAAAACCCCCACAGCCTTGGCCATCAGGAATGTCAAGTCTGATCTATCCTGGTTTTACTTGAGGGGCTTCTGGGTCTCAGGCCTCGTTAATTATGCAGAGCATGTAGATAGAACCTTTAACAAAGGTGTCCTTTCCCCAAAATGTTAACTAGGTGTTATTAAAAACAGTTTTAAAACAGTCTGATTAAAATTCACTTTCCCTTCTTGGCCTGTTAATTCAGGATTTCACAAGTTCCCCAGTGACTGCAGTCTCAGAGAGCAAACGAGACCTGAATTTCTAACACAAGCGGGGGGGAAGGATTCCTTAAAAAACCCCTACCAAGCTAAGTGAAAAGGGCAGAAGCCTCAATTTTTCCCCCTTTAATCAGAAATGAAATCCCCCCTGCAGATGCTAGGCTGCTAATAATCTAACTGGCGTTCCCAACTGTGCTCATTTCATTACTCTAATGTAGCACAGCTAGAATCATCAAGATTTGTCAAAAACTTCTCCAGACAAACTGATAAGGGACAAAACATTCTCTTTCCTCTCACCGGAACGGATCTAAAAACAAGAGCTGTGTCCTGCTGTGTCTCTGGCTACATGCAAGTGAAAGGAGGAATGTTGCCTTTGCAATATGTATTTGTAATGGCTAGATGCTGAACCATTAATGCCCATCAAAACAGGGTATTTCCTGCAGATTTAGCAGTAAGAGAAACTTACACGACACACAACTCCCCATCCCCACAAGTAGAAGCGTGTGAAACACCTCCCCCCATGCTGCAGAGGAGTGGCTATGTGATTTCCCCCACCACCACAACAGAAACCAAACCCTATGTGGCATAGGCTCTACCTCCCGCCCCTCCCTCCACACACAGGCTTTTCTTTATTCTCAAATTGATACATTTTTGATTTTGGAAATAAGTCTTCCCAGTTCCACTCCTTTGCCCCACCCTCAGGCTGACTCCGCTCAGCAACCTCTGAAAAGAAGTCCCTTTGGGTCCACAGGGCTATATCTGCAGCCCTCCTACTATCCCCTATTTGTCACAGCTGGAACCTCAAACTCTAACCCCTGTTCAATATGGGAATGGGTGGCTCCTAGGCAGATCCAGTTACAGAACATCTTGACCCAGAGTCTTCCTTATACTGCAGAATGAGAGTCTAGAATCTTGTGAAATGACATGTTTCAGCCCAATCCCCATTAAGAGCACACCACAAAGGTATCAGCTTGAAGGACATGACTTACCAACACACATTCTCCCAATGATCCGACAGCCAGCGATGGAAGCGTGAACAACAGGGATGGTCTCAGAAAGCTCCCCCTCAAAGATACTGCAATAAGAAAGACAGTGAAATGATGCTGCAAAGCAAAGAGTGACATATACAGAGAATCCCATTCAATCCAGAGGGACTCATACCCCAAGGGAAATCAGGTCAAGACACCTGAGAAGGAGATCTGATGTTCCTGACTTGTTTTATAAAGGTGAGTACATCCGTTTTACAGATGGGGAGACTGAGGGGCAGAGAAGTTCACTGACTTGCCCAAAGCTTCACAGCAGGTTAATGGCAGAGTCAGCAATGGAACTCAGGCTTCCTGAGCCCCAGTGCAGCGTGCCCTGTCCACTAGACCCACACGGTCTTCCCAACTACAATGAAGCCATTTCCTGTTAAAGTGATGACTAGAATTCTTTGAATGTGCCAGCAACACCATGAATAAAGAACAGGCTAATTGAATTTATTGGACTTCAAACAGCCTTTGACAAAGTCTCTCATGGGAAGCTAATAAGGAAACTAAAGTACTGTGGAGTGAGAGGTGAAGTACAGTCATGGGTTAGAAAACAAATGACACCTCTAGGACTGGTACTAGGACACCTGCTGTTTAATTTATTTATCAATGATCTGGATAAAGGGGAGAACAGTGAGGTGGCTAAAACTACATGCGACACCATTATCTGAGGCTACAGCCTTGTCTACACTACAGTTTTGTTGGCAACATAAGTTACACAGCAATAAGCACACGCGTGCACAGCGCTATGTATGTGGAAGAGCTTCTCACGCAGACAGAGCTTCTGCTGCTCATGGAGGTGGTTTTATTATGCTGACAGGAGAGCTCTCTCCCGTCCGCAGAAAGTAGGGCAAACTTTTTGGCCTGAGGGCCACATCGGGATTCCAGAACTGTATGGAGGGCTGGGTAGGGAAGGCTGTGCCTCCCCAAACAGCCTGGCCCCTGCCCCCTATCCACCCCCTCCCACTTCCCACCCTGACTGCCCCCCTCAGAGCCCCCGCCCCATCCAACCCCGCCCCCGCGCCTTATCCCCTGACCGCCCCCACCCAGGAGCCCCCACCCCTAACTGCCCCCCCCGGGACCTCCCCATCCAACCCCCTCACTCCCTGTCCCCTGACTGCACCACCGCCTATCCACACCCCTGCCTTGACAGGCCCCCCGGGACTCCCATGTCTATCCAACCGCCCTCTGCTCCCTGTCCCCTGACTACCCCCCAGAACCCTCTGCCCCTTATCCAACCCTCCCGCTCCCTGCCCCCTTACCATGCCGCTCAGAGCACCGGGGCAGGCCGGTGGCTCTCGCAGCCGCGCAGTCTAGAGCACCGGGGCAGGCCGGCGGCTCTCGCAGCCGCGCTGCCCGGCAGGAGATCGCAGCCCCACCGCCCAGAGAACTGGCAGCATGGCAAGCTGAGCCTGCGGGGGAGGGGAGACAGCAGGGCCAGGGGCTAGCCTCCCCAGCCGGGAGCTCTAGGGCCGGGCAGGAAGGTCCTGCAGGCCGGATGTGGCCACAGGCCGTGGTTTGCCCACCTCTGGCATAGAGCATCTTCACCAGATGCGCTGCAGGGGCACAGCTGTACTGCTGCAGCGCTGTACATGGAGACATGCCCTAAGTTAATCAAGACTGAAGAGGACAGTGAGGAACTTCAGAGGGACATAATCAAGCGAGGTGAATGGGCAACATGACGGCAAATGAAATTCAGTATTGACAAATGCAAGATAATGCAGGCTGGAGGGACCGGTCTGAACTACTCATACATCTTACTGATAAGTGAAATGTAGCAAGCCAAGAAAAAGCTCTAGGTATCCAGGTGGGCAGCTCAACTGAAACCTCTGCTCAACACCACCAATGGTCAAAAAGCAAACAAGAAGGTAGGAAACAGAAGGAATGGAGAATACTGGAAATACAATGCTGTTACATAACCCAGTGGTTCTCAACGAGGGGTACGCATACCTCTGGGGGTACACAGGGGTCTTCCAGGGGTACAGCAACTCATCTAGATATTTGCCTAGTTTTACAACAGGCTACATGAAAAGCACTGCACAGTCAGTACACATTACAGTACACAGACTTGTGTATACTGCTCTATATGCAGAAATGTAAGTACAATATTTATATTCCAATTGATTTTATAATTATATGGGGAAAAGGAGAAAGTAAGCAATGTTTCAGTAACAGTGTGCTGTGACACTTGAATTTCTGTCTGATTTTGTAAGCAAGTAGTTTTAAAGTGAGGTAAAACTTGGGATACGCAAGACAAATCCGCCTCCTAAAAGGGGTACAGTAACCTGGAAAGGTTGAGAGCCACTGCTATAAACTAATGGCCCTATCCTGGCCTAACACATTCATTTCTAGTCACCTTTCTAAGGAGATGCAGCAGGACTATGGGAGACCAGAACTGTGTAAGGAGACAGTGTGGATCCCAGCTCTCTTTACAACCCTCCGGGGATTATAAAACACCAGCCTCTTCTTCCAAGAGCATCTAGACTGCAAGGGCGGGGAGGGTGCACCGGGCCCTGGGGAGGTGGGGGGTGGCCCAGTGCCGGGGAGGGAGGAGGGGAGGCCCAGGCCCCGGGAGGGGGGAGGCACTGGGAGGGGGGGCGAGGTGGGCAGGAGGGCGGCCCAGGGCCGGTAAGGAGGGCGAGGGGGGAGGGGGCGGCCCAGGGCCGGTAAGGAGGGCGAGGGGGGAGGGGGCGGCCCAGGGCCGGTAAGGAGGGCGAGGGGGGAGGGGGCGGCCCAGGGCCGGTAAGGAGGGCGAGGGGGAAGGCCCTGGGCGAGGGGACGCGAGCCCCAGGGTCGGGGAGGAAGGTGGGCAGGGGGGCGAGGAGGGAGGTGGGCAGGGAGGAGGCCCAGGGCCGGGTGGGGGGGGGAGGCCCAGGGCCGGGGAGGGAGTTGGGCAGGGGGGCGAGGAGGGAGGTGGGCAGGGGGGAGGCCCAGGGCCGGGTGGGGGGGGGAGGCCCAGGGCCGGGGAGGGAGGTGGGCAGGGGGGCGAGGAGGGAGGTGGGCAGGGGGGAGGCCCAGGGCCGGGGAGGGAGGTGGGCAGGGGGGCGAGGAGGGAGGTGGGCAGGGAGGAGGCCCAGGGCCGGGTGGGGGGGGGAGGCCCAGGGCCGGGGAGGGAGATGGGCAGGGGGGCGAGGAGGGAGGTGGGCAGGGGGGAGGCCCAGGGCCGGGTGGGGGGGGGAGGCCCAGGGCCGGGGAGGGAGGTGGGCAGGGGGGCGAGGAGGGAGGTGGGCAGGGGGGAGGCCCAGGGCCGGGGAGGGAGGTGGGCAGGGGGGCGAGGAGGGAGGTGGGCAGGGGGAGGCCCAGGGCCGGGTGGGCAGGGGGGAGGCGGGCAGGGGGGCGAGGAGGGAGGTGGGCAGGGGGGCGGCCCAGGGCCGGGGGGGGGGGCGAGGAGGGAAGGGGGAGCCCCAGGGCCGGGGAGGGCGCGAGGAGGGGGGAGGCCCAGGGCCGGGGAGGGAGGTGGGCAGGGGGGCGAGGAGGGAGGTGGGCAGGGGGGCGGCCCAGGGCCGGGGGGGGGGCGCGAGGAGGGAGGGGGGAGCCCCAGGGCCGGGGAGGGCGCGAGGAGGGAGGCCCAGGGCCGGGGGGGGGGGCGAGCCCCGGCCGGCCCGGGCGCGCTGACCTGTAGAAGTTCTCCGAGCCGCCGATGGCCACCAGGCAGTAGCAGTTGGTGAGCTTGGCGAAACAGCCGATCTCGTGGTTGTTCTCGAAGCTGGCGCGAACCGCCATGGCAGGAGCGCGACACACGCGTGAGCTCCCCTCGACTCGTCACCGGCAGCCCCCGCCTCGCGCGCCGCAACTTCCGGGACAGGCCGCCGGCAACCACCGGAAGCGCGCGGGTAGAGCGGCGCCGCCCCGCGTCTCTATGGCCCTGAGGCCGCGCAGCGCGGCCGGGGGCGGGACTCGGGAGGCTACGGCGCCGCCCCGCGCTGGGACAGGGGAAAGGACCCGGCTGCTTTGCTGCAGGCGAGGCCGCGGGAGCTCGGCCCCGGGCACCCGAGAGCAGCGGCCCCTCCGCGGCCGGATGCCAGCCCGGCCCTGCTTCCGCCTGGCGCGCAGCTCCCTGCCCGGGGTCTGTTCGTGGCCAGAGACCTTAACTTCGGGTCCCCCAGGCCGGGGCCCCCGTTCCACGTCGTTCCCTTGGGCTCCGTAAAGGCCCCGCTCCCGCCTTGTCGGGGCAGGGCCGGGTCCTTGCCCGGGTGGTTCTGGGAACCACCCGGCTCCAGGGGAGCAGCCCCCGCCAGCTGCGGGACACGCTGTTCTGCCTGGGATGTGACTCGTCCCGTAGTTTTGGTGCATCCTGCAATAACCGTGACAACGTAACACCGTCTTTGAGGTATCCCGAAGATGGTGATCAGAGGGGGAACATGCCCAGCTGGGCATGGCTAGGCAAGGCCCCGGCTGTAGCCTCAGAACTGCACCTTTGTACCCTGCCTCGAGTCCTTAATTTGTAATGAAAGAGGGGCTGTGGCTCAAGCAATTTTTTTACATTCATAAATGATGCAGCAAGTCCAGAGCTCCCCGGGCTATGAACTGCCAAGCCTAGAAGTACCAGGGTTCAGCCCTGGTGCAAATTAAGCACTGCCTGTCTGTTACCAACTTGGGATGCCTGGGTCACAGAGATCCCCACTGCCTCAGTCTCTGGAGACAGGTGAGGGGAGGACAAAAGGGAAGATTGAGAGTGATGCTTTTTGGGGTTACCTGGGGTGTGCAGGATGAATCCCTACCACTTGCTTACAGCGTGAGGAAGTCTTGGCTGTGCAAAGGTCACCACTTAGAGCCTGGAGGGCCGTAAGTGGCCTGTAAGCTGCTGGGGCATGGGCTGCCTTCCAGTGAGTGGAGCAGGACTTTGCCTGGTGGTGGTGGCAGTTAGGGTAATGACAAACGTAGAGACAGGAATCTGGCACTGGTCCAAGAGTGCAGCTAGAGTCAGGGTCAAGGAGCTGAGCTGAAGGTCAGAACCATAGTCAGAAGCCTGAGCCTAAACCAAACGTTAAGCTGGAGTCCTAGCCAGAGGTGTAGCCAGGGATCAGAGCCGGGAGTCAGAAGCCTAAGCTGAAGGGCAAACAGGAACCAGAATGGAGCTGGAAGGCTGAGGTAGGAGCAGGGATGGGAACAAGCCAGGAGCAGGGCTTGGTGTGAGGACTGGAAGCAGGCTGGAGCAATAGCTGGAGCAGGATTAAGTGACAGCAGGGTAAATGCAGCTATGGCCATGGTACACATTGAGCAGCGCTATGCTGCTGCAAGGCTCAAGTCGCAGACTGCTGGCTCCCCTGCCCAATCAGGAAGCACAAGCATTTGGAGGGGGCTCATTGGGTCCAGATGAGCTTGCTGGGTTGCTTCGTGACATAGCCTCTGTGCCACAGGCTGGACATCCCTGCTTTGGAATAACGGAGTGTGCAGCACGCTGCTGGACCTCTGCTAATACACCAGTATGAAACAGTGTGTGCGCCACAACCAACAGGGCTTCCTTCTTGCATAGCATTGCAACACTGAGAGGGTCCCTCTTAAGAGTTGGATGCATTTGTGACCTTACCCAGAGTACAATCTGGACAGTTCCTTCCACTTCCCTACGTGGGGTGTCTTTTACACTGCTTCTCTGTGAGAGCAACCATGCCTGGCCTGCTCACACACAGCCTCTAGCATGCAAAATCACTCCCAACTGAATTATATGAGTGCTTCTAGGCAGCCATTCCTGAATTATATTGCAGTGACACCAGCAAATTCTCAGTCCCAGATTTGTCCCCAGAAATGTGCATCTTGTATTGCCCAGCACCCTGCTGGACAAAAACTCACAAAGTCTGTCATTTCATTAATAGGAAATGATATACACTAACCTTGTTATCTCAAGTGGAGGTTCCCAAACACTTCAATCCAAACACACTGGTTTAGATAAAACAATAAAACAAGTTTATTAACTACAGAAAGATAGATTTTAAGTGATTACAAGTAATGAGGCATGAAAGTCAGAAGTGGTTATAAAGAAATAAAAGGTAAAACACAAACTAATACCTAACTTAACAAGTGAAGAGAATTTAAAACAATACTGGCTTTTTTCTTACCAATTGCTTGCAGCAGTCTGGCTGGATTACTTCAGTCACGAGCCCTCCCCCAGTTCAGTGATGCTTCCTTTGTCTTTCAAATACTTTTGATGCCATAAGGAGAGATGAGGGGAGTGAGGTGATTTGGGGCTTTGTTCCTCATTTTTATATCTTTTCTTCCTCTTTCAGAATCATCTCCAGCTGGGGTACGGGCAACAGCCAGTCTATTCACATGGGAACCCCCAGTTGTTATATTGCCAAGATGTAAATTTCTAGCTCACACCCTTCTTCCTGCCAAAGAATGGCCATTTCACCAGATGATAGTCCATTTGATTTTGTTGACACCTGGCCAAGGTATCAGTTTGCCTTTTGTCTCTGAGGAACTGGTCTGTGCCTGCTTTTCTAAATTTGGAGCATGTCTCAGCAATGTCATACAGTAGCATCTTATAACTTATAACTACATACAATGTTGGTACAGACATTACCAGGGTAATAATGATCAGCAGATTATGAGTTTTCAAATGATACCTCACAAGACTTACTTTGTACAAAATGTATCATAGTTTTATAAAAAGGGTTAACATAACAGTACAGACTGTCACACATGTAAAGGCAGGAAGCAAGCTAGCAGAACAGAGACAACCTGTCTGCTCTGGTATTCTATTCTCTATAGGTTTTTATGCCATTCTTATCTCTGTAGTATCTCCGCACCTTCCAGTTGTATCATTGCAGGGCCCTCGAGTACTGGTACACCTTGGTCCCTCCTATCCTCTGCCTTTGGCACATAGTCTAGTTTTCTGTGCTAAGTTTCTTTGGTCTCATTTTGGTTGTTAGGTTTAGTGTGCAGGTACTGGATGGCGATGGAGGCCTGTGGTATAGGAAGTCAAGTGGTGCCTTCTGGCCTTAAATTCTATGACTCTAGGACAGTGGTTTTCAAACTTTTTTTCTGGCAACCCCGTTGAAGAAAATTGTTGATGCCCACGATCCAACGGAGCTGGGGATGAGGGTTTGGGGTGTGGGAGGGGCTCAGGGCTGGGGCAGAGGGTTGGGGTGCAGGAGGGGCAGGGCTCTGGGCTGGGGCCAGGGATGAGGGGTTTGGGGTGCTGGAGGGGGCTCTGGAATTGGGGGGGCTCAGGGCTGGGGAAGGGGGTTGGGGTATGGGGAAGGGGTCGGAGCTCTGGGCTGGGGGTGCAGGCTCTGTGGCGGGGCCAGGGATGCGGGGTTTGGAGTGGAGGGGGGGGCTCAGGGCTGGGGCAGGGGATTGGGGTGCAGGCTTACCTTGGGCAGTGCAGCAGGGGTGCTAAGGCAGGCAGTGTGCCCAGGAAGCGGCCAGCAGCAGGTCTGGCTTCTAGGTAGAGGCACACAAGTAGCTCTGCGTGACTCTTGCCTGCAGGCACCGCCCGCCCCCAGCTCCCATTGGCCAGTTCCTGGCCAATAGGAGTGTGGAGCCAGTGCTCAGGGCGGGGGCAGCGCGTGGAGCCCTGTGGGCCCCCTGCCTAGAAGCCGAACCTGCTGCTGGCCACTTCCGCGCGCAGCGTGGTGTCAGAACAGGTAGGAACTAGCCCGCCTTAGCCGGGCAGCACTACCAACGGGACTTTTAACTGCCCACTTGGCGGTGCTGACCAGAAGCCGTGACCCAGTGCCTTCCATTCCACGACCCGGTACTGGGTCGCGACCCGCAGTTTGAAAACCACTGATCTAGGACATCTGTCATGTCTTGTTTGTTCTCTCATCCTCTCCTCAGAGGGAGAAGCAGGTGCAGTGGAGACTTGTTTTGGTGGGGGGGAGGGGTTATTTTCTTTTAGTATATATATATATATATATATATATATATATATATATATATATATATATATATATATATATATATATATATATATATATATGTGTGTGTGTGTGTTTATAATAGAGAAGCAAAGTCAAAGAAATGCACTTTGCATATGGGGTGAAAGGTGGTGAGGTTTGTGATGGCCCTTAGTTCCTGCAGGAGCTCATTCCATAGTCTTGGACCATTCCCAAAGAAAGTTCTGGCTCTCTCACAGACCAGCTTTATGTTTATTGTTGAGAGTTCCAATGTGCCAGGGGACATAGTTGTCGACTACAGTCTTTGCCCGGGAATGGCAATGCCTTGCTCAGCAACATGCATGCTCTCACATTTATTCTTCTACAGCCTCACCCCAAACACATACATGCATGCACAATCACATGACTGGACATTTTCAGTGGTAAGTTTTCTTTACTTTTTTAATGTAGTTTGTACTATCTCTCTCAACATTGTTGTCAGCAAGTTGTAGCCTGAACAGTTATCACTTACAAGATTATGTATTGGAGTGTAACAACATGCACTTCTCTCAGATAACAGGTTCTTTTCCTAGGCGGCTACTTAAAGTTAATTGAAAAGATGGAATTTGGTGAAACACAAACTTTATTTAGTACAGACAACTATAATTGAAATTATGGGAAAGGATCAATATACACTAAGATTAGAATAACGTAAGTACAGTAAAGTGGTTTCCTGCATTGCTCCTACTTACAGGCTTGCATTGGGCGTATTTACAACGTATGGAGACCATTGGAAACAAAGATGGAAGGGAACATAAGTGGAGCCCATCAGAAAGGAGATCCTGATTCAGTTTACACAGTCTTGGGGACCTGACGCACCCCAAGAAATGGGAACTGAGGGTGGCATTTTATACCCTTCCTTATGGTGATAGTACAGATATATACGATTTCATGCTTTATCCTGATTATAATAAGGTCAATAGCTGTCCCTAACCATACATGGCCTTTGGGGTGTCCTTAATTATGCCTCAAGCATTGATATTCCTGTCTTACGTCACTTATTTATTAATAATGCCTATATGTAGAAGCAGTCTAACTGCTTAGATACTGCATAGCAACCTAATTGCTAAAGCCCCCCAAACTCCCTTCCTGTGGAGTTCTGTGGAGTACTGGACCTGTTTGGAGTTACTTGATTGTGTTTCAGAATGAAAGTAAAAAATATTTGACCTGGGATTATCTTCTTAGATTTCTCTCATTTCAGCTACACTTCAGCCTTTAATATAATTACTTCCACAAAGCCTTAACCTAATATGATAGGCCCCTAAATTTTAGCAAGCTTAATAACCCATATACTTATGTTCACCTATTTGTCCCCATGCATGTTCCAGGCTAACAAGCCATACACCCACATTCATACAAACTTATGCTCCTATTATGTCATTTTACCTCTAGCAAGCATAAAATCACCCAAGAGACATGAGATAGGCTCATAGGTCATAAATACGGCTAAGATTTTTTCACAGGTATTTTTAGAAAAAAGGCACGGACAGGTCACGGGCAATAAAGTAAAAAATTCAGGGAAGCAGTGACCTGTCCATGACTTTTACTAAATATATCCGTGACAAAATGGGGAGCTCAGCTGCCGGGGGTCCGCGTACCGCTTGCAGGGCTGAAGTCACAGAGGTCTCTGGAAGCCACGGATTCCGAGAGTTCCGTGATAAAATCGTAGCCTTAGTCATAACATCAGGTCAGCGGTCAACAAAATGATATAGGAAAAGAAAATCTTTAAACACTCCTCTTAATTTAAACAGAACCTTTGTTAAATCACCAAGAACCAGTCAAAGAACTATATATGATGACATCAAATGATTATTTTTAAAATAAAGCTTGTAGTAAAATGGGCTAAAGGAATGGAGAAGCCTGGACTATTTCATCATGTTACTCTGTGTTTTGTATTTGTTTTCAAACTGACACAAGATAAAACTATCAGAAAAAATTATGGTAACTCTGGGAATGAGATTGGAGAACTAGGCCCTGGTCTACACTACAAATGTACGTCAGTGTAACTAAGTCGCTGAGCAATGTCGTTACACTGACCCAACCCCCAGTGTAGGCAGCGCTATGTCAGTGGGGGGCTTCTCCTGTCGACACAAGTGCCGCCTCTCGCAGAGGTGTACCTGTGCCGCCAGAGACGTGCTCCCGTCTGAGTAGTGAGCGTCTTCACCAAGTGCTACCGCGGCACAGCTGGGCCAGTGCAAGTGCGCTGCTGCAGCGCTGTAAGTGTAGACGCACTAGGACAAGAGAGAACAGGTCAGGGCTCAAATCGACTCGATATTTGCTTAGATTTGGATTTGTTATAGCTTGTGATCAGATCCAGTTTGCTGTGTCCAAGAGTCAGTGTTTTCTCATCCCTGTGTTTAGTGCAGCTATTTTCCTTTGGCACTTCATCGCCGAGTCTAGCAGAGCTTGGGACTGCAGCTGTCCGCTCCCTTTTTAACTGGTTGTATTGGATAATCAGGTCCAGTTTACTATGTCCAAGAGTCAGCTTTCTCTCATTCCTGCATATTTTGCTGCTGCTTTCTATTGCTTTTCCACTTGAAACATCACTGGGCGCTTTCTGCTTGGTATTTGCCCCATTTGTACCAGTGTTCTCAGAGGAGGATTGTAAGTTTGGTCCCTGTCTGATGGCAGAGTGATGGAGCAATTGGTCATTTTTAGTTTTAGCCAATGCCTTATTTTCTAGATGACTAGGTTCACTGCAGCTTAATATGGGGAAAGACACTGGCTGCAAGGATGCCTGCTGTGATTTAGGATTAGGCTTGTCATATAAGGCAGACTTGAATTTAGCTGAAGTGCTGTGGCTAGAGTTTGACATTTCCGAGTGCTGCTTGGAGTCGCTTGGCTTTATGGAGCCGATGGCTTCCTTTCTCTTTTCACTGGTGAAACCAGGACCCACGTCTTGCTTTTCAAGGAGTACATTGTAGGTGGAGTTCTTCAGAAAAGGAGACATCTTTATGCTCTCAATGCTTGAATTTGAGAGACTGCTTGCATGGCTTGCGGTTTCAGCTTCATTTGTTTGGGCGGGTTTTAAGAGAGACTGGAAGTTCCCTGCTGAGCTGTGAGGTAAAGTGGAGCTTGTTCCAGCCTCATGGATACAGAAACCAGGCACAGGTTTGGATTCTACGTACAAGCTTCGGAATTCTCTGTCAAAGTCCTCAACGATTTTGCCTCGGAAGTGTGTCACCAAGCAGGTGTGAACTTGACTGCAAAGCCAAGTAAAACTGGAAAAGAAATTGAAAGGTGACATGAATCAATAGAGATGATTAGCAGGTATTTCTAACCTTTGAATGATTTACCATAGATATTACATCATTTCTATCCTCACACTAACGGGTGCATTGTAATATATTGGAACCTCACCCCCATGGTCTCAGGGGAAGGTGTCTGTTTCACCAGAGGCTGGAGGGAGAAGGATGTCGCGCCCTGGGCTCTGGATGTACATGGAGAGGGGAAGGTGCAGACATACTTGGCTTCTTGCAGGCAGTTAAAACCGTAATAGGGAAATGTCCTGGGAAGGGAGGAGGGCCAGGCGAGTGGGGGGGCTCTGGGTGTGTCCCCAAGGGGCGGGGGGGGGGATCCTGGATGGGGACTGGATGTGTCCAGGAGGTCCCGGTCTGTAGAGGATGTATTCTCCTGGGCAGTGGGATCCCAGGCTGTACAGAGGGTATCCCCCCTGGGGTGGAGGGATCCCAGGCTCTGGGGGGCGGGTGTTCTAGGGGATACCGGGCACAGGGGGAGGCAAGGCAGAGGCTACCAGAGCCTCCGGGATCATCTCACTGTATTTTCTGTATCTTTATTTCTGTATCATTAATACAAGGTAAAAGGGATTTTTAATGATGTGTTTGCCAGGTACTGAGCTCGCTGAAGTCTCAGGATACCAATCCCCGAACCTGGGTTAAACTATTTAATTTTGGACAGTGACCAGGTCACGTTAACACGTGACTCTTTGCGTCCACACATTTCATCCACATTATACAAGAGGTAACATTAATTGCATGAAGATGCGGGGATTAGCTGTGGGGGCGGGGGGATGGCGTTACAGTGCCAGTGGTGGGACAGCATTAGCAGGTGGCACGGTACGTGGTGCTGGGAGGAGGGTGCTGTGCGGGGCAGAATACGCAGCACCGAGCAGGAGGCTGCACAAATACCCCATTCCTCCAGCCACCAGCACCGACCCTCCATTGCTCTTTGCCAGCAGCTCCCTGCTCAGCGCTTCAGCAATGCAGGAGGCCGGGGGGGAATGGGGTGGCCACAGGTGGGAAGGGCAGGGGGAGCATGGGCAGGGGAGGGTTGGGGGGCACGGGGAGCATGGGCAGGGGGGGCTCAGGTGGGTGCATGGGGCAGTCGGGCAGGAAGCATGGTGGGGAGCACTGGTGAACACAGACAGGGAGCTGGAGTTGGGGGGGGAAGGAGGAGTCTCTTGGCCGTTGCTCTGAGAAGCAGGGGAGACACCCCTGAGCTCTGCGGGGATCCTGTTGAGGAGGAGGTGCCCATGAGCTGGACAGGACTTTCCCTGCAGGACAGTGCTGGCAATGCAGAGGGAGGGAGGGGAAAGGACTGAGCCTAGCTGTCCCTGGCACCTGCCAATGCTGCAGTGCACTGGCTGGTTTGTCCATGTTGCCTCTTAGTGGCACCATCTGGCTAGAAGCCGCTGCCGTTTCCCAGGTGTTCTTTGCCCTGTGGTTATTGTCACTGGATCTCTCTGATTGGTCCAGCTTTTCGCCCTCACTGCCCATAGTGCAGATGCTTGTCATCTCAGCCTCTGTAATGTGCAGCCTCCCAGCCCACAGCCGCGCACTCTGTGCCCCTTCCACTGGATATGCCTGTAAAAGCACTTGTTAATCCTCACAACCTTCTGGGCAAGATTAACACATTGTGCTCTAATGTGGCCCCCTGATGCAATGCTGGGCTCACCAGTTTTATTCTGGTGCAACCCCAGTGACTGGTCGAGTTGCTCCTGGTTTGCATTGCTGTGGCAAGATGACATTTAGGCTTCCTGCCTTTGTCTTTCAAGCCTAACTGACTGGATATTCGGCTTCGGTTGTATTCCCCTCTTTACCCTTACAGGGTTCATTCTAAACTATGGACAGAGAACACAGGACCTGCCGGAAATCCAGAGGAAAGGATAATTCAAAACAATAAGCAGTTTGATTACGTCCATCGTGTCATTATGGGCGCTAGGGAAATGGCCTGCCTTCTAGGAGAGCTCCCATTCTGACCATGGGAGGAGGATGTGGCTGGGTTTGTTGGCAGAGGGGGAGCATGGCAAGAGGGGAGATCTAAGATGTAGGCCAGGGCAGGGCCTTGGAGGTGGGAACTAGAAGTGTAAACTTGTTGCCAGTAGACAGCTTGAGGTGACATGGTGAGACTGGCAGGGGAGTGAGGAGGGTGCACAGATCCAGGTGGGACGTGTCCAGGGTGGGGACAAGCAGTTAGCCATTGGCACAGAAAAAAAGGGTCTCATATTTTGGTATGTTGTAAAGAAACTTGAAGATTTGGGAATGGCTTAGATGTGAGGGGGAGGAGTCAGACATGAACTCTGGACAGGGATGTCGGCAGTAACACCAGTCTGGAAGGAGAGGCGTTAGGAGAGGAAGAGTTGGCTTTAAGCCATATTAAGCTGGAGCTGTTGGTAACCATTCAGGAGAGAGCCTGGGATGCAGGGCTGCACACAGGGAAGCAGGTCTGTGACCTATCAGCTTGGAGAAGACAGTTAAATTAATGTGAGCGAGTGAGGCCACATAGGCTAAAGTGCAGAAAGGCCCAAGGACAGAGTCTGAAGGATCCTGACAGAGCAGGGAAAGGGACAGCAGCAGGAGACACTTGGACAGCATTCCAAGGAGGAGGGAGTGATAGCCTCCAAAGCAGCAGAAAGTCTGAGCAGGATGGAATGCAGACTGAAATTCAGCCCGTATGCAGCCAAGTCAGCAAGATCCTGGGCAGAAGGACGGGGTGCAGGAAGTGGAGAGGGCTTCAGGAGGGAGTTGATAGTGGTTATGAGGCAATGGGGGTGTAGGCCTGGGACTCAATAAGGCGGAAGTAGGGCTGCTTTGTGAAGAAGTCATCAGAATTTAAGGAGGAGAAGATGAGTTTGTAGTGAAGGAAGCCCCGGTGACCCGTGGAGACTCTTCGGGGCTGCCCAGCAGCTCAGGAGCAAGTGTGGGGGAAGCAAATGCTGGATGTAAACCAGGGCAGAGGGGAGGAAGAGCAAAAGAGTGGCGTGGAGGAGAGTGTGGAACAGAGGGTGTCAACTCCAGTCAGAGGTGAGGAAGCAGGGAGCCATGGGCAAGGGTGCAGTTATGAGCAGCAACACAACCAGATGTTGCTCGATCGAAGGTCATGGAAGGGCCAGCTGGGAGGTAGAGAGCAGCGTGGGCGTGGACAGTATTCAAGGAAAGAAAGTGGTGATCAGAAGTGGAAAAGATCACTGCTGTGTGAAGACAACAAAGTCCAGGGGGTGGCATTGGTGGAGTGTGTGTGCAGTGGGAGAGTTAATGCAGTCTGAAGGTCAAACAGCAAGGTAAGGGCAGGAGGCTAGAGGATGGGTGAGCGATCAGCATGAAAGTTGAAGTAATTGACAGTGATGAAGAGGGAGAGCCATGTGTTGAAATCAGGCAGGAAGAGGGTGTGAGGGATGTGGGTGAGATTATGAAGTTGGTTTCTCTGTGACAATGAATGTCTGGCCCAATGTCTCTGAGTTTTAGAGGTGCAAACTGTGATGTCTCACCTGTATGTACCAGCAAGAACGTGGTCACAATCTATCAGTACAAACTTCTCGAGGACTTGACCTTCAAATTTCTTGCCTGCTTTACTGTAATATGTGTCTCCACTCACACACCGCACTTGCATGTTCTGAAATCAGAGGACGAAATATGGATTGAACCAGATTGAATAGAGCAAGCTAAATCTTTTCTTTCTTAACAGATTGCTATATGAATGATAACCTGAGCGATGGGCTGGCTGTCCGACAGTGACCCCCGGTCCGGAAAGGAGGGAAGCAGCAAGGCATAAAGTATTTTCTGGCTACTACGTTCCCTACAGTAACAGAGAGTTCTATCAAACTGCCTGCTGCTTGGGGATCATGTAATGAAATAAAAATACCAAAAATTAACGTGTTAGGTAGCAACTTACACCCCCAGGTTATACAAGATCTTGGCATAAAGAACTTGTCCTTCTAGATCATTTATAGAATTTATAAATCGATACAATTTCTACCACATCATTTATACAATTATCGAATAGTGCTGGCCTAAGAACCAATCCCTGCAGGACCCACCAGAAAGACACCATTAGTTGATGATTCCTCATTCACAGCTACATTTTGAGATCTCTCAGTTAGTCAGCTTTTTAATCCATTTAATATATAGAATACAGATTCTGGATAGTGTTAGGGTTTTGTTAGTCATGCAGTAAAAATGCCTTACATAATTCTAACTATATTATTTCCCAGTTACCTTTATCAGCCTGACTTGTAATCTTGTCAGACAACATCATTAGGGTTATTAGTTGCCTCACCAGAGTAAAACTGACCTGAGCCTAGCCACATTTATACCTTGCACAGGGTACTTTGGTGATCCTTCATAAAATCATAGAAGTGTAGGACTGGAAAGGACCTTGAGAGGTCAAGTAGTCCAGTCTCCTGCATTCAAGGCAGGACTAAGTAATAACTGGACCATCCCTGACAGGTGTTTGTCGAACCTGCTCTTAAAAACCTTCAATGACAGAGATTCCACAACCTCCCTAGGCAATTTATTCCACTGCTTAACCACCCTGACAGGAAGTTTTTCCAAATGTCCAACCTAAACCGCCCTTACTGCAATTTAAGCCCATTGCTTCTTGTTCTGTCCTCAGTGGCTAAGAACAACAATTTTTCACCCTTCTCCTTGTAAACAAACTTTTATGTACTTGAAAACTGTTATCATGTCCCCTCTCAGTCTTCTCTTCTCCAGACTAAACAAACCCAATTTTTTCAATCTTCCCTCATAAGTCATGTTTTCTAGAACTTTAATAATTTTTGTTGCTCTTCTCTGAACTTCCTCCAATTTGTCCACATCTTTCCTGAAATGTGGCACCCAGAACTGGACACAATACTCCAGTTGAGGCCTTATCAGTGCGGAGTAGAGAGGAAGAATTACTTGTCATGTCTTGCTTATAACACTCCTGCTAATATATCCCAAATGATGTTCTCTTGTTTTGCTAAAGTGTTACACTGTTGACTCATATTTAGCTTGTGATCTACTATGACCCCCAGATCCCTTTCTGCAGTACTCCTTCCTAGGCAGTCATTTCCCATTTTGCATGTGTGCAATTGATTGTTCCTTCCCGTGTGGAATACTTTGCATTTGTCCTTATTGAATTTCATCCTATTTACTTCAGACCATTTCTCCAATTTGTCCAGATCATTTTGAATTTTAATCCTATTCTCCAAAGCACTTGCAACCCCTCCCAACTTGGTATCATCTGCAAACTTTATAAGTGTACTCTCTATGCCATTATCTAAGACACTGATGAAGATATTGAACAGAACCAGACCCAGAACTGATCCTTGCAAGAACCCACTTTTTATGCCCTTCCAGCATGACTGTGAACCACTGATAACTACTCTCTGGGAATGGTTTTCCAACCAGTTATGCACCCACCTTATAGTAGCTTAATCTAGGTTGCATTTCCCTAGTTCGTTTATGAGATGGTCATGCGAGACAGTATCAAAAGCCTTACTAAAGTCAAGATATACCACATCTACCACTTCCCCCCATCCACAAGGCTTGTTACCCTCTTACCAGCCTTGGTTATGGTGTAGAGTGACCCCAGCACACACCCAGATCTTCCCCCAGAAATGTATGTTCTGTACGACCCAGCCCTCTCCTGGGCGGTACAAATATATTATGAGCTAGTATTAATGGAGGATTTTAACTTCCCTAATATCTGTTGGAAGATTATTACAGCAAAACATAATATATCCTGCACATTCTTAGCATATGTAAGAGGACAACTTTCTGAATCAGAAAGTTGGGGAAACAACTAGGGGGTCATTCATTTTGGATCTGGTTTTGACCAACAGGATGAATTAGTTGTGAACATGAAGGTGGTCGGGAACTTGGGAGGAACTGATCATGATCTGATAGAATTCAAGATCCTGTGGAAAGGAGAGCATGAGAACAGCAAAACAAGGACACTGGACTTCAGAAAGGCAGATTTCAACTAACTCAGAAATAGTAGGCAAGACCCCACGGAAAGACCAATTAGGAAGAAAAGGAGTCAAAGGGGGCTGGCAGTTCTTAAAAGATGTAATACTGGTGGCTGAACATCATGCTGTTCCAACGCAGAAGAAAGATAAGAACATCTGCAGGAGGCCAATGTGGCTGCACAAGGAGTTTTTCAGCTATCTAAAACCCCAAAGCCAATTTTACTAAGAACAAACCATGCCAGACCAGCTTGAGTTACTTCTTTGACAGGGTAACTAGTTTGGTGGACAGGGGGAATGTGGTGGTCATAATATACATGGAGTTCAGCAAGGCTTTTGACACAGTCCCACATGACAGTCTCATAAGTAAGCTGGAGAAATGCAGGCTCAGCGGAACTGCATACATAATGCATGAATACATACATGATCTATACATAATTGGTTTAAAAAAACACAAACAAAGAGTAACTATTAATGGAATGATGTCAGATTGGAGAAAGGCCTCAAGTGGGGTACCAGAGGGATCTGTTCTGGGTCCGGTGTTATTTAACATCTAAAATTCAGAGGGTTCTTGATAAATTGGAGAACTGGACTATAGAGAACAAAGTGAAATTCAACAAAGACAAATGTAAGGTGCTACACTTAGGGAAGAAAAACCAAATGCACAAATACAGAATGGGGGAAACTGGCTTGGCAGCAGCACTGCTGAGAAGGATCTGGGAGTTGTGGCTCACAACCTCAACGTGAATCAGCAAATGCAATTTTGGGTTCCATTAACAGAGGCATAGCATGCAAGTCACAGGAGGTGATAGTACCACTCTACTCAGCGCTGATTAGGCCTCAGCTGGAGCATTGTGTCCAGTTTTGGTATAAAAAGGATGAAGAGAAACTGGAAAGAATCCAGAGGCGAGCGACAAAGATGATCAAGGGGATGGAATGCAGCCACATGAGCAAAGGCTGAAGGAACTGGGTATGTTTGGTTTGGAAAAGAGGAGATTAAGGAGGATATGATCGTGGTCTTCAAATACTTGAACAGCTGCCAAAAAAAGATGGAGAAAAGTTGTTCGCTCTTGCCACGGAGGGCAGGACAAGAGGCAATGGGTTCAAACTACAGGATAGCAGATTTAGATTAAATCTCAGGGAAAACCTCCTAACTGTAAGAAAAGTAGGACAATGGAAGAGATGGCCTTGGGAGGTCCTGGAATCTCCTTCGCAGGAGGTTTTCAAAAGGAGACTGGAGAGCCATCTGTCTTGGATGGTTTAAATTCAACAAATCCTGCATCTTGGCAGAGGGTTAGACTAGATGACCCCTGCAGTCCCTTCTAGCCCTGTGGTTCTATGATTAAGTCAGTTATTCCTTTAGGGGATTAATATGCCAGTTTATTATTTTAAATAGTTGTCCAGACACTTCAGCTGAAACATACTGGATTAGATAAAACAATAAAACAAGTTTATTAACTACAAAGAGATCGATTTTAAGTGAATACAAGTAATGAGGCATAAAAGTCAGAAATTGTTCTAAGAAAATAAAGATAAAATGCTTACTAGTGCCTAATTTAACGAAAACTATATTAGATTCAAAGCAAAGTTTTCTCACCACATGTTTTCAAGCAGTCCTACTGACCAAACTCTTTAGGTGAAGGCCCATCCCCCAGAGATAAAGGGCTGCTTCCTTTGTCTCCTCAGGTGCAGTTAACATGATGTGCAGGGAGAGAGAGTGTGGTGCCTTAGGGTGTCTGCCACTTCTTTTTATAGTCCTGTCCCTGCTTTGAGAAGCATTTCCAGCTGGAAGCAAGGCAATAGGCAGTCTGCGCGGAAGGAAACTCCATGCTGTTTCTTTGCTAAGATGTAGATTTTTTTTACCTGCCCCTTTCCTGCCAAAGAATGGCCACTGAGGCCAGGTCTATGCCACAGACCTATATCAGTATAACTATGTCGCTCAGTGCTGTGAAAAATCCACCCCCGAGCAATGTAGTTATACCAACCTCACCTCTCACGTAGACTGCACTGTGGGGGAAAGCCTCTCCCGTTGACATAGCTACTGCCTCTTGTGGAGGTGGATTAACTATGCTGACGGGAGAAGCTCTCCAGTCAGCGTAGTAACATTTTCACTAAAGTGGTGCTGCTGCGGCATTGTATGTGAAGACAAGCCCTTAGCAGGTAATGGTCCATCCGCCTTGTTTAAGCCTGCCTGAGGTGTCAGCTTGCCCTCGGTCTCTGAGGAACTGGTTTAGCCACTCCTCAGACTTATCTGGAAAACATATTTTTAGTCACTTTATGTTTATAACTTCACATATAATGCTGCTATGTGCATTTTGCCATGATATTATTGATCAGCAAATTATGAGTTTTTAAATGATACCTCACAAGGCATACTTTGTATAAATATTATTACAATAGGGTGTGTGAACACAGGGGTATATTCTGTCATACATATCAATTGCATTAACTTTGTACACCACCAAAAGAAATGCTGCAAACTTACTGGGAAATGGTCCTTGTTAAGACCCATTTTACTGCACATCTCTATAAAATACTTTAAGTACTTCTCATCAAGGATCAGGTAAACAGAGACACGTCGTCTGCTTGAAGCTTCCATCAGGTCACAGAGTATCTCCATGTCTGTGAAGAGATCCATGACGACTGCTATCACCTAGCCAGAAAACAAACAAGAAGTCCCAACTGAAGGAGCATTCCTAGATGGACACGGTTGTGGCAGGCAGCTTCCCAGCCGAAAAGGGGAGGAAACAACACCTCAGAGACCTGATCGCCATAAAGTGTAGGGACTCAGGGCTGATGTACACTGGAAAGTTATGTTGACCTAGCTACATCACTCATGTAATTAAGCCATGTAACTCCTAGTGTAGACAGTGCTAGGCTGACAGAAGAATTCTTCCATAGATCTAGCTATCACCTCTTGGAGAGGAGGATTTATTACAATGATGGAAGAACTCCTTCCATCGCTGTAGTAAGCATCTACGCAGCTGTGCCATGCTAATGTTTCTAGGATAGAGGTACCCTTGGAGCACTAAATAGTGGAGTGCCAGGGGACAGGTCCTAGCACCTCTCTCTATACACATGGAGGCAGGATGTTGAGGGCCGCATACAGGGCTGCAGGTTGTTGCCAAATCTTGACCGTCTTTCAATTCCTAATAAGGAACCTGGACTTGGTATCAGGGAGAGTGAGCAGCAGAGTGGCAGCATTACCATGCTCATCCCTACAGTATACTTAGGACCGCAGCATAGTTTGGCTAGAAAAACTGTGAGAAAATTCAGAGGGACCTAACCAAGGTAAGGGAATGGGTAGTATGGCAGATGACATATACAGTAATGACAATAGAAAGAACAATTTGAATTGCTCCTACATGTTGTAGGGTTCTAAATTAACTGTAACCCACCAGGGAAAAGACCTGGGCACCATTCCATGAAGAGCTCAGCTCAACATGCCTTGGCAGCCAAAAAAGAAATAAAACATTAGGGTGCATAAGGAATTGGATAAAAATAATATGGGAAATATCATGCCATTCTATAAATGAATGGCACACCCATCCCTGTGTTAGTATGTGCAGTTCTGGTCACCCCATCTCAGACACTATGTGAGCAAAGAATGAAGGCTTGGGAAAGAGAGAGAGATTGAAAAGACTGGGAATATTTAGATTGGGGGGGAGGGACAGCTCAGTGGTTTGAGCATTGGCCTGCTAAACCAAGGGTTGTGAGCTCAGTCCTTGAGGGGACCATTTAGGGATCTGGGGCAAAAAAATATAATTTAATTGGGGATGGGTCCTGCTTTGAGCAGGGGGTTGGACTAGATGACCTCCTGAGGTCCCTTCCAACCCTGATATTCAATGATTAGGAAGCAGACAAATAAGAGGGAATGTTAGATTTATATAAAATAATGAACAACTTGGAGAAGGTGAATTGGGTACTGCTATTTACTCTGTCTTGTAACACAGAGAAAGGGGATACCCAATGAAATTGAAAAGCACAATATTTAAGACAGATAAAAGGAAATACTTTTTACACAATGCGCAACTAGCCTGTGAAACTCATTGCCATAAGATATAAGGACATAAGAATGGCCCTACTGGGTCAGACCAAAGGTCCATCTAGCCCAGTATCCTGTCTTCCGACAGTGGCCAGTGCCAGGTGCCCCAGAGGGAATGAACAGAACAGGTAATCATCAAGTGATCCATCCCCTGTCGCCCATTCCAAGCTTCTGGCAAACAGAGGCTAGCGACACCATTCCTGCCCATCCTGGCTAATAGCCATTGATGGACCTATCCTCCATGAATTTATCTAGTTCCTTTTTGAATCCTGTTATGGTCTTGGCCTTCACAACATCCTCTGGCAAGGAGTTCCACAGGTTGACTGTGTGTTTTGTGAAGAAATACTTCCTTTTATTTGTTTTAAACCTGCTGCCTATTAATTTCATTTGGTGACCCCCTAGTTCTTGTGTTATGAGGAGTAAACAACACTTCCTTATTTACTTTCTCTACACCAGTCATGATTTTATAGCCCTCAATCATATTTCCCCATAGCCATCTCTTTTCCAAGCTGAAAAGTCCCAGTCTTATTAATCTCTCCTCATATGGAAGCCGTTCCATACCCCTAATAATGTTTGTTGCCCTTTTCTGAACTTTTTCCAATTCCAATATACCTTTTTTGAGATGGGGCGACCACATCTGCACACAGTATTCAAGATGTGGGCATACCATGGATTTATATAGAGGCAACATGATATTTTCTGTCAGCCTTCTTTCTAGGCAGTGTTCCCTCAGGGGTTGTCAACCTTAATACCGAGCTCGATCAAGGCATCCAGATCAACTGGTGGCTCTAGTCACGCCAGTTTATGTTTGATCTCATATCTGAGGCTGAGCCGGAAGTGATCGCTGTGCACAGCCTCATTCCATACAGTGTCAACTATCAGATACCAGAACTCCAGGGCATAAGTAGCAATTGGCTGGTGTCCCTGCCACAGGGTTTGGAGTGTGTCCGCATGCCTATGGCTCAGGTCAGCAAAAATTACTGCTGGGGCTTGAACAAAGGCCTCAGATTGGTTCAGGAAAGGGCTAGATTTTTCCAGGAGTTGGGAGGCCCAAGCCAACATCTCTGCAGTCAGCAGGCTAGTGCTAAGTCCCACCCAAGAGTGGTCAGTGGAGAAGGTGGGGAGGGATGGCAGGTGCAGCAGGAATAGGAACCGGCACTGGTCCATAAAACTTTGGAACTGGCTGAGGTCACCGCCAAACTTGTCTGTCAGGGGAATTTTAGGTTCCTGAGAGGGGAGTTACAGGCGATGCAACGTGCCTGCAGTGTAGCATACTGCGCCTGCAAGGTGTCTACCTGCTGTGGTAGGTTTTGTATGGCACCCACTATCTCTGAGAGAGATGCTGGCCTTAGTGGGATCCATTCCAGTAACTGACCCATTCCTACTTCCCTTCTTTATCTCCTTTTTGGTTGGGCTGCTCAGTGTCACAGACTGGGACATGGGCCAGTCATGCCTAGTGGTTAGAGCCAGAGTCAAGCTACAGGAGTCAGAGCTGAGGGTCAGGGCCAGGGTCAGGAACCAGGAGTCAGAAACTGAGCAGGGGAGCAGAGCTGGAGTGGGCTGGAGCAAGACGAGAACAAAGCAGGCACAGGAACAATCACAGCTGTGGGTATAAGCATTGAGCAACCACTGGCCAAGTGCTACTGCGGGGCTTAATAGTAGTCCTGGAAATGCCTCTCAGCCAATCAGGTGATCTGGCTGATTAGGGGTTTCAGCCATGGTTAGCTAGCTGATGCTAGGCCCAGGTATAGGCCCTCATTCTTGTGCCCTCCCTCCTGCCCGCAGGATGGATAAGCCCTGGCCCAAGCCCCCGTTTCCGCGATGGACAAACCCTAACCCTGCACCCATGGATTGGACCCCATGGTCTTAGGCACTATGCACACACACGATACATAGACAGTTTCTACCCTAAAAGACTCAGAGTCTAAGAATATGGCTGTAGAAAGCAGGAAGGAATCTGAACTGGGCTAGGTGAGGGGCACAGGTGGCTGTACAGTTGGGCAACATATGTAGCAGTCACAGCGCTCCAGCTGCCCAGACATTGCCAGGCTTGTAGTGTATGCAATAGTGATGACAGCAGCCAGGACTCAGAGACCCTTACAGCTGTGCCCCATCCTGTGTGCCTGCATTCATCCCAGCTCTATCGAAATGGGGGGAGTTCTGTACATACCGTTTTTGCCCTGCTGATCAGGCACCGGAGTAAATCCTTGATGCTGTTGGCCTTGTTTCTCTGGAAATACACACTGGCTTGAGTTTGGCCATACTCTGTGGCAAGTGGTATCACTGGCCAGCCCAGCTCCAGCTCTGGAGGCTGCATGTCAGACAGGAGTGGGAAGTAGGTACCAGAGCTTAGTTCAGAGAGAAGGGAGGCCCTGTCCTCAGAGTCTCCCTCTTTGGGCTCGGTCTGATGCCCCTTCCTTGCATTAGGCTCCAGGATATTCTGGCTTCTATGCTGGCTCATGTAGTCCATGTCTAGGGGGGAGAGAAATGGCAGCTCCTGTTCCTCAACGATGGCTTGCAGATAACCAGGCTCCCCCTGCTCCAGAAAGGCATCCACAGCCAGCCTGGCTGTCTCACTGTGCTGCAGCACCAGGGGGATGGGCTTCCTCCACCACAGCTTCTTCAGCTCCTCCAACCGACTCCGCAGCGGTCCAGACATGCCAGGACTGTCCCCAGAGCCCCTCTGGAACCGGGACCCGGCCTGAACATGGTGGCTGAACATGACGACAGCTGCTGATGCTAATCCTCCAGAGGTTCTGCCTGTTGTGTTCTTCGGCAGCTGGCTCTGGCCCTCTCTTCCAACACTTTGTCTCTCTCTAATTTTCCTCAGCTCTTTCACAATGGGTTTCCCTGGGGCTGTGGGACTTGAGAGCTCAGTGCACTTAGTTACTTCCTCTCTAGGGTTGCCAACAGTTCCTTAGGAGAAGGGACGTCCCTTATTTCTTCATCTCTGCACACCAAGATTGGGAGTTGCCGAGTGCTGCAAAAAGCAGCAAGAAATACCCCTGGCGAATGTAGGTGAGTCCTGCTTATTAATTATTAATAATAATAATATCGGGAGGGGCGGGAGGGGCACTAAGGGAACAGCCCCTTATTTTTTAAATACAGCATTGGCAACCCTACCTGAGTCTGCGTTAGTTGTCAGCTACTGCTGAACATCCCTCCAATCCGGGGGAAGAGGTAGGTTTCAGCAATCCTTGCTCTCAGTTTTGTTGGCTGCAGACAAGTTTTGGTGCCGTTGTGATTCTCAGTGTCTGGCTTGTCCCTTCCAGATGGATTCAAGAATTAATAGGCTCTTCCTCCTTCCTGCCAGTAACCGATTGCCGATATACTTCCTCATGTACTGACACCCAGGCAGGTTTCTGCTCTCACCTCCGCTTGTCTATCAGCCAGGGTGCAACCTGCCGGGTCAGGTCCTGTGCTCACAGTGGAATGCACATGTTGAATCTTGTTCCACACCAAACATGTTTCTCAGTGGTAATTATTAAAAAATGCAAATATCACAAGCAATTAACGATAGTCAGCCAGTCAGCAAACACAGAGGAGAAGGCCACTTGCTCATGATCACGTTGTCTGCCTGAAGCTCCACAGTCTCAGAACAGCACATGCCTTTTATGCCATAAACCCCGCAGAAGCAATAATTCACAACAGACATGCGTTTTTTTGGTATCTCCCCAAATACACATCTTGGGGGCACAGAAGCCAAGATGTCTGAGAATGTCTGTTTCTCATGCAGTGCTAGACCAGCAACACTATGCACATTATGGGTATTTTCAGTGCTGTGTTGAGCCCAGTCTGCCTGTGGTATTAAGGAGCCTTTAATACAGGGGGGACACATCAGGAGTTGTCACTTTGTACTTTGCACCCCTTCCCTGGTACTGAATGGTATGTGTTACTGGTACATGCACTGCACAATGTTCAGGAAGAAAAACTGCACAGGGGAGCTGATTTTCAGCAAGTAGGTGCATGTTCGATTGAACAACTGCTTTGCGTGTGCGCTCCCAGAACTGAATGCAAACAGCGGAGATTTGCGCTGTGCATGGCTAGCGTGTAGCCAACTCCCCAATTTGCACATGCACATTGGGTCATCATCATCATCATAGCAGCTGGTAGCACAGACTGCATGTAACGTTTTTCATCCATAGATGTCAAAGTGCTTTCCAAGGGTGACAGCAGTATTATTATCCCATTTCCCAGAAAGGGAATCTGAGACCCAGGGAGGCAAAGGCCAACATTTCCAAACTCAAGGGCCATCATGGTCACTAGGGACTGACAGGGTCAGCACTTCTGAGAATCAGGCCATGTCATTTTAGGCAAGTTTTAATACAAATACACTTTTAAGATGAGTCATGAGGCTGGATTGTACTCACTGACGGGCGGGAGGCGCACAGATTCTGAAGTGCTGAGTAATAGGATTCTCCTCCCAGTCATTATCATAGCAAAGTACTTTACTTCCAATTGATTTGCTTTGGGGGTGGGGGTGTGCATGGTTTCTGTTAATGAAGCTGTTGCATGGCCATTGCTCAGAAAGCTATGGCTTGATGCCAGCCATGTTCAGCCTGCATCTAGCCTTCCAGTGCAGGCTCTGATCATGGAAAAGGCTGTGGTGACACAAGTCTCCCAGTACTGTATCTGGCTCTCATGAGGTTCCCTCACCATGGGTGGCAACTCCTGCTGGCCGTTGCGGGGATTAGCTCTGCCAGCCAGTGCGCCCATTCCCGGTGGTGACTCTCCCATCATCATCGCTGCCTTTGTGACTGGCTGGGAAGTTTAACTTCAGTGTTACCCACCAGTCCTGGGAGTATCTGCTCTCCTTTTGGCAGCCTGCCCTGACCGTGGCATTTTCAGGGAGGGCTGCCCCAGGCACACCGGGTGATACCTACCTCCAACTATGGCCTACATAACACAGAAACACAGCCTAAACAGACACTTTGCAATGCCACTCAAAGTCAGAGACTCTCTACACTGGTGGACACAACCCAACAATGTGTGTGTGGGGGGGAGTCCCTTTCACACAGACTCCACCTTCAATGATTCTTACAACTGATGCCTCGTTGATAGGCTGCGGAGCCCATGTACAGCACCACACAATTCAGAGCAGGTGGTCTCCCTCCAAGACACTGTTACACAGAAATCTCCTGGAACTGTGCACGGTTCACGTGTGCTTGCTCTTCCAGCCCTTAATCAGGAATGAGACTATACGGGTAAGGATGGACAACATTGCCTGAATGTTTTATATAAACCGGCAGGCAGGGGCAAGGTCACACTCCCTCTGCACCAAACCCACGAAACTATGGAACTGGTGTATCCAACACAATGTCAGCATATCAGCCTCGTATCTCCCAGGTTGTCAAAACATTACAACACGCTGAGCAGAGAATTTTCTCAGGATCACGAGTGGGAATTAAACAACATAGTCCTACAGAACATATTCAAACACTGGGGTCACCCATCCATTGACATCTTCACCACATCCCAGGATGGCAAATGCCAGCAATTCTGTTCGAGAGCAGGGCTGGGGCCCCAATCCCTGGGAGATGCCTTTCTTCTCAAATGGGATGCACTTCTGCTAAATGTGTTTCCTCTGATCCCCCTGTTATCGAGGTTTATACACAAAATATGAACCGACAAGGGCAAAGTCATCTTGGTAGCCCCCGCTTGGTCCAGACATACTTGGTACTTGTACCTGTTGCGGATGACGGTATGCACACTTCACACTCTTCTACTTCGGGCAACCCTTCTATCGCAGGATGCAGGGAAGAAAGGGGCAGTTGATAGTAATTAATATAAATGAGAAGTTAATAATTGTAGAAAATTGATAAGAGAATAAAAGGAACACAAGAAGAAATCTGCGGCCAGCAGAGTTAGGGACAGTAAGAAAGAATTTTTTTAATATATTAGGAACAAAAAAATCCTGACAATGATATTGGTCCACTACTAGATGGAAATGGTATAATTATCAATAATAAAGCAGAAAAGGCAGAAGTGTTCAATAAATATTTCTGGACTGTATTTGAGGAAGGCTGCCGAGGACACCTGCGCCCTAGTCGAGTGAGCCCTCACTATCGGCGGCGGGGGTACCTTTGCGAGCTCGTAGCAGTAGCGGACACAGGCTGTGATCCACGATGATATTCTTTGGGCAGAGACAGGGCTACCTTTCATCCTGTCTGCGATCGCAGCGAACAACTGTGTCAACTTATGGAATGGCTTTGTTCTATCTATGTAGAAGCCAGGGCCCGTCTGACGTCCAGGGCATGCAACCTACATTTCTCATCAGTTGAGTGGGGCTTAGGACAAAGGACCAACAAGTATATGTCTTGACCAGTATGGAACTGGGAGATGACCTTAAGCTGAAAGGCTGGGTGCGGACGCAGCTGAACCTTGTCCTTATAGAAGACCGTGTAAGGTGGTTCAGATGCTAGCACTCTGATTTCAGACACTTGACAGGCCGAAGTTATGGCAACTAGGAGGGAGACCTTCCAGGAGAGAAGCAGGAAGGAGCAGGAAGCTAGGGGTTCGAAGGGGGGACCCATGAGCCACGACAGCACAAGATTGTTTGAGGGACCGTGTGCTCTGGCTGGCAGTTGGAGGCAGGTTTGAAAGCTCGAAGCCTCTGGTAATTGGCTGAGCCTTAATCAGTGGGCGGGGCATTCACTCAGGCCAGGGCTTTATAAAGCCGCGCACAAGCGACCAGGGAGCTTTGCGAACAGGGGCTGCTAACAGGGAGTTTCGCAAGGGAGTTTAGAAGGGGAGTGGGAAGGCAGTGGGAGTCCCTCGCCAGCCGTAACCCCATCCCCGTGGCCCCCCCCAAAACCTATAAACCAAACCACATTCCAAAACTCCCTTCTGTAAACCACCCTTTCACTAACTAGGATACAATGCAGGCAGAAGCCCAGCAGCAGAGTGGGGGCTATCCAGTTTATTGCACCGACTGTTGCATGTATGATTACCTGCCCTGTGGGCGGGTGGCGTATGTGTGCAGTCGGTGCAAGGAGCTCCTGGCCCTCAGAGACCATGTACGGACTTTGGAGGCCAGGGTGGCGGAACTGGAGGAGCTGAGAGAGGCAGAGAGGTATGTTGATGAGGCTTTCCGGGACACTGTAGAATTGTCCCACCTCCGCTTAGACAGCACCTGTGCTGTTAAGGAGGAAGAAGGGCCCAGGGAAGTAGAGCAGTCAATGGGAGCAGAGGGAAACTTTCCCGTAGTTGGGACCCTCCTTCCAGATGGTTCTGGGGTTGCCTCTCGCACTGAGGTTGCCTCTCCGGGGGAGGGAACTCCAGTTTCTAGGAAAAGGCAGGTGTTAGTAATGGGAGATTCGATTATTAGAAATGTAGATAGCTGGGTCTGTGATGACCGGGAGAACCGTATGGTGACTTGCCTGCCTGGTGCGAAGGTTGCGGATCTCTCGAGGCATCTAGATAGACTTATGTGTAGTGCTGGGGAGGAGCCGGTGGTCGTGGTACATGTAGGTACCAATGACATAGGGAAGGGTAGGAGAGATGTCCTGGAAGCCAAATTTAGGCTGCTAGGGAAGAGACTGAAATCCAGGACCTCTATGGTGGCATTTTCAGAAATGCTCCCAGTTCCACGCGCAGGGCCAGGTAGGCAGGCAGAGCTTCAGAGTCTCAATGCGTGGATGAGATGATGGTGTAGAGAGGAGGGGTTCACGTTCATTAGGAACTGGGGAAACTTCTGGGATGGGAGGAGCCTATACAGGAGAGATGGGCTCCACCTAAACCAAAGTGGAACCAGACTGCTGGCACTAAACATTAAAAAGGTTGTAGAGCAGTTTTTAAACTAGGAGATG
The DNA here is from genome assembly GCF_028017835.1 of Emys orbicularis. Taxonomy (NCBI): domain Eukaryota; kingdom Metazoa; phylum Chordata; order Testudines; family Emydidae; genus Emys; species Emys orbicularis. The sequence goes on along the minus strand of NC_088694.1, from coordinate 32,606,343 downwards.
GGGGAAAGCCGACTGCTGCAGAGGAGCGTGTGGATCGGACACAGACTTCTCTTAGGGGAGAGTCTGATGATAGAAATAACAGGAGTACTTGTGGCACCTTAGAGACTAACAAATTTATTAGAGCATAAGCTTTCGTGGGCTACAACCCACTTCTTCGGATGCATATAGAGTGAACCATATATTGAGGAGATATATGGTTCACTCTATATGCATCCGAAGAAGTGGGTTGTAGCCCACGAAAGCTTATGCTCTAATAAATTTGTTAGTCTCTAAGGTGCCACAAGTACTCCTGTTATTTTTGCGGATACAGACTAACACGGCTGCTACTCTGAAATCTGATGATAGAGAATCTCCAGGTTATAGTCAGGAGCAGAGGACTGAAAAGTATAATGTAAGGGCCGGATCAGATGATAAACAATCACATAAAAAAGAATCTGGCACATCAGAAAAAGGCAGGCTAATAAACAGGGACAAGTTTTTAAAGTGCTTGTACACAAATGCCAGAAGTCTAAATAATAAGATGGGTGAACTAGAGTGCCTTGTGATAAAGGAGGATATAGATATAATAGGCATCACAGAAACCTGGTGGACTGAGGGCAATCAATGGGACACAATCATTCCGGGGTACAAAATATATCGGAAGGACAGAACAGGCCGTGCAGGGGGAGGAGTGGCACTATATGTTAAAGAAAGTGTAGATTCAAATGAAGTAAAAATCTTAAGCGAATCCACAGGTTCCATAGAGTCTCTATGGATAGAAATTTCATGCTCTAGTAAAAATATAACATTAGGGATCTATTGTCGACCACCTGACCAGGACAGTAATAGTGATGATGAAATGCTAAGGGAAATTAGAGAGACTATCAAAATTAAGAACCCAATAATAGTGGGGGATTTCAATTATCCCCATATTGACTGGGAACATTTCACTTCAGGACGAAATGCAGAGATAAAATTTCTCGATACTTTAAATGACTGTTTCATGGAGCAGCTGGTACGGGAACCCACAAGGGGAGAGGCGACTCTAGATTTAATCCTGAGTGGAGCGCAGGAGCTGGTCCAAGAGGTAACTATAGCGGGACCGCTTGGAAATAGTGACCATAATACAATAGCATTCAACATCCCTGTGGTGGGAAGAACACCTCAACTGCCCAACACTGTGGCCTTTAATTTCAAAAGGGGGAACTATACAAAAATGAGGGGGTTAGTTAGACAAAAGTTAAAAGGTACAGTGACTAAAGTAACAGGAGTACTTGTGGCACCTTAGAGACTAACAAATTTATTAGAGCATAAGCTTTCGTGGGCTACAACCCACTTCTTCGGATGCATATAGAGTGAACCATATATTGAGGAGATATATATACACACACATACAGAGAGCATGAACAGGTGGGAGTTGTCTTACCAACTCTGAGAGGCCAATTAAGTAAGAGAAAAAAAACTTTTGAAGTGATAATCAAGATGGCTCAGTACAGACAGTTTGATAAGAAGCGAGTGTGAAAAAGTGAAATCCCTGCAAGTTGCGTGGGCCCTTTTTAAAGACACCATAATAGAGGCTCAACTTCAATGTATACCCCAAATTAAGAAAAACAGTAAAAGAACTAAAAAAGAGCCACCGTGGCTTAACAACCATGTAAAAGAAGCAGTGAGAGATAAAAAGACTTCCTTTAAAAAGTGGAAGTCAAATCCTAGTGAGGCAAATAGAAAGGAGCACAAACACTGCCAACTTAAGTGCAAGAGTGTAATAAGAAAAGCCAAAGAGGAGTTTGAAGAAGGGCTAGCCAAAAACTCCAAAGGTAATAACAAAATGTTTTTTAAGTACATCAGAAGCAGGAAGCCTGCTAAACAACCAGTGGGGCCCCTTGACGATGAAAATGCAAAAGGAGCGCTTAAAGATGATAAAGTCATTGCGGAGAAACTAAATGGATTCTTTGCTTCAGTCTTCACGGCTGAGGATGTTAGGGAGATTCCCAAACCTGAGCTGGCTTTTGTAGGTGACAAATCTGAGGAACTGTCACAGATTGAAGTATCACTAGAGGAGGTTTTGGAATTAATTGATAAACTCAACATTAACAAGTCACCGGGACCAGATGGCATTCACCCAAGAGTTCTGAAAGAACTCAAATGTGAAGTTGCGGAACTATTAACTAAGGTTTGTAACCTGTCCTTTAAATCGGCTTCGGTACCCAATGACTGGAAGTTAGCTAATGTAACGCCAATATTTAAAAAGGGCTCTAGGGGTGATCCCGGCAATTACAGACCGGTAAGTCTAACGTCGGTACCGGGCAAATTAGTTGAAACAATAGTAAAGAACAAAATTGTCAGACACATAGAAAAACATAAACTCTTGAGCAATAGTCAACATGGTTTCTGTAAAGGGAAATCGTGTCTTACTAATCTATTAGAGTTCTTTGAAGGGGTCAACAAACATGTGGACAAGGGGGATCCGGTGGACATAGTGTACTTAGATTTCCAGAAAGCCTTTGACAAGGTCCCTCACCAAAGGTTCTTACGTAAATTAAGCTGTCATGGGATAAAAGGGAAGGTCCTTTCATGGATTGAGAACTGGTTAAAGGACAGGGAACAAAGGGTAGGAATTAATGGTAAATTCTCAGAATGGAGAGGGGTAACTAGTGGTGTTCCCCAAGGGTCAGTCCTAGGACCAATCCTATTCAATTTATTCATAAATGATCTGGAGAAAGGGGTAAACAGTGAGGTGGCAAAGTTTGCAGATGATACTAAACTACTCAAGATAGTTAAGACCAAAGCAGATTGTGAAGAACTTCAAAAAAATCTCACAAAACTAAGTGATTGGGCAGCAAAATGGCAAATGAAATTTAATGTGGATAAATGTAAAGTAATGCACATTGGAAAAAATAACCCCAACTATACACACAACATGATGGGGACTAATTTAGCTACAACGAGTCAGGAAAAAGATCTTGGCGTCATCGTGGATAGTTCTCTAAAGATGTCCACGCAGTGTGCAGAGGCAGTCAAAAAAGCAAACAGGATGTTAGGAATCATTAAAAAGGGGATAGAGAATAAGACTGAGAATATATTATTGCCCTTATATAAATCCATGGTACGCCCACATCTCGAATACTGTGTACAGATGTGGTCTCCTCACCTCAAAAAAGATATTCTAGCACTAGAAAAGGTTCAGAAAAGAGCAACTAAAATGATTAAGGGTTTAGAGAGGGTCCCATATGAGGAAAGATTAAAGAGGCTAGGACTCTTCAGTTTGGAAAAGAGAAGACTAAGGGGGGACATGATAGAGGTATATAAAATCATGAGTGATGTTGAGAAAGTGGATAAGGAAAAGTTATTTACTTATTCCCATAATACAAGAACTAGGGGTCACCAAATGAAATTAATAGGCAGCAGGTTTAAAACAAATAAAAGGAAGTTCTTCTTCACGCAGCGCACAGTCAACTTGTGGAACTCCTTACCTGAGGAGGTTGTGAAGGCTAGGACTATAACAATGTTTAAAAGGGGACTGGATAAATTCATGGTGGCTAAGTCCATAAATGGCTATTAGCCAGGATGGGTAAGAATGGTGTCCCTAGCCTCTGTTCGTCAGAGGATGGAGATGGATGGCAGGAGAGAGATCACTTGATCATTGCCTGTTAGGTTCACTCCCTCTGGGGCACCTGGCATTGGCCACTGTCGGTAGACAGATACTGGGCTAGATGGACCTTTGGTCTGACCCAGTACGGCCTTTCTTATGTTCTTATGTTCTTATTCAGATCCCAAGGGGGTACCAGACCCCGGACATGTGGGTTAAGGTGCTCCAGGCCTTTCAGAAACTGTGCCGTCATAGGGTGGGTGAAGCCTGACCTGCCTTGAAATGGAGGATGGAATGCCGAAATGGCTGCCAGATGCACCTTGACTGAAGACAGCGACAGGCCCTGGAGCTTAAGGTGCAGCAAATAGTCCAGGACGTCTTGTAGCGGGGCCTCTTCTGCACGGATGTGACGATCCGAGGCCCAACACGTAAATCGCTTCCACTTTGCCACATAGGTAGCTCATGTGGACACCATTGGAACACTGTCATTCCTTTCCAGGCAGCAGCCAGGCTGTCAAGTGCTGCGCCGCCAGGTTTGGGTGCAGCAGATTGCCATGGTTCTGGGACAGCAGATCCAGCTGAAGAGGCAGCTGCAGGTGGGTGGCTGCCAACAGACTCAGCACCATGCCGAACCAGTGTTGACGAGGCCACGCTGGGGCCAGAAGGATGACCATGACCTTGTCTTGCTTCACCTTCAGGAGGACTCTGTGGATCAAGGGCACTGGCGGGAAGGCGTACATCAGTGCTCCTGACCACGAAATCAGGAAGGCATCCGACAGGAAGCCCTGGTCCCTGCCCTGCAGAAAGAAGAACACATGGCATTTCCTGTTCTGCCTGGATGCAAACAGGTCCACCTGGGGATTCCCCCACTTGCGGAAGATCAGGTTGACTACCTCCAGATGGAGCGACCATTCATGGCGAGATGAGAAGGTCCTGCTGAGGTGATCCGCCAAGACGTTCTTGGTCCCCGGCAGGTGGGCGGCCACCAGGTGAATGGCGTTCCTCACGCAAAAGTCCCAGTGGCTGAGCGCTTCTCGACAAAGGGCCGAAGACCTGGCACCCCCCCGTGTGTTGATGTAATACATTAACGGCGGCGGTATTGTCCATCAGGACCTGCACCACCTTGCCCTGCAAGTGGGGAAAAAAAGCCCGGCAGGCCAGGAGAACCACCCTGAGTTCCCTGACATTGATGTGGAGGGCTGGGTCAAGATGTAGCCAATGTGGGCTACACCAGCCCAGATCCTACACCAGGTGGGCTCCTCAGCCCAGATCCAAAGTGTCCGAGACCAGGGTGAGCGATGGAGACGGGGACACAAAAGGAAATCCCTGGAGCACCGACTCGGGATCCTGCCACCAGTCCAACAACAGTAGGACATGGCTCGGCATTGTGACCACTCAGTCTAGGGGGTACCTGCTGGAAATGTAAACCGAGGCCAGCCACATTTGCAGAGGCCTCAAAGTTGGGCATGGCTGACCACGTACGTGCACGCGGCCATGTGGTTCAACAGTTGCAGACACGTGTGGGCTGTAGTGAGCGGGTGGGCTTGTATGTGGGAGATTAAGCCCGCCATGGCCTGAAAATGCGCTTCGGGAAGGAAGGCCCTGGCCCGCGTGGAGTCGAGAACCACGCCAATAAACTCTATACATTGGACTGGTGTTAACATGGACTTTTCTGCATTTATCAACAGGCCCAGGTCGCTGCAGGTGGAATGCACCAGATCGAGGCTCCTTTGTACCTGCTCCAGAGACCTGCCCTTGATGAGCCAGTCGTCGAGATATGGAAAGATCTGGTCCCCCCGATGTCTGAGGTAAGCCGCCACTGGTGCCACGCATTTTGTGAACACCCTGGGGGCCGAGGACAGGCCAAAAGGTAACGCCGTGAACTGAAAATGGCGCCCGGCCACTGTGAAGCACAGGAACCGTCTATGTCCTGGGAATATGGAGACATGGAAGTAAGCGTCCTTTAAGTTGAGAGCGGCGTACCAGTCCCCGGATCCAGGGAAGGGATGATGGAGGCCAGGGAGACCATATGGAACTTCAACTTCTTGAGAGGCTTGTTGAGGCCATGCAGGTCCAGAATGGGTCTGAGGTCCCCTTTTGCCTTCGGGATTAGGAAGTAGCAGGAATAGAATCCTCTTCCTTCCATATCCCAAGGAACCTCCTCTACAGCCCCCAAGCCCAGGAGTTTCTCGACCTCCTGAATGAGGAGTTGCTCGTGAGAAGGGTCCCTGAAGAAGGATGGGGAAGGGGGGGGCAGGAAGGAGGGGCGGCCAAAAATTGCAGGGTATAGCCCCAAGCAACTATGTACAGGACCCAGTGGTCCTATGTAACCCTGGACCAGGCCGAACGGTAAGGGAAAGGGCAGTCGAGGAAAGGGCGGGAAGGATCCAGGCAGATGGCTGGTGCGTTGCTCTTGGGTGCACCCTCAAAATGAGCGCTTATGGCCCCCTTGGTCCTTTGCTAGGCCAAGCTGCGCAGGGCAGCGGGATGATGACAGGTGGCAGCGGCTAAACCTGGTGTCCCGCTTCTTTGTAGGCCCCTGATGAGGCTGCCACTGTCGCGGTGGCGGAGGAGGCCGGAACGGCTGCCTCGACATCTGAGGAGCGAGCATCCCCAGAGAGCGAAGAGTTGCCTGTGTGTCCCTAAGGCCGTGCAGCCGTGCGTCTGTCTGGTCGGAGAAAAGGCCGACACCATCAAATGGGAGGTCCTGGATAGAGGCCTGCATCTCCTGGGACAGGTCTGCAGTCTGGGAGTCAGGAACTGCGCCTCATAACCACTGCTGAGGCAACCACCCAGGCAGCTGAATCAGCCGCATCCCAGGCCATTTGGAGGGAGCACCAAGCAGCCGTGGTGCCTTCCTCCACCAGAGTTGCAAAATCCTGGGCCGCTTCCTGGGACATGGAGTCTTTGAACTTGAGGAAGGAGTCCCACAAGTTAAAATTATAGCGGCCCAAGAGGGCCTGGTGGTTCACCACCCGAAACTGGAGGCTGGCTGTAAAATAAATCTTGCGACCAAACAAGTCCAACCTCTTAGTGTCTTTATTTTTAGGGGCGGAACTGGTGGGGCCCTGCTTATCACTCTCATGGGCCGACGAACAATCATAGCGGTGGGTGGATGTATAAGTACTCAAACCCTTTCGCGGGGACAAAGTACTTTTTCTCCGCTTTCTTGGACATGGGTGGAATAGAGGACGGGGTTTGCCAGAAGGACTTGGCAATGTTCAGGGCCCCCTTGTGCACCGGGAGTGCGACCCGGGCTGGGGTGGCTGCCGAGAGCACATTGAATAATGTGTCTGTCTGCTCATTCATCTCCTCTGCTTCGAGGGCCAAGTTCAAAGCCACCCTATGAAGCAGCGCCTGATGCTCCTTGAAATCGTCCGGTGGGCTAGCTCTTGAGGGGCCGGACATCGTCTCTTCTGGGGAGGAGGAGGAGCATGATTGGACCACCTGGGGAGGCCTGCCACTGTCTTCCCCCAACAGGGAGGGTGACCTTGGGGTGGGCACCGCCTCCTCACTCATGACGGCCACCAGAGCGTCCTGCACTGAACCCGGTGCCGACTTTGGCCTGTCGGATGCGGCGACTGAGGGCTGGTGGGAGTGGGGCAATGGCATGACAGGAACCCTCCAGGCATTCCAATAAGGCCATTGGGTCGGCCACTCGCCTTGTTGCCAGACTGGCCCCGATGCCGCAGACATGCCCTCCGGAGCCCAGTCCCGTTGCTGCCTGGGTGAAGGGCTGAACTGTGCTTCCGATCTGGAGAAGTTGTCGCCCTCTGGTGACCATGGCAGGGCCGTCGAGGCCTGGGTCTGATGGCTAACTGGCACTGTCGGTGACTGGTGCCGGGAGTAGGGGAGTGGCCTCGAGGTCTCGGCTTCGGCAACCGACAACGTGACGAGGACCAGTGCCGAAGAGATCGTCTATGCCTGGGAGAGCTTCGGCGTGAAGACCGGGACCGGGAGCCTGGTACCGATGACTGGTAACAACAGGCTGGAGACCTGGACAGACGCAGAGACCAAGAGCGTGGCGACCTTGGGCTCTGCCTTAGCTCCGGAGACTGGTGGCGCTCGTTTGTCTTGTGCGAGGTATTACTGGCGGGCTTGCCCTCACGGGGAGCCTTAGACAGTTTCATTGCTGAACGCGGTGCTGACTGCGGTGGGAGCTCTCTTGGCTGTGCAAGTGCCAAGAGCTGAGTGGGCATCGACTGCACCGTTGGCTTGGACCCTGTACCTGCTCCACGGAGTCGGGTCTTTTTGGGGGGAGGAACTCCCCAGGGCAGAGCCATTATGTGGGTCCGGAGTGAGCGTAAGGCCCAAACAGGGTCCTTTGCCCAGAGCACCTTTATTGGTCTTGCTCGGTGCCGTCTTATTCAGCATCTTTTTTGGCACTGCGGATGGGGAACAGTGCCGGGAGGAGCTCAGGGACAGGTACACTACGCACCGAAGCTAAAGCGCTGGGTGCCGTTTCGGGCTGAGCCGGCTCCGAGGCTGGGCATAGGGCAGCCTGCATCAGGAGGGCCCTGAGCCATATGTTGTGTCATGTTCCCTCTGGGTCCTAGGACGAAAGTTCTTACAGATACGACAACGCTCCTTCACGTGGGACTCCCCGAGGCACTGCAGACAACTATTGTATGGGTCACTAACAGGCATAGGCCTGTTACACGTGGAGCAGGGCTTAAAACCCAGAGAACGGGGGTTTTGCCTGGGGCAAAGTCCCCGCTGGGACCCTAACTAACTGAACACTTTACAGCTACTTAACTACTAACTAACAACAGAACTATTTATAACTGGAAGCACAAGGCTAAGACAGGAAAGGAACTGCTGGTCGCTTGCTAAGCAAGGGACAGAGGTGTTCTGACTGACCACCACGGGCAGTAAGAAGGCACTGAGAGGGCGTAGGCCCGGCAGCACCTGATATATCATGAGTACGGCACTCCAGTGGGCACTACAGCTGGCCCTACAGATACCGCTAAGGCAAAAATCTCCGACGACCGTGCACGTGGGCGCGCACACACCTACAATGGAATCAACATGAGCACTCGAAAAAGAAGCTGAGTTAGTTACTCAAAACTGTTAAAATACAACATTAGACACCCATTCAGTGCTCTGGATGCCTGTCTCAAATTTAAAACGAGACCATAAGGAAGGATTGCCAATAAATATATCCATTCCAGCCCGCCCCTCCCCAACAGCCTTGGAGAGCGGGGTGGGGCGGGGGAAGGATGGGCTTTGCAGTGCTAACATACCCGGGCTCTGGAGCAATCTCATTGGCAGAACAGTTCACTGGCTGCTGCTCATCACTGCCACAATGCCCACCAGATGCAGAACCAGCCAGTGGAAACATGAGGACTCTCAAGGGCTCCTCACAACAAGGCAGTATGTCTGCAGGAAGGACTAGCCTCTGTCTGGTTCAGAATTATGGTCTCAAGTGGATTAGGTCCCGGGAAAGAACAAGAGAGCTTACCCTCCCACTTGGAATGAAACCATGCACTTTGAGGACAGTGACAGCTCAAGTGAACAAGAATGAGGGGCTTTGATGTGCAGGTCTTCAGACTCCTTCCTTCCTGAAGGTTGTGATCACTATGAGCATGAGCTCAGAGAAAACTCTGGGTGCTGATGAGAAGCCAAAAGGGAAAACTACACACTGAAAATGGTCCTGGCCCCGGCGGAAACAGCAGAATCTTTGGGGAACTGGGTGGAAGGTCACAGCTAGCTCATGAGTGCACGGAGCTTTTTGCTCTGCATGCTTGTCAGACCTATGAGAGCCGAGTCCTGGAGGGAACCACTCAGACCACAGTAGCTTTAATAGAAGAGACAGAGGTCTTATTTTTTTGAGGAACTGTTCCATGCACATGTCCATCTATGTTCATAATGGAAGTGGCATCTTCCATCATAACAACGCTCTTTCTGGTGAGCCTGGATGCAAAGATATATTGCAAATATGGTGTGTGTGTGTCTTATTGGAGTTTATACATCTGAGAGTAAGGAAGGTTAAGGGATCTTCTGTGCTCAAGGAAAAAGCCACTCCACATCCTTTATCCGCAGAGAATCCAGGGCCGGAAAGGCAAGTTCCTCCCCTGCCCAGTTCCAGCCCTTGTGCATTCTCTGTAGCTCTAACAGTGCTCGTAATTTGTATGAGTATGTATCTGTCCTATCTGACTAATCTAATCTGCTCCATCCACTCCTTTCCCCACCTATACATCCTCACTGTTGGCTCACTCTGCAGTGGCAGAACATACGGGGGCATTTTCTGGAACCAGGGAAGGTGTCATGGTCGCAGATCTTCCAATTCCCATATCCTTGGAAGGTACACACGTGTATGCTCCCAAATGAATCTGTGGCACTCCCATACCTGTGGCCTGGGAGGCACCATGGTCTCTGTAGACTCTCCATTTCTATGGCTTAGGAAGGGCTAAGGTGAAGGTCCTGTGGACTCCACATATTCACAGTATCAGAAGGAATGTGATCCCACACCTGCAGACCCACTGCATAAAAGGACTCTGGTCTGCAGGCCTTGCATATCTGTGGCATGGCAAAGTCTGTGACCCCATTCCTATGTCCACTAGCTTCCTATGGCATGGGTAGTGCCATGCTTTTAGTCCTGTGTTCTCATGGCCTGGGAGACACAACAGGTACTATAGCATGAGTCAAGATTTAAATGACATAGCAGGAAAGGGGTTAAAGTTTAAATGGCTATTTTGTTTATGAATTAATGTAGGTAGTTTTGTGCCAAAATATCTACCATTAATTTTTCCATCTATTCCAGGAGCAGTAAGATACACACAGTAAAGTTTATTTTGGTACTTGGTATACTTCACTCCCATTAAAAATAAATTAATCAGCAAATTCCTACACAGCTAAGCCTTCTTTTATGTAAATACAACACAGCTGTAATGAATTACAAGGTGTTATTATCTCACACATACTGCATAATACTTCACACATAAGAGGTTTCTCTCCTTAGCTCAGCTTGCAACAAAAGCATCTTAAATAAACTGAGAGAAAGTTGTTTGGTTTGTAATGTTTTTACAGAAGTGGGATATACCTCACACATATAAGGTTTCTTTACATGACTCATTTTATAACAACTTAAACTGAGGAAGTTTGCTTTTGAAAAAACTAACAAAATTACTATATATATATATATATTTATTTATTTTCACTCACACATACACACACACAAAGAAAAACTCACTAGTAGTTGTTCCCTAAACAAAGTCTAAGAAGCACTCGCCTGTGTTTTGGAGATCATGCTCTGGATCCCATTTGTTGCTGACAGGAAAGGCGATATCTAACACCGATGCAAATTGCCTAGAGAAGATGGCACTAGAAGCAGGAACATCCACAGTCCTGGGCAGCTACAGAAGACATCAGACTTATACCAGAAATAAGAACATTTGTGGTGTGTTAGTGTGATCACACATTAAATATGACTCGTCTATATATTTGGTGAATTGGTTTATTAGGACTATATCCTGACACGACAGGGCACTGTTCTTCTCATTCTCAGCAAAGGCATTACAAAGTACACAAAACAAGTCCAGTTCTATTACTTGGTCACATGGTTTCCTATGAAGATTTTGGACATGAGAGAAATAAAACCAGTTTCAGTCACTGAACTAGAAACCCCATGTTGACCTTTAGTTTGTGCAATAAAGCCCTATTTTCTGTTGATTTATTTGGTGCAGGTTTTCATTGAATAATTCTGTTGGGGTAACTCTTGTCTGCTTAACTATTTAAAATGTTAACTAGAAAAGGTCTTGAACCTCTTCTTTGTGGGTAAAGCATAGTTTTATCCCATAGAGAACATGAACAGACCATTGAGATGTTACTCTACTGCAGCAATCACTAGAGCACAGCTCTAGAAAGAATATGAGCATATCAGGAAGATAGAGCTACTTTGAAACAATAAAGACTCTAAAGTGGCTTTTAGCCATAGTCCCACCATGGCCCTGTCCCCTCCCTCTTGCACCTACCTCTCCTTGTGCACCTGTGCAAGGGGCCAGTCACAGTCTGACCCTAAACTGGGCTTTAATCGAAAATCATTTCAAGATCTTCTCAGCCAATTCCCAAGCATTTTAATGCAAAAATAGACTATGTCTCCCAAAGCCAGGATAGAGGTATATCAACATTCAGAACATGCAGAACTCAGCCTTGTGCTTAGCAACTTCATGGAGCAGAAAAAGTAATGTCATTGTATTTGTGTGAAGTTGCTCCCCTCTTGCCAGATTAAGAGCAGAGAACCCTGTTCTTGAGGTACCTATCACTTTTGGTAAGATATTTGGTTTTCAAAAGATGGATGCTGTCTCTCAGAACCTATCTACAGGGTCAACTTTATACTTCTGCAACAGCCAGGCATTCCTCAAATGAACTAGCAGCATTTAATCCTAGATAAAATATTCAAAAGAGTACTGCTGTCAGGTTTACCAACATGTAAATCAATACAAAAAGGCTATTTATTTAAATATATTCTTTCAACAGCAAATATTTATTCCTTCCCTTCTTGGGTACCCCACAGAATGAAAGTTTAACACATTGTTCATTGACTGATGAAGGTCTCAGAGTCCTTCATCATTATACGCTGGGGAAGTTGGCTTCAGGATGCTTTGGGCATTACTCTCCACAAGAGGGCGCCAATTCACTTCACCAGTCAGTAGCAGGTCCTCTCCATTTATAGCATCCAGGTACTGCATCTGAAATTCACAAGAAAATAATGTATTTCTGACTTGAACTCATTGGAAGAGATAAAGATGGTCTGAAGATTTCCCCCGACAATCCCAAACTCACCAAGAGTTCAGGTAAGCAGCATGTTTTGAAGAAAGGAAATAGAAGTGTGGAATTGTTTTGAATCTTTTAGCACTGAGTGGAAGAGGACTAGAAGGAAGGGGTAAATGGCTGAAAGTGCTTCACAAAGGGGCTAAAAGACAAGGAGCCATAGAAGGTTTGAGTCTAACAAAAGATCTTCTAATGCCTGAAATAAAATGGTCTCTGAAAATCCTGACAGTGGGGCAAAGAAGAGGGCGGTGTGCTGAGGAAGCTTTGGCCTGCAACCAGTATATTGGACCAGTTCCTCAAATTTGAAAAATGGAGTGGAGAGGTATTCAATCCACAGCTGGCTGAGATTGTCCTGGTGACTGATATGAATAAGTGAAACTGTTCATTTATACCTATACAAAAAGACCTCTATCCCAAGTACTAAGTGCCTCTGCCACCAACCTTAAATGACTGTTGTTATTATTGGTACCATAGTAGTGCCTGAAGATCTGTACACACACAGTAGGAGACAGCTCCTATCCCAAAAGGTTTATATGAAAACAAAAGACAAGCTATGGGTGGGAGGAAAGACATACTGCTCCCGCTTCACAGATGAAGAACTGGGGCCCACTGCCCTGCTCAGGGTCACACAGGCTGTGGCAGAGGCAGGAACTGAACCCAGATCTCATGAATCTCAGTCTTAGCCACAAGACCAAACTTCACATAAGCTAACAAATCCACAGCTCCTCTTCCCCTTGAACCGAAAAGAACCAGTGATAACAGCAAATCAAACACCTCACCTGGCCCTGCAGAAAGCTGTCTTACCATCAGACTGGGTAAAAAGATGGGCTTTGCAGCCTGACATAAAGGTAATCACATTTGGACCAAGGAGGAGGGGACGGGAGTAAATTCTGATAAGGGTCCCTCATGGAGAAACCCTGTCAGCAACTCCCTCTCGTCTATCAAGGGGGCTCCAGCTCAGTGGCTTCCCCTGCCTACAAGCTGTGGCAGTACAGCGCGGGGAGGGAGGTGTCCCTTGAGTAGCGCGTCTCAGGCTATTTAGAGCTTTCGTGGTAAAACCACCACCTTACCCTGTACCCAGCAGTCAATGCAGATCTGGGACCGCTGCTGTCATGTTTTTCTGGTGAGATGCACTACTTGCTAAGCCATGCAGGCTGCACCAACTTCAATTTCCAAGCTAATTTAAGGTGAGGACCCATGCAGGGCACATTGTCACCTCAAGATGGCAAAGGAATGGATTAACGTAACCCCGTCCACATCCAAAAGAAACAGCCGCAGTCTCCCGGCCTGACGCAAACTGAGAAAAGCTGCTTGGTCGTTGCAGCTCTATAAGAGTCTAACAGCAGCTAGGAATCCAATACCACCCCCAGACTGCAAATTCCAGTAACAAATGGCAGACATGTCTCACGCAGAGGGGTGGAGCTAATCCTTGCCACAGTTTATAGATTATAAAACCAGAAGGGACCATTGTGATCATCTAGTCTGACCCCCTGTATAACACAGGCCACAGCACTTTCCTGAATTCATTCCTGTTTGAAATAGAGCAGATATTCTAGAAAAACATCCAATCTTGATTTTAAAATAGACAGTGATGGAGAATCCACCACCACGCTCGATAAATTGTTCCAATGGTTACTTATGGTTACTGTTAAAAAATTACACCTTATTTCCAGTCTGAATTTGTCAAATTTCAACTTCCAGCCATTAGATCTTGTTCTACCTTTGTCTGCTGTACTGAAGAGCTCATTGTCAAATATTAATTCCACATGTAGGTACTTATAAACTGTGATCAAGTCACTCCTTAACCTCCTCTTTGTTAAGCTCAAGAGTTCCTTGAGTCTATCACTATAAGACATTTTTCAATCCTTTAATCATTCTCACAGCTCTTCTCTGAATCCTGTCCACTTTATCAACATCCTTTTTGGACTGTGGACACCAGAACTGAACACTATTCCAGCAGCAGTCACACCAGTGCCAAATACCGAGGTAATGTAACCTTCCTTCTCCTACTCAAGATTCCAATGTATGCATCCAAGAATCAAATTAGCCCTTTTGGCCACCGTTTTGCACTAGGATTTCATGTTCAGCTGCTTATCCAGCATGACCCTCACTCCAAGTTTTTTTCAGAGTCACTGCTTCTCAAGAGTCACCCATTCTGTAAGTATGGCCTACACTCTTTGTTCCTGGATGTATAACTTTACATTTGGCTGTATTAAAGTGCATATTGTTTGCTTGTGCCCAGTTTACCAAGTAATCCAGATCACTCTGAATCAGTGACCTGTCCTTTTTATTATTTACCACTCCCCCAGTTTTTGGTAATATCTGCAACCTTTATCAGGGATGATTTTACATTTACTTCCAGGTCATTGATTAAAATGTTAAATAACATAGGGCCAAGACCTGATCCCTGCTAGAAACACGCCTGCTTGATGATTCCTCATTTACAATTACATTTTGAGACCTGTCAATTAGCCAGTTTTAATACATTTAGTGTGTCATGTTAATTTGTATTGTTCTAGTTTTTTAAGCATCATTTTGAATGGTACGAAGTCAAGTGCCTTTCAGAAGTCTAAGTATACTACATCATTACTGTTATCTTTATCAACCAAATGTAATCTCATAAAAAAAGATATCAAGGTAGTTTGACAGGGTATATTTTCCATAAATCCATGTTGATTGTCATTAATTATATTATCTTCCTTTAATTCTTTATTAATTGACTCCTGTATCAACTGTTCTATTATTTTGCTGGGGATTGATGTCAGGCTGACAGGTCTATAATGACCCCTTTTAAATACTGGCACAACATTAGCTTTCTTCTAGCCTTCTAGAACTTCCCCAGTGTTCTAAGACTTATTGAAAATCAACATTAACCATCCAATGAGCCCCTCAGCCAGCTCTTTTAAAACTCTTGTATGCAACATGCGTTTATCAAAGGTAGATCATGCCAGATTAACCTAATATCCTTCTTTGAGAAGAAAACTGATTATTTAGATAGGGGACATGTGGTCAATCTTGTATATTTCAACTTCAGTAAAGCATTTCACATGGTACCGCATGGGAAATTATTAGTAAAATTAGAGAAGATGGTGATTAGTACAAGAATTTTAAGTGGGTAAGGAACTAACTAACAGAAGGCTGGACTGGAGGGAGGTTACTAGTGGAGTTCCTGAAGGATCAATCTTGGGACTGATCTTATTTAATATATTTATTAATGACTTGGGCACAAAAAGTAGGCGTGTGCTAATGAAATTTGCTGATGATACAAAGTTGGGAGGCATCATTCATACAGAGGAGAATCGTAATATTATACAGGCAGAACTGGATGACCTTGAAAGCTGGAGTAAAAGAAATGGGATTAAATTTAATACCACAAAGTACAAGGTCATGCACATAGGATCTAATAATAAAAACTTCTGCTATAAAGTGGAGGCTCATCAGCTGAAGTGACAGAGAAGGAGAGAGACCTGTGTGTGTAAGCCGATCACAGAATGACTATGAGCACCAAATGTGATGCGGCTGTGAAAAAGGCAAATGTGTTCCTAGAATGTATTAGGGAGGCATTTCCACCAGAGATAGAGAAGCATTAACACCATTGTACCAGACACTAGTAAGACCTCATTTGGAATATTGTGTACAGTTCTGGTCACCCATGTAAAACTATTTCAAAGTCGAACAGGTGCAGGGAAGAGCTACTAGGATGATCAGGGGAATGGAGGGTCTATCTTATGAGAGGAAACTGGAAGAGCTTGGTTTACATATACCATATAATGAAGGCTGGGAGGGGATATTACTGCTCTCTATAAATACATTTGGGGGTAAATACCAGAGAGGGTGAAGAGCTATTTAAGGTAAAGGACAGTGTTGGCACAAAAACAAATGGCTATAAACTGGCCATGAACAAACTCAGGATGAAAATTAGAAGAAGGTTTATAACAATCAAAGAAGTGATGTTCTGGAACAGCCTCCCATAGGAACTGTGAGGGCAAACAACGGAATTAGTTTTAAGAGTGAGCTGGACAAATTTATGACTGTGATTGTATGATAAGGTTGCTTATGATGGTAGTGGGCAGGGCTCTGAGGGTCCCTTCTGGTTATGCTGAAGTTTCTAAAAATCTCATGCTTCAGGGCACTTGCAAGAGTCAGGAAGGGAGTTTTTCCCCACAACATATTCTGGGTCTTTTTCCCCCCCTCCATCCTCTGAACTACAAGGGATGGCCACAGCTGGAGGTGGCACTGAGCATTCTTTTTCTCAGGTGCTTGTCTGGCTGGTTGGGTTTTGCTCACATGATCAGAGTCTAACTGATTGCTGTATCTGGGATTGGGAAGGATTGGTAGTGAACTTGGGGGGGTTTCAACTTCCTCAGCAGCATTAAGTGCGGGTCATTGCCAGAATCATCTGGGTATATCTCAGTTAATCAATTCTCTGCCATTGCAGGGGCCTGAGGCATTAGTGCACTTCAGTCCCTCCTATTTTCTGCCTGTGGCACAAAACAATTTAGTCTCCTGAGGGCTGTAATACCTTAGTCTAATTTTGGTTGTTGGGTTAAGTGTGCAGGTGGTGTTGGTGGCCTGTGATGTGAAGCAGGTCAGACTGATGGTCCTCTCTGGCCTTAGATTCTATGACTCTAAGTTATTCAGACTTGCTGATTTAAAAAAGACTAACTATAGAAGATGCTGTTTAACATCCTCCTGAGTTAGTTTTGGAATGGAAGCTGTTTCACCATCAGATGACAATGACTACATCATATTTTTTCCCAAATACAGAACAGAAATATTTACTGAACATACTTGCCTTTTCTGCATTATTATTGACAGTTGTACCATTTCCGTGTAGTAATGGACCAATACGATTGTTAGGATTTTTTTGTTCCTAATACACTTAAAAAACTCCTCCTTATTTTCTTTAACTCTGCTAGCCATAGATTTCTTCTTGTGTCCCTTTGCTTCCCTTATCAATTTTCTATAATTCCTAGCTTCTGATTTATATTCATTACTATCAACTTCCCACTTCTTCCACATATATGGAAGCTGCCTTCCATTTCCCTCTAACCAGGTTGTTTTTTTTAAACCAGTGCAGCCTTCTTTCTTTATTGTGGCCTTTGGGGCACTTAGTAAAATATTTGTAATTCCCAATTATTATTCATATTTTTCTGTTTATATTCTCTGCCCCAACTGAGCCGACTCAATTGTTTTCAGCTTTGTGAAACGGGCTCTTTTAAAGCACCAAGTATATTGTTGGTTTGGAATTTATATTCTGTTTTCACATAACAAACGTGAGGAAATCATCATCAGTGGTACCTAAGTTTCCACTAGTTTTTAGTTCTGTGATCAATTCCTCTTTACCTGTTAAGGGCTACTATATAATTTCCCCATATTGTATGCAATACTTTTGAGTTAGGAAATTGTGAGCTATAATGTTTAGAGATTCTGGGGATGTTTAGTACTGGCAGCATGAGACTCTTATGGAAGTCCTCAATGATACATAGCTTTCCCCCCCTACACATTACAGGTAGTTGCTCCAGGAACCAGGCATCCTGTTCCCAAGTGTGATTTGGTGACCTGCAGTAGAATCCAACTAGCATCCCATCTTGGGCTTCATCTTAGGACACTGATCTATAAGCATTCAAGATAATTTTCTGATTTGTCAGTGACTCAAAACAGGTAACGTTATTTTTGACATGGAGGGCCTCTCCTCCTCCCCTTTTGCCCACTCAATCCTTCCTAAATAGGGTATAACCATTGATTTTAAAAATTCAAATCATGTGAATCATCCCATCACTTTTCAGTAATACCAACTAGATCAAACGTATTCTCATAAATGAACAATTCCAAATCCTCTTATTTTTCCCAACTCCTAACTTTGGTGTGTAGGAAATTGTTGATTAATTTTGTTCTCAAGATCATGCTTTTGTGCTAAATGAGTACTTCTTTGTTCTCTCTTTTCACCCTACCCTTTTATATTGATTTAACGCCCTCCTGGCTACTCTAGCCAGTCCATCCCCTGAGAAGATTAGTTCCCCTTCTACAGAGATGGAGACCTTCCAAGCTATACAGCTCCCCCTCTTTCTCTCTCTCTCTCTCTCTGTGTAAAAGGTGGATCTATGTTCCAGAAAAGCAAAACACTTGACCTTACACCACTTTCCAAGCTAGTGGCTCACTTCCAGAATCTTCTGCCTTCTGTCTCTCTTCACTCGTGGCACAGGAAGTATTTCTGAGAAGATAGTCATCTCTTTCAGCACCCTTCCAATTCCATGAAGTTGTCTATAATCTGCGATATATCCTGTGATGAAGTGTCATTAGTGTATCTTAGCTCCATGAAGACAGCACAACATATTGTTGTGCTCCTATTCCTTCCAGAACATTCTTTCCATTCTTCTTAGTATAGAATCCCCAACAAAGATCATCTTGTTTTTCTTGACCAGCTGATGATCATTCCGTGCGCAAGCTTGATTTTCTTACAGGTTGGGGCAAGAATCTATCCACAGGTATGTCCTGTACATCTCTCCATTACCTTCAACCAACTGGCTCTTCAGATATATCTTCCACTGTTTCCACACTGAGGACCTGGTTGTGACACTGCACCCCATATTCTTCATAATTGTATGATTATGATATGGCTATGACATAATTATGATGCAATTTGTACAAGACGAGTCATGTAGGGTGTCATTGGAAAAAGTTATGATTTGCTGAGTATGATTTTCCTATTTGTAGGCATGTATCATTTTTGTATCTGAAGTTATGAATATTGACTATGTGTCTGTATTTCAAATGTGCTTACTCTGGGTGACACCTACAACCAGCCTTTCAGGTACAACAATGAAGAAGCCAGACATTGCTGATGGCCCATCAGCAAAGGCAATGGACTGTAAAAAAGCTTAGCCTTCCTGTGAACACTCGAGTCAGCCTGTGAGTAATGGCTGCTATGACCCAGCGAGAGCATGTGACCAGACCACATGACACTGAATTCCATATTGTGCCTGTATTTTTTCAGAAACTGAGCTGGGAACTTAGTTTTGAGAACAAAAGGTTCCCACCATATGCTAAAGCTATATAAGGCAGGGAGTGACATCATTTGTTGTTCTTCACTCCCCACACAAGAGGAGTCCTGGAAACACCTGAGGAACAAAGACTGAACTGGGGGAAGTGCTGGACCCAGGCTAAAGGGATTGCTAGCTTGTGTATGGAAACCTGGGGAGCACAAGCTCTAAGTAAGTGCAACTTGTGCCTTGAGAATTTACAAATCTGCTTGTATCATCAGTCAGGGTGAGACACTGCTAATTCATAACCAATCTATCTAGTATGTTAAGCTTAGTTTGCGTTTTTATTTATTTCCTAGGCAATCTACTTTGATCTGTTTGCTATCACTTATAATAACTTAAAATCTATCTTTTGGTAGTTAATAAACTTATTTTATGTTTTAATCTAAACCAGTAAGTTTGGAGTGAAGTGCTTGAAAATCTTAGCTCAAGGGGTGGGGCTGTTGCATTTCCTCTCCACTTTGAGGGAGTGGCGAACTCTATGAGTTTATGCTGTACAGATCTCTGTGCAGCGCCAGACGGATTAATTTTGGGTTTATACCCCAGTGGGGAGTGAGAGTCTGGGAAGCTGGGAAATTGGCTGCTGTCTGCTGTTTGTACTTGAGTGGCTTAGGTAAGCACTCTCAGGCCTGGTCTACACTACGAGTTTAGGTCGACTTTAGCCGCGTTAAATCGAATTAAGCCTGGACACGTTCACACGACGAAGCCCTTTCTTTCGACTTAAAGGGCCCTTTAAACCGGTTTCTTTACTCCACCTCCGACGAGGGGATTAGCGATAAAATCGGCCTTAGGGGGTCGGAATTGGGGTAGTGTGGACGGAATTCGACGTTATTGGCCTCCGGGAGCTATCCCACAGTGCTTCATTGTGACCGCTCTGGACAGCGCTCTCAACTCAGATGCACTGGCCAGGTAGACAGGAAAAGCCCCGCGAACGTTTGAATTTCATTTCCTGTTTGCTCTGCATGGAGAGCACAGGTGACCACGCAGAGCTCATCAGCACAGGTAACCGTGATGGAGTCCCAGGATCGCAAAAGAGCTCCAGCATGGACAGAACGGGAGGTACGGGATCTGCTCGCCATATGGCGAGATGAATCAGTGCTGGCTGAACTCCGAAGCAGTAAACGAAATGGCAAAATATTAGAAAAGGTCTCCAAGGCCATGAAGGACAGAGGCCATAACAGGGACGCACAGCAGTGCCGCGTGAAAATTAAGGAGCTAAGGCAAGCCTACCACAAAGCCAGAGAAGCAAACGGAAGGTCCGGGGCAGAGCCGCAAACATGCCGCTTCTACGCGGAGCTGCATGCCATTCTAGGGGGTGCAGCCACCACTACCCCAACCGTGTGCTATGACTCCCTCACTGGAGAAACACACAGGGAAGAGGGTTCGGAAGAGGAGGATGGAGAAAATGTAGATAGCTCACAGCCGCAAGGAAGCGGAGAAACCGGTTTCCCCAACAGCCAGGATATGTTTGTCACCCTGGACCTGGAACCAGTAACCCCCGAACTCACCGAAGACCCTGAGGGCACACAGGGGACCTCTGGTGAGTGTACCTGTGTAAATATTACACATGGTTTAAAAGCAAGCATGTTTAATGATTAATTTGCCCTGGCAATCGCGGCCAGTACAGCTACTGGAAAAGTCTGTTAACGTGTATGGGGATGGAGCGGAAATCCTCCAGGGACATCTCCAGAAAGCTCTCCTTCATGTACTCCCAAAGCCTTTGCAAAAGGTTTCTGGAGAGGGCTGCCTCATCCCGTCCGCCATGGTAGGACACTTTACCACGCCAGGCCAGTAGCACGTAGTCTGGAATCATTGCATAACAAAGCATGGCAGCGTATGGTCCTGGTGTTTGCTGGCATGCAGACAACATCCATTCCTTATCGCTCTTTGTTATCCTCAGGAGAATGATATCATTCACGGTCACCTGGTTGAAATGGGGCAATTTTATTAAGGGGACATTCAGAGGTGCCCGTTCCTGCTCTGCTGAACAGAAATATTCCCCGCTGTTAGCCACGCGGTGGGGGGGAGGGGTGAAGTGATCATCCCAGAGAATTGGGTGTGTGGGGGAGGGGAGTTAGTTGGGTTTGTGCTGCATGTTAACCCTGAAACCGCAGCCCCTCCTTTTACATTGCAAACCCATTTTAAATGGCCAACCCAACGGGTGCTTGGTATGGGAAATGAGAGCACTACTGTTTGAAACCATTCCCACATGTTAAGAAGGTTAAAAAAGCCAAAAGACTGTGTCTTACCATGGCTGCCTGCAAGCTGAAATCTGTGGCCTGGCACTGCGTGAGTGATCTCTCACACCAAACCGGCAGGCCCTCAATATAAGAGGGAAAATGCGACCTTGTAACGAAAGCACATGTGCTGTGTAATGTGAACAGCAAAATTTAACGTGAAAGAGTGTACCCATTGTTCTCTAAAATGTGTCTTTTTAACCACCTCTCCCTTCTCCTCCACCAGCTGCAAATGTTTCTCCTTCACAGAGGCTAGTGAAGATTAGAAAGAGAAAGCGTAGGACGCGTGATGACATGTTTACAGAACTACAGATGTCCTCCCATGCTGACAGAGCACAGCAGAATGCGTGGAGGCAGTCAATGACTGATTACAGAAAAGCACAATATGAACGAGAGGAGAGGTGGCGTGCTGAATCGCGGGATGAACAGAGCAAGTTGCGGGCTGAAGATGATAAGTGGCGTCAGCTTGCACACAGAAGGCAAGAGTCGATGCTCCAGCTGCTGGAGCATCAAACTGATATGCTCCAGCGTATGGTTGAGCTGCAGGAAAGGCAGCAGGAGCAGAGACCGCCACTACAGCCCCTGTGTAACCAACAGCCCTCCTCCCCAAGTTCCATAGCCTCCTCACCCAGACGCCCAAGAACATGGTGGGGGGGCCTCCGGCCACCCAGTCACTCCACCCCAGATGATTGCCCTAGCATCAGAAGGCTGGCCTTCAATAAGAGTTAAAGTTTTAAACTGCAGTGTGTCCTTTTCCTTCCCTCCTCCCCCACCCATCCCGGGCTACCTTTGCAATTATCCCCCTAGTTGAGTGATGAATTAATAAAGAATGCATGAATGTGAAGTAACAATGACTTTATTGCCTCTGCAAGTGGTGCTCGAAGGGGGGAGGGTAGGGGAGGGTGGGGTGGTTGGTTTACAGGGAAGTAGAGTTAACCGGGTGGGGGGGAGGTGGACGGAGGGTTCATCAAGGAGAAACAAACAGAAGTTTCACACCGTAGCCTGGCCAGTCACAAAACTCGTTTTCAAAGCTTCTCTGATGCGCACCACGCCCTGCTGTGCTCCTCTAACCGCCCTGGTGTCTGGCTGTGCGTAATCAGCGGCCAGGCGATTTGCCTCAACCTCCCACCCCGCCATAAATGTCTCCCCCTTACTCTCACAGATATTGTGGAGCGCACAGCAAGCAGCAATAACAATGGGGATATTCTTTTCGCTAAGGTCTGAGCGAGTCAGTAAGCTGCGCCAGCGCGCTTTTAAACGTCCAAATGCACATTCCACCACCATTCGGCACTTGCTCAGCCTGTAGTTGAACAGGTCCTGACTCCTGTCCAGGCTGCCTGTGTACGGCTTCATGAGCCATGGCATTAAGGGGTAGGCTGGGTCCCCAAGGATCACGATAGGCATTTCAACATCCCCAACAGTTATTTTCTGGTCCGGGAAGAAAGTCCCTTCCTCCAGCTTTCGAAACAGAGCAGAGTGCCCGAAGACGCGAGCATCATGTACCCTTCCCGGCCAGCCCACGTTGATGTTGGTGAAACGTCCCTTGTGATCCACCAGGGCTTGCAGCAGCATTGAAAAGTACCCCTTGCGGTTTATGTACTCGGTGGCTTGGTGCTCCGGTGACAAGATAGGGATATGGGTTCCGTCTATCGCCCCACCACAGTTTGGGAATCCCATTGCAGCAAAGCCATCCACTATGGCCTGCACGTTTCCCAGAGTCACTACCCTTGATATCACCAGGTCTTTCATTGCCCTGGCAACTTGGATCACAGCAGCCCCCACAGTAGATTTGCCCACTCCAAATTGATTCCCGACTGACCGGTAGCTGTCTGGCGTTGCAAGCTTCCACAGGGCTATCGCCACTCGCTTCTCAACTGTGAGGGCTGCTCTCATCCTGGTATTCTGGCGCTTCAGGGCAGGGGAAAGCAAGTCACAAAGTTCCATGAAAGTGCCCTTACGCATGCGAAAGTTTCGCAGCCACTGGGAATCGTCCCACACCTGCAGCACGATGCGGTCCCACCAGTCTGTGCTTGTTTCCCGGGCCCAGAATCGGTGTTCCACGGCATGAACCTGCCCCAGGAACACCATGATTTCCACATTGCTGGGGCCTGTGCCTTGTGAGAGGTCTATGTCCATGTCAATTTCCTCATCACTCTCATGGTCGCGCTGCAATCGCCTCCTCGGCTGGTCCTGGTTTTGCTTTGGCATGTCCTGGCTCTGCATATACTCCAGGACAATGCGCGTGGTGTTCATAGTGCTTATAATTGCCGCGGTGATCTGAGCGGGCTCCATGATCCCAGTGCTAGCTATGGCGTCTGGTCTGAAAAAAGGCGTGAAACTAGAATCTGACGGACCAGGGGAAGGAGGGAGGGAGGGAGGGAGGGAGGGGCGAGTGACGACATGGCGTACAGGTACAGGGAATTAAAATCAACAAAGGTGGCTGTGCATCAGGGAGAAACACAAACAACTGTCACACAGAATGGCCCCCCCCAAAGATTGAACTCAAAAGCCTGGGTTTAGCAGGCCGTTGATTTGACGGAGGGAGGGGGAAGCAAATGAATACAGAACAAATCTATTTTTTACATCTTAAGACGACGGTGCAGCATGACTGATAGCCCTCGGCATCTTCTGGGTGCTTGGCAGCAAATACTGGGCGCTTGGCAGTTATAGCCACATTTTTCCTGTATGATGACGATGGCCTTCAGGCCTATTGCACGATCTGCTGCTCAGGGAAGACTGCTAATGTGCGATGGGCGCTTGGCAGAAAATGGCATACTATGACTGATAGCCATCATCGTCATTGTGAAGGCAGCAGAATATGACTGGGGGGATGGGGGACTGGGGGACATACGGAGTTCCAGCCACTGCTGTACGACGATGACGGTTACCAGTCGTAATAAACCATCTACTGCCAAAAGGCAAAAGGCAAGGGCTGGTGCAATGCATCCCTACGGCTGCCAGCCCCACGGCTGCCAGCACCCAGATCACCGATGAAGGCTACCAGTCATGCTGCACCGTCTACCGCCAAAAGGCAGTTAGCTGCTGCTGCTGTGTAGCAATGCAGTCCCACGTCTGCCGGCACCCAGATGACATATGGTGACGGTGAGCTGAGCTGAGCGGGCTCCATGCTTGCCGTGGTATGTTGTCTGCACAGGTAACCCAGGTAAAAAGGCGCGAATCTATTGTCTGCCGTTGCTCTGACGGAGGGGGAGGGGCCTGACGACATGTACCCAGAACCCCCCGCGACACTGTTTTGCATCATTCGGGCATTGGGATCTCAACCCAGAATTCCAATGGGCGGCAGAGACTGCGGGAACTGTGGGATAGCTACCCATAGTGCAATGCTCCGGAAGTCGATGCTAGCCTCGGTACTGTGGACGCGGTCCGCCGACTAGAGCACTTAGAGCATTTTATGTGTGGACACACACAATCGGCTGTATACAACCGATTTCTATAAAACCGGCTTCTATTAATTCGACCTAATTTCGTAGTGTAGACATACCCTCTGGTAGTTCAGTTTGGGTGAGTGGTGCCACCTGCTGTCATGTTGGGTGATAACAAGGCCTGGGTTAGGCTGGCTGTGTCTCCAACTTAGGAAGCAGAGTGTGGGCAGGGCCAACCCAACTGAATGGTTAGGGGGGCACGGCGGTTTCTCACGGCTCCCAGACTGCACCCCAAGGGTGACAACCCGTCACACTGGTATTGAAGGGAAACCTATAGCTGTGTGGAATTCTTACTGATCCTCTTCCCCCTCATGGCCACAGCCTGCTCATCCTCTCCGCTTCTAGACATGGAGAGCACCATAGAATCATAGGACTGGAAGGACCTCGAGAGGTCATCTAGTCCAGTCTCCTGCACTCAAGACAGGACTACGTAATATTTAACAATGATACGTAAGGCAGGACTATATAATATTTGATGCTGATATTGCCTCTGGTGGTTACAAACTGCCAGGCCTCCTCTCTGCTCTCCTCTCACTGATTCCTTGGTGGCCAGTTTCCTTCTTCCTTGAATCTGGGGTAGTGATGTTTCCCAAACCTGGCTGTCAGGAACTCCTCAGCTTCTGTGATTCTCAGTAGAGCCTCTACTCACCCTTTCAATCCATGAATCTTCTCCTCCAGCTGAGTCACCAACTTGCACTTCATAGACAGGAAGTCCTTTCTGGCTTCAGGCAGAAAATAAAACATGGCACATCCGTTGCAGGTTACAACCACTGTTGAACTGCTGGGCATCATGTTTTTGAGTGCAGAACTGTTCTTAGTAGGAGAGCTTCTCACACTCCCTGCCAAACTCCCTCTGAAACGCTCCTGTTAGCAGCTTCTGTTCGTGGCTCACAAGTTTGCCAAGCAACTGACTTTTTATCCTACTCCTCCCTGCTCAGCTCCACCCCAACAACCAGGGAGCAATTAACCACTCAGAGACTTCAAACAGTGAGGCTGGGAGAGCAATACAGCAGTGCACAGAAAATCCAGGAAGTTTTCGGAGACTGTTGGGAACAACTTCCTGGAGCAAGTGCTGGAGGAACCAACTAGGGGCCGTGCTCCTCTTGACCTGCTGCTCACAAACAGGGAAGAATTGGTAGGGGAAGTAGAAGTGGGTGGCAACCTGGGCAGCAGTGACCATAAGATGGTCGAGTTCAGGATCCTGACAAAAGGAAGAAAGGAGAGCAGCAGAATACAGACCCTGGACTTCAGAAAAGCAGCCTTTGACTCTCTCAGGGAACTGATGGGCAGGATCCTCTGGGAGGCTAATATGAGGGGAAAAGGAGTCCAGGAGAGCTGGCTGTATTTTAAAGAAGCCTGATTGAGGGTGCAGCAACAAACCATCTCGATGTGCAGAAAGAATAGCAATATGGCAGGCGACCAGCTTGGTTTAACAGAGAAATCTTCAGTGAGCTTAAACACAAAAAGAAGCTTACAAGAAGTGGAAACTTGGACAGATGACTAGGAGGAGTATAAAAATATTGCTTGAGCATGCAGGGGTGTAATCAGGAAGGCCAAAGCACAACTGGAGTTGCAGCTAGCAAGGAATGTGAAGGGTAACAAGAAGGGTTTCTACGGGTATGTTAGCAACAAGAAGGTGGTCAGGGAAAGTGTGGGACTCTTACTGGATGGTGGTGGCAACCTAGAGACAGATGTCGTGGAAAAAGCTGAAGTACTCAATGCTTTTTTTGCCTTGGTCTTCACAGACAAGGTCAGCTCCCAGACTGCTGCACTGGGCAACACAGTATGGGGAGGAGGTGAGCAGCGCTCGGTGGTGAAAGAACAGGTTAAGGACTATTTAGAAAAGCTGGACATGCACATGTCCATTGGGCTGGATGCAATGCATCCGAGGGTGCTGAGGGAGTTGGATGATATGATTGTAGAGCCATTGGCCATTATCTCTGAAAACTTGTGGCGATTGGGGGAGGTCCCAGCTGATTGGAAAAAGGCAAATATAGTGCTCGTCTTTAATAAAAAGGAAGAAGGAGAATTTGGGAAACTACAGACTGGTCAGCCTCACCTCAGTCCCCAGAAAAATCATGGAGCGGGTCCTCAAAGAATCCATTTTGAAGCACTTGGAGGAGAGGAAGGTGATCAGGAACAGTCAACATGGATTCACCAAGGGCAAGTCATGCCTGACCAACCTGATTGCATTCTATGATGAGATAACTGGCTCTGTGGATTTGGGGAAAGCGGAGGACGTGATATACCTTGACTTTAGCAAAGCTTTTGATACGGTCTCCCACAGTATTCTTGCCAGCAAGTTAAAGTAGTATGGACTGGATGAATGGACTATAAAGGTGGATAGAAAGCTGGCTAGATTGTCGGGCTCAAGGGGTAGGGATCAACGGCTCGATGTCTAGTTGGCAGCCGGTATCAAGCAGAGTGCCCCAGGGGTCGGTTCTGGGGCCGGTTTTGTTCAACATCTTCTTTAATGATCTGGACGATGGGATGGATTGCACCCTCAGCAAGTTTGTGGATGACACTAAGCTGAGGGGAGAGGTAGATATGCTGGAGGGTAGGGATAGGGTCCAGAGTGACCTAAACAAATTGGAGGATTGGGCCAAAAGAAATCTGATGAGGTTCAACAAGGACAAGTGCAGAGTCCTGCACTTAGGATGGAAGAATCCCATGCACTGCTACAGGCTGGGGACCAACTGGCTAAGCGGCAGTGCTGCAGAAAGAACCTGGGGATTACAGTAGACGAGAAGCTGGATATGAGTCAATAGTGTGCCCTTGTTGCCAAGAAGGCTTACGGCATATTGGGCTGCATTAGTAGGAGCATATTCCAGCAGATCGAGGGAAATGATTATTCCCTTCTATTCGGCACTGGTGAGGCCACATCTGGAGTACTGCGTCCAGTTCTGCCCTCATCACTTCCCCCACTACAGAAAGGATGTGGACAAATCGGAGAGAGTTCAGCGGAGGGCAACAAAAATGATTAGGGGGCTGGGGGCACATGACTTATGAGGAGAAGCTAAGGGAACTGGGCTTATTTAGTCTGCAGAAGAGAACAGTGAGGGGGATTTGACAGTAGCCTTCAACTACCTGAAGGGGGGTTCCAAAGAGGATGGAGCTAGGCTGTTCTCAGTGGTGGCAGATGACAGAACAAGGAGCAATGGGCTCAAGTTGCAGTGGGGGAGGTCTAGGTTGGATATTAGGAAAAACTATTTCACTAGGAGGGTGGTGAAGCACTGGAATGGGTTACCTAGGGAGGTGGTGGAATCTCCATCCTTAGAGGTTTTTAAGGCCCAGCTTGACAAAGCCCTGGCTGGGATGATTTAGTTGGGTTTGGTCCTGCTTTGAGCAGGGGGTTGGACTAAATGACCTCCTGAGGTCTCTTCCAAACCTAATTTTCTATGATTCTATGAAAGTGGACCTTCCTGGAAATGAGAGGGAGAAACTGCAATGCTTACTCTGCTCCTGGTGGTCTCAACCCTCCTGAAAAGAGTGAGAAGCTGTGGTGGGCCTCAGAAGGCTCTTTGTGTCAACAGCATTTTATGCCTATTTAAACCTGAAAGTAGCTATGGCTTCTGGCGATTAGGGGCAACAGGAGCAGCTACAGCAGCAGTTCTGCCTGCTGTGCTTTCTGACCTTATGGTTCTCCACCCTTTCAGTGTGAAACATATGTATCGGCAAGTCACATGTGTGATGAATTGGTGAAATGTGGAAACCTGTATTTTGGTGTGCCACACTATAATTTACAGATTTTCATGTCTTTTAAGTACAAATAATGTTTTAAAAGCTGTTTTCTCATTACGAGCAGCTGTATGTGTAGTAAAGCCGAGAGGGTTTCAGTTTTCTTGTAAAATGGGTCCAAAAAAGTGTGACAATTTAGTGAGAAATATGAAAAGAGATTATTTTGGATCTCTTACTATTCTCTCAGTCTCAATCCATTTTTATCAAACCACCATGAACAACTGAAATATCAGCCTAAATTCACATCCTTAATTCCATTATTTTGCCACTTTTATAGGTGTTTTAGAAACCAAAGGTTTAAAATTCCTGCTAAACTGAAAACCTCTACCTCAACCTTAAATCTGAAGCTGTGACCAGCTCCAGCATAAGAAAGCAAATCTTCCAGGGAGAGACCCAAGGCACCAAACTCCAGTAGAGGGAAGGGACTAAGACATTGTCACTTGGGAGGGAAACTGGAACAGGATTTTATGAAACTCTTGGACAATCTCATTTCTGTAATCAGCCCTGTGCAGTGTTGTTTGGGAAGCAAGCAATACAAAGTTTACTATCCTAGGAACTGTAAGAGAGGCTATGCTCTGAGCTACTGCCCACCTGCTTGCGCACATACTCCACTAGCAGTTCCAGCTGCCTGGGGTCCTCACAGTGCTTGCTGAAAAGGTTTCTCCATAGGGCTGCTGCCAGTACGTGGTCATCAGACAAAATCCCCTAAAAGAAGGAGTGAGAGAAGGATTGGACACTGTACACAGAGAGAATGTAAACACCAAGCAGAAAACTTGGGTGAGATTTAACTACCTGTTGTCTGGCTGGATCGTCTCAGTTTATTACACGCCTCTTACAGCCCCATACTCTTGGAGTTGCAGTCTCTTTTTCAAATCTGTCTATATTCCAAGCATTGAGACCAACACAGCTGCAATATACACCACACATCTGCCTCTCCCTGAGGCGTGTGTAGCTGCTTAACACAACAGTCCAAAAGAAATGGCCGGATGA
This sequence comes from Emys orbicularis, assembly GCF_028017835.1. Taxonomy (NCBI): domain Eukaryota; kingdom Metazoa; phylum Chordata; order Testudines; family Emydidae; genus Emys; species Emys orbicularis. The sequence continues at coordinate 32,576,552 of NC_088694.1, read as the reverse complement.
GTGGATTCTGGAGAAAACACAGAGCAAATTCTGTGTACGGGTTGGTAAACCAATTTTCTCTGTTTTGGGATCACTGTCGCAAAGCCTTACTCCTTATGAGACTAGAGAGCATTGCTGCACAGCATGGGGGGGACCGCGATGACGTTGGGCAAGGACAGGAGCTAAAGGGCATATGACATAACTGAGTCAGTTGCTGAGAAGGCCAATAAGGTGCTGCTCTTCACCTCAGCCTGTGATGCAAGAGCACAGGGTAATTCTATGACATTTAGGCCTATCTGGATTTTTTTAGTTAATTTTCACTGGCAGATGTCTTTGCTGGATTCAGATCTGTAGCGCTTCTTTGTCTGTGTTCTTCATAACCTCTGCGGTCTGTCTAGATCAGGGGTTCTCAAACTGGGGGTCGGGACCCCTCAGGGGGTCGCGAGGTTATTACATGGGAGGTCACGAGCTGTCAACCTCCACCCCAAACCCCGCTGTGCCTCCAGCATTTATAATGATGTTAAATATATTAAAAAGTGTTTTTAATTTATAAGGGGGGTCGCATTCAGAAGCTTGCTATGTGAAAGGGGTCACCAGTAAAAAAAAAGTTTGAGAGCCACTGGTCTAGATTATATGGTGACCACCCCTGGAACATCTGAATGCCTGTCCTCTGCAGGGTGCTGCTATCAGCCGTGCATTAGGTAAAAATTAGCTTAACATTAAAGATCCATATTTGCCTTTAATTTAACAAGACATTTGTGGGGGGTTTAAAATGTAAGGGTGGGTTTTAAAAAAGAGAGAGAGAGAGACACACACACACATGTACATCCCCTGGCTACACTTAAAAATCAATAAAAGGAAAGATCTTGATGCATTCTGCTGTCCAATACCTTGTGGAACTCACTGTTTATAAGGCAAACAGCTAAATAAAAAACTAAAGTAGATGATTATGAATGAGTACAGCACCTGCAGTGACATCAGCTCAGGCAAAAGAAATAACAGCTACACTTTGCCCTTAATGTAGTGCTTTCCATCGGAGAGTCACACAGCCCTTACACACATCAGTGCATTTTTACCCTTCTGGGTCAATAAATACCATATCCACTGTACAACTGGATCAGCTAAGGCACTGAGGGGGGAAGTGACTCGCCCAAGGTTAGCCAATAAGTCTGTGGCAGAGCCAAGAAGAGACTCTAGATGTCCTGCCACTCAGGCTATGGCTACACTAGAGAGCTTACAGAGGTGTAGCTGCACTGCTGCAAGTTCTCTGTGTAGCAGCTCTAAGCTGTCGACTTAATGAATCCACCCCCGACGAGCGGCGGGAGCTATGTCAGCGGGAGAAGCTCACCTGCTGACAGTGCTGCCCACACCAGTGCTTAGATCGGTGTAACTTATGTCGCTCGGGGGGTGGCTTATTCACATCCCTGAGCGACATAACTTATACTGACAATATGTGGTAGCGTAGACATAGCCTCAGTTGTATGCCTCAGCCAGCAGACCACGCTGTCCCTCCTAGAAGGGCTCTCATTAGTCAGGTTTCAAAGCACAAACTGATCACAACTGCTACAGTCCGGAAGAATTCTGTCCCCATTGCGCTATGATGTATATTTTGGGTGTTTTACTTCTTCCTGTGAAGCACCTAGCTTTCAGCACCACTGGAGAAAACAGTGCACTAGATGGCCTATTGCCGTCCGCCCTGGTCTGTAGGCAGGGTCGGCTGTATGCTCTTACCTCATCATATCCAAATATAGCTGCATAGAAATTTTCTGTCATGCTTCTCATGCTTTGTTTTAGAGTAAAAGAATCAATCTGAAAAATAAAACAACAATATATGATAATCTGTACAGGTCCTGAGAGATGGGAGCGGTGAGAGCAGTGCCGTCCGTGGGGATGGCGGGAGAGCAGCACGGTCCGTGGGGTTCCAGGCAGGTGAGAGCAATGTGGTTCATGGGGTGGGAGAAGATGAGAGCAGTGCGGTTTGTGAGGGGCGGGATTTGGGCGTGAACAGTGTGGTTCATGTAGGCTGCGGAGTGGAGAGGTATATGCATTATAAGCTGGCACAGACTTTGTAGAAATGAAAACTACCATTAGTATCTTCCCTGTGTGCTCAGAGGGTAGGAGAGTCCCCAGCCTGGGATGCTCTCTCATTAGTCTCACATTCCTCCCAATTCCTCCCTGGCCCCAAACTGCCTGTTACTGTTGCTTCCACAGATTAACAGATATTAAAGCCATTAGCAGCAGCTAGTCTGATCTGCATAAACCCAAGTCACAGAATTTCACCCAGTAATCTTATCAAAAATTAATATTGCTTTGTTTGACAAGTGCCATGCTGATTGGCATTAATCATGCTACCATAATTTCATTAATACTGGGTGCTTCCATGTCAGCCTATGTATTGCCCAAGATCAACGTCAGGCCACCCAGCCTACAGTTTCCTGGGTCATTGCGTTTACCCTTTTAAATTATTGCCTCAACATTATTTTTTCCCCCTATCCTCTTGGGTTTCCCTAGTATTCCAAGATTTGTTAAATATTAGCATCAATGGCTCAGAGAGCTACTTGGCCAATTTTTAAAAACTCTTGGATGCAAGTTACCGGGTCGTTCAATTTCTTTGATCCTCTTTTTTTGCTTTCTCTCTGCCTCACAGATGTGAGGACTGAATGAGGTGGCTCTGCTACTGTCTGAGACTGGGCAATCACAGTTGGGGATGTTGGGGATCAGTATAGTGTTTAAAAAAATGTGTTTACTATGGAAAGTGCATTACTGTTTTGGGGGTTGCAATACCATGTCAAATACAGACACTACACAGCAAAGGAAAATTATGAATACAGCTATAAGAAAATCTCAGAACTCTGATGATAGAACAGACTACTGGAGTTTCATCAAAGATGTCACCAAAGTCCCCATAATATCCCGATAGCCTTAGTGGTTGTGCCTATATAATAGTTGCTCTCTCAAAACTCTAATTATTTTATGTCATGCCATCAAATCTATTGTTTATATACTCTTCCATTAAATCACTATCCTTTTTCATAATTTGATTTTTATAAGAATACATGTAGTGCAACCACAAGGAAAATGTTCCTTTTATGTCAGTTACTCATATTTTTCCATTTATAGGAGCTATTAAAATTCATGCAGATATTTTATAGGCCATCAAGATTTGGTGACTGGCTATTACTGAATGTTTAATAAAAAACTAAACAGAAGAAATCAGAGGGCTAAATGATGACTGCAACTCCTGTAATGACTTAATTAAATTTTTATTGAGTACATAAACTATGATGTCACTTCTAGCCAACCACACTCATACTTTCTATGCATGCCAGAGACCGTGGTTTTTCTCAATAGAACATACTTCTAAATAAGCAGCACTTCTACACTCTAATAGGGGAGCAGGTCTCATGTAACACACTCAATAAATTATCCTTCCATTTTTAAACAAACAAATTCCATGAGTTATAATATATTTGCCATGCACTTTTTATGACATAATAAAAATGTTACCTTAAGGATTACTTAACACATACTACAAATGTTACAGCAGGCAATTGCAAAGGGGTAAAGAAAACAAACAGTCCCATTACAGGGACAAGTCCTGGACTAAACATCCCTAGGGAAGCAACTTACTATATTAAAAACGAAAAGCAGTGGCTTTAGGTTAGTAAGAAATGGATTAACGAAGGAGATAAAGTTAAACAAACATGGCAATAAGTACATCTTAGAGACAAACATTTTGAAATATGACTGAGGATGGGGGAATATCTTAGGCAATAAAATTACATTTAAAGGGATATACTATTCTTGAGGAATGTAGCCAACAATGCATAACTACAAAGAGCTCGAGAAACAGCTTCTCTTATAAAACAAGGGAACCAAGTAACTCAAAATCAATGCTCTTTGAAAACCATTCCCTTCTTGTTCCTATCTGCTTTCTCACCACGGGCAACCTTCACAGTCTGGCTTTTGACGATGATGACTGCAAGGACTCTTTTACACTCCATTCTCAAACAGCAAAGCTGCTAGAGAATTTCAAATGAGTTAAAATTGCTAAAAGCAACAAACACAGCTGAGTTCTCCTGGGATATGGCTCCTTCACACTCTGGAGTGCCCCATCTCAGAGCAGTTACCAGAATCAGGCCATCCATGCACCAGTGCCTGTATCCTCACAAATAAAAATCTGTGTTCAAAACAAATTAAGAAAGCTTGGGTGCCCCCCCACCTACACAGATGCTTAAAAGTAAGGCAATATCCAGCTAACGTATCTTCCTTTGACATGCTTTAACATCATATTCACGACTTGTGCTGAAAGACTGTTCCCTTTATTAACAACTCCCTTATATCTTCAGCATATACAGTAACACAATATACATACCACATTCCTCACCAACACACTAGAATGCAAAACCTTAACTCCAACTTCAGCAACATTAACATATATACTGTTAGACATCCAGGCATTGTTAGAGTGTTTGATGTATGGTCCCCTTCCAGTTTTCCCTAGGAAAATCATAGAATCATAGAAGTATGAAGTCAGAGTTAAGGTTTTGCATTCTAGTTTGATGGTTAGGAATGTGTGGACTGTATTGTGTTATTGTATGTGCTGAAGGTGCATTGAAATTGTTTGTAGAGGGGCACAATTTCAAAGTGAAACTGAACATAATGTGTGGAGGTTAAAGAGGTACATAAAGAGTTTTTTTAAACTGGACATGCCCTTGCTGTTATGGGTTTGTGTTAATGGGTATTGCCCTTAAGTGACATTATAGCAATAGACTAAAAGAGCTCACTCTATACAGCTTAACAAAGAGAAGGTTAAGGGGTGATTTCAATCTGTAAGTATCTGCATGGGAAACAAATATTTAATAATGGGCTCATCAATTGAGCAGAGATCCAATGGTTGGAAGTTGAAATTAGACAAATTCAGACTGGAAATAAGATGTAAATTTTTAACTGAGAGAGTGATTAACCATTGGAACAACTTACCAAGGGGTCGTGGTGGATTTAAAAATCAATATTGGATGTTTTTCTAAAAGATCTGCTCTAGGAATAATTTTGGGGGTGTTCTCTGGCCTGTGTTATGCAAGAGGCCAGACTAGATGATCACAATGGTTCCTTCTGGCCTTGGAATCTCTGAACAATAATCTGGGACTTTGCACCACTTAGATGAACGGGGGCTGTGAGCCTTCATGGAAGTGGAGACAACGTCTTAGCTAGTTCTTCGAAGTCTTTTCCCTTTCTGAATAGCAGCATTTCAATTTTGCCTAGGCCTTTGAGCCAGCTGATCCTCATCAAAGAGCTGATCTCTTGTAGACATAGTCTGCCATCTAAGTAGTGGTGGTAACTGCATACCGTTGGCAGCTTTGCTCTCTCCCAGTGGTCTCATGTAGCTATCAAAAAGACAAAAGGGATTGTATGGTTCTCTGTGGAACCCTGCAGGTTAGGGCCTTCGTTACTCATGGCCCACATACCAATCACAACTCTCTAAACTCTGCTGGGAAGGAATGACTGGAGTCACTGTAGTGCTGTATTACGTACTCCAGCTATGTCACGTAAGTGGGTTAGTAGAACCTTGCAGTTCACTGTTTCACAGGCTGCAGAGAGGTCCGGCAGTATGAGTGTGGAGAACTTACCTGTGTCTACTGCCATGAGGAGATCATCTTTCAGTATCACTAGAGTCATCTTTGTGCTAAGCTCTGGTCTGAACACTGATTGTGAGGCTTCCAGGATGCTGGTTGATCTCATTTTTTGGAGCTTAGCGGTTACTACTTTCTCAATTATCTTGCCCAGGACTGGGAGGTTGGAGACAGGACAGTAGTTGGAGTGTTGTCCAAAGGTTAGTTTCTTGACTACTGGAGAAACTATTGTTGTACCTTTCATGGAGTTTGGTACATGTCCTTCTCTGAAGGAGGCACTGATTATTTCCATTAATAGTGTACATAGTTGCTCTTCATTGGTTTTCACCAGCCAGGAGGGGCATGGATTCATAGATTGTGGCTCTAATATTTTTCAGGGTTTCCTGAGCTTTGGCATGTGTGATGGGGCCAAACTCATTCAGGGTTGGTAGAGTAGATAATACAATCGGGTCAGGGATGGAATTTTCTTTCCCACTTAGCTCCATACACATTCAGTTGATCTTATCAGTAAAATAGGCTGACAGCTCTTCACAGCAGTTGATGCTTGGGGCTGGCATCTGGGCTGTGCAGTCTGGGTGACTGAAATAGCTCTGCTGGCCGTGACTGTGCTGCATCAATTGCAGAGAAGCAGAAGGCTCATCTTGCTCCTTTATTGCAGAGGCAAAGTTCTGTAAGAGCTGTTTGTGGTGGATAGATTCAGAATCCTTTCTGTGCCACTGGCATTCTAACTTTCTGCCTCTGACTCATCTGCTGTTGCTCTTCTGTGACCCTTGGTCATATTCTCCACTGGTGAGGGGAGAATGGGTAGCATAGGACCAAGGCATTGATGGTAATGGACATCAGGTGACTGACTGTACTGTTATACGAATTCATCGGCACCTTCTATTTGGGTGGCTTGTTCTCCTACAGTGAGTTTTAAACCCAGAGGTACAGGAGTCTTGGGGAAGGACAAGCTTTGGTTGTTCACTACTGTGGTGGGAAGGAGGGAAGTCTGATCTCTGCCAGCTGGAGGTGGTGAGACCAGTAGTGTGATATGTTAGTAATGTCTCCAAAATCCACTCTTAGGCTGATGCCAGGATCCAGCATATGTCTTGCTATATGTGTGGGTCCAGAGACTGCCTGGGAGAACCCCATGATTTCTACATGGGATATGAAATTAAGTACTACCGTGTCCTTTGCATTGTCTGTGTGAAGGTTGAAGTCCCTGAGAGGAGAGAATCTGGGGGATTCCAGTACTATGCTGGGCAGCAGCTCTGTAAGTTCCTCCAGAAAGCTGACAGGGTTCCCAGCTGAGGGTCTTTACACCACTAAGAGTCCTAGGAACCTTTCTGTCCTTTGCCCCACAGATCATGTTTTGTTTCTGGGGGAGCATCTTCTGCATCTCAGACTGGAGGGGAACAAGATTACTACTCTGCCTCCTTTCTTTTTTTTCTGGTGCGTTCTGGAGTCTTTCTTGCTTTGTGATATGGAGTATCCTGTGGGGACTAACCATGTTAGGGTAGAATTGAGGGTGGCCTTGAACCATGTCTCAGTGATGTGAGCAAGATTTACTATACTGACATTTTGTATTCCACCACTATAAGATATAATAGTTATTCCAAATTGTCCAGTACCTCTTCCTCTACTGGAAACACTGTATAAACCTCACTGACACACTGGGGCTCTTTGTCCCCCTGAAACAGTTAGACCATGTACAGAGGTTTATGAGTCAACTCCTGTCCCTGAGCTAATGGCTCTAGTTCTTTAGCTCAAGCAGTAGAGGCCAATACTTTCAGAGCCAAATAGCCATTAGTTCAGATGCTGCAGCAGACCCATAAACCACTGTCTATGGTCTATCCCTTAGATGGTGGCAAAGATAATTCATTGTGTTAACATGGGTTACAACTGCATTTTCAGAAGTCTTCTAGCATCACAGCACAGTAAGCAGTAACAGTATGCCATCTAAAAAACTCTGTCATTGTGTTGACATCATTACTACGCCGTCATCACAGCTTATGCCATCAGTAACATTGTGTCAATATCCCAGTGATGCTGACATCCAAAAATAGTAACTTCTTAAACCTTAATAACTTTTAATAAAAACATGTTGCAACTTTTAACAAATATTCTTGCCAACTACTCATAGCAAAGAATAACACACATTTAATTTCCTACTTCAGACTAAGGCTTTTTTTTTTTTTAAAGGAGTCTGAAGAGAAATGAGAAACTGGAATAATTGTGGTCATGTGATGCTTTTTGAACTAGCTACAGCAAGTGTCAGACTGGGTTTCAAAATTCAAGCAGTTCATAAACAAAAATAAGCATTTGAAATTGACACTGTAATTCAAAACAGATTTTACAGAATTTGTTTTAACCTCTGTTAAAGTGAAAATCACTGAGCAACTTTAACGATGGTGGCTCAGTCACCCCACCACAATGGTACAGACAGATCATCCATTTGGGTTCCATATGCAAAACTGAAATATTTATTGAATACACCTGGCTTTTCTGCATCATTATTGACAATTTTACCACTCCCATATAATAATGGAGCTACACCATTACTATGATTCCTTCCGCTCCTCCACCCCCGATATGCATTAAAAAACCTTCTCGTCTTTAACTCTACATTGATATTTCATTGATACCTTTAACTTTTTGTCTACCATGCATTTCTTAATTTTAGAGCTATAGTAATTGCCATCTTCCTCCTCTTCCCCATTTGTTATATAATGATTTATTGTTCTTTAGTATAGCTTTCACATCTGCTTAAGCAGACTTATTTTATACACTGAAATAGCTTTTTTTTTTTTTTTTTTTTTTCTGGCTAAGGAATTGTGGCTTTTTGGGCATCGAGCAAAATTCTTAAACAAATCCCAATTTTTGTTCATGCTTTTCAGTTTTATTTTTTTCCCCCAAACACATTTTGCTCTAATTTTTTTGGCACAATTATAAGGGGACTGTATTCTGTTTGCACAAAATGAGTGTAACCAGGTCCTGATCACAAATATCTAGGCAACCACTAATATTTTGTTGAGTAATCAATTCATCTTTATCCATCATAATGAAATTTAATATTGAAACAAATCTAAACATTGCAGGGATATTGTAATTATCCCCAAACCAAACATTGCAAACCCAAGAAATGCTGAGTTAACGTTACACTTAAAATGAATACAAATATTTTAAGGTATGGAAATACACAATTAAGGTACAAAAACACACTTTACTCTGTCCCGTAGTGATGCCATAATGATTAAGGCATTTTAAATGTTTGTGGTCTCAGATTAGATTAAACTCAGTTTCAAAGACACAGGTGTTTCATATTTTTGCCCTTTATGCCACTAAGTAAATCTTTTCTTCCTTTGAACCTAGAAGGAAATACACAATAATTTCTTAGGCTGCATCTGTGGTGTATATAGTAGCCCGAGAGTACAAGATGAGCTAGCACTGGGCCTGCAGTGTCAACAATGTTTCTATGATACAGACCAGAATGGGTGACCCATTGGTAATATGATTGTGGAGGGACTATTCATTGATGTTGTTTTGATCCACATGAAGCTGAGGTCTTCTCTGTTTCAACTTTATCTCAATGTCCATGAGTTAGATGTTTGCTTAGTATGCTCAATTCTAACTAGTTGTCTGCTGATCTTTCCAGGTACTGACTGGTTTCTTCTTTACACACTTCTTCCTGTTCTGATTTGTACCGGGGACAGATATAGGCTAGTGGATGATCTGAAGTAACAGATCACACTGCTGACCTGAGCATCAAAACTGGACCAGGATAGACTTATCTGAGTGAAAGAAAATGCTGCCTTTGGCACAGTTTATAACCTACTCATGAGTTGCTAGAAAAAACGGCACCTTCCTCACTGTCAGGACTGATTCATCTTTGACGGCTCATACCAACCAATTGTCCAGATAAAGGTGGATGAAGAGATGCTCGCTTCAGGAAGCTGTAGCTAGAGCCACGGCATTGGTAAATGGCAGGACACCACAGTCATTCAAAAGGAAACAATCACCAGTTCTTACCCAGAATGTAGAATCAAAGAGATATCTGGTGGATGGGATAGATGAGGCGATACTGGTTAGGAACAGGAAGTCACCCAGACTGACTGTAAGGTCACCATCCAACAGTACAACTCCCAGAGAAGGGAGTTTACTTTATTTAAATCCAGAATGGGATAAAAACTGCCAAATGTCATGGAAATTAATGAGTAATCCATGTGCCTGCTTCATGATGGGGACCTCTACTGGTGCTTTGACCTTTATCAGATGACTCAGGCCTGGGCAAATTCTGTGCCATTAAGAACACCTAATTTTGAAAATCATCACTGCAGCCACCATGACCTATCTACCGTATCCATACTCGGCCCACTGGGCCTCCCAGCACACATCCTACCATGCCTGCCCTGTCCATGTGTGACCCATTGGGCCTCCCATCACATAGCCTACCATGAATTCTGTATTTGTGTCAGACTTGAGACTTCATCATCTGAATCATCACACTGATTTCAGCTTCTGTACACTGATAGTTTGCACTTTTCAGTTTCACTCATAGGCAGAGAAAAACCTGATTTCCCTAAGCACTCCTCCTCCCCAGAGTATCACACATATGCAAGCCACAGAACAGTTAACAGTTAAATATTTTCTTGCCAATATTTTAAGAGTGCAGAAGGTTCCAAATTGCTGGTAAAATAAACAATGCCAGACTGTGAAAACTCCTGGCTGCCATGTTCTCTGATGTTAACAAGAGTTTCTTTATTACAGTAACCTTTCTGAAGTGAATACAAATTATTTCTCTGCCCTCAAGTAAAAGGCAAGGGAGGAAAGTGAACCCTGAAGAAAGCTGCAAAGTAAGAGCTCCAGAATGCTGGGGATGACTTGTTCAAACAAGTTGTTTCAAAGACAGCATTTAACATAGTTGTAGAAAATATTTAAGTTTCCAATATAACTAACTCCTGTATTTCATTCAGACTTGGTACTGTTGTGAATAAGCAAACTCCAAAGGCTCCTAAATAAATGATCAGGGATATAAAGGGGTTAAAGTCACTTTACAAACAGTTTACTGAAAAGGACCAAAAAGACATCGATTAAACCTGGACAGGGACAACATTCTCTTCCTCTAGCCCAAGCATAGAAAGATGATCTAGTCCAGTGGTTTTCAAACTTTTTTTCTGGGGACCCAGTTGAAGAAAATTGTTGATCCCGCGACCCAATGGAGCTGGAGATGAGGGGTTTGGGGTGTGGGAGGGGCTCAGGGCTGGGACAGAGGGTTGGGGTGCGGGGGTGAAGTCTGTGGGGTGGGGCCGGGAATGAGGGGTCAGGGTGTGGGAGGGGGCTCAGGACTGGGACATGGGGTTGGGGTGCGGGAGGGGGCTCAGGACTGGGACATGGGGTTGGGGTGCGGGAGGGGTCAGAGCTCTGGGGTGGGGCCCGGGATGAGGGGTTTGGGGTGCATGAGGGGTTCTGGGTTTAGGGGGGGCTCAGGGCTGGGGCAGAGGGTTGGGGTGAGGGAGGGGGTCAGGGCTCTGGGCTGGGGATGAGGGGTTTGAGGTGCAGGAGGGGCTCTGGGTTTGGAGGGCTCAGGGCTGGGCAGGGGGTCAGCGTGAAGGAGAGGGTCAGGGCTGGGATGAGGGGTTTGGGATGCAGGAGGGGCTCCCGGTTTGGGGGGGCTCAGGGCTGGGGCAGGGAATTGGGGTTCAGGCATGAACTTACCTTCGGCGGCTCAGTGGCACAGCCAGAGTGCACCGCAGACCGCACTGCGCCCCGGAATCGGCCAGCAGCAGGTCTGGCTCCTAGGTGGAGGCCAATGAGAGTGCGGAGCCAGTGCTCGGGGAGGGGGCAGTGCACGGAGCCCCGTGGCCCCACTGCCTAGAAGCCGGACCGCTGCTGGCCATTTCTGGGGCACAGTGTGGTGTCGGAAAGGTAGGCACTAGCCTGCCTTAGCTGGGCAGCACCGCCAACGGGACTTTTAACTTCCCGGTTGGCGGTGCTGACCAAAGCAAGGCAACCCAGCGCCTTACATGCCGTGACCCAGTACTGGGTCGCGACCCACGGATTGAAAAACACTGGTCTAGTCTACTAGAAGACACAAAGGGACATATTTAGGACATCTTGAGTTACACACACCACTTTCTAGCTCCTTGACATGCAGATCTGGTCTTCAAGACCCACAGTCAAGACCCCTCTTGATTTTGGGGGCTCCATAAATGTCTAGACTAACGTAGGCTTTCATGTACCATGTATAAAAAGAGATCTGTTAGCCCTTTTTATTGTAACCAACAAGACATAAACCAATTGCCACTTATGGTGAGGTGGAGGTGCCATCCAGACTTCCAACAAAAGTAGGTTGTGAAAGCCTTATCTTCTAGTCACACATTAGCTAGCTGCATGCAGCTGAGATGGCTTCTTTAATTAGCAGCCACTGCAGCCTCTAGGCTGAATAGAATACACAGCATCATGGTACAGATCCTGTAAACTAAGTACAGGAATGCAAGGAACCTCTGTGTTCTAATCCCAGTTCTGACATGCTGTGGTTTCGGTCACCTCATTTCACTTTTCGTCATTTGTTTTTATATTTGTAAAATGGGAATAATGCTACTCAGGTACTTACAGGAGTGTAGTGACAATTAGCATTGCTGTCAGGGCCGGCTCCAGGGTTTTGGCCACCCCAAGCAGCCAAAACAAAACAAAACAAAACAAAAGCCGCGATCGCGATGGCAATTCGGCGGGAGGTCCTTCGCTCCCAGGCGGAGTGAGGGACCGTCCGCTGAATTGCCGCCGAATACCTGGACCTGCCGCCCCTCTCCGGAGCGGCCGCCCCAAGCACCTGCTTGACAAGCTGGTGCCTGGAGCCGGCCCTGATTGCTGTTTAGCAGCATTAATTAGTTAAGTGCTATTAGAAAGACAGAAAAGAGGAATGGAGGAAGACTGTAAATAAACTGTTGAATACAGCAGGAGTAAAAAGGATTGAGATGAAAATGTGGGGCACAAAGAAAGAGACAATATAACACTGGACAATAACTGATGGGTTAGGTAAGGTGTTTAATGCCTATTTTGCTTCAGCCTGCACTAAAAAGGTTAATGGTGACCAGATACTCAACACAATTAATATTAACAAAAAAGGGGAAGGAACGCAAACCAAAATAGGGAAAGAACAGGTTAAAGAATATTTTAGATAAGTTAGATGTAGTCATGTTGGTCGGGTCTGATGAAATTCATCCTAGAGTACTTAAGGAACTACCTGAAGCAATCTTGGAACTGTTAGCAATTATCTTCAAGAACTCATGGAGGATGGGTGAGGTTCTAGAAGACTGGAGAAGAGCAAACATAGTACCTGTCTTTATAAAGGGGGAAAAAGAGGACCTGAGAATTATAGACCAGTCAGCTAACTTAGATACCTGGAACAAATTATTTAACAATCAATTTGTAAGCATTTAGCGGATAATAGGGTTATAAGGAATAGCCAACATGGATTTGTCAAGAACGAATCAGGCCAAACCAACCTAATTTTCTTCTTTGACTGGGTTACTGGCCTAGTGGATGGGGGGAAGCCGTAGATGTGATATATCTTGGTTTTAGTCAGGCTTTTGACACAGTCCCACATGACAGTCTCATAAGCAAACAAGGAAAATGTGCTCTAATTGAAATTACTATAAAGTGGGTGTACAATTGGTTGGAAGACTGTACTCAGAGAAGTTATCAATGGTTTGCTGTCAAACTGGGAGTACGTAGCAAGTGGGATTCCACTGGGGTCTGGTACTCTTCAATATTTTCATTAATGACTCGACAATGGAGTGGAGAGTATGATTACAAAATTTGCAGATGACACCAAACTGGGAGGGGTTACAAGCACTTTGGAGAACAGGTTTAGGATCAGAATTAAAAATGACCTTGATAAATTAGAGAATTGATCTGAAATCAACAAAGTGAAATTTGATAAAGACAAGTGCAAAGTATTACCCTTCGGAAGGTAAAATCAAATGCACAACTACAAAATAGGGAAAAACTGTCTATGTGCCAGTACTGCCGAAAAGAATCTGGGGATTATAGTGGATCACAAATTGAATATGAATCAATGTGATGCAGTTGCAAAAAAGGGCTAATATTCTGGGGTGTATTAACAGGACTGTCATATGTAAGTCATGGGAGGTAATTGGCCCACTCTATTGAGCACTGGCAAGGCCTCAGCTGGAGTACTGTGTCCAATTCTGACAGTTTAAGAAAGATGTGGACAAAATGGAGAGAGTCCATAAGAGACCAACAAAAATGATAAAATGTTTAGAAAACCTCACCTGTGAGGAAAGGTTAAAAAAAACTGGGCATGTTTAGTCTGGAGAAAAGATGACTATGGGGAGATCAGATAATAGTCTTCAAATATGTTAAGGGCTGTTTTAAAGAAGATGGCAATCGTTTTGCGTGTCCCACTGAAGATAGGACAAGAAATAATGGACTTAATTGGCAGCAAGGGAGATTTAGGTTAGAGATGAGGAAAACTAATTATAAGGGTAGTTAAGCTCCGGTATAGGCTTCCAAGAGATGTAGTGGAATCCCAATCATTGGAGGCTGGACAAACACTTGTCAGGGATGGGTTTAGGTTTATGTGGTCCTGCCTCAGCACAGGGGCCGGACTTGATGACTTCTCAAGGTACCTTCCAGCCCTACATTTCTATGATTCTGTGATTCCCTCCTGTTCTTTAGGTTTTCATTTAGAATGGGGACTAGGACAGAACAAGAGGCCACTGTATTAGAGAGCATCTGCAGAGACAGTGCTAGAGGAAGAGACCCTGAGGGCCAGGAGATGGAGGGAGTAGGACATGAAGTAGTCATGGGGTGGGGGTGATGTTTTTGGAAATGGAGCAGGTGATCCAGAAGGAGCAGGAGAAAAGAAGGACGTAGAGGATGGGCCAAGTGTGATATTTAAAAGAGACTACTGGGATGGAAGTAGTGATGGGGAAAGGTGCAGGAAAAGGAGAGGGGAGGGAGGGAGGGAGGACCAGTGTTGGGGTTGATATCACCAGAGGAAAGTGTGAGATATGGATGTGGGGGGAGGGAGAAGTAAAAGGTGGTGGGTGATATGAAAGGAGTGGGAGGGGGAGAAGGTCAAGCTGGTGTGAGCTGTCAAGAGGGAGGGTAGCAGAGAAGAGGATAGGGAGTGAGGGAGGGAGGGTGTGAGGAGGAGAGAAAAGAATGCATAGAATGGGTGAGATGAGAGCCATAGTAAGAAATGGAGGGTCATAAATAATTGGCTGTGCACAACAAACTGTTAATTGGGGAGTCAAAAGTTAAGTAAATTAAGCAACAAATTAAATATACAATGAACCAGTTATGAACCAGATTGCTGTGCTGCTTTGCCACTGCATACAAATCTTAAGGAACATGCTAAATTTGCTCAGAAGATTTTATTCTCAACCATTCCTTAGTTTAGCCAGTAGTATTGTTTTGGGTAACTAATGGGGAGCCTGCCAAGTGTGAGAGGCACCAGTGTGATGTGCTCTTGTCAAACTATTGTTAGCAAGGCAAGCTGCTGCATTTTGTACAAGCTGAAGTTTCTGTGTGGATTTTATACTCAACCCCAGGTAAATTGAGTACCATTGATTGATCTGACAACTCAGAGGCACTAGAGCTGAAATGCTTACAGATTAATGTTCTAACCAATATATCATAAAATGTATCTGCTGGGGGTCTGGTATAGACATCAAATCAGAAGAAGGAACAGGATGAGCAGCTCCTTAAACATCTAAGATGCAGAAAGAAAATCTGCATTATCATGGGGGATTTCAGTCTGGGGGACAGTCTATAGGACTCAGGCTGCCACTAGTAGAACATCTTTGGAGTTCATAAAAATTACAGTTGTTAACTTTCCAATACACAAAATATTACAACCAACACGTGGTAATTCTATATTAGACCTTATTCTGATGGATACGATGGATTGATCACTGAAATAAAAATTAGTGGTTGCCTAAGTACAAGTTATCACAACCTAATTACATTCAGAATATAATCCTGACTAGTAATATGCACACACCACCCATACACAGTGCTTTCAAATTTCCAATAACCAAAAACTTGAAAATAAATATGAGCTAAATTGATTGGGAGAATAAATTTAAACTTAAAAATTTGAAAAATAATTGTGAATTGTTTAAGAATATTTTACTAGATGTGCAAAAAACAAAATTTCACAATCACAAAAGGAGGTTTCTTGGTTAAAACAATCCTGATTAGGAAGAGAAGTGAAAACGGGAATAATTTTTCTTTGAACCAATATATAACACACACAAAAAGGGAGAAGTTGATTATATTGATTATAAATTATCAGTTAGGAAATACAGACAATTGATAAGGGAAGCTAAAGATATCAATGAAAATTCTGTAACCAAAAGGACAACAGGAAGGATGTTTAAAAATATATCAGGAAAAAGAGAACGTAGAAATCGTATAGGTTCATTATTAGATAAGGATGGTAAAATTGTCAGTAATAATTCAGAAAGAGGCAGAAATATTCAATACATATTTTTGTTCTGTATTTGAATGAAGTTGGATGATGTATTCATTTCTTACAGTGATAAATATTTTTAATCCAGTAATAATTAGGGAGGATGTTAACACCCAAGAATTTTAAAAGAATTCACTGAGGAGCCCTCTGCACTATTGATAGAATCATAGAAGTGTAGGACTAGAAGGGACCTCAAGAGGTCATCTAATCCAGTCCCCTGCACTCAAGGCAGGACTATGTAATATTTGATGTTGATATTAAACAAATCATGGAATACTGAGGAAGTTCCAGAAGACTGGAACAGCTAATGCTGTGCCAATATTCAAAATGACTGAGGTAACTACAGGCTGGTTAGCCCGATATTGATCATCATCTTCTTCTTCAGTGCTTAGCAGAACGGTCAGTCTTAGTAATCATTCTCCATTTGGTCCGTTCCTGTGCAGCTGCAAGGGCTGCTTGGGCCAAGAGTTGAACGTTGGAACAGACTTGATGCACCCACATAATAGGAGGTCTGACTTTGGGCTGCCTCCACAGTTGGTGGAATTTTATCCCAGATGTTACAAGCCACCGGGAGAATTGCGTTCACCGGAATGTCTTGCGGCATTTTGGCAACATGTCCGAAAAGCGTAAGACGCCACCTGCGGACAATGGCCCCAGTCATCAGTAGGCTGGAGCGACTGTAAACATCTGCATTACAAATTAAGTCATTCCACTTTATGCCCAATATACAACATTGGCATTTTGTGTGGAAAGCCTCCAGCTTTGCCCAGTCTGAGCGGCATAATGTCCATGTTTCACAACCATACGGCAGTAAGGAGAGGATACAACTCAAATAGATCCTGAACTTGGTTGTCATGCTGAAATGATGTTGATTCCATATTCGTTGTAGATGACCCATGGCAGACACTGCGATGTCAATCTGGTGGAGAACGTCCACGTGATAGTTGGAAGAACTGGTGAGTATAGAACCCAAATAGCAAAAAATGGAGAGTGCTTCGACAGTTCCATTATTCAAAGAGATTTGGGTCATGAGTGGACCTGATCCTAGATTTTGCAAATTTGTCTTTGACTACGAAACATGGAGGCCAACCTTAGCTGGCTCCTCCTCCATTTGCTGGACTGCCTCACGAAACCTGTTGGGACTCTGTACTAGAAGAATGTCATCAGCCTCTGTACTAGAAGAACGTCATCAGCATAGTCAAGGTCTGAGAGAAAGAGATCACCGATCTAAATGCCTATGAACCTGACGGAATGTTGCATTATGAAATCCATTGGCCAGCAAAAGAGTACAGGGGTCAAGACACCAGATACTGATTTAAAAGGTGCTGCCATTCAATTAATTAGCATAGTTCCATTATGCAGCTTGCTAATTAAGTCCAGCAGAGTGGTTGGGACATCTATGCCCTTTAAGGCCTTCCATAGTGCGACTTGGTCAATGGAATCAAACGCAGCCTTAAGATCAACGTACACTATGTACAGGGGTTTCTTGAACTTGCGGTGTATCTCCGACAACAAGCGGAGGGCCAGAATAGCGTGTAATGTGGACCTGTTCCTCGTAAGGTCTGACTGTTGGGTACGATGCTTCTGATGCAGCAGGGGCTCCAAACGCACCAGCAGAACATGTGCAAACACCTTCCCTGGCACGGATAACAGGGTGATCGGCCTGTTGCTCTTACATTTACTGCATGGTCCCTTGCCCTTATAAAGAGAGATCACAATACCATCCTTCCAGGCGGTTGCCAAGGTTGCAGTTCTCCATGCCAGGCGAAAGACGGCCTGAAGGGATTCCGCTACAGGGTCAATAGCACATTTTAGCAGCTCTGAGGGGATGCCATCAGCACCAGCTACCTGTCCATTTTTCAATTTGCAGATGGTGCGCTTCACTTCATCCAACGTTGGTGCGTCAGTACAAGTGTCTGGGTCCAAAACCACAGTGGATGCCAAATCATCCAGCTCTGAGAAAGCAGCAACTGGAGGGTGGTTCAGGGCACTGTGATAATGTTCTACCCAGCATGAGAGGATGGCTAAGCACTGGAGTAAATTGCCTAGGGAGGTTGTGGAATCTCCATCATTGGAGATTTTTGAGAGCAGGTTAGACAAACACGTGTCAGGGACGGTTTAGATAATACTTAGTCCTGCCATGAATGCAGGGGACAGGACTAGGTGACCCCTTGAGGTCCCTTCCAGTCCTACAATTCTATGTCATCATCCAATTTACATGGACAGCCTTGGCTGTCATTCAGGATGCTGTTCGTTGCTACTACCTCTTGACTGCTGAGGTTGCAGATCACGCTGAATGCCAGCTTTAAATCTCCCCTGGCTAAACCGATTTTAACATTATCCACCACTTGGTTATACTGTAATATGCCTCGTGATTGCGAAGTGCAAGGGCTTTGCACTTTCACTTTAGCTGATTACAAGTGTGCTTCTCGCTGTGCTGGAGGGCTGTGACCTTCAATTTACCGGTAATTGTCTGGAAGGCCTCCTCTGATAACCATGAGTTCTGATATTGATGCCAGGCACAATAATAGAAAGCCTAGTAAAGGAGGCACAGAGTACAAGCGAGGGGCCACTGGACAGGAAGAGTAGGGCTGCTATATGGAATTGTGCTGAGCACATTGACAATGACAGGTTTGGTTACGGATGGGTGATTTTAGGAGGGATATATCTCAAGAATCCATTGACCAAATGAGCCTACACTTGCACTACTAACTCTACCCTAAGATTTCAAGTGGTGTAAGCAATTTTGAGGGCCAATACAAGTATAAATGTGGATTTTAGAGTACTTTGGAAATTCAGCTCTGAACACAAAGCTCTGCTCAGTCTTAATTATAGTGCTGCAAGAGCCACCCTCATAATCCTTTTGAAAGTCCTCCCTCTTTCTCACACCCCCTTGTCCCCCATATGACCTTCTGCTGACATCTTTCCCTTAAATCATCAGCACATCTTGGGAGCCTAACATCCCAAACCTACTCCTCTACTGAAAACATTGTATAACCCATACTAATATGATATAATGGCTGGATGTTTATAATTCTGCTAAAGCCTATGAATGAGTGGCCCTTGTGCTTCAGCTCAAGCAGCAGTGACTCATGCTTTTAGATCCAGACAACCCAACTCAAGTCATTGCTGCAAATGGTCCAGCCATCAGAAAAGGCACAATTCATTACCATGGGTTACACATTCCTCCTTGCCAAGGAAGCTCATCCCACAGTAGTTCAAATCCCAGTACAGGTTTGTAGGGACTGAATCTAGGACATTTGTATCTAACACCACTAGAGGACTAGGTCCATTAGCTCAGAAACAGCAGCACACTCAAACCTCTATATGTGGTCTATCCCCATGATGTTAGTGTGGGTTGCACTTGCATCTTTTGAAGTCATCTCATGTCATAACTCCTATGGGAAAAGAACTGTAACACTCCATTATCCTAATTTAGGTCATCAGTAATATTGTGACACTGTAACTCTTATGTCTGTAATATTCTTAATGCATCTTTTTTTGCAGTAGTATTGTAGCTATGTTGGTCACAGGATATTAGAGAGACAAGATAGGCTAGGTGGAATCTTTTATTGGACCAACTTCTGTTGGTGAACGAGACAAACTTCTGAGCTACACAGAGCCCTTCTTCACCTTGTTTCTTTTTTGACATTCAAAACATTACTTTTTAAACCTTAAAAAGGAGTCACACAAAACATGTTGCTGCAACTTTTAATAAGCATTTGCCCAAACTATTCAAAGCAAAGAATCACACACATTAATGTCATACCTCTGATTGCCTTAGTATGTTTTTAAAAGGGTCTGAATAAAATGACACTGCAAAATTGTCATAAGGTGATTTTTTAATACTGTAGTTATAAATCTCCTGGGGGCAGGGGGTGGAGCTTTCCCTTTAAAATAGCCTACAAAATTCAAGCATTTCAAAAAATACAATAAGCATCTGAAAATGATCCTCTAACTCAAAACAAAAATTTTATCAGTCTTTTTCATCCTCACTAAAATGAAGAGTCTGGAACAAACCTTAACTTTCCTGTTCCTTCCACCCCAATCCACCCAAGACCTCCACCTTCCTGTCCTCTTCCCCAGTAAGCTTCCTTCATCTCACATGAGACTCCCTCCCATGCAACGCACTTCCATTCATGGGCCACTCATTTTCCTCCTGCCCCAATCCACACCCTCTTCCCATAAAACACTTGTTTTCTATTATATACTTCTCATCCTGACTCCTATGCTGCCTGCTCTCCCTGTCTTGATTCTGATCATGCTTCTTGACTCCTTGGGGAACCTCATGCATCTTTATCCTCCACTAGGAGGAATAGCTTCTTTTGGAACTGAACTGTTGCAAATTTAAGAAACCGTAATATATGACGTGAATAATCCCAAAATGAATCCCAAACTGGTTTCCAATAGTCAGAATGTGGCTAATGTAGGACAAGGCTGGATTTGTTTCCTTTTAAAACAGATTCTAACAGTGGCAGAACAAGGCAGAAATCTGTGCTCAAAGTTTCTGAGCCAGATTCTGCTCTGTTACACTGATGTAAATGTGGAGTAATGCCAATGATTTTAATGGTGTTACTTTATATTCACACCAGTGTAACTGAGAGCAAATATGGGCCACTGTGTATAAATAGCTCTAGCTGAAAGCATAACAAAGGCTGTATTGTACTATGCAAGGCAGAGGCAATAAACGAATTCAAAAGACATCTAGAAGTAGGGGTTTGAGTGGTCTGGTGGGAAAGCAAGAAGGTGGGATTAAGATAAATTAGATAGGGTTGCCATGTTGGGCTGGACAGTCCCTTCCTGTTCCTATCATCTCTTACAACTTTTAAAACATGCACTGTTACAAATCAGGATTTTGTACTGAACAAGCAAATCTTGTACATTTCAGACATATAGTATCCCTGCATCATAGTAGAAACACCCTTGTTAAAAAGAAACTTATTTGAATTCGGAATGTTTATTTCAAATCAGTCCCTGATACACGTGTTTAGATAGAGTACAATTTATGTGGCGTAATGGTAGTGAATCTTGATGTTACCAGGGAAGATCTAAGAATAAGGAGCAGGAATTTTCTGAAGTCTCCCCTTTTCTAAGTTCCATGGTATGGAGTCCAAATGATCAACTCCACTGCACCCTGATTCAGGAGTATGAGAATACACTCAAGAAACCACAGTCTTGCTTTTTAAAGCTAGGTTTACCAAAACACGATATGCAAGCTAATCTAATATCTTTGTTGCCAAGGTCCTCTGATAGGAAGAAAACAGTTGCAATTTCTAATACTGACTCTGGCTCCCCCTTACAAACTGATTGAGCAGCTGCCAGTTTGGATAATTTAAACTTGTTCATTGTAAGCCACAAGATGGAGATCTCTGGCAGAGCAGGATCGTAAGGAAGTCTTTTACCCAGCCTAATGTTACTATTAACACTTTGAGCCATTGCATCAAGCCAATTTTTATGTTTGTTTTTTAAGTTTGGTAGAAATGTCACAAGTGGAAAAATTAAGTAAAGAGCACTGGTTAGCCACAGAACTGGACACACCTGGCTGCAAACCCACCAAAAGAAACTGACTTCATTAGTACTAGCAGCAGCGGAGTAAAATTTATATCTGAAAACTGCCTGCACCAGTAGAATTGCTGAGGCCAAAAGCGCTCTGTCTGTTTTTACAGCTGTGTCATGTTTTGATTCCTGACTCTTGCTGACACTCTGGAGTGCTGACGGAGCCCAGGCTCCAGGGTCCCAAAACTTTGCAGCTGAGATTCAGATCTCAGAGATCAGTTTATGAAATAATACAAAGTCAAACTGGAGTTGGAGCTGATATAAATTAGTAGTAAAAATGCAACGTGTATTAATTTAACAGCAATGATCTAGCATTTTTAAGAGCAGACAGCAAATTCTAAATACACTGATGCCAATTCTGAAATATAAAACAATGTCCATTTTCTGCATCAGCTGTATTAACTACAGGTTATGATACATGAAAGGGGGTTGGACCCCTGAACATCCCTCTCTCAAAATGTACCCTCTCTCTTACTGATTTTAGACAAACTGCCTTTTAAAAATAACCTGACCAATGGAAGATTTTTATATTTTAATGAGTGCACATGCCCGAAAGCCTCTTAACAGAAGAATACAGTTAAAAATGTCCAAGGTTAAATTAATGAACTGATCTGTTTTCTGCTTATCAGTCAGGTAGCTACATCAATCACCTACTCCAGAAATTTGTACCCAGCTCTCCTTAGCCTTCTCTAACCAACCAAAACCTACCTTAGAGAGACAAGGTATATGAGGTAATATATTTTACTGGTCCAACTTCTATTGGTGAGAGACACAAGCTTTTGAGCTACACAGAGCTCTTCTTGAGATCTGGGAACGATACTGAGAATGGTCACAGCTAAATACAAGATCGAACAGATATTTAGTACATACTCTACGGGTCTATTAGAACCACCGGGCTAGAAGGGACTGCAAGGATCATCTAGTCTCACCCCTGCCAAGATGCAGGATTTGTTGTGTAAACCATCCCAGACAGATGCTCTCCAGCCTCCTTTTGAAAACCTCCAGTGAAGGAGCTTCCACAACCTCCCCAGGCAGTCTGTTCCCTTGTCCTACTGCTCTTACTGTTCAAGGTGAAGTGGCCCATTAACACCCTATAGCAGTGGTTCCCAAACTTGTTCCGCCGCTTGTGCACAGAAAGTCCCATGCAGGCCGGGCTGGTTTGTTTACCTGCCGCGTCCGCAGTTCTTCGGCCGATTGCGGCTCTCAGTGGCCGCGGTTCGCTGCTCCAGGCCAATGGGAGCTGCTGGAAGCGGCGGCCAGTATGTCCCTCGGCCCGCGCTGCTTCCAGCAGCTCCCATTGGCCTGGAGCAGCGAACCGCGGCCCCTGGGAGCCGTGATCGGCCGAACCTGCAGACGTGGCAGGTAAACAAAGCAGCCTGGCCCGCCAGGGGCTTTCCCTGCACAAGCGGCGGAACAAGTTTGGGAACCACTGCCCTATAGTCATAGGACAAAAAGGGGGGTTAGTGGGTTACAGACTGTTGTATGATCAACACCCCCCACAATACACCTTTCAAGATCCATGGGTCCTACTCATGCCTATCACAACATGTGCTGTACCTCATCCAGTGCACTAAATGCCACAACAACAACTATGTGGGTGAAACCAGACAATCACTACACTCTCAAATGAACTCCCACAGGAAAATGATAAAAGACAACAATACCATACACCTGTGGGTGAACACCTTTCACAAAGTGATGACTACATGTCTGACCTATCAGTCCTCATCCTCAAAGGAAACATGCATAATCCTTTCAAAAGATGAGTCTGGGAGCTTAAATTTATAACTTTGATATGGTTTTAATAAAGACACTGGCTTATTACAACAATCTGTAACCCACTAACCCCCCGTTTTTGTCCTATGACTGCCGGGCTGTTAATGACCACTTTACCTTGAACTGTCACATAGAATATATACTAACTACTTATGCTAAACTATCTGGAGCCTCTGATAGGGTCCCAAAACTCAGGCTGCAGCCCCAGCCCGAATGTCTATACCATAATTAAACAGCCCCTTAGCCCGAGACAGCTGGCACAGGCAGCTTAGGGTGTCTAATGGCAGTGTAGACATACCCTCTGAATATGTTCCAGACCTGAAGAAGAGCTCCATGTAGCTTCAAAGGTTGTCTCTCTCACTAACAGAAGTTGGTCCAGTAAATGACATTACCTCATCCACTTTGTCTCTCTAATATCCTGGGACTGACACAACTACAACAACACTGCACACAAAATCTACCTTAACAGCTATAAATTACTGAACTCTTTACGCAACCCAGTGGAAGTTCAGACGGGTGGATTCCCTTGCAGAAATCCAGTTTTTAAGACAGAAACATAGTTTCCTTTTCTCTTCAGGGCTGCACAAACGTGGACTAGCAAATTTCATACAGATGCAGATTCTCTTTTGGCCCAGGAAACTGTACTCTCTCATGGAATGAGCTTTAATTCGCAAGAGGTAGTGGAGACCCTCCCGCCATTTTTGCCTCCTTAGTACAGGAATAAATCCATCTGTTTGAGAGTGAAAAGCTGACCCTCTAGACCTTTCTCAGATGTCTAGACCATGACAAACTAAACTTCTTAACCTCCTGGGAACAGTGCATGAGATACTTCAGGGACCTAAAAGCATGCTGTGATCTTCCCTTTATCTGAAATAAGGCAGGACAAAAAGGCCAGAATCTGAAATTCACATTGGAAGTAGTTACTCAGAAATCAGAAAGGAATATTTAACGAGGAGGGCTGCCATGATAATTATATTTTTGGTGGCTTCCAATGACACTCAGAAAAAGCTAACAGAAAGTAAAAGCTCGAAAAGGGAAAGTGAAAGCTGATAGAAAGAGTAGATTAAACAATCTAGGACAAGACAATTGACTCAGGCCTGACCAGGAGATTTGCTTTGGCTGGACAGCATCTTGGAATTAAGCCGTGCAATCCAAGAAAAGAATTTTCAGCATCTCCTCCAATAGTCTCTAAGGTCAAAACTTGGTCCTTGTGGTTTCTCAAGACTGATTTCATTCTCCACTTCCTCCCGGAGGAACTCCAGAACTTGGGAAACAGAACAAGACCAATCTTGCATGCCCTGCAAGGGCGTTTTTACAGAAAACAGCTCTAAGGATGAGAATATGGATTAGAGATAACAGGCTTATGGGAGTTCAGACCAATGTCCATATTTAAGAATCCCTAATATCTAAGGAACATTTTTCATGAACCATGCTTTCAGATGTAATTTGACCCAGATACTGAGATAAATTTGACCCTATGCAAGATGATCTGAAAAATGTCAAGCAGGAACCGTGTTCTCCAAATGTTAACATCAGAAGTTTCAAATACCATGATCAACAGAGCTAGTCCCTAGAGAGCTAGTAGGAGGAAAGCATATTGGGTCTTCCCCAATAGAATGAATCCGATGCCCAGGCCAGAATCTAGAAAACTTCTGAACCAGGTACAAAACCTGTGAAGCTTGGATTTCTCTGTTGTAGCAAAGTAGTCTACAGACGGAATCCCTCATTTTGAGTAAACTGCCTTGAACTTCCCCATATCCAATCACCAGTCTCTAAGGAGGAGGATCTGATGACAGAGCCAGTCTGCCTGGAGACAGACCACCACTAACTCACTTAGCTGGTGTGGTTCTGCCAATCTTGGGGATATTACTATTTGAGCCACTGTCTTACTCTTGGTGCTTCCACGTATGTTTATGTACACGACTTACTGAGTTGTCTGTGAAGACCAGAACTGATTGGCCCTATGGCTGTTTCCACGAGACCAGGAGAAAAAAATCTTATTGCTCGCAAATTCAGATTTACTGTGAAATTTTTTCCTGCTTGATTAGGTTGAGAGTGAACTATGGCTCCCAGACTTTAAAAATGACTACCCGCTAATGAAGATCCCCAAGAGGCAACCCTGACTTCCAATCCCACAGTGAGTACCACCAATGAAAGAACTGCCTTATGGAGGCTGGTGAAGAAAACCTCGGATTCCACCTGGAAAACAATGGCATCTTTACCCTGCTCTGGCAGAATGAAAGGGTCATAAAAACAGCAGATCAGGCCATTGAAGAACATTGCTGGTGGAGGAGAATTACCTGGGTGCCACAGAGCTGGTGTAACAGCTCTATATCACTCTCTCACAGCATTGGAGGGTTTCAGGAGCATTGTTGGAGGGGAAGGGACATGGCTACAGTACCACTGGGCTCTGGCTATTCTCAGCTGTTGCAATGGCTCCAAGTTAGAAACCTCAAACTCCTGGGGAATCAAGGTAAAGGTTTAGACCAGAACATGCACCATCGTAAGTGGGGACAGAAACCCTCTGAACCCCTCTATCCTTACTTTAGAGAGTTCCTCCACAGAGCCTTTGAAGAGATGTGTGACAAGACGAGAAAGAGCTCCTCCCTTTCCCCCACTGCCCTCTCACCCAGGTGGCAAAAACGGCAGAATGAACCTGCCACAGAGGAACATTAACGTCCCCTTCTTCTCTCTGCAACTGCTATTGTCATCTAAGGGCATAGCTACATGTACAGCACTGCAGCGGCGCAGCTGTACTGCTGCAGCACACCTGGTGAAGACCTTATATGCCGATAGAAGAGAGCTCTACTGTCGGCATAATAAAACCACCTCCATGAAGGGCAGAAGCTCTGTCTCTGAGGCGCAGGCCAATGCTGGTATGGAGTGGCACACTCGGATTCAAAAACTTTAAGGCCAGACGGGACCATTGTGATTACCTTGGGTGACCTTCTGCATAGTACAGGCCAAAGAACCTCACTCAGTGCTTCCTGCATTAAGCCCTTAACTTGTGATTGAACTGCCCTTGAAGCTTTTGTTCCTTTATAAGCTCCCTTCTGAGATCAGGACCAGTATGCAGAGAATCCAAACTGTAGATTGTACTTGTGGTTAGTTATAGCATTATATAGAAACTCTGTCCTCTCTCCCTGCTCCCATCCACTGTCCTGGGTACATGGAATACTGAAATCCCAGCTGAAACCAGTCAGATCAAGTCTTGCTCCACCTTAATCCCACAGCCACTGTTCTAATATGTGCCAGGTCACAAGACATGAAATGGTTTGTGTCATCAAAATAATCAAGAAAGTCAACACCAGACAAAGATGACTTACCCCCATCACCTTACCACGCTGTTCAACGTCTTCCCACATAGAATGAACTATATAGCGACACATGTATTTTCCAGCTCGACCCTCCTGTTTCATTCGTACCAGACACATCCTGCAAGAGAACAAGCACCAGAGAAGTTGGTTTGATTTCCAACTGCTTCTTCAGACCTTAAAAGAGTAAAAAACCCATTTTTTTTTAAATTCCTTACAAATCTCACTGCAGCATGGAAAGTGCTATAAGTATAAATAATATTCTGCTCTGGTTAGAAAAGTTCCTCTATAAAAATGGCACATTTCTACTTTCACAAACTTTCCTTCTGTGTATTTAAGGTCAGATCTGCTGGATTTCAGACTAGTCTACAGTGGAGAAATCTACCTGAATATTAAAACTGTTTCAAAAATGGCTGGAGCTGCAGCATAGACGAGGCTACCGTAGGTGGAATTATTCTTCAAATTAATGAAACCCTCAGAAAGCAGGCTATAAAAATGGCCTTGCCTTCTGGAACCAGTGCAGTTCCAATCAGTTTTAAAACCCAGATTGAATTTTGGGGAAAATTTCCCAAATGTAGATAAAGCCTTGGTGACAATATGTTTGTATTGCTTTTTATTCCTGTAAGCCTTGCAGAGCCAGTCCAGCTACAGAAGGCGGCACTGGAGTCTGTCCAAGCTCATTTCTCAACAATTCCTTAAGAATGTGAAGGTCCTTGGAGCAGGGCCAGGTCTACTTCAGGGAACTGAACCTGTTGTAATTACACTGACTGTATTGAACTGCCTCTGTGTCCTCACTAGCCATGCTGTAACAGTTTAAGAATCACTGCAGGTTTGACCCATGTCCACACTAAGGCTATGTCTATACTACGAGCTAGTGGTGTGATTCCCAGCTTGTGTAGACATACTCATGATAGCTCTCATCTGAGCCAGAACACTACAAATAGGGCAGCTGTGGTAGCCTGGGCAGCAGTGGAATGGACTGGCTGCCCCGAGTACCTACCCATGGGGTTCAGGAGGGTATATACTCAGGGCGGCTAGCTCCTGCTACCATGGCTTCCATTGTCCAAGCTACCACAGCCATACTATTATTTTTAGCACGTTAGCTCACATGAGAGCTAGCAGGGGTATGTCAATGCAAGCTGAGATTCATAGTATGTAGTGTAGACATAGCCTACGGACTTCTGTACACCCCACATTGCCACTTACTTTGTGGCAATGGGGGGTGTAAATCTACCCCACAGTAATCTGCTGTGCACTAAGCATCTACGTGGACCCTGTTACAGTGCACAAAAAGTTCTCTAGTGTGCTTTGATCTACCTTGCTTTGAAATGGGAGTAGATTAAAGTGCACTAGAAAACTTTTAGTTCACAGCAGCAGGGTCTACACATACCAACGGAAACTCAGCCTGTGGCAGATTTACAGCTCAGCTTGCTGTGACCGAAGTGTTCATGCAGACAAACCCTAGCACTGCCCTAAACTGTTTCAGCTGCAATGACCCACTCTCCAGACCAGTGCATTCTGGGAGACTTTGCAAGGCTCCAAGTGCACTGTGGGACATTAGTAGGAGAACTAGGTCGAACTGTTTCAGCTTCTCTGCATCAAAACTGGCATTAAAACAGTTCAGGCTAAACTGGTATTTAGCCCTGAAAAAACATATTCTACTCTGCTTGGTTCGTAGCGTGCTTGTAAACCATTTGGAGCACTTTCATGTGTGAATGCAAAGTGCATAGGCTAGGAGATTAAAATGGTGCTTAGATCTGTATGTTTCTCTAGTGTACACAAGACCTGTGTCTACCTATGCACATTGACAGTGCTTATCACATTGTGGCTGCTGCCTCAGTAGAAAGAATAAATTAGCTGCAGAATCTTTATTATTGGGGATGATGTGCAAAAAGGAAAGAAATCAGTTTATATCTCAGATTCCAGACAGGGTCCTGACCATTAGAAAAAAAACATCTTTTTCTTGTAAATGGAGCAAAAATTACTCTGGAGGTGAGTTACTGATGGACAAGAAAACTAGACCCCCATGAAGCCATTTGTACCAAGACACTTTTCAGAATAGAGCCACATTTTCCAAACCGCACACAAGTGTTTGTTTTAAACTTAGAAACTGGAGATGAAAAACATCTCATGGACCTAATTTCTTGATGGAAGACATCTGGAAATGCTGAGTGTTGATTGGCTGGAGCTGGTTATGGAGGACTTGGGAAAGGGAAGGTTAAGGCAGCTCTCTGTCACACCTTCTGCCTCTGGCCTCCTGTCCTCTTTTCTCTTTCTTGCATGGTTTTGTACTTCTTGTGCTTGTGCTTTCTGACTGGAGGGTACTGGATGCTCCAGCTCATGGGAAGCTCACCTGAAAGCTTTGCTGAGTAGCCCAGGGCACTTCACAGCAAACTTAAAACCTTATTCTAATGTCTGGCAGTAGCTACCAGTGCTGGCAGTGGAGGGTTCATTACCCCATTAGCCCCTCAGTGTGGTTCAGGGCATTTGATTAGCCCCTTGATTCAGAGCAAGAGGGGGAGGAGAAGCGAGGGTCATAGGAGGAGCAGAGGGAAGAAAGACAGAGGGGGAGAGTGATATGGGAAGGATGGAGGGACACGGGGAGCATTGCCAGAGGGGAAGGGGAGGACAGAGATAGGGGCAAAGTGAGAGAGGAAGGGTAGAAGGGATGGAGGAAGATAGAATGAGAATGAGTCTAAAGTAGAGGGATAAGTGGGGAGGGAGTGCAACAGAGATGGCTAGAGGGACCTGGAGAGAGGAATGGGCAAAAGGGGGGGGGAGGGTCAGGATGGGGCAGAGTGAGAGAGGCTTAGGGAAGATAGAGGGATGGGGAAATTCCCTAAAAATGTGTCAGGTTTTCTTCTTGGAAAATGCTCTGGAGCTGTGTGGTGTTCCCAAGGCTCATGTGGTGACTTCCAGAGTGGTTGTGAGGATGGGCCGATGATCCCTCCACAGCCTGGCAGTACCATCCTTCCTTCAGCCCTGGCAGGTGGTGGAGAATAGGGATGGTTACAGAGTGAAGCAGAGTGCATCATACTCATCCAGAGAGGAAGAATAATCCTGCAGTTAAAGCACTGGGCTGGGACTCAGGAGATATAGGTCCAATTCCCAGTCTTGCCAAAAACTCCCTGTATGACCTTTGGCTTAAACTCCCTCTGTGCCTCAGCTCCATGTGTAAAATGAGGATAATGCATCCTTTTACCCATCATTCATCTGTCCTGTGTATTTCGATTGCAAAGTCCTGCCCATACAAACACTATGATCAGTAGTAATCTTGGAATCCCAATGCTTTCCCCACACCTACTAAGACAGATAACGAAAGACCATGTTTGGGAGCCCAACTCCAGATAAGAAGAGTGGTTTTATACGTTACAGCCTGGGTAGTCAAGCCAAGGAAGAAAGCAAGGAGCCCTGGCAAGAGATTCCCTCAATACAAACGTTGCTTCCCATCCAAGCTGCAGTATCCCTCAGTGGTGTCATGGTAGAAGGCAGGAGTGCAACAGACCAATAATTACAATTCATCACTAGTAATGCAAGAATGGAGTCGTTTTCAGAGTAAACCTTGTTCCTCTTGAAGCCTGAATGGACGCTGTGTGTTTGGATGCATAGTTCTGTCATAGTGCAGTTCAGCAGCACCAAGAGTGAGGTCATGGAATTCTGCAGTTTATTTGAAAATTTGGTCGTTTGTTACTACACCTGCCATCTGAGGTTTAAAAGACACAGATTTTCTTAGACTATAAACTTTATACCTAGATCAACACGGTATGAACTGTTTTACTTTTTCACTACAGAACACATTCTGTAGTCCATTCAAATCCGGACTCATCTTTGTCACACTACTAAGGTGAAACTGTTCCACACTCAGATTACTAGTTTTAAAAAGTTGTTTGCATCATTACTTTAAACTATGATATTTTGAAGCTTAAAATCTCTTATAAATATTGCCTTTTTATCTGGGTACCTAAAACAATCACTGTTCTGCACTCATGGTGGAAAAAGCAGATAGTACCCACAGTCAGTTAAAATACTTGCATTTTTAACCAGTTAGAGTCAGATTGGATCCTTTATGCTGTACGTACACTGAAATCAAATTCTGTCTTCAGATGCACAAGCAGGGGCACCCTTTTTAAATCTGTAAGTGTCCTACAGGTGGATGGCCCACCGAATGACCCAGATTGTTTCCAATGCAATATCCTGAAGTTAGTAGTGAGGAAACTAGGCAAAATCATATTGCCTGACAAAATAAATTAGATGAATACAATGAAGAAATAATTGTACTGCAAAACTTTTATTACAGCCAAATAATAAACTGGATTAGAACAACCATGCAATTCCAACACAAAAATACATTTAAAATCTTTGCATTTCCAGTGAGTGAAATACAGCTAGACGCTCTTTAATCTTATTAAAAGACAATAACTTTGATTTTATACCTGACTAATCACCATTAACCTACTTGATACAAATTAAATTTCACACCATCAATCAGCAGTTAAACTAATAGTTTCAAATTAAGTAACAGTCATTTCACATCTGACCACCAAAGCTTCAGTTTAAGGATTTATCTGACAAATACACCAAGGCCTGGCCTATGCTACATGGCTGGCCAATGCAAGGCAGCTTACATCAACCTAGCTGTAGATGTGTCTTCACTTACATTTGGCTTCTGCTGACGTAAGTGCCCTGCTACGCTGACATACTAACACCATCTTCCCGAGTGGTGTAGAGCCACAGTCGATGCAGTTAGATCAATGCAGTGATAGTGTAGACACTGTGTTACTTGCATCTACTTTTACTGGCCTTCAGGAGCTCTCCCACAATGCCCCACATTGACTGCTTTGGTCACCGTTTTGTACTCTGCTGCCGAGGGATCTGGTAGACAGGAGCCCCCCTTCCCCTTTAAAGGCCCTCGCATTTTTGAAGTTTTGTACCTGAAATGGAGTGTTCTTTCCCTTTCATAAGTTCTGTTCCCTTTATTTATTAAGTTTTAATTTTATTTTAATTACCTGGTTCATGTTACAGAATAAAATTCTATTTTTTGGAATAAAATTCATCTTTATTAGTTCACAACATATGCTGTCTGGTGCTGAGCAGGTCTGACACCCACCAATTTACTGTTACTTCATTTTGTCATAGAACCCATAGCATCAATCACAGATAATATTAATAGGTGCATTGACAACGTTATATTGCTATGTACACAGCAATCACTACAAGATTCATACCACACTGCAAAAGAGCAAGGCCAGGTAGAGCACACTACAGCAACACACACTACTCACTATTAAAATGGTCTTTCAATGGTTGAGCTCTTCTTATAGCCCTGGTATTTGGCTGTTCAAAACCAGCAGACACACACTCCACTTCCACCCCGGCAGAAACTTTTCCCCCTTTGTATCACAGATATTATGCTGGACACTGCAGACAGCTATATGTAGATTTTTTTTCTCACCGAGGTCCAATCTTGTTAGTAAACAATGCCAGCAACCCTTCAAACAACCAAAGGAATATTCAACTGTCATTCTGCACCTGCTGAGCTGACAGTTGAAGAGCTCCTTGGTGCTGTCAAGGTGGCCTGTGTATGGCTTCATGAGCTATGGGAGCAAGGGGAAGGCTGGGTCTCCCACAATCACTACTGGCATTGCAACATTCCCAGTGGTAATCTGCCAGTTGGGAAAGAAAGTCCCTTCTTGCAGCTTTCTGAATAGTTCTGTGTTTTTAAAGATGCATGCACCATGCAACTTTCCTGACCAGCCCACACTGATGTCCCCGGTGATCCGCCAGCACCTGCATTATCATAGAAAAGTAATCCTTTCTGTTGACATCCTCTGTGCCAAGATAGTTTGGTGCTAAAATAGGGATAAGCGTGCCATCCATCGCCCCACCCCAGTTCGGGAACCCCACTGCTGCAAAACCATCCACTATATCCTTCCCATTGTCCAGAGTTGCAGTCCTATGTTGCAGGAGGCGTTTAATGGTCTGCACACTTGCATGACAACTGCCTCCCCCATGGATTTCCTGACTCCAAATTGATTCCCAACTAACCAGTTGCAATCTGGTGCTGCAAGCTTCCACAGTGCAATCGACACTCACTTCTCAACTGTCAGTGCAGCTCTCACTTTGGTGTGTCTGTGCTGGAGGGCTGTGGAAGGTGGCCAGGTAGGGTGAGTGCAGACTCTCAAAGAACAACAGTTGATGAGTACCCTTTCTTTCATCCTCCCATACTGGTCTGAGATCAAATGCTTCAGACACAGGCTACAGACCATCTTCTTCCAAGTTACCCTGTATATACCAGCCAGAGCAATCAAAACCTTACTCATCCAATGAGCCTGAGATGTGAGCCACCCTCTAGCCTATTACTTCATCATACAACAAAAAATCCTATTGCAATCCATATAAAACAAGACAGACTTTGGTTTGTGTAACAACTTGTGGGGTTTTCCCATAAGTACAGTGAAAATAAGTCAGAGTGAAGTGGCAGAGTTAAAGCTATTGTTAAATTGTAATTGAGTATTCCCAAGCTTTCTAAGCCAAAGGTTTTCTCACTTTCAAAACATTGGTTTTAGAACTTTAACTCTGAATTCCTTGACTTTCAAAAGGAAGGATATTATGTTTTTATTTTAATAAATACAATGCTTTAAATTAATAGAGATCATAGTATTTAGAACTTAAAATCTATCTCACTGAAGCTTTTGCCTGGGATTTTATATTGACTCCAGGTAGCTGAACTCATAGTCCTATAACAGTTCATACAGATTCTTCTGACCGCTGGTCGAGACTGGTTTTGCAGATAATGGCCAGTAACCCTAGCTGAGGCCACATATCTCATGGAGGACTATCTGGTCACTCAAGCCATTCAGGGGCCTTCTACGAAGGGAATGATGGCTCCTGATATGCTAGAGAAGGAAATAAGCCAAGGACCCAAAAGTGGTGGTAGAAAATGCAGACTGCTATCCGAGGAACACACCTCACACAGGAACACACCTCAAGGTCCATGGGTCAGATTTCCCTGTGACAATAGGCTTATGCCCTTAAGTGTCTTTGTCCCACACCTACATAGGAGCAGGGGCTTGCTGCTACTCAGAAAGAAGGTAAGACAAGCTGCCGGAAGACAAGGGACAGACATAATGACTCCCGTGGACAACAGGGACACTGATTCTGTGACTGCCACTACAAGGAGTGTAACTTTGGGCAGGTCTGGACCGGAGAGAATAGGACCTGAAGAAAAAGCCCGAGGAAACTCACCATCTCCTCAATCAGACTTCAGGCATAATCAGACATTTATCCAGGAACAAATGGCCAGTTTATACCCATTTGGTCTTGTGCCAACATAGTCCCTCAGCATAAAAGCTAATCACCCTCCTTGGAATATTGTTTTCAGTTATGGGAACTCCAATAACAGAACGATGTCAAAGGACTGGAAAGAAATCTGAAACCAGCAACCAAAATTAACAGAGGGCTGAAGGCAATTAATTAGGAGGAAAGATTAAAGTAGCTAAATATGCACTGTTTGGTCAAATCATTGCTAAGCAGGATACATAATTTTCCTGAAGTACTTGAAAGAGAAAAAACTTTGTTTAGAGTTGTATATAATTAGGGGATAGGAACGGACCAAGGAGGAGAATGTGCAGCAGAATAAGACCATTAGATATAAGGAAAACAGGTTTTAAGGAATTAAATCTAATGAAGGTGCAATGGAAAGAAATACTAAAGAAGGCTGATGGACAATGCAAGACACACGTTAAAGCACCATGAATTCCCCTTCCTCTAAAATAGAAGAATATAAGAAACTGCCAATGTATCTTCAGAAAGAACCTCAAACATCTTAGGGTACAGCAGAACCCGGACTGGAAGTGAAAAGGAGAAGCATGTGACTGGGTGAAGATCTGGGAGGCCACATGTGCCTACGGTTAGCTGCAAGTAACAACAGGCTATTTGGAGCAGTAGCAGCCTTACCTTTGAAGATAAACTCTTTCCAGCACTTTGGCTACCCACACAGATAATTGCAAGAGGTTCTGCTTATACTGTTGGGGGGAATGAATCTTCCAGTGAGGTAATGGAAGGGAAATTAAGGGAAGGGCAAACAGAGGCAATTTTAATATTTCCATTAAATGTTTTTAGGGTTTCTTTGTTTTAAGCCCAAAGTTGTTTCTCAGTCTGATTCGCACATATTTAAAAAGCAAGGTAACAGAGTACGAACATAGTTTTAGGTTGAAAATTTAAACCCAAAGAGTCAGGAAATTATTATTTAAGGTGCCCACACTAATCCCAACTCTGTGACCAAAAAGATACAATACAATAGGGCCTTTCATTAAATAATCACACAACATATTCATATATATCCAATACAGGTTTCAAATGTTATGTTAACAGTTTTTTAAGTGGAATAAGCTGCCAAGGAAGTAAGATGCAAAGACTCTCAATACATTTCAGAGTCTGGAAATTAAGGGGGAAAGACGGGAAATAAGAGATGCAGAAAAATGAGGGGGACAGGGTTGCTGGGCCAAGTGACTATTTCTTCCCAGAAATTCCTTTTGGCCTGTGGATAGCTCCTATAGGTTACAGTAGTAAACTTAATTCTTCAGACGTTAGGCTCCTAAGAGAACTGGCAGTCTGGAAAATACTGTATTCCCTTGTGTGTCCCTGCTACGTCCCTCTGACCTTTTCGAATGTGTTATGTTAGATGAAAATTAGATTTTTTTTGGCTATTTCACAAATGAAGAAAAAATATTGCTTATGGCATTAAATATTTTTACATGCACCCAATCTGGCATTTACTGAACTTGCACGGCCATTTTAGAGGTGCAAGTGTAAATGTCAGTGCTATAATTTGTTAAAGGTTTCTGACAGCCAGCAATTAAAATCACCACAAATTCTCACAATTTAAACCACTTTTACGTAAATGTAAACTTTTCCTAAAACAGCTAAATGAGAGTTTTCCATCCAGCCTGAGTGAGGCTTTTTGATAAGCTCATGGCAATGCTCTTTCTGCTACTGAGGATTTTCGAGAATACTACAAATATTAGTTTCTCTTTGGGTCTGTTTGACCTTTAATAAAAATTTGGTAAAACACAGAAGCTAACAAAACAAATAGAATGTTTCTTGTCATAACCATGGAACTGCTTTTTGACCTGACAGGATTGCTTCAGTCTGCATCATGAAAATAAACAACTTATTATTATAACTTTCACTTACCAGACATGAAGTTGGGCTATTAGAAACCAAGAGTTCAATGTATCAGGCATATGGCACCCTAGGAGAAACAAAACAAAACACAGAAAAATTGCAAGATGTTTTCCATTGATTTTTACATTTTAAAGAAATGTTCTTACTTTAAATATATTTTTGTACTTTAAATTGTTGTTTCATACACTAAACATATATCAGAAGATCCTGCCTAGATCTACTTCCAAAAGTTTGTGTTTTACTCCACAGAAAGCTCCGAAAACAAATTTTACTCACTTTTTAGACTGCAAACTCTTTGGTGAAGGAATTGTCATTTACTGTATGTTTGGACAGCACCTAGACTGGCTGGCCTCTAGGTGCTACCACGTTGTAAATGTTAAAACAAAATAATAAGGAAGACCCATCTCTTTTTCCAGGTCTAACTATTAGCACAGAGAAGACCTCTATCCATCCCATACCTCTTAATCTGATCTCAGTGCTCAGACCTCACACCTGCTAATTCAGAAACTGTCTCACTCTTTATGCTTTAACCTGATTGTTGAGATCAGTTAGGACAGATTTGCTACCAGTTCCTTCTTTTGCCTGTCTGCATATGTCAAGGCCCCTCATGTTCTGGAACAGACTTCCTCCCTTGGTCTGACAGAAGTAGAGTATGTTGACATTCAGAGCACACTGACAGGCTCTTCTGTTTACCCAAGACAAAGTTCAACTCTATAAAGCAGGCCATACAAAGCCTATGCACCACGTAAGTCAAAGATGCACAGACCTCATGTGGGTCTCTGCACAAGGGAGAATTTCACTCTCAATTTTTTCTGGAGGGGTGGGAAAGAAGGGGTTCATTAGGCTATGGAAGTCCTTTGAGTGTCATCTCTGACATCAAGTACAACTACTCTGAAACATCTCTGACATCATGTCAATTTGATTATTTACTATTTGGGTATTTTAAATCCTTCATTGTTCATATGCCCAGAGATCCTAACAGCTAGTCTATAAACTGGGAAAATTAAAGTAAACAAACAGCTGGGAGTTTTAGAAGCACAGCGACTAATCACATGCAAATTAAGAACCCGACCTGCTGATACACTAGGTGCCTTTCTATATTAAGTGCAAAAAGCTAATGTTAATGCAACATTCAGGTTGTGGAACCAAGCATTCAATTAAGGAATTCCAAAATGTAAAGGTTCTTTCTGCTGTGTTAATTTGGCCACGCTGAAAAATATGTATTTTGCTTTCCTTGTTAAATGCAATCTTTCATATATTTTTGTTCACTTCTGCATACCATATATTATGCAGAGAAAACAGAATGGTGTAGTACAAAGATTTTAACAACATGAGTTTTCAGTATCAGCAAATCCCAAATGAGTGTCAATAAAACCTTTATGCCATACCACACTGTCATGTATTCTGTATATGCCACATATGTTACAAAACTAACTCAACAACCTGTTTACTGGGACTATTTTTATATCCTTGATCCTGTACAGACAGATTCCTCAAGGCTGCAATTTAGTTTCATTGTATCTAATGTAACTGACTATGTGTTCATTATCTGTATAAATAGCTAACAGTAATACTCTATAGCAGTGGTTCTTAACCTGGGGTGCACGCACCTCCTGGGAGTGCAAGATGCCCTTTTGGGGGTGTGAGACATGCCAGATTTTTTTAGAAGGTAAATCATCGAAAACACAAATTAAGCACAGGCACAGAAGTACAACTACTTTGTTTCATCAAACCTATGTATTTATTAACATTATATATTTAACGATTACTGTAACATACAAACAAAAAATATATCTAGGTTTAAGGGGTGCGAGAATATATTTTTTAGGTTTAAGGGGTGCGAGAACATATTTTGATTTTTGATAAGTGGTGCGAGAACATATTTTGAGAACCAAAGGGGTGCAGTAAAGGTTAAGAAACACTGTTCTATGGTCTGGAAGTAGCCATCATAAGGCTGAAGGCAGAGAGTTCTTCAAAAGATGGCAGGTGTAAAATGGTATGAATTTAAGACCAATGAAGAAGTTAGAAAGAGAGTAGGTTGTGAAATCAGGGTATAAGATTGGTTACAAAATCAAAAAGATTACAATGGTGGGGACACTGCAGATGACAAACAGATGACAGGATGACAAACAAAATAATGCAAGCACAACCAAGGTCAGTCCCACCTAGAGGTCAACTACCATCTAGATGGCAGGACATCATATGCAGAAACATAACCATGGCTGGGCTTAATGGAGGAAGAAGCCATGGACTGGAATGAGTGGCGACACTGTACTTCTCCCCATCTCTGAAAGATGCTCCAGGATGAAAGAGAGAATGAGAGAGACAGACAAATGTCTAATCCTCTTTTGACTCCTACAAACCTTTTGGCTTCAATCATACCTCGTGGCAATGAATGCCAGAAATTAAATATGCATTTTGTAAAAAAAATGATGTTACTGTTTTAAATTTGTTGCCTTCAAATTTTTTTGACCCTTTATTCTTGTATGATAGAATCATAGGGTTAAAAGGGATTGCAAGGGTCATCTAGTCTAACCCCTGCCACAATTCAGGATTTGTTGTGTCTAAACCATCCAAGACAGATGGCTCTCCAGCCTCCTTTGGTAAACCTCCAGTAAAGAAGCTTCCACAACCTCCCGAAGCGTCTGTTCCATTGTCCCACTGTTCTTACAGTTAGGAAGTTTTTCCTGAGATTTAATCTAAGGCCTTGGCTACATTCGCGGATTCACAGCGCTGCCGCGGCAGCGCTGTGAAGCGCAAGTGTAGTCGCGCCACCAGCGCTGCGAGAGCTCTCTCGCAGCGCTGCAAGTACTCCACCTCTCCGAGGGGAATAGCTTGCAGCGCTGCGAGGGAGCGTGCAGCGCTGCAGGCTCTGATTACACTGGCACTTTACAACGCTGCACTCGCTGCGCTCAGGGGGCGTGTTTTTTCACACCCCTGAGCGCAGCAAGTGCAGCGCTGTGAATTGCCAGTGTAGCCAAGGCCACAATCTGCTGTGCTGTAGTTTGAACCCATTGCCTCTTGTCTTGCCCTCTCTGGCAAAAGAGAACAACTTTTCTCCATCTTTTTTATGGCAGCCTTTCAGGTATCTGAAGACCACTATCAAATCCCCCTTTAATCTTCTCTCTTCCAAACTAAACATACCCAGTTCCTTCAGCCTTTGCTCACATGGCTGCATTCCATCCCTTTGATCATCTTTGTCACTCACTTCTGGATTCTTTCTGGTTTCTCTTTATCCTTTCTATACATTAGTGACCAAAACCGGACACAGTGCTCCATCTGAGGTCTCATAGACTCAGAGACTTTAAGGTCAGAAGGGACCATTATGATCATCTAGTCTGACCTCCCGCATGATGCAGGCCACAAAAGCTGACCCACCCACTCCTGGAATAATTCTCTCCCTTGACTCAGCTGTTGAAGTCCCCAAGTCAAACCAGCACTAAGCAGAGCGGTACTATCACCTCCCGTGACTTGCATGCTATGCCTCTGTTAATGCAAGCTGAAACTGCATTTGCTTTTTTTGCAACAGCATTGCATTACATTGAGATTGTGAGCCACAACTCCCAGATCTTTTTCAGTAGTACTGCTGCCAAGCCAGTTTCCCCCCATTCTGTATTTGTACATTTGTTTTTTCTTCCCTAAGTGTAGCACCTTAATATTTGTCTTTGCTGAATTTATCAAGATCCCTCTGAATTTTAGCAAAAAGAACAGGAGTACTTGTGGCACCTTAGAGACTAACAAATTTATTAGAGCATAAGCTACAGCCCACTTCGCCCACGAAAGCTTATGCTCGAATAAATTTGTTAGTCTCTAAGGTGCCACAAGTACTCCTGTTCTTTTTGCGGATACAGACTAACACGGCTGCTACTCTGAAATCTGAATTTTAGCTCTATCCTCCAAAGTGTTGGCAACCTCCCCAGCTTTGTGTCATCTGCAAACTTGATCAGTATGCTCTCTATTCCTACGTCCAAGTTATTAATAAAGATGGTAAGCAACACCGGACCCAGAACAGATCCCTGTGGAACTCCACTTGAGACCTCCCTCCAAATCCATCATTCCATTAATAGCTACTCTTTGTTTGCGGTTGTTTAACCAATTGTGTGTCCACTTAATGACAAGCCTGCATTTCGCCAGCTTACTTATCAGAATATCATGTGGGACTGTGTCAAAAGCCTTGCTGAAGTCCAGATATATTATGTCTACAGCGTTCCTCCTATCCACCAAATCAGTTGCCCTGTCTAAGAAGAAAATCAAGCTGATTTGAAATGATTTGTTCTTGGTAAATCCAAGCTGGTTGCTAGTAATTACCCCTTCATCCTCCAGGTATTGGCAAACTGAATGTTTTACACATTGCTCTATTAGCTTCCCAGGTATCGAGGTCAGGTTGACTGGTCTATAATTCCCTGGCTCCTCTTTTCCTCCCTTTTAAAGACGGGGCTCTATATTTGCCCTTCTCCAATCTTTCAGGACCTCTCCTGTCATCCATGAGTTTGTACATATTATTTCCAGTGGCTCCAAGATTTCTTCAGCTAATTCCTTCAGTGCCCTCAGGTGAATAGCATCAGGCCTTACTGATCTGAATTCATTCAAATTGGTCAGAAGACCGCTGACATGTTCTTTACTTATCCCGATCTGCATCCTTTCCCCTTTATTGTCTATGGTAACTTCGCTTGTCATCCGATCACATTATTTTTTGTGAGAAGACTGAAACAAAGTAGGCATTGAGCAGCTCCACCTTCCTATAATCTTCTGTTACCAGCTCACCTTCTCGGTTAACCAGCGGACCCACATGGTCTTTGATCTTTCTTTTGTCTGAACATATTTGAAGAATCCCCTCCTGTTGTCTCTAGCATTCCTTGCCAGCTGTAACTCATTCTTTGCCGTGGCTTTCCTGATTTTGGCCCTACACGCTTGCACTATTCCCATATATACTTCCTTGGTGACATGCCCCTCCTTCCATTTCCCGTAAGTATCCCTTTTGGGTTTTAGATAGCTAAAAAGCTACTTGTGCAGCCACACTGGCTCTTATCTTTCCTCTGTATCGGAATAGCTTGATGTTGAGTCTCTAATATTACATCTTTTAAGAACTGCCAGCCCCCTTCGACTCCTTTTCTTCTTAATTGGTCTTTCCATGGGACCTTGCCTACTATTTCTCGGAGTCAGTTGAAATCCACCTTTCTGAAGTCCAGTGTCCTTGTTTTGCTGTTCTCATGCCCTCCTTTCCATAGGATCTTGAATTCTATCAGATCATGATCACTTCCTCCCAAGTTCCCGACCACCTTACATTCACAACTAGTTCATCCCTGTTGGTCAAAAGCAGATCCAAAATGGACGACCCCCTAGTTGAGGGAAACTAGAAGAGCCCTAATTAACTTCTCTATACTGTTCATTTTTTGCATATTTATACCATTTCCCCTCTTTTCATCCCCAGAAGGTAAAGCGTCCCAATCTTTTCAATCGCTCTTCATATGGAAGTCTTTCCATGCGTCTAATAATGTTCACTACCTGTATTTGGACCCCTTCTATTTCTGCTCTTTTTAAAATATATATATAACTAGAACAGAACATAATATTCCAGGTGAGGCGCTATCATCAATTTATATAATGGAATGATATTTTCAGTATTACTTTTGTTTTTATCACTGCTGTGCATTGCAAAAAGGTTTTGAATTGAACTGTCCACAAGGATACCTTGAATTTTATCATGAGTCTCTATAGTTAATTCAGAAACCAACAATGTGTATGATAAATTTAAATTAGACCTTCCAATGTGCACTAACTTGGCACTTAACACTGAATTTCATTTCCCTTCATGCTGCCCATTTTCCTACCTTGGCTATGTCCCCCAGAAGTTCCCCACAGATTTCTCAAATCTTGGCTAACCTAAATATTTTGTGCCATCTGAGGACTTAGAATTTTAAAAAAAATTGGCAAAGTCAATTACAACATCTGTTTCTCCATTATCCATTACTTTGCTGACGTACTTAAAGAATTCTAATTGATTAGAGAGGCAGTTTTCCTTTACAGATGCTGTTGCTGGTTTGTCCATATCATGTCTAAAGAAATCTGATAATTCTAGTTTTAACCAATTTTAGTTGATGCTGAAGTAGGCTTATGGGTCTGCAATTCCCAGGATCACCCACTGCTTGGTAAACTGGCCACAATCAAACATCTACTCCTGATAGCAAGATGTCAGCTCCCAATGACTTGTTAAATTTTCAAACTAGCACTTTCATGCTGTCTTCCATGTTGCCCCTCACACATCAGAGGAGCTCCCTGTAAACATGTACAAAACTACCTCACTGTCCTCCTTAAAACTCTCCTCTGCCATGTTGCTTACAAAAAACCTAACAGATAGGCATCTGGTAGGCTGAGAAGCTGCCCATCATACTGACCAATGTTGTCTCATGGTTTCCTTGTGCTCCCCTT
The DNA here is from genome assembly GCF_028017835.1 of Emys orbicularis. Classification (NCBI taxonomy): domain Eukaryota; kingdom Metazoa; phylum Chordata; order Testudines; family Emydidae; genus Emys; species Emys orbicularis. Next base: position 32,534,196 of record NC_088694.1, on the reverse strand, counting down.
GTCTTTCTGTATCTATGTGTTTGCACATGCCTAGCACAAGATGGTCCTGGCCCACGACTGAGACTAAGTGCTACGGAAAAACAAATCCAATAACAAACATGTTTACGTACAGCCAAATGCACTGCACCTCAATCTCGAGGCAGCTCAAGCACTCGATTCCCACAGAACTCTAGAGTGAATACCATTTGGTCCTACTGACTTGCTGTTCTGAAAATGTATCCATTTGTTCTAGCACATGCTCCTGACACTTCAATCTCTGAAAGTGTCCTCTAATTTTTACTTGAAGAGTAGGTCCAGGTTAGTATCTCTTTAGTATCAGTTGTGGGGAAGACTGATGCAAAGAAATCGTTTAGCTTCTCTGCAATGTCCTTGTGCTCCTTAGTTGCTCCCTTTACCCGCTAGTGGTCCAGCGCACCCATCAATACTCACAGACTTCCTGCTTCTCATATACTTAAAGAATTTCTTGTTATGTTTTTATGTCTCTATTTGCTCTTCAACATCCCTCTTAGCTCCCTACTTTTAATTCCCACTTTACAAACTATCTGCCATTGTTTATGTTTCTTTTTACTGGCTTCACTAGGGTTGGATTTGCATTTTCTAAAGGATGGCTCAAATAACCTGTTGTAAATTGCCCTTTAACTAGACTATTCTTTATTTGGTTTAAGTACATAGAAAGACATGAGATGCTTATCTAAGGTCTCTAGGAGACTGATCCTGTACTATTTAAGTGAGCTGGAGTTTTGCCATTGACAAATGTGAGCAGGATCAAGTTCTCCGCATGATTAAAACCACAATCATAACAAAAACTGCAACACACCAGTATGGCCAGTTTCTCTCAACAACAGAAGAAAGGGTTACTCACCTTGTGTGGTAACAGTGGTTCTTCAAGATGTCTCCCTATAGATGCTCCACTTCAGGTGAGCATGTACCTTGATAGGAAATTTTTCATTAGCAGTGTCGGTTTGGCCCATGCCTGAGCTCTGTGCAACCTCATGGCATGCTCTGAGGGTATACAAGGCTGCATGGGTGAACCACCCTCAGTTCCTTCTCTATCCAAATGTCCAATGAAGCACAGTCCAAAGCAGAGGAGATGGAGGGCAGGTAGCGGAGCACCCACACGGACACACATCACAGTTACTGAACAAAGCAAGTAACCCTTTCTTCTTCGTCAAGTAGTGCCCCTATGGTTGCTCCACTTCAGATGACTCCCAAGCAGTATCCTCACAGGGAGGAGGGAGTTTCGGAATCAAGTCCAAGACTGAAGACAGTACTGCATTACCAAGTGCAGCATCAGATCTGGTGGCATGGACGAAGGCATAGCATTTAGAAAAGGGATGCGCTGAGGCCCATGTAGCAGCTATGCATATCTCAGATACTGGAATGTTTTTGAGTAACTCTGTGGAAGCTGCCTGCAATCTAGTAGAGTGTGCTGTTATCCTCTGGGGAGGCAAAGCATTATAGCAAGCAGTAATATATCCAGAGAGCCATCTTAACAGTCTCTGTGAAGAAATCATGTACCCCCCTAGATCTTTCTGCGATGGAGACAGTTTAGGTGATTTCCAAAATTGCTTGGTCCTATTCAGGTAAAAGGCCAAAGTCCGACGTACATCTAACATATGAAAGGAGGTCTCATGCTGAGATTTATTTGGTTTAGGAAAAAATATTGGTAGATGAATATACTGGCTAAGATGGAAATCCAATGCACCTTAGGAGAACTTCAGAAGACTTGATGAGTCTTGGCAGATTCTCTGTCACATCCTGAATTCTAGCTCCAGGTAAGCAGCACTCTTCTAGGGAGTCTCAGTTTGGGCAGCAGATAGATAACTCAGTCCCCGACCACCGCCACCCCGCTCCTCCTTTTGGAAGTGGTGGTCACAAAACTCCCATCCCTTCTGACCCCTTCTTCAGATGACTTTTCCAAGGCATTATCAACAATATTACCTGTACAGAGAGCCTGAAAGCAGTTGCTTACCTCTATCTGTGTTGGGGGTACCCTGGTTCTCCTCCTCTTCTTCAGGAGGTCACACGCTACCAGTTTTCTTCCCTGTTCTTCAGTCCCCATTGCACTGCCCTCTCTGATTCTTCGGCATGCTGTGCCCACAATACCAGACTGTGGCCCATAGACCTAGCTTTAGCATTTATTTTATTTAGCAGGCCTGTCTCCTGTAAGACATTGGCTTTAGCAGTTAGCATAAAGCTTGAGGCCTATAAACTTTGGCACAGATCAATGGCCCAACTAAGTTTTGGGGACCTGGGACCTGTGTTTAAGGGGGAAGTTTGTACATACTGACACCAGGCAACCCCAGGAATATGAGCTAACACCAGCTTTTGGATATTTTAAGATAGGAACCTCTGCAGAGGTCTGACCACAAGAATACCATGGCAACAAACTGATGTATTTGGTAATAAGTTGAGATAATTAATATATAACCCAGCAGTTCTCAAACTATGGGTTGTGACCCCAAAGTGGGTTGTGACCCTGTTTTAATGGGGTCACCAGGGCTGGCCTTAGACATGCTGGGGCCCGGGGCTGAAGCCTGGGCAGGAGGGCCTGTAACCTGAGCCCCGCCACCCAGGACCAAAGCCCGAACCCCACCTCCTGGGGCTGAAGCCAAAGCCCAAGGGCTTCAGGCCCCCAAGCCCAGGGCTGAAGCCCTCGAGCTTCAGCTTTGGCCCCCGTGCCCAGGGCGGTGGGACTCAGACTGTGTCTTTGGCTCCCCACCACCTGGGGCAGCGGCGCTTGGGCGAACTCAGGCTTTGGTCCCCGCTCCTGGGGTCACGTAGTAATTTTTCTTGTCAGAAGAGGGTCACGGTGCAATGAAGTCTGAGAACCACTGTACTAACCTATAGGAGAAGGGCACCCCAACATTAGTAAGGTGAGGAAATACAAATAAGGAAGAGAGGAGAAACCCCCACTGAATAGGCATTAGGAATAGTGGCGTCAGCATAACGTATTGTAAGAGTTGTATCCCAGCCTCTGAGCAGGAGAGAGAGATGTAGCCCTTGGCAGATACCAGGATCATGGCCACTGGTGATGATGAGGAAGGTGATGGTAATGAAGATGATAATGGCTAACATTTCAGGTTGTTCTGAAAGGGATGGAATAAGTATATAGAGGTTCAGATGTATATTCTGTGTTATCTCTACCTTGCTGGGTTAGAGTGTTTGTGACTTTGCTAAATGTATTAATAAAGTATTACAAACACAGAAAGGTTTCTAAAGTGTGAGTATTGCAACAGTGCACATCAGGGTTCCCAAATGAACAGTAATTTTGACAATACTGGGCCTGATCTTGGGACGAGAATCAGTCAAACCTCAGAGTAATAACTAGGAATTCTTAAGTCATCAATATAATTAATATATAATCCATAGATCAGGCTACACAAATCCTCACTTCTATTCGGGAAGTCTTCATTTTCTCTGATGCAATGCAGGGTCGATACTTGGGCTTCCAGTCCTTTGACCTTTTCTTCCAGTATGGAGACCAGCTTGCATTTTGTACAGACGAAGTCGCTTCTGTCCTCCAGGAGAAAGACAAACATGACACATCCTGTGCAGGTCACAACAGCTGATCCATCACAATCCATATTTTCTTCCTTGTACTCTATCAAGAGTCTTTTCAGATGATGTATTTACTGTTCCCAGAAGCCCGAAAGGCAAAAACTCTGTGGGCTCTCTCCCTAGGTGAACTCCCAGGCAAACTCCCTCTGTTTGCTTCCCTTCTGTTCACGGCTCACTAGGTTGGCAACTGTTCATTGTTCACTAGGTTTGCTGCTTTTGTTGTTGGTGGGCAAGGGCAAAAGCTGGGCTAACTGCATTCTGGTTGATGTGCTTCTTGATGTCCATCCATCAGCTCAGCAGCAATGGGGCCAAATGAAGTCTTTCCACCACTTTCTGTCTCGTACCAACTTCACGGCTTCATTTACCTTTAAACCTTTTTGTGCTATGTCATTCTCCACCATGCCTATTCATCGCATCCTCAGCCTTCCTCGATGTCTAGTTCCTTGCACACTGATACGTAGTGGTATGTATGGGATCTTTTCCAGGTCCATTCTTGTCCAAACCAGCGCAGACAGCTTCCTTGAATCTTCTGTAACAGCATTATTTCTTGCCCTAGCCATTTTCTTATCACTTCGTTTTTTATTTTCTGCCATCTTGAAACTCTCAGTATTCCCCTCAGCCAGTTCATTTCTGCAGTCAATATCTTACATCCATTGGCCTTCCTCATACTCCAATATTTCAACATGTATCGCAGTATTGGTAAGACAACTGTCTCCGTACACTGATTTTTGTTTTTATCAAAATGTCTAACTTTCCAGGGCTTACCAAATCCAAATAGAGCATGGAGAAGAGAAGCCAAAAAACTATGGCAAGTGGAAGACAAGAAGTAAAGATCAAAGTTGGAGACAAAGAACTAGAACAAGTGGAAAAATTTGTGTACCTTGGAGAACTAGTATCAAAGAAAAGAAATTGTTGAAGATGACATAAAAAAGAAGACTTGGGTGAGCCACTATTGCATTTGGAAAACTCTGTAAGATCTGGCTGATATGCAACTTCATGTTAATAAACATCTACTATACACATTTTTTAAATTAGCAGGTCTCACAGCAATGCCAACTCGCATACATTGTATATACTCAATTATGCAATATTAAGGTTCTGTGTAAGTTTTACTTCATAGTATCAAATATAGTACTCGGAGGATCTGCCATCTAGCAACAATTAAAACACATGAAACTGGAACATTTATGTTGGATGTAACAGAAAAACTTTGGAAAGAGTGCTAAATGTGTTTTTCTTTTAATCAGAAAAAGTTTCTGAAAAAAAATCAGTGGAAAATAAAGCTACCCTCCAATAAATGATGATAAAATGTGCAATTAGCTTCCTTTGCTTTGCATGACAAGCTACATGAAGCAGACACCTTTTCAGATTCCTGGTACTATTTTCCACTGCTGACCCTTGCACAAGGGGTAACTTTATTAAAAAACTATTTTACTCTCTACACGTACAAGCTGACCATTTGCTATCTCCCATAACCTCATGTGAGGCTAAGGCTACCAACTTGCAGGGCTAACTAAAAAGTTATAAAGGAAGGGCAAGATAGTGGAATTTCAAGCCGTTAAATGTGATAAACTTACCCAAAAAACCAAAATCATGCAAAAACTGAAAGATACCTAGAACTTTGGAAAAATCAGATCTCCCAATTTGTTGCTTGCAAGAATGCCATGGGCTAAGATTTCAATGCAGCTAAACTTATTGTCCTTTTTCAAGCAAAGCTGTCCGCAACAGAACGGAACCTTGCCACCTACCGGTCAAGTGTTTGGTTAAGGATTATACCATGAACTAGGAACCTTATAGATGGCTAAAAAATTCAGATGAATTTCAACTCACAGAGCAACACCCTGCTACCTTTCCTACCCCACCAAGATGCTCAACAGTCAGATATAACAGTTTTCAAAGAACTAAATTTTATTTCCAAGGTAAAGGTTATAGACCAGGGGTAGGCAACCTGCGGCACGCGAGCTGCTTTTCAGGGGCACTCACACTGCCCGGGTCCTGGCCACTGGTCCGGGGGGCTCTGCATTTTAATTTAATTTTAAATGAAGCGTCTTAAACATTTTAAAAACCTTATTTACTTTACATACAACAATAGTTTAGTTATATATTATACTTATAGAAAGAGACCTTCTAAAAACGTTAAAATGTATTACTGGCACGCAAAACCTTAAATTAGAGTGAATAAATGAAGACTCGGCACACCACTTCTGAAAGGTTGCCGACCCCGGTTATAGACAATTTCTCCCGGAGCTTAAGACAAGAGATTCAGAAGCCAACTAGTAAGTCAAAGCATTACACCTCTCAGGAGTGAGCATCACGTGAAGAGGGATCATTAGAATTGCACAGCCTCCAACTGTCAGTTCCTTTTCAGCCAAAGAAACCAAACATACATGCAGTTCATAAGAGGAAGGAAAAAGACAGCTCCGTGGGATGCTGTAAAGTCTGGGTGTGGTTACTGTAGGCTGAGCGCTATCAGTCAGGTACAATGAAAAATGAGAACTTGTTGTGCTGCCATGACAGGGGGGAAGGAGAAGGTCTTAGATACAATAACAGACCTCATTAAAGCCAATGGGTATGCCAAGCACTTTTTTAGGTTCAACAAAAGGAGCGTTCAAGTCCCTTTATGTAATAAACACAGCTACAGACACTGAAAACTACCAGCAAATCCCTAAACTGCATAATCAAGCATGAGCTGACCCAGATAGATAAATGCCCTTCTGTGGCTGCAAACACAGTGCCTAGGAGATTGGTTGCAGCGTGTGCATGTTGGAAAGAAACAGAAAGCCAGGCGGAATGGTGAGTGTAACCCTGAGAAGAAGCAGAGACAGAACTTTGTGGGACCAGAGTTCATTAGAGCAGCAGACTTGTGGAATTCTGGGCAAGGAAACTGCTTACTAAATCTCTATTGTGATCAGGCAAACGGTGACAGCATGTATTTTTTTTGTAAACAAGATTACACCCAAAATACACCTGACTCATAACACTGATTTCTCATCCTAATGGAATCAACTCTGCAAGGCTCTGATTTTTGGCTAACTGCTCACGTCAAAGGGGCAACAATTATTTTCTGAAACGTCCTTATGTTTAATATTAGAAGTGGAGATCTTTATAACTTTCATCACCATATAATTTTGACAAGTTTCCAAGCCCCCGTCTTGGTTTATGTCCCACTCCCCACTCTCATTTTTGGATGTGTACACTTTTGGTGCGATAGCCATTTAAAAAAAAACTAATGGAGAGCATTAGGATTAAATATACAAAAGTGCTTAGAAAGACAAGGTGGATGAGGTAATATCTTTTACTGGACCAACTTCTGTTGGCGAGAGAGACAAAATTTTGAGATACACAGAGCTCTTCTTCAGGTTTGGTAATGGTTTTGTAGCCATCATATACAGTAACTCCTCACTTAAAGTCGTCCTGGCTAACGTTGTTTCATTGCTGATCAATTAGGGAACATGCTCGTTTAAAGTTGTGTAATGCTCCCTTCTAACATCATTTGGCAGCCGCCTGCTTTGTCTACTGCTTGCAGGAAGAGCAGCCCGTTGCAGCTAGTTGGTGGGGGCTTGGAACCAGGGGGACCGGTAGCCCCCTATCAGCTCCCCGCTCCCCTAAGTTCCCTGTGCAGCAGCTGCCTGCAGTTCAGCTGTGTCCCTCCCCCCACTGCCATGTGCTGCTCCTGCCCTCTACCTTGGAGCTGCTCCCCGAGACTCCTGCTTGCTGTGCAGGGGGGAGGGAAGGAAGATGGGGGCTAATGTCAGGGTGTCCCCCTCCCCCCCGCTCCTGCACCCTGCTTACCCCATCTCCCATAGAGCAGGGGGGACAGAGCAGGACTTGCAGCAGCTGCCTCTCAGCAAGCTGATCTAATTAACAAGGCAGCGTACTTAAGGGAAATGTGCATATCTCCCTCCTGCTGCCTTGTGTAGAGAGAGAGTTAACCATTGAGGGTTCAGCCAATTGCTAGTTCATCATTTAGCAGTAAGGGAAATATCCCACCCTCTGACTCCTCCACCTCAACCAAGCTTCACAATCATCATCACTGTGTACCACTATTAAATTGTTTGTTTAAAACTTATACTGTGTGTGTGTGTGTGTGTGTGTGTGTGTGTGTGTGTGTGTATATATATATATATATATATAAATATAAATATAAAATATTTTGTCTGGTGAAATAAATTTCCCTGGAACCTAACCCCCTCATTTACATTAATTCTTATGGGGAAAGTGGATTCGCTTAACATCATTTCGCTTAAAGTCACATTTTTCAGGAACGTAACTACAACGTTAAGTGAGGAGTTACTGTACATATTTTTCAAGATATCAAAATCCATGTGTTCAGGATATTTTGTAGCAGGCTAGTGAAATAAAAAGGACAGTTTGCACAGGTTTATCATTTGTAAATTGTGGGGATGCAATGCCTTTATGACTGCCATTCTTTCCATCTGCTAAATAATTGTGAAACTGCAGTAAAGGAGAGCCATGGCATATCTGAATAAATCTGCCCCTCCTTACCCCCTGCAACAAAAGAACTTTAATTAGAAATCATGCTACTATAGCTTTTTTTCATATTGGATCTAAACATGACATTAAGAACACAGTTAATGCATCATTTTGTAATACAGAGGCATCCTTTAGTTTTAATCCAGTTAGAGAATTTTCAGTATTTTTTTCTTTAAACAAATGAATAGCAGAATTTCATACACAAATGTGTGCATTATAATTTAAAGGATCTGAGAAAATTGCAAAACTGTGTCATGTAATGACATTCTTTTGCTCAAGCAATTGTTTTAACAAAGGATTAATGAAAAAGTTTTACAAAATTAACTATACTATTTGTAAATTAAAATGTATTAGCGTGTTTTATAATAGGGTATTCGTCAAAATCGTCAAATGCAGGTGTTTTTTTTTAATGTAAAAACTAGTTTTTGGGACCCTTGTATGGATTAATTTTCAATACCATTTTTTGAGAAATTGAGATATATATGTAGAGAAAAATCTGGACACAGTTGAAGAAACACTGACATATTTCTACGTAAGATTACTACTACTGTTCTCTTGATTATATAGTTCACATCATCTACAGTCCAGTTCACACAGTCATGACTCCTCTAGCTGGGGGTTCTACGACAGCTCCTGGGCAGTGCTTAAATTGCTTCTCTTTCAGACAGTGCTTGATGATTCCCTAACATCAACTTGTACAATTGCTTGCATAATGATTTTAGGATTACAGGCTCGATACCATATTTCTTCCTCAATGTTAGCTAGTACATGCCTATTGAATAAACATTCCCTTCTCTTTCAACATCCTATTGAGCATCTTGTTTGGGTCTGGATAAGATCAGATCAGGCCCAATCCATTTGGTCCTTTGAAGCTGTCAGTGTCCAGATTCTCCAAGGTATCTGAAAAACCAATGTTCAACTGCTGAAAATTTTAAAGTATCAATGTACTTTTAAAACATTTTATTTTGTGTGTCAAGAGACCTCTTCAGTTTGCAGTTTCAAAGAACATTGCCTCTGTATGGTCTCAATCCAAAAGGCTCTAGCCAACTAAGCTACCGTGGCCAGGTCCTGTCCAAGCACCTAACCATTCTTACATGCAGCATACCTATGACTCATCTCTGTACAACCCACTATTTGAATCTCCTGTGGTCTCCTGTCTGGGGTCCAGAGTCTCAAACAAAACTTGGATCAGTGGTCTTGCCTCATGCTTCTCCTCCACATTGTCCCTGTGCCCACTTGTTCAGCAGCAGCTATCTCTGTTGCTCTACTCCCATGCCATGTCTCAAACATCATTTGTGTCACTGGGATGCGTGTTCAAGTCCTTCAACTACGCTCATACAATGTCTCTTCATGAACTGCTTGACTGATGGTGTTTGTGAGGCATGCTTCAAGGCGCTTCCATCTTTAATCAGCAGGTCTGTTCTTATCCTTTTATATACAATACTTACACAAAACCTTCTTAGCCAATAGTTTAGGGCTAGCACTTCAAAAGTCCATTGGTCTTCCTCCCTAAATAAGGAGGAATTTCTGTTTAAGGGAATAGAACGGGGCTGTTGCACACTTAGTTTTGCATTATTTTTATCTCTCAAACTTTCCTGAGTCAGTTCTCTTACAGAATTAAAACCCAAACCACAACAAATTATGTGATAAATAGGTACTCAAAGTTAAAAAAGTAGTTAATGATTTGTGTGTGAGAAAACTGACAGAAATTGTAACTGGATCCTAAGAAGCTGTAGATTTACTTCGACTGTGATCTGCATTGCCCTAAAAGGCAAATATCCAGCCACACTGGTCTTGCTAGAAAGCCACAAACAAGGTGAAAAACTTGATGCATTTCCTTGCTGGACATAGTGTAATGCTGGGATCCAGTGCAGAATTAATGAACACAAACGCAATGAACCAGTCAAGCCTTTTTAAAATTTGTCATTAAAATCTATACTAACACTTGATTTCAATTCTCATTGTATTTAATTTTAATCCTGTGATTAAAAAAAATTTGCTGCAAAAGACAGTTGTTTTAGACAAAAGGAGGAGGGGATATGTTTCTTAAGATAGGAATAGTCCTTATCTCCCTCCTTTATGCAGTTACAAAGCTATAGCTTGTCTTTTTAAAAAACTTTTATATTTTATCTGCAAATGTAAGTGATATTATACTACCCCCAAAAACCTTCATTTTACAAATATCCTGTAAACCAGGGGCGGGCAAACTTTTTGGCTTGAGGGCCACATCAGGTTTCGGAAATTGTATGGAGGGCCGGTTAGGGGAGGCTGTGCCTCCCCAAACAGCCAGGTGTGGCCCCCTATCATCTCCCCCCCATTTCTCACCCCCATCCAACCCCCCCCCGGGCCCTCTGCCCCCCGCCACCCCATCCAACCCCCCCTCCTTCCTGACTGCCCCCCGGGACCCTTTCCCCCATTCAACCCCCCATTCCCCGCCCCGACCCCTATCCACACCCCTGACCACCACCCCTGAACTCCCCTGCCCTCTATCCAACCTCCCCGCTCCCTGCCCCCTTACCGCGCTGCCTGGAGCACCGGTGGCTGGCGGCACTACAGCCGCGCAGCCCAGCTGGAGCCAGCCACGCCACCGCGCAGCACAGAGCACTGGGTCAGGCCTGACTCTGCAGCTGCGCTGCCCCAGGAGCTCGCAGCCCTGCCACCCAGAGCATTGCACCGGTGGCGCAGTGAGCTGAGGCTGCAGGGGAGGGGCCTGGGGCTAGCCTCCCAGACCAGGAGGGTCCTGTGGGCAATAGTTTGCCCACCTCTGCTGTAAACTGATGTTACAGAAATTTTAATCCTATTATTAAAAATACTCTTTTTGCAATTGTTAGTTTTTTAGCAGAAAGGACGGTCATTTCTTCAGATATTCCACAACACCCCCTTATTGAAGTTACACAATTCTTTAGCAAAAGGAAAAAGTAGCCCTCACAAAGGGTTTCTCCACAATATACAAATGATAAGCCTGTGTAAAACATCATTTTTATTTCACTACCCCTCTACAAATATCCTTAAGACATGGATTTTGGTTATTTTCCCTTTAAAAATGTGTGTGAGAGACATCTACAAAGCTGCTTCACTTACATTTAACAATGCCGTTTTTTCCCCATTACCTTTAGAAGTATGTGCTACAAAGCACTTATTAATGCCCTGCTTTTTATGCTAATCTTTTAAAAGTTTATTTGTAAAACGGTACTTGGCGTGATTATGTTAAAAAAAAAAATGTAAATTCTGTTAAAGTCAGGAAGAAATAGCATTCTTATCTCTGGTAAAGGGTTAGCAACTCGCACAAATTCATTTAAACTTAGGATGACCAGATGTCCTGATTTTATAGGGACAGTCCCGATATTTGGGATTTTGTTTTATACAGGCACCTATTACCCCCCAACCCGTCCTGATTTTTCACACTTGCTATCTGGTCACCTTATTTAAACTAGCCTCTCAAATTAGACTGTGTTTTATATACAGGAATAAGTCTTTGGAACAGTTTTTGGTTGGGGTTGCTTTTGCACAGTGGGCAATTCATTTAGGCAAACTTTTAAAAGCACAATTTTTAAAAAAGTCTGGGGTCTGTCTACACAATATCCCTAACACAAAAATCTGCATTTTTCATCTGATTCTTTTTTTAAAAGAAAATATTACTGAAATCTCTCTAATAGGGGTATGACGTTTCAGTTCTAATTCTAGAATTTAAAAAGTTCTTTTATTGCAGGAAGGGGCATATTACTTCAGCTATGATACATCCTTACTAAAAAAAACTGCTGCATTCATAGTGAGTAAGGAAAATCAAGACTCCTAGCACAAATCCCTAAAAGGCAATGGCTTTAGACAAACTTCTCACTGGTTCAGGAAAATGAATTCATTTTAATATTCTATGATGTGTCTAAAGAATATCTTCTGATTGGCTCAGCCAAGAGGTGTGGCTTGTCCAAGGCTGATTGTCCCGGAATTGCTGGTATTTCACTAATGACAGCCATTGGGGTCAGATGCTTTTCTATTTCTATTTTAAAGCTTGCTCTCTCTGTGATAATCCACTTTAATTTCTCTCTCTGCTATTCAACCAGTGAGAGGCTTTTTTCCTTACTTGCTATTTTAAAACCCTCTATCACTTTGCGTCGTTTACTCTGCTTTATTTTCTCTCTTTCTGCCATCTGACTTGTAACAGGCTAGGAGGCTTTTTTTCCTATCTTGCTGTTTTAAATTTCTCTCATTTTGTCTTGTTTAATCCCCTTTATTTTCTCTTTCTGCCTTTTTTCCTGTCCATGTAACTAACTCTTACTTTCTGATAATCCTCTGTTTTGTAAATTATTTTAAAAGGGCTTAATGCTTATTTATGCTGTAGCCTATTTAAAAATACCTTAAAATGACCTTAACGTAAAAAAAAAACCGCACAAACACTATTTATACATTTAGTCCTAATGCTCCCCAGTTAAAATTAAATTCAAAATGGCTGCCATGCTAAAAGTGTACCTGTTCAAAATTGAGACAGGAGCAGGACATAGAAGAGGGCATGGAAACCTGTCAAAATTACATTGTGATGAAAGGTACAGAGGTCTTCACTTACTAATATTAATATTAGTAAGTGTTGAATTTTTTTCTAAATTTTACCCACTATCATCACCGTAAAATTTTTCTAAGTAAATGTTCTGCTAAATAAAGCCAGAGACCCAATTAAAAATTAAAAGGAAAACCCTTGTCATGAGCACATAAAATACCAAAACTAAAGAGAATTTAGCCAAGAGAATGTTTGTGCATAAAGGAAAAGGTCCCAAGTTTTCAGAGCTAATGGTGAATCTTAGTTCTTAGGAAATTCATATGCAATTCCCATCAGGTTTTTCGACAATTCAAATAAGCATGAAAAAAATACCATGCTTCCCACACTGACAAACAGCCAGCCCTGTTGTGCGGCTGGAGAAAGGGAGTTGTGTCTCCAGGATCTAGCTGTCCCACCCCCACAACAGTGGAGAATGGTCATCCCAGTCCAAGCCACTTCCATACATCAAGGGAAAAGGGTGTTCCGGTTCTAGTAAGACCTTCCCCTCTATCCAGGGGCTTGTCCCAGTTCTAAACCTATGTGCCAAGACAGGGTATGGGAGGGTAGGATGCAAAGCCTGTTTATGTTCTAGCCAGCCATGCTCCTGAAATGTGGAAAGGAGAGGAGTGTCTCTCCAGGTTCTAGGTGGCCCTGCCCTTGACAAGAGGTCAGGGGGTGGGGTTGCGTGTGTGCGTGTGTGCACGCGCATTCAGGCTCCAGATGGCCCTAGGCGGAGGGATAGCTCTGTGGTTTGAGCATTGGTCTGCTAAACCCAGGGTTGTGAGTTCAAATCCTTGAGGGAGCCATTTAGGGATCTGGGGCAAAAATCTGTCTGGGGATTGGTCCTGCTTTGAGCAGGGGGGTGGACTAGATGACCTCCTGAGGTCCCTTCCAACCCTAATATTCTATGATGACACAGGGCTGGAATGGGTAGAGTGCCAGGGTCATGCTGTAGCCAGCCAGCTATAACACAAATATGGAAAGGCAGGGAATATAGATTCTAGCCTGCCCTACCTTGGCCACAGGGGAGGGACATCTTCAGGTTGTAGACAGCCCTCATGGGTGGATCACTCTGGGTTCTGTCTGGCCACATCTTGGAATTCTAACCATCTCTCCCCACAGTGCAGAAAGTGTAGGGAGAATGAGATAGTAGCAGCAAATTCAGTTTCTATAGTCTGACCCAGCCTCATGGGGGGGCATGGAGTACCTCTGTTATGGCAGGACAGTTAGGGGAGAGGCACAATACGCCCAAGTTCTATTCAGCCCTGCACCCACTACACGGAGGAATGCGTTTGGTTTCCAGCCAGACCAACCTGTCACAGGCACTGGGTAGCCCAGGTTCTAGCCAGCCCCGACCTCATCTGGGGCACACTCCAGGTTCTAGTATCCTAGAGACCAATAACTTACTGTGAAAGAATTCCTCGTAGTCAGTTCTCTCCACACAGCAAGTGTACATGCGCAGAGCCGCTATCTTAATCTTCTAGAGAGAGAGAAAACAACACCTGTAGTACCCACCAAAAGGTCGCCATGAAGTCTGGATAAGTTACACAAGCGTACACAGTGCTCTTCTATGATCAGATCCGTGTATCCATATGTTGGATTAGACACTCATTTTAATGCCCCTCCTTAAAGCCATCCCAAGGCATTTAAAAAAGAAACATGTGAAGATGGGTCTGTTTTGGCTTTTTGATTTCCTCATATATCTCTTAATGTTGATTTATACTATTCTGAGATTGATTTTGCACAAGTCACTTTTTAAATATTTTAAAAAATAAACCATTGATGTGCCAAAAACCCATCAAAATTTCTCTTTTTAGCTTCAAATATACTCATAAAACAAGCATGTTTAAGGTGCTAAAAGAGAATCTCAGACAAAGACCTTGGTCATATAGATTTAACGTGCCCCAAGACTTGGTAGTCTTGTTTACTGCCTTCTAGTGCAACATTAGCCTGTTCATTACATTTTCTAAAAATAGGATACAGGCAGGCCTCGACTTCACGTTTAAGTTACAAGGAACGGCACTTACGACGCTTCTACATTGACACCCTGATTCGACTTATGACTATAGGTTTCGAGTTTACGACACTCGGTCCCGCAATGGAGTAGACTGTGGTTCCGAGTTCCGACTTACGACACAATTGTAAGGAACCAATTGTGTCATAAGTCCGAGGACTGTCTATATACAAATCAGAGACAGAAGAGGAAAACTCTTAACTGCTCCCTTCCACTCACCTTTGGGAAGGGCCTGGAAGAAGTAGAGAATTCACAGCACTCTCCATCCACCTGCCTTTGGGACTGCTAGGGAACAATGAACCCACCATTTTAGGTGAACCCACCCCATAGGTGAACCATGAACCCACTGTACTAGTAGACCACCTAATCAGAATGTGCACTCTGCATTTTAAGACAGCACTTCAAAATACCAAAAGGTAAATTTAAGTCTGATCTGACTATAAGGACACTAGGGAAATAATTTCCAAAGGAGGAGAACAGCTTTAAGGCACAATTGTTCTCCTCATTCAGTAGTCCTGAAGTTCTGCCAGAAAAATGGAAGTTTTTGACATCCAAAGCTCTCTTAATCAGAATTATGCCTAAACTCTTACGTGCCATAACAATTACAATTTACAATAGAAAATGCAATCCACTTGAGTTCAGACTTTGTGACAACACCAATACAATGAGAGATTATCAATGCAAAATTATTTAAGTTAAGATTTATGGAAATTTTGTTCTGATGTATTGTAACCACTGCACAATGACTGAAACCCATATTGTGAATATGGGTCCCGTCCCATAATCAATTTTCATCCTGTCTTTATAATCCGCCATTAAATATATAATCCATTTTCCTTTGTTTTATTTATAGTCTTTTCAATGACTCTTTTCACCATAGTACCTGAACATATTACAGTCATTAATGAAATTATCCTCCCAACATCCCTGTGAGACAGTGGCATAATCACTATTTTAGGGATTGAAAAAACTGAGGCACAAATATTAAGTGATTTGATCCAGGATGACACTGGAAATCTATAGCAGCGATCTCCAGCATTTGCCATACGTAATGTTAACTGCCAGTTATTGGAACATTCTCATTTTTTATTAATTCAGTGTGTTATCTGGAGAGAACTGAGCAGAACATATATACTCTTGAAGAATAACCGAAAAGAAACAAGCCTCTCTAAATAAAATGCATTACCCCAAACACACACAGACACCAATAACCACTCAAGAAGGTCAGATACCCACATTTAGATCTTTAAAGGTGGACACAATTCAGTCACTCTATACAAGGGAAGTTGAGTTACACACAAACTAAACCCAGATTTCAAATCAATGTAAGATTAGCTCAAGAATTGTCATGTGATGCTCTGCACTCAAATTCTTATTTTCATTTTATTGCTACCCTCCTAGCACCTAGAGACCCCAACAAGAGTCTGAGTGTACAGTCTAAATAAGGAAGGCAAAGGGTGGATGAAATTTTACAGGTGGGAAACAGAAAGATTAAATGACTTACCCAAGGTCATACAAGGAGTCTGTGGCAAACCCAGGAAATGAACCCAGGTCTCTAGAGTCCCAATCTAGACTCATAACCATAAAACCCATCCTCTCTGTAAGCTCAAGTCCCTGAACCAAAAGAAAGTGGTAACAAAGCAGAGGCAGTGTGGTCAGCCTTTGTTGGGACCAAGAGAGGAAGCAACATGCAACGCTCTTCAACAAAACCCTCTGGACAACTTGGGAGTGGTGTTCACAAGCTCCCAAAGGGAATTGCTGCCAGCTTCCATTACTGGAGGGTAACTGTGATGTGGGAACTTTGATGGATGAATAAAGTGAGGAAATAAGTTTTTGGGAATCCAAGTGGCCTTCACTCATTTACACACCAAAATAATAAAACTCCTACTTGTGTCAATGGAGGCCTTGTGCATAAATCAAGGCAGGTTAAAGCCTTGGGCTATTATTCTCCATATTGTGTGAGAGGACTTTATATGGGTAATATGAATGTGACTGTGCACATAAATATCCCTCCCATGTCACAAAGAACCTAGTTCTCAAAACAGATGTAAAGTAACCAACTACAGGAAAATATTAAGACTACCAAAATAATTGCGTTACCCATTTGTTATATTTCAGTGGTCCTGTGAATCCCATTGCTTCTATTATCTTTGTGAAGGCACCCACTTTCTCTTCAGATGGCTGCAGGGAATCTTTTGCAGCAAGAAACTGTAAGGTAAAACAAGGTTAAATCAAATAAGACACAGAACCACATGTCCTTATCCCAGCAATTCAATCTAATCGTTTTAGACAAATAAAAAATAAATTGGAAATTTTAACTTCCGTTGTAAGTTGTCTTTATAAATAATGCAGTGCACAAAACTGACATACCAGCACTCCTGAGAACACACTACACCTATACACCGATTACTCACTAATTCACTTTATTTAGAGTGAAAAGAATCTGTATACACACCTCCAGCCTACTTTATTGGGGGCCTAACCAATAAATTAAAGTCGAACTGTAAAACATTAAAGATTGCCCAGACATAGATACACTAAATCACATTAGAAGAACTGAAAGACAATTACTCAAAAGTTAAAAAATGACAGAATTAACATTCTTGCAATGTGAATTTGGTTACCTTATGTATACATATTCATATATGTTAAGGAAGAAGGGACCTTTAATGATCTTATAGTCTGACCTCCTCTATTGCACAGATAATAGAATTTTACCCAATAATTTCTGTATCAAGCTTATAAATTGTGGTGGAGCTACAGTGTATTTTTAGAAGGACATCCAATCTTCATTTAAATACATCAATTGATGGACAATCCATCATATACCTTGATAAGATGTTCCAGTCATTAATTTTTCTGATAAAAATTTGCACCTTTTTAAATTTTTGTTTTATGTCACCATTTCTAATAGGTATAGTTCAGAAATCTGCTTGCATATGCTGTACCCTTCTATACCAATATTCCAGTCACGTGTATTATCCCACCAAGTCTCTATGATGCCAACTCTGTCACAGCCATGATTATTCACTAGTACTTCTAGTTCTTCCTGTTTATTCCCATACTTCTTAATGCCCTGTGCTGCTATGCTGACAACCTTGAATATGCATAAGCTGCCTGGGCTATATTTCAGCACTCAAAGTCAGATGCATTCGCCAGCCACACCACTGAGCAGATGATGTGGCAGCAACAGCAGCTCCTCCAGCAGCAGGAGGTCTTCTACAGCAGTGGAACCAGGAAGCAGACAAAGAAAAAGACCAGTTCCTAGAGCAGGTTTACAGCATGCAGCGTCATCTCTGGGTTCAGGAAACCAGCATGGATTGGCGAGAAAGACCTGGAATGATCAGCAGTGGCGAGAACTACTAACTGTGGTATGTAACCTATCATTTAAATCAGCTTCTGTATCAGATGACTGGAGGGTAGCTAAGGTGATGCCAATATTTTTAAAAGGCTCCAGCGGCAATCCCGGCAATTACAGGCCAGTAAGCCGAACTTCACTACCAGGAAAATTTGTTCAGGACATGATGCCTGTCTTGACTGCTACTCCATTTCTCCCACATATGCCTCCATGCTTTCTTTCATACTGCCTTTTCCTTACACTGGGGAAAGACACTGTAAAAATCTGTAATGCCACTACTTTGTTCTCTTTCAAATCTCTCTTTAGAATTTAGCTCTGCCATAATGCCTACAAACCATTGCCATCTGACTAAGCCTATGCCAGTAGCAAGCTGGGATTGTTGTCAGGCATTGTATGTGAATTTTATTGTTCCTTCGTTCTCCCAACCCGCTCCCCTTCTTATATCTTGTGCACCTGTTGTATGCTGTCGTTTTCTTAGCCTGCAAGCTCTGTGGAGCAAGGACCACCAGAGTTATTATTTGCATTATGGTAATACCTAGAGGCTATCACCAAAGACAAGGACCCACTGTGCTAGGCACTGAACAAAAACATAACAGAGATGGATTCTGCCCCAATGAGGTTACAATCCAAGTATAAGACAAGAGGCCACAGTAGATGTAAAGATGCGGGGAGAAAAGGAAACAAAACAATACTGGTCAGCAGGATACGCTGTGTTCACAGCACACCATCATTAGTTACTATTACTATTTAGTATGACACTATTAAACATTTAGTGAATAGCAAAATTTGCTATACCTCCCATTCTCTCCCCCCCCCCCCCCCACACACACACACCAGAAAGAGAGGGGAAGCATCCTGTCCTCTTTAAAAGTGGGGGCAACACTTCTGTCTCTTTTCTCCTGAAGGAGACAAGGAAGAATCTGCCCCCAATTAGTACTTCTCTTCCCATCTCAGCCCCATCCCTCACAGGGCCTTTTGTTGGACCTTTCCCAGCAGCTCCCCATCACCCAGTTGGGGAGAGAGAAAGGAACATGACACTTAGTGCTCTGCCTCCTGGAGGGATACCTTGCAGCTCTCAAATCACTGGCCTTGGTCTGTGATAATGTCTACTCTATAACATTTAATGTTCCGATTGAGTAAATTCATCCCCTGAACTATTTAAAAAAATCATCACATAGAAACATGTAAACGTAGGGCTAGAAGGGACCTTAAGAAGTCATCCAGTCCAGCCCCCTGCTCTGAGGCAGGACCAAGTAAACCTAGACCATCCCTGACAGGTGTTTGTCCAAACTGTTCTTAAAAATCTCCAATGATGGAGATTCCACAATCTCCTTTGAAAGCCTACTCCAGAGCTTAACTATCCTTATAGTTAGAAAGTTTTTCCTAATAGCTAACCTAAAATTTCCCTTGCTGCCAATTAAGCCCATTATTTCTAGTCCTACCTTCAGTGGACATGGAGAACAATTGATCACTGTCCTCTTTATAACAGCCCTTAACATATTTGAATATATTATCAGGTCCCTCCTCAGTCTTCTTTTCTCAAGACTAAACATGCCCAATTTTTAAAATCTTTCCTCATAGGACAGGTTTTCTAAACCTTTTATCATTTTTGTTGCTCTCTTCTGGACTCTCTTTAATTTGTTTACCTCTTTCCTAAAGTGTGGCACCCAGAACTGGACACAGTACTCCAGTGGAGGCCTCACCAGTGCTGAGTAGAGCAGGACAATTACCTGCCACGTCATACCTCATACTCAGAGTAGTTATCGGTCTTTGCACCCACCTTATAGTAATTTCATCTACAGGTCTGTCGCATCTTACGCTGGGGTTACGTTACGCAGTTAGCGCGTAAAGCGAAAATTGCGTACAGTCAAAATTACATTGAGTGTAATGGCGGGCGGAATCGCCTGCACTACAGGTACAGTATTAAAATTGTTATTTTTCCTCTTTTTTCTGTTTTTGCCGACCATGTAAAGCTGAAATTGCGCATGTTAAATGCGCGTAAGATGTGACAGACCTGTACAGCACATTTCCCTAGTTTGCTTATGAGAATGTCATGTGGGACTGTGTTAAATGCCTTACTAAAATCAAGATGTAGCACATCTACTGCTTCTCCTCATCCACTAGGCCAGTAAGGCTGTCAAAGTTATCCTGTCACAAGTTACAGGTCTCTGTAGAGTGATTGCTACAACGAAGCCTCTGATAATAAACAATAGTATCAAACTATTCTAACCTGATCAGTGCTGTGAAGCATTCTCCTTTGCTGTATTATTGCACCACTGGTTTGTATCAATCCACCACATACTTTATTCAGCTGGGGTTGGCCAGTCTCATGCCTCTGCTTAAAGTGACAAAAGAGAAGTGAGAACAGTGTTGAGGAATAAGCACTAAAATTGTGTTGCATTCAAACATTCACTAATTTACAGTCATAGAATTTACAGATGAAAAAGACCTATTAGGTCATCAAGCCCATCTCTCTGGGTCCAGTGAAGGTTTGTTCCCTACTGTACATTTAGTAATATTTTGAATATCCTATGGAAGGGCTGGCAGTCTCATGCATCTTAACGTCACACAATTTGTCCTGAAATTTAATCTAGATTTTCTCTCAGATTTTTGTTCCATTAATCCTAGTTATACCTCCTTGTACAACAGTAAATAATTCCTCTCTCCTTGGCATTAACACCCTTCCAATGCCAAAGACATTTTATATGGGTTGGTGATTTGATACTATAGTTATCGGAGTCTTATAAAAATGATACACCAGGTTACACAATCAGGTCAGCCCCACTCCTAAACCAGTTACTGCTTAGTCAAGCTCCACATATTTAGCTCTTATGTGAAACACAATTAGTAAACAAACATGGGTTGTGGTGTTTTCATGGCCTGCGTGACAGATTTATATCTCCACCATCTAATCTAGCTGAAGTGGTTCAGCCTTCTATCCAGTGTCTAACAGACATGGGCTTGAACAGAAATAATGACTGTGGGCTTGGGGGAAAACAGTCAGAAGAACTGTCTGAGATTTCAGCTCCCTTAATTATAGAATCATAGAAGATTAGGGTTAGAAGAGACCTCAATAGGTCATCTAGTCCAACCCCCTGCTCAAAGCAGGACTAACCCCAACTAAATCATCCCAGCCAGGCCTTTCATTTCAGTTTTACATGATCCCTTTTTCTAGATGCTCAGGTAGCAGCACTGGCAAGAATTATCCCCCGCCACTCTCATGTGCTAGAAGACTGTGACCTTTTATTTCATATGTGAGGACCTACACAAATCCCCAATTCTTACATGCTTTAGAATAACGAAATATCCTACCTGAAGAGTGCCATAGAGCATTCTGTCCCACTGTGCTTGCGGCAAGGTTGATTGTATTAATCCACTGCATACTGTAATCCATTGAGGCATTTCAGTCTGGCACTTCTAGAATAGAGAGATCAGCATGCACACAGTAACCAGCAGTGAAGGGGAACATCCCAGGATTCATATATTCTACTGGAAACCAGCAAAAAGAGAAGACTGCTGGAATTTCCAGCTACATTATAATTATTAGTTGTGGGCATCCAAGAAAATCAAAATAATGCAAAGGCAGCTATTCCTATCAACTTGATGGTCATCCATAACAAATTCACACAGGAATACCCTATGCTGTTTTGAAGTCATACTGTGACTTAAGAACCCCGTAATGCCAACTGGTAAGATGGTTACATAAATATACGGATTCTGGTATGTACATTCTGATTCACCAACAAATGTCATGTGAGGTCTCAAAATGAAAGCTGGTGTCAAACTGGTCATTAATATTGTTCAATGTATGTGCAGATACTATGGAAGGAGTTTTGTATATACACTGAAAATGTTTGTAAAGTCTATATCAAGGTGTTGGTCACTAGCAGAGGTGAAAAACAAGTTTTCCTCCAGACAGGAGGTAAGAAATGTCCCTCTCTCTCTGGGGATGTAAATTAAACATTGTAAACTAACACATTGAATGTCTATTTACATACAAATAGAAATGTTAACAAAGAAATGTGAAGTCAACAGGGAAGCAGCAAACAGGAAAAACAAGCCATGGGTTGTTATCCTGTCTCTGAGTACAGACAATAAACTGTGGGGGTATATATAGGAGGCAAAGCACCAAGGAAGTAAATGGGCAATGCATTTACATTCATGAAAATGGGATGTCAGCCAAGCTTGACTGATAACGCTAAAGACGATTTTGGGTGAGAAACTTCTTTAGACAAGACCTTAACTTGTTTGTTTTATGCATAACCATGTTTCCAATATCCTTACTCACTATCTCCTGAATCTCTAGTCTGATATATATATATTTAAAGTGAAAACAATAATAAGTTTATCAGTGCTGCTGTGATGTTAAGTAACGTGCTGGTCCTGAGCTGAATCTTACAAGTTGGTCTGTGTATTATTCCTTTGGGGACAGCAGACCTGGTATTTCTGTGAGTGTTCAGTGGATAAGGAACTAGACACTACAAGGGAATGCTTCAAAGGGACTCAGGGTCTGGGTGCACTTACTATTAACCTGCAAAGCAAAGTCATTGTTTTTTTTCTTATGCTTTTATCTGACAGATTAAAGAGCCCTTTGGAACAGAATATTTTCTCTCTGTGAAGGTACTTATACACTAATCAGGTCACCTCTTCACCTTCTTTTTGATAAGCAAAACAGATTGATACAGTCCCCTATTCTATACGCATGGCCTACAACCCTCCTTCCTAGATGTATAACTTTGTATTTGGCTGCATTAAAATATTTTGTTTAAGTAGGCACAGCTTATCAAATGACCCAGGTAACTCTGTGACATTTCCATGTACTCATCATTATTTACCACTCCACCAATCTCTCATATCCACAAATTCTATCAGAAGTGATTTTATATTTACTTCCAATCACCGATGAAAGTGCTGAATAGTACTGGGCCTCATACTGATCCCTGCAGAACCCGCTAAAAGCATGCCCATTTGATGATGATTCCCCATTGACACCTATTTCTTGAGATCTATCAGTCAGTTCTTAATCCATTTAATGCGTGCTCTAATGATACTGTATAGGTTATTTTTTTTAATCAAAATGTTGTGCTTTATAAGTCTAACACCTTACAAAAGTATAAGTATATTGCAACTACCCAGTTACCTGTATTGTCAAACTTGTAATCTCAAAGAATGAGATCTTGTTTAACGATCTATTTGCCACAAAACCATGTTGACTGGCACTAATTATATTCCCATACTTTACTCTATTGATTGTATCCTGCATGAGGTTTTCCATTATTTTGCTAACTCGCCTATAGTTATCTGGATCATCCCGCTTGCCCTGTTTGAATATTGGCATGAAATAAGCACATTTACAGACCTCTAGAATTTCCTGGGCATTCCAAGATTTCTTAAAAATTAACATCACTTAGCCAGAGATGTCCTCAGCCAACTCTGTTAGGATTCTTGGGGCTACTGATTTTAAAATGTTTATCATTAGTACATGTACTACTAGTATATGTACAAGTAACAGTCAGCATGGATTTGTCAAGAACAAATCGTGTCAAACCAACCTGATAACTTGTTACCCTTGTGGATGGCGGGAGAAGCAGTAGATGTAGTATATCTTGACTTTAGTAAAGCTTTTGAAACTGTCTCACATGACCTTCTCATAAACAAACTAGGGTGGGTGCAAAACTGGTTGGAAAACCATTCCCAGAGAGTAATTAGCAGTGATTCCGTCATGCCGGAAGGGCATAACAAGTGGGGTCCCGCAGGGATCAGTTCTGGGTCTGGTTCTGTTCAATATCTTCATCAATGATTTAGATAATGGCATAGAGAGTACACTTATAAAGTTTACCCACGATACCAAGTTGGGAGGGGTTGCAAGTTCTTTGAAGGATAGGATTAAAATTCAAAATGGTCTGGAGAAACTGGAGAAATGGTCTGAAGTAAATAGGATAAAATTCAATAAGGACAAATGTAAAGTACTCCACTCAGAAAGGAACAATCAGTTGCACACATACAAAGTGGGAAATGACTGCCTAGGAAGGATTATTGCAGAAAGGGATCTGGGGGTCATAGTGGACCACAAGCTAAATGAGAGTCAACAGTGTAACACTGTTGCAAAAAAAAAAAAAAAAGCGAACATCATTCTGGGATGTATTAGCAGGAGTGTTGTAAGCAAGACACAAGTAGTAATTCTTCTGCTCTACTCCACGCTGATTAGGCCTCAACTGAAATATTGTGTCCAGTTCTGGATGCCACATTTCAGGAAAGATGTGGACAAATTGGAGAAAGTCCAGCGAAGAGCAACAAAAATGATTAAAGGTCTAGAAAACATGACCAATGAGGGAAGATTAAACAAACCCAATTTTTTCAGTCTAGAAAAGAGGGAACATCATAACAGTTTTCAAGTACATAAAAGGTTGTTACAAGGAGGAGGGAGAAGAATTGCTCTTCTTAACTTCTGAGGATAGGACAATAAGCACTGGGCTGAAGTTGCAGCAAGAGAGGTTTAAGTTGGACATTAAGAAAAACTTCCTGTCAGGGTGGTTAAGCACTGGAATAAATTGCCTAGGGAGGTTGTGGAATCTCCATCATTGGAGATTTTTAAGAGCAGGTCAGACAAACACCTGTCAAGGATTGTCTAGATAATACTTAGTCCTGTCATGAGTACAGGGGACTGGACTAGATGACCTCTCGAGGTCCCTTCCAGTCCTATTATTCTATGTTGTCTAACATCCTCCTTAGTTACTAATGGATTGGAAAGTAGTTAATCATCCTCTCATGATCAGAGTACATCATCCTGCTTCTTACCAAATACAGGACAGAAATATCTGTTGATCACTCCTGCCTTTTCTACATCATTAACAATTTTACCATCTCCAGCTAGTAATGGGCCTATACCAGTGCTTTTGAGTTTCTTTTGATCCTAACATATTTTAAAAGGTTAAGAGGTAACTTGATTACAGTCTATAAGTATCTACATAGGGAACAAATATTTAATAATGGGCTCTTCAATCTAGCAGAGAAAGGTCAGACAGGATCCAATGGATATAAATTTAAGCTAGACAAATTCAGATTGGAAATAAGGTGTAAATTTTTGATAAGGACTAGATGATCACAATGTTCCCTTCTGGCTTTAGAATCTATATTCATCTTTGCTTATCATGAGGATAAAATAATTATTTTGTGTTGGGGTGCAATACCTGTTGCATTAAAAAATTACCATCTATAAGTTTTTAGAAACCCTAATCTTGATTTATTACTGGCTGCATGAGACCTCCAGTATTTGTCTCCCAAACTGAAGTCCCTCAACACAATTTTTCTTTCCATCATGTCCCTTTTAGATTTGGTGGTCTGCAACAGACTCCTCACCAGCACTCCTTCCTGCACTTTGTTAGTTAGCACATGAAATGGATCAAAGTTCCTGTGGTTGTGAGTTACCTATAACTGTAAAACAGATAATGATGTGTTTAATGTAGAGTTCCAACCCTACTTCTTTCACCTGCTCTGACCTTCCTGGGCAGGATATAACAAGCAACAACTTTCCAACCATGCAAATTTCAGTAATGCCTATCAAATTTCTTCTAATCAATGAGAAATTTCCAATTTCCCATGTTTGTTACTCAGACTCCCAGCAAAGGTATATAAGCCATTGAAAAAAATCTTCTTTCACGTTGATCCAATTTGTTTCTTACATTCCAAATTCCAGTTTATACAATACTTGCCTCCTTACCACCCTCCCCTTGCATTGGTAGTTTAACAGCTTCCTGGCTGATCCAGCTAGTCTCCAACTGAGCACATTAGCACTCCCCTCATCCCAGTGAGATGCAGGCTATCCTGCTCATACAACTACCTCTCCCACTGGAACGTATCCCAAAGCTCCAACATAACCAAAGCCTTTAAGCTTCATACCAGACATGCAGCCAACATTTCACCTCCAGTATTTTCTGACTTCTACTACTTTTGTGCTTGTGCACCATTTGTGCTAGGTAATGTACGATTCTTAGTTGGTCCCTAGGTGCTACCCACAATAAATATGATTAATAAGAAGAGCAGAGACTCAAGCATGCACTTTCACTGTTACCGAAAGGACATGCGAGTTAAGATGAAAGAGATGTGCCGTCTCTATATACTAAAGTGTTAGAAGATCAATTTTTTGTCTCCAATGCTAACTGGGCAAACTGCAACAATGACTAGCAAATACTGAATGAATAAAAAGTTTAACATTCAGGAAGTTAGCTCAGCAGGTCACAGAGGACTGCAAACAGTAATTCTTGAAGTAAGTGTCCTGACGTACAGCTTCCAACAAGTGAAAAGATCCTGAAATAAAAATCAGAAACTTCTACAAAGAACGGGTAAAGAAGGAAAGAAGGATTCAAAGCCTCTGATGTGGAACCTGTTTGATGCTCCTGTTCATGAATAAAGATCAAGAAGGAAACATGTAAAGTGTAAGCTGATCAGTATTTGGGAGGGGTGGGGAAAAGAGGTGTTTGAATGGCTGTTGAAAAACCACCATATGGAACAAAGGAATCCAAACTAAATTTCTAATTCAGAATCTTTTCGAAAGACGAATCATTGTGCTACTGGAGAGCACGGAAGTGCCGGGCTGGGGTATCCCAGATACTGCAACCCTGTGTTCCCAGCCCAGCTCCCCTCACCGAGCCGCATGCACCACACACATCACCGCCGACAACGGGACACAGCGCGGGGCCAAGGCCCCGGATCCACCTTCTGTTAAACTACAACACCGCTGGGAAGTTATCAGACATGCCCCGCCAAACCCGCCCCCCGGGTAACAGAGCCGGGGCCACCACTCCCAGGGCCCTGTCACCCGCGGAGACCGCAGCCCCCCGGTGCATTTGTCGGCGGCTCCTGAGCCAGACCGTCCGCGCTGCAGGGAGGCTCCGAACCCGGCCGGACACAGACGCTGGGGCCGTGGCTCGGGCTCCAACTCTGACCCATCCCTTCACCTACCACAGCTCTGACCAACGCCGCCATGACACTCAGAAGCGCTTCCGGAACATGGTAACTACTTCCGCTTCTCACAACCTAGCGGGGGGCTGAAATCACAACTGCGCGTGCGCGTACACCTCCGTGCTAGGCCCCCTTAGTTCGCACGCGCTGCAGGGAGTAAGAACCGTTCCGTGCATGGTCGCTATAGGTCACGTGTCGGGGCGGAAGCGCGTACCAGTCCCCTACCCTGCCCAGCAGCCCCCGTCCTGGCCTGCTACTGCGCTCTGAGGGGCGCTGCTCTGGGAACAGCCCATCCCCCTCCCTGCGCCGGCTGAGCAGCTCTATGAGCCGCGTGGCGGGGGGGGGGGGCTCCTTGGGAAAGCCCAGCCCGGGGGGAGAGGGCAGCGTGGAAGCAAGTGCTTGTGGGAGAGGCAGAAAAGCGGGGCGGGCGGTGGCTGCCTCGTGGCTGGAGCCTGGGAACAGGAGGCAACGTGACAGGCCCCCATAAGGGTGACTGGGTAGGGCGGGGCTTGGTTAGGAAGAGCTTCAGTTTGAAGCAATAAAGGAATAAGTGGAGATGGGGGCCTGCTCGTAACCATGGGCCCGGCAGCATGACCTTAGTGCCTGACTTTAGAGTGGTGCTGATGAGGGGTTAGATGGCAGGAAGGCCTGTGGAAAGAGCTCTGGTTCTGTGGACAGAAGAAAAGCTAGATCATTGAATTGTTATGGTGGGAGGAAATGGCACCTTTTGGAAATAGCCAGGATGTACAGGTCTAGGATGTGTGTGGCGTGAAATGTTACCATGGTTACAATCCTGGTCAACTGAAAATGTAGTGGTGCTGTTATCTGTGATGGAGAGAGGGGAAAGCACTGGGTTTGGAAGGAAAGACTGTTTGGGGGGCATGTTATATTTAGCTGATGGCAAGAGATCCAAGAGGAATTATTGGAGAAACAGACTGAGATGTGGTATGAGATTGGAGAGTTAGACTGGTGTAAGAGAGAGTTCTTAAATCACAGGAGCAGATTAGGATTGCCCAGAGAGAGGGGATATAAAGAGAGAAGAGGAGGGGGCCAAGGAGAGTGGGAGAACAGGATGATGATCCACTGAATGAATCAGGAGAAGACAGTTATGGATGACATAGAGAATGTAGGTGTGATAACTGCTGTGAAAGGCAGAGCAGAAGTCAAGGAAAATGGAGCTGGAGTAGAGGTTCTGAGCTTTGGTTGGTTAGAGGTCAATAGAGATTCTAAGAGCTGAGTTAGTGAAATGGAGAGGGCAGAAGCCAGACTGGAGTTGGAGGAGAGGAACTTTCAACAATGAGTGTAGACAGCAAGATCATTGAATTTAAGGCAAGGGGGAGACGGGAAACAGGGTGCTAGAGATAGAAGTTGAAACATGGTTTTGGGTTGGCTGGTATTTTTTTATGATGGAATTGACCAGAGCATACTTGTAAGGGGAAGGAACCTGAGAAGTGTGGGAAGTTGAGAAAGATAAGGGAGAAAGTGAGAGTGGTGGCAAAGGACAGTCACTGGAGCAAGTAGAAGAATTAGAGGTGGAGAGCAGTGACACACTTAAGTGGTGGTGACTGGGTTTAAGAAGGAGCATGAAGATAATCAGATTTTATTCATCTTTGAAAAATATGGAATTATCCTGCAAGGTGTTGGGGGCGGGGGGCTTAGAAATGAGGTACAGGTGGCAAGAGGCCAGGAATAGGTGTGAAATCAATGTGGGTGGAAAGTTGTGCTGCTTTACCTGGAAAATGGCAGAGCTGAAAGAGGAGACAACAAATGTGTGGTGGAGTAATTCTGTAAAATTGCAGTATTTTCACCAGAGACATTCAGCTATATGACAGCAAGAATGGAAGAAGTGAATGTTAAATAAACCAGGGCTGGGGATTGGTGGAAAGTATCTTGTGGAGAAAGAGATGAGGAAATGAATTGATGATAGAGAAAATCATGGTATGGAGGACATAAATAAATCAAAGGAAGACAGTGAAGAAGGCATGTAGATAAGGAGCCTGAGGAGTTGGGCATGTTGATGGATTGGAAGGCAGAGTGATGTGAAGGAGGCAAGTTGGAGGAAGTGAGTTGGTTGTTGGAAAGATCAGAGAGGGACCAGTGCTTGGTAAAGATAAGGCCAAGTGAGTGGCAATTTGGGTGTGTGGGAGACTTAATTGAGCATTGCAGGTCAAATGAGGTGAGGAGAAGCAAGTAGGAAGCTAAAGGATCAGATGGGACATCTATATATGGGAATTGAAAATAAGGAGAGCTAAGGGTCAAAATCAGCAAGGAAGGTGGCTGAGGAGGAATCAGGTGACTACATGGAGGAGAGAAGAGTTGCATGAAATGCTGTTCAAAGTAGGAGAAAGGACGGTACAGAGTGTTTGGAACTTGTATAAGTAGGGGCATTGCCAGCAGATCGAGGGATGTGATCATGCCCCTCTATTCAACATTGGTGAGGCTTTATCTGGAGTACTGTGTCCAGTTTTGGGCCCCACACTACAAGAAGGATGTGGAAAAATTGGAAAGAGTGCAGTGGAGGGCAACAAAAATGATTAGGGGGCTGGAGCACATGACTTCTGAGGAGAGGCTGAGGAAACTGGGATTGTTTAGTCTGCAGAAGAGAAGAATGAGGGGGGATTTGATAGCTGCTTTCAACTATCTGAAAGGGGGTTCCAAAGAGGATGGATCTAGACTGTTCTCAGTGGTAGCAGATGACAGAACAAGGAGTAATGGTCTCAAGTTGCAGTGGGGGGGGGGGTTTAGGTTGGATATTAGGAAAAACCTTTTCACTAGGAGGGTGGTGAAGCACTGGAATGGGTTACCTAGGGAGGTGGTGGAATCTCCTTCCTTAGAGGTTTTTAAGGTCAGGCTTGACAAAGCCCTGGCTGGGATGATTTAATTGGGAATTGGTCCTGCTTTGAGTAGGGGGTTGGACTATATGACCTCCTGAGGTCCCTTCCAACCCTGATATTCTATGAACCAGCAGGAGAGGATGATCATCCCTTACTGTGTGGGCTTTGAGGTGGGGAGTGAGTGAGGAGAAGAAGCTGCTGTAAGAGACCGTAGCAGAACCAGGGTAAGAGGGGAGGATCCAGGTTTCTCAAACAGACACGATATATGTGCAAAACTATCACTGATGAAAACTTTGAGATTGGAGAAACTGGTGAAAGAGTGGTCCTATCAGAAATAAGTTTCAAAGAAACTGATGAAGCTGCCATTCACTAGCAGAGCAAAATTAAAAAGCAGCAAAAGGAGGAGAAATCCAAATAAAATTGCTAATTTAGAGGAAGGATGGTCCAGTGGTTGGGGCATTTGCCTGCAACTTGAGGCCCCAGTTCAAGTTTCTGCTGTGCACAATTTCTTTTGACCTAGGGCAAGTCTTGTAGGCTCTGTGCCTCAGTTTCCCATCTGTAAACTGGGAACGATAGAACTTTCCTACCTTACAGGGGTGTTGTGAGAGTCAATACATTAAAGAGTGTGAAGGGTTCAAGTACTATGATAATGGGGGCATGTAAGTATGTTAGGCAAAAAATAGTGGAATGGTGATTAAAGTTTGGGTTTTTTTCCCCACAAAACCTAAAGTAAGGAGATACCATTATTCTAGTGCAGAAATTTTGGATTTAAGGCACTCTTAAATATGGAATACCTAGATGGATTAATCTTTGGGGGGCTGTGATGGGATGCATAAACCCCACACTGGAAAAGAAGGGGTTGAATAACTGATCTGGGCCGAGGAGGCCCCATTCCATGGCACCTTCCATAGGCGCTGACTCCACCCACGGAAAACTCAGCACCCACCAGCAGCCCTGAGGATCAGCTCCTCCCCCTCCATGCCAGTGCCTTCCGCCTGTCATGATCAGCTGTTCAGCAGCATGCAGGAGGGGCTGAGGGGGAGAGGGCAGGAAGGGGTGGGGTGGAGCCTGGGGCGGAGAAGGGGTTGAGCACCCCCCAGGAACTGGTGAAGTCGGCGCCTCTGGCACCTACAAAGCCTGGAGGAGAATCTTAAAAAGGGAAGCAGAGTGGCTCACTGGGGGGTAGACAGTGGAGGTGAGCTGACCTACACTCTGAGCTCCTGGGACTTGGCTATAGTAATCTGACCAAGCCTATTGAGAAGGCACCTGTCACCCTCTGGAGGTTAGAGACTTTGTTTTAGTTCTTTATCCTGTGGGAATAGGGGACTGGTAGGAAGTGATCTGGGAGGCAGCTGCATAGCACCCCAGGGTGCAGGACTTAGCTGCCTACTGTTGGGCCCTGGATCAGAGCCTAGTGGAGAGGGTAGGCCTGGACTCCGCTATCAATCCTGAAAGGAGGACAACTACAGTGGCCTGTCCCTGATGCAGGGACCCTATTTGGGTGAGAAAACCCTGAAGATAAAAGGGTGCAGACTGTGAGATCTTGACCCAAGTGCGGGGGAGCTTTGAGTCCCCTGCTTAATCCTGAAGACTCTTCCTCTATACATACCCTGAGAAGGACAGACTTGAAAACATGACCTGGACAGAGTTACTGGAAGAACAGACCACTGAGGAGTGGCAGTAAGAAAGGGGGGTGTCCAGGAGGAAGACAACCTGCCACACCCCTATCCAACCATTAGGCAGCACAGGTGGTAAGCATCCCCCTTCACATAGGGGCTCAGAGCCTTGTAACTTATGCCAGCAGCAGACTCAGAGCATTTAGAGCTCACCAAAACATGGGATTTCTGGTTCATGGGGAAAATTGCAACTGAGAAATCCCAAAATAGTTTTGTTTTCAGAAACACCAACACATGGGTTAAATCTGCTCCCTGGGACCCCAACAGCAGCTAAGTGAAATTGACATTTTTGTCAGTTTTACCACTGCTAGTAGCCCAGGTTGGCAGCCCAGGGAGCCAGCTAGCTTGGGAGTCTGGAAGCCCTGGAATATTTGTATATATTTATTTAGGTTTCTAAGTGCAGCCAAAAAAGAGAGAA
This sequence comes from Emys orbicularis, assembly GCF_028017835.1. Lineage (NCBI taxonomy): Eukaryota > Metazoa > Chordata > Testudines > Emydidae > Emys > Emys orbicularis. The sequence continues at coordinate 32,502,349 of NC_088694.1, read as the reverse complement.
GTAACAATCCCTAATCGCCAGGTGCCCTTCGCAGTTGTTTTAAAAATGCAATCCATCGTAAAGACCAAATCAGCATAACAATTCCTAGAGACTAATTTTAGCTCTGAACAGGCCAACCATCTCTCTAAAGAAGGGTGGACGGTGCTCACTGAATGAGCAGCTATTCAATATTTCTCTTGCTATTCATTGGTCAGTGTGGGACTCTAGATCTTATTTACTGCATGCGCCTCAAACCCTCTGTGCTGGTCATTGCTATGCTTTGGGTGCTTCACAAATATTAAAGAACTTATTTTCACAACACTCCTGTGAGATGAGGGAGGGCATTATCTTGATTCATTCCCTAAGTAATGTCCATCTTGTGTACTGAATGAAGCTGGGATCCTGTGGGAAAAAATAGTGTGACACCTTGTAATGGCGGAGTGTATCAAAATGCATCTGCACAAGGGGGGGTAAAGTAAGGTTGCCCAGGCAGTCTAAATTCTGGCATTTTCTGACTTTTGAGTGCTTTACTGTGCAACCTTAACTATATTTTAATGTAGTTTTGTATGTAATTTAGTAGATTTACACCCACCCTGAAATACAGAATTTGGAACCATATTAACTCCTATATTAGACAGCAGGGTGAGGCCTTTAGATACACACCACAGACTTATGCTACTTGAGATAATTGCTAGAGGTAGTTGTCGGTCTTGCTGGAGCCCTAGGCATAACTAGCAGTGTGAACCAAAGGCTGTGAACAGAGTAGGCCTGGTCTTGGCAGAATAGTAACACACTAGGTGTCCGCTAACCAAGTAAGCACATTCCTGACCAGAGAGGATTGTACAAAAATACACAGATCTCAAGTAAATACATAGATCTCTCAAACATATTCCTAAGAGATGGTACAAGAACACATCTGTGATGGGTTTCCCCGCACCCTGGGGTGCCACCTGGAACTGGAGTACCGCAGAGCCTCCTGACTCACCAGCTTCGGCTCCCTCTCATACTGTGCTGCTGTGACAAGCTGCAGACCACTCCCAGTCCTGCACTCCCACCAGCATTCACACAGGCAAGGACACATCCAGCTGCAGTTACATGTAGGCTCTGGCCAGCCACTGCATGAACCACAATGGAGAGGCTACAGCCAAAGTACCCCCAGCTCCGCAGCCTAGGACCCCAGAGCTGTACCATCCTGTCCTGGTTAAAAACCCACCCAGTATGAATGCATTACCCAGTTCATCCCTCCCTCGATGTGGAGAGGAATATGCACAATGCCTTTGTTAACTGAGCTGAGATTTTTCCCCCCGACACTTCACTTACAGGCACACTGGTTTAGATAAAGCATAAAATAAATGTATTAACTACAGAAAGATAAGTGATTATAAATTATAGCAAGTGATAAGTGATAGCAAACAGATCAAAGCAGATTACCTAGCAAATAAACAAAAACGCAGACTAAGCTTAACATACTAGATGGATGGGATTTGAATTAGCAGTTTCTGGGACCAGCACTTCCCCCAGTTCAGTCTTTGTTCCTCTGGTGTTTCCGGAGTTGTTTTGTGTGGGGAGTGAGGCCGTGAGATGATGTCACACTTCACCTTATATAGCTTTTCCATATGGTGGGAACCCTTTGTTCCAAACTCAGTTCCCAGGCCAGCTTCTGGAAAAAATACAGGTACCAAAATGGAGTTCAGTGTCATGTGATCTGGTCACATGCCCTAGGCATGCCCTGCTGAGTCATAGCAGCCATTACTCATAGGCCGTCTGGAGCGTTCTCAGGAAGGCTCACCAGGTGGGGGATAAGCTTCTCCTAAGGCCTGTTTCCCCTAATGGCCCATTACCCTGAATAGGCCCTTCACAACCAGCTGTCTAGACTGGAAGCCTTTTGCCTAGTGGGTGTTACCCAGGTGTAACCACTTCTGAAATGCAGATATTGTGACAGACCCAGACCAGTGGGGTACAGGAGTCTGGTCCTATTGGGATCCAGGGTGTGGGCGGGCAAAGCCCGCCCACTGCTAAAGGATCCCCCCCAGCCTAAGGGGGGTCCATAGGACCTGGAGACCAAAAAATTACAGGGGACAACTAATAAAAGAACAGGGACAGGAGTGAGGTCAAAGGGTCAAAAGAAGGGAACCAGATGGGGACACCGAGCAGAGAACCCTGGACAGCGCCCACTGCTCCTCGAAGGCGTCAAGGGAGCCAGTGGACGCCGCCCAGAGGAACTCTGCCCGGATACGTGAACGAACGGAGGACCGGAAATAGGCCCCACAGTCACAGGAAACTCCATCGGCCAACCTCCTCACTCTGGTTTTATAGATGGCCAGTTTTGCTAGGGCCAGGAGGAGGTTGACCAGGAGGTCCCGTGACTTTGTGGGGCGACGGATAGGGAGTGCATAAATAAAAAGGTGAGGGGAAAAGTGCAACCAAAATCTTAACAAAATATCCGTGAGGAGCCGGAATAGGGGCTGCAGCCTGGCGCACTCCAGGTAAACATGCGCCAGGGTCTCCCTCACGCCGCAGAAGGGGCAGGTGTCTGGGATAGGGGTAAACCGCGCCAAGTACACGCCCGTGCTCACGGCTTCGTGAAGGAGCCGCCAACTGATGTCCCCGGTGGGCTTCGGGATCAGAGTAGAATAAAGGCTGGCCCACCGGGGCTCCTCACCCTCCAGAGGTGGCAGGAGGTCCCACCACTTCGTATCGGGGCGGGACGCGAGGGTGAGGACATGAAGAACATGGAGCACGAGCGTGTATAGATGTTTCCTTGGCGCGGTCCGGAACAGAACCGGCTGTAGATCGTGCAGCCGGCTCATGGAGAAGGGACGGGGCGGGGACCAGTTGGGTCCACGGGGCAGGGGCCCGATGAAAAAAATCTGGAGGGCTCGGAGTGGAGGGTGGGCGGGGCGTGCCCTCTCACAGAATCCGGTCGAGATAGTCCTGAGCAGCGGGCGCAAAGCGGCCCCCACCTCCTGAAGTACGCGCTGGGGAGTACGAGGTCTGGAGAGCTCCATGTGCTGAGCGAGCGTCAGGGGATCCAGCCAATCTCCCCGGTCGTAGTCCAGGAGGTCTCCGACTTTGGTGACTTCTGCCAGGACCAACCTCTGGCGCACCATGGGGGACTCTGCCACCTGCACACGGAGCTGGGGGTTGTGTAGCAGGGGCTCCGTGAGGAGATCTGCCCCCATGGTGGCCGCCACGGACCTGGTCACAGAACAGTTTCCAGGTCCGGAGGAGGTCCTGGTAGAAGACCGGCAGCCCGGAGAGGTCTCGCGGAAGACCTCTCGGATGGAGACAAAGGAGCTGCCAGTCATATCGGAGCCCTCGGAAGCGGCGCAGGAAGGCGTGCGCTAATACGCTCCACGCCTGACTACCTGCACCATAAAGGAGTCTCTGCAGGGCCTGGAGGCGGAAGACGTGGACCTGAGCGTGCAGACACTTCAGGCTCTGCCCTCCCTCCTCCAGGGGTAGATGGAGAACCCGGGGCCGGGACCAGGGTGTTGAGCCGGTACCAGAGCATGGACAGGACTAGTTGATTGAGCACCAGTGCTCTCCCTCGAAGGGAGAGACACCGGAGCAGTCCTGTCCATTTCCGGAGCCGCTCTGACACCCTGCCCTCTAAACCTAGCCAGTTCTCCGGTGGAGATGGATGCGTGGCAGAAAGGTAAACGCCGAGATAGAGCAGCGGACCCGCGCTCCACCGGACAGCCTGAAGCGCAGGTGGGAGGGAGCTCGCCTGCCACCCGTCCCCTACCACCAGGCCAGAGCTCTTGACCCAGTTGACCCGGGCGGAGGAGGCTGCCGAATAGATGGTCTGGCAAGCCTCCACCCACACCAAGTCGCCCGGGTCCTGGACCACGAGGAGCACGTCGTCGGTGTACGCCAATAGGACCAGCCGCAGCTCCGGCTCCCGCAGCACCAACCCTGTCAACCTCCTACGGAGGAGACAGAGGAAGGGCTCGATCGCCAGAGCATACAGCTGGCCCGAGAGGGGGCACCCTTGACGTATTCCTCACCCGAAGCTGACCGGTTCGTTCAGGGTCCAGTTGAGCCTGACCAAACATTCTGCGGAGGCGTACAGCACCTGGAGAAAACCCACAAACTGGGGCCCGAAGCCAAACGCTCGCAGAGTGCCCAGGAGATACCCGTGGTCCACCCTGTCGAACGCCTTCTCCTGATCCAGGGACAGGAGGGCGAACGACAGACCATCCCTACACCCGAGTTCCAAGAGGTCCCGGACCAGATACAAGTTGTCGAAGATGGTACGGCCCGGGATGGTGTAGGTCTGGGTGGATCACGTCCGCCAGCACGGACCCTAGCCGCAGCGAGATGGCCTTTGCTATGACTTTATAGTCCGTGCTGAAGAGCGAGATGGGGCGCCAATTCCGTAAATCGCGGAGGTCCCCCTTCTTCGGAAATAAGGCGAGCACGGCTCGCCTGCACGAAAGAGGGAGGACCCCGCCCTGCAAGGACTCAGCCCAGACGGTGACAAGGTCCGGGCCGAGGACGTCCCAAAACACGCGGTAGAACTCCACGGTCAGCCCGTCTATGCCCAGAGATTTATTGGTGGGCATGCGGCGGAGGGCTTCCGAGAACTCGGCCAGAGTGAGAGGCAGCTCCAGCCGGTCTCAGTCGCCCGCGCTGACCATCGGGAGTCCGGCCCAGAGCACTCTGCAAGCGTTAGGATCGGTCGGATCCGGGGAGAAAAGGCCTGCGTAGAAGGCCCTGGCCCTCTTGCACAGCTCCGCCGGATCCATGAGGGGGTTGCCGTCCTCTGCTAGAAGGCAGGTGTCATAACTATAAAGGGAAAGGTAACAGCTCTCCTGTGTACAGTACTATAAAATCCCTCCTGGCCAGAGACTCCAAAATCCTTTTACCTGTAAAGGGTTAAGAAGCTCAGGTAACCTGGCTGACACCTGACCCAAAGGACCAATAAGGGGACAAGATACTTTCAAATGTTGGGGGGGGGAAGGCTTTTGTTTGTGCTCTTTGTTTTGGGGGTTGTTCGCTCTTGGGACTAAGAGGGACCAGACATCAATCCAGGCTCTCCACATCTTTCTGAACAAGTCTCTCATATTTCAAACTTGTAAGTACACAGCCAGGCAAGGCGTGTTAGTTTACCTTTGTTTTCTCAACTTGTAAAGGTACCTTTTACTAGGGTGTTTACCTCCGTTTGCTGTAACTTTGAACCTAAGGCTAGAGGGGGGTCCTCTGGGCTCTTTAAGTTTGATTACCCTGTAAAGTTATTTTCCATCCTGATTTTACAGAGATGATTTTTACCTTTTTCTTTAATTAAAAGCCTTCTTTTTAAGAACCTGATTGATTTTTCCTTGTTTTTAGATCCAAGGGGGTTGGATCTTGATCCACCAGGAGTTGGTGGGAGGAAGGAGGGGGGATGGTTAATTTCTCCTTGTTTTAAGATCCAAGGGGTTTGGATCTGTATTCACCAGGGAATTGGTGAAGAGTCTCTCAAGGCTACCCAGGGAAGGGAATTAGCATCGAGAGTGGTGGCAGCGGACCAGATCTAAGCTGGTAGTTAAGCTTAGAAGTTTTCATGCAGGCCCCCTCATTTGTACCCTAAAGTTCAGAGTGGGGAAGCAGGCTTGATATGGTGGCAGAGCGGTGGGATAATTTTAAACCAAAAGCCAGTAAGATTTTTTTTTCTCCTTTCTAGCTGCTTGGAAAGCAGAGCTGAAGGTAGATGCATATCTGATCTCTCCTTGCCTGAAGGCAGAGGTGTTAAGTTTTTTTAACAAGGGTCTTTGTTAAGAGAAGGGTTCAATCAGTGAGCAAACAGCTGGTAAAAGGAATTTACAAGCTGAATTGTTTTTTTTCTTTCTACCTCTCGGGGATAGCTAGTTAGAAAGTTTCTGTTACCTCAGCAGCAGCCTGAGCTGAGTGCATCCCAGTTTCAGTCATCTGCAGAGGGGTGTGGCCCAGCACAAGAAAACAGGAAAATGACTACCAAAGAAGTAGCTAACAAATTAGAACTGGCCAGACTAGAAGCAGAAGAAAATGAAAAAAAACATCAGAGACTGCTTCGATTAAAAAAACTCGAGAAAGACGCTGAAGAGAAAGCCAAAGAGGAGGCCCACAAGAGAGCTATGGAGCTGAAAGAAAAAGAGATGGAGGAGAGGGGAAAAGAGAGGAAGCATGAACTGGAATTAGCAAGGGCTAGGCCGGATATACCAGCCAGTCCTAGCAACCCCTCTCCAGGTACCACTTCCCATCCCAGAAAATTCCGCACCTACAAGGCAGGCGATGATACTGAGGCCTTCTTAGAAAATTTTGAAAGGGCCTGCCTTGGATACAGCATCACTACAGACCAGTACATGGTAGAGCTGAGGCCGCAGCTCAGTGGACCCTTAGCAGAGGTGGCGGCTGAAATGCCTAAGGAACACATGAACAATTATGAACTTTTTAAAAACAAGGCCAGACTCAGAATGGGGCTAACACCCGAGCATGCCCGTCGGCGGTTCCGAGCCCTAAGGTGGAAACCAGACGTGTCATTTACCCAAAATGCCTTACCACATTGACAAAAATTGTGATGCCTGGGTATCAGGAGCAAATGTTAAATCTCTGAAAGATCTGGTTTTCCTAGTAAAAATGGAGCAGTTTTTAGAGGGTGTTCCTGAGGAAATAGAAAGGTACATCCTAGATGGGAAGCCCAAAACTGTAACCGAGGCGGGGGAGATTGGAACCAAATGGGTGGAGGTGGCAGAAAAGAAAAAAACTAGTAGCAGTTGGAGCGAATATCAGAAGGGGTAAGCCGAAACAAAACCTTACCACCGGGGACAACCCAAGGCCCCACCCACATCCCAAGGGAAACCCCAGACGCCTTCTCACCCCACCACACCAGTCTCCACCAACCAACATCGCCCCGGTGATACCTTAGCAGGGCGATGTTTTAAATGTAATGAACTGGGACATATAAAGGCTCACTGCCCCAAGAACCCCAACCGATTACAGTTCATTACACCACAATCACACCAAAGATCCCCAGACCCAGATGCCTCTCTCATACCCTCAGAGCGAAGGGAAACCTTGAGAGTGGGCGGAAAGAAGGTTATCGCTTGGAGGGACACTGGGGCACAAGTGTCAACTATCCACCAATCCCTAGTGGACCCCAAACTCATCAACCCTGAGGCTACAGTGACAATTCAACCCTTCGTGTCACAGTCTGTAACCTTGCCTACAGCCCAGTTGCATGTCCAGTACAAGGGCTGGTCAGGAATGTGGACTTTTGCAGTCTATGACAATTATCCCATCCCCATGCTGCTGGGGGAAGACTTGGCCAACCATGTGAAGCTAGCCAAGAGGGTGGGAATAGTCACCCGCAGCCAGGCTAAGCAAGCTTTCACCCCCATCCCTGTTCCTGAGCCGTCCACCAGGGCCCCGTCTGTGTTACCAGAGACCCAAACAAAGGTGGTGGAACCGGATCCCCTGCCAACGACTGCAACAGCCGTAGTGGATCCAATCCCAGAGACCCAGCCAAAGCCAGTCCCAGAACCGGAACTGGCAACGCAGCCAGCACCAGAACCATTGCCAGCACTGAGTCCAGCGCTTGCAAACCCGTCTACAACTCCAACGCCAGAGGGCACCAGCGAGTCTGAACTGGCAGAAGCAGCAGATAACCCTACCCAAAAGGCTCAGCCAGAGCCTGAAATACCACATAGTGCACCAGCGGACAGCGGTTCACAGTCAATGGAAACAGGCCCAGCACCTGCATCGCTTCCAGAGGGACCAAGCCCCAGTCCACAGTCCAAGGAGGAACTGATGTCTCCAGCATCAAGGGAACAGTTCCAGGCCGAGCAGGAAGCAGATGACAGCCTTCAGAAAGCTTGGGTGGCGGCACGGAGCACCCCACCGCCTCTCAGCTCTTCTAACCGATCCCGGTTTGTTGTAGAAAAAGGACTTTTATACAAGGAGACTCTTTCTGGTGGGCACCAGGAAGACTGGCATCCTCAAAGACAGTTGGTAGTTCCCACTAAGTATCGGGTAAAGCTCTTGAGCTTAGCCCATGATCATCCCAGTGGCCATTCTGGGGTGAACAGAACCAAAGACCGGTTGGGGAAGTCCTTCCACTGGGAGGGAATGGGCAAGGACGTTGCTAATTATGTCCGGTCTTGTGAGGTGTGCCAACGAGTGGGAAAGCCCCAAGACCAGGTTAAAGCCCCTCTCCAGCCACTACCCATAATTGAGGTCCCATTTCAGTGAGTAGCTGTGGATATTCTGGGTCCTTTCCCAAAGAAGACACCCAGAGGAAAGCAGTACGTACTGACTTTCATGGATTTTGCTACCCGATGGCCGGAAGCTGTACCCTTAAGCAACACCAGGGCTACCAGTGTGTGCCAGGCATTAGCAGACATTTTTGCCAGGGTAGGGTGGCCCTCCGACATACTTACAGATTCGGGAACTAATTTCCTGGCAGGGAACATGAAAAACCTGTGGAAAGCTCATGGGGTAAATCACTTGGTTGCCACCCCTCATCACCATCAAACCAATGGTCTGGTGGAGAGGTTTAATGGAACTTTGGGGGCCATGATACGTAAATTCGTAAATGAACACTCCAATGATTGGGACCTAGTGTTGCAGCAGTTGCTTTTTGCCTACAGGGCTGTACCACATCCCAGTTTAGGGTTTTCACCATTTGAACTTGTGTATGGCCGCGAGGTTAAGGGGCCATTACAGTTGGTGAAGCAACAATGGGAGGGGTTTACGCCTTATCCAGGAACTAACATTCTAGACTTTGTAAGCAACCTACAAAGCACCCTCCGACACTCTTTAGCCCTTGCTAAAGAAAACCTAAAGGATGCTCAGGAAGAGCAAAAGGCCTGGTATGATAAACATTCCAGAGAACGGTCCTTCAAAGTAGGAGACCAAGTCATGGTCTTAAAGGTGCTCCGGGCCCATAAAATGGAAGCGTCGTGGGAAGGACCATTCACGGTCCAGGAGCGCCTAGGAGCTGTTAACTATCTCATAGCCTCCCCCACCTCCAACATAAAACCTAAGGTATACCATGTTAATTCTCTTAAGCCCTTTTATTCCAGAGAATTAAACGTTTGCCAGTTTACAGCCCAGGAAACAGATGACGCGGAGTGGCCTGCAGGTGTCTACTACGAAGGAAAAAGGAATGGTGGCATGGAAGAGGTGAACCTCTCCACGACCCTGGGACGTCTGCAGCGACAGCAAATCAAGGAGCTGTGCACAAGCTTTGCACCAATTTTCTCAGCCACTCCAGGACGGACCGAACGGGCATACCACTCCATTGACACAGGTAATGCTCACCCAATTAGAACCCCACCCTACCGGGAGTCACCTCATGCCCAAGCTGCTATACAAAGGGAGATCCAGGACATGCTACAGATGGGTATAATCCGCCCCTCTACCAGTGCATGGGCATCTCCAGTGGTTCTAGTTCCCAAACCAGATGGGGAAATACGCTTTTGCGTGGACTACCGTAAGCTAAATGCTGTAACTCGTCCTGACAACTATCCAATGCCACCCACAGATGAGCTATTGGAAAAATTGGGACATGCCCAATTCATCTCTACTTTAGTCTTAACCAAAGGGTACTGGCAAGTACCACTAGATGAACCCGCTAAGGAAAGGTCCGCCTTCGTCACCCAGGCAGGGGTGTATGAATTCAATGTACTTCCTTTCGGGTTGCGAAATGCACCCGCCACCTTCCAAAGACTTGTAGATGGTCTCCTAGCGGGATTGGGAGAATCTGCAGTTGCCTACCTCGATGATGTGGCCATTTTTTCTGATTCATGGACAGAACACCTGGAGCACCTGAAAAAAGTCTTCGAGCGCATCCGGCAGGCAGGACTAACTGTTAAGGCTATAAAGTGTCAAATAGGCCAAAACAGAGTGACGTACCTGGGGCACCAGGTGGGTCAAGGAACTATAAATCCCCTACAGGCCAAAGTGGATGCTATCCAAAAGTGGCCGGTTCCAAAGTCAAAGAAACAGGTCCAATCCTTCTTAGGCTTGGCCGGATATTATAGGCGATTTGTACCACACTACAGCCAAATCGCCGCCCCGCTGACAGACCTAACCAGAAAGAAACAGCCAAATGCAGTTCAGTGGACTGATAAGTGTCAAAAGGCCTTTAACCAGCTTAAGGCAACCCTCATGTCTGACCCTGTGCTAAGGGCCCCAGACTTTGACAAACCGTTCCTAGTAACCACAGATGCGTCCGAGTGAGGCGTGGGAGCAGTTTTAATGCAGGAAGGACCGGATCAAGAATTCCATCCTGTCGTGTTTCTCAGCAAGAAACTGTCTGAGAGGGAAAGCCACTGGTCAATCAGCGAAAAGGAATGCTACGCGATTGTGTACGCGCTGGAAAAGCTACGCCCATATGTTTGGGGACAGCGTTTCCAACTACAAACAGACCATGCTGCGCTACAGTGGCTTCATACTGCCAAGGGGAATAAAAAAACTTATTTGGTGGAGTTTAGCTCTCCAAGATTTTGATTTTGAAATACAACACATTTCAGGGGCTTCTAACGAAGTGGCTGATGCACTCTCCCGGGAAAGTTTTCCAGAATCAACTGGTTAAAAATTGTTCTTGGAATGTGGAACATATTGTTAGTTTTTATATAATCAGTAGTATGTCTAAAGGTGCATGTGTATTATTAACTCTGTTTTCTCCTAGAGCTCCAGGAAGAAATCACAGCCAGTGTGGAACCGGCTGTCCAATACTATCTGTGATTTGGGGGGCGTGTCATAACTATAAAGGGAAGGGTAACAGCTCTCCTGTGTACAGTACTATAAAATCCCTCCTGACCAGAGACTCCAAAATCCTTTTTTCCTGTAAAGGGTTAAGAAGCTCAGGTAACCTGGCTGACACCTGACCCAAAGGACCAATAAGGGGACAAGATACTTTCAAATCTTGGGAGGGGGGGGAAGGCTTTTGTTTGTGCTCTTTGTTTTGGGGGTTGTTCGCTCTTGGGACTAAGAGGGACCAGACATCAATCCAGGCTCTCCACATCTTTCTGAACAAGTCTCTCATATTTCAAACTTGTAAGTACACAGCCAGGCAAGGCGTGTTAGTTTACCTTTGTTTTCTCAACTTGTAAAGGTACCTTTTACTAGGGTGTTTACCTCCGTTTGCTGTAACTTTGAACCTAAGGCTAGAGGGGGGTCCTCTGGGCTCTTTAAGTTTGATTACCCTGTAAAGTTATTTTCCATCCTGATTTTACAGAGATGATTTTTATCTTTTTCTTTAATTAAAAGCCTTCTTTTTAAGAACCTGATTGATTTTTCCTTGTTTTTAGATCCAAGGGGGTTTGGATCTGTATTCACCAGGAGTTGGTGAAAGGAAGGAGGGGGGAAGGGTCAATTTCTCCTTGTTTAAGATCCAAGGGGTTTGGATCTGTATTCACCAGGGAATTGGTGAGAGAGTTTCTAAAAGCTTCCCAGGGTAGGGAATGGTGGCAGCGGACCAGAACTAAGCTGGTAGTTAAGCTTAGAAGTCCTCATGCAGGCTCCTACATTTGTACCCTAAAGTTCAAAGTGGGGATACAGCCTTGACAACCTCACAAGACATATCTTGTATCAGATACATCATAATTATGTAATAATCATATAATCATACAATTATGAAGAATATGGGGTGCAGTGTCACAACACCAACCTCTCATAAAGATGAGATGGGGATGACATGATAATGGATAAAGATGTTTTGTTCAAACTAGCAGGTATGAGGATAAGGGTAGTAAATAACATCTGGAGTGTGATACATAACTTGTTTGTATCAGTGTATAAAAGGAGAAGTCATAGGAGGGATATCTTTGTGCTGGTCTAGGGGATGGAATCCTGGTGTATTGATTGAACCAGTACCGTTGTCGTGGGCATGCATGTGTTAGTGTACCTGTAGCTCCTATCAGGCAATAGTACCATGCTTTGTTGACAATAAACCTGGCCAAGCGCCTTCACCACCAAACCGAGCCTGTGGTCTTTCTTTATGAATAACATTGAGGTCTGCTGGCTCACGGTCATAGGATTTTAGAAATAGTAATTTTCATGATTTCAGCTATTTAAATCTGAAATTTCACCGTGTTGTAATTGCAGGGGTCCTGACCCAAAAAGAAGGTGGGGGGGGGGGTCGCAAGATTATTGTAGGGGGGTTGTGCACTGCTACCCTTACTTCTGCACTGCTGCTGGCAGTGGCACTGCCTTCAGAGCTGGAGAGCGGTGGCTGCTGGCTGGGGGTGGCAGAGTCGCCACCATCAGCAGCTCAGAAGTAAGGATGGCATGGTATGGTATTGTCACCCTTCTAGGCTGCTGCATGCAGAGCTGGGCACTCAGTCAGCAGCCACCACTCTCCAGCCGCCCAGCTCTGAAGGCAGCAGCGCAGAAGTAAGGATGGCCTGGCACGAGAAGTAATTCTTCTGTTCTAATCTGCACTGATAAGGCCTCAGCTGGAGTATTGTGTCCAGTTCTGAGCGCCACATTTCAGGAAAGATGTGGACAAATTGGAGAAAGTCCAGAGAAGAGCAACAAAAACGATTAAAGGTCTAGAAAACATGACCTATGAGGGAGGATTGAAAAAATTGGGCTTGTTTAGTCTGGAGAAGAGACCACTGAGAGGGATATGCTAACAGTTTTCAAGTACATAAAAGTTTGTTTACAAGGAGGAGGGTGAAAAATTGTTGTTCTTAGCCACTGAGGACAGGACAAGAAGCAATGGGCTTAAATTGCAGCAAGGGTGGTTTAGGTTGGACATTTGGAAAAACTTCCTGTCAGGGTGGTTAAGCACTGGAATAAATTGCCTGGGGAGGTTGTGGAATCTCCATCATTGGGGATTTTTAAGAGCAGGTTGGACAAACACTTGTCAGGGATGGTCTAGATAATACTTAGTCCTGCCATGAGTGCAGGGGTCCTAGATGACCTCTCAAGGTCCCTTCCAGTTCTATCATTCTATGATTCTGCGATGCTACTGGCGGGGAGCTGCCTTCAGAGCTGGGCACCCAGCCATCAGCTGCCACTATCTGGCCACCAGCTGCCGCTCTCCTGCCTCCACTGAAGGCAGCTCAGAAGTAAGGGTGGCAATACTGCGCCCCCCAAAAATAACCTTGCGACCCCCCTGCAACTCCCTTTTGGGCCAGGATCCCCAATTTGAGAAACACTGGTCTCCCCCGTGAAATCTGGTCTTTTGTGTGCTTTTACCCTGTACTATAGAGATTTCACAGGGGGGAGACCAGATTTCACGGTCCGTGACACATTTTTCATGGCCGTGAATTTGGTAGGGCCCTAATCATCACACACAGTGATGATTTGCTCTGAAATTAGCTCTTTTCTGTTAGAGATCTTCATTTGCATTCTACAAGGCTTATTTCTCCTTTGGTGGGTTGTTTATTTACAGGGGTATATACACAATATAAATGTTTGTTACTACATTATAACAGGATACAGATGAGTGAAAACAATACAAAGAACATCCCATTTGTTTTTCATGAAGTTTCAACACCAAATACACTCTTATACATTTAACAATTACTTTGATCTATATTAATACACAAGTGAATTGGCCTGGGGCTTCAGCCTGAGCTGGCACCTGTTCTGCCAGCATCAGAGCCAGTACTTGTCGATTGTAATCAAGTCACCCCTTAACCTTTAAGCTAAATAGATGGAGTTTCTTGAGTCTATCACTCTAAAGCATGCTTTGAAATCCTTTAACCAGTCCCATGGCTCGTCTCTGAACCGTCTCCAATTTATCAACATCCTTCTTGAATTGTGGGCACCAGAACTGGACACAGGATTCCAGCAGCAGTTGTACCAGTGCCAAATACAGGAGTAAAATTACCGCTTGACTCCTACTCAGGATTGCCGGTTATGCATCCCAGGCTCGCATTAGCTGTTTTGGCCACAGCATCACACAGCGAACTCATTGTCAGCTGATTATCCACCACAATCCTCACATTCTGTTCAGTGTCCCTGTTTCCCAGGATAGAGTCCCCCATCCTTTATTGATGCCCTACATTCTTTGTTCCTAGTATTAAAATGCATATTGTTTGCTTCTGCCCAGTTTACCAAGTGATCCAGATAACTGTGAATCAGAGACCTGTCCTCTTCATTATTTATCATTTCCCCCCAATTTTCGTGATATCTGTAAACTTTATCAGTGATGATTTTATGTTTTCTTCCAGGTTACTGAAAAAATGTTAAATAGTGTAGGGCCATGAACACTTCCTTGTGGCACCCCACTGGAAATATTCCTGCTCAGTGATGATTCGGTGTTTACAGTTACATTTTGAGACCTGCCACTTAGCCAGTTTTTAATCCATTTAATTTGTCGTGCTAATTTTATATTGTTCTACAGTAGTTCGTTAATCAATATATTGTGCAGTACCAAGTCAAACACCTTACAGAATTCTAAGTTTATGATGTCAGGGCTATTACCTTTATCAACCAAACTTGTAATATCCTCACAAAAAAGATAAAGTTAGTGTGACAGGATCTATTTTCCATAAACCCATGTTGGATTGTATTAATTACATTATCCTCCTCTAATTCTTTATTAATTGAGTCCCTTATCAGCCACTCTGTTATCTTGCCTGGGATTAATGTCAGGCTGACAGCCTTTAATTACCCAGGTCATCTCATTTACCCTTTTTAAAAATAAGCAAAACATTAGCTTTCTTCCAGTCTTCCAGAACTTCCCCAGTACTCCAAGAATTATTGAAAGAGCTCCTCAGCCAGCTCATTTAAATCTCCTGGAGGCAAATTATCTGGACCCGACGTAAGGGGCAGTACTCGTTCCCCTAAAACACCATGTGAGCTTCTGAGGAAGCAGTGGGTTACAGTGGTACAAACGAACTGTATGAAGACGTACTAAAACCCTATGTAATGCAATACTTTTAATATTTGAAAATAGTTCTTGGTCTTGTTGAGTATCTGAGCTGAGAGGCAGTCCACACTATGCATTTCTTGAGGGTCAGAGCCATAGATTAATTTTTTTATTAAAGCTAATGTTAAACTTATATAATACACAGGTTAAGGAAAGAGTGTCTGTACATGTAAGTATAGTGGTAAAATTGTCCAAAAGTACAAAGTTTGGTTTAAAAGTCATACAATACATATAGTACATAATCAGCAATAACCCAAATTTAGATGAATAAATTTAACAATACAGTTTAGATATTAACAGCCAAATATTCGGTTACATGACTCATGAAAAGTTATACAGAGAGTTGGTTGTAGAAAGCAAATATAGCAATGAGTGTAGATTGTCCCTCAGTAATTGAGAATTTAGGATAGGTTGTCCCTCAGTAAATACAATCCATCAGAGAAGTATTCCAGTTACTTTCCTGACTTTGCTTCTCAATGGCACTCCTCATCTCTCCTGGTATTGCTGATGTCCGGTGGTGTGTTCTAAATAGATGTCCCTCGACCACCTGATGGCATCCAATAACATGAGTTGCTGCATCAGCCTAGTGTAGCACTGACCGATTCCGCATTCCCACAACGCTCACTTGTTACTGGGGTCCCATGTGCCCAAGGCTCTGACGCACAGTGTGTTTGAACCTCATAACCCCTAGCTCTCAAGCCTTGGCCAAAGGGGTGTATTTCTCCACCTTTCAAGCTCGGGCATCACGGAAATCCGGGGTCCTGTTCTCAAAGGGCACTGTGACGTCCACCATGACGATGTTCTTCTGTTCCTTGTTGGTGATGATGATGTCCGGTCACAGTTGGCTGTCCGTTCCGGGAATGGTGGAGTTTACAGCAAACTTCCTCAGGGATGGCGGGATGGCTCTGACTAGAAGAGCTTGGATGGCGTTGTGCCACAGCTGCCAGGCTCTGGAATGGGGCTTGCAGCTACACAAGATGTGGGGTAGCATCTCGTTGGCATAGCCGCACTTTCTGCATCGCTTGTCCCGATTCCCATGGCGAACGGCTCTGTTCAGTGGGACGCAATTGAGCCGGGCCCTGTGGATGAACCTTCAGGCAGCAAATTGGGTGAAAGTGCCCCCGGGGAGGAAGTGGTTGCTGGTGTCCCACTTGCATGTCACCTCGAAGGCCTTGCCCTGGGCCGGCTTCCATCTCAGGTTTTCCACATACTTCCACCGGATGGCATCCTTCAGGGTCCTCTCCAGCATGGTTCTAGCTCTTAGAGTGATGATTGTGTGCTCTGTATTCTTCACCTGTGGCACCAGGACTCCCAGCTCCTGACGTTCTTTGCAACACGTCCAGTGGCAGCCAATACGCTTCTCCAGCTGTAGTGTAGCATTGCGGGCACAAGTCCAGAGTGAAGCAAAGTCTCCCCCGTCTCTTGCAAAGTTGCCTTCCAGGGAGCCGTTCAGATAGGTGGTGACATCTTGGTTGGAGGGGGTCCTGGCGATTCATTTCCTGATGACATCATGCACAGCACTCTCCGTGATGTTCTTCACCATGGTGTCTGGGCACGTCAGAAGGCGGAAGGTGTGAGTGATCACTTCAACGTTGCACAGATCACCCATTTGAGGGACGTTGGCACCGCCCTGCCTGTGCGAGATGTACACCAGTTATTGCTGCTCTCTGGGGAAGAAACATCCACTTCTTCACTAGTTGCCTTATGGAGTTGTCCGCCTTGTTAAGAGGTACCTTCACCATGGCAAATCCCCTCAGGAAAAATGAAATACCGGGGATCAGGAAGGTGTTCAAGATGTTGATCTTTTGCCATGGTGCCCTTTTCACCCCCTGGTGGGCGTCTGGCTTCTTCAGCGGCTGCCACCCAACTGAGCTCCCGGGCCTGCCTTTATACTTCCTGTTCCACCCACTGACTTCTGTTGGGAGGGGTGAGTGCAACTTGGCTCTGCCCACCAGGGTTCATGTAGTGGTCCCTCCCCCTCTGGCTCAGTGGGAGGCCACTCCACCTCACTACAGTGGGGAAAAAAGCAGGATGAAATATTTAATACAGCTAAATGTAAATGTATATGTGACGGTCGGTGCCCCCGATAAGGCTTTATGGAAATATGCTTATGTATGTATATGTGTGTGTGTGTGTGTGTGTATATATATATATATATATATATATATATATATATATATATATATATAACATAACTAGAATGTGTTGTATGCTACATATGCCATGTAATATATCTCCCTTAAAGGTTATGATCTACTGAATCTATTAATCCTGTTTGTATGCATGTATCATTTTTGTACTCAACGTTATGAATATTGGCCATGTACTGGCTTGATTTCTAAATAACCTTAGTAGTAGGTTATTTAGAAATCATATATAGGTCATATATGCATCCGAAGAAGTGGGTTGTAGCCCACGAAAGCTTATGCTCTAATAAATTTGTTAGTCTCTAAGGTGCCACAAGTACTCCTGTTATTTTTTCTTAGTAGTAGAGCATTTGGTCAGTTCCTGGAGAAAGGAATTCGCAAAGTTAAGTGCCCAATCAGGAAGCACTTAAGGAACAATGCATCTTGGAATGCTCCAATCCACATAAGAAGTCTTCCTGGAGACATTCAAGATACCATGTGGGCAATGGCTTCTGCCTGTAAAAACTGTGAGTTATGCATGGACATGTGACTTGCCCAGGTAACTCCAGAACTCCATCTTGGAGCTGGACTTTGCAAAGGAGAGAGGAGGGGGTCTCCACCCACAAGGGAAAGTCTATTTAAGCCCGTAGGAGACACCTCCATTTGGTCTTCTTACCTGAAAGAAACTGGAACAAAGGACAGTGACTGCAAGGGGTGTGAGTGACTGCTGGACCCAGACTAAAAGGAGATTAGTCTGTAAAAGGAAGCATTCTGGAACTGGTGAGGATCTTATCTGTATTCAGTTTCTTACTGTATTAGACATAGACTGGCGTGTTTTATTTTATTTTACTTGGTAATTCATTTTGTTCTGTCTGTTACTACTTGGAACAACTTAAATCCTACCTTCTGTATTTAATAAAATCACTTTTTACTTATTAATTAACTCAGAGTATGTGTTAATACCTGGGTGGGCAAACAGCTGTACATATCTCTCTATCAGTGTTATAGAGGGCGAACAATTTATGAGTTTACCCTGCATAAGCTTTATACAAGGTAAAACGGATTTATTTGGGTTTAGACCCCATTGGGAGTTGGGCATCTGAGTGTTAAAGACAAGAACACTTCTGTTAGCTGCTTTCAGGTAACCCTACAGCTGTTAGGGGACATGATTCAGACCTGGGTCTGGATTTGCAGCAGGCTAGCGAGTCTGGCTCAAACCAGGCAGGGCACTGAAGTCCTAAGCTAACAGGGCAGGAAAGCAGGGGCAGAAGTAGTCTTGGCACATTAGGTGGCAGCTCCCAAGGGGGGTTCTGTGATCCAACCCATCACAGTATACATATAGGAACAAAGAATGTAGGCTATGGTTACATGATGGGAGATTTTATCCTGGGAAGTTGTGACTCTGAAAAAGATTTGGGGGTCATGGTGGATAATCAGCTGAACATGCGCTCCCAATGCAACATTGTGGCTAAAAGGGCTAATGTGATCCTTGGAGGCGTAATCCAGGGAATCTCAAGTAGGAGTAGTGAGGTTATTTTACCTCTGTATTTGGCACTGGTATGACTGCTGCTGTGTCCAGCTCTGGTGTCCAGCTCTGGTGCCCACTATTCAAGAAAGATGTTGATAAATTGGAGAGGGTTCAGAGAAGAGCCACAGGAATGATTAAAGGATTAGAAAACCTGCCTTATAGACTCAAGGAGTGAATTTATTTAGTGTAACAAAGAGAAGAGGTGGCTTGATTACTGTCTATAAGTACATACATGGGGGAAATTATTTAATAATGGGCTCTTTAATTTAGCAGAGAGCGGTATAACACAATTCAATGGATGCAAATTGAAATTAGACAAATTCAGACTGGAAATAAGGCACAAATCCTGCATCTTGGCAGGGGATTAGACTAGATGACCCTTGCAGTCCCTTCTAACCCTCTGGCTCTATACATTTTTAAGAGTGAGAGTAATTAACCATGGGAACAATTTACCAAGAGTTGTGGGGGATCCTCCATCACTGGCCATTTTAAAATCAAGATTAGATGTTTTTCTAAGAGATCTGCGCTAGGAATCATTTTGGGGCAGTTCTCTGGCCTGTGTGATACAGGTCAGACCCAGTAATCAGAATGGTCCTTTCTGGCCTTGGGATCTATGAATCCATTTATATCATACAGTGATAATGGAATACTTCCCATTCCAACTAAGGAGGGAGGATGTTGAACAGTATCTATTATAGTTAGATATTTTGAAATCTATAGGACTGTGCAACTTGTACCCAAGAGTTTGTAAAGAACTGGCTAAGGAGCACTTTGAACCAGTGATGTTGATTTCTAATAAGTCTTGGAATACTGGGGAAGTTCCAGAGGTTTCGACTACGAGTCCTGTCTTTTCCAGAGTCACTACTTTCCAGTATACAGTCCCCCATCTTAAAAGTATAGTCAACATTCTTTTCCCTAGATATATGACCTTGCATGTGGCTGCATTGAAATGCATCTTAATCTCTTAAAAAATGTAAGGAAACCTGATCTCCTTAAATCCACGTGGAGTACACATCATTATCCCTCTTGTACAGGTTTTGGGAAGCTGAAGCACAGAGAGCAGAAGTGAATGCACTAGGTCACACATCAGGTCAGTGTAGAGCTCGGAATAGAACCCCGGTCCCTGATTGCCAGTCCAGTGCCCCAGCCACTGTACCATGCTGCTTTTGATTGCATTGTCAGTGGGGCTGAGACCTTCACCAAAGGACAAAAGCAGGGCAGCCTCAAGAAGAGTGACAGTGATGTGCTCATCCTGGATGCACTGGTTGGGGAAAGGACTGGAAGAGTGCTTGGTGATTGCATACAGAGACAGTGGATCTGTATCCTTGACGAGGCCATTGCTGTTGGGGGTTCTGCTAGGCATCCTCTGTGGCACAGATTTAAGGACAACATGGAAGGCTGAATGTGGATGGTCACTGTTAGAGCAGGTGCCTGATGGTGTGGGCTTGCTATCCTGCCAGGCCAGTCCACTTTGCTGAGGGTAACCTTCCTGCACCTCCTGTTACTCCCCATTCTCCATCATGTCCCCCACATTTTCTCCACATAATCATCACTCCACCCTTAGGGAGTGGGGCAAAGTCTGTGGCTTATTGTCCACTCCTATCACTGGCCTGCTGTGCTCTTGATGCAGTTTTAACCAGGATCTGTAGAAGATATCGGCTCGTGTTTATCAGTTTGTTTTGTCCCACTGTCAGCCTCTAACGAAACAGTCCTGCCCGATGTGCTACATGCTTACCATTGGAGGCAGTGCCTCTGCCCAGCTCCACTCTGCTTCACCCTCACAGGCCAGGACACTGCAGCAAAGAGCCAGAAGTCCCCATAGAGCCTCTGCCTGACTGCTTCAGCCTGGCGAGAGAGGGGGTGCAATGACAAACAGCACCTTAGGGTGCTAGTCCTCAAGGAGGTAGGAGGAGCATGTGTGACGTTGCACCCATATGCTTTATGAAAATATGCTTATGAATGTGAATAGGATGTAACTGGAATATGCTTTATGCAAAAGGTCTCTTGTAAGGTATCATTACAAAGCTAATATCTACTGAGTGTGTTCATCCTATTTGTTTGCATGTGTTATGTCTATGTCTGGAGTTAGGAGAATAAGATATAAACTTGTATTACTGATGTAAACATATTAAGTGGAAGCCATTAAGAATCAATGAACTGTAAATGGCTCTGTTTACTTGCAAACCTTCCTGTGTACATGTGGGCCAGCCAAGGAAGAATGGAGGCTGGGATCTCACAGGACACGTGATCATGTCACCTGATACTGGAATCCATCTTAAATCTGGTACTTTTCCATTTAGAAGGGGGGGTGGGGACCCAGAGAGACAAAAGATTCCCGCCTTGTGCCAAAGCTATAAAAGGGGGTGGAGCTTGTGCCAAAGCTATAAAAGGGTCCCAGTCATGAGAAAGCCCCTCCTGCTTACCACCTAAGATGTCTGCTGGAATGAACAAGGACTGTACCGGGGAAAGGATTGAGCCCAGACTAGGAAGAAGTCTAGTCTGTGAAAGAAGCTTATTGGAACATCTCTGAGGGTGAGATATTACCTGTAACCAATTTCTTAGCATATTAGCCTTAGACTTGCGTGTTTTGTTTTATTTTGCTTTGTGACTTACTTTGTTCTGTCTGTTATTACTTGAAAGCACTTAAATCCTACTTTTTATACTTAATAAAATCACTTTTTTAATTAATAAACCCAGAGTAAGTGATTAATACCTGGGGGAGCAAACAGCTATGCATACCTCTCTCTCAGTGAAATAGAGGGCAAACAATTTATGAATTTACCCTGTATAAGCTTTATACAGTGTAAAACCGATTTATTTGGGATTTGGATCCCATTGGGAGCTGGGTGTCTGGGTGCTGGAGGCAGGTAACCTGCTAAATTGTTTTCACTTAAAGCCTGCAGCTTTGGGGGCGTGGTCCAGACCTGGGTCTGTGTTGCAGCAGGCTAGCAGGCTGTCTGGCTCAACAAGGCAGGGTTCTGGAGTCCCAAGCTGGCAGGGAAAACAGGCTCAGAGGTAATTTCAGCACATCAGGTTACAGTCCCCAAGGGACCTCTGTGACTGAACCCATCACAGGATGTTCTTCCGGTCTAGCCATCCTTGCTGTTTGAATGTTGTGTTCTAAGTCACCTGTGTGAAATTCCCTGGTGTTCTGCACAGTTCCTATCTCTGTTTCTCATTCTAGGATCTTTTGGAGCTGTCAGGGCCTGTCTCAGCCAGGAGAATAGGCCTCTGGACTGCCTCATCCATGGTGCCCAGCCAGTTCCCCATCCCCCACATGGAGCCACCTGAAGGCTGGGAGGAACAGGGGATGACTGCCAGGTGGTGGTGCAGTATGAGCCTAAGTGTTCTTCTTTGGGGCTGATTTAGATGGGAACAGAGCCCATACTGTGCCCCATGCTGATGTTTCTGCTGTGTCCTTTCTATTTCAGCACTGTGGGGTGCTGTAGGCCACTCCTGAAGAACATGTGTTTCTCTCACAACCAAGTCACACTCAGTCCAGTCTCGCTATTGGCCATTCACTGGAAAAGCAGACACCATAACTCCTGGGCTCACCACAAGCAAACTGTACTGCCACCCCATGTTTCTCTAAGCTTCTCCCAGTTCTTATAGGCTGCTCCTTGGATTTCTTGCTGTCTGTCTGGTTCTGTATCCTGCCTGCCTTCGTGTATCTCTCTCTCTCTCTCTCTCTCTCTCTCTCTCTCTGTCACACAGACCCCTCAGCAAAAAGCCCTCTACCCCCACAGTCCAGAACTCCTGGGTGGGTTCACAACCTCTTTTTATCTTAGGTGAGGGCTTGTGATAAATTAACATAACTGTAAGGATAAGTTAAAGGCTAATCACTCTCAGCAAGGTTTTAACTCAACCCATAACAAGGTTTTACCCAGTTCATAACAGTGCTATAGAGCTGTGTCATTCACACAGTGATGACACCAGAGTCTACCTCCTCTCACTGTCTCCTATAACATCCTCACACACAGCAGGAAGGGTGAAGGTCACCTCTCTGTGGAACCCCACAAGGGCAAATGTGCACTTTCTTGGGTAGCTCTCAGCAACACATCTGCTTCTGATAGTCAGACCCTGCCCCCACACTAGATGATCTCGTTTGCACACATGAATGTACTTGGTATAAAATAGAAGGTCAGGAAGGTTGAAGCACCATATATGAGAAAACATTTTCCAGATTTCAGCTTCCTCCAAGGTAATATGCAAGTGTAATTAAAACAGAACCTGGAAATACAGAGTACAGTACTCCATTCAAAGTGTGTTGTAGGAGCTGAACTCCCTTCATTGATAGTTTTCCAAAACACACAGCTGCAATAATCTTTATCCAGGAGCAGGGAATAAATTAAGTCTAAACACCTCCTGTGCATATAGTGCTTTTCAGTGTAAAGCACTGTGCCCAGTCTAACCTCTCACTGGGAATGGAAAGCTGCAAGAGGCACAAATGGAAAACCTCTCTGACCAGCAAACATTTTCTTCTTCAAAAAGCACACAAATGAGAAGAAAAACTCATGAAGTAAAGGCAGCTGAACTACTGTGGTGTCTTGTTCCTGTAGCTGTCTGCTCCAGCCGTCAAGGCTCCCAACTGGGCATAGTGCCAAAGTACATTCAGAAGTGGGCATGTGGGGAGAGGATGCCAGGGCAACATGGGGAGCAGGCAGTAGCAAATGGAACAACCACAGATGATCAGCTAAGGTAAACAAATGTGGTTGTTTACTATTTCATTGGACAGAAGCAGAACCTGCCAAGAGATGTAATGGTGGGTCCCAATTTCCATTCTAACCTTGTGTTTTTCACTTCCTCCTACTTTCCTGAAGCATTCATTTTGGGGGTTAAAGTTTTGAAGGCTTAGCCTCAAATGACTTGGTAAGGTGTGCCAGAGGGAACCCTGCTCTGATCAGTACCTATGGTAATGAGCATGGTATAACAATCTAAATAGAATAAAATCCATCTTTGCTTCATCCCCAACTGCAGAGTTTGTAAGGGGTGCAAGAGAGGAGCAGATCAGGGAGTCAAGTGGTTTCTAGCTAAGTGATTCCAGTTTATAGAGTTAATCGCACCATTTGTAGGTTTTTGAAAGCAAGCACAGTCTCAAAGTCCTTGTAAATAATGCTCCATTTGTTGTTGTTGTTTTTTAATATAAACTTCCATCTTAGGAAGCCGGCAGTATTAAGTACAGTACTCACACAGGCCCTGTAGGTTGATTATACAACATAATGGAGAGACAGTAGCCTCTTTCAATAGTTAATAATGCAGCAAGCTTTCATTAAAAGTCCTAGTTTAGCCCTCCTATAACTCTGCCTTACAAAACTGGTTTGACCTGAACATTGCCAGGTTTACTCTGCAGGCCAAAGAGAATGTTTCCGTTAAGCATGAATAAAATTTGGGATCTTCCAAAGCACCTCACCCCCAATTCATAGTCAATTGGATTTAGATACTGAGCCTGGTCAGGCACTTTGAAGTCCTATTAGGCACCTAACTGCATCTGTAGGTACCTGTAACCCCTTTGAAAATCTTCCTCCCAGACACTTAGAATCATAGAATATCAGGGTTGGAAGGGACCTCAGGAGGTCATCTAGTCCAATCCACTGCTCAAAGCAGGACCAATCCCCAACTAAATCAACTTCAGTGATAGGCTGCCTTATAAAACTCCAGGGAGAGATGGATTCAGTCTCCTTGAAAGGAGAGCGCTGCTTGAAGAAAATAGTTAAGCAAATGTGTTAGCTGTTTTGGTTAAGGTTAGTTATGGGCCCGATCCTGCTTTCACTGATATCAATAGGATTTTTAAACATTGACTTTAGCGTGAGCAGGATCAGGAAGTGTGTGTATGAGCAGGCTTGTGGCTCTCTGTTGGTCAGCTGCTGCTTAGTAAGAATATTAGTAGATTTTTAAAGATGGCCCTTGTCAGACCTCCTTCAGCTCGGGTGTAGGGATGGTGTCATTCGCTCTCCTGTCCCTGGACCAGGAGAAGGCATTCGAAAGGGTGGACCACGGGTATCTCCTTGGCACTCTGTGGGTGTTCAGCTTTGGGCCTCCCTTTGTACGCTTTCTCCAGGTGCTCTTCTACACCTCTGCAGAGTGTTTGGTCAAGCCCAACTGGACCCTGACTGAACCCATCATCTTCAAACGAGGGGTGCATCTGGGCCGCCTGCTGTCCAGCAAACTCTACACCCTTGCCATTAAACCATTCCCCCACAGGAGGTCGATGGGGTTGGTGCTCCATGAGCTGGACTTGCGGGTTGTCCTGTCAGCATATGCCAGCAACGAGCTCCTTGTGGTCCAGGACCCAGGTGACCTGGTGCGGGTGGAGGCTTGCCAAGCCATCTATTAGGAAGCGTCCTCTGCCTGGGTCAGCTGGGTCAAGAGCTCTGCCTGATGGTCAGGGACAGGTGGCGAGCAAGCTCCTTCCACCCACGCTTCAGGCCATCCGGTGGAGCGTGGGTCCGCTGCTGTATGTGGGCGTTTACCTTTCCACCACCCATCCCTCCCTGCTAGAGAACTGGCACGATTTGGAGGGCAAGGTGGCTGAGCAGCTGCAGAGATGGACAGGGCTGCTCCGGTGCCTTTCCCTGCAGGGAAAGGGACTGGTGCTCAACCAGCTAGTCCTGTCCATGCTCTAGCACCTGATCAACATCCTGAGCCCGTCCACGGGTAGCCTGGCCCATCTCCAGAAGAAAATCCTGGAGTTCTTCTGACCGGAGCTACACTGGGTCTTTGCGGGTGTCCTGAGCCTCTCCCTGGAGGAGGGTGGACAGGGCCTGCTCTGCCTCTGCAGCCAGGTCCACACTTTCCACCTCCAGGCCCTGCAGAGACTTGTTTATGGTGCAGGTAGTCTGGCGTGGAGCATGCTGGTGCATGCCTTCCTCTGCCATCTCCGAGGGCTCCAATATGACTAGCAGCTTTTCTACCTCCATATGAGAGGTCTTCCGCGAGGCCTCTCCAAGCTGCCGGTCTTTTATCAGGACCTCCTCAGGACCCGGAAGCTGACCAGGTCCACTGCAGCCACTGTGGAGGAGGACCTCCTCATGGAGCCCCTGCTACACAACCCCCAGTTCAGTGTGCAGTGGTGGAGTCCCCTTTCTGCACCACCAGGATTGGCGATAGGGTGGACCCCCTGGTGTTCGGCTGGCACAGGGATCTCTCCAGCCCTTGTATCCATGGCATAAACTCCAGGAGGTGAGGGCAGCCTTACCACCTGCCTCTCGGGCTTTCCTTGAGCGGTCTTACAGGAGGGTGCTCCCTGCCCGCCCTTCACCCCTGGCCCTCCGGATCTCCCCATCATGCCCCTGGCTCCAAGTCTCCCCAGCTGCTCCCTCCACACCATCTGAATTGGCTGCACAACATGTAGCTGGCTCGCCTCCAAACCACGTCTAGGAAACAGCTATATGCACTTGTGCACCACACCCTTCACTTCCTCACCCTCGTTCCCGCCCTGACACCAAGTGGCGGGACCTGCTACCACCCACAGAGGGTGAAGAGCCCTGGTGGACCAGTCTGTATTCCACCCTGTTCCCACGACCCGCCAGGGATATTCGTTGGCGGCTCTTTCACAGAGCCGTGAACATAGGCATGTACCTGGTGCTGTTCACCACCTCCCCTTCTGCGGTAAGAGAGACCCTGGTGCACATCTTTCTTGAGTGAACCAGGTTGCAGCCCCTTTTCTGGCTCCTCCGGAAGCTCCTCCTCAAGTTCTGGCTGCACTTTTCCCCATACCTCCTGATGTATGTGCACCCTGTCCGTGGCCCCATGAAGTTGTGAGACCTCCTGGCCAAGGTGGCCATCCATCATACCAGGAGGAGGAAGCTGGATGTTCTCTGCAACTGTGGAGCCTATTTTCGCTCCTTTCTTAAGTCACATCTCCGGGCAGAGTCCCTCTGGGCCATTTCCACTGGCTCCCTGGATGCCTTCAAGGAGCAGTGGGTGCTGTCTGGGGTTCTCTGCTTGGTGCCCCCCTCTGGATCCCTGATTTTGACCCTGTGACCCTCTCTCCCACCCCTGATTTTTCATTTGTTGTCCCCAAATATTATTTGAGCCCTGGGTCCAGTAGCTCCTCCCCTTAGGCTGGGGGGCCGGTCTTCAGATGTGCTAGAGCCTCAAGATGTGCAGCAGGGAGTCAGCCCTCAGGCATGCAGCAGCAACCTATCATTGAGCAGCGTCTGACCAGTCAGATGACTCTAGGCTCAGGTATTTCCATAATGCCAGCCGACCTGCAAATCAGTCTGAACAACAGCACTACCCGGCCAGGAACCCTCCTGCTGCCTCACAGTGCAGCAGACTCTAGAGACTCACAGCCTGCTCCTGCCCCGGCCTTGCCTGAGTCCTATCCTTGCCCTGCACTAGCCTCACTCCAGCCTCGTCACCAGCCCATTCCAGCCTTGTCTCTACCTCCTGATCCCTTCCAAACCCTGAGACTCTATCTGGTTCCGACCTTCAGCACATATCTGGATACTGACAGTGGTATTGACTTGTCTTTGGACTCTGATCTCCCAGCTTTGACCTCTGGCCTGCACCTGGACTCTGACTATGGGTCTGATCCTGGTTTAGCTATGGACTGTGATCTCAGTTTTGACCCCAGCCTGTCCCTGGATCTCAATTTCAGAACCAGTCTTGGCCCAGGCCCCACCCTAGGCCTAGTTATGCCAATGCTCCAACCACTAGGCCTGATTATTGGATACAGTGCCTGACGGCCTTGACTTTGCCCACAAGGGGCTGGGCTAGGCCCTTCACCAAAGAATATCCCAGGTAGGTGGTCTCTTTCCCAGTCTTACACTTTGCTGGGTTTGTAGTTAGTCTAGCCCCTCATAGGGACTGAAGTACGGCAGTGATTTATGGTAGATCTTCCTCCCAATTTTGGCTGTAGATGACCACATCATCTAAATAGACTGCTGCACATAAGCCACGTAGGTGAAGAACTTGATCCATGAACCATTGGAATGTTGTTGGGGCACTGTGGAGGACAAAGGGCATAGGCCTAAATTGATAGAGGCCAAACACCTTGGCAAAGGTGCTTTTCTCTACTGTGATTCTGGTGAGAGTGGGATCTGCCAGTCTGTCTTCATTAGGTCTAACAGGGTGATATATTAGACCTCATCCAGCCAGCTTAACAGGTCATCTACTCAAGGCATGGGCTAGGCATCAAATATGGAGATAACATTGACCTTTCTGAAGCCTATGCCAAACCAAATAGTGCTGTTTGGCTTTGGGACCAATATGATCAGACTCACTATTCACTACAGGGTTCTTCCACAACCCCAAGTTCCAACATTGCCTGGACCTCTTGCCTCACAGCCGCTCATATTTTTGTGGGGAGTGACCAGGGATTTTTCCAGATGAGTTGCCCAGGTTCCCTTTAGGTATGGTGTTGTACTAGATGAGTCAGCCCCGTCCAGGAGACAAACACCACTGAGAAGGTTTTTATGAGGCTTCTCACCTGGGCCCTCTGTTCCAGATGGAGATGTTCCCCCATCTGTAGAGGGTCTGGGCCTGGTGAAGTGGGCAGTTGGGGCCCCAGTTCTGGTTCAGGGGGATAAGGATCAAAAAGAAAACTCTCTCACTTTTTCCATGGCTTCAGAAGGTTAACATGGTAGACTTGGGTTAGTTTCTTCTTCTTAGACTGCCTGATTTCGTAGTTAACTGGCCTGATTTGACATACTACTTTGTATGGTCCTTTCCATTTAGTGAGTAACTCAGCAGTAGAAGTACCACCCAATTGCCCTGCTTAAATATGTGCATATGCATCCATTTGTTATGGGATCACTCCTGGGCCTGTTGAGCACCGAGGGGGTTTTCTTTGGCAAAGATCTCTCCTGGAGCTTCAGTACATAATATGTAATATCTCTCAGACCAGGTCAAGAATTCCACAGGATTGTCTCCCATATAAGAGTTCAAATGGGGAGAATCCAGTAGATGATCAGGGAACTTCTCAAACAGCAAGTAACAGGGGAGGGATCAGCTGATCCCAAAGACAGGGGTCCTCAGCGCTTATCTTTTTTAATATTCTTTTCATGGTCTGGTTGAATCCTCAACCAGACCATTCATTTGTGGATGATAGACAGACATACATAAAGTTTTCATTTTTAGTAGGTTGCATACTCCCTCAGAAGATGTGAAGTTGGTGCCTTGATCAGTGAGGATCTCCTGAGGTACCCCAACTCTGGCAAAAACGTTTAGCACTTCTACTGCAATAGTTTTTGCACTGGTGTAGCACATTGGGTTTGCCTCAGGATAGCAGGTAGTGTAATCAATTCTAACTAATACAAGTTTGTATCCAGCTGTACTTTTTTTTCCAAGGGGCCGATAAGGTCCATCCCGATTCTTTCAAATGGGATGTCAACTATAGGGAATGGGACACTCCATTAGGCCCTACGAGTTGGCATCTGGGGAAGGAGCCGTAAGAATCTTCAACTTTTTTGTGAATCCTGGGTCAAAAGAAGTGATCCAAAATCCTGACCAAAGGATGACTTCGCACCTATGAGGCCATGGAACGAGGAGTTGTGACCAAATTTCCCCCGTCAGTCAGTCTTTCTCCAGGTGGTACAGTCATTCTGCCTGAAGCTCAAACTGGGGGATGCCACTTTACTCATTGTGGGTCTGTCTCCTCTCTGTTAACCACCAGCAGTTGGTCATAAGCCTGGCTCCGTTTCGTCCTTCCTCTGGTCCTTTATGAAGTCCAACCAGGGCCGCCCAGAGGATTCAGGGGGCCTGGGGTCTTCGGCAGCGGGGGGCCCCCGCCGCCGAATTGCCACCGAAGACCCGGCACTTCGGCGGCGGGTCCCAGGGCGGAAGGACCCGCTGCCACGGGTCTTCAGAGCACTTCGGCGGCGGGTCCCAGGGCGGAAGGACCCGCTGCCACGGGTCTTCAGAGCACTTCGGCGGCGGGTCCTGGAGCGGAAGGACCCGCTGCCACGGGTCTTCAGAGCACTTCGGCGGCGGGTCCCAGGGCGGAAGGACCCGCTGCCACGGGTCTTCAGAGCACTTCGGCGGCGGGTCCCAGGGCGGAAGGACCCGCTGCCACGGGTCTTCAGAGCACTTCGGCGGCGGGTCCCAGGGCGGAAGGACCCGCTGCCACGGGTCTTCAGAGCACTTCGGCGGCGGGTCCCAGGGCGGAAGGACCCGCTGCCACGGGTCTTCAGAGCACTTCGGCGGCGGGTCCCAGGGCGGAAGGACCCGCTGCCACGGGTCTTCAGAGCACTTCGGCGGCGGGTCCCAGGGCGGAAGGACCCGCTGCCACGGGTCTTCAGAGCACTTCGGCGGCGGGTCCCAGGGCGGAAGGACCCGCTGCCACGGGTCTTCAGAGCACTTCGGCGGCGGGTCCCGGGGCGGAAGGACCCGCTGCCACGGGTCTTCAGAGCACTTCGGCGGCGGGTCCCAGGGCGGAAGGACCCGCTGCCACGGGTCTTCAGAGCACTTCGGCGGCGGGTCCCAGGGCGGAAGGACCCGCTGCCACGGGTCTTCAGAGCACTTCGGCGGCGGGTCCTGGAGCGGAAGGACCCCCCGCCGCCGAATTGCAGCCGAAGACCCGGAGCGGAAGAAGCTCTGGGGGCCCCGGAGCGAGTGAAGGACCTCGCTCCAGGGGCCCTGAAAAACTCTCGAGGGGGCCCCTGCGGGGCCCGGGGCCTGGGGCAAATTGCCCCACTTGCCCCCCCCCCGGGCGGCCCTGAGTCCATCTCTCTAGTTAGGGTGTCCCTCTCCTGCAGGGAGGCCCAGCATTGCTTTGTTGTTAGGTGGCCCTTCTGGAGGAGCTTCCCCTTAGCTGGACCCCCCCTCCAGGGTCCAGCGCCTCACCTACACCTGCTAACGTCACAGGTTTTGAGTCTGTCTCCCAGAGCCACCTCCGTTACCCTCTCTGGGACCTCTGGGTGTGGTTTAACCCCCCTCAGTACCTCAGCCAAGTACTCTCAAACCCAACCCAAGATAATGGGTAGGCTAATATGGAGGCCAGCCCCACTACAAAGGACTTTGTGTTTTCCCCTACAGTCAGCCTCACTGGGATAGGGTCTAACCTCTGCAGGGATACACTGTAGAAAATAGTCTATCCAGGGGCTTCAGGGCTAGGGATAAAATCATCCTGGACCAGGGTCTGTCCACACCTGGAATCCACCAGGCCCATTACCTCAGTTCCATTTATCTGAACAGGGACTGTAACTTTCGCTGGGATTCACTTACAGGCATGGCTTTCTGCCAGCCACACTTGTCCATAACATCAATCCATAAAGGGGCACTTGTGATACTGATGACCCAGGCGCCCACGTGAAAAGCAAGCCACCACTGCTGGCTGCGTGGCTACTGGCCCTGCACTTTATGTCTGAGGTAGCCCTTCCCTATGTGGTTTGTCTGCTCCCACACCATGACTTTCCAACGGAGGAGCCCATGCAGGTCTCAAGGGCTTTTGTCTGGGCTGGGACCCAAGAGGCTGGGATTTCACAATGGGAACCAGTCCAGGGCACAGCGGCCTGCTGTGCCCCTTGCAGCCTGCTGCTTCTGAGACTGTCCTATCTGATTGCCAGTTCCCATGGTTGGGCCTTCCCTTGGTCTCAGGTAGTTGCTTATGTGATGCTGCCAGAGCTGTTTCTGCAGCTAAATAATTTTTTGTCAGCTGGACAGAACTGACTAGGGACTCTGGCCAGTGGATGAGCACCCAGTCCCTACCTCTGGCCGGAAGCATGTGAGAGAACTGCTTTACCATGATGAGCTCGGCCACCTCAACTCCAGTCCAAGTCTCTGGCTTTAACTACCTCCAGCATAGGCCTCTTAATTTCTGGGCAACCAAGCAGGGCTCAGCTCCCAGGGTTATTTCTCCCCACGGGACCTCTGTCAGAAGGTCCCCTTCATGATATCAGGGTTGTTGAGTATGGCTGCTTTCACCTGCCCATAGTCTTGGACAGATGCCGCATCCAGCCCCCAATATGCAGCCTATGCTGGTCCTGTCAGATAAGGTGCCAACAGGGTGGCCCACTGGTCAGGTGGCCACTGGGCTGCTGTTGCCACTCGCTCACATGTTACCAGGAAGGCCTCCAGGTCATCCTCAAGGCCTATCGTTGTGAATTTCACTGGCACAGGTGGGGCCACTGGGCCAGGGCCTACAGCCCCTGGAGGAGCAGACCCAGGGAGACTCTGCATCAGTGCTTACCTGCTGAACCAGCCTTTGCTGCTGTTGTGCCCCTCGGTTCCAGACCAGCTGTTGCTGCTGGACAGCTGTTTGCTGCAGGAGCTTTGCTGCTGCTGGGCTGCCTGCTGCTGCTGCTGGTTCTCATTCATCCACTTGAGAAGACGCTCTAAGTCCATGTTATCTGACTTACCAACTCATGTCTATAGGTCGAGGGTATTAGACCATCTGGGTCAGTCACTCCTTCCCCCTCTCCCATGTTCTCCACCAGTTGCGAAAGGGTTGACCCACTGCTGGTGTCTCCTTGTGGCCAGGCATGGCATGGCAGCTCTGTCTCCCTTGGGGGCCTGTGACCACTGGCTGCTCTGCCTCTGCAGTGGCCTGCCTCGTTCTGTGCCTTGGTCCTCCAGCCATGTCGCTGCAATATCTCTCCCCTTCTGGGGCAGTCCGTAAACAAAAAACAAGGGGAATTAACACAAATAAACTGAGTTAGTAAGAGAGAGAGTGGAATGCCTCCCCTCATGATGTATCAGGATCTGGCCCTCCGATTCCTCAGGGAGGGATCTTCAGGCAGTGATTATCAGGGAAGCTTTTGCCTTTAGTCAGCCCTTTCCCCAGGAGCTGAGGATTGAAGGCCTGTTCTCTTCCCTGGTCTGCCCACCAGTGAGCTGCTTTCTTCCTCTTTTAAACTTCTCCTCCAGCCTGTGTATGTCTTGTAGGTGTGGTGGGCAGAGCTGGCTGAGCCCAGAACAGCTTCTTAACCTCTTGTTGTCAAGTGTGGGGTTTGTATACTCCATCACAGCCATAGATTAGCAAATTTACTTTCCTTGATTCATGAGTGTTATCATCACAAATGCTGTTCATTCATTGATTCATAGATGTTAAGGCCAGTTAGACATTTTAAAATAAGAAAATAACTGGCAGGTCCAGATAACTTGTATCCAAGAGTTTTAAAAGAGCTGGCAGAGGAGCTTGCTGGACCATTAACGTTGATTTTCAATAATTCTTGGAGCACTGGCAAAGTTCCAGAAGGCTGGAATCAAGCTAATTTGTGCCAATTTTAAAAAAGGGTTAATGGAATGACCCTGGTAATTTATAGGACTGGCAGCCTGTCAGGGTTCCCTCCCCATTCTAAACTCTGGGGTACAGATGTGGGGACCCACATGAAAGACCCCCTAAGCTTATATTCCACCAGCTTAGGTTAAAAACTTCCCCAAGGCACAAATTCCTTTCCTTGTCCTTGGACGGTATTGTTGCCACCACCAAGTGATTTAAACAAACATTCAGGGAGGGGCACTTGGAGTCCTATCCCCCCCCAAAATATCCCCCCAAGCCCCTTCACCCCCTTTCCTGGGGAGGCTTGAGAATAATATACCAACCAATAGGTTAACAAAGTGAGCACAGACCAAATCCCTGGTTTTTAGGACACTGAAAATCAATCAGGTTCTTAAAAGAAGAATTTTATTAAAAAAAAAAGTTAAAGAATCACACCTGCAAAATCAGGATGGAAGGTAACTTTACAGAGTAAATAAAAAGATTTAAAACACAGAGGATTCCCCACTGACTCTGCTTCCCAGTTACAAAACAGGAATAAAATTACCTCTTAGCATAGGGAAAATTCACAAGCTAAATCAAAAGATAATCTAACGCATTTCCTTGCTATTACTTACAATTTCTTTAATTTTAGATGTATTATTTCAGGATCTTGTTAGGAACTGGTTTACCTGCTTGGTCTCTCTCTTTGTCCCGAGAGGGAACCAACAAAGAGAGCACAAACAAATCTTCCTCTCCCCCTCCTGCCCCCCGATTTGAAAGTATCCTCTTTCCCCATTGGTCCTTCTGGTCAGGTGCCAACTAGGTTAATTGAACTGATTAACCCCTTACAGGTAAAAGGATTCTGTACCTCTGGCCAGGAGGGAGGTTATGTTACTGCATACGTAAGGGTTGTTACCCTTCCCTTTATATTTGTGACAAAGCCTGATATCTATTCCAGACAAGATAATAGAGCGGCTGATATAAGGACTTGATTCGTAAGGAATTAAAAGAGGGTATTGTAATTAATGCAAATCAACATGGGTTCATGAAGAATAGATCTTGTTAAACTAATTTGATTTTTTGAATGAGATTACAAGTTTGGTTTATAAAGGTAATAGTGTTGATGTAACATACTTACACTTCAGGAAGACATTTATTTTGGTACTGCACAAAATTTTGATTAAAAAATCTGTCTTCATAATTGATTCGGGTCTCTAGGAATTCAATGTATTACTGTTTGGACTAATTAAGGCACATTTCAGAGGCTTGCTAACCAGGTGTCACACAGACTACTGGTCTTTGCACATGCTTATATAGATGATATTGCCATTTTTAGCAGCAAGACCACAAAAATCAGGAGGGACTCAAAGGTAAACCAGGGATGCCAACAGAGGAACAGAAGCTGGGGTAGGAAGTGGCCCAGGGAGCAGGCGTAGGGGTGCCCACCCCCTAGGCCACACATTTTTGAATTATTATTTCTTTGGGCCCTGGGTTGAAATCTGGTGGAACAGGGAGGGCCTGGGTTCCTCTATCTCTGGCCACTGACTCTCACCACTGGGCCACACAGCCCACAGTATTACCACTAGGCAGTACTGCTGGGCTCAGACACCAAACACCTCCACCCCTGACAAGGAGAAGCTAAAGTCCTTTATCTATGTCATTGGGTGGGGGAAGGGCAAATTCATCCTCATCCCCTAAAGGTGGACTCTATTGTCAACTGGCCTGTACCCCAAACTAAAAAGCAAATAGAATCCTTCATAGGCTTGGGAAATTATTATTGTAGGTTTGTAGAGGATTGTAGAGATATTGTATCAGCAGTCACAGACCTTTGTAAAAAGAATAAACTAGACTACTCTAGACTGAAGCTTGTCAAAAGGGCTTTGATAAAGTAAAAAAAGGTTCTGTCAGAAAAGCTAGTTCTGGCATGTCCTGATTTTAATAAAGTGTTCGAGCTGTGTACAGAAACATCCAATACAAGGCTTACCAATAATGCAAGCAGGGAGAGCAACCCCATTGCATTCTTAAGTAAAAAACTGACCCCCAATGAACAAAACTACTTTCTCAAAGCAAGAAAGCTACACAATCATATGGGCCATCAAACAGTTAAAACAAACAGAAAATTTAGGGGCTCCAGATCACTCTCCATTGGTGTGCTTACACAGAACCAAAGGTACCAACTCCAGGCTGTTGCACTGAAGCATAGTGCTGCAGGAACATGAAATCAAGATTGTGCACATCAAGGGGAAAGAAAATGTGGTTGCAGATGCCCTGTCCAGAAAAGAGAGCCCAGAACTGACACTTGCAGAATAGCCAGGGCTAGCCCTACTGCATCAAAGTCAGGGGGGGAGGTGTGACACAAAGGTCTCTTGGCAAAGGGTCCCCTGTTCTTTGCAAACAACCCTCGTCACAGGCCTGACAAACTTACTACGTCAAACACATGTCTTTCACGGTATTTATCCGCACGAGGCACCATGTAGGGTATCTACAGAAAGCTCATAATTTTTCAAAACTCAATCATTGCGAGATGTATGTAGGAGTAATATTTTAAGGAATAATGTAACGACATTGAAAGTATGCTTTATGGTCTGGAGTACAAGTTAGTCACCAGGGGATTATATATCTCAGTGATGGCTCATTCAGGCAAGAGGGAGTTGTCAGCCCTCCTGGTTAGCCGCTGATGTAATGCAATTGTCTAGCTTTGCTCCATCCGAAGACTGTCAATGGCAAAGTGCCAGAGACAACTGCAAACAATCAAAACCACTTGGAGGTAAAAAGGGAACATTACAACAGAGAGGGGATTGCTCTGACTAGGAATAGAGACAAAAGGCTGTTTCAGTACAACATGGAGTGAGGAAAGGCCCTCTGGATCCATTCACTGAGGAAATATCCTGTTAAGTGGGACTATTTCATGAAAAATTGGATCCTGGTTGCTAAGAAGCCAGCCAGCTCTGCAACGGACTGAAGTTTTGTTTTGTTTTTTGGGGGGGGGGGCACTACATTATTAGATAGGAATTGTCACTTTTAGAAGTGCAGGGCCTACTTCACATTTTATTATTTTGTTTGGTATTGTAACTGTTTGTTTTCATCAGTCTCTCTTGTTTCTAGTGGAACCTCTATTCTTAAATCAGGAGTGGGGATCCTTTTTTCTATCAGGGGCCACTGACCCACAGGAAAAAAAAATCACAGGCCACATACTGCCCCACGCGGGGGAGAGGCTCAGGGCTTCCCCCTGCAGTGGGGCGAGCTGGCGTTCGAAGCTCCGGCCACGCGGGGGGGCGCAGAGGCTCAGGGCTTCCCCTAGGGTTGCCAACTTTCTAATTGCACAAAACCGAACACCCCTGCCCCACCCACTGCCCTGCCCCTTCCCTGAGGCCCTGTCCTTTCTCTGAGGCCCCGTCCCCCAACTCACTCTAGCCCCCCTCCCTTAGTCGCTCGCTCTCCCCCACCCTCACTCACTTTCACTGGGCTAGGGCAGGAAGTTAGAGTGTGGGAGGGGGTTAAGGCTCCAGCTGGGGGTACGGCCTCCGGGATGGAGTTTGGGTGTGGGAGGGGGCTCACGGCTGGGGTAGTGGGTTGGGGTGTGGGTGAGAGTGCGGGGTCTGGGATGAAGTTAGAGTGCGGGTGGGGGTTCCGACCTGGGGCAAGGGGTTGGGGTGGAGGCTCTGGGAGCGTGTTTGGGTGCAGTAGGGCGTTCTGACCTGGGGCAGGGGATTGCGATGCAGGTGTGGGTGCGGGGCCTGGGAGGAAGTTAAGGTGCGGGAGGGGGTTCCGACCTGGGGCAGGGGGATTCGGGGTGTGGGCTCCAGGTGGGTGGCGCTTACCTCAGGTGGCTCCTGGTCAGCGGTGTAGTGGGGCTAAGGCAGGCTCCCTGCCTGCCCTGGCTCCATGCTGCTCCCAGAAGTGGCCGCCATGTCCGGCCCCTAGGCGGAGGTGTGGCAAGGCAGCTCTGTGCAGTTCACACTGCCCATGCCCGCAGGCACTGCCCATGCCCGCAGGTGCTACCCCCGCAGCTCCCATTGGCCATGGTTCCCAGCCAATGGGAGCTGTGGAGCCTGCATGGGGGGGCAGCACGCGGAGCTTCCCTGATCACCCCTGCACCTAGGGGCC
Source organism: Emys orbicularis (assembly GCF_028017835.1). NCBI lineage: Eukaryota > Metazoa > Chordata > Testudines > Emydidae > Emys > Emys orbicularis. The sequence goes on along the minus strand of NC_088694.1, from coordinate 32,465,615 downwards.
ACCGGGACATGCCGGCCGCTTCCAGGAGCTGCACGGAGCCGACTGGACTTTTAACGGCCTGGCAACCCTAGCTTTCCCCCGCAGCGGGGCAAGCCAGAGCTCGCAGCTCCAGCCCCACAGGGGGACACTAAGACTCGGGGCTTCCAGCCCACGATGCAGAGATTTGCCGCAGGCTGGATGAAATTAAGCAGCAGGCTAGATCTGACCCATGGGCTGTAGGTTCCCCATCCCATCTTAAATAAACCTTCTTTTGTTTCATTACAAGTATCCTGTGTTATGCAGGAGTGCTGGTTTATGGTAAAACTGATAAACTGGGGTAAACTCTCCTTTGGGGGCAGAGGATCTGGGATTTGTGAGAATAGCCAGTGTCAGGTGCTAGGTATCACAGGGGAATACTTCAAGGGGATTCAGGGACTGGGGTGCAACTCTTTTTAAACTGCAAGGCAACTACAGGGATGGCATAGCCCTGAGGAGAGTGCTTGAGTGGCTGGAAGGCTGGAGCTAACACCCAGTTACCACAAGCAAGACTGCCTCACACTGTAGGCAGGGGTAATAAGGTGACTCACAGTACCCCAAGGACCATCTCATATACATCTAGGAACACGGAATGTAGGCCAAGCTTACAGAATGGAGGAGTCTATCCTGTGAAACAAAAACTCTGAAAAAGAGTTGGGTGTTGCCGTGGATAATCAGCTGAACATGAGTTCCCACTGCGACGCTGTGGCCAAAAGGGAGCGATCCTTGGATGTATAAACGGGAATCTCAAATAGGAACAGAGAGATTATTTTGCATCTGTATTTGGCACTGGTGCAATTGCTGCTGGAAGTTCTGCTGCCCACAATTCAAGAAGGATGTTGAAAACTTGGAGAAGGTTCAGAGAAGAGCAACAAGAATGAGTAAAGGATTACAAAACCTGCCTTCTAGTGATAGACTCAAAAAGCTCAATTTATTTAGCCTAACAAATAAAGTAAAGGGGTGACTTGATTACAGTCTTTAAGTACCAACATGAGGGACAAATATTTGATAATGGGCTCTTCAGTCTCTCAGAGAAAGGTGTGACACAATCCAATGGCTGGAAGTTGAAGTTACACAAATTCAGACTAGAAATAAGGTGTAAATTTTTAACAATGAGAGGAATTAACTATTGGAACAATTTACCAAGGTTTGTGGTAGATTCTCCAGCACTGATAATTTTAAAATCAAGCTTGGATATTTTTCTACAAGATGTGCTCTAGGACAATGGTTCTCAACCTGAGGTTTGGGTCCCCATGGGGGCCACGAGCAGGTTTCAGGGGGTCTGCCAAGCAGGGCTGGCATTAGACTTGCTGGGGCCCAGGGCAGAAAGCCAAAGCCCCACCACCTGGGGCTGAAGCCCGGGGCTCCAAGCTCTGCAACCAGCGGCTGAAGCCAAAGCCTGAGCAACTTAGCTTTGCAGGGCCCCCTGTTGCGAGGGGCCCTGAACAATTGCCTTGCTTGCTACCCCTTTTTATATGCAGAAAAACAGTTGTGGCACAGGTGGGCCGTGGAGGTTTTATAGCATGCTGGGGGCCACAGAACCTCACCCAGTGATTCCTGCATCAAGCCCACTATTACTGGTTGAACTACAAGAGAGCTTTGAGAGAAAATGCATTCAAGTTTTTCAAGTGATGGAGAATCTATGACATCCATTGGTAAATTGTGCTACTATTAATTACCCTAAATTGTTAAAATATTATGTCTTGTTTCCAGTCTGAATTGTCTAGCTTCAGCTTCCAGCCATTGGCTCTCACTATGCTTTTGTCTTTTTATACCTTGATACATTTGTTATTCAAAATACTGCTGGTGAGATAATAATTACACATTGTGTGAAAAAAGTATTTCCTTTTTTCAATTTTGAATTTCCCACAATTTAATTTCATTGAATGTCCCTGTTGAAGTTTATGTATCGAGGTTGCCCCCTTAGGGTGAACACAGCTTCACTTACCTCATACTTCATTCCCTAGGTGACAGCAGTCCTGTGGTCTAGGGTTGCCAGGTGTCCAGTTTTCAACCGGACCCTGGTGACTCTGGTCGGCGGCAAAGCGGGGGTCTGGGGCTAAGGCAGGATCCTTACCTGCCCTGGCTCCATGTATGTCCTGGAAGCAGCCGCCAGGTCCCTGCAGACTCTAGGCGCTGCCCCTGCCCCCAGCACTGGCTCCACAGCTCCCATTAGCCGGGAACCATGATCAATGGGAGCTGTGGGGGTCGGTGCCACACAGCGCAAAGCTGCCTGGCTGCCCATGTGCCTGGAGGCCACAGGGACCTGGCGGCCGCTTCCTCGGAGCCATGGTAAGCGCCTCCAGGACCCCGCACCCCCTCCCACACCCCAACCCCCTACCCCAGCCAGCCTGGAATCGCCTCCTGTGCCCCAAACCCCTCATCCCCCACTCCACCCCAGAGCGCACACCCCCAGCTGGAGTCCTCACACCCTTCCGCACCCCAACCCCCTGCCCCAGCCAGCCCAGAGCCCTCTTCTGCACCCCAAACCCCTCATACCCAGCCCCAGCCCCAGCCAGAGCCCTCACCCCCCCATACCCCAACCCCCTGCCCCAGCCTGGAGTCCCATCCCGCACCCCAAACCCCTCATCCCTGGCCCCACCCCAGAGCCTGCACCCCCAGCACATAGCCCATGCCTCTGCCGCACTCTAACCCCCTGCCCCAGCCCAGTGAAAGTGAGTGAGGGTGGGGAAGAGTATGCGATGGAGGGAGGGCGATGGAGCAAGCACGGCCTTAGGCTAGGTCTACACTACAGCGGGGGTCCGACCTAAGATACGCAACTTCAGCTACGTGAATACCGTAGCTGAAGTTGCGTATTTTAGGTCGGCTTACCTGGCGGTGAGGACGCGGGAAAGTCGACCGCTGCCGCGCTGCCGCCGACTCCACTGCCGCCTCTTGCCAAGGTGGATTTCCGGAGTCGACGGCAGAGCGATCAGGGATCGATTTTACCGCGTCTTCACTAGACGCGGTAAGTCGATCCCCGATAGACCGATTGCTACCCGCCGGATCGGCGGGTAGTGAAGACATAGCCTGAGAGAATGGGCGGGGCATCAGAAAAGGGGGTGGGGCATGTGTGTTTGGTTTTGTGTGATTAGAAAGTTGGCAACCCTACTGTGGTCCAAACCCAGGGTATGGAATATAGCCCTCTGACTGTGCCTGTTACCAAGTCTGCCTCCTTCTGTGGGGTATAAAACAAAAAGGGAAATAGTTCCAGGGCCTGTGAAGGGCCAGGCTCTCCCTCTTGCCACGGAGGGGAAGCAGTCTTTCAGGTTCCACAGGATGTCTCAGCTCCCACTCTTCTGTGCAACTATAGGCCAAGAGCTAGTCCTGGGGGTTTCAGCAAAAAAAATAAACTGGGCCGTCTTGTCTTCTCAGAGGGCTTGGGCTGGCAGAGCTCTCAATCCATTTTTCATTACATAACCCAGTGCTCCAGTCCAGAAGATATGGGCTCTCACTCTGCTGGGTTCAGAGTACCCCGCAATTGGGCTGAGTTCCTTTTAAGGGCCTGTCTCCAGGCCTAACAAGCCATACAGGTGTGGTGCCTTGGTCTGATTGGTTCTTTAACCCCTTCTTGACTGGTGGAGGATTATCTGCCCCACCACACACCCATTCCCTCCAAGGCAGGGCTCTGAGACTCATCACCTGAGCCTGACTCACCCATTGTGAGAATGGTTTGGAAGAGTCATCTGAGGGAAGATATCAGAAGGAGACCCGGCAATCGGAAGGCATGGGAAGCATTGTCCTTGGGATGGGGGTTCCACAACCACCACTCCCAAGAGGAGGAGAAGGGTGCAGGGCCGGCTCCAGGCACCAGCAAAGGAAGCAGATGCTTGGGGTGGCCAATGGAAAGGGGCGGCACGTCCGGGTCTTCGGCGGCAATTCGGCGGTGGGTCCCTCAGTCCCTCTGGGCGTGGTAGAGCTGCCGCTGAAGTGTCGCCGCGGCTTTATCTTTTTTTTTTTTCTCCGCTTCACCGCTTGGGGCGGCAAAAAAGCTGGAGCCGGCCCTGGATGGGTGGTGGTGGTTGGGGACTCCCTTCTAAGGGGGACAGAGGCATCCATTTGCCGTCCAGACCAGGAAACTCGAGAAGTGTGCTGCTTGCCTGGAGCTAGAACTCAGGATGTGACGGAGTGTCTGCCGAAATTGATCAAGCCCTCGGACTGCTACCCCTTCCTACTTCTCCACGTGGGCACCAATGACACTGCCAAGACGGACCTTGAGTGGGTCACTGCAGACTATGTGGCTCTGAGACGAAGGATAAAGGAGTTTGAGGAGCAAGTCGTGTACTCGTCCATCCTCCCTGTTTAAGGAAAAGGCCCAGGTAGGGACCATCAAACTGTGGAGGTAAATGCGTGGTTGCGCAGGTGGTGTTGGAGAGAGGGCTTTGGATTCTTCGACCATGGGATGTTGTTCCAGGAAGAAGGATTGTTAGGAAGAGATGGGATCAACCTAACGAAGAGAGGGAAAAGCATCTTTGCAGTCAGGCTTGCTAACCTAGTGAGGAGGGCTTTAAATTAGGCTCGTCAGGGGATGGAGACCTAAGCCCTGAAGTAAGTGGGGAAGTGGGATACAGGGAGGAAACACAAGGAGGAGGGTGCAACAGAGGAGGCCTCCTGATTCATACTGAGAAAGTAGGGCAATCAGCTAGTTATCTTAGATGCCTGTACACGAACACAAGAAGCCTGGGAAACAAGCAGGAAGAATTGGAAGTCCTGGCACAGTCAAGGAACTATGATGTGATTGGAATAACAGAGACTTGGTGGGGTAACTCACATGATTTGAGCACTGTCATGGATGGGTATAAACTGTTCAGGAAGGACAGGTGGGGAAGAAAAAGTGGAGGAGTTGTACTGTATGTAAGAGAGCGGTATGATCGCTCAGAGTTCCAGTATGAAACTGGAGAAAAGCCTGTTGAGTGTCTTTGGGTTAAGTTAAGAGATGAGAGCAACAAGGGTGATGTCGGGGTGGGCATCTGCTATAGACCACCAGACCAGGAGGACGAAGTAGACGAGGCTTTCTTTGGACAACTAACAGAAGTTTCCAGATCACAGGCCCTGGTTCTCCTGGGGGACTTCAATCACCCTAACATCTGCTGGGAGAGCAATATAGCAGTGCACAGACAATCCAGGAAGTTTTTGGAGAGTGTTGGCGACAACTTCCTGTTGCAAGTGCTGGAGGAACCAACTAGGGGCTGTGTTCCTCTTGACCTGCTGCTCACGAACAGGGAAGAATTGGTAGGGGAAGTAGAAATGGGTGGCAACCTGGGCAGCAGTGACCATGAGATGGTTGAGTTCAGAATCTTGACAAAAGGAAGAAAGGAGAGCAGCAGAATATGGACCCTGGACTTCAGAAAAGCAGACTTTGACTCCCTCAGGGAACTGATGGGCAAGATCCTCTGGGAGGCTAATATGAGGAGGAACATAGGTGCAGACTTCGTGGGTGTTCCGGTGCTGGAGCACCCATGGGGAAAAATTAGTGGGTGCTCTGCACCCACTGGCAGCCAAGCTCCTCTCACCCCCCGCCCCACCTCCTCCTCCTCCCCTGAGTGCGCCACTTCCCCACTCCTCCACCTACCTCCCAGCGCTTCCCACCCGGCCGCCGCCAAACAGCTGTTTTACAGTGTTAGCACACTCCCTGAGGGAGAGGAAGGAGCAGGAATGTGACATGCTCAGAGGAGGAGGTGTGGAAGAGGCGGGGCTGGGGCGGGGATTTGGGGAAGGAGTTGGAATTGGGGCAGGGAGGGGGTGGAGTTGGGGAAGGGGTTGGAATGGGGGCGGGGCAGAAGCAGGGCCTCATGGAAGGGGTGGAGTGGGGGCGGGGGCAGAGTGGGGATCAAGCACTCAGAGGAAAGAGGGAAACTCGGCGCCTATGAGGGGGAAAGGAGTCCAGGAGAGCTGGCTGTATTTAAAAGAAGCCTTATTGAAGGCGCAAGAACAAACCATCCCGATGTGCAGAAAGAATAGCAAATATGGCAGGCGACCAGCTTGGCTTAACAGAGAAATTTTTGGTGAGCTTAAACACAAAAAGGAAGCTTACAAGAAGTGGAAACTTGGACAGATGACTAGGTGGGAGTATAAAAATATTGCTTGATCATGCAGGGGTGTAATCAGGAAGGCCAAAGCACAATTGGAGTTGCAACTAGCAAGGGATGTGAAGGATAACAAGAAGGGTTTCTACAGGTATGTTAGCAACAAGAAGAAGGTCAGGGAAAGTGTGGGACCCTTACTGAATGGGGGAGGTGACCTAGTGACAGATGATGTGGAAAACGCTGAAGTACTTGATGCTTTTTTTGCCTCGGTCTTCGCAGACAAGGTCAGCTCCCAGACTGCTGCACTGGGCAGCACAGTATGGGGAGGAGGTGAGCAGCCCTCGGTGGTGAAAGAACAGGTTAAGGACTATTTAGAAAAGCTGGACATGCACAAGTCCATGAGGCCAGATGCAATGCATCCGAGGGTGCTGAGGGAGTTGGCTGATGTGATTGTGGAGCCATTGGCCATTATCTTTGAAAACTTATGGCAATCAGGGGAGGTCCCAGACGATTGGAAAAAGGCAAATATAGTGCCCATCTTTAAAAAAGGGAAGAAGGAGAATCAGGGTCAGCCTCACCTCAGTCCCTGGAAAAATAATGGAGCAGGTCCTCAAGGAATCAATTTTGAAGCACTTGGAGGAGAGGAAGGTGATCAGGAACAGTCAACATGGATTCACCAAGGGCAAGTCATGCCTGACCAACCGGATTGCCTTCTATGATGGGATAACTGGCTCTGTGAATATGGGGAAAGCGGTGGACGTGATATGCCTTGACTTTAGCAAAGCTTTTGATACAGTCTCCCACAGTATTCTTGACAGCAAGTTAAAGAAGTATGGGTTGGATGAATGGACTGTACAGTGGATAGAAAGCTGGCTAGATCATCAGGCTCAATGTGTAGTGATCAATGGCTCAATGTCCAGTTGGCAGCCGGTATCAAGTGGAGTGCCCCAGAGGTTGGTCCTGGGGGCGGTTTTGTTCAATGATCTGGATGATGGGATGGATTGCATCCTCAGCAAGTTCGTGGATGACACTAAGCTGGGGGGAGAGGTAGATATGCTGGAGGGTAGGGATAGAGTCCAGAGTGACCTAGACAAATTGGAGGATTGGGCCAAAAGAAATCCGATAAGGTTCAACAAGGATAAGTGCAGAGTCCTGTACTTAGGACAGAAGAATCCCATGCACTGCTACAGGCTGGGGACTGACTGGATAAGTGGCAGTTCTGCAGAAAAGGACCTGGGGATTACAGTGGACGAGAAGCTGGATATGAGTCAACAGCATGCCCTTGTTGCCAAGAAGGCTAATGGCATATTGGGCTGCATTAGTAGGAGCATTGCCAGCAGATGGAGGGAAGTGATTATTCCCTTCTATTCAGCACTGGTGAGGCCACATATAAAGTATTGCATCCAGTTTTGGGCCCCCTACTACAGAAAAGATGTGGACAAATAGGAGGGAGTCCAGCAGAGGGCAACAAAAATGATTAGGGGGCTGGGGCACATGACTTATGAGGAGAGGCTGAGGGAACTGGACGTATTTAGTCTACAGAAGAGAAGAGTGAAGGGGGATTTGATAGCAGCCTTCAACTACCTGAAGGGGGGTTCCAAAGAGGATGGAGCTAGACTGTTCTCAGTTGTGGCAGATGACAGAACAAGGAGCAATGGGCTCAAGTTGCAGTGGGGGAGGTCTAGGTTGGATATTAGGAAAAACTATTTCAGTAGGAGGGTGGTGAAGCACTGGAATGGGTTACCTAGGGAGGTGGTGGAATCTCCATCCTTGGAGGTTTTTAAGGCCCGGCTTGACAAAGCCCTGGCTGGGATGATTTAGTTGGGGTTGGTCCTGCTTTGAGCAGGGGGCTGGACTAGATGACCTCCTGAGGTCTCTTCCAACCCTAATCTTCTATGATTCTATGATTGTTTTGAGACAGGAAGAACAGAAGCTTCTGATCTACCGTCTCAAGACCATCCAGTATTTTATAAATTTTATGTTCCCTCGGTCATCTCTTTGTACAGTAAACAATCCCAATCTTCTCAGCCTCTTCATAGGTCTGGGGTCTGTTGAAGTTGATACAGTCTGGAGCAACAATATGAAACACTTCTTTTTGTAGTCACAACAACCAGTCTTTTGCATCAGAAATCTTCGTGAACAAGACACATTTGTTATAGAAAATACCTATGTCTGCAGACGCAAACCAACTATCAGAGACCACAGGTTTCGAACACTCCTCTACAGGACACATAGGTCTAACCTGCTACCCAGTGTCCTGTTAACAGTTGCCAGAATAGAAGCTGAACCCTGAGAGAGGACTCCAGTCCTGGACTCTGACTGGCAAAATGCTTGGGGTTCTGATTGGTTCATAACTCCTATAAAAACCCAGTACAGGAACAGGAAGTTGTCTATGCAACTGGTATTTCCCTGCTTTAGGCTGCTTCTGATCTGGTAACCTGAACCTGCCTGTCTTCTGACTCCTCGTTTGCCTTCTGCCCTGCCTTAGACTCTGATCTCCCAGTATCTGACCCAGTCTGATTCCCAGCTCCTGCTCTAACCACTGGGTCAGACTGCCCATACCCTGGGTGTGACACCAACAGGCTTCCACAAATCTCTAGCACCATCTTTGTCTCACTCATTTATCGGGAACCAGCCCTTGTCTGAAACTCTGTAAAGCTCAGAGAGATCTAGCAGTTGAATAATACATTGAAAGTAAACGTATAATTCCAGAGGGGGAAAGAGAATGGAAGGTGGGCAGTTCCTAGCCAGGCACCCTGTCTCTTTCCCTGCCACCCTGTGGATTTGACTGCTAATGTGGCAACAGGGTGATTCAGGGACTCGTGTGCTGGGTTCATAAGAAGGTCTGGAGGAGGGATGGCAAATTGTCAACATGTGGACAGGCCTGGTGGTAGGATGGCTTTCAGGTGCACATGTTCTTGTCAGCCTGTTGTAGGGTTGCCAGGTGTCTGGTTTTCAACCAGAAAGTCTGGAAAGACACTAAAAGTCCACTTACCAGAGTAACCACGATCAGCCTCCTTGCCTAGAGGGCGGGAAGACCAGCACCTGTTCAGCTGCTGACGGAGAGCCTCAGAGATCTGGGCCTCTTGCAGCCTGGGGAGGTGGCTCCAGTTGAGGAGGGGGCTGGGCTGGGGAAGGGGAGTGCCCGCAGGTTCACACCGGCACTGCGAGCAGAGTGGGCGAGGGGAGGGCAAACTCCGAGCATGCCAAAGAGGCCATGGAAAGGAAGGGGGCAGCCCGCTACCTGCGGGGCACGGCTGTCAGGAGAGGGGCTGTTTGGAGAGCAGCGCCTGGCGCTGCTCCACTTTCCCCTGCTGGCTGCAGAGGGGCCTGGGCTTGGCACACCGTGTGGGGCTGCTTCCTCTGAAGACTGGTAGAAGCCCAACCGCCCCCACGCCACTCTCTGGGAACTCGGACACCCGCTCGCTCCAGGCGGCAGAAGTTGTCAAGCTCCAGTGCTTTGCAGCCAGCCCGCCCCAGCTGGAGCCGAAGTAGCCCCTCACTGTGGGGTGCAGAGGAACCAGGAGCAAAGGCTCATTAAACCCCTTGGGAGCAGCAGGGAGGCCCCGGATCCAATATTTCCATGTAAGTTTTCTGGAGCCAGCCAGCACAAGCAGGTCGTGGCTGCCAGGGGTGTGGGGGTGGCTACAAACAATGGGGCAAGTTCCCTAGATGGAAGCAAGCAGCCCTCTGCCCCAGTTCCACGGACTCAGATGGGCAGGGGACACCTGGGCATGTTTGGGACGGTCTCCTGCCTCGGTGTTGGGGGCCTGGAGGAGCTGGGGGAGGGGAGCTGGGAGTCAGGACTCCTGGGTTCTCTCCCTGGCTCTGGGAGGGGAGTGGGGGCTAGTGCTTAGAGCAGTGAGGGCTGGAAGTCAGGACTCTTGGCTTCTATTCCTAGCTCCTCCACAGACTTGTGTGAGTGGCTTATGAAGAGAGCCTCCCCCCAACCAAAGGTAACTGGTGGGTGGGGAGAGTGCTGTGGTCCCTGGGCTGGGTGCAGGGAGTGGGGGGAGTGAGTGGAGGGTGGGACCCTGGGGGAGGGTGGTGGTGCAGAGGGTGGGGCTACAGGTGGAGGAGGCAGAGCAGAGGTGTCCAGTCTTCAGAAATTGGAAAGATGGCAACCCCCTGTTGTCAATGTCACCAGTTCCTCTAGACAGCAGCTTCACCCAGGGCACCAGAGTCTGCAGGCCTGGCAAAATCTGGGACATGACATTTTGTGTCATACCAAAAGGGACACCTGGACAGGCCTGATAAACAAGGACATTTTCAGGTTCCTAGAGACAGAGGGTCACCCTATTGTTATTGTTGATCATTTTGCTGGACAGCTGAGTCACAGGAAGGTGAATCTTTTCCATTAGTACTTTGCAGTAATAGATTTCAGCAAACAGTTGCTCTCCTAACACAGTCTGTCGGTTGATGCTGCTTATCCAGTCTCCTCCTCCTTTTTGGATAGCTCTTTGGTCAAGGTGTAGATTCTGTCTGAGCCCAGTGTCTGGGAGCTTTTCTCTTGATCAGCTCAGCCCTTATCACTGCAGTTAGTATGATTCTTAGGTTTCAGGGGACAAGGGGATAATTCCACCAGACAAAATGATAAATGCATAAATGAACTTTAGATAATTTCTAGAATAAATAGGCTGTTCTAAGCACCCAGCAAAGGGCATTTACTATAGATATTTGTCTTCCAAAAATAAATTCAGATTTCCCTCTTTATTAGAAGTTGTTGAGAAGCAGTGAAATCTGGTGTAATTTTGTGTCTGTCTTTTAAAAATACCATTTTATTACCCAACAGCAATAGTAATTCATAAAATAACATGTGATTGACCATGACTACGGATTTTTTGTTTGGTTTGTACATTCTTATTAGGCTTGGCTAAGATGTTGTAAAAGCAGTATCTTTTAACACCTTTTATTATACAAGGGTCAAGGGGTTTTTATGTTTCTTAAAGACAGCTTCAAATAGCCTACATAGCGGGTTACTGCATCTTTCATACGGCTGCTGTATAAACAAGCACATTTTACACAGGAAATGACATAACCATGTAAAAGTGTACATGGAGTATAGGCATATATTCAAACACTAATGGGAATGCATTGTTTTAAATGGCATACTTTTATGTTTACCTATTAGCTTAGTACCCATATTTTAGCCAAATACAACAAAAATTAGCTTTACATACCTGTCTTATAGTGTTCTGTTTATTTGAAATTTGGACCTTTACAAAGACTCTCAAGGGACAGCTAATGACCCTAAAAAGAAAATACAAATGAGGCATTCTCAGTGAAAGTGAAACCTGCTGTCATAAACATGGAAAGTTGAATTTTTAACCTGTATTATTTTATCACTCGTGTTTCTGAGTGCTTTTACCGTTGGGCTGCAAGTGCCAGTTCACCCATGGAAAATGGGGCCGCTGACAGTACCAATAATTAGGGGTGCCAGGCTTTGCACACTGTATTAGGATTACCAGTAGAAAAAACAGTGTGGAGTTTTTGTGATTCCAAGGGCCTCTGCTTTTTTTCCATCTTTCTCCATGTGCGTCATTCCCACATCGGTGCCCTAGAGCTGACCCTCTGCATTCAGAAAGGAAGTTGGCTGAATGAAGTCCACCTGGACTGTATTTTTGAGTTTTTCTGTGATAATTATTATTTGTAGTAGTTAGAGACAGCCACTGTTAGTAGTACTTTTGAGCCTGGAATATGTCTGTTTCTATTCTAGCTCCAAATATCTCAAACTGCAAATTTTTATGAGAAACCCTGGCAAGATTTACAATTGTGAACAGAAATATACTAAAAATGTTGTGAAATTCAAAAAAGATTTAATGGGCAACTCACTTTGGAAGTGGTTCTACTTTGCTCCCAAAATTTTATACATATAAGGAATACAGGAATTACCTTCAGAAAAGCAGATAATACTGCAGACTTCAGTGATCCATAACCATTCAGTAAATATCTGATAATCAATTATGGAGACTTAGGCCTGCTCCAGATACCCCTTTATGGCAAAAATAACAGGAGTACTTGTGGCACCTTAGAGACTAACAAATTTATTAGAGCATAAGCTTTCGTGGGCTACAACCCAGCTTATGCTCTAATAAATTTGTTAGTCTCTAAGGTGCCACAAGTACTCCTGTTATTTTTGCGGATACAGACTAACACGGCTGCTACTCTGAAACCCTTTATGGCAGATACAGTACATCAGCAAAAAGTCTGCATGATAGTCTATATTCTACACCACCATTGAGGCCATTCAACAGTTCCCAAATAAAAATTAAGGTTGAGTTATTTAAGGGTAAAACCATTATAAGGATGTTCTCCTTATTCCCCCAAACAGCACTGCAAACCAAGGAAGTGCAGAGTTGAAGTTAAACTTAAAAGAAAACCTTAACTCTGCCCTTTAGTGATGCCATGTAATTAACATACAATGATAATAAATGCTTTTTAGCATTTGTAGTCCCAGATTAGATTAAGTTGATTTTTAAAGACATAGTAGGGTTTTTCTTTCTTTATGGTCTCATTCTATGGCTAAATTAAGGTTGTTTGGGTGCCTAAAATGACTTTTCCATACCTTAACATATTTGTATGTCTTTTATCTTTAACCTTAACTCTGAATTCCCTAGGTTTGTAATGCTTGGTTTTGGGATAATTATAGCATTCCTGTAATGATTTTACCCGTAAAATACTGATATGTACGCTCAACCTTAAGTCCTGTTTAGCATAGATTTTATCTGTATGTTTTAAAATTATGTTCCTTGTACATTTTTTTAATTATTGAAAATTTCATATATGAAATGAAAAATCCAAAGACATTACCTATGAAGTAGCAACCTTAAATATTTTTATATTAACTTTTACAGCCAGATACACCGGTACATTCTGGCCATTTTGCACCTTTCTGGAACAGCACAAAGCAGCCAGAAGTTCTGGCCAGATTTCCAGATTCTAGAGCTCTCACTATATGGGGGTAAGGCTACAGTCTACTAATGGCTAAGGTGCCCTATTCCAAAATAGCTACCACCTCACTGTGGGAGTGAAACCAATCTGCCCTCTGGGAAGAAAGTGGTTGACTATGCTGTCAGGGGCTACCATCTTCCCTGAGAGCAGCTTGGCTTCATTCCCATTTGGAAATAAATTGGAAACAGTGGCCATTTTGAAGAGGGCATCTTTGCTAAGGGCAGTTTTATTCATATTGAGAATAATGGGAGATGGCAGCCATTTTGAAGGAGGATAGTTCTTCATGGAATTTTCTGTAGAACACTATTCTTCAGAAGAAGAAACTTTCATTTGTGAAGAATAATGGCAAAAAAATGACCATTAATCCTAACGTATTGTTGCCCCTTTTTGACCCAAGCAGATACTGAAAGTTTGGGGGCCCTGGTGATGTTCCAGCTGGAAGCAGAAATTGATGGAGTCTGGTACTTAATTTGATGCAGTTTTGTTTATTTACACAGAATGTACAAAGTCCCATATCACTGAATGCAGAAGGAATCAAATAGTAGGAAACAGCTTCTTTTGTTCTCAGCACCAAAAGCAGTCTTTTCAACCTGCTCCTCTCATGCAAAAACCTCTCCTCAGGTTTCTTCCAGGGTCAGCTTCTGTGCTTTCAGCTGCTGCTTTAGGCTGTTTCCCAGTTTTCCTGTTCTGCCTCCTCCTCCCCTGACACCTATCCTAAACAATACTCAGCCAAAAGCTCCAGGGCAGGTTCACACACTTTTGTTTTAGGTGGGGGCTTAACTCAGCCCATAAGGAGGTTCTGCCCAACTCATAACACCCCCCACCTCAGCTTTACTCATGGTCCTGATGAGGCCTAAAATGGTGGCAACCACTAACCCAACCCAGACAGAAAGGAAAAGAAATAGTTTCACAAATTTAAAGTGATACAAGCTACTGACATATATACAGTGTCTTTCTGTTAAGATGTTTTCATATCACCAACCCAAAAGAACTTTATTTCCACCCAAATCTCACTGGGGCTTTTCGCTCACTGGATTTCCATCCAGTGTGCTCCTGAGGAGCATCTAGTGTTTCTGTGGAATTTGCTGGCTGACTCAGACCCTGCCCATTTTGTTCTAATGGGGAACACACCTCTGTACCAACTTTTGCAGCCTCAACTTCCACAGATACATTCTCCGGCCATGTCTACATGTACAGTGGTGCAGTGGCACAGCTGCCCCGATACAGCTGCAGCACGTCTGGTGAAGACGCTTTATGCTGACAGAAGAGAACACCCCTGCAAGCAGTAGAAGCTATGTCAGTGGGAGAAGCTCTCCTGCTGACAGCGCTGTGCACACTAGTGCTTATATCGGTGTAACTGATGTTGCTCAGAGGGGTGGTTTATTCACACCCCGAGCGACATACGTTTTGCCAACATAGACGGCAGTGTAGACATAGCCTCAGATACAGGGGGCAGCCAAATTGAAATTCTGTCCCCCTGATATCTTTACAAATGGTCCTTATGGATAAGGTTGGGTTTAGTCCTGGGACCCCACTGTATCCTATCCTTCATTTCTTTGTGTCAGTACTGTATAGGGTCCCTCCCAAGGTTTATCCAGTTTAGGGCTCCTATCATCTTTTGTCTAAGAGTGTGGGATCAGTCCAGGCGCCCTCTTTTAAAAGTTTCCCCATATGATCATACAGACTTTTCATTTTGTCAGAGGCTGGCCTCACATTTTCCCTAGCATTTCTTTTGTTTCAGTTTCTGCCATTGGCGGCCCCACATGAGAGCTCTCCTGCTGCAGGCCACAGCATGACACACACCTGCCTCAGTTTCCCTCCTTCAGAATCCCCAGGAATAGTCCACAAAGCCTTTCTGAGGGCAAACAGCCTTGGTGGGGTTCATTTATTACAAAAGTCCCATGCACATAAATATCACAAAAGTCCCACAACTTTTGTCCAAAATCTAGTCCTGGGGTAATTCTGCGCTAAAAAATCTAAAATTCTGCACCAAAAAATCCAAAATTCTGCATATTTTGTCAAAATAATGCAATATAATCACACCAGTTTCACTTAGTTTGGTAATTTATTTAAACTACACCTCTACCCCTATATAACGCTGTCCTCGGGAGCCAAAAAATCTTACTGTGTTATAGGTGTAACCGCGTTATATCAAACTTGCTTTGATCCACTGGAGTGCGCAGTCCCGCCCCCCCGGAGCACTGCTTTACTGCGTTATATCCAAATTTGTGTTATATCGGGTCACTGTATATCGGGGTAGAGGTGTACCACAAACAAAAAAAACCACAATAACTGTTCAGCATTTTCTAACTACATGAAAGTTAAGTTACAAATACTTGGTAACCAATACCCTGCATTCCAGTTATAATCCTGGATTTTCATGTAAATTACATCACTTATTTTGGTGTTTTGTAAAGTAGAATGCCGCTTTAAATTGCTCAGACTTTCACACCTGAAAGTCATACAGTTTTGCTAATCATTATCCTGAATTTTTTTTTAAATGGATAAGTAAATTAGATCTTGAGCTGTCATCTAACCCCATTGTGCCTCTCTGGCACAGGGAAAAAAGCGAGAAAACTCACAGACCTTCCTAGCTGAGGATTCTGTTACAGGCAAGTCTCATCTTATGCGCATTTAACATGCGCGAATTCAGCTTTGCGCGTTCAGCAAAACCAAAAAAAAAAAAAAAACCCCAAAAAGAGAAAAATAACAATTTAAATACTGTACCTGTAGTACGGGCGATTCCGCCCGCCATTACACTCAATGTAATTTTGACTATACGCGATTTTCACTTTACGCGCTGACAGCGGAATGTAACCCCAGCGTAAGATGAGACTTGCCTGTACTGTAATTTACAATAAGGCTCCTTTACACCACCCTGTCAAGGTAAAGGAGCCTTAATTGACTAAGAATGGGAACAATTAACTAACAATGGGAACATTAGCAGCCTGCCTGCTTAGCTGTTACATTTCTGCTCGGTCTCAGGGACAGAGCCTGCTTCACACAGCCCTACGCCTCCAAGCCCGGGATGCAGCAACAGCGAGCGAGAGGGACAGGGACAGAGTGAGTCTCTCACCCGTTCCACACAGGCACGTGCCCAGCCCCAGCCCCTAGGTCTGTCCACAGATGCATGCAGCATGCCCAGCCTCCCCCCTCCCCCCCCCGACCCACCCCATAGTGAACTGCTCTCTGCTGCTGGCTGCTCACAGCAGACGTGCCCGAGCTGCCGGAGAAGGGGCGTGTGTTCCCCACAGATTTCTTGGCTCCCCCATTTAGGGTGACCAGATGTCCCAATTTTATAGAGACAGTCCTGATTTTTGGGTCTTTTTCTTATATAGGCTCCTACTACCCCCCACCCCCGTCCCGATTTTTCACACTTGCTGTATGGTCCCCTACCCCCATTTTTCTGCAGGGGAGCCAAGAAATCTGCAGAAGATATGAATTCTGCATCCCTGCAGGGGAGCAGAGTTCCCCCAGGAGTAAAAATCCCCCAGCATAGTCCCACAAGTACACTAAACATACATCCCTGCCATCCCTCACCACATCCCAGCTCTCCAGCGCCGTCCTGGCTTCCCTCACCATGCCCTGGCTCTGCAACACAGTCCTCTCCTGTCCTTTTACCAGCATAGTCTCTGTAGCTCTTCCAGCTGGACTGCAACCGGCTCTTCCTGGGGGAACCTCCACAGCCTCTCTGCTGGGGCCATCCTTGCCAGGGGAGCATCCCTCACTCCCTCTGGCTCTCTCACAACTCCTCTGGATCCAGCTCTCCGGCCCTGGAGATGTCAGTAGGTAAGCTCCTCCACTGCTCCCCCGCCTTCAGCCCTTGGTTCCAGCTCCCCAGCTTAGCGCCACCAGGCAGCTCCCTCTAGATGCTCTCCTGCCGTCAGCCTTCTTCCAGGTCCCATAAAGTCTCATAGCCAATTCCTCCCTCTTCCCAAGGAGGGCCAACACAAAGTTTTCTGCTCTCTACAGCTTTCCCCAGAGACCCTCACCAATCTCCTGATTGATTCTCACCAGGACTCTCTGAGTCTCCCTCTTACTGGCTCCCTCTTCTCTCTAGAACCCAGGTGCCTTGATCTTTTGGGTATGTCAACACAGCACTTTGGAGCAAGCATCATAAGAACAGCCATACTGGGTCAGACCAATGGTCCATCTACCCCAGTATCCTGTCTTCTGACAGTAGCCAATGCCAGATGTTTCAAATGAACAGAACAGGCATTCATTGAGTGATACATCCCCTGTTGTCCAGTCCCAGCTTCTGGCAGTCAAAGGTTTAGGGACACTCAGAGCATGGAGTTACATCCCTGACCATCTTGGCTAATAGCCATGGATAGGTCTATCCTCCATGAACTTATCTAATTCTTTTTTTAACCCAATTATAGTTGTGGCCTTCACAACATCCCCTGGCAATGAGTTCCACAGGTTGACTGTGCATTGTGTGAAGAAGTACTTCCTTTTGTTTGTTTTAAACCTGCTGTCTATTCATTTCATTGGGTGACCCCCTGCTTCTTGTGTTATGTGAAGGTAAATTACACTTTCTTATTCACTTTCTCCACGCCAGTCATGATTATATAGACCTCTATCATATGCCCCCTTAGTCGTCTCTTTTCCAAGCTGAACAGTCCCAGTCGTTTTAATCTCTCCTCATATGGAAGCTGTTCCATACCTTTAATAATTTTTGTTGCCCTTTTCTGTACCTTTCCCAATTCTAATATATCTATTTTGAGATGGGGGACCAGATCTGCATGCAGCATTCAAGATGTGGGCGTACCATGAATTTATATAGAGGCATTATGGTATTTTCTGTCTTGTTATCTATCCTTTTCCTAATGGTTCTTAACATCCGGTTCGCTTTTTTGACTGCCGCTGCACATTGGGCAGATGTTTTCAGAGAACTATCCACAATGACTCCAATTTCTTTCATCAATAGTAACAGCTAATTTAGATCCCATTATTTTGTATGTATAAAAAGGTCAGCCTAGCGGGACTTGTGCTGGCTCTCTAAAAGTAGCATTATAGGCAGTGCTTTGAAGCTGCAGCTCGGGCTTTGAAGCCCACTTCCCTCCCTAGGCTTCAGAGCCCCAGCTCCAGCCTGAGTTGCAATTTCAGAGCACTGTCTGTACAACTATTTTTGGAGCGTGAGGGTGAACCCCACAAACTTGAATCTGTTGACCCAGGCTGGGAGACTCACTCCAAAATGCTGTGTAGACATGCCTTTATGGCCCCGGAGAGCTGATCCACCCTCTTAATTGGTCACTGGTTTTGGCACGGGGAGCTGGACCTGCTTCATTTACAGGGGCCAGCCACCTTGTGACAGTTTCAAATTGGCCAGCTTCAGCTTATCACAGACCATTCGTAAATGTGTTACTTCCTGCTCAAATGTTTTAGCATGTACCAGGATATCCTGTAGGCATAACTGCCAGGCTGAGCGGGGTATGTCATGTAACACCCTCTCCATTACTCTCTCAAATGCATCTTGTGCATTGCACAAGCCAAAAGCCAGCACTTTAAATTACCACAAGCCTTGTCCTGCTGTAACAGTAGTTTTTATCTGTCTTTTGGATCCACTTCCACTTGCCAATACCCATTTCTAAGGCCTTGTCTACACTGGGGGGGGGGGGGGGAAGCGCAAGAATCGATCTAAGTTAAGCAACTTCAGCTATGTGAATAACGTAGCTGAAGTCGATGTACTTAGACCTACTCACCGCGGTGTCTTCACTGCGGTGAGTCGACTGCTGCCGCTTCCCCATCGACTCCGCCTGCATCTCTCGCAGCGGTGGAGTACAGTAGTCGACGGGAGAGTGCTCGGGGGTCGATTTATCGTGTCTAGACTAGACACGATAAATCAATCCCTGCTGGATCGATTGTGTAGACATACCCTAAGATCCAGTGTGGAAAACCAGATTGAACCTGCTACAGCAGCTAGGGTACCATCTATTTGTGATAACAGATAAGAATCCTTTAAACTGACTTCATTTGATTTTCTATAGTCCACACAGACTCTGGTGCTGCTGTCCTTTTTCTTAACCAGAACTATGGATGAGGCCCAAAGGCTGTTTGAAGGCTCAGTTATGCCTTCCAGAGACATTTCTTCAAGGATTTATTGTGCTTCTTTCATTTTTCCTATGGGTAGATAATGGGGTGGCTGTTTAATGGGTCAGTTCCCTCAGTACCAATCTTTTGTTTGACCAGGGCAGTAAAATCTATATCTTTGTTGGACTAGGAGAACAACTCCTGATTCCTAACCAGGAAGTCTCTTAGACTTAGTTCTGCTGTTCCCCATTTTAAGTGTACAGCACTGCGCTGGAACAAGTCCAACAGAAACTCTGGGAGCCTCTTCCCCCTTGTTGTTTTCTTCTATATCAGCATTTACCAGAACCACTGGCTGGCTTCGCAACTGCAGACCCTTTTTTCACTGTTTGCTCTTTGTCAGAAACATTCAGCAAACAAGCAGGGATCAGTTCTTGTTTCAGCTCCACAAGAGCTTTAGCAACTAAAGTTATGTCTACACTGCAACTAAAAACCCACAGTTGGCCTGTGCCAGCTGACTTGGGCTCGCGCTAAGGGGCCATTTAATTGAGATGTAGACTTCCAGCTTGGGCTGCAGCCTGAGCTCTGGGACCCTCCCACCTCTCAGATCCTAGAGCCCAGGCTCTAGCCCAAGCCCGAACATCTACACCACAATTAAACAGCCCTTTAGCCCAAGCTCCACAAGCCTGAGTGAGCTGGCACGGGCGAGCTGTGGGTTTTTAACTGCAGTGTAGACATATTCTCAGATTCCCCCAAGACCCTGGATCTCAGCACAGATTCCAAATACTCCCCATCTTTCTGTTGCTGGAAACCTTCCACAGCGTGTAGCTGTTATAATGATTTCTGCCCCAAGAGGAAGGGCAGTTCATTCACTGTAAACCAATTACCTATAAACCATTTGTCTCACCCGGGCCATATCTTTAAAGGCAATTTCCATAGACTGAATTTGTAAGACACCTTTCCTGGCACTGATTACACATTATTAGCCATAATGAAATCTAAGCCAATTATTAGCTCATCCACTATTTCATCCACCCAGACCTCTTGCTCGAATTTTGAAAGTCCAGTTTTCCCCGTTTTTGGACATGTGGCCTTGCCCTAGTCACTACCTCCGTTTCAGACCAATTAGGCAGGTCAGTTTGGGATCCCCTATTCCCTAACCTTTTTAGCAAGTCTGGTCTAATAACTGTTATATATGAGTTCATGTCAATTATCCCTATACACAGCACAGGTCCTATTACACACATAATAGCCAAACTCCCGTTATTGTTGTTTAACTGCCCAGATTTAAACATAAGCTGTGGGGCTCATCTTTGTACCCCCAAGCTTTGCCCCTTCAGTCTGATGTCCCTCCATTTCCCTAACTGGGAGAGAGGCTTTCACTAGGCACTTGCTACAGTGCATCTTGGCCTGTCTCAAATTTATAACAATCCTTCTTTTTGTGGTGAATGTTGTCACAGTACCAGCACTTTCCTTTCCTTTAATTTTTGCATTATTGCCAATTTTTCTTGTTTTACAAACCAATTTTATCATTGTTCCAATCACTCAATAGGGCTGTGGACAAGATTAGAATCCCCCTTTCATCATACATATTAGAAAAAGAGTTGTACTTACAGGACTCATGGTAATCAGCTTCTCCGTCACTAGCAGATGCTTCCTCTTATGAACTGCTGCAAGATTCAAGTCCTGTAGCAAATTGCACAGCCTCTCAGAATGTTTTTGGCCTCCTTTTACTGTTCTTGATCTGCAAGTCCAAGTCCAGCTGAGCATCTAGACATCGGTCCATTGCCCATCTATCCTGAAAGGCCTTGGTGGTATCTGGAGATGCTAGGAACACAAGTCTCTGCAGGTCCTCTGCTAGTTCAGGTGAGGCTTCTTCTTTCCTTCTCCTTCTAGCCCTTAACTGTGCCCAGGCCAGTTCAGATTGATGGCTAGCTCCAAACCACATGTCCAGGGCCAGTACCAGGTCTGAATATCTTAGTCTCTTTTCTGGTGGTAAGTTCTGCAGCACTATCAGAGCTGGGTCACCCCTTTGACCACTAGTAACCTCCCTTTCTGCCCATCTTCCAGCCATTGATTTGAGCTATAATGTTGAACTGAGCCAAATAAGCCTCCCAGGGAATTTTCCCTCAAAGATAGTGGGGTTTTTGCATTGCTGGAGCTCAGAGAGCTTGACCTCTCCCCTCTTGGCCTCTGTGGGTTACAAACAGGGTAGAAAACTGTTGTAAATGTCTGGTCTGACCTAGGCCTGTGTCTGATTCAATTCCTCATCCAGGTGGCTGCCTTCCATTGTGATCTGTGACCCTTTGATTTCCTTCTGGAGTTGAATTTTCAGCACCTTAAGTCCTTGGTGCAGCTCATCTCTGTTAGAATATTCCAAGCTGGCTAAAGCTTGCCTTTTCTCCACTATTTCATGGAAGAATCTCTGGTGAATGGCAGTCAGGTTTTTGGTTACCTCTTTGATCTGTCTTGCCATTCCAGCCTGGAAGCTTTGCAGCTTGGCTTCCCAACCTGTCTGGACACTTTGTAGTAGTTGCTCCAAAAGAGATTTGACCTCCACCTGCAAGTCAATCCTCAGCCCTTTCTGGGAATCCTCCAGATGCTGCTTTAGTTCCTTTATGAAGCCTTTGAGTGCTATTTTAAGTCTTGTTTTAATTCCCCTTGGCCATCTTTTATTTCTGCAAGCATTCAATCATTTGCTCCATCTTGATTCAGCAGGAGTACCAGCTCCCTATTTCTCTCCTTTTAAACTGGATCCCAATCCTCAGAGTACCAATGTTGCTCCTTTCTTATCCCAGGAGCTTGTCAAAGTTTTGGGGTTCTGGGGATGTTCCAGCTGAAAGTAGAAATTGATCAAGTCTGGTATTTTCTTTCATGTAGTTTTGTTTATTTACAACGAATATATAAAGTCCTGTGTCACTGAATGCAGAAGGAATCAAAGAGCAGAAACAGCTTCTTTTGTTCAACAGCACCAAGAGATCTCTTTTCAGTGTACTTGCCTCATGCAATAACCTCTCCTCAGGTTGTTTCCAGGGTCAATCTCCGTGCTTTCAGCTGCTCCTTTAGGTTTGGCTGTCTCTCTATGTCTTTCCCAGTTTTTCTGTTCTGCCTTCTCCCCTACACACACAACTACCAAAACAATACTCAGCCCAAAGATCCAGGGCGGGTTCACACACTCCTTTTATGTTAGGTGGGGATTTTAACTCAACCCATAACAAGGTTCCATCCAGCTGATGATAATATTTCTTCAAAAGTAGTCTAATCACAAGATCTCACTGAATGTTAACTGTATGGGAAATCTGAATATCTGTAATTAGGTTACTGATATCATTTGGGGCAGAAAGAACAGGAGTACTTGTGGCACCTTAGAGACTAACAAATTTATTTGAGCATAAGCTTTCGTGGGCTACAGCCCACTTCATCGGACGCATAGAAAGGAACATATAGTGAGGAGATATATATACATACAGAGAACATGAAAAGGTGGGAGTTGCCCAACCAACTCTAAGAGGCTAATTAATTAAGATGAACTGTTGTCAGCAGGAGAAGTTCTCCTGCTGACAACAGTTCATCTTAATTAATTAGCCTCTTAGAGTTGGTTGGGCAACTCCCACCTTTTCATGTTCTCTGTATGTATATATATCTCCTCACTATATGTTCCTTTCTATGCGTCCGATGAAGTGGGCTGTAGCCCACGAAAGCTTATGCTCAAATAAATTTGTTAGTCTCTAAGGTGCCACATGTACTCCTGTTCTTTTTGCGGATACAGACTAACACGGCTGCTACTCTGAAATTTAGGACAGAGAAAAGGTTCAACAGAGGGTGCTAAATTTCTCAAAGAGCTCATTGTTAATTAACTTTAACTTGTAAAATAACTAATGGATTTACTTGTAAATTCTCAGAAAACTCACTCTGTTCCCAAAGAGTAATTGTTGTAAATTTGGGGAGAATTGCTTTAATTGCAAAATTCATCTCAATCTTAACTATGGAACCTCACCTGATGCTTCCTTAATGCCAGCTGAGTCCAGTAGATACTGTTCACAAGCTTACAGATTTCTCAACAGCACATGACAGTAAAAGAGAGATATGGTAACAGGAGGTGTGGCAGCAAGAAATCATAGAATCATAGAAGTGTGGGACTGGAAGAGACCTCAATAGGTGATCTAGTCCAGTCACCTGCACTCAAGGCAGGACTAAGTAATAACTAGATCATTCCTGACATGTGTTTGTCTAACCTGTTCTTAAAAACCTCCAGTAATGGAGATTCCACAACCTTCCTAGGCAGTTTGTTCCTGTGCTTAATTACCCTGACAGGAATTTTTTCCCCAATGTTTTCATAGAATCATAGAATATCAGGGTTGGAAGGGACCTAGTCCAACCCCCTGCTCAAAGCAGGACCAATCCCCAACTAAATCCCCAAATCCCTAAATGGCCCCTCAAGGATTGAACTCACAACCCTGAGGTTAGCAGGCCAAAAAACCTCCCTTGCTGCAATTTAAGCCCATTGTTTCTGGGCCTATCCTCCTTGTAACAACCTTTTATGTACTTGAAAACTGTTACCAGGTCCCCTCTCAGTCTTCTCTTCTCCAGACTAAACTAACCAAATTTTTTCAATCTTCCCTCACAGGTCATGTTTTCTAGATCTTTAATTATTTTTGTTGCTGTCCTCTGGACTTTCTCCAATTTGCCCACATCTTTCCTGAAATGTAGCACCCAGAACTGGACACAATACTCCAGTTGAGGCCTGGAGTAGAGTGGAAGAATTACTTCTCATGTCTTGCTTATAACACTCCTGCTAATACATCCCAGAATGATTTTTGCTTTTTTTGCAACAGTGTTACCCTGTTGACTTATATTTAGCTTGTAATTCACTATGACCCCCAAATCCCTTTCCGCCGTACTCCTTCCTAGGCAGTCATTTCCCATTTTGTATGTGTGCAACTGATTGTTCCTTCCTAAATGGAGTACTTTGCATTTGTCCTTATTGAATTTCATCCTATTTACTTCAGATCATTTCTCCAGTTTGTCCAGATCATTTTGAATTTTAATCCTATCCTCCAAAGCACTTGCAACCCCTCCCAGCTTGGTGTCATCTGCAAACTTTATAAATGTACTCTCTATGCCATTATCTGTCATGTGCAGAGGTATGGCAGTATGCAGAATGGTGGCAGGAGGCATGACAGGAGAATGCTGCCGTAGGAGGCACAGCATTAAGAAGTATGGCAGTAAGAATGACAGCAGCGGGATTGGCAGAAAGAGATGGAATCAGGTAGAATTGTAGTAGGGCATCACAAACAAATCCTCCATGTCTCTCTCCTATTGTCATGCTTCCAGCCATCATGTCTCCTGCTGCCATGCTCCCTGGTATAATGTTTCTTCTTCTTGCCTTCTGATGCAGCATTAGTGACAAAAGTACATTTGGGGCAGACACTTTTCACAAAGGGTTGAGGCAGTGTGGGATCAGGCAGTGAAGGTAGGTGGATAGGCGGTAGTAACTGGACATGTGAGAAAGAGCCTGTAATCTATGGTCCTTGGAATTCTTGGCAAATCTCTTTGTAATTTCACCTAAAAGTTCCAGCTTTGTAGTGAAAGGTGGGGCTTATCTACTTTACCCTCCGGATTGGCGGGCAGCGATCGATCCAGCGGGGGACGAGCGATCGATCCAGCGGGGGACGATTTATCGTGGCTAGTATAGACGCGATAAATCGACCGCTGAGCACTCTCCCATCGACTCCGGTACTTCACCAGAACGAGAAGCGCAAGCAGAGTCAACGGGAGAATGCCAGCTGTCAATTTACCGCAGTGAAGACACCGCGGTAAGTAGATTTAAGTACGTCGACTTCAGTAGCTGAAGTTGCATATCTTAGATCGACCCCGTGTGGTAGTGTAGACAAGCCCGTAGTGATGAGTAAAGCTCAGAGGTTTGGTCTGAAGAAGTTCCCAGCAGTTGCTTATCCAAATTATCTGCATTAGTATCTGTGAGATGAAATTAAGAAAGGGGGAAATTAGGCCATATTTTCCCTACAAATGGCTGGAAAGACAAGCTGGTCTTGCTCATGTCTGAAGTACATGACTCTGTGGTTCTTTGAGCTACATAATTGGGTTGCAAATCTCCTCAGAGTGGTTTTCGCTATGGTACTGAGTTCCTTCTGCTTCCTGCCCTGCCCCAGGCTTCAAGAGTGGTCAACAACCTCCATCAAACAGAATAAGAAACTTCACCAAATTTTTCTACCTTCAGGAAAGGTTGTGTTGGTTTCAGTCCAAGGGATGGGGGAATGCCTTTTTTTTTTTTTTTTTTTTTTGACAAACCAATGTACGGATCAGTACAAAAAATCCTTATGTAAGTTCAGCGAGCCTGTTTACACAGCATACACAGAACAATGGCATTTTTCCTTTTCTAATAGCTACTTGAATATATAGCACTTGTGTGTGGGTGATAACCATGAGGCAGATTTCAGAACTATGGGATAAACTGCAGAGCCATGCATGTTTAACTACCTCACCTGCTCATTGATCCATCTCCCCAGGACTTATTCTAATACGGTATTACAAAGCCCTGAGCAGCTTCAGGCAGCCGTCACTTTAAAATGTATATCAACCTGCTGTCGAGTGATGCTTCCCCCTTTAGTCCCCAAACGCAGAATTCTCATCTCCCCCAGCCCTGTAAAAAAAAAAAAAATCACCCTGGCACAAGGCCCAGGATAGGTCATATTCAGTCCTGCAGGTAGAAGCTTTATACCATTGGAAAGGGATCATACATTGGGAAGTTACCTACAATCATTTTTCTAGATCTAAAAATATAATTGCCAGATTCTCCATTATGATCAGGCACCTTTGAGTTGCACAGGCAGCACAACAGAGCTGGCGTCTCACTGTGTTTCACCAGAGGGGTGGCACCCCTCCGGCATAAAGCCAGCAGAAGTCAGCTTCTGTGCCAACTGCCCCACCCCACTGCAGCACATGGGGCGAGGTGGACAGAGTGGGGCTCCTCACACCGTTGACCCACAGTGGAGGGATACAAAAAATAGTCCCAAGACAAATTCATACCTTAAAATATTTCTAAAATAGATGCAGCATGCACACAATACAGTGCAGTAAAGGTTAGGGGCACTCATTTGCAATCACCACTCTCATCCCACACTCAGCCTAATAAACCCTTTACCCCACACCCTACCATCCTGCATTCTCTCAGCAAATAGTTCTTCTGATACTTCCACAGTGAATAAGTGCAACTGGAGGCAATCAAAGGTACGCACACAAACATGGGATCGACACCGTTAGCACCCTGCCTTACTGACAGCTCCCTTTCCATTGTATTTATTGTACAGGATTCAAAGCAAATGATGTTAGTAAAATTATAATTGTGCAGATTAAGAGAGCTAGCTACACCACAGCACTGTGTCAATAATTTATTACATTTTATGCTGTTACTGAGTAATTTTACTACGAGCACTTGAGAACAGCTTGAACCTTATACAGAGTAATACAACTTGCAACATATCAGTGGATAGGGTGAATAGTTAAGAAAGAGATGAAGCTTGGAACAAAACATACATTGAAACAAATATGCTTCCGCATTTATCTAGCTCCATGTACAATCGAATACTAAATCAACATATTATATTTAATGATTTTTTTTCATATACACATCATTTTAAGAGCTAATTGGAAAAGTTCATCTTACAGTGTAACTATTTACACCAAACTCTGAGTGTTTAGGGACATTACTTTCTCTTACAGACATTAGTATTCTCTTCACACATTTCCTAATGGACATGGTGAGGAAGATATTGGAAGTGGGACTCAGACTTGTCTTAAGAACAACATTTAAAGGAACAGTAATGTTTTTTAAGAGGTGTATATGCTGCTTGTTGACTTTACATTTAACAATATCCTTAGGGATTAAAACAGCAGAGCTTTTTGTGGTATGGAATTTTAATTTCCTTGGAAGTGATCTTTAGTGAGAACAATTCTCTTATGATTATGGAATTCTTTACTCAAAGCCCCATTCTGGGCTAACTTTGGAGTGTGACAGTATTGAACTACTGCTAAAATGTGTCTACCACTAAGAGACACACAGACACAGTGAGATTTTAGCAGATTGTTTCTTATTACCGTTGTTGTAAACATACTTGTGCTAGGGCTAAAAGGATTAGTTACTCTTGTTTGAGAAGAGGTTCTTGTCAATTTTTGTAAGTATCTTTGTTAATGTATTAATGTGAGGGATTGTGCTGCTACCTACAACCACATGACTCCACTACCATGTCTTCATATTGTTTGTAGACCACGTTATTTGCAGAGTCTATAAAGAGAATGCTAATAGGACTCAGTCTGGTTGGAACACAGCAAGTTGGAGGAGTAGATTCTGGGTCCATTGAGTTCATTAACGTTTGGATAACTGCGTGATTGGTGGGTTCTAAGTGAGATCGAAGAGGAAATTCACAAAGCCCTTCACAGTGATAAGCTTCATATTCCAGAGGGGCTATTATCCAGTCATCCCAGCCCATATCCTTAAAATTCACATGGAGAGCTTTTTTACTACACCTTGCCTTCAGGTTCTTGTTGGGCCTCTTCCCCTGCCTCGTTGCTAGAGGAGCTCTTCTCTTCCTCCGCTGATTGAATAAGTATTCATAAACAGTTTTGTCATCTTGACCTGATCTCGCCTTGATTTCATTGAAAAACAGGTCCCTTTTTTTTGTCCTCCCAAATACCAAGAAGAGAGCCTTTTCATTGACCTGCCTCCCTGTTCTATTCAATCCCATACTCCTTAGATCAATAGCTCTCCCCCTATCAAAAGCTTCGAGTTCGAAACACAAGTTAACGGAGTTTTTAAAATTCCTAAAAAGTTTCCAAATGTCAAATACTTCCCATTTTGGTGTATCTGCAATGCTGACAGTGCGAGAGTCCAGGAGAGTTGCTGCTTGTCTGTTTGTGGGGCAACTGAACAATTTCACTTGGGAAGTTTTCCCAGGAGAATGAGGCTTCCAGGTCTCAGAGGGCTTTTTCCTTAATATCCGCAGCTCTGCCCCCAACAAACCATCTTTTTCTAATGCACTGATGTCAAAAACATATTTTTGTTTTCTTATGGCTGGAGCTCGGTCATCTAAAACAAAACAAAAACCACACATACTTTTAAGTTTATTGTAAACAAGAATGAGTATTAGCTCTAAAATTCCTCCTGTTACTTCTGAAGTTTGCTCATAAACTCACAAGGTCACTCGCTATTAGCCCACAGTCTTGGAAGTCATAATAAAGAGCCTTTTAACCAATACTGACGCAGTCATGAAAATCTGTTCTGAGCTGAGACTCAGAGGAGCTTAATGACTCAGTAGTGAAATGGCATTCTGAACTCTTCTTGTTTCAGCCAAAGAAATGTCATCTCACCTGTGTGTGTTTTCTGGCCCCAAAGTATCAATTAGCCAACTGGCAGAGATTCCTCCTTCAAGTGTGAGCCTTCACAGTGCATAGCCACCACTTACATTCTTGAAATAGGACTGAAGTGGGGCTTAAGTGGTCCCTGGACCTCATGCTGGCCCCCTGTACAGAGGTGAGTTTCACCAATAGACAGTACAATGGTTAATTTGTCCTTTAAAACCCAAATCCTCCAGGAACTGCCAGGCACCAGGACAACTGCTTTATTAACTACACAAGGCTCACAACTTATTCTGATGGAGCAAAAAATATAACCCCCAGAACCATTGCCTGGTAAGGTTCATAAGAAACATTATTAAGAAACATGGCTATTTAAATTCAGCATGTTACATTGACATTGCCTTCCAAAGGAGAATCAAGTATTTCATCTGAAATGCAGCTCTGCTGAACAGCATTCCATTTCTCTACAGCAGCCAAATTGTGATCATTAAATGCCTTCTGTGTCCCCACTCTAGACTGGATTGTCAGGTGACAGCCTCATCATTGCTCCCTCATCCATAGCATTCCCAGGAGCTGCTCTCCATGGGCACCATCAATGCTCACTGAAATCCCTGAAAAAATGCATCCTAACATCACGGAGAGCAGCATTAGGCTCCAATTGCCCTACTTGAGCAGTCAGGTGAACACCTGATCTGTGACACTGTCCATCTCACCAATAAGAAGCTACGCGATGAACAGGAAATGAAGCATGTTCATTTATTGGAGGAAGGGGTGCACTAGGCTAGCTCAATTTTCTCAAAATTTTCCACAATCAGAAACTCATGCCACAGAGTCTCAGGTCTCCCCTGGAAGAGGCCAGCATTTTCACAAAGAAGCACTGTTTTGCTCCTGGAAAAGCACAGAAATAGCACTGTCTTTACAGCGCCATATGCCTGGAGACATATGGCTAACAAGAAATAAAATGGTATTTTACCAACTACTGTAGTTTAAGTATGAAAAAAGCTTCCAAGTCATATTTTCAAAGGTGTTTAGGCACCTAAACATGCAGATAGGCAGTCAGTGGGTTTTCAGAATCACCTAGGCATCTAACAGCCATTCATTTCAATAGGAGTTAGGTGCCCCAGTGCTTTTGAAAATCCCATTAGGCACCTATCTGCATCTTCAGGCATCAAAAAGCCTTTGAAAATATGTCCCTAAATGTTTTGCTTAACTAGCGTACAAATACTATGTCCTGCTGCCAGAAGAATCTTCTAAGCTTAAACTGAAAAGACAAAAACTGCCTATAAGTTACATGATTCTGATTACATTCGAATCAGTCAAGCTATTTTTAATGAGCATTATTTTTCAATTAACAATACATGCAGACATG
This sequence comes from Emys orbicularis, assembly GCF_028017835.1. Classification (NCBI taxonomy): domain Eukaryota; kingdom Metazoa; phylum Chordata; order Testudines; family Emydidae; genus Emys; species Emys orbicularis. The sequence continues at coordinate 32,435,852 of NC_088694.1, read as the reverse complement.
CATCACACACATATCAATGTCATGCACACACACTCACACTCATAAATGCTGTAGTTCCTTTCTTACCTTGTCCTTTATCTATAAAGCTTGTTATTGTATTGGCAAGCCCAGTCTCCAGTTTTACACTTCCATTAATGCCTTTTCTTTCTGCATCCGAGAGAGTCCTGTAGAGGGAGAGCATGTATTCATGTGGCGTTATAGGGGGGTGTTTGAAAGTCTCTTTAGGTTCCCTTTGTGTTACAGGCTCTTTAGTCTTTTTGGTTTTGTAAGAACTGGCATCAGTATTGCCTGTGCCAGTTTTTCTGAGCGAGGCTTTGCTGCCAAGGTTCTGAACCTTTGGGGTCACTGTCCTTACTCCAGATTGTCTGTTTGGGGACTGCCCTACCTTTGTGTCTGTGGTCCCTTCTCTAGAGAGACTCTTCTTTGATTCATTATTCTTTGCCAAGAGAGCTGCTGCTTGAACAGTATTGCTTTTAGCTCTCGCCTTTAAGGTCCCAGCACTATATCCATGGTTTCCAGTCCTAAAGGTACCTGCCCTTGGCGAGGGATTTGTCTCTTTTCCTTCTGCTTTTAACAATCCTAACTTGGATCCTGGATTACTCTGACCTGCTTCGGAATTACTCAACACTACAGAAACTAGAACCAGGTAAAACCAAGTCAAGTGCCAAAGCAATAAAGTGAGAAAGTGCAAGATTTTCATCCTCTGGTCTTCCTTTGAATGCCACTAAAGAAAAAATCAGAAAAGGTTCCTCCAGTTTGGCATAAGAAAACATGAAAGAAATTAAAAATTGAAGTCAGCAGGAATAGTTTTCTTTTAAGCTTAAAACACTTTAAATCTGTTTGTTTAACATTTGTATCCAGTCCCATAGTGGAAATGCTCATTTATTCAGATCTAATCTTCTCCTGGCCTCAGTTAGCAGCTAAAAAGAACTTGTTCTTGAAAAGAGAAGGTTTACCACCCCTTTTTCTTCTGTAAAACTGACTGAAAGCTTGAAGGAGTCTTGTTTAAATCTGAAGGGGTTTTTTTCCAAGAAGGAAGAATGGCGTAATGCTGCCTCTGTGTTACAAGTTTCTTTTTCTTTCTTTTTTTTTTTTTAAGTTTTGAATCCTTTCCAGTGAAAATATTTCACACACAGAGACCTGCAGGTGCTTAGAAATTTTTTACAAACCTGAACTCAGGAATTGGAAACGGAATTCCAACAAAAACCTATTTAATTACTCTCTGATGTCATGCTGTCTAAACTAATTTAACTGCGATATATTTCTTTAAAAAAAATCTTCTTTACCCTTTCCATTAGCATGAGTCATACTCTGCTTCATGTGAAACAACTCTGTACGATCAAAACTCCAGAGGATGCCTTTTAAAGTGGCAATACGACCTTTACATTAGCCTTAGATGAACTTCACATTTAAACAGAACAAAGTACAAACTAACAGTATGAATCTTGTACAGAATCTATTGGAATAAATACATTCAAATATCTTATGATTCATACGACATATTTCAAACAGTTCTGGACTTGGAATCTTTTCCTGATAATTGCAACAGTGAAGTCGCTTTTTCGTTTGGTAACTGAAGGACTTTGCTAACAACGTCATATGCATCCATTCACACAATGAACATATTTTGAAGCCATTTATTGTTACACTTTTAGAAAATAAAGTTAATTTCAGTTTGATGCAAACACTTGAACAAATGAACTGAAGCCTCATGAAATACAGAGGGAATGTTTCCCTGTTTTGTAGACAGCATTTTCATGCCTCTCCAGATTTCCCCATTTCTGTAATGTTCCCTGACTGTAGAGCTTACCTATCAGTTCGGATTCTGTCCAGAATTAAGCAGCAGTGTCCCCTGCAGGAAAATAGAGTTTCTGTCAACCTAAGGCACTGAGGGAGCCAGAGAGACATGATTCTAAAACTCCCAGTCACAGGCTTGGTTTACACTAGCAAGTTATGTTGGTATAACTAAATCGCTCAGGGGTGTGGAAAAACCCCTGAGCCACATAGTTATACTGACCTAACCTCCAGTGTAGACAGGGCTATTTTGATGGAAGAAGCCCTCCTGTTGGCGTAGGTAGCTGTGACACCCTGTATCTTGGGGGAAACACCCTGCACCCCCATGTTCATCCTTATAATATGATTGTGTGGTATCCAATGCAAAGTTTGTCATGTCGGGTGTTTTCGAAGGCTCATGATGCACTGAGCATTGTTGTTATAGTAATGTTATAGGTTGTAATTTCATGTATATAGTTATGAGGATGAAAATGTGTCCTCATGGCTTAAAACAAGCCCAGGCAAAACTCTCCAGTTCACACCTCATCAGGGCATGTATGGGACAAACCCAGCCCAGCCTCACAGGAACAAAGGACACTGGCCTAGGCAGCAACAAAGGATCTGTTGGACTCTCGAGTGAGTCACCCCCCCTTCCCTTGGCCAGTTTGGGACTGCGATGAGGTAATGCTCACCTGACCCTGGGGGGGGGGGAGGGGCAAAGCCAAAAGGGAAGAAAGAACATGATAAAAGGGAGAGATGTTTGCCATGCTCTTCCTCTCTCTTCCACCTACATCTACAGACACCAACACCAAGCGACTGAAGCGCTGATCAAAGGGGAGAGCCTGGCTGAAGGGCAACCAGCCAGCCTGTGGTGAGAAGCATCAAAGTTTGTAAGGGCACTGAAAGTGTTAAGATCAGCTTAGAATGCGTTTTGCTTTTATTTCATTTGATCAAATCTGCCTTGTTGTGCTTTGACTTATAATCACTTAAAATCTATCTTTTGTAGTTAATAAATTTGTTTGTTTATTCTACCTGAAGCAGTGCGTTTGGTTTGAAGTGTGTCAGAGACTCCCCTTGGGATAACAAGCCTGGTACATATCAATTTCTTTGTTAAATTGACAAACTCATATAACCTTGCAGCGTCCAGCAGGCATAACTGGACATTGCAAGATGGAGGTTCCTAGGGTTGTGTCTGGGACCAGAGATATTGGTTAGTGTCATTCCGTTGCATAATCCAAGCAGTTTACATGCCAGGGGCTGTGTGTGAATAGCCCAGGAGTGGGGGTTCTCACAGCGGAGCAGGGTAAGGCTGGCCCCCAGAGTCAGGGATTGGAGTGACCTAGCAGATCACTAGTCCAGATAACACCGGGGGAACATCACAGTGGCGCAGCGAGCAGGGTGTATGTACAGCTTGTTACCCCAAGTGGAGTTCACACTTTAAGCACTGATATTTGTGATTTTAAGTGAGTCTTAAGTGCAGTGGCTAAGGACAGTTAGGAGGAGGTCACAGTTTTGTTATTTTCTGTTTGTTTATTTTGGGTGAGGGAAATAAGCACAAGAAAGCAGAAAAATGACTACCAGTGAAGCAGCTACAAAATTAGCTGGCCAGATTGGAAGCGGCAGAGAAGGCAAAGGACTGCAAGTTTCAAATGGGGCAGGCAGAAATGAGGCCCAAAGAAGAGGAGGCTGCACACAGAAGGGCTATGGAAGAAAGAAAAAGAGAGAGAGAGAGAAAACACCAGCAGGACTTGCTAGAGAAGCAGAAGCAGAACCAGAGGCCCTCGACCCAACGACTCCCATCACTCCAAAACCCACAAATGGGAACACTTATGTCCTGCATACAGCGAGGAGGACGATATTGCTGAATATCTGACTACCTTTGAACGGCTGTGTGTAATACATGAAATCCCTGATAAGAGAGTTCCTGTTTTGCGAAGTTTCAGATTACCCCTGAAACATATAGGGTTAAATTTAGGAATCTTAAGAGGGATATTGGCGTGAGTAATGGGGAATATGTAAACAAAATGAAAGATTTGTTGGGAAAATGGGTGAGGAGTAAAGAGGTGGCAAGTTTTGAAGTAATGCTTGATCTTGTTGCTCAAGAGCATTTCCTAAGCATATGTAAGGCTGATGTAAAGCAGTGTCTATGGGATAAAGATGTAAAGACTGTGGATGTGTCGCTGGGGGGGGGAGGGGTTAGGGAAAGGTTCTCCCCCGCCCCCCTGACTCACCAGTGGCGGGAAGTGGAGCCCTGTGGCTGGGAGCTGGAGGAGTAGAGCTGGCTGGGGCCGTGTCTCTCTGCTTCCCGCCGCCGGCGAGTGCGCGGGGGGGTCCTTTTGCCAACCTCCCCGGCCCCCGCACTCACCAGCGGCTGGGAGCTGGCGGAGTAGAACTGGCTGGGGCCGTGTCTCTCCGCTTCCCGCCGCCGGCGAGTGCGGGGGGGGGGGTCCTTTCCCCAACCTCCCCGGCCCCCGCACTCACCAGCGGCTGGGAGCTGGCAGAGTACAGCTGGCTGGGGCCAGGTTGCTCCACTTCCCACCGCTGCCAGTGAGTGCAGGGGGGGATCCCTTCTCCCAAGCCCCCTTCCCCGAGCGACATGGCTGGGGCTTGGGTGAGGGAAGCAGAGTGGGCTGCTCCCGGCCCCCCCGCTAATCCCCTGGGCCACTCTGGGCCCGCAAAAGTGCCCCCCCCACAGCTCCTGCCTCCCAGACCCTGTGGGGAGGGAGGCCTGGGGGGCTGCGTAGGGCACCCAAATGGCTAGGGACAGACCTGATGGTACCCCAATCCAGGTCCCAGTTTTTCAGGATGCTATTTCTGATAAGTTTTTGGAAAGTAACGGTCTCTACATCAAGATGCAACTCCAACGCCTGGGACAGCAGAAGAGTTGAGACCAGGAAATTGCCAGGTGGTAGTTTGTGAGAACACAAATGACCCAACTGACAGAGAAGGGGTGTTTTCCCCCAGGCTGGTGAGAGACAGGAAGCAGTTATGGAAAAGCAGCTGGGAAAAGGTGCATCTGATTAAAGGGTAAACACACCTAGCCCAGAGAGCACAGGTCACAGCCCTCTAGGGGGCAGGGAAGGACTCAGTGCTGGGAGGGGGAAACACCAGGTAACCCCAAAAGGGGAGCTGGATTCTCTGCATATGTACAGTCCTGGGGTTGGGAGACCGCTCCCCAAAGGGCCAGCTGATGTGTAGGATCCCCCTGGACACTTATCTTGCCAGACCCTGAGATACCAAAATTCCAGAAACATGATTAAATTAAGAGCCCACACAGAGGGGAACACTGGAGGGAAAGAAAAGCCAGTGACTGATTACATGGGGGAGTGTCAAAGGACACCATGGGTAATGAACAAACTAACTTCAAACTACACTATTTGAACAGAGGACGTGGTATCATAAAGATACTTGTAAACACACATCTGTGATAAAATTTTTGGTATTAATGTTAAGTTTTGGGGATAAGAATTTTGACACGGATGTTAAACCTTATGATAATGCTACTTTTCAATTAATACCTGTAAAGAGACTTAAAGCTAACTACAGCGGAGAAACCATAACAAACCTAGTTTGCTGGGTGAGGGGGAAACTGAGGCACGCTGCCTCATGGCCTTAATGGCTGGATTCCAAGAGAACTATAACACAAACTGCCTTTGAGATACGCAGTGACTAACCCTCTTGCAGTAAACTAAGGGCACAGGTGTGACTCCCTGTATCTCGGGGGAACACCCTGCACCCACCACATTCATCTTAAACCCAGAAGGGCCACTTCTGGATAACAGTGGCTAAGGGACACTGTAAAAAAAAGAACTATAGAGCATGCGCCAACTGCGGGTAATTGAGTTATCCCACAGTGAACGGTCTGGTCAAATCATGCTGCTCCCAAAACCAGACTACAGTATTCAGTTTTGTATTGACTACCGCAAAGAAAACAGAGTATCTGAATTTGATATGTACCCTATGCCTAGGATTGATGAGATGCTAGATCAGGGGTTCTCAGCCTTTTTCTTTCTGAAGCCCCCCCAAACATGCTATAACAACTCCATGGCCCACCTGTGCCACAACTATTTTTCTGCATATAAAAGCATAGTTGCTGGAACTGGGGGTGCAGCTGCACCCCCTGGCTTGAAGTTTTTTCCATCATGTACAGGGTTTACAGTTTGGTTCAATGGCTCTCAGCACCCCCACTGTACAAATTGTTCCAGCACCCCGTATAAAAGCCAGGGCCAGCACTGGGGGCAGAAAGCAGGGCAATTGCCTCAGGCCCTACGCTAGAGGGGTCCCGCGAAACTAAGTTGTTCAGTCTTCGGCTTCAGTCCCAGGTGGCAGGGCTCAGGGCGGCGGGGCTTTGGCTTTCTGACCTGGGCTGGGCTCTAGTGAGTCTAATGCCAGCCCTGCTTGGCGGACCCCCTGAAACCTGCTTGGGGGCCTCCCAGGGGGCCTCGGACACCTGGTTGAGAACTCCTGTGCTAGATGGACTGGGGAAGGCCCAATCCATAACGATGTTGGACCTTACTAAGGACTAAGGATTATTGGCAAATCCCCTTACCTCCGGAGTCCAGGGAGTTGACTGCATTTGCCACACCTTATGGCTTCTATCAATCCCAGCAACATTTTAAAGATTTATGGGTCAGATATTCCTACCCCACTCGGGCCTACCTGGATGATGATGTGATTTATACACATACCTGGGCAGAGCATCTCCAGGGGGTCAGAGCAGTATTCCAATCCCTCAGGGAAGCAGGCCTCACCACCAACCCTGCCAAATGATGTATTGGATGTGCAGAGACAAAATACCTGGGAGACACTCTGGGGAACGGAGAAACAAGCCGCTGTTAGACAAGGTAGACTCGCCAGTCCCCACCACTAAGCAACAAGTGAAATCTTTGTTGGAGCTGACTTGTTACTATTGGCAATTTATATCCCTGTTCTCCACACTCACAGCCCCTTTAACAGACCTTCTGCACAACAAGACACCCCAAAAGGTGCACTAAATTCCCACATGTGGGTGCATTTGGGGAAATAAAGGGGATCCTTTGCAGCACACTAGTACTACATAGCCCAAACTTTACTAGGGATTTCATCCTGCAGATTGGTGCCTCTGAATGGGGGCTGGGGACAGTGAATTTGTAAGTGTCTGCTTTAATACATGGCTTGACTTTGGTTCACAGCCTTTCATTCAGGCCTCAGATCTTGCACAAGGCCCAGTGCTCCAGACTTTCTCTCACTACTATATTCCCCTGCTTTTTGTCTTTTTATGGGGAGGATGTTTACCCATCATTTCAGAAAAGCATAAGATGACCTGGGGGCCTAAACACTGTTTCTTGGCCATTTTGCTTTAACCATCCATGCATTCATGTCCCATGTGTTCAATGGTTTGCACATTCCCTCATACAACCTTTTGACAGGTTTTTTATTTCAATTGTTTTTAGGTTCATATAGTGGGCCTGGGGGAATGTTAGGTTCGGGACTTTAGCTGAGAAGTGTAGTTTTAGAGTTGTTCTGAAATACTGTGATAGCACTGTGAAACACACTGTAATAATGCCTATGTATCTGAGGGGTAAAACAGAACTTTGGAGTAGTGACATTACAAATAGGACCTTTATATATAAATCTTTTATAATTAGTTACTACACAGTACTGTCCATTCATATTATAGGTTACCCTTACTGCTGGTTGTCACCATTTGGGATACACCAGTAGTTGATGCTGATTAATTGTTTTTGTAGATGCTGTTTTTCAGATATATTGGTTACTGTCCATTCAGCAGGTTATCAGATATTGCTGTCAGAATTCAATATTGGTAATCTGACTGAACAAACTTGTTTTGAATAACATGTGCCTTAGTTAGGATGCAGTGTCACTGATTGGCAGCATGCCTCAGTGGGTCACAGCTGAGGATGCCAAACTCAGGACGAACTGCTGAGAAAAAGGGCAGACACACCCCAGACTGGTGGTTATTCTACCATCAGGTACACTAAACCAGCAACAAAAGTAAACATCTGTCTCACCACACTGATTAACAAGAAATCCAAACAACAGTCCCCTTAGCCATCCCAGCCCTTGTTTCACCACCCAGACACTAGACTTAATGATGAGCGGTTATTTAAAACCAATTTCATCAAACAAAGGGTCCTTCTAATCCCAAGAGATCAGTCATATAGCCAGGTCAATATATAACTCAGATCTTACCCAATAATCACACTGTTGCCAATCCTTTAGTATCTAATATCTAAAGGTTTATTTATAAGAGAAAAGAAAGAGGCGAGAGTTAAAATGGTTAAGGAAGTTATATACATACAATAATTGCAACGTTCTTGAATTAGGTTTGTAGCAGTGATGTTACAGACTGCTGCCTTGCAAAGTCTCTGGTAACTTCCAAAAGATTGGAAGGTCCTCAGACCACTGATTGGAACGCTCCTTTTAGTGTAAGTCCATAGTCCAGAGATTAGAGCAGGAAAAAGGCAAAATGGAGATGCTTCCAGGGTCTTTTTATGTCTTCTCCCTTAAGTCTTAGTTTGTAGGAAATTACAAGCACAAGACAGAGTCCAGGGTCACATGAGCAAGTCACATGCCCTTGCATGCTTTGATGACTCATAGAAGCAGCCATTACCCATATTCTGGCTAAAGCCATATTCACAGGAAGGCTCACCAGGTGGGGACGAGCTTCTTCTATGGCCCATTGTGTTCTTTAATGGGCCACCAACTTGAATGGTCCATTCACAATGTGCGGGTTAGACTGGATGTAAACTACTTTGTGCGTGTTACCCTAGGAGCAAACACATTTGAAATATTGGTACATAGTCAATATGCATAACTTTAGATACAAAGATGATACATGCATACAAACAGAATCATCATATTTGATGGATTGTAACTTTTCCATTGATACCTTACATGACATACTTCCTACAGGATTTGTTGCAACTGTCTAACAGTGGCAATATTAATGATATACATGCTCGTATTTCAACCATACAGCATCACACTGACCCCAAATTATAACCGGCACTAACAAAAAAATTGTCTATACAAATGCAGATTATGTACAGCAGTGCTATGCTGAGTTGATCAGACTTAAATGTAAGGGAGTTGGATGCAGGGTACACTACAATTTCAAAGTTACACAGAAACCTTTTTCCTTTATATTGTATACAGTTTATTTTACAATGTATTGCATTTACTATATATTGCGGGCATGGTGGCACATGCCTGTAATCCCAGCTACTTGAGAGGCTAAAGCTTGGCAGATTGCTTAAACTCAGGGGTTCTAGGCTGCTGTGTGATATGCAGATGAGCTGTCTGGTGCCGCTGACAGCCTAGCCATCCAGTTGCTGAAGGACTGGTTAGAAAACACAAACAGCATATTGTGATTGGCATGGCCTCAGTGAGGGCTGATGGACCAGTCAATCAAGGTGACTGTTGCATTACACATGCTTGGCTTGGTTTCTTTGCAGGAACCAATGCCTGTGCAGTATGTGCTGATCAAACACTGACCATGGTTTGAATTTTTTTTAAATATTTTTAAATTTTATTTGTTATTTAGTTTATAGTAAATAGTTTTTGGGTGTTTTTTCTTTTCTTTTAGTTGGCTTAGGCATTTTGCTTTTTAGCCCGCTGACCTATTTACTTATCTTCTTTAGCACATTTTGTTTTTAACCTAATAATTTTTTTCTAATTCTATTTTTTGAAAAAATTAGGCCTCCATTCATGTGTTAATTACTTATGTAAGGCCAGGCCTCAGCTTTTTTCTGCCTTTTTAGTAGCATTTGTTTTATTTGCATAATATTTTTGTTTTTTGCACTTTTTTGTTTGTTTGTTTGTTTATTACCCAGCAGCACAGTTTCAAGATAACAGTGGTAGTAATTATTCGAACCACCATTAATATTAGGCTTAAAGCAGTGGTTCTCAATACTTCCAGACTACTGTACCCCTTTCAGGAGTCTGATTTTAGTCCTGGACGGTGGGGCTCAGACTTTGACTTCAGCATGTATCTTAGCTTCACAGGCCCAGTGCTTGCCAGCCTCTAATGATAACCCTGCACTTGCAACCCCCAAACCCATCCTGCCACCCCGAGGTTGAGAAACACTGATATGCTATGTAGAGCAATATAAACAAGTCATTGTCTATATGAAATTTTAGTGTGTGCTGACTTCGCTAGTGCTTTTTATGTAGCCAGTTGTAAAATTAGGCATATATCTAGATGGTTTGACATACCCCTGGTTGAGACCCACTGGCTTAAAGTATGAACCGGGGTGTAAGCTGACTCATAGGCTGCTGCAGCCCCAGGCTTGAAGTGGATTCTATTATATACAGGGTTTATAGTTTGATTCACCGGCTCTCAGCACCCCCACTGTAAAAATTGTTCCAGCACCCCTGAGTTCACCTTCTCTGGTACAGCCCACCAGGGTATTTTCACTGCCTGTAACAGTATTGTTCTCAATTTTCTGTTGCTTAGCTATGAGTTGGGCAATGGGCACCAATTGCTTTATTTTTCATTGTACCAAATTAGGTGGTGTTAATTGACAAGGGAGGTATGGGTGATTTTTATTTGGTGGTGTTTGTTACAGCTTCTGTCACATTTTTCTTCATCTGCACATTTGGCCATAGGGTGTGAGTACCAATCTGAGAGAGGTGAGGTTCAGACAAAATTCATTCAGGTTTCCCTGGCATAGTGTTGTCTCCACTGAGAAGCTGTGATATTCCAGAGCACATACTATGTTTCCGAGCCATGCCACTTTCTTCATTTTTTTCTTAAATGACTAGATGGGCCCACAAAGTTGCTTGATTACTTTCAATTATTTTTATTTCCTGCATTAGATGCATAACAAGTTTTGTAGTATATATGCTGCATGCACTTGCCTGAGAAACATTATTATTTAATAAATGAATTACAGTTTTTACAAATATAGAATTAATTTTAAAATTTGTGCAATGGAGTGCATATTACTAATAATGCCTTTTGCTGGATGGTTAAAGTGCTAATTCCTCCTCCTTTTTTAATGGCTTGACCTAATTTATTAGTTAGTGAATTAATTAAGTGATGGGCACAGCAGGCATTAACTGAAGGTGGGAGGGCCAGGAAGAAGAGAAGACAGGCTAGTCAATGAAGATACCCAGAGTTCAGAGCCCCAGGATGATCCAGGGTGAATCGCAGAGGATTGCAAGGGAGAATAAAAAACAAGAGGACTTCAGTAGACCCGCTCCCACCCCTGGCTCAGTGGCATTGAGGGGTGCAGGGGAGAGAGTTACCCTGCTGGGAACCGGCTCCGCCCGACTGGCCCTTGCACCATGTTGTTGAAAGGAGCCGGTGGGGACCCATGGAGCCACCTCCCCAGCCCGCTATTCACCCGCCACCCCCAGGAGCAGCAGTGCTGCAGCCGCCAGTGAGAGGAAGGCCCAGGGCTGCGGCAGGGCTGTTAGCTCCATGGCACCGCCCACTCGTGCCGAGATTCAGCCTCATGCCCCCCTCCCATCCCGAGTCACACAGAGACCCGAGCACCCCGCCCCTGACGCTGCCTACCCATTGGCTGCAGCAGTCCCGCAAGTCCCGCCCCCTTCCCTTTAAAGAAAGAACTAGTCACCCTGACACAGCTCAGGATGGACACAGTTATCCCGGCCTGGGGGCTGCAGTCCACCTGGTCACGGTCAGCGCTGCTCCTGAATGGCTGTTAGCCAATGGAACTGTCCCTTCCTCTCACCTTAATCTGTCCCAGTTAGCAGCCACAAACCCAATATAACCAGGGTGCAGAAGAAACATAGGTGCTGGGGTGGCTGCTGCACCCCTTGGCTTGAAGTGGTTTCCATTATATACAACATTTACAGTTTGGTTCAATGGCTCTCAGCACCCCCATTATACAGATTGTTCCAATGCCACTGTCTACAGTGTTAACACAAATTGTCATAACAGCTTATAAAAGCTTTAACTTTTGAATTTCAGTGTTGTCATTAAATAGTGCCCCCCATAATGTCCCACAACTACAAAAATGTAAATTGATCAAAATCTTTAAAAATGCTTAAAAATAAACATCAGTATTAGCTGTTGAAATTATTTAAAAGATAAAAATTGAATTCTGCCAAGTCTACCTGAGGGGCTTCCATTTGCCTTTTAATAGGGCCTCCAGTATTGCTAAAGTTTCCTGTTCTAGTAGTTTGATTGTCTTACACAAGGCTGCAAGGTCACTTCTCTGACTAGCAGCTTCAGGCTCTTCACGTTTTCTATCAATATATGCCCTTTTCTTTTCCAGCATTCCTTTTTACCTCTCTGTCTAAGGCCTAGTCTACACTGGCAAGTTTCTGCACAGTAAAGCAGCTTTCTGCAGTGTAACTCCCGAGGTGCACACACTGCCGAGCCACTCAGTGTGCAGAAACTGCACAGTTGCAGCGCTGTAAAAAAAATAAATAAAAAAATCACCCCAACGAGAGGTGTAGAGCTTTCTGCGCTGGGGCTAGAGTGCCACAGTGCCAGCATAGACACCCTGGTCGATTACAGTGCTGCGATTGGCCTCCGAGAGGTGTCCCACAATGCCGGTTCTCACCTCTCCGGTCATCGGTTTGAATTCTACTGCCCTGCCCTCAAGTGACCAACTGGCAGCACCATCCCTTAAATTCCTTAGGAATTTTGAAAGTCCCCTTCCTGTTTGCTCAGTGACACGTGCAGTGGGCTCAGTGCATCTTTCCAGGTGACCATGCCTGCTCCACACACCTGGCTATCCCCCATTTGGAGTAATGCCAAGCTGCTGGACCTCATCAGTATTTGGGGAGAGGAGGTTGTCCAGTCCCAGCTGCGCTCCAGCCATAGGAATTCTGATACCTACAGACAGATTTCACGCTGCGTGACAGAATGTGTCCCGGTCATGGCCCCTCTGCAGTGCAGGGTCAAAGTGAAGGAGCTGCGGAACACCTACCACAGGGCGTGGGAGGCAAACCACCGCTCTGGTGCTGCACCCATGAGCTGATGGTTCTACAAAGAGCTGGACGCGATACTCGGTGGCAACCACACCTCCACTGCGAAGGCCACTGTGGATACTTCGGTGGCTCACATGCCAGTCGAGAGTGGACCAAGCCAGAAGGAGGAAATCTTGGATGAGGATGTGGAGGGCGAGGGGGACCCAGAGACAGAGGATGACTCGGAGGTCAGAGATGCATGCAGCCAGGAGCTCTTCTCTACCCCGGAGGAGGCTAGCCAGTCACAGCTGTCGGAGCTTGGCGAAGCGCAAACAGGAGAGGAGGCCCCTGGTAAGTGGTTTTGATTTGGGGAATCGCTGAAGCGAGTTGAAGCAGGCTTGTGTCTGTATGATGCACGTACCACCACATGCCTAGTCTGAGCAGCGGAACAGGGTGTTGATTAACTCCCTCACTTTACGGAAATCTCCCTCCGAGATCTCCACAAAACTCTCATGGAGATACTGGGCAATCTGCTGCCGCAGGTTCTTTGGCAGAGGAGCTTTGTTTCTTGCCCCATTAAGGGTAACTTTCCCATGCCACTCTGCCGTCACTGGAGGGTGGGGAAACCATTGCTGCACATAGCCGAGCTGCATAAGGGCCAGGGCGGAAGCTGCAGGCTTTGAGAAGACCCTCCCTTGATTCACTGCTCACCCTCAGCAGTGAGATATCTTCCATAATGAACACAGCCTGTGGAAAATGTGGGGACAGTAATGATTATAGCCCCCCCCCCCCCAGTGCTGGCTGTCCCCAAGAACCATGTGCCCAGTACGGTCCTGGCAAACTGATTTCCCCTGCCCCTGCAGTTACTCACCATTTTGGGGGTCTTGTGGCTCATGTGTGCTTGCCTGGGGTCAGCCAGTTAGTGACAGGTGTGTGAGTACTGGCTGCGTTTTAAATCACTGAATCAGTATCTGTGTGTTGCAAACAATACTGCTTCTGTAAAATGTTGCATTTTGGCTTCATAGATATGACCTTGGGAGCTCAGCCTCTCTCTTCGTTATCGCCGGCTGACCGGCTGCACAGAATTAGAAAGCAGCCACAAAGAACTAAAGAAGACTGTCTGTGTGAGGTCATGATGTACTTTGTGGCCAAAAAGCAAGAATTGAAGGAGTGGCAGGACAGCGAGAAGAGGGACCGAAAGGAGAACATGCCAGAACAAAGCCACGGAGCAGCTCTTAAAAGTTATGGCGTGTCAAGCGGACACGACCCAGGCACTACTAGCACTACAAACTGAGCAGCTCCGTGCCTGCCCTTCCCTCAGCCGCTGTTAAAAAACTCTTTCCCATTTGCCCCCTAGACACCACCAACACACTCTTATCAACCTCCTGGCTCCAGTGTATACCCGTGGCATTCCACTCCTGCCCCGTCTCAGTCCAGCCCTGCAGACTCCCAGTTCCCACTGCACTCAGTACCCATCCCTCTGCAGTTTAGCCCTGCTGAAGTACAGTACCCGCTGCACTGTACTCCAAGGACAAGGTTGCATATGATACCTGGACATACACAAATCTTTAACCATCCCAGGACCCCACCTCCTCCTGGGACCCTCCCTTCCCCCATCCTCCACAGTGCTGATGTGTTTTTTTGTTTGTCTCTCTCCTCCAGTTGTTGTTTTTTAATAAAAGAATTGTTTTGGTTTGAAAGCAATCTTTATTCCAGTAATTGAAAGTAAACAGAGCCCTGCAAAGCAACAGGCAATTTTCTTAAACCTTCATAGTGCATCGTCTGCACCAATCACAGTCACCTCCTAGCATTACAAGCACTGCACTCCCGAGCACAGCAAATATTAGAGGATTTCAGCTTCAAATTGCTGCCTCAAGGCATCCCTGATCCTTATGGCCCCATGCTGTGCCCCTCCAATAGCCCTGGTCTCTGGCTGTTCAAATTCAGCCTCCAGGCGCTGAGCCTCAGTGGTCCAGCCCTAAGTTAAGCTTTCACCCTTCCCAAATATTATGGAACGTACAGCACCCAGCTATAAGCATAGGAATATTGTCATCAGCCAGGTCCAGCCTCCCATATAGGCAGTGCCAGCGGGCCTTTAAACGGCCAAAAGCACACTTGGATCTCCCAGGATCACAATGAGCATTTCAACACTACCGTGGCTCTTTTGGGTAATGTTGATCGCTAATTTGGCTCCTGAACCACTGAGGTCTGAGTATCACTGCTTTACACTTCTCTTTTCCATTGATGCCCAAGTAGCTTCGTTAATCCATTCTTCCCTTTTAGATTCTGCTATTAGAACTGCTTTTGCACTTTCTTGATAGCACTCGGATGTTTTCTTATTGAGTATCAGTGTGAGGAGTAGGATGCTGGTAAAAATATTCTGCTCCCTTGCGGAGACCTGTTGTCTTCTGTTTGCTTTCTTGGAGGTATCACAGACCGAAGCTGGTGTGTGCCAGATTGATTTGGTGGGTTTCAGCAGCCCATCCCTGATTAGCGTGACCAAGCTCCCTGGAGCTGTAGAGTGGATAATATCCAGGAGTTTATGTTATACAGGGGAGCAGCTCTGGGAAGGGGTAGTATGTGTGTGTCTGGAGTCGGGGGGCAGCGCCAAGGGGCATGGGTGGTGTCTGGGGTGGGTGAGGGTGTGTCTACAATGGTGGGGCAGCTGGGGTGACAGTGTCTGTGATGGTGGGGCAGCTCTGTGGGGGGTGGGTATGGGCAGCAGGTATTGAAGGCCAGGGCAGGCTAAGCCTCCCCGGACACAGGCCGTGGCCCCGCCACCCATGTTCCCCCAAGAGGCCCTGCCCTCCTCCCCCCCCTAAAATCATAGGACTGGAAGGGATCTCGAGAGGTCATCTAGTCCAGTCCCCTGCACTCACGGCAGGACTAAGTACTCTATCCTGAAGCCAGCCCAGCATGGGCTCACCATGCTGGTGGCCTCAGGGCTCCTCCAGTCATTGGGGGGGGGGGGGGGAGAAAGACAGGGGGAGAGCCAGCAGACTAACCTCCCCAAAGGGGGAGGTCACTCACCACCATGGGGGTGCAAGGGTGTAACAGAGTCACACTCCTCTCTCACGAGCACCCCCTGGCTGAGTGCATGTGCCTGCCCTCTCTCTCTACCTGTTTGTGGTGGGTCTTCAGTAACTCAGCCCTCCAGCCGAGGTTCACACACTCGGTGTGATAAAAGCAAAGCAAACCACTTCCAGGGTAGAAGTCCAACAGGGGGAAGGTCCTTGGATCTGCAGCCCTGTCCTGGAGCTCACTTTTCAATCAGTCCAGGAGGGCCGATCACAGTACCCTGATCCAAAGTGTCTCTCAGCCCCTTCTGGGCTCTCTCACGTTGTCCCTGCCCTTTAAGCAGTCCCAGTCCTGGTATGGGGCCATGTCCCCCAGGGCTCTCTCCTTGGAGACTCTTCACCTCTCTGGGCCTTTCTAGCCCCAGCTCTTCAGCTGGACCATTAAAAGAGTTCAGTTCCCCTTCTAGGGTGTATCAAAGTTCAGGCCACTTTCCCAGTGGCTGGTGGCAGGGACTCAGGCCTGCCTTCTACTCCAGGTCCAAGCCCAGGGACCCTATAGATAGCAGCCATACACCATGTCCCTTTAAATACACTGCATTGCTGCTACAATTCCCTGGGCCACTTCCCCATGGCTCCAGCACAGTCTTCACCCTTACCTTAGGGGTTTGGCTGGGTGGAGTCCCAGCAGCCAGCCCAGAGCCATCCATACTCCTCTACTGCTAGCAAAGAACTGAACTTGCTCTGGCACTGCAGCTCTACTTATACTAGCCTGCTGGGCCCTGATTGGCTGCTTCCCACACAGCCAGTCTAGGCAGCTTGGAGGACCTCTCTACTGCCCGTTTCTGGGGCAGGGTGTGGCAGGGCCATCAAGCCTCCAGAAGGGGGCCCTCAGGGCCTAGTCCAACCCATCACAGGGTGTCTGGGTTGGAGGGGGCAGTGCCACGGTGTGTGGGGATGTTTGGGATAGTGGGCAGGTCAGGGTGTCTGTGTCTTGGATGGGATAGAGGGCAGGTCTGGGCACGTTTAGAGTTGCCAGGTGTCTGGTTTTTGACAGGAACGCCTGGTCAAAAAGGGACCCTGGCAGCTCCAGTCAGCTCTGCTGACTGGGCCATTAAAAGTCCGGTTGGTGGCGCAGGCAGGCTCCCTACCCGGCTCCACACAGCTCCCAGAAAGCTGCCGGCATCTCCTTCTGGCTCCTAGGGAGAGGGACGGCCACAGGGGCTCTGCATGCTACCCCCACCCCCAGCGACAGCTCAGCAGCTCCCATTGGCCAGGAACCGCGGCCAATGGGAGCTGAGGGGGCGGCACCTGTAGGCACGGGCAGCATGCTGAGCCATGTGGTTACACCTCCACCTAGGAGCCAGAGGGAGATGTCACTGCTTTCCAGGAGCTACCCTGGTAAGCGCTGCCTGGACCTGCACCCCAAACCCTCTTGCGTTCCCCAACCTCCTGAGCCCCTTCCTGCACTCTGAACCCCATGGCCCCAGCCTGGTGCCCCCTCCTGCACCCTAAACCCCCACCTCAGAGCCAACACCCCCAGCCAGAGCACTCACCCCTCCCCCACACCCCAACCCCCTGCCCAGTCTGGATCCCCTTCCCGCACTCTGAACCCCTTATTTCTGGTCCCACCCCAGAGCCCACATCCCCAGCCCAGAGCCCTCACCCCCTCTCATACCCCAACCCCCTACCCCAGCCCAGTGAAAATGAGTAAGTGAGCGAGGGTGGGGGAGAGCGAGCGACGAAGGGAGGGGGGATGGAGTGAGCAGGGGACAGGGCCTCGGAGAAGGGGCGGGGCAAGGGTGTTCAGTTTTCTGCAAATAGAAAATTGGCAACCCTAGGTGGGGTGTGTCTGATGGGATGGGAGGGCAGCCTGGGGTTGCGTCTGTGATGGGATGAGGGGTGGGGGGATGGGATGGAGGGGCTGGTGGACTGCTGTGTGGGGTGGATGTGTGTCTGGGATGGAGAATCAGGGGGCAGCTCTGAAGGAGTGTGATGGGAGGTGTCCGGGTAGCTCTGTGTGGGGGGGGATGTGTCTGGGAAGGGATGGGATGCGAGGGCAGCCAGGGGTGTGTGGGTGTGTGTCAGGGCAGGGTGGCAGCTTTGGTGTGAGGCTAGGCTGGGCAGGGGGGCAGCTCCTGGGTGGGGCTGGGCCAGGATATCTGCTCTTGTGTGTCTGTCACTCTCCCTGCATGAAGCAGCTGCCTTGGCCACTTCCTCCCAGGCTTGCGGTGCTCTCAGCAGTTCCCCTTCCTGGAGCCGGACGTTCCGCTCCTGCTGGCCAGACCTTATCACCCACCCGCAGCACCCTGCATATGCCCTTCAGGATGCCGGAGCTCATCTCCGTCCAAGACTTCATCTCCCAGACTCTGGAGGATCTGAGCTCCCCAACTACCTCCTCCTTCACCAGCCACATGGGCAAGTGCCGAGGCACCGTCTGCAGCCTGGAGGAGGTGAGGGGGCTGGGGAGGTGCTGGAGCCGGGGAGGGGGTGCAGCAGTGGACAAAGTCCCACTTCCCTGCCCTCTCCTGTCTTGGAGCACAAACAGCTAGTAGGGTCTGCCAGGGCTCGGCTTATTGCTGCACTTTGTCTGCTGCTGTCTCCAGCCATTTCTCACCTCCCCACCCTTCAGACCTTGACTTCCTCTTCTACAATCTGCTTGCGCCTGCCTGCTGCTTCCCCATTCAGTTTTTCCATTGTGAGGCCTAAACTGAATGTCCTGGCCCCACGGAGTCACTAAGAAAGTTACTGTGGAATAAGGTTTAGGAGCCTGCCCTGGGTCCAACTCCGCACAGACTAATGGATACAATTAAAGTTGGATATAGGGAAGCATTAATTTGAAGGAAGATGAGACCAGAGTCATTACAGGGAGGTATTTGCACCACTATGGTAAAGGCTGTAACTTACTATGTAACAGACAAGTTTTCTAAGAGCTTTTCTTCACCGGAGATGTAGAACCATAGAATTATAACCCTGAAAAGGGTTAAAATGGATTGCAAGGGTCATCTAGACCAGAGGTTCTCAACAAATTTTTTAGTGGCCTCAGAGTGTGGCCACCCAGGGCCGGTGCAAGGAAGTTTTGCGCCCTAGGCGAAACTTTCACCTTGCGCCCCCCCCCAGCCCTGCGGCAGCTCCCTGCCCCCCCTCCGCCCTGAGGTGCTCCCCCCCCCAGCAGCAGCTCCCCGGGGAGCCGTGCGGCAGCTCCCCACTCCAGCTCACCTCTGCTCCGCCTCCTCCCCGAGCACGCCGCCCCCCCCCGCTCTAATTCTCCTCCCCTCCCAGGCTTGCGGCACCAAACAGCTGATTGGCGCTGCAAGCCTGGGGGGCGGGAGAAGTGGAGCGGCAACTGCGTGCTCGGGGAGGGGGCGTAAGAATGCTGTAAAAAAAAAATTGGGGGGACCGCTTTTTGGCACCCCCAAATCTTGGCACCCTAGGCAACCGCCTAGTTTGCCTAAATGGTAGCACCGGCCCTGTGGCCACCAACTCTTGCTGGGGGCCATGCTGACAATTTTTCCAAAAATACTTAATTAACTTTAGAAAAAACAAATATGTGCATATACATGTCCAAATCATTGTCATTTATTTATATAGGACTTTTTTCAGACTCAGTAATAAAAATAATGTACATTTGTCTCTATTCTTTACTGGACCTAAACAGAATAGAAACACAAATAAGGTGCTTTGCATGTTCTTGTCTTTTTGTTGTTGCTTCTTTTTTAACTTGCTAGATAGTAAGTCTGCTGCTGTGAAATGGTGGCCACATTTGAGAAATGCTGAATTCTAGTCTAAGTTCCTGCAAAGCTGCAGGATTTGTTGTGTCTAAACCATCCAAGACAGATGCTCTCCAGCCTCTTTTTGAAAACCTCCAGGGAAGGAGATTCCATGACCTCCCTAGACGTCTGTTCCATTGTCCGACTGCTCTTACAATCAGGGCCGGCGCTTCCATTTAGGCGACCTAGGCGGTTGCCTAGGGCGCCAGGATTTGGGGGGGCAGCATTTTGCCGCCCTTGGCGGCAATTCGGCGGCGGGGGGTCCTTCCACGCTCCGGGTCTTCGGCAGCAATTCTGCGGCGGGTCCTTCACTCGCTCCAGGACCCACCGCCGAAGTGCCCCGAAGACTTGGATCTCGGAAGGACCCCCCCGCCGCAGAATTGCCGACGACGACCGGGAGCGCGGAAGGACCCCCGCCTAGGGCGCCAAAAACCCTGGCACCGCTCCTGCTTACAATTAGGAAGTTTTTCCTCAGATTCAATCTGCTGTGCTGTACTTTGAACCCATTTCCTCTTGTCCTGCCCTCTGTGGCAAGAAAGAACAACTTTTCTCCATCTTTTTATAGCAGCCTTTCAGGTATTTGAAGACCATTATAATATCCCCCCCTTTAATCTCCTCTTTTCCAAACTAGCCTTCAGCCTTTGCTCATATGGCTGCATTCCCTGCTCATATGGATGATCCCTTTGATCATCTTTGTCGCTCGCCTCTGGATTCTTTCCAGTTTCTCGTCATCCTTTTTATACACTAATGACCAAAACTGGACACAATGCTCCAGCTGAGGCCTAATCAGCGCTGAGTAGAGTGGTACTATCACCTCCTGTGACTTGCATGCTATGCCTCTGTTAATGGAACCCAAAATTGCATTTGCTGATTCACGTTGAGGTTGTGAGCCACAACTCCCAGATCCTTCTCAGCAGTGCTGCTGCCAAGCCAGTTTCCCCCATTCTGTATTTGTGCATTTGGTTTTTCTTCCCTAAGTGTAGCACCTTACATTTGTCTTTGTTGAATTTCACTTTTGTTATCTAAAGCCCAGTTCTCCAATTTATCAGGATCCCTCTGAATCTTAGCTCTATCCTCCAAAGTGTTGGCAACCCACCCGCCCCCAGCTTTGTGTTGCCTGCAGATTTGATCAGTTTGCTCTCTAGTCCTCTCATTGTCACCACCTGCGTAGCCATGTATTTACTTCCCCGATTTGACACTCCTTATCCGGGCCTTTTCCTTCAAAAGGGAGGATGGACGAGAACACCACTTGCACCCCACGCTCTCTTTTATCCTTCTTCCCACAGCCATATAGGGTTGCCAACTTTCTAATCGCACAAAACTAAACACTCTTGCCCTGCCCCTTCCTGAGGCCCCACCCTGCCCCTTCTCTGTGGCCCCGTCCCCACTCACTCTCCCTCACCCTCACCCACTTTCACTGGGGTGGGAGGGATTGGGGGGGAGGGGATGAGGGCTCCAGCTGGGGGTGCAGGCTGTGGGGTGGAGCTGGGGATGAGGGGTTTGGGGTGCAGGAGGGGTGTGGGAGGGGGCGTGGGCTCTGGGAGGGGGTTCTGACCTGGGGAAGGGGGTTGGGGTGTGGGAGGAGGTTCAGGGTGTGGGCTCCAGCCAGGCAGTGCTTACCTCAGGAGGCTCCCAGTCCACAGCGCAATGAGGCTAAGGCAGGCTCCCTGCCTGCCCTGGCGCTGTGTGGGTCCCAGAAGCATCCAGCATGTCCAGCTCCTAGGCACAGGGGCGGCCAGGTGGCTCTGCGCGGTGCCTGCGCCCATAGGTGCCCCCCTGCAGCTTCCATTGGCAGCTGTGGAGCCGGCGCTCAGTATGGGGGCAGTGTGTGAAGCTTCCCTGATGGCCCCTGCACTTAGGGGCCGCAGGGATACGCCGGCCACTTCTGGGACCCACATGGAGCCAGTGCAGGCAGGGAGCCTACCTTAGCCCCGCGACACCACTGACCGGACTTTTAGTAGCCCAGTCAGCGGTACTGTCTGGAGCAGCCAGGGTCCCTTTTCAACCAGGCGTTCCAGTCGTAAAACGGATGCCTGGCAACCCTAAAGCCATGTGATCTGCAGTGATCCGCTCAAGGTCATTTCTGGCAGTATTGCTGGTGCCCATGTGGATAAGTAGGAAGGAGCAGTGGTCCAAGGGCTTGATGAGTCTTGAAAGACTCTGTCACATCCTGAATTTTAACTCCAGGCAAACAGCACACACTTTTTGGGATTCCCTGTCTGGGTGGCAGATAGATGAATGTCTCCCTTAGAAGGGAATCCCCGACCACCACCACTCTTTTCCTCCTTTTGGGAGTGGTGGTCGTGGAACTCCAATGCCTAGGACAATGCATCCCATGGCTTCAGGTCAACGGGGTCTCCTTCTGACTCCTTCCTCAGATGACTCTTCCAAGGCATTCTCATCAGTAGTACCCGTGCAGAGAGCCTAAAAGCAGTTGTTTACCTCTATCTGTGCTGGGGTATATTGGTTTTCCTCCTCCTTCTTCTGGAGGTCATATGCTGCTAACTTTCTTCTTTGTTCTTCAGTCCCGCCCTGCACTGCCCTCTCCAATTCTTCGGCATGCTGTGCCCACAGTACCAAATCCTGACTTCTATCCAGGAAGTCTACATTTTTTTCTGATGCAATGCACGCAGGGTCATTACTTGGGTCTCTAGTCCTTTAACCTTTTCTTCCAGTATGGGGACCAGCTTGCACTTTGGCTGTACAAAGTCACTTCTAAGCTCCAGGACAAAGACAAAGATGGCACATACCATGCAGGTCACAGCAGCTCATACTTCACTATCCATATTTCCAACCTTGTAATGTATCAAGAGTCTCTTCAGATGCTGTAACTACTGCTCGCAGAAGCCTGAAAGGCAAAACCCTGTGTGGGCTTTCCCCCTAGGCAAACTCCCTCTGTTTGCTTCTCTTCTTTTTGCTGCAAGTCAAGTGTTGCCCCTAGCTTGGGTCCTGGTCACACACACGCAAAACACGTAACTTGAGCATAGTGGTGCTGGTAACTGGACTTGGCTGGCCTGTCCGGGACCATAGGCTACAGTCTGAGTTAGGCCTGGACTACACTTACAGCACTGCAGCGCCTCAGCTGCACCAGGGCAGCTGTGCCTAACGCTTAGTGAAGTTGCTGCCTATGCCGACGGGAGAGCTTCGCCCATTGGCACAGGTACTCCACCTCCCCAAGAGGTGGTAGATGTGTCAACAGGAGAAACCCTCCCACACACATAGTGCTCTTCACATTGGGAGTTCGGTCAGTACAACTGTGTCAGTCGGGGTGTTTTGCACCCTCCTGAGCGACGTAGTTTGTAGTGTAGACCAGGGTTTACACACAATGCAGCAGCAGCTAATGCAACCATTCTGTACAGCTCCCGTGGTATTGGGCAGTGAGACTGCTCTCACTCAAGCTAGGCTAACTCAAGAGGAAATGACTTATGGGAGTTAACTCTACAGTAAAGACATAGCCTTAGTGCTCTGAAACCCATATGCTTATGTAACCCTTCTGCCTGTCAGAGTTGGCAGCAACGAGTGCCAGGTTCAGTATCTAGGGGTTCTGTTTCAATAACACAATGCAAAACCATCTCGAGCCCCACACCCAGTGACCTGGGACAATTACATACCACCCCCCAGGTGCCTCAAAGAGGCACTATTCCCCTCTCGCAAGCACAGAGTCTGAGCGTAGCAAAAGCCTTTTAATAAAGGAGGGAAACATTGCGGCATTATGTTGGGGAAACATCACAAACAGGATTCATAACACAAACCATGAGCAAAAGACCCACCTCCAAGTAAGTTTGGCAGTGTCCTTTTCCCCTCAGGGTCTTAAGTCCAGCAACCCCACAGTCACCCCCACCCACAGTTTCTGTCCTTGGTCAGTGCAGCCCCCAGAGTTCAGAAGCTTATCTGCAGAGTTTACCTCCCAGCCTGTGTGGAAGTGGGGGAGGTATGAGGGGCAGCTTACATGCTCCGCTGCTCGGGTTGACGGCTGATTGCCCCACACCTCTCTGTGGGGTTCTGCTAGTCTTTACTGTCCGGCTAGCCGCTCCTCTGCACCAGCCATGTGGCTAGCCGCTCACCAATATGGCTTCAGGCCCCCTCCACACTTAACACAGCTCTCAGCTGTGTGTAGGAGGGGGCCCCAGTGCCAGCACACTCAGAACCACTTGCCCAAGTCAGTGATTTCAGCTCTGCAGCATGTAACAAGACTCCTAATGGCATCAAAACTGCTCTGTTATTACACAGTGGAGAGAGAAGGGGTCAAAGTGGTGTTTCAAGCCCACACTTCTGAGTATGCATACATGTCCCCAGCCTCTCTCAGTTCACTGGCCTTTGGAACCCATGTCCCTTGCCTAGCAAGTGCTACTTAGTTGAGGGCGAGTCCCTCCATCATAAAATGCCAAGTACAGTTCTACTATCCCTGATTCCATAATCAGGATAACAACTTATTACTCCTGCCCCAATAACAAAGAGACTAGGGGTCCCACAGCAGACAAAGTGACCATTTGGGCAAGCAGTCCCTTCATACTAGGCGGGGTGGGTGTGCCCATGCAAACGAGATCAGCCCCTGAAGTCCTTTCCCACAACTCACCACCAGATGTCAGGTTAGAACTCATTCTGACTCTGCTTACATTTGGATAGATTGCCTTGAAATTTGCTGTGCCCGCTGAGGGGGGAAATCTATATTGAAGGTTGTTTGAGCCAGGGGTTCTCAAGTTGCAAGTTGCAGTCTGTATTGGCCACACTCCTCTGCAGCCAGGTGCAGTGCAAGGGGGACAGGGGGAAACCCAGCCCCCCACTCCAGGTCCAGACCCAGGGACCCTCTAGCAGCAGCCTCTCTGCTCTCCTTCTCTCCCCTTGTCTGCCTATCGTCCCTGGGCCACCTCTCTTTGGCCCTTGCACCTTCTTAGCCCTTTCTGGCAGGGGCCTGCAGCCTAGCAGGTAACAGGCCAGAGCTCACACTCCGCTCCCCTGAGCCTGCCCAGCACTGCTCTAGCTCAGATGCTGTCCCTGGGAGCCAGTCCCCCTCCCTTGCTGGTCAGGGAGAGAATCCCCTCTGCTCTGCCGGGCAACTCCTTATATCTGGGCTGCCCCAGCACCTGCCTCCTGTCTGGCTCCTAACAAGCCTGGCTGTAATTAGCTGGCGGTTTCTACAGTCTCCCTGGCTGCTTCTGCCCCACCCCCTGCTGGAGTGGGCCACCTGCACCACTACAGTCTCCCTTGAGTTCATTCTCACATCAGTCTACTTGCCCTTTCCCAGTGGTATTGACCTTGCTGACTAACACGGGACATGGTGCAATTTCCTTGTGTTGCTTCATTCTCAACCGTTACTACTTATATCTCTCTCCAAAGCCAGAATCTCTCATTTAAAACAGAGCTGCTACATCAGGAAATTGTGGTTATGGAAAATGTTGTTTACTACTGAGTCCAGGCCTAGGTCTCTGCAGACATTAAGGAATAAAAGGTAACTAAAAAACCAGTGGGGTTGTGCCCCTCTGTGCTGCTTTATGGTACATAAGGAGGGCCTGGAAGTGTTGGTTTTTGCTTTAACATGATTTTTACAGCTTGTTTTTACCTTAGAAAGGTCAGGAAGGAGACCACTAGCTAGTCTCTCCTGGTTTTGCTGGAGGCTCCTCGGTGCCAGGGTGGTAGGGTGGAAAGGCTTAATAATGTGGCCATTGGGCTTAATGGAAATGTGCATTTTTATATGTGCATCTTGCACTCTGGAGCACATATAAAAATTGAAATACAATGGTGAGAAGGTCAGAGCTGATGGGGGGGAGGGGAATTGCAGAGATGGTGCTCGACATGGAGCATAAGTTATTAAAATAACATCCACTCTCCAGATTCTTAGATTCCAAGGCCAGAAGGGCCCACTGTGATCATCTAGTCCAGGGGTTCTCAAACTGGGGGTCAGGACCCCTCAGGGGGTCGCGAGGTTATTACATGGGGGGTTGCGAGCTGTCAACCTCCACCCTAGACCCCGCTTTGCCTCCAGCATTTATAATGGTGTTAAATATACAAAAAAGTGTCTTTCATTTATAAGGGAGGTTGCACTCAGAGGCTTGCCATGTGAAAGGGGTCACCAGTTCAAACGTTTGAGAACCACTGATCTAGTCTGACCTCCTGTATAACACAGGTCAGAGAACAGCCCCAGAATAATTCCTAGAGCACATCTTGTAGAAAAACGTCCAATCTGGATTTAAAAATGTCAGTGATAGAGAATCTACCACAATCCTTGGTAAATTAGTCCAATGGTTAATTACTCTCACTGTCAAAAAATTACATCTTATTTCCAGTCTGAATTTGACTAGCTTCACCTTCCAGCCATTGGATGGTGTTATACCTTTCTCTGCTAGATTGAAGAGCCCATTATTAAATACTTGCTCTCTATCTAGGTACTGATAGAGTGTAATCAAGTCACTCCTTAACCTTCTCGTTGTTAGACTCAAAGAGCTCAATCTATTTATTCTAGCACCGTAAGGCAGGTTTTCTAATTCTTTAATAATTCTCAGGCTCTTCTCTGAACCCCCTCCAATTTTTCAACATCCTTCTTGAACTGTGGGCACCAGAACTGGACCCAACATTCCAGCAACAGTTGCAGCAGCGCCAAATTCAGAAGTAAAATAACTTCACTACACTACTACTTGAGATTCCCCTCTTTAGCCATCCCAGGATTTCATTAGCCCTTTTGGCCACAGTGTCTCACTGGGAATGCATGTTCAGCTGATTATCCACCACAACCCCCAAAACTCTATCCTGGGAAGCAGGGACTCTGAAAGAGTCCCCCATCCTATAAGTATGGCCTATGTTTTTTGTTCCCAGATGTATACATTTACACTTAGCTGTATAAAAAACATCGTCCAGCTGAGCGCTTTACACGCACAACCCTTATGTAGATAGGTCAGTATCATTGTCCCTGTTTTACAAGTGGAGGGAAACTGAGACAGACAGAGGGAAGTGGCTTGCCCAAGGTCATACTGGGCATCTGTGTATAGAACTCAAAACAACGTGTGTTATGAACTTGCATTTAGCTGTAGGTATATCTAGGAACAAAGAAGTTGGGAGGTGATGTTATCTCTGTACAGAGTGATGGTCAGACAGTTCATGGATACAGCATCCAGTTCTGGTGTCCACACTTTAAACAGGATATTGAAAAACTGGAATAGTTGAAGAGAAGAGCTACAAGAATGATTTAGAGTCCAGAAACCCTGGCTTACAGCGAGATACGTAAGGAGCTCAATCTGTCTAGCTTCTTGAAGAGAAAGTTAAGCGGAAACTTGACCAGGATCTATCAGTACCTACCCAGGCACAATTCTGATAGCTCTTTAATCCAGCAGATAAAGCAGAACAAAATCCAGGGGCTGGAAAGTGAAGTTTGACCATTTAAAATTGAAAATAAGGTGCAAATTTTGAACCATGGGGTGATTAATTACTGGAGCAATCTACCATGGGATGGCTCTGTACAATGTATGCTCTAGGGGGAGGTTCTCTGGCCTGTGCTCTGGAGGAGGTCAGACTAGATGATCACAATGGTCCCTTCTGGCCTTAATATCTAGGAATCTGAAGGCAGAGTCTGAGCCAGGCATAAGTGATCTGACAAACAGCCAGAATCTCCCAACACTTTCTACCTTGGCATTGAGGGCATGTTCTCCAAAGTATCAAGGGAGACAACTTCTCTGGAACCAAGGGTAATGGCAAGTAGCCCCAGGAGTCGTTGGTACAAACAAGAGCATTGGAGGGGGGTCTGTGAGATGGTGCCAGTGTTGTGGTTTGGGTCTCGTGGCTTCACAGAGCAGGACCCCACCCTGTGAGAATACTGCATCTCATAAGAACATAAGAATGGCCATACTGGGTCAGACCAATGGTCCATGGAGCCCAGTATCCTGTCTTCTGACAGTGGCTGGTGCCAGATGCATCAGAGGGAGTGAACAGAACAGCATAGTTCTCAAGTGATCCATCCCCTGTCATCCAGTCCCAGCTTCTGGCACTCAGAGGTCTAGGGACACCCAGAGCATAGGGTTGCATCCCTGACCAGCTTGGCTAATAGCCCTTGATGGACCTATCTCATTCTTTCTTTTTAACCCAGTTATACTTTTGGCCTTCACAACATCCCCTGGCAACAAGTTCCACAGGTTGACTGTTTCATATGAAGTACTTTCTTTATATTAGTTTAAACTTGCTGCCTATTAATTTTATTAGGTGACACCCTCCCCAGTTTGTGTGTTATGTGAAGGGGTAAATAACACTTTCTCCACACCATTCCTGATTTTATAGACCTCTGTCAAATCCCTCCTCAGTTGTCTCTCTTCTAAACTGAACAGTCCCAATCTTTCTAATCTCTCCTCATATGGAAGCTGTTCCATACTCATAGTAATTTTTGTTGCCCTTTTCTGTACTTTTTTCAATTCTAATATCTCTCTTTTGAGATGGGGCAACCACATCTGCATGCAGTCTTCAAGGTGTGTGTGTACCATAGATTCATATTGTGGCATATGTTCTGTTTTCTTATCTATCCCTTTCCTTATGGTTTCTAACATCTGGTTAGCTTTTTTGACTGTCGCTGCACATTGAGCAGATGTTTTCAGAGAACTATCCACAATGACTCCAAGATCTCTTTCTTGAGTGGCAACAGCTAATTTAGATTCCGTCATTTTGTGTGAATAGTTGGGGTCATGTTTTCCAATATGCATTACTTTGCACTTATCAAAATTAAATTTCTTCTGCCATTTTGTTTCCCAGTCACCCAGTTTTGTGAGAGCCCTTTGTAACTCTTCGCAGTCAGATTTGGATTTAACTCTCTTGAGTAATATTGTATAGTCTGCAAACTTTGCCACCTCACTGTTTACCCCTTTTTCCAAATCATTTATGAATATATTGAACAACACTGGTCCCAGTACAGAACCCTGCTATTTACCTCTCTACATTGTGAAAACTGGCCATTTATCCCTACCCTTTGTTTCCTGTCTTTTAACCAGTTACTGATCCAGGAGAGGACCTTCCCTCTTATCCTGTGACTGCTTACTTAACTTAAAAGCCTTTGGTGAGGGACCTTGTCAAAGGCTTTCTGACAGTCCATGTACACTATATCCACTGGATCACCCTAGTCCACATTTGTTGACCCACTCAAATAATTTGAACAGAATTCTCTGAAAATTACTTTTTTTTTGTGGGCCTTCCTTGATGCCAAGGAAGTTGGTGATGGCACAAGTGTCCATGGGGAGTCACTGTGCTGCCTGGCTACAAGCTGTTCCACCCCAAGAATGGTAAACTTGGCCTCTTCCCTAAGGAGGACTCTCGGGCATCTGCATGAGCCCAAGAAATAAGGAATAAATTTGTGTGCTTTTCCCAGAGGGAGTGACTGTCACTGCATGAGAATGGGTCAGAACTATTGTGATGGGTTGTCACCCCTGGTGCAGTCTGAGAGCTGTGAGAACCACTGCGCCCCTCTAACCAGCCAGCTGGGTCATCCCTTCTCACCCTACTTCGTTGATGATTTAGCCTCTCCAGGCCCTGTTACCACCCAACACGACAGCAGGTGGCGCCACACACCCAAGTAAGCTACCTGAATGCTTACCTAAGCCACTCACAGACAGACAAGAGACAACAGCCAATTTCCCAGTTTCCCAGGCTTGCACCCCCCATTGGAGTATAAACCCAAAATTATACCATTTTGCACTGCACAGGGGTCTGTACAATGTAAGCTCATAAATAGTTCACCCCTCCCTAGGATGACCAGATGTCCCGATTTTATAGAGACAGTCCCGATTTTGGGGGCTTTTTCTTATATGGGCACCTATTACCCCCTCACCCCCATCCCGATTTTTACACTTGCTATCTGCTCACCCTATCCCTCCCTCAATGTGGAGAGGACAATGCACGCTTGTGTTAACCAAGCTGAGACTTTCCCCTGACGCTTCACTTAAAGGCACACTGGTTTAGATTAAAACATAAAACAAGTTTATTAACTACACAAAGATAGTTTTAAGTTATTAGAAGTGATAGCAAACAGATCAAAGCAGATTACTTAGTAAATAAACAAAACTGCAAACTAAGTCTAAAATACTAGAAAGATTGGATATTGTCAAGCCAAAGGGGGTGATGGGGGCTCGGATACACTCAATTAAGCCACACCAGGTGTATAAGTATAACCGGTTTTATTGCCAAAGTATAATAAGCTTCCCAGCCTTCACGCGTTACTAAATACGTGCTTTCCAGCAAGCAGGCAGGCAAGAATCAATGCTTACGCCCCCTTCTGCTACTGACAGTCCTGGACCCTCCAGTCTTGTCCTTGAGGGCTCGTAGCAGGTGCTGCTCCAGCATGGGGAATTCCTGGGCACCCGCAAGGTCAGGGTCCGCAGGTGAAACTGTTCATCTAAAGCAATTCTCAGAGCTGCTTTTATCATCATCTCCTTCTAAGGGGGGGGGCGTATTCACCCACAAGCAGACTCTGGCAGGTAACACAACTGCTCTCCATTCCCACACTCAACACTCTCCGGCCTTCCTTATCAATTTACTTGTTTATCCAGTCGAGTGGCTGCAAGCCAGCCCAGCTGGTCAAAGCCAGGCCACTACTAGCTCCACCCAAACTATTCTGTAACAACAGCCCAAGGTAATTTGTGGTCAGCTCCAACAGATATGAATTAGCAATCGCTCACCCTGGCTGATAATACAAGCAGGCTTGCAGATTCTCAAGGAACAAGCTGCACTTGCTTTGCAGCTTGGGCTCCCCACCCCCATTCCAAGTCCTTTTCTTCCAGAGCTTCTCTCAGGTGATGAGTTGTGGGGGAGTGAAGAACAAGAGATGATGTCACTCCCAGCCTTATATAGCTTTTCCATATGGCGGGAACCCTTTGTTTCAAACTTGATTCCCAGACCAGTTTGTGGAAAAATACAGGTACCCAAAATGGAGATCAGTGTCATGTCATCTGGTCACATGCCTTTGTATACCGTGTGTTAGAGGGCTTTCCCTTCACCCTCTTCTTTGGTTCTTGTCATGCAGACAGAAAGCAGAAGACCAGAAGTCCGAAGTGCAGGCAATGGGATGTTTATTGGGATTACTTTCCAGCAAGCATGTGTCCCATAACTCTGATGCCTCAGTGTTCCCTCTCCCCCTCCTCAGCAGGCATAATTATACCTGAAATGCACATCCACAATCCCACCCCTTATAACTTAGCATCATGTTCCATTTTGGGTCTGGGGTCTTCGTCTCAACTCTTTTGTACCCCATGGGAGGGGTGAGGAGTGAGGTTGTCGTATGGTCAGGGACAGGCATTTCTTTGGTCTTTTAGTGTTTTATACCTTCCCCCAAATTGCCCTTTGCCCCTCACGACTGGTGGCTTGACTTTGCCTTGAGATAAGGGTTGAGGCAATCTTCAAGTGTTCATTCAAGTAACACTTTAACCGCTTTTATCTGTTCCCATTGTACTAACAAACCCATCTGACTAGGCAGAAGCAATATACACAGGCTTTGTTTACACATATTAGTGTAAGATATAAGAGTATCAAAAAGTCAAACCCAAAATTCTATCCCAGGCTAACAAACAGACTTATATACTAACACCCTGCTGAGTCAGAGCAGCCGTACCCATAGGCTGTCTGGAGCGTTCTCAGGAAGGCTCTCCAGGTGGGGGATAAGCTTCTCCTAAGGCCCATTACCTTGAACAAGACCCTCCCCAAACAGCTGTCTAGGCTGGAAGCATCTTACCTACAGATGATGTCACTCAGGTGTCACTACGTTTGAAATACAGCTACATAGTCAATATTCATAACTTTAGATGCAAAAATGATACATGCACACAAATAAGATAATCATATTCAGCAAATCATAACTTTTCCCTTCTTCTCTGGTGATGTGTAAGGTGGCCTCGAATGTGCCATCTCTCTCTTACGTACTTTTCTGGCCCCCATGGGTGTAATATCTGAGCACCTCAGAGCCTTCGGAAATTAGAAAACAGGTCTTACGGTCATTGACTCAAGGAGCTCAATCTAGTTAGTTTAACAAAGAGAAGGTTAAGGGGGGACTTGATACAGTCTGTAAATATCTACATGGGGAACAAATATTTGATAATAGGCTCTTCAATCTAGCAGAGAGAGGTTTGACACAATCCAATGGCTGGAAGTTGAAGCTAGACACATTCAGGCTGGAACTAAGATGTAAATTTGTTAGAGTAATTAATCAGTGGAACAGCTTCCTAAGGGTTGTGGTGTAGTCTCCATTACTGGCAATCTTTAAATAGTGATTGGATGTTTTTCTCTAAGATCTGCTGTAGTTCAACTTCAGCCAGAGGATTTAGAACAGGAGTAACTAATGCAGGAGGTCAGACTCGATGACCTTAAAATCCATTAATCTAATGTGTCCTCACCCACCCCTGTGAGGCAGGGCAGTGCCCACTCCCCATAGTACCATCAGGGAGCAGAGAGATGGGTGACTTGTCCAAGTCACGCAGGAAGGCTGGGGTGGAACAAGGCACCTTAATGCTGCCCTGCAATAGCCATACAATTATCATTAAGGCAGTGTGGGATTGTGAGCCTTGTTTAGATTACACTGATTTAAAGACACCATCATTTTTCCTTTCATGGTGTATCCTGACCCTCATGTCTTGAACCTAGGTCTGTAGGAGAGCCTCCAACCCTCCACTTGGCAGCCTGCTGGCTAGCACTTACCTGGGACCCGTGAAGCCCAGCCCCAGTGTGAGGCTCCACCCCTGAGGTCCAATTGGTAGAGTTCCATGGTGGTTGATTAGACACTGGCCTGCTGAAGCTATTAGCAGGGACAGGGAGCTGTCTGAGCAACTGGGCTCCACCCTGCTCTGGACTGTGTGCCTTGTGGTCCCTGCTCCCCCATCTTCATTCCTGGCATCTGACCTGGCTTGACTTCTGGCATCTGACTTGTGGTTTCTGAGTCCAGTTTGCCTCTGACCCTCTGGTATCCTAACCTGGCCCGACTCATGGTTCGAATCTTCAGTTTGTCTCCTGCAGCGGACTCTGGCTCTGATTTCTAGGTCTGGCCACCCATGCCCCAGCAGTGACATGGCAGAGTTAGGGTCTGTGGGTGCCCTACCCTTTCTTACCTTAACAGATGGGGATTTCTGGCAAGTGTAACCTTAACTCTGAATTACTTGGGTTTGCAATGCTTGGTTTAGGGCTATTTACACTGTCTTAACCATGGTTTTGTCATATGTTACCCAGGCAATTGTAATCCTGGCATTGGAGTGCAGGGTGTTGCTACCTTAATAATGTACTTGGAGCATGGGCTGAGATGGGCAAAAGTTCCTGTAGGAATTGGGTGCAGTGAGCTTTGGGCACTGAGGGCTAGATCCACAAAGGGACGTAGGCCCTAAGTCCACCGCTTAGGCACTGCTGAGATCGTCCAAACCCTCACTCGGCTGCCACCTAAATTCCCTAAGCCCCTAAGTTTTTGCAGCTGGGCATGTGGAAGCTGCCAAGTCCTGATGCTGGTGTGCTCTGAGCATGTCTAAACCCTCGCAAAAGACAGCTGTGGGTTAGCAGGTCAGGAGTTTTGGGGACGGGCTAGCTGGTGTGTGTGTCCCAGAATACCCACAGATAAGGCCTTTTGTGGGTCTAGCCATGACTGTTGAAAGCCCCAGCTGCAGTATTTTGTGTGTAAAGAGGGGAAAGATAGGGTTACCATATTTCCACAATCAAAAAAGAGGACACTGGGGGGGGGAGCCCCACCCCGCCCCCATCCACTCCCTCCCACTTCCCACCCCCTGACTGCCCCCCTCAGAACCCCCAACCCCCTCTACTTCTTGTCCCCTGACTGCCCCCTCCTGAGAACCCCCCACCCTAACTGCCCCCCTAGGACCCTACCTGTCCCCTGTCTGCCCCGACCCTTATCCACTCACATGGGTGGCAGGTTTGTAGAAATTTTGGTGGTGCCCAGAATCCGCCCCCCACGCCTGCCTGGGAGGGGGGTTGGGTGGGGGGAGGAGGTCTGGGGTACAGATCCTGGTCTGGGGATTAGGGTGCAGGAGGGGTGCAGGGTACAGGGATAGAGTTTGGGTGCTGGGTGCAGGCTCCGGGCTGGGGCAAGGGGTGGGTGTGCAGGAGGGAGTGAGGGGTGCAGGCTCTGGGATGGAGTTTGGGGGTGGGAGGCGGTGCAAAGGGAGGGGGTGCAGGCTTTGGGAGGGAGTTTGAGGGCAGGAGGAGGTGTGTGGGAAGGGGGAGGGAGTTTGGGGATAGGAGGGGGTGCAGGGGTGAGGGCTGTGGGTCTGAGGATGAGGGGTTCATGATGCAGGAGGGGGCTCAGGGATGGAGCAGAGGATTAGGGTGCAGGGGGATGAGGGTTGGGTCTGAGGATGAGGGGTTCATGATGCAGGAGGGGGCTCACAGGTGGAGCAGAGGATTAGGGTGCGGGGGATGAGGGTTGGGGCTGAGGATGAGGGGTTCATGATGCAGGAGGGGGCTCAGGGCTGGGGCAGAGGATTAGGGTGCGGGGGGATGAGGGCTGGGGATGAGGGGTTTGGGGCGTTGGAGAGGCTCAGGGCTAGGGTGGAAGGGCAGGGTAAGGGCAGCCTGCCTTGCCATTAGTGGATGGGGGGCATTAGGACCCTGGGGCAGCAGACAGCAGTTGCTGCCAGGAGGGCGTAGGAATGTGGGCAGCACAAGCAGACATGGGAGAGGCGGGGGGGGGGGGGTGGCAAGTGGAGGCCGGGGACCCATCCAACTCTCCCCCTGCTCCCTGACTGCCCCCCGGGACTCCCCTTACCATGCCCATGCCGGTCAGATGCTGGCTCCATGTGTAGGCAAAACACGCTGCTGGTGGGGCTGTTTGTGTCGTTACACCGGGCTGCAGGCAGCAGGGGGGAGCAGGGGAGGGGCTCTGGCTGCTGGAGGCCAATGGGAGCGGCTCAATCAGGCCCAGCCACCCAATCAGCCACCGCACTCTGCATGGAGAGGAGGGGGAAAAATCCTGGACCTTTTAACTTTGTTACCAATTCCTCCCGGACGGCTATTTAAAGATGCAAAAGCCAGACATGTCCGGGGAAATACGGACGGATGGTTACCCTAGGAAAGAGCAGGGTATGAGCAACAACCGGGCTGTTGGTTATTAGGGCTCCTTCTAGCAGCTTCCCTCAAACCAAGCAGGATGGACAAATGAGCAGAGGCTGGGCAGGGCAGTGTGTGCTCCTTGGGCCCTGGGGTGTGCTGGTTGGTGCCCATAGGCTGTATAAAGCAAGCCGCCTCCTGGCTGTGTAGCCCATCTGCAATGTGGCTGGGTCTAGTCTCATGTTTAGAGGATTTGGCAGGTAGAAACCCACAAAACCTCTTTTGTTGTTCCTAGGCCTTGGATTCTGATCGAGCTGTATTGCAAAAAATGAGGAAAGCCACCAAAGCAGAGCATGCTTCTGGACAAGGTGAGAGCAGAGCTGGAGACCCAGAGTGGGCCAGGGGGAGGGAGGCTTGTCTGTTGGGCTGGAGAGTAGGCAGGGGGAGCTGGGGTTTTGGAGACATGCCCCCACGTTTGTGCCTGTTTCTGGGTGTGTTGGAACCCCTCCCATTGCAGGGGTTGCAGGGGAGTCCCCCAGTCCTGCTGCTCTCTCCACACTCCTCACTGCCATCTGCTATCCAGCCCTGAGCCTTCCTCCCAGCTTTGCAGTGGACATCAGGGCTGGTCTCAGCTGCCTTTCTGCCCTCCTCACAGAAACCCTGCAACGAGTGCTGGGCATGAGTGGGAAATGGGGCAGGCCAGGCCAGGCAGCGCCCTTGTGAGCAGCATGCACCCCAGCCACGGCCCCACAGCAATGCCCTCTGCTTGGCGAGCAGCTGAGGGGCAGAGACCACCCCCAGCAATAAGGATGACATTGCATAACTAGTAGCCGTGGCATCACCAAACCCCACTGTGCCACCCAGCTCGGCTTACACGCCCCTGCTTGCGCCACCCAGCTCCTCCGCATCTCCCAGCCCAGACGGGCCTGGGGTCACTAGTGCCAACAGGCCCTGGCGCTCCCTGCCCAGCCCAGTGAGCACGGAGCTGACAGGGAGCAAGTGCCAAGGTGAAAGGAATGGCTGTTCCCCTGCCCCAGCCCGGCTCCCTCACTCCGCTGATGGGGCTGGATGGGAGCTAGCTCTGCGCTGGAGCTTCATCCTCCTCCTCTGCCACCCCTGCGTTGACCGGAGCATTAGCCCGGGGACCCTGCAGTGTGCCAGGAGCAGGAGGAGGTAGCGCCGCTGCTCCTGCTGCCACTGCCGAGGGGCACAGCCAGGGCTGGGGGCAGGGGGTGGAACCTTGCCAGAGGCTGTTTCTGAAGGGCACCTTCTGTGCCCAGTGCCCAGAGCGGGAGCCCACCGGCTCCAACCGCCCTGGTGCAAGGTCCTCCCGCATCACAGGGGAGGGGCTGTAGGAGACACACACACACCATCACCTCCTGCTCTGCCCCACTCACCTGCCCCTCCCCCACCCCTGCCTTGCCCCTCCCCGACCCCTGTTCTGCCCCACTCACCTCCCCATCCCTGCCTTGCCCCTCCCCGACCACCCCACTCACTCACCCCAGCCCTGCCTTGGCCCATCCCCCAGCCCTGCCTTGCCCCATCCCCCAGCCCTGCCGCTGTTCTGCCCCACTCACTCACCCCACCCCCACCCCTGCCTTGCCCCATCCCCCAGCCCTGCCACTGTTCTGCCCCACTCACCTGCCCCACCCTTCAGCCCTGCCTTGTCCCTCCCCACACCCCCAACCCTGCTCTGTCCCACTCATCTGCACATCCCCTGGTTTGCCCCACTCACCTGTCCCATCCCCCCATTGCTGCACTGCTCCAGCTCCCTAGCCCCGCCCCTGCTCCCCTCACCCCCAATCCCCACCTTCCCCCTGCACTCACCTGTCCACCCCCCCAGACCCAGTGATCCTCTCTCCCACTTGACTCCCCCTTCCAGCCCTGTCCTACTCTGGCCTAGACGCTGACAGCTGTCTGGGGAGGGGGTTGAGGTGTGGATGACTGGACAGCCGATGGTAGCTTCCTTCTCTGCTCTCCTTATCCATGTTGATTGGGGCTTGGTGTTTCTGTGCTTAGATCTCGCTAGCCACATAGAAGCTCATATTGCAGCCCAGGAAAAATTCTCTGCAAACTACCAGAGTGATGGTGACGAGCAACTGGCCGGTGCCTTCCTCTCCTTTGCCGAGTTCTCCCGGGAGCTGCTGGCCCCAGTCAAGGGTCTGGTAAGAATTGCTGCCCAAGTGCCCCAGACCTGGGTGCTCTCCCAGCCACAGGGCGTATGTCAGGGGTAGAGGGGCCCAGTTGGTTTCCTCACCCAGAAATGAAGCCACTGTCATATGGACAAAATAGCATGTGATGGTGTAATTGTGGACTGAGTTGTTGTAACGCTGCCTGCAGTGCTCAGAGCGTGAGTCCCCCCTCAAGGCAGGCTGTTAGGGTGCAGGGCCTAAACCCCACATTGGTGGGGAGTTCTATACTCAGATATCACCAACCAAGTATCAGGTATAATCCTCAGGCACTACAACAGCCTAACCATGGAGTCAGATACAGTCCCCTTGGCTACTCCCATCTGTCTTATCACCTAGGTGAGCCTGCCTTTGTGATAGCTGGTCCCTTACACCAAGAATCAAAGCAATACTCAGGCTACTCCTAGTCCCAAAGGGCCAGTCACTTACCCCAAGTCAGTTGCACCTTAGATCTCACACCAAAGACAATGCTTGTAGCCAGTCCTATAATAAGCTAAATACTGATATATTTACTAGGAAAAAGAAACAAGAGTTATTTACAAGGTGAAAGCAGGTAAACCTAGATACACAAATGAGTTCCAATCTTAAGTTCCAAAAGGTAATAAAAGCTTCTATAATCAGCGCTATATGTTCCTTAGGGCTAACCCAGGCTAAGCAGCTGGGGATCCTTTGCTTATGCCTTGAAAACTTTGTCCCCCAGAGTTCAAGCAGCAGAAAGAACTCCGGTTCCTTTTGTTTGGCATTTTTATCTCCTTCCTGCCATGTGCTGTGATCTGCAAACTCAGTACAGTTGATGGGAGGAGTCCACTTGCCTGGCTCATCTTCATGGGGAGAAGCAGAACAACAACAAAATCTGTTGTCTTCTTTTTGCAGTATCCCACAACTGTCCATCTGGTATGGATGACCCCTTCCTTTTGGGAAGGGAGAAACACTTGTTAGAGGTCAGCCCTTCATACTAGTCAGTGGCTCTCTCCTGTTTGGTCATTTACACAGTCATAGAGACTCACAAGACAAACTGCTCAAATATCACTATCCAATCTGGGATACGATGGTAAAGGTGAGATTGGTGCAGGCAGCTACGCATGAGCATTCAATAAAGTCTGAGCATTAAACACATTCTTACGATTCTTATCATTCTAATACTTGTTATAACAACGCTGGGGAGCCAGCCTGATTTCAGCTCTGTATTTGTCAGGGTTCAGCTGAGACTGAGGCTGTTTCGATGGGCAGCAGCAGGAGGCGGATCCGTTTTGTCTGTGCCCCGTGTGCGGGTTCCATGCCATGTGGGCTTCTGAAGCGAGGTGTGGGGTAGAGCATGTGCAATGCGAAGGGAACACTGGGGGAGCTTGGGAGCAAGCCCAGGCCAAGCTGGCTGTGTGAATCGTCGGCAGGCAGTGGTGATTTTTAACAGTGTGTAACTCAAGCAAATCTGAACAGATTCCATGAGGTCCCCACTAGGTCCCTCCCTGGGCCTGGGCCCACCCTCTTGCCAAATTCCAAAATGCTAGTGCAAGCCATGGGGGCATTAGAGCTCTTCACCACAGCTGCAGGAACTGTTTATAATAGAAAGTGTTAGGCAACTGAACCACAAGTGCCATTGCTCTGCCCTGCAATAGTAGGGAGGGACAATAGCTACCTAGCTCCCGCCTCTTGGGGAGGTGCCGTACCTACGCCGGCAGGAGAAGCTCTCCTGTTGGCATCAGCAGCATCTTCACTGAGCGCTATTGTGGTGCAGCTGTGTCGCTGCAGTACTGTTCAAGGAAGGGCTTTTAGCTCTGCTCACCATGGGCCCAGCACCATTCACTGGACCGTGGCTCCTGTACTATTCTGCAGGCAGCCCAGCTGCCCAGCCTCACCTCTTGCTCCCCTTATCCCCTCCCTACAGGCAGGATTCCTGCTCTGGCTCCCCAGTCCCTGCTGCCTGTCTCCATGGAGCAATGCAGGGAGCGTACACGGGTGTCTAGTTAAGACCCCTTGTGCAAGGAGCTAAAGAGAAAGTGGCAGCTACAGGCAGGTCCAAGCAGGGCAGGGAGACAAAAATAAATGTCAGGCACCTGGCTGCAGGAAAACGGTGAATTCCATGGCAGAAATGGTGAATTCCGTGGCCAGATTACTTGGCCACAG
This sequence comes from Emys orbicularis, assembly GCF_028017835.1. NCBI lineage: Eukaryota > Metazoa > Chordata > Testudines > Emydidae > Emys > Emys orbicularis. The sequence goes on along the minus strand of NC_088694.1, from coordinate 32,397,098 downwards.
AATCAGAGTCACCGGGGCCCTGACTGAGATAAATGGGGCAGTTCACACCTTTCAGAGTTACTGTTTCAGGCTGTCTGCAGACTCAGGCATGCCACACTACATCTGTCATACTCAAGGTTAACTACGTTCATTTAAAAAAAAGTGGAAACTCAGGTTTTGGAGCCCAGCTCTGCACAAGTGGTGAGTTCTGCAGCAAATTTGATGACTTTGGTCTTGTGCAGTACAGGGCCCCAAGCACACCGACACCTACAAAAAGAAAGATAAGCGCTGAGCCTGCAGTTCCTACTGGGAGTAGTTCCTGGATGGGAGTAAGTGGCAGTCCTAGTAGCAAGTGTTTGCAGGTTGAGCCCTCTGGTTTGAGCCTACTGACAGCTTTCATCTAATATATTCTGTCCCAGTCGAGGAGGCTCTGTGACAGACTTGCAATATCCTGACGAACCTGATGGAATGAAGATAAGCTTTATTGAGTTAAGTTAAACCGTATGGAATTGGGGTTAACACCTTTGGGCACAGTATGAAAAATGCAGTTGTGGCTGTGTTGTTGTTTCAGTGTGTGCCCCGTCTCTAGCAGGGAGGGGGGATACTAATGTACCTCCTCCATTCCCAGCCCTTTGAAGTCACCACCTGGGGAGAGCTGCATATGCTTGTGCAGACTGGATTCTCCAGAGCCCATCAGACAAAGAAAAGACTTTTGCATAAAAGCCTGGGGTTTAACCTGTCTCAGGGCCTTCTCCCTACTCCAGCAAATGGGCGGGACCCCTGGACCCTGGAGGGCCCCAGTCCTTGGGGGAGGGTTGGAAGGACTTGGCCTACTGAAGCCTCATATGACTGGGTGGTTGCTCTGAGCTGAAGCTCTGATGACCTTGTAACCACAAGGATGCTCCTAGGGTGCGGTATTAAAAGGAGTTGGGGTAACTCTGGTGAGCTTATTAGCATGCGGGTAGGTTCTTTTGTTCTTTTACTGTTTTCTCGGTAATGCTTTGTACCTATGGAATATACTTGGCCTGCTTAGGAAGAGTTTGGTGGTAACTTGTATCTGTAGCAATTGCTCTGTTCTCTGTCTCTGAAGAGCAGGGCTGGCTCCAGGCACCAGCGAAGGAAGCAGGTGCTTGGGGCAGCCAATGGGAAGGGGCGGCACGTCTGGGTCTTTGGCGGCAATTCAGCGGCGGGTCCCTCAGTCCCTCTCGGAGCTGAGGAATGAAGCGGCGCGGTAGAGCTGCCGCCGAGGTGCTGCCGATCGCGGCTTTTTTTTTTTCTCCTTCGCCACTTGGGGCGGCAAAAAAGCCTGAGCCGGCCCTTCTGAAGAGAAAGCAAACAGGTGTCCTTGGGCAGCTGGTCTGTGCTGGGAATGACACAGTGAAGACAGTGTCGGAGAAAAACTGAGTTCTCACTCTTTTGTTTGGGTACAGCAAGTCAGAAGCTTTATTCACTCTCACAATTGTGCAGAGGGAGAGAGCCAAGCAGGTCTCTCTCACTGATACCTAATTACAACAAGCATTTATACCTTTCAATAATGAGGGACAGCTGCATTTTGTTATACATAAGCCATCTTGATATCTTATTTCTTAATTGTTTTGACTCTTGCCAACATACAATATTTCCTATACCTTATCTACACAAGGTCTTCTACACCTTATCTATACAAGGTCACAATAACTTCTCACACAGTACTTTCTCACCCGCCTCACACAATCCTCGCTTCTACAAATCTCGCGTTATCAGGGCTACAGTTAGCCTGACTCTTGCTAACAAACTGTCATGCATTGCAGTTCTTTTCTGACAGTTCTTTTTCTGCTTCCACAACCCCCCCTTTTGTACTTCTAGTACAACAAACATTCTCAAACCTCTATTTGCATCAAGTCCTGGACTTCAGATTCTATATCAGATGTTTCAGTTTTAGCGGTTCTGATTGGATGTAATGACAATGCATGATTAGCATGAACATGAAAGGTATTACTATTATTACGTCTTTTACAACAACAATAACATAATCCTAAACTAACTAATAACAATACAAGCAATAACATTCCCATAGCAAAACTATAATGGGGTTGTTGTACAGCCTTAGTCACAAAGCACAATACATCATACTTAGTACATAAAGTGGATACTCTATAAGCTGTCTGAAAAGCATACTTTTCAACTTGATATATATTTTAAAGCATGTGAATTTGCCCTTGTACTTCAGAGATTTTCTGAATCTCTGGTAACAGTGAAAACAAATTCTGAAATCTATCAGGTACTAAACTAGTCCAATTAAAGGGTATCTGGAACCTAAGGGCTACTTGGAAAGCTCTATCTGCAGGCCAGTAAATAATATGATTGCCTGCAGTGGTAGTGAGATTAAAATGTATGTCTTGTAATGTGGTGTCATTAACATACACACAGCTATCGTTAGCTTGAAAAAGTAAGTGTCCTGTCAGGGTAGTTCCTTGTCCCCTACCCTCCCAGCAAACGTAGTCATGAAGAGTAACAACTGCTCCTGGCTTCAGTTTACGGATACACTGAAGCTGTGGGGGTTCTAACGGCCAAAATGTCCATTGACTTCCTAACCCCATCCAAATGTCAGATGTAATCCCAGGAGCACTGACTAAAAATCGATTGGGCATACCAGGTGGTCTAATTTCCCAGATGTCTCGGTGAATTACCCAATCCCACATGCATCCTCCCCATGGACCCGGCAGGATTCGGTATGTGGGAGCCCACACCCCCTTTACCGGTCCATATGCTTGGAAGGAGCACTGAGAACGTCCGCACTTCCACCCAGAAAGTCTCCAAGTATGTCTCCGTGGCCACAGATCAGATGGTACTCCTGATGTGTCTGTAAGGGCAGTGGGCCAAGCCTGATGTTCTAGATCATTCCGAATGGCCATCAGCTGGTCATTCAGGAAATCCTGAATCTCTGAACATGCTAGATCCCACTGCAATGCCTTCCCAGCCTCAGTGATATTCAATACCATCTCTGTCAGCAACTTCTGGGTCATTGAACTAAGGGCGGAGATAACATGTAACTCACCAACTCCAGCCTGTACCTGGGTTAGTTGTGCTCCAGAAACAAGGCCAATGGCCTTCTCTAGTTGCCCCAATTTCTCATCATGTTCTTGGTTCTTAAAAATATTCCAAACTCCTGCTGCACTATTGGCCCCATCCCACAGGGATCCGGTCAAGTCTCTCTTCTTTCTAGAGGAAATAACCAAAGCCCTCTGTTGTGCTAATCTAATGGCAGCCCCCTGTGAGCAATTTGGGTATTCGTTTAATTGTTCACTAATTGGGTGACCAAATAACAATAAGGGCCTCTCTCATTTAACACAGTACAAGTTCCAGGAACAACCATCATATCTACTTCACTATAGAACCCATCAATTGCAATTATTAATTCTTGGGGTTCGCTGGTAGTGATATCATGTATTTCTATCTCTACTGATCCATTTGTTTTCCATTCAGTTGTTTGCTCATATACATTATCCTGAACTTTAAAGAATAATTTCTCTGAACAAAATTTCAGTAAATCACTAAGATGTGAAAGCCTTGGCCACTGGGTTTCATTGGAATATACAGTACGGTTTGTATCTGGGTAAGTTACAGTGGTGGTGGCAGGGGTCAAGGGACTAGTGGGTGTAGTCCTAGTGGTGGCAAGGCGGTTTTGATATTCATCTTCTGAAAGCCAATTAGGAAGGGCAGTGCACCCTGAAGGTACCTGTCCATAAGCACAAAGTCCTGATCCTGGAAAGAATCCACCCCACCACTGGACCCCGCATTCCCAGGAACGGTCCCCACAGTTCCCTCCTTGCCAATAAACGATGCTCCGTCTTCTCCACCAGGGCCAGTTCTTAATGTCTTTTGTAGTCAGGAATTCCTGGACTTTGGTGGTTTCAGCAGAGCGAGTGTTTCTTCTTTTCTTCTTCAAAAGCAGTTGTGATTCACCATAGTGCAGGGGAGAGGTTACTAGCACTTCACCCTGTACTGGTGTGATTCCTGTAAAAGAATTCAAAGGCATTGTAGATCTGTCAGTGGACAAAGGAGAGGTTACTAGCACTTCACCTTGTCCTCCTTCCCTGCTGTCCAGGAGGCACAGCAGAGCTAGCAGGAGAAATAGGCTGATCAGCAGCTGGAGAATCCTCTCCAGGTGGAGGGGTCTTTTTGCAGTAAGAAGCATGGTTCCAGGTGGGCAGTCCTTGGCACTTTACAGCGGTGTTGGTGGTTAACAGGACTTGGAAAGGGCCTTTCCAGCATGGAGCCAAAGCAGTCTTTCGTTGATGGACTTTACATAGACTCAGTCTCCTTGTTTCAATGAATGGCAGGGCTGCTAGGGTCTTTGGGTAGCACTTCTTTTATCTGTGAGAAAAGAAACCTAACACATTTCATTAATGCCTGGCAGTGTTTTGCAGATATCATAGTTGTTGGGCACATTCAGGCCCCCCCTTTTCTTGGCTGTCAGCCAAGTCTTAGCTGTGGGTAGTATCCTTGGATGGGGCCAACGTCTTATCTTTGGACTGAGCTTGCTAGCTATTTTTTTCCTCAGTTAACTCATTCTGTTCTTTTTTTTTTCTCCCCTTCTTGGCTTCTTTTAACCTACAAAGGAAACTTCCACTCTTCACTCATACACCTTTTCCCAACAATGAACACATACACATTGCCATTATACAGTACATTAGTCTTATTATTCAATGTATGCCATGTACACCCTTCCAGTAAAATAACTTTATTACAGAGCTTTGGAGCAACAAACCAGGACAAGCACACCCACTTTTGAGGAGTTCACTTGGTACAACCTCAGGTGTCCAATAGCTTTCCTCCCTCCCCAGCCCTCTGGCTAGAAATCTGAGGTAGCCAGAAGGATCCCATGGGCAATATGGGGAGTGGGTTAACCTGCCATGTCCTTGCTTCCAAAGACTGTTGGTATGCAAATTTTAACAACAATTTTTTTCAATTAAAAATCTGGCCAATGAAGTTTCTTTTTCTTACTTAAGCAAATGTATTAGACTTTAGTATATCACATTTTCCTGATTTATCCAAACACTTTTTGTATTCCAAGTTGAATAAAACAAGTATCTGCTTTTTGATTTAACCCTTCTATTTAATTTTGAACTAGACTGTCTTATGAAATTATTAAACCCAACAATTCTGGCCACAAGACAAACACCACAAGACAGGACAAAGAACACAAAAATAATTCCTATTGTACCAGTAAATGCATGGTACATTGAATGCTGTTCAGCTGGCATCCGTTTTCTCTGATGATCTGAAAGACAAAAGAACAGAGGTCTACCCCTTCTGGGTAGTCAGTCATTGCTTAAAATATTTCCTTTATATACACATACTCTTGTTGATTTTAGACAAAACAGAGGAATTACCCCATATTTCCTTGTATTTGTTTCATAGGCAGCCCAGGTTTCAGTGGCTTCTACCTTATTAGTTAGAAAATTGCATTAATACAGATGCTTTCTGGCTTGCTTCCAGATCCAAAGCTATCCACAGCTTAAAGATTCTTACTTTAAAAGGGACACAATTAACTTTCCCAGACTTTTGATTGCCTTTTACTTCTAGCTCCTGCTTTCAAACACCCAGTGATCTGAAAAAGACAACACAACCTATACTGGTAGGTTTGCATTTCTTTTACCTCTGCTACAATATACACTGCACATGTTCTGGGGAAAATGCACATCCTCTCCACAATTCAATTTCCATAACACTAGCCACATCAATTTCTACACAAGGTGTAACTGTTTCTTTTGTGCTTACAAAATCTCCATGCACCCCTAGTAAAGTGACAGCTCGACCACACAGAGCCAGGGGCACTGTCCTTCTCTATCTTTTTACCAGATTTTTTATCTGCTATTTTGTTACCCAAAAACAAATTCAAATCTTTTATTCTCCTGGCTTTGACTACCCTGCTGCAGCCACAACCTTTGGTCTTTAGTTAAAACATTTTAAATCTTGTAAAGCATTAAGTCACCTTAAGGATTAAATGCTAAACACCATATTAAACAACACTAGTTTCCTGTGTCTGGCAAAAGTATTCTCAGTTTTGCAACGTTAAAACAATACCAATTCATCTCAAACTTATAAAACACAGATTGTACACAGCAGGAGTGTTCTTCAGCAAATTAGACTAACGTATTCATAGTCGAATAAGTCCACTTAAATAACCTCTTGCCTGAATTACTTACAGACATTCCTACCAAGTTTCACTGCTTGATTCCCTCTAGCAACTACAGAGTTAACTTTTCACTCTCTTTTCTTAAATCACTTGCTTGTCTCCCAAAACGACACCCAACTCAACTCAGATTTTACCATTCCAATTATTATCCTGGGGATTTGAAATCCCCATGCTTATAATTACTTACTCCTTTCCTTCCACTATGCCCTCAAAGTTTCCAACCTGTTTTCCAATCTCTCTATCTATTGCCTGCCCGCTTGGGCCCAATCCTGCTTTTCTCGCTGAACCGTCCCTTCCATGGGCACCGGCTTTTTCACTACCAATTTAGATAGGAGGGTGGGCTTCTCAACTAGCCCCCACCCTTCCTGGTCTCTTCTCTTAAACATTCTTACTCACAAGGCTACCCGAGTCCTCCCTCGTGAGGCTTGCCACTTGGGCAAAACGCATGGCCCATTGGCGTTTAACTATTCAATTTTCTCTTGTGGCAAACACACTGCTGTTACAGCATATGCAAACACAAATGGTTAAATTCTGACAAGTCCCTGAAGGACCGGTACTAGCTTAGCCAGTGCTTCCTTTTCTGCCTGGAAGTCCTGTCTCAAGGCTTGCAACTTGCCCTGGGCATAGGTTTGAGTTGCTGCCTGGTTCATGATCTATGCTCTTAATTGCTCAATTCTAGTTATCAAGTACACAACTCTTCCTATTACTCCAACTTCTCTATTGCCCAGTCCTGCTACGACTGGGGTAGATCCACCTGACACCCTTCCCGGTCAACCGGGGTGGAGAGAGGAATGCTAAATCCCTCTCCGGTTCTCAGATTTACTGCGGCTGAGAGTAGGCACACTTTCATACTCACACACGTATGTCCAGACTGGCCACGTCTGTGTATAACGTTGAGAGAAGGTGCTGTGCAATCTCCAACTTGCTTCCTCTCTTGGGAGGGCAGTTCTTTTACACCCTGAAGTCTCCTGGGGCGTCTTTTCAGTGATTCCAGTCCAGGCCGGCTGCCTGTGGCTTCTTCAGCGTCCCCAAACCACGCCGGCTCCAGGGTCGCAAAGGCAGACTGTTGGATCTCACTAGACAGTTAAGCTTTGCAAATGTAATCTCAGCACTGTAACTTGTATTGCCTTTGGTTTGACTATGTCTATATTTTTTCACAGCCAGCTGGGGCCGAAAGTAGTTTTTCTTTGTACTTAGCCTGGTCTGCATTGATTCTTGACCTTGAACGCAGATTAACTTTCTCTTTATCTCTGGACCAAGCTGAATTTCAAATTAACCCGTTCCTTTCCTCAATAGACAAATTGCTCCCATTGTGTGTCAGAGGCTTTCTTTTTTGGTGATTAAAAACTCCTCTGAGATGTATGATCTTATCTAGATTGAAGGTACCTTCTAGTGGGCATTGTTTAGATGAATTTTCACGCGTGTAATGATTCCAATTCTCTAAATACCTGCAGGTTGATGGACCATAATGTACGTACATAAAATAAGCTGGGGTACCCTTAGGGGGTGAGAGGGAATCCTTAGACTGTCCCCCACCCATTTTCCAATCACACACACAGGGAGGAGGATGCCCTGTCCGCGCTAGCGGCATATAAACTAAGGATCTCTCCCTACAGGGTACTCACACAGGAGAGACTAACGAGGATAGCCATGACCTCCTACACCTCCCTTCAGCAAAGAGCGTCGGCTAATCTCAGAGAGACGGCGCCGCTTACTCTGTTGCATCCAGTGAGATGGTCCGACTGTCAGTGGCTCACACGGAGAGGAAAAGGGGAGGGAAGATGGGTTCACACACTCCTAGACCCAGGCAGCCTCCTCGCCGGACGATGCCAGGCCGAGTTAGCGTACCGTGGGTCGGATCTCCTAAAAGATCCTCTAGTTACCGGGCTTGCGTTAGAGTAGTTCTGGTCACGAGCCAAAAGACTTCGCAGAGTACTCTGGGCGTCTTCCGGTAACACTCAATTCACACTGGTGTACACACACACACACACACACCAAGGCCTTACTCCAGGTACTATTCCCAAGTACCTCGATGCATCACTCGAGGTGGTAAAAACCCCTCTTGAGGCGGTAAACAACCCCTCTGTCCGGACTATGAGGCGGTAAAAACCCCTCCTGCTGAGGCGGTAACAACCCCTCAACACAGGTGCAATCCTATGCACCTCGCATATGCATACAGGGGGCGGCAAACAATTCCCCTACGCCGCTCAGCATCTGACCTTGCTGCACAGTCAATAAGTTCGGATGGCGTGAGCCCAACAGGGACAGACGGCCCCACGGACAGTCCTCCTCCGACACCCCAATAGAGATTTCAAAAGGTCTCCTACCTCTATTGTGGCGCCATGGGGTTCGAAGGGGAACGATCCGTAGTAACTGCCGGTGCCTCTGAGGGCGTTGCCATCCCGGACGAGCCCCCAAATTGTCGGAGAAAAACTGAGTTCTCACTCTTTTGTTTGGGTACAGCAAGTCAGAAGCTTTATTCACTCTCACAATTGTGCAGAGGGAGAGAGCCAAGCAGGTCTCTCTCACTGATACCTAATTACAACAAGCATTTATACCTTTCAATAATGAGGGACAGCTGCATTTTGTTATACATAAGCCATCTTGATATCTTATTTCTTAATTGTTTTGACTCTTGCCAACATACAATATTTCCTATACCTTATCTACACAAGGTCTTCTACACCTTATCTATACAAGGTCACAATAACTTCTCACACAGTACTTTCTCACCCGCCTCACACAATCCTCGCTTCTACAAATCTCGCGTTATCAGGGCTACAGTTAGCCTGACTCTTGCTAACAAACTGTCATGCATTGCAGTTCTTTTCTGACAGTTCTTTTTCTGCTTCCACAACAGGGAGCTGTGAAGCCTGGGAATACCCTGGTCAGAGGGGAGAGAGCTGTGGGTCTCCACCCAAAAAGGCAATGGCTGGGGAGCTACCAGCCTGAGAGTGGGTGCCCTTGCTGAACCACAGAGGGGAAATCCAGGTGCAGCCACCCTGAACCACAATCTCTATGGTGGCAGCATTGGTGGGATCTCTTAACAGTGTCAATTGCATAAATGCCAACAGCAGCAAAAGCAAGTTACTTAGACAGGAGAGGCACAGAGAAAAAAGCCTCAGTAGTCTTTCTGGGGAAAGGAACAGTGAAAAGGGAGATGGGGGAAATGAATTATGAACAACTGAAGAAAAATCTGTTGTTGAGCTATGCAGAGAAAGGGAGATTAGCCCTGAAGATAGAACAAAATCATATTTAGTTGATTTGCTATATTCTAATGTCAAGGAATGATGGTCCATGTTCACAGAGAACATCCAGTCGACTGACAGAGGGCCCAGCAGACAGGGAGAAATTTGGACCCAACGCCCTGGAGAGAAACAGGGAAGAGGCTGACAGTCAGCTACTGTGTTCCATCCTGACCAAGGCCACCACTGCAAGAGGAGTGCTGGACGCCCAACAGCTAGAGCAAGAGAGGCTTCAGCTGGAGAGGGACAGAGTGCATCTGGAAACCCAGCAGCTTGCAGATCTAGAGCAAGAGAGAGCAGTCTGGGACCCGCAGCAGTGCCGGTAAGACCCAACGTTAGCGCCAGTACCAGCAGTAGAAGAGAGAAAAGGACAGGGAGCATCAATATCAGATCAAGATGGAGAAACTGTGGCAGCAGAACCATTGTCCAGTAGGTGGAGCCAGACGCCATGGACCTGTGCCCGTGAGTGGCATAGACTCCAAATGACTTCCTCGCTATGTGAATTAAATAAGCTCGGACAAGGGCACATGGTAAGGGACCTGGCTCCACTGCTTTCTGGGCAAAGGCCCTGGACATCTTTACCCTTATGGGAAGACTGCAAAGATTATGATAATTGAAAACAAGCTTTGTGGCTGAAGTTTAAACTGACCCCTGAAGCGTATTGGAGAAGGTTTCTGGCAGTTCAGAAGAAAGAGAACATAACCTATATTGAGGCGTCAGCTCAATGGGGAACTGGTTGGAGGTTTTCCACAGTCCATGAGGCCTCTGAGGTAATGGGTATAGAACAGCAGTTCTTAAAGTATGGGCCACGCCTCCCAAGGGAGGCATGGGAATGTGTAAAGGGAGGCGCAAGCTCTCTGTATGTATGTGTGTGTGTTTTTTAATAGCTCCAGCTCTCAGCCTGGGCTCCCGCTGTCACAGCGGGGCAGGTTGCGACTCTGGCTCTCAGCCCTGGCTCCCGCCACCAGAGCCGCAGCCTGCCCCACGGAAACAGGGGGAGCCACAGCCACACCGGGCACTGCAGGGCTCTTCACTAGTCCCACACAGGGCTCTCTTAGCAACTGTGACAGGTCCTTTGTGTGGTTTTCCCCCCAAGAACTTAAAACCATTAGCAGCAACACGCTTACAGCGAGAAAGAGCTAACACGAGAAATGGATGGCTTTGTGACAAAGGGAGTAAAGTGTACAACACAAGCCGAAGTGAGGGCAGCAGCAGACGTTCCAGCAAAATGCAAAAGCTGAAAATATGACAAAGCTTATTTCAAACTGAGCTTTACATGGAGCGGGTCCAGCAGCTTCAATGTGTTGTATGTGGCGAAGAACTGGCAAATGACAGTATGCTGCCCTGCAAGCTACGCCAGGATCTCAAAACAAGACATGCTACCTGAGGAACTAAACCTAGAGAGTTTTTTCAGAGGAAGCTCCGTGAGTGAATAGGACAGAAGTTGTTGAAGTGTACAGTATTAACATGAAGGCTACTCAGGTTTCTTACTGTGTGGCTTTGCGCATTGCCAAAGCTGGTAGGCCGCACAACATAGGTGAGAAACTACTACTTCCAGCTGCAAAGGATATACATGCACGGTCATGATAGGAGAGAAAGCAGCATCACAGCTAGACGTGATCCCATTTTCCAATGACACAGTTTCGTGCCGTGTTGTGGAGATGGCCCCGATGTAAAAGAGACGCTCCTAGAAAGTATTCGTCAGAGCCCATATTATTCAATTCAGCTAGATAGATCAAGTACTGCACAGCTACTGGTGTATAGTCGAATTGCTACAGCAACAGAATTAAAAGAGGAATTTCTGTTTTGCCGTCCACTTCCAACACAAGCAACCAATATAGAACTTTTAAAACTATTAAATAATTTTGTCCAAGACACCAGTCTTGACTGGGGATGTTGTTTTGGAATTTGCAGCGCTGGAGCATGGTCTATGACAGGATGGCATAGCAGGATTGTGAGAAAGGTACAAGAAGTGGCCCCTACAGCTACCTGGAATCATTGTATGGTCCACAGACAGGCATTGGCTGTTAAGATGATGCCAGAGGAGCTCAGCAATGGTCTTTCAGTTGCAGTAAAAATTATAAACTTTATAAAGTCGCAACTGGTTAATTCAAAGATTTTTGACATTTTATGCAAAGAGATGGAGGCAAACTTCACACAGTTGTTGTTACATGCAAAAGTTTGTTAGTCTTGTCAGCACTTTGCCCTTGGACATCCATGTGAACTGCGTGAGGAAGTCCGTATTCTTCTTGCTGATACCGCTCCACTTGTACAGCATTTCAGTGACATTCATGGGATATCCTTGTTGTCATATCTGGCTGATATATTTGAGTGACTGAATTCTCTGAATGTGGCACTTCAGGGATGAGATGCAAATGTTCTCATTGCTAATGATCGGATAGCAGCATTCATTAACAGACTTAAATTGTGGTCTTCATGTGTGCAGCAGGGATCTGTTTCCATGTTTTCAATGCTGGAGGACATTGTGCAACAAGTGTCATCAGCATGCTTGTTGGGAATGTAGGGAATATATGTGGCAGCTGAGCAGGGGTTTTGTGAATGTCAGTGGTGCCTGCATGTTGGACGTGGGCCCCTAAAGGGCAGGTAGGCATCAAAATCCCCTTGTGAATGCAGCCCTTTGGAGCAGGGGCTGGCTCTTATTATGTCTTTGTACAGCACCTAGCGCAATCAGGCTCTGATCGTGGTTGTAGCCTCCAGATTCTTCTGAAATACAAATGATACAGAGCCTGATCCTCTTCACCTGTGTAACTCTGTCAACTCCTGAATTACCCTGCTCAGAATCCGCTCCCTGCTGGGGACACACTTGTAAGGGTCAGAGTTAAGGTTTTAATTGCATTTTGAGTTAGACTTTGGTTGTGGTTTGAAGTTATTGGGGTATCTGATATATTCAGAGAGTAGAATAGATGGTGAAATGACTTAATCTCCTTTCCTTGCAGTGTTTGTCTTGTTTCAAAAATCCCTTGTATAGTGATAACTGAAAGCAAATGAGGTTTCCTGTCTGGGAATTAGAGCTGGCAAGTGACCTCTCTAGTTATGGTTGGCTAAATGTATCCATTTTAGAGGCCCTTGTTTAGTTGCTTATAACTTGGTCAAGTTTCATCTTTCAGGCTGGAATTTTCCAGCTCTGGTTTCTGTCTGAGGGCTTTTTTCTCTTTATGAGCAGAATTGTTTTTTTGAGAATTAAGAAAATGAAAAGTAGCCAACATTTTTGTCCGTATCAAACTCTCTTTCTCTGTCTGAACTGCTCTGGAAGCTCTGTGTTTGGAGTGGGACAGACATATGTGTTACAGAAGGCAGGGCCGGCTCTAGGTTTTTTGCTGCCCCAAGCAAAAAAAATTTTGGCTGCCCCCCATCCCAGCCCTGGGCTCCTCGCCGCCCCCCCCCACCCGCCCCCCCCTGCCGCCCAAACCCTGGGCTCTCACCCCCCCACCCGCACCCCCCTGCCGTCCCAGCCCTGGGCTCCCCCCACCATTGCCCCACACACACACCTCCTGCCGCCCCAGCCCTGGGCTCTCCCCGCCCCACTTGCACCCTCCTTCCGCCACAGCCCTGGGTCACTGGTAACTCGCTCCCAGGGCGGGTCATTCAGCAGGAATTTTGGATGTGCACAGAACACAGACAGGATTGGTTCCCATATGGTTACGGAACTGCAGTAAAGTGGAACAATTTTCAGCTTGTGTGACTGGAGGATATCTGGATGCATATTATAAGACTGTCCTACATAAATGAGGAAAAGTTGAGGTGACTTTATTATTCTTTTGTTCCACTCTTTCTTTCTATGGGGAATTTGCCAATGCAATATCACTGTCTTCCTTTTAAACAAACAAACAAACAAGGCAATGGCTGTTGAAAATAGCAATTCCAGTCCTAATAACCACTGGGAAGCATTTCTTGCTCAATTTTATCCTACTTTTTCTACAGCAAGTTACAGTGGATCAGTATATTTGATTTGGGAGAAATGAAGTAACTGAGCTTGAGCACTCCTGAATTTTGAGGTGTTCAAATCTGGAAGGCAGGTGCTGGGGGGAGGGGCCTGTGGCTCCGCAGGGGAGCACGGCAGCATGTATGCAGCAGCGTGTCTGGCGCTGCGCGAAGCCAGACACACTGGTCTGAGTGGCACGGTAAGGGGGCTGGGAGGTTGGGGTAGGGGGTTCCGGGGGGGCAGTCAAGGGACAGGGAGCAGGGGGGGTTGGATGGGGTGGAGGTTCAGGGGGGCAGTCAGGGGCAGGGAGAAGGGGGGGTAGATGGGTCAGGGGTTTGGGGGGCACTCAGGGGACAGGCAGCAGTTGGATAGGCATGGGAGTCCCAGGGGTTTGTCAGGGGACAGGTAGGGGGTGGGGTCCTAGGGGGGAACTTGGGGGGGGTGTCTCAGGAGGGGGCAGTTGGGGACACGGAGAAGGGAGGCTTAGATAGGGGGTGGGGTCTCAGGAGGGGGCAATCAGGGGACAAGGACCAGTGGGGCTTAGATAGGGGGTGGGGTCCTGGGGGGCAGTTGGGGCAGGGGTCCCTGGAGGGGGTGATCAGGGGACAGGGAGCAGGAGGGGTTGGATGGGTTGGGGTTTCTGTGGGGGGCAGTCGGAGGGAGTGGATGGGGGCAGGGTGGGGCTACCCTCCCTCCCTCCCCGTGGAGTGTCCTATTTTTTGAATGTTAAAATATGGTATCCCTACCCTTCCCAGTGCAGCTCTCCATTCAAAGCAGGCTGTAGAATGAGGTCTCAGCTTCCTCACTCCCTCCCCCTCTTTCCTGTTGGTAGTGGCCAAGGGAATGCTGGGAAATGTAGTTCTTTCCCTGCTCCAGGGCTGGCTCTATAGGCAGGGAGCTAACCAAGGAACTACAGCTCCCAGGGCCCCCTGTTGTTCTCAGCTCCCATGCTGGATCCCTGCCGCCCCTGCAAATGGGCTGCCCCAAGCATGTGCTTGCTTTGCTGGTGCCTAGAGCTGCCCCTGACAGAAGGCTGGTGAAAATCCCCTTGGATTTGGTTGTGGGAGAATATTTTCCACCGTGCCCTTTGCCAATGCACACCAGCTTTTCCTTCACAACCTCTGAGCTACCCACACAATGTGAGGAACCAGCAAGGGAGTCTCAGCCCCTGTTCCACCTGCCTGAGGGTGCGTGGGACGAAACAGGGCTCCCCCTGACACCTCCACACCCTGCCTGCTCCAGTTGGGGTGGAGGTTGCCAAGTTTGTCCTCCAGCTGCAGAATCAGGGCCCATGGGAAAAGATGGCAATCAACAGAATCTGTAAGACAAGTGCTTCCCCAAGGAGCCGTTGTCCAGGATGAGAGCGCTGAGGGGGATCCTCCTGCAGGCTGCAAAGTGGGTGAGACCCGCTGCCTGGCTTTGTGCTGGGGGCACTCACAACGCAGGCTTCAGGGTCTCTCTCTTTTCTTTCCAGTTGCAGAGCTTGTCTCACAACATTAACTTTTCCCTGGACTCGCTGGTAAAGAGAGACTTAAAAGAGCTCAAAGGGGTGAGTAGATGCTGAGCGGGCCTGTCAGGATGGGCCCTGGGAGAGGGGCTGCACCAGCTGAAGGATGTTCCCCTCCCTGTTTCACTAGCAGCAGGCAGTAGCAGTGCTAAGAGCTGGGTTCTGAGCTCTGTGGGAGCAGCTGGGCCCAGCAATGCTCCTGAGCCCTCCAGAAAACTCCATCTCTGTCTCCAGGGCCTTGGCACGGAGCCACCTGCCACTGCTGCTCTCCAGCCTGGATGCAGGCATAGATGTGATTGACAGCAGGGCAATGTCCCCGCCCACCTCTTCACTCCTCCCCCTTCTCTGACCCAATTTGCCTACAGCCCTTTGGCTGAACCGAGGGGTGTCATGGGAGTCCCCTGGGAACAAAAGAACCTGTTTACCCCCAAATACTTCATAGCTTCTCATCACATCCACTGCATGAGCACCCCCCATGGCCTCCCAATCAGCTCCCTCACTGGGTGAGTGTGCACGCCCCCTGCACTGAGTGTGCCTGGCCTCCCAGAAAGCCCTTCCCCCGGTGACTGTGTGTCCCCGTGGCCTCCCAGTGAGACCTCAGGCGAGTGCATGTCCCCAGGGCCTCCCAGGGAGACCCTGTTGAGTGCGAGTCCCAGGGTTGCCAGCCCTCTTTGTTTTGCTGGCAGTCTCCCGGAATCAGGCTCTATCTCCCAGGGGCTACTGAAGCCAAACCAGGAGATTTTAGTCCAGCAGCGCAGCGGGGCTAAGGCAGGCTCCGTGCCTGCCCTGGCCCCATGCTGCTCCCCAAAGCGGCCAGCACGTCCCTGCAGCCCCTGGGAGGGGGGCAGGGAGTCTCTGCGCACTGCCCCCGCCCCGACTCCACAGCTCCCATTGGCTGGGAACTGCGGGGGTGGTGCCTGCAGACAGGGGCAGCGCATGGAGCCCTCTGCCCCACCAGAGGCCACAGGGACATGCCACCTGCTTTCAGGAGCGGCATGGTGCAGGGCAGGCAGGGAGCCTGCCTTAGCCCCGCTGTGCTGCTGCCTGGGAGCTGCCCGAGGTAAGCGTTGCCCAGCCGGAACCTCCACACCTCACACCCTCCTGCACTCCAATCCCCTGCCCCAACCCTGAGCCCCCTCCTGGAGCCAGCACCCCCACCCCTTCCTGCACCCCAACCACCTGCCCCAGCCCTGAGCCCTGTCCAGCACCCAAACTCCCTCACAGAGCCTGTACCCCAACCCTCTTCCTGCACCTCAACCCCCTGCCCCAGCCCACTGAAAGTGAGTGAGGGTGGGGGAGAGCGAGCGATAGAGGCGGGTGGATAAAGAGCAGGGCATGGCCTTGCGGAAGGGGCCGGGGCATAGGTGTCTGGGTTTCTGTGATTAGACAGTTGGCAACCCTAGTGTTCCCATGGCCCCCAGGAAGCCCCCAGGTGAGTGCGTGTCCCCCATGATCTCCCATTGAGCCCCCAAGTGAGTGCATGTCCCCCATGGCCTCCTGGGGCACCCCCAGGCGAGTGCGTGTCCCATGTGGCCTGCCAGGGAGCCCCCAGGTGAGTGCATGTCCCATGTCCTCCCAGTGAGCCCCCCCTGTGAGTGCATGGCACCCATGGTCTCTCAGCGGGGCATCCCTGGGCGAGTATGCACCTCCTGTGACCTCCCAGCAGGGTCTCCCCTGGGGTGAGTGTGTACCTCCCATGGCCTCCCAGCAAACCCCTGCCCCCTCCCCGGTCAAATCATGCCCTCTGTGGCCTTCCCCAGGCAAATGTACACCTGCTGTGACCTCTCAGTGGGGCCCCTTTGGTGTGAGCGTACGGCCCCTATGGCCTCCTCGCCCCCCGTACTCTGGTGTTTCCTGCCCACCCCCCGTGGTCTCTAACATGTGCTCACCCAGGGAACTCACCCCACTATGTGTTTGTGTGTGCACATGTGGCTATGGGTGTGTCTGGGTGTGCATGGCTCTCCTAGCTGCATAGATTCCAAGGCCAGAAGGGCCCATTGGGATCATCTAGTCTGACCTCCTGTATAGCACAGGCCAGAGAACCTCCCTGAATCAATTCCTCTTTGAAGTAGAGCTGAACTTTTAGAAAAACATCCAATTTTGGTTTAAAAATTGCCAGTGGTGGAGAATCCACCTTGACCCCGGGTACATGTGTGTAAGTGTGTGTTGCTTTCAGGTGTGCTGCTCTGTATTGATATCTGTGTTTGCACGTGCCCATTATTAGATGAAGATGGTAAAATTGTTAAGGATGCAGAAGAGGTAGAAGTGTTCAATAAATATTTCTGTTCTGGATTTGGAAAGAAGCAGGATGATGTGCTTGTGTCACATGAGGCTGAAGAAATACCTTCCGAGTCCATTAGTAACTGAGGAGGATGTTAGCAGCAGCAGCAGCTAGGGATAAATATTGCACCCAGAAGGCCTAAAAGTGTTGGCTGAGGAGTTCTCTGGCTCACTGATGTTAATTTTTAATAAGTCTTGTGTATATAAATATCTCCTCTGACAGGGGCCGTGGCTGAATTTTGTTCAGGCTCCAGGATCTTGATACACCTCTGGGAATCCCGAGCACAGAGGCTGAGATTGCTCTCACAGCAATCCCAGGGGGAGGCCAGGAAGAGGCACTTGCTAGGATTGGGACAGAATGTTAATAGCTGTGGGATACTGGAACAGCTAAGCAACATTGTGGCCCACAACTCCACTGAGAGCAAGGAAACTAGGCACTGCTAATAGGTGGTAGGTTTCAAAACTCTGCAGGGAAAGGGAAACTGAGGCACAGCTGAAAGGTGATGTGTCAGAGCTCCCCTGGAATGAGGGTGACTCTGGGTAGTAAAGAGTGCTGCCAAAGAACAATGCTTGGCAGAATGTGGGAAAAGCCCTAGAGAGGTGTGAAGCAACCGCTGGGTGGAGTCTTGAGGTTAAGGAGGGAGAAAGTTGCCCCTTAATCTATGGTTTCACATTGATCAGTGGAGGTGTAATTAAACCTGAGGGGGATGGGGGGAGCAAACACACTTCACCTTGCCCCAAGGGGGGGGCGGGGATTGGGAACTGATCTATAATGTTGTCATGAAACTGTTTTGGTGTGGTGATTGGAACTGTTTATCTGTTGATTGACTGACTGTATGAAGTTTAAATTAATAAGTAGTAAAGCAGATGCGCTGTCGAAATGGGGGAGGGTGGGTAGAACATCCTTGGAGTACTTGTCATGTACCCCTGCTCTGCTCTCTTTTGAAAGGGGGAGAAAAGTGATGATTTGGGGGCGCTGTCCTGGCGCTGACAGCCCTGCTGGGGTACGAGGGAGGTTCCAGATGTCAGCCCCGCACCCAGCTGAGCGCCAACAGGCGATGTAAGTAACGCAGTGTCTGTGTGGACACTGTGTCGCCCTAACTACATCGACTTAAGCGCTGCGCCTTTCGTGGAGGTGGAGTTAAGTCGATGCAGTGGGTGACGTACATCGGTGGGAGCACCATTGCAGTGTGGATGCTGTCTTACATTGACCTAACTCTGTAGTGTAGACCAGGCCTGAGTGTAAAGAGCGTAGAGTTGATATATTGAATAAAATGTATGTGTGCGTGCGTGTGTGTTGACTGCTTCACAACTGCTGTCTGCCCCTGAAAGACTTGAAATGTAAAGCAGAAGCTTCCTGCTGTTGGGTGGAGTTCTGGCAGAGGGGTGTCTGAGTACAGGGGAGTCTGAAGGGTCAGCGCTGTGCCCAGAGGGGCTAGGTGGCTGGACAGCAGGTTCCAACAGTTGGGGATTGCCAGCTAAAAAGTCTGTGGCCTGAGAGTGTGCTTAGGGACCCTGAGCTTCAGGCACTGGCTGGGCTCCATTCAGGCTCCAGGAGCTTGGGAACCCCCTGGAAACCCACAGCACAGCTTGGATTCCCTCGCAACAATCCTAGTGGGCAGCCAGGAAGGGGTGCTAGCTAGGATCTGTGACACCTTCCTGGGGAGAAAATACCAGGTTATTAAAGGGCTCTTTAACCTAGGGAAGAAAGGCAGAACAAGAACCAACAACTACACGCTGAAGCCAAACAAATTTGTAACCATGAGAGTGATTAACCATTGGAACAAACTCCGAAGGGAAGAGGTGGATTCTCCATCTCTTGGTGTCTTCAGATCCAGACTAGCTGTCTTTCTGGAAGATGCTTTAACCAAACACGAATTACTGGGCTCAATGCAGAGGTAATGGGGTGAAACTGAATATTCCGTGCTAGCCAGGAGGTCAGCTTAGATGTTCTAATGGTCCTGTCTGGCTTTAAAATCTACGTGCCTGTGTATCCTTGTGTGCACACATCTGTGAACATATGTCTGTGTGGCTCTGGGTCTGTGTATACACACGTGTGGGTCTGTGTGTGTGCCTGTGTTTGGGGGGTGTTCCTGTTTTAGCTTCCGTGCACGCTGCATGAGCAATAGGGGAACTCACTCTCAGCGATGTGCAGAATGAGATGACGCAGATTCTCCAGCTGGTGAGTGCGACAGTTTCAAACAGGCTAGAGTGCACATTTGGGCCCTGACTAGGCAGGCTAGCAGCGCGCTGTGGTGTGCGTAGAAAGCTCTGCCATGCCAGGGGTAAGGAACAGGGGGCGTATTGTACAGGGCCATTGTCACTAAGCACTTACCCGTCTCTTACCAGGACTTCAAAAAGCCTTTTGACAAAGCCTGGAAAGACTATGAGAATAAACTGTAAGTTGACCTGCCCCCGTCCTCTTTACTCAGGCTCACTGGGAACCGATTCTAATAAAGCCTGGCCCAAGAGAGCCTTTCAGGGTGTTTTTTCCCTTTCTTCAAGCACAAAGATTGAGAAGGAGAAGCGGGAGCTGGCGAAGCAGCACGGGCTGGTGCGGAGCGAGGTGGTGGGAGGGGAGATCGCGGAGGAGATGGAGAAGGAGCGCAGGATGTTCCAGTTAAACATGTGTGAGGTAAGGGGGAGTGGGAGGGAGCAGCAGCATCCCAAGCACCTAGAGCAATGACCCTTTCCACTGAGCAGCACTGGCCTCTTCTCCGCAACTCCCACCTGCCGTGAACTTGGAAGTCTCAGCCATGGGCCATGGGAGGGAAGGTGCAGAGTGGCTCGGGGATGGGGAGAGGAAACTCTTGAAGAGGAAGACCCCTAATTCTCACATGGTTGTGGGTTTTTTTTTTTTTAACTCCAATTGAATGTCTTTGTGAGGATTGTATCAAGGCCTCTTCCATTGCCAGCCAGCCTAGCTCCCGGTGGCTGCTTTTCAGCTTCTTGTGTGGCACAGAGATGTTTCTAGTGTTCATTTTTGACCAGATGCCTTGTTTCCTGTAGTCTGACACCTTGTTCAATTTACAGAAATTACAACTGTGCCCATCTCCTCTCCCTTCCCCATGGGCAGCGGGTAGAAGAGGCCAGGGGATGCTAAGCCTCCCCAAACAGGCGGGTGCCGCCAGCCCGTGTCTTTGGAGCCCTGCCACCAAAAAGGTGCCATAGTCTGGCCCATGTTCTGCCCCAAGGCCCCGTTGTGCTTGTCCTCTTCCCCCGTGGCCCCGCCTGCCGCTCATGCCTCTCCACCCGCCGAGTGGTGGGCAGGTAGGGGGGTGGAGAGGTGCGAGCAGTTGGTGGGGGTCTTGGGGGAGGAGGCGAAGAAGCGCGAGTGGTGGGAGGGGTCAGAGATGGGTAGGGTGGCCTCGGGGGAGGGGGCCAAGCCTCGAGGCAGAGCAGGGGGCGGGGCCACGGTCTGGACACCAGTGGCCCCCCCACTTCTCCGGAGCTTCCAGCGCTCACGCCCAGCCTCCCAAATGTGGGAGTCATGTGCTGCCCATGCCCAGGCCAGCTGTATTTGTGTCCCGCCCTTCACTGGGTACAGAGCTCTTGCTATTCCTGACATCCAGACAGCTGCTTTGTCTGACTCGTGTGCTCCTCAGGTCTTGTCAGCTTCGCCCAGCACCTCATTAAACACCCCCAAGCCTCTAGTCCTTTCTGAGCAGCAGCCAGGTTCCACTGTAGCTACAGCCTGTCCCTTCCCCTTAATGCTCCCTGCTGCCTCATAAATGTAACCCCCTCCTTGTTAAATGCTCTCCTCCTCCCCCACTGAGTCCCCGGAGTCCCCAGTCTGGCTGGTCCTGCATGGGGAACTGGAAACATCCAGAGAAAGCTTGGGGCCCTGGGTATAGCCTTTGTCCTAGCCATCTAAATGTAGCTTGCACAAGCTCCCTCCTCCTTGGAGGGGTCAGGGAGCATGCTCGGTGCAATGGAACATTCAGTGAATTTACAAGCAAGTAGAGAAGCTCCTCTCATGGATTGGTAACTGGTTTAAAAATAGGAAACAAAGGGTAGTAATAAAGGGTCAGTTTTCAGAATGGAGAGAGGTAAATAGTGGTGTTCCCCAGGGATCTGTACTGAGACCTGTGCTGTTCAACATATTCATAAATGATCTGGAAAAAGGGGTAAACAGTGAGGTGACAAAATTTGTAGATGATACAAAACTATTCAGGATTGTTAAGTTCAAAGCAGACTGCGAAAAGCTACAAAGGGATCTCACAAAACTGGGTGACTGGGCAACAAAATTGCACATGAAATTCAGTATTGATAAATGTAAAGTAATGCACATTGGAAAACATAATCCCAACCATTCACACAAAATGACGAGGTCTAAATTAGCTGTTGCCACTCAAGAAAGAGATCTTGGAGTCATTGTGGATAGTTCTCTGAAAACATCCCCTCAATGTGCAGCGGCAGTCAAAAAAGCAAACAGAATGTTGGAAATCATTAAGAAAGGGATAGATAAAAAGACAGAAAATATCATATTGCCTCTATATAAATCCATGGTGTGCCCACATCTCGAATACTGTGTGAGTTATATTGGAATTGGAGAAGGTTCAGAAAAGAGCAACAAAAATTATTAGGGGTATGGAACAGTTTCCATATGAGGAGAGATTAATAAGACTGGGACTTTTCAGCTTGGAAAAGAGACGACTAAGGGGGGGATATGATTGAGGTCTATAAAATCATGACAGGTGCGGAGAAAGTAAAGAAGGAAGTGTTGTTTACTCCTTCTCATAACACACGAGCTAGGGGTCACCAAATGAAATTAATAGGCAGCAGGTTTAAAACAAACAAAAGGAAGTATTTCTTCACACAATGCGCAGTCAACCTGTGGAACTCTGCCAGAGGATGTTGTGAAGGCCAAGACTATAACAGGGTTCAAAAAAGAACTAGATAAATTCATGGAGGATAGGTCCATCGATGGCTATTAGCCAGGATGGGCAGGGATGGTGTCCCTAACCTTCCTTTGCCAGAAGCTGGGAATGGATGACAGGGGATGGATCACTTGATGATTACCTGTTCTGTTCGTTCCCTCTGGGGCACCTGGCATTGGCCACTGTCGGAAGACAGGATATTGGGCTAGATGGACTTTGGTCTGACCCAGTATGGCCATTCTTATGTTCTTAAGAATCTATGCTGAGCATGTGCAAATGGCAATTTTCTGCCCCTTATAACTCGGCCAACTAAATCTGACCCACGTGTCCCAGGGAGAGCAAAGGTACCTCTCTGACCCCAGGACAGCCCCTGAAAATGCTGAGTCCCTGCTCCAAATTCTGGAGCCAGTGAGCTCTTAAACCCAAGCTGGCATGAGCAAATGCAAGGAGCCTCATTTGGCACTGCAGCAGTGCAGGGGAGGGGAAAAGATGGTGCCAAGGGCGGCATGGCCTGCCCAAAAGCAGGGGTGGGGGCGGGGGCCGGGGCAGCTGTCCACGTGGTTCTTACCTACGGCCCCCCAGCCAAGCCATGTCCAGGTAAGAGCCGCATGTGGGCAGCTGTGGGGAGTCGTGGACCCTCTTGCCCTGGGTGGGGGGCCCACAGGGCAAGGAAACAGGCCACTCTTGACCCCATCCTCACCCCTGGCAAGTGGAGGGTCCACGGCACGGCTCCCCACAGTTGCCCAGGCTCCCCAGCCAGGCTCCAGTTGCCGTCCTGGCTGTGGGGACGGGGCCTGGGGGGGAATAGGAGGGGCCCCTGCCAAAAAGTGGACGGGCCAGGCCTGTCCAATTTCAAAAGGTGGGAGGGCCCTGGCTCCCTGCCCCCCCCCCCCCCATTCCGGCACCACTGGCTGGTGCACAGCTGGGAGTACCGCTCACCCAGCACTCCTAGATCCAGAACTATGCCAGGGTACCAAGGATCATTTCCTTGAGACAGAAAGAAATCCCAGGGAGGAAATCCCAGCCCCGGGGTCAGAGAAACTCTATCAACAGGAACAGGCATGGCCTCTCTGGGACCCAGGGTTGCCAACTTTCTCATTCCAGAAAACCAAATACCCTTGCCCCATCCCTTCTCCGAGACCCCACCGCTTCTCTGCGCTCCCCCAGCTCACTCTATCCCCCCTCCCTCCGTCGCTTGCGCTCCCCCCACCCTCACTCATTTTCACCGGGCTGGGGCAGGGGGTTGGGGTGCGGAAGGGGGTGAGGGCTCCGGGATGGGGCTGGGGATGAGAGGTTTAGGGTGCAGGAGGGGACTCTGGGCTGGGGCTGAGGGGTTCTGGGAGTGGGAGGGGTGAGGGCTCTGGCTGGGTGTGTGGGCTCTGGGGTGGAGCCAGGAATGAGGGATTTGGGGTGTAGGAGGGGGCTCCAGGCTGCTCAGGGGGTTGGAGTGTGGGAGTGGGTATGGACTCTGGGCTGGGGCCAGAAAGGAGGGGTTCAGGGTGCGGGAGGGGGCTTTGGGCTGGGGCAGAAATTTGGGGTGTGTAGGGGGGTGTGGGCTCTGGAAGTTTGGGTGCGTGAAGGGGCTCAGGGCTGGAGCAGGGGGTTGGGGCATGGGAAGGGGTGTGGGATGCAGACTCTGGGAGGGAGTTTGGGTGGGGGAGGGAGCTTAGGGCTGAGGCAGGAGGTGTGGGGTGCCCGAGGGAGTTTGGGTGTGGGAGGGGGCTCAGGCCTGGAGCAGAGGGTTGGGGTGCAGAAGGGGGTGCAGGCTCCGGGCAGCACTTACCTCAGGTGGCTCCCGGGAAGTGACTGGCATGTTCCTCCAGCTCGGGAGTGGCCAGGTGGCTCTGTGTGCCACCCCTGCCGGGTGCCACCCCCACAGCTACCTGTAGTTCCTGGCCAATGGGAGCTGCGGAGCTGGCGCTCGGGGCAGCAGCAGCACGTCGAGCCGCTGTGGCCGCCCCCAAGCTGGCGGGACATGCCGGCTGCTTCCCGGGAGCTGCGCTGCGGAGCTGGGGAAGGAGCCTGCCAGCCCTGCTGTGCCACCAATCGGACTTTTAATGGCCTGGTCAGCGGTGCTGACCAGAACCACCAGGGTCCCTTTTCAACCTGGTGTTCTGGTAAAAAACAGACATCTGGCAACCCTACTGGGGCCCTCAGACACTGATGATGTCCCAGGAGCCCAGCTGGCTATCTGCAGCATTGCATTGAGCACTCTTCTCCTGTGCTGATTTGGCTACCAGCTCCAGCTCCCTCCTACCCCCTCCTCACACAGTCTGACTCCCAAGTGCCCCCCAGGCTCCTCTCCTTCTCTCCCTCCCCCTGCTCTTTTCTCCCCTCCCCTCCCCTGCCCTATAATACTTGTAAGAGAAACAGAAATAAACTAAGCCAACCCTTTCTCCCCTCCCCCCCACAAAAAAACTGAAAAAGAAAAGAACAGAACTGAAAAAAACCCCTCACCCAGAAGGGAAGAGAAACCCCAGCCCTGCCATGCTGTTTGCTGCCCAGCACTCTGCTCCTGTCTTCTAGCCCTGCCCCTCCGGGGGTGGGTCTGTCTTTCTTCCTGATCACATTTCAAGTGTTGGATTAATGTGTGGGTGCTGGGTGGAGGTGGTGACCTGTGCAATACTGGAGGTCAGGCTTGATGATCTGGGTGGTTCCTTCTGGCCTTAAACTCAGTGACTCTCTTTTTTGTGGGGGCTGGATGCTCCTCGGGGCTGGGCCTGTCTCCTGCTGCCACAGTGCACATAATAAGAAATACAGTGCGTTAAAAAGGCTGGAAAGTTGGTCAGTATTGTTAAAATTACTTAGTTGTCATTGACCTCATCCCTGGAAACACCGTTTCTGCTGAAACTTTCCAAAATTATTGAGCCTGAGGCATATATTCGGCATGAATAAGTTCAGCCCAGCTTGTTAAAGTTTGGCATCATTATAAGCAACAAAACCCAGGACGTGTTAGGTAACTTCCATACAGTAGATGCTACCATTAGAAAGGAACAAGCTTATATCCCTGCTGGACTGGACAGCTACACAGGGACAAACAGGTCTGTAGCAACACCCTCAATCATCTGTTCCCTCATAAGAGTGACCGAGAAAGGGAGGGGGAGGCGGCTTTCTGGAAAGATGAGTTTATTAACTCACGTTCCAGCCACTTTGGAGCTCACACAGGCAAAATCTCCCACGCACTCCTAATCTCAAACACACTGTCAGCCACACTCTCTTCTTAAAGGGCCAGCTCCCATTAGCCAAATGCATGCCCTGAAAATGCAACAGTAAAAGAAACTAGCACAGCATCCACATTCACTTCTAATTACAAGGTTCTGCAATGTCAAGTCATTCCAGTAGTTACTTCAGAGTCCTTCCACTAATTGTTATACATACATATTTAAGCCTTCAACACAGACCACTTCCACATTAACTATAGGAGTAACTGGGGCCTGTATGTTGTTGTTCTCTATGCTGGACCGTCCGATAGGGAGCCACAACACACACACAGGCAGTGGGTTACACAAATATTTGTGGAACACTGGGCATCAGGATTCTTGGTTTCTATTTCTGGCTCTGAAAATAGATTGTGGTGTAGTGGTTACAGACTGGGTAGCTAAATGTACCACCACCTGTTTGGGGCATCTCTGGGGTTTGAACCCAAGACCTCTGGATGTAAACACCTGAGTCGCTGACACCTGACCTTAAGAACCAGACCTGTCCAGTATGGAAGTGAAGTGGAGTCATAACATTCTATATGTGGTCTAGCTTCTAGAGAGTAACCGAGCCAGAGTGGGTTAGCGTGGGATACACAAGAGCCTAGTTTGACAGGCATATTCTGAGGTGTGTGGCAAAGTAAATGAGACTTGGCCTTCTAGTATGAGCCCTGGGTTAGCATTAAATGACCTCACTCCCGTTCAGTGAATCAGTATGAAAGCTTGACTCACAATAAGAGCTGTGAAGAGCACAGAAGTGTGAATAGGAGCTAGTGGAATAGCTGGGGCTAATCTCCAGGCTTACAGATCAGTGCACCATCTACTAAGGCTACACAACACTGTGTTAGGCAGTCTCTGCTGGTCTCTGGCTCGCTTCCCGGGAAGTCTATAGCTAGCACAGAATGGGAAGACTGCAGTAGTGGGAGCCAAAATCATAAGTCATGGCAACACGGAGGGTGATAAGTAAACAATGCAAAACCCAGCAGGTAACAAGAACCAACTCCTGGGTGTGTTTTCCCCTCAGTATCTGATCAAAGTGAATGAGATTCAAACCAAGAAAGGAGTGGACTTGCTGCAGAACCACATCAAGCATTGCAATGCTCAGTTCAAGTAAGAGTGATCGGTCATCTTTATTCCCTATCCTCCCTTTCTTTGCAAGGTCCCCAGTTTAACTGAGGAGACCTGGGCATTGATTTATTTTGCAGTGAACAAATATCCTGCAGTCACCCTCCACCTATGTGGTAACATGCTCCGCTTCCTCTCCCTCTGGAGATGGTGTAGCCGTAGGACTCTACGGTTGTGTTTGTCCTGCAAGTTACAGTACTTGGTACTTGCATTTTGACAGTACAATACAAAAGCAATTAGAGTGCTGGCTTCCCACTCCTCGGTTTGTCGTCACTGGTTATTATGAGAATCTGGGGTTCCTGATAATGATAAGGTGTGTGAGGCCAGGACTGTTGGCCCAAAAGGGTTAATAATGACACAGCAAAGCAAAGGCTCTAAGGACCGCAATGCACAGCGGCATGTTGTTCACATGCAGCACTGTCAATGCTAGGAGCTTCAGTTCAAACCATTCTCTCACATTCGCTTCTCCTGTTAGTTTTTTCCAGGAATGTTTAAGGGCAACAGAGACGCTTAAGCAGTTGATAGAGAAGCTCACCCCTGAGCTACAGAGCGTGAGTATGCATCATAATGCCAGCTCACCAGGGACCAAGGCAAGAGGGGGGCATGGGCCCTGCAGGAAGAATGTCTACCCCCTAAAGTCTCTTTTTACCCCTAAGAAGGCTTCCCATATGTCCAGCTTTTCTGGGTCATGACCTCGGTTTTGGTCTGCCAATCTCTGTCCGGGTAGATTTTTAAAATAATAGTAATTGTCCAGGATTTCTCCCCCCCACCCCACGTGGGGGGCTGACAGCTGGGGCTGCAGCCTCCCCGCCAAATACCTCAACCCCTCTCCCCCCAGCACCCCCTCCTCCTCTCTCCAGCAATATCCTCTTTTTGGGAAGCTGAAATATGTTAGTCCTACCCCTAAGGAAGTAGAGAAGGTTTAAAGGCTAAGTGGAAATTTCCCAGGGCTTGATAGCCAGGATAAGTGCATACAGCTCATGAAAAGATTTGAGGATGCTACTATACACTCCATGGTCCTATCATCTTTTTAAAGCGCTGCTTTTGTTATATCTCTCTGATGAGGATGAGGTTGCAATCCTCATTTGGGTGGAGTACTGATCTTTAGTGCTGAGCCCTCAGTCACACTGCAGGTAATTTTGGAGCCTTCCTTACGTGCTTCCCTCACAGTAATTTCGAGTTTAATAGATGTACAGCTGGCTGGTTTTGATATTTTGCATGGAGACTGACTTCACCAGCCCAAGGTGGGTTCTCCAGAAAAGGCTCAGTGCCAGTTCTTTTAACACTCTTGGTCTCTTTACATTTGTAGCACATTAATACAAACAACATTTAAAAAACCCTCCAATACATTGTCTCAATACAATCTATTTACAATCAGTAACTTGAGGAATGAAGAACAAGGCATAATACACAGCACTTGCAGTGTCTGTTAATGCTATAAACACACAAACCCTTCAGCTATGTCTGCCCTACAGGCACGTTGAAAATTAACTGTCATTTTCTGGCAAACTGAACTTTTGATCCTGTTAACTGTTTTCATTACTGACTCATCTCAAGAGGTGACCATATTGAGCTTCAGACTTTTGGATAGTCAGTGCCTGGTTCAGAAACATAAACAGCTGTCCTAATGATATGTCCTGAGCAAACGTTGTTTATATTATTTAGCCAAACCATAGCCACTATGCACCCACCAGGCTCCATTTGAGGAGCACTGAGGAAACACTGCTGTTCCCTCCACCTGCAGATAGCTCTGTCCAAGCTGCTCTGGAGGAGATGGGATTTTGGAGAAGCTTGTATTACAGTAGTACATGCCCTGTGCCGTGGTGCTGCACAGGGGGCCCGTGTTTTCAATATGGTGCTTCCCACAGGAATGGGAACTCATGTGTTATGGAGTGTGGGGGAGAAATGCCTGTCTTGCCTAAGAGAATGAGAGAATGAGTGGGATGTACAGACAGAGGCAAAGCGAATCACTGTGGTGTGATGCCTTTCAGATGAAGGTCAGGCAGGACGAGGAGAAGCAGCAGCTGTGCTCCCTCCGGGATCACCTGAAAGCAGCATTACAACTGGAGCAGAAAGAGGTAAAGCAAGTCCCCCTTCCTAGGCACTGCCATTACGACTGCCTGGTGGAGTATTCATGGGGAGCAACTAATCAGAGCAGTCACTCCGGTCCAATACTGTGCGTTGCACAGCATCCCCGGAGCTCATGCAGGGAACAAGGCATGTGCAGGGTTGCAATGGCAAGTCCATCTCGTTCCTGGCTATGGGCTGAGCCCTGTGAGGTGGGCTCTGCCCCCGCACCCAGGGAGCGAAGGGGCCAAAGGGAAGCAGCTCTCCTTGCTCAAATCCGGAGGAGCCAGGGGGATGGTGAGGGCTCTGCTCTGTCCATGGCCCTGCAGAGTTCTCCTTTGGGGGCTGTGGATTGGATGTTGTGAGTGAATTTCATGTGCCTGGAAGGTGCTGGAGTTGCAGCCCTGGGGACTGGAGCCCACTCTTCCCAGAGCAGTTGGGGAATGGGAAGTGGAGGGCATGTCTCCCTCACCCCTCTGTCCCGGCAACACACTCCTCCTGTTCCACAGAGACCTAGCTGCTGGAGATGCCTGGCTGTCCCAGGGGAGTAGGTTGAGGCTGAGGTGTTGTCGTGGTTTCTGCCTATTGAGCTTGTTGACTGCCTCCCTCTCCAAGGCAGCCCGTCCTGACGGCCTCACCCAGGGCAGCCCATCCTGATGGCCTCCCTCACCCAGTGCAGCCCGTCCTGACTGCCTCACCCAGTGCAGCCCATCCTGACGGCCTCACCCAGGGCAGCCCGTCCTGACTGCCTCACCTGCAGCCCTGGCGGTGCCCCCTTTGCAGGCTCCCTGGGGATTGTGCACATGCCAACGGGCAGCGCAGCGTGGGGCATGCAGCATCCCCAGGCTGGGCCATACCAGACTGCCATAGCTGTGGGGAGTAGGGACTCCAGAGAGAGGGGACGAGCCCAGAGGGAGCAGCAGGATCCCCTCTGGTACCTGCCAGAGGCTGTGGGAAGACAAGGAGATGAGGGGGCCCAGGGAGATTGGAATGGGGGGAGGAGGCCTCCAACAACCCTCTGGTAAGACTCCCACCTACTCCCCTCAGCATTAAGCACCCCCCCAATGACAGGAGCTCCAAACCTGACCACTTACGTACCCAGCACGCTGGCAGCTTCCCCAGGGCTTACTCTGTCACTGGCCTCTCTGCTGTCGCTGCCGCAAGGGGCCTGTTCTGGTGGTGGCTGTGTGATGTGGCCATGTCCCCTCCCACACACCCCTCCTTTCAGCCAGGCCACAGAGAGCGGCTAGGCAGAAATGGCTTCAGTCACTACTGCCCTGCAGCGGTTTGGAAACAGGGCCGGGCTCCCTCTCCCTTCCCATGCCCAGCTTGGGTACGGGGCAGTGCTGTGGAGCGGACTGAGGGATCTGTGGCTTTCTGTACCACTTGGTTCAGTCTGTTTGCTCCCTGGGCACTGCTCTCCGAGTTTGGTTCTTGCCACATTCGCTGCACTCTGTGTTAACATCACATCTCCTCCCTGGGTGGGACCTTTCTAAGATGCCAGTCTGGAATATCCCGCCAGGAGGAGTCACCCTAGGGAGAGATGGGCATGGGCTAACGGCTACCTCTTTCTGTCTACTAGGACTCTGCTAACAAGCAGCTACGGTACAACATGCACCAGCTGCAGGGGAACAAGCAGTATGGGACAGAGAAATCGGGGAACCTCTTTAAGAAAAGTGATGGGTAAGTGCAGATCTCATTAGTCTGTAGCGTAGGATCTCCAGTGCAGCCCCGCAGCCCCCTCAGCTGAGTTACTGAGCTGACCTTGATACTGTGTCTCCCTCACAATGCGTTCATTTTGGATCAGACGGGAACAGTGCTGTGTGCAATGAAAACTAGGGGCAGCAGCATAAACAAAGGGGAATGAGAAATAACATGGGGGGGCAGTTTCTAGTGACAATCTGCGTGGGGGCTGGGCTTAGGGATGGCAGCACCGTGGTCCCAGGAGCATTCACTGCAGACTCCCAAGCTGAACCTCCTTTGGTTTTTTCTACCAGTTCCAAGTCTTTCCAGGTCCCTTTCCTATCCTCCCCACGCTCAGTGGCATGATACTCTGCCCAGGTTAGCCTCCCCTGCACACTTCACTAATGTCGCTCCCCCGCAACATTAAGGAAGATATTAAATGATGGAACAGTGATCTTCCTGCACAGACCAAAGCCATTCACAGGAGCTCAGTACCATGATCCCTCTGTGACAGAGGGGGCAGGGAAGACACAGGGCAGTGAAGGGGCCACAGCTGGTGGATGGCAGAACCAGGAATAGAAGCCAAGTCTCCTGCTCCACTGCCTTATACGCAATGGGAGGGAACACAGGGCAGTTGGGATGCTAAGAGACGCGTACGACGATGGTGTCCCAGATCAGGGCTGGCTGCACCTGTCCCCACCTTGGGTCTCTCTGAATGCATCTCCTCCAGATCTGAGGCCTCTAGCTTTCACTTCTGTGAGTGGAGTCCTGTGATTTCCCCCACTCAGACCGGGTCCTTGTTTTCCAACCACATTTGACCAACAGGTCCGACTGGACTAGGAACCTGTGTTTCTTCCTTTGGGGAGCTGTGATGAATACAGTGACCCAAACTGCTCCTGTTGCCTATTGTGAACAGCAGTAACAGCTTAATGAGAGAAAAGGATTTTAAAACAACAGCAGGCCTACACACGACTCCTGCTATGATAGAGACCTCTTTCTTCTTCAAGTGATGGCCCTCTATGGATTCCAAACGTGGGTGCAACATGTGCATCATGTGCCAGAGCGGGAACGATTCTGTAGCAGTGTCTGTTGACCCGGATGTGCATCATGCATTGTCCTTGTATTCACAGCCAAGGTTATAAGAGGTTGTGTGCATCGACTCTGCTCCAATTCCCTCTTACCGCCACATGGGCAGAGTTGGAACCCCTGTTCCTCCGCGTTCTTAGCCTAGCTAAGAGAGTTGATAGTCTGTTCTGCCTTTGTGTACATAGTTACAAATAGTATTTTTCTTGTTTTTATAATGTATTGTAATTAGTTAGGTTTCCTTTCCGACTTCTTCCGTTGGGGAAACTTCCTCACCTGGGGACTATGCCCTGGCAAGTCAGCTTCAGAAACTGCGCTTTGTGCCCGCGCTCCTTCTCTGTGAGCGAAGAGCACCAACAGTGCCTCTACTGCCTCGGCGAAGCCCATGTTGTGGCCCACTGCACCATTTGACGTTTGTTCCCAACCCGAACACGGGAAGCCAGGGAACTTTGTCTTTGTAAGTTCCTCGTGGAAGAGGCTATGTGCCCATGTATCTGTCGATACTGCCGCCGCCTGACAAGCCCTCCTCTGACCATAAGAAGCACAGCCATGGGCATACGGACAGATCCCAGTCTGGGACTGCCCCTAAATGCAGCATTGCCTCCGCGAACCAGGCCCAGTTGGGTGAGAAGTCACATGTTGACCTGGCTGCTGCAGCTCCCAAGTAGTCCAGGACAGAGAACAAAGAGAAACACTGCTGCATTCACCGGTGCCGCCACTAACTGCAGTGCAGTCACTGCTCCAGCAGCGTTGTCACTGCACCCGCCACTTACACTGCGGGATCCTCCAGTCTGCCATGCGCAGTCCCCCTCACACCCAGCTGCCTAGAACCGATTTCTTTCAGGATGTAGTCCGCATCAGGTGTGGGTTGTTACTGTTTGATTCATAGATTCATAGATTCATAGTTTCTAGGACTGGAAGGGACCTCGAGAGGTCATCGAGTCCAGTCCCCTGCCCGCATGGCAGGACCAAATACTGTCTAGACCATCCCTGATAGACATTTATCTAACCTACTCTTAAATATCTCCAGAGATGGAGATTCCACAACCTCCCTAGGCAATTTATTCCAGTGTTTAACCACCCTGACATTTAGGAACTTTTTCCTAATGTCCAACCTAGACCTCCCTTGCTGCAGTTTAAGCCCATTGCTTCTTGTTCTATCCTTAGACGCTAAGGTGAACAAGTTTTCTCCCTCCTCCTTATGACACCCTTTTAGATACCTGAAAACTGCTATCATGTCCCCTCTCAGTCTTCTCTTTTCCAAACTAAACAAACCCAATTCTTTCAGCCTTCCTTCATAGGTCATGTTCTCAAGACCTTTAATCATTCTTGTTGCTCTTCTCTGGACCCTCTCCAATTTCTCCACATCCTTCTTGAAATGCGGTGCCCAGAACTGGACACAATACTCCAGCTGAGGCCTAACCAGAGCAGAGTAGAGCGGAAGAATGACTTCTCGTGTCTTGCTCACAACACACCTGTTAATACATCCCAGAATCATGTTTGCTTTTTTTGCAACAGCATCACACTGTTGACTCATATTTAGCTTGTGGTCCACTATAACCCCTAGATCCCTTTCTGCCGTACTCCTTCCTAGACAGTCTCTTCCCATTCTGTATGTGTGAAACTGATTTTTTTCTTCCTAAGTGGAGCACTTTGCATTTGTCTTTGTTAAACTTCATCCTGTTTAACTCAGACCATTTCTCCAATTTGTCCAGATCATTTTGAATTATGACCCTGTCCTCCAAAGCAGTTGCAATCCCTCCCAGTTTGGTATCATCCACAAACTTAATAAGCGTACTTTCTATGCCAATATCTAAGTCGTTAATGAAGATATTGAACAGAGCCGGTCCCAAAACAGACCCCTGCGGAACCCCACTCGTTATGCCTTTCCAGCAGGATTGGGAACCATTAATAACAACTCTCTGAATACGGTTATCCAGCCAGTTATGCACCCACCTTATAGTAGCCCCATCTAAATTGTATTTGCCTAGTTTATCGATAAGGTAATGATGATGATACGCTGTATCTAGTGTGGGATGGTAGATGACAACTAGGGGTGTGCAGTCAGAAGGGTTTTTTTCCCTCTACTGAAATAGATTCTTCTTGGATATTTGGGTGGCCCATTCAATGATGCAATATGCTTCTCTGATGGAGTGTCCTTGTTTAGTGAAGGCGGTTTTAAGTGTGTTTAGGTGTGTATCCCGGACTTTCTCTCGGGAACATATTCTGTGGTATCTGATGCTTGGCTGTAGATAACAGATTTCTTGGCATGTCTGGGACTGTTACTGGATCTCTGAAGGTAGATGTGGTGATCCATGCGTTTCTTGTGCATAACTGTCTGTTGGGTTCCATTGCTGAAGCTGATCATGGTGTCCAGGAAGTTGATGCGGGTGAGGGAGTGTTCTAGAGAGAGTTCAATGGATGGATGGTGGTTGTTAAAGTTGTGGTGGAAATCTATGAGGGAGTCTAAGTCATCTGTTCAGAGGATGGAAATATCATCGATGTATCTCAAGTATATCATTGATTTTGTGGGGCATTTTTCCAGAATAGTCCATGAAGAGGAACACCACAGACAACCATATACAAGAAATCCATGGATCACCACACCTACCTTCACAGATCCTGTAACCACTCCAAACACACCAAGAAATCTGTTATCTACAGCCAGGCACTCAGATATCACAGACTATGCTCTGAGGAGAAAATCAGGGATACACACCTTAACACACTTAAAACTGCCTTCACGAAGCAAGGACAATCCACCAGAGAAGTAGATTGCATCATGGAACTGGCCACCCAAATACCTGGGAAGAACCTGCTTCAATACAGAAAAAGCGAGAGCCTCTGACTGCACACCCCCAGTTGTCATCTATCACCCCACATTGGAATCCATATGGGGTATCATCAAACAGATACAACCCATATTTGATGGGGACTACATCCTGAAAGAAAACTTTCTTGAACCCCTTTTCTGGCCTTCAAGCCTCACTAAGCTCATCATCAGAAGCAGGCTCCCCACGGACCATGACACAACAACTCAAAGCGGCACCAGACCCTGCCAGAACAACAGATGCAAAACCTGCAGACATATCTCCATTGCTATGATGATCAGTACTCCCCACCACACACTTTTCAAGTTCCATGGGTCCTACACATGCCTATCCCAACATGAGGTGTACCTCATCCACTGCATCAAATCCCCCAAGTATGTGGCTGAAGCCAGACAATCACTATGCTCTCGAATTAACTCTGACAGAAAAATGAAAAAGACAAAAACACCAGATCACATGTAGGCAAACACTTTTCACAAAATGCTCACGCCACATCTGATCTCTCAGTCCTTGCTCTCAAAGGAAACCTGGACAACACCTTCAAAAGATGAGCCTGGGAACTTAGGCTATAACTACATTACTGCCTATGCTGGCAAAACATATGTCGCTCAGGGATGTGAATAAACCACCCCCCTGAGCAACATAAGTTACACCGACATAAGCACTGGTGTGCAAAGCGCTATGTCGGCAGGAGAGCTTCTCCCACTGACATAGCACCTGCCATTTTCAGAGATGGTTTTAATATGCTGACGGGGGAGCTCTCTCCCATTGGCATAGAGCGTCTTCACCACACACACTGCAGCGGCGCAGCTGTATCAGTACACTGCGCCGCTGCAGCGATATGTGTGTAGACATGGCCTTAAATTCATAACTCTCTGCTTGACATTAAAAACCATGGACTTAACAGGAGTGTTAAGTGGCACCTTAGAGACTAACAAATTTATTAGTGCATAAGCTTTCGTGGGCTACAGCCCACTTCTTCGGATGCTTATGCTCTAATAAATTTGTTAGTCTCTAAGGCCAGGTCTACACTACCGCGGTAGTTCGACAGCTGGCAATCGAACTTCCGGGTTCGATTTATCGCGTCTGGTCTGGACGCGATATATCGATCCCGGAAGCGCTCGCCGTCGACTGCAGTACTCCAGCTCGGCGAGAGGAGTACCGCGGAGTCGACGGGGAGCCTGCCTGCCGCGTGTGGACCGCGTCTGAACCGCGGTAAGTTCGAACTAAGGTATGTTGACTTCAGCTACGTTATTCACGTAGCTGAAGTTGCGTACCTTAGTTCGAATTTGGGGGTTAGTGTAGACCAGGCCTAAGGTGCCACAAGTACTCCTGTTCTTTTTGCGGATACAGACTAACACGGCTGCTGCTCTGAAACCTGTCATGGACTTAACAGAGACCCTGGATTTATGGTCTATTACAACAATTTGTAACACACCCTGCTGCCTACTAACCCTCCATTGTCATCCACTGCAAAGGTGCTAATTGCCCACTTCATTTTAAGTGGTCTCCTACAACATGTGAAACCCTTTTGCTTAACAATCTGTTCCACCTTAGAATTGTAGAAATTTAGGACTGGAAGGGACCTCAAAAGGTCATCTAGTTCAGACCCCTGAACTGAGGCAGGACTAAGTATTGTCTAGACCAGTGGTTCTCAACCTTTGTGGACTCAGGGCCCATTTGTAAATGTTTATGGCCTGTCACAACCCAGTAAATAGTTTGGGGGTAGAGGCCCTCGGGTGGTTTCAATTGGATCCTGCCCAGCACTCACCCCAGAGTGGTGGCTCCTGCAGCTCCAGTGCTGTGGGACTGGCTGGACTTGGCTCTCCGCTCTAGGCATTGCAGTCTCAGGGGTTGCAGCGCTGCTCAGGTTTGGCCCTGCTCCCCTGACTTTGTGAGAGTGGAGTTGTGACCTGGCTCCTGAGGTGGCAGTGCCACTCACTCCCATTTGGCATACTGGGACTCCTGTCATGATGACAGCTGGGCCAAATCTGAATGGCGTGGGGACCTCAGAGGTTGCAGTGCCTGGAGCAGGGAGGCGAGTCCAGCCTGTCCCGTGGGACAGGAATCACAGGAGCTGCCATGCGACCTTTTGAAACATTCTGGTGATCCAATGCTGGGTCCTGACCCACGGGTTGAGAAACCCTGCTCTACACCATCCCTGACAGGTGTTTATCTAACCTGCTCTTAAAAACCTCCAGCTTGGACACTCTGGTTACCTTCTCCAGACCTGAGGAAGAGCTCTGTATAAGCTTGAAAGGTTATCCCTTCCACCAACAGAAGCTGGGCCAGTAAAAGACATTACCTTGCCCACCTTGTCTCGTGCATAGATTGTTACAGACACTTCCAAATCCATCA
The DNA here is from genome assembly GCF_028017835.1 of Emys orbicularis. Taxonomy (NCBI): domain Eukaryota; kingdom Metazoa; phylum Chordata; order Testudines; family Emydidae; genus Emys; species Emys orbicularis. Next base: position 32,360,739 of record NC_088694.1, on the reverse strand, counting down.
TGAGTTTGCAGTGCAATATGGCAGCAAAGAGGCCAGGTAAACCCTGGAAATGATCAGGGGCCGAAGGGATTGATGTGCAAAGGAGACTGGAAGGGCGTAACATGTCCAGCTTGGCTGAGCAGTGCCTGCAGGTAGGGAGGGGACAAGGCAGTTTACAAACCCCTGTGGGGTGTAAATATCAAGGCAGGAGAGGAATCTAGGGCATGACAAGGGCAACAGCTAGAAGTGGAAGGGAGCACATGAACTGAGAGGCCTGGAGCTCATCCTAGCAGTGAGCTCTGCCAGGCTGGGACTGGCAGCAGTGGCCGCCCATTGCTTAGGGAAAATGCTGTATACATCGTCTCCAGTAAGAGGCTGTGCTGCCCGTCCATCACGCCTCTTGCGGTGTGCCACAGGCCACCTTGCTCAGCTCACAGCAGGCCAAGGGCTGCCCCGCCCTGCTCTTGCTACAACCCCCCGCCTGCACGAGCCAGGCAGTTTGTCAGGAGCAGAAGCTGTGGCCTTAGCTGTGCCCTCCTCTCCTCTCTGCATTGCTACCTGCAGTGGTGCTGCTCTGCACGCTCCTTTGACAGGCTGGTTCCTGGCTGAAGGGATCTCCAGCCCCCTGGGCAGAAGGACTTTGAGCATCTCCTTTGAAATGAGAGAATTCCCGGTTCATTTTCAGGTTGAGGAAGGTCTGGCAGAAGAGGAAGTGCACGATCCAGAATGGCTACCTGACCATCTTTCACAGCACGGTAGGGCCGGTGCCTCCATCACCTTCATGGCCCATGCTCAGAAGTGGTGGGCTGAAAAGGCCTGTGGGATTCAGTCCCTTCCAGGGGGTTGTGCAGATGATTAGCACTGTGATACCCACAGTGAGTCTAGTGGCTTTCCCTGAGCCTGACTGGAATCCCTGGAGTATGATCTTCTCCAGCCCCATGCTGCTGGCCTGACCCAATGCCCACTGGAGTCTTTCCATTGAGGCTGGAGTCCCTGTGCCCTCAGTGGATCACAGGCAAAGGCACTAGGGTCTTGCCCAGACTGAGAGCCTGCATGGCGAGTGCACCAAGCATCCGGGAGCAGGGGAAAGGTCATTGCTGTGATTTCTTTTATTGTTATTGATGACAGCACTAGCAAGAAGAACGTGCCTGGGTTACTGGGAAGGCCCACTGCGTTCTGTCTGGCTCCTGTCACTGGCCTAGCTGAGTGCTCACAGGCTTCAATGGATTTCCCCTCACAGCTCCCAAGGGAGGCAGGGCAGGGCTGTTATCCCCGTGGACAGAGGAACTGAGGCCAGAGAGACTAAGTGACTTCCCCAGGCTCTTACAGAGCAGGGTCTTGAACCTGAGTCTCCCAAGTTTAGGTTTGTCCCTAACCACTGGAAAGTTCTTCCTCCCTGTTCCCTGCCTCAATGACCCTAATCGCTTGGGAGCATGGCAGGGACCTGCCCCCAGGGGTTGCTGTCCTAGCAATGCTGCGAGTACTAAGGCTCCATCTTCCATCCACTAGCTAAACCGCCCACCAGCCAAGCTGAATTTGCTGACTTGCCAAGTGAAGCCGAACCCGGATGATAGGAAGTGCTTCGACCTCATTTCACGTGAGTCCCATTGTTTGTTTCGTAATGCCTGGGGAAGGCCCAATTGGCAGCCGCGTGCTGGATTTCTGACTCAGGGCCCCGAGAAGGCAGCATGTCAGAGAACCAATGCAAGCAGGCAGCAAGATGCAGGGCAGGGGCACTGATTGTGTGGTTCCAATGGGGAGCTATAGGCCAGGCCCAGGGCATGGGGATACAGACCATGTTTGCGAGGCCGTTTGCAGTTCTGAGCTTTCAAGCTGCTCGACAAACACCGAACTGGGGTGTTGTGATGAAAGGGAATCTCCACAGCAGGATTCGCTGGAGTATGTCCATACTGGATGTCTGCCTGGGTGGGTGACACTAGCAGGAGGAAAGCAGAGGTTCAGTTACAAACACATTGTAATGCACGCAGCTTAGCCAACCACAGGTGTTCCTAGGTATTGGTATTGCGGCTCCAAGTCAGGGCCCATTCTGCTGGGTGCTGTTCGTGCAATTCAGTGAAACACAACACCCTGGATGGCTTCCTGAAAGGACTTGGGGCTGAGGAAAGATTGACAGCAAGAGCGGTAGAGCTCAGTGATGCAGCACCTTCACAGCCTCAGATGCTTGCGGCTTACGGGCATGTGGTCCAGAGCTCTTGCACCTGGCACCACCTTTGGGTGGGGCAGGCAGGGTGCTAACCCATGCACATTGGCTGCAGAGGCTAAGCGAGTGAATGGCGTAGGAGCGGCCCCTCTCTGTGTGCTGGACTGTGCCACACACCCCTCACCTGGGGAGCGCAGACAGCTGGCTCTGGGCGGCGTTGGTGCCCTCTGGGTGCTGGTTTGTTTCAGGTCTAAACACAAATGGTTCTGTGTATCTCAGATAACCGCACGTACCACTTCCTGGCAGAGGACGAGCAGGAATGCACTGCGTAAGTACCGGGGTGGGAGCAGAACGGCTCCTTGGGAGGGACAAGTACCAGCCCTGAGAGCTGCTGAATGGGAGCCAGCTCGTTGGGCCATCTCACTCTTCTGCCGCAGGCTGGAGCCCTGTGTCCTCCTTGCCCCTCCAGGAGGGGGGCAGCAGCATAGCCAGGCTGAGGCAGAGGCTGCTGATGCCTGATTTGCCCAAGGCCATGGCTGGAATTCAACGGCCCCTGGCTCCCGGGCCTGCATGTGGAGCAGTAGAGCCAGCAGCCTCCGTGTTGCCTGGCCCTAGCACCAGCCAGCACAGTGGGACTTGCCTGCAAAGCTCTGCTGCCTCCAGCCTCCTTCTCTTGTCCATCCCCAGCTGTGGACGTGGGGGCTGAAAAGTGGCGTTCTCTGTTGGGCTGCCTCTGTCTGCCCTGCAGGGAGACGCAGCAGCCAGAAGGCAACAATGGTCTGTCTGAGTTCACTGGCCCTCACTACCAAGTTCCTGCCAGTAATGAGGTGTGGGGAGGCGCCTGCTGTGAGCCCACCCTACTTCCTCCTCTGAGCCTGCACAGGCCTGTAGCCAATGCTTTGGCCCAGCCCAGGCAAGTGTTGGTGCAAGGCAAAAGGTGCTGGGCAGGTCTGGAAGCACAGTGCCCACCCCTGCAGCCCTGAGATGCTGCTCTGCAGCCACTCCGGGGCTCCTGCCAAGGGCCAGGGTGAGGCCATGGGGCAGAGTCCCTCTTCAGAGCAACGTGAATGTGCAGAACTCGAGGTCTCCACTGCCCCATCACCCTCCCCATGTTAGCCTTGAGCATGCAGGGGCGACGGCACAGCAGGGAAGCCATGGCTCATGCCTAGCCCTCGCCGCTGCTCCCCCGTGCACCAGAGTACAGAGCCCGTACCCCCTTGCTGACATGGAACAGGGGCCCCTCTGACAGCAGCTTCCTCCTCCTCGCAGCTGGATTTCTGTTCTCAGCAACAGTAAGGAGGAGGCTCTGAACGTGGCATTCAGCCGGGTGCATGGCAGTCGAGAGAGCAGCATGGAGGGGCTGACCAGGGCCATCATCGAGGAAATCAAGTGCATGCCAGGGAACAGTGTGTGCTGCGACTGCTCAGCACCAGGTGAGCGTAGTCATGGGGGGACGGGACAGGGACAGGCACCCTAGAGCCGCTGCACAGTCAGCACCCAGCACAGTGATGCAGTGACCGTACTCCAGCCAAGCCAGCAGCCGTCCCGAATGCAGCCGCTAGCCCCTGCGCAGCCCTGGACTCCATTCACAGCATGGGGTTGCCGGAGCCATGGGTGGTAGGGAGCATCTGGGTACCTTACCCCCACCCCAGCCAGCACACCACTGCTCCCACCCCCCTCACCAGCACCATTCAGGGGCTTTCCACACCTCCCTGGGAAAATGCCCTGCACTCCTCCCTCCTGCAGAAATACCCGGTTTGGCAGGAGCCCCACATAGAGCTTTCCCTGAATTACAGCTTTGAAGGAGGGGGACCAAGGATCTGCCCTCAAGTTCCTTGGACCCCCCAGAATCAATGGAAGGATCCTGCTGTGACACTGCTCGGTGAGAGGAGACTGCGTCCCCTCAGCCATCACTTAGCTGAGCCCTTTGCACCTCCCAAATCAGTCCCTCTAGCCCCCCTCCCTCCTGCCCTTTGGCTCCTCCCACTCAGTCACTCCTGCCCTCTGCTGCTGGAATCCTAGGTCCGGTTCTGGTGCCCACTGTCCAAGAAGGATGCGGATAAATTGGTGAGGGTTCAGAGAAGAGCCACGCAAATGATGAAAGGATTAGAAACCTGCCTCACAGTGATAGACTCAAGGAGCTCACTCTATGTAGCTTAACAAAGAGAAGGTTAAGGCGGGATGTGATTAGTCTAGAAGTACCTACGTGGGGAACAAATATTTGCCGGTGGGCTCCTCAGTCTAGCAGAGAAGGTCTAACACCCCAGTGGCTGGAAGTTGAAGCTAGACACATTCAGACTGTAAGGAGGTATACATTTGTCGGAAGGAGTTACTAAGGGGAGTGGTGACTTCTCCATCCCTGGCAAGTTTTGAATGAAGACAGGGATTATTTGGAGTTCGCTGGCCTGTGTATGCAGGAGGACAGATTAGATGAGGCCTTGGAATCTGTGAGTATTAAAGGTGGGATGTCGGGCAAGAAACCCCAGGAACTGCCTTGTACTGGAGCACTGGCAGCATGATCACCTCTGCTCTGGCAGCAGTCTACAAACCCCATCAGCACTTGCCCCTTTCCCAGGGGGAATGGAGGCACAGGGAGGAGAATGACTTGGTCAAGGTCATCCAGCCAGTTAGTGTCAGAGTCTGGCAGCCCCATCACTACCGGCAGCGATGGAAAGCGCATTTGGGGGGGGAGGGATAGCTCAGTGGTTTGAGCATTGGCCTGCTAAATCCAGGGTTATGAGTTCAATCCTTGAGGGGTCCATTTAGGGATCTGGGGCAAAAATCTGTCTGGGGATTGGTCCTGCTTTGAGCAGGGGGTTGGACTAGATGACCTCCTGAGGTCCCTTCCAACCCTGGTATTCTATGATTTCCGTGGGCCGTCGGGGAAAGAGCATCTTCACCAAATTGCTACAGCAGCGCAGCTGCACCAGTGCAGATGTGCCATTTTAAGTGTAGACCTGCTCTGAGTGCCGCTGCGCACAGCATGCACAACCCACAGCAACAGCATGGCAAAGCAGCCAGCAGACCTGTCAGCTTCCATCCACAAACTCCAGGGGGATGACAGTATCCAAGGTGGGGAAAGGGCTCCCTGCCCAGACCCAACAGGGGCCAGCTGGGGGGAAGGGACTCCCTACTCTCCTCCCACCCCCATCCAAAGCTGGGACATTTTCAAATTATTTTTACATGTTTGCCATGAACAGCCCCTGTTGCCATCCTCCACTCAGTCAATTGTGTAAAGTCAAGTGGCAAGCGGCTCCTTGGACCCCATGGCACTTCCCCTTCCTGTTCCTGGGGGGAGGGATAGCTCAGTGGTTTGAGCATTGGCCTGCTAAACCCAGGGTGGTGAGTTCAATCCTTGAGGGGGCCATTTAGGGATCTGCAGTAAAAATCTGTCTGGGATTGGTCCTGCTTTGAGCAGCGGGTTGGACTAGAGACCTCCTGAGGTCCCTTCTAACCCTGATATTCTATGATTCTCACATTTTTTTCTACAGCCCAGATTCTCTGTTCTGTCCAGTTATTCCTCCCTGATTCCCTGCCTGGCCCCCAGCACAGACTAAAGCATCCTGGGGGTTGCTCTGACCTGCCCCAGCCGGCTGTGGGCCCTGAGGGACCATCCACCAGCCTGAGATTGCCAGAGAGCCTTGTGCTCCAGCCATTCCCTCTGGGGCACCTGAGGCTGCAGGGAGGAAAGCAGAGGAGCTCTGCTCTAGGCCCAGCACGGACTCCCTCAGTAAAGTGCACCTGGTCTGGGAGGGGGCATCTGGCTCTTACTGTCCATGTACCTTCATTCCCAGTTCAGCCTCTCTTCCACTCTCCTTCCTTTCCCGTCTCTGTCCCAGTCCATCCCCCTCCTCATCCTCTCCCTTCTCCACTTCCACCCCCTGCTCAGATGCCCCACTGTAGAGTGAGACTGAGTGGTTGACAAGGTGCCTTGCCCACCCCACCCTGTGCCCGTGACTGCCCAGCACTTTTGGCAGGATAAAGGGCTAACCGGAGCAATGCGCTGTCTCCCCAACAGACCCAGCCTGGCTCTCCATTAACCTGGGCATCCTGATCTGCATCGAGTGCTCCGGGATTCACCGGGAGATGGGCGTGCACCACTCCCGCATCCAGTCGCTGTCTCTGGACAAGCTTGCAACCTCCGAGCTCTTGGTAGGGAACTGCCCGCGCGCGGTCCCCCAGAGCACTCCCTCCCGCTCTGTCGCCACCTGCGCTCCCTCGGGGCACCCCCTCCCGCTCTGCCGCCACCTGCGCTCCCTTGGGGCACCCCTCTCCGCTGCCACCCACGTGTGCTCCCTCAGGGCGTCCCCCTGCTCTGCTGCTGCCTGTGCTCCTTCAGGGCACCCCCCCCCCGCTCTGCTGCTGCCCGTGCTCCCTCAGGGCACCCCCCCTGCTCTGCTGTTGCCTGTGCTCCCTCAGGGCGCCCCCCCGCTTCGCTGCCGCCCACACACACTCCGTCAGGGCGCTCCCCCCGCTCCGCTGCTGCACATGGGCCGGAGCCTCAAAGCAAGCTTACAGGGAGAGGCGGGCTCTCTGTGCCCATGATTACCTGGCCCCTGCCCTTGGGCTCTACTGTCCAGCACCCTCCCCGCCCCCGGTACACTGGCTGGCATGCGCTCCCAGCTCTCAGCATGGCGCTGTATGTTGCGCCAACTTGTTTTGTGCCTGTTTGTTTTGCAGCTGGCTAAGAACATTGGCAATTCTGGCTTTAACGACATTCTGGAAGCCAACCTCCCCAGCCCTTTGCTGAAGCCCACAACTGGCAGTGATATGTAAGTAGTTTCTCAGGAGCCCGGAGCCAAGACAAACCTCTCCGGATAGGGCTTTGGGGTATTAGCTGTGGAGCATTGGGGTGCTTAGCCTATCTCCTGCACCTGTTTGGAATGCACTGTATATTCCCAATCACCCTCCCAATTTTCTTGGAACAGATGCCTGGGTTCCTCCGGGAACGCTCAGTCATGGAATGAGGGAGCCGGCCAGCATTTCTTTCTGGAGGATTCCACAGACTGCTCTGGGCATTTAACAAGGACAGACACAGCAGAGAGGCAGTTCAAGCAGGAGGGATGTGACTTCAGGGCTGAGATTTCCAGAGCTGCCTGGAGCATGGTTGCCCGGTTTCCTTTAATGTTACTGGTAGATTTCCCTGGGTGTCAATGAGAGCAGTTAGATCAATGCTGAGTGCATTGGAAAACACTCCTCCGCATGGGAAGGTGTCATGGGCAGGGGCATACCCTTGGGTGCCAACTCTTCCGTGATGACCTTCACATCAATTACATTTCAGATCAGACTATGGGCCCAGCCCCCCACTGCCCCAGGGCACAGTAGGGCGTGTGCCCCAGGGCATGGTGAGCAGTGGATGCTACTGAGTTGGAATGGCAGCATTTTACAGCCACTGGGCACAGGTGTAAATGCCAGTGCTGGGCGCAGCCCAAAAGGGGATCAGGTCCAGCGTGAGTGAGGGCAGAAACCCAACAAAGGGAGTGTAAACACACAGTAGAAATAACAAGGTGAGATTCATTTTGGAAAAATACAAGACTGTACTTCTAGGGAGAAATAACACCAAATAAGCCCACAGCAGGTGGGAACAGGAACAGCTGCTGGAGAGCAGTCAGCAAATTCCACTGTGCTCCCAGCGCACTGAGGTGCCCCAAGGGAATCTGGGCTGCCTGGATAAAGGTGTCTGTGACAGGATCCCCAGGTTGCAACCTGGGACTGTGGGACTGCTGTGCCCCCTTAACTGACTAATCTGGGTTGTCTCTCACAATGCCTTACTGGTCACATGCAGCAAACCCCTCCAGATGCTATCATCACTCAGTACAACTGCATGTGGAGCCCCACGCCCAGCTAGATTGCATGAATGCCCCCAGAGCCACTCACGAATCACAGAGAGAAAGGCACCAGCCAGATTCCCTCAGCTCCCAGCCTAGTACCTCAGGAATATACCGCCTTGCAATGCTCGAGACCCTTTCTTGAGCAATGCAAATTTATTAATTGGTTCACCACTTCATGAATGGAAAGTGATATACACCAGCCTTTGTAAACCTGAGCACATTTACCAAACACTTCAGGCAAACTCACTGGTAAAGATAAACAGTTAAACAAATGTATTGACTACAAAGGATAGATTGTAAGTGATTATAAGTGATAGGCAAAAAGTCAGAGTGGTTACCAAAGGAAAATAAAATATAAACACTCAGTCTCAACCTTAACTCTTATCACACTAGACAGTATTTAGATCAAGCAATGTTCTCACCCCCACTGAATCTTACAGTTCTCAATATACAGGTTTGTCCCTTAAACCTGGGCCAGTCTCCTCTGTTGAAATCTTCTGTCTTCTGAGCATCCTTGTTGCTTGCAGCATAGGTGAGGGGAGGAGAAAAGACAAAGCATGGGGCCACTGTGTTCTGTTTTATACCCTTAGTCCCATGTGCTTGGAGAACACACGTCCAGGCATGTCTGGTGGGCATTGCTGAGTCACCAGGCAAGGTTGAGCAATTCCCCAGGTGTGGCTTTGTGCAAGTGAGTCATTGTATTGTAGCTCCCTTGCTGGACAATGGCTGTTTGACACCTGCCCGGGCGTTGGTTATCCCCCTGGTTATTTGGGGAGCTAGTATCTGGGCGCTTCCCAAACCCACAGCATATTTAAGTGACAACCATGCAACACAATTCTCATAACTTCATATGCATTAATGATACATGTATTTAGATGGAACAGTGGGTTTCAGCAGATCATAACCTTTCCCGTGATACCTTGCATGGCCTGCTTTATATGCAATATCACAATTATATACACATGACGAATATGGGGGTTACAGGGTGCTCCCCTGGGGTGTAGAGTGTTATAGTGTCAATCACAGACTAGGGAGGCGACTGCACTGGCACCTCTCGAGATCCCCTGGACATTGAAGTCCAGGCTGGCGGTCTCCTTCTAAGCTCTGCTGTAGTTCAACCACAAGTTCTGGTCTGGATCTGGGAATCCCTGGGTTGGTTCTCTGGCCTGTGTTTGCAGGAGGTCAGACTAGATGATGCTAATGGGCCCTCTGGCCTTAACATCTATGAATCTCTAAACACTGCATCCAGCTCTGGGCATTGCCCTGTCAGAAAGATATAGACGAAGGCCTGAGAGCAATGGAACCAGCCATGAAGTGAGAAGCTCTGCTTTGTAAGGAAAGAATAGAGAGCTCAATCTGCAGAACGTGGCTAAAGCAAGACTGTCTTGGGGGCACACACAACTAGGCGTGGGGTGGTCTAAGTGTGATCTGTGGGGCTAGAACCTGGGGAAATGGGAGGAAACTGAGAGAGAAAAGAGAGGCTGCATCTCAGGAAGTGCCCCCTGAGCTATACGAGGTGATGCAAGCGCCTCCCAGGGGACAGGGCAGGAATCCCATGACTTGGATATTTAAAACGAGATGGGACAAAATGCTAGAAAACGAACCCTGGGGAACAATCCTGCCCTGGCCAGGATAGGGTGGAAGGGCCAGCAGGTGTCTCCATCGCTAGCTTCCAGCATTCTGTGACGCGCAGTGCTTGCCGCTGGTGAAAGCCCCTGAAGCCCACCTGTTCAGAGGGCAGCAGCAGGGGTTGATGTGCTCTTGTGCACCATGCTGGTACTCTGCTCCCCCCTCAACTCCTGCCCTGCCCATCGCTCACCTCACAGCACCATGCCTTAGTGTAGCGCATTGCAATCCATATGGAGAAATCTACAGAGTGCCCCCGAGGCAGGGCGGCATTGCTAACCCGACACATCAAAATCATGTGTCAAGCCCAGATATCATGAGATGATAACATTTGATAAGAACATAAGAGTGGCCATACTGGGTCAGACTAAAGGTCCATTAAGCCGAGTATCCTGGCTTCCGACAGTGGCCAATGCCAGGTGCCCCAGAGGGAATGAACAGAACAGGTAATCATGAAGTGACCCATCCCTCTCGCCCATTCCCAGCTTCTGGCAAACAGAGGCTAGGGCCACCATCCCTGCCCATCCTGGCTGATAGCCATTGATGGACCTACCCTCCATGAATTTATCTAGTTCTTTTTTTGAACGCTGTTATTGTCTTGGCCTTCACAACATCCTCTGGCAAAGAGTTCCACAGACTGACTGTGTGTTGTGTGAAGAAATACTTCCTTTTGTTTGTTTTAAACCTACTGCCTATTAATTTCATTGGGTTCTTGTGTTATGAGAAGGAGTAAATAACACTTCCTTATTTACTTTCTCCATACCAATCATGATGATGTCCTTTGCCTTCTGATTTGTGGGCCTTTCGCTTACATGTGGGACATTGCTTCCAGTGGCCAGAAACTGACTTTTGAAGAATAGAAACCGTGATTCTCACATAATCACCTGACTGTAGCAGCTGCAGTTTAAGATAGCACCAAATATCTCGAGAGTTGGCAGTGCTTCTGGAGCATGATCTGGGGAGCGGTGCAGGAGGGTGGGGGCCAGGCAAGAGGAAAGGAGGGGCAGAGGTAAGAAGGAACCAGCAGCAGGAGAGGAGGGGAAGCACCACCTCTCTGATGGCTGCCTGCCTTGGCAGCCTTGAGCCTATGCCTGCCTTGCCCAGGAGTGGAGCAGGAGCGATCGGGATCAGGAGCACAAGGCCTATGCATTCCCATGTGAATTCTAACTCTCTTCCCATGCTGGCACCACCCCAGGGCCCTTCGGAAAGATTTCATCATCTCCAAGTATGTCGAGAGGAAATACGCCAAGAGGAGCTCTAGGAGCCCAGCTGCCCAGCGCCGGGAGCTACAGGAAGCCATCAGGTGGAAGGACTTATTTGCATTGCTCCAGGCCTATGCCGAAAAGGTGGATTTAAGTGAGCTTGTTCTGGAGCCTGTGCAGGTGAGGATGCCCCTGTGCTGGGTGCCCCAAGAGGCAGTGTGGATGGAAGGGAGCAGCCCAGGCAGGGACAGTGCAGACTGGGGCAGTGGGACCACGTCACTGACCGGGGGGGACAGGCATGGGGCACAGTGCTGAGGCAGTGCCCAGGCCTGCGATAAGGGGCTGACACACAGGCATGTGGTAAGGCGCCCAACACCTCTGGTAGGGTCCAGGGTCAAAAAGGGGTCTGGGTTCTCTGTCTCCAGTGGCTGCTGCTACACGGCCCCAGTTTTTCTTACCTTAGGTCATCGGTTTCAGCTCTTTCTTCTTGCTCCTGCTGCTTTTGGCACCTGTGTTGGCTTTCCAGAGGCAGTGCCCCCATCTGGCCCCATCAGGAAGCACAAGCTCTTGGTAGATGTGCAATTTCTTTGCCGTTTGTTTTACTTCCTTTCCTGCCTCCTGCAGCAGCTATGATTGGCTGTTCTTCCCCAGGAGGTGGGGAAGTGGGAAGCAGCTGTTCAGAGGGGGATTTCCTCCAGGCCGGCTAAAATGTGTTAAGGCTGCAGCTTCTCCTATCATCATGAGACTGGCTCCAGCAGGGTCTAGAATCCCGTGACTGTGATAAATTTGGGAGAGTTGGCCACACTGGCTGTACTATTAGTGCATGAAAGCACTGTGCTTTGTTTCAGGTAAGGTTGCACTGCAGCTAGCATCCCTTGGCACACCCTTCTCCTCCTGAGAGTCTGGCTCCAAAACTGTGCCGAAGGGGTGGTAAGAGCAGAGGGCTGCTGGCTTTGAGGTGGTGAGAGCTTTGGAAAGCAGAGGCAGAGCTAGGGGTGGGGTTGATTCTCTGGGGTGTGCGGTTGTGCTAGTGGGGAGGCGACGGCTCTGGGCTGAGCAGATGGAAAGTTCCATTGGATGGCTTCACTTTGCATTTCCGTCATCTTTAGATTTTCTGTAGAGCAATTTTAACTGATCCCCAGTGTAGTGTTTTGACATATGATTTTCCTGGTCTCTGGAGACTTGGGTAGGGTCTCCAACACAGTGACGAGCCTTTCAAGATGGGCAGGACCTTTGTCAGAGCACCCAGCGGGCTCAGAGCTCGCTCTCAGCACTTTCAATAAGATCCTGGTATTCACCAAAAAGCTCTTTGAAAAGCTGTTCTACTGGCTAATACTCTGCTCCTGAATCGGCTCAGCGTGTGACAGGCGTCCTGCCAAGGTGGATAAAAAGCAGTGGTTTACCCCCAACATTAGACGTTTTCAATTCAAAATTGATTTTTTTTATTTTGTTGTTTAAATTATAATATTTTTTCTTTCCCAATGAAATCTGAATTTAATACAAAATATGTTAAGGCCTAAACTTATTATAATCTCTTCTTAAACATTGAAATAAAAAATAAATATGTTAATTCAATGAGCCACTGCTTTTCTATATCAAGAAAAACTCGGGGGACAAACATCGAACTTTGGAGGTCAAGCTTTATGAATATGGCACAATAGATTATGTGCTGTGGTAAGGGCCTGATCTTGTGGTGGATCCGGGGCTGTGCTACTGGATTTAAGAGACAGAGAAAGTCATCACAGGTGCTGGGACCCAGCCTGTGACTCCAGGAGACACCATCATATATCTCACCAGGATCATCCACTGAACCCATCTGGGGGGGTCTCATACTCCTGTTTTAGAGCTTCTCCCTCCCTGAGTTCTGTTCGGCTCAGTTCTCAGATTATGAGTATTTACGACTCCACCCACCATGGAAACTTACTAAGGGACAGTATTCATCTGAGTGCAGCCTCTTGGGTTGATTTCAACACCTGAGAACTGGAGGGGGAAAAACTGCCATGGCTTCTGCTCATTTAAAAAAAAAACCGATCTGGGAATATTTTCAAGAAATTCCTTTACCTCTGAGTAAAAAGGGAACAGGAGTCAAATGTAAACAGTGCAACAAGGAAACGCAAGGCCTGGTTGTCAAAAGGAAACAACATTAATAAAGGGCCACTCAGAAGGCAATAACTTTGAAGCTGATGTGGACTTGTCTGACCAATCTGAATCAGCTGGTAAGTAAACTTATTTTTGCACCATTCTTACAGACTGCCTGCCATGCTTTACTATGCTAGTAAATGATTACTTAGATTATTGTCATACATTTGTGTTTTGAGTGGATTAATTGCTTATGAATTTCAATATATTTGTGTTCAGAATATAATTGGTATATTAGTTTGTTGTGGGAGTATTTATCAATTACATTTTTACTGTTACTGCTGGACTTCTGAAGTGATCTTTTATTGCTCAGTATAATCAAGCATCCTAGGTGAAGTTTACCTGTTTAAAAGTAAAGTTTTATTAGGCATTTATGAATTTTGGCATTAAAATTTTTTCCAAGCTGTTTGGTATGTTACTAGAGGTAAAGGTTCAAAAAATTTAGATAATTCTTAATTCTCAGTAGGAGGAATCTTTCATTTACAATCCCATTTTTAAAAAAAAAAACAGTGCACTGAGTAATAGTGAGTGAGTGACTTTTTGACCCTTTTGTTTCAGGGTCCAGCTTAGACAGGAGGGGTTATAAATGTCCCTCATTTGCAATATCTACAACTTTAGAGTCATCGGCTGGTACCATCGGCAGTGCTACAACTAAACATATGTCAGACAGTAAATTACCAGTATCAAAAAAAGACTTTCTTCATCCTCCAGTAAAACCATGGCTCCATTTGTAATCAGGACCAGCACATTCCAGCAAAGCTCCATAGATGAAATGGTTGCTCAGTTCATTTATGCAATAAATTTTTCCTTTTGTCTTGTTCAGAACAAACATTGCATTGACATGATTCAATCATTACAAGCAGTCTGTGCTCCACCTGGCAGAGCAGACATTGTAGGAAGGGTGCTGGATACAGTGTATGAGAAGGAAATCGAACAGTGTGCAAAACCATTGATGGGAAATTCGTTAATCTGAGTCTTGATGAGCAATGTACACAATGATCCAGTAATATGTGCTTGTGTGGCAACAGACAATAAGGTTGTGTCTCTCACAGAAACAATTGATACATCAGGAAATGCATATACAGCAGAATACTTAAGAAGTAGCAGTACAAGCTGTAACAAACTGAAGAAAAAGTCAAGTGTCAAGTGTGTAGCTTTGTCACAGACAGTGCTGCAAATATAGCTGTGACCGTGGTCGCTGGAGGGGCTATACTGAGAATACTCAACCAGAGCAAACTACAAAGAATAAGGTAGACGATCCCCCAAACTGGTGATTTATTCTTATAATTAGATTCACCAAGCCAGCAACAAAACAGCTTCTGTAATACCTTACTGGTTTCTAAGAAGCCAAAATACAGTTCCTTTTAAGCAATCCAGCCTTTGGGTCACATATAGTGAGGGTTATTTAAGACCTTATTCACCATATAGAAAGTTCTACCAATCACAAGAGATCAGACACATTACCCATCAGGTCAACGAATATTTCAGATCTCACTCAAATACATATTTACAGCCAGTTTTTATTAGCTAATCTAGTATTTATTACTAAAAAGAAAATAAGAGTTATTTTGGTTAAAAGATTATTATACATACAGATATGAATAAAGTTCTTAGGACAGTTTCACACCAGAGATGGTGAGGCTGCTGATTTATAGAAATTAGGGTTGTCAAGCGATTAAAAAAATTAATTGTGATTAATTGCACAATTAAAAAGATTAATTGTGCGATTAATTGCACTGTGAAACAATAATAGAATACCATTTATTTAAATATTTTGGATGTTTTCTACATTTTCAAATATCTATATCTATATAGATATAGATATCTTTATCATGAAATTGAACTTATAAATGTAGAATTATGTACAAAAAATAACTGCATTCAAAAATAAAACAATATAAAACTTTAGAGCCTACAAGTCCACTCAGTCCTACTTCGTGTTCAGCCAGTCACTCAGACAAACAAGTTTGTTTACATTTGCAGGCGATAATGCTGCTCACTTCTTGTTTACAATGTCACCTGAAAGTGAGAACAGACGTTCGCATGGTACTGTTGTAGCCTGCTATAATATGAAATAGGGGGCAGAATGCGAGTAAAACAGAGCAGGAGACATACTATTCTCCCCCAAGGAGTTCAGTCAAAATTTCATTAACGCATTTTTTTTTTTTAACGAGTGTCATCAGCATGGAAGCATGTCCTCTGGAACTGTGGCTGAAGCATGAAGGGGCATACGAATGTTTAGCATATCTGACACGTAAATACCTTTCAATGCCGGCTACAAAAGTGCCATGCAAACGCCTGTTCTCTTTTTCAGGTGACATTGTAAATAAGAAGCTGGCAGCATTATCTCCTGTAAATGTAAACACACTTGTTTGTCTTAGCGATTGGCTGAATAAGAAGTAGGACTGAGTGGACTTGTAGGCTCTCAAGTTTTACATTGTTTTGTTTTTGAGTGCAGTTATGTAAAATAAGTTGCACTTTCACAATAAAGAGAATGCATTATGGTACTTGTATGAGGTGAATTGAAAAATACTATTTATTTTGTTTATCATTTTTACAGTGCAAATATTTGTAAAACACTTTGTATTCTGTGTTGTAATTCAAATCAATATATTTGAAATGTAGAAAAACATCCAAAAATAGTTAATACATATTCAATTGGTTTAAAACTGCGATTAATCGTGATTAACTTTTTTAATCATGATTAATTTTTTTAATCGTGATTAATTTTTTTCAGTTAATCGCATGAGTTAACTGTGATTAATCGATAGCCCTAGTAGAAATCCTTCTGAAATTAATTTTAAAAGATATAGTACAATAGGCAGTACTTCCATAAGAATTGCAGGGCTAATCCAGAATAGACATGGAGACCTCAGTCTTGCAACTTCAACTTCCCCTGACCAAGTTTAAGCAGAACTGAGATGGTAAGGATCAGGCTCGAAAATTCCTTTATAGCCGAAGTGCAGCTGATAAGCCTCTTGGCAGCAAGTGGTCATAGGAGGCATTCCTTAGGTGAAGAATAGGTAATATACATTGTTGCTTAGAGAATTACTTCAATTTCCTAGGCATACAGCAATAACTAGTTGCATTGATTAGCATAAGGCAATTAACCATTCAGACAGTTCATAGGTAGTTTACTACAAACTTCAAAGAGAAATAAAGACAATTATATTATTAAACCACAAGTTTCATCTAAATATTAATATCCCCTTTTGATTGCTGAATCAATAGAATATAGTAATGAAACATTACAGACAGGAACCAATGTTTAGCATCTACAAGCTAATTAGATCACAGTGTTGAACTTCTAATAAGATATAGGTAAACATAAACAATTAGTATCTACTTCTGATTCTCTAACAATACAGGCCTACATTTCAAGACTTCTAGTCTATAGTTAATATAGAGGACCTCTAGTCCTCTATACTGTGGAAAGGGATCTGGGGGTCATAGTGGACCACAAGCTAAATATGAGTCAACAGTGTAATGCTGTTGCAAAAAAAGCAAACATCCTTCTGGGATGTATTAGCAGGAGTATTGTAAGCAAGACACAAGAAGTAATTCTTCTGCTCTACTCCGCGCTGATTAGACCTCAACTGGAGTATTGTGTCCAGTTCTGGGTGCCACATTTCAGAAAGGATATGGACAAATTGGAGAGAGTCCAGAGAAGAGCAACAAAAATTATTAAAGGTCTAGAAAACATGACCTATGAAGGAAGATTGAAAAAATTGGGTTTGTTTAGTCTGGAAAAGAGAAGACTGAGAGGGGACATGATAACAGTTTTCAAGTATGTAAAAGGTTGTTACAAGAAGGAAGAAAAATTGTTCTTCTTAACTTCTGAGGATAGGACAAGAAGCCAAGGGCTTAAATTATAGCAAGGGAGGTTTAGCTTGGACATTAGGAAAAACTTCCTGTCAGGGTGGTTAAGCACTGGAATAAATTGCCTAGGGAGGTTGTAGAATCTCCATCACTGGAGATTTTTAAGAGCAGGTTAGACAAACACCTGTCAGGAATGGTCTAGATAATACTTAGTCCTGCCACGAGTGCAGGGGACTGAACTAGATGACCTCTTGAGGTCCCTTCCAGTTCTATGATTCTATGATTCTATTTAACATGGCTTTGCTAACTATCTATAAGGAATGGCCCTATTTACCATTTCAATATTCTTCTAATATGTCCTTAAAGGTTGCTTTTACTTCAACCAGCCGGCTGGTTGCTTAACCCTCACTGGCTCAGCATCACAATAGCTAAAATGAGAAGAAATCTAAAAGAAAATAATGAATCGCAGAATCTTAGAAAATTAGGGTTGGAAGAGCTCTCAGGAGGTCATCTAGTCCAACCCCCTGCTCAAAACAGGACCAACCCCAACTAAATTATCCCAGGCAGGGCTTTGTCAAGCCGGGCCTTAAAAACCTCTAAGGATGGAGATTCCACCACCTCCCTAGGTAACCCATTCCAGTGCTTCACCACCCTCCTAGGGAAATAGTTTTTCCTAATATCCAACCTAGACCTCCCCCATTGCAACTTAAGACCATTTCTCCTTGTTCTGTCATCTGCCACCACTGAGAACAGCCTAGCTCCATCCTCTTTGGAACCCCCTTCAGGCAGTTGAAGGCTGCTATCAAATCCCCCCTCACTCTTCTCTTCTGCAGACTAAACAAGCCCAGTTCCCTCGGCCTCTCCTCATAAGTCATGTGCCCCAACCGCCTAATCATTTTCGTTGTCCTCTGCTGGACTCTCTCCAATTTCTCCACATCCTTTCTGTAGTGGGGAGCCCAAAACTGGATGCAGTACTCCAGATGTGGCCTCACCAGTGCCGAATAGAGGGGAATAATCACTTCCCTCGACCTGCTGGCAATGCTCCTACTAATGCAGCCCAATATGCCATTAGCCTTCTTGGCAACGAGGGCACACTGCTGACTCACATCCAGCTTCTCATCCACTGTAATCCACAGGTCCTTTTCTGCAGAACTGCCACTTAGCTAGTCGGTCCCTAGCCTGTAGCAGTGCATGGGATTCTTCCGTCCTAAGTGCAGGACTCTGCACTTGTCCTTGTTGAACCTCATCAGATTTTTTTTGGCCCAATCTTCCAATTTGTCTAGGTCACTCTGGACTCTATCACCACTCTCCAGCATATCTACCTCTCCCCCCAGCTTAGTGTCATCCGCAAACTTGCTGAGGGTGCAATCCATTCCATCATCCAGATCATTAATAAAGATGCTGAACAAAACCAGCCCCAGGACCGACCCCTGGGGCACTCCACTTGATACCGGCTGCCAACTAGACATCGAGCTGTTGATCACTACCCCTTGAGCCTGATGATCTAGTCAGCTTTCTATCCACCTTATAGTCCATTCATCCAATCCATACTTCTTTAACTTGCTGACAAGAATACTATGGGACACCGTATCAAAAGCTTTGCTAAATTCAAGATATATCACGTCCACCGCTTTCCCTATATCCACAGAGCCAGTTATCTCATCATAGAAGGCAATCAGGTTGGTCAGGCATGACTTGCCCTTGGTGAATCCATGTTGACTGTTCCTGATTACCTTCCTCTCCTCCAAGTGCTTCAAAGGGGAATTTGAAACTTACAACATATGGATGCAGTGCTCATTTGATGCATCTTGTAGCACCGACTTAAGAATAACTGCAGGAAAAAGGAAAATGTTGTTGAAATTTCGAAATACTTCTTTAGCAGCCACGTTGCTTCAGCTTTACTAAAGAAAGCAGGAGAACATAAGAACAGCCAGACTGGGTCAGGCCAAAGGTCCATCTAGCCCATTATCTTTTCTTCTCACAATAACCAGTGCCAGGTGGTTCAGAGGGAATGAACAGAATAGGTAATCATCAAGTGATCCATCCCCTGTCACCCATTCCCAGCTTCTGGCAAGCGGTGGCTAGGAACACAATCCCTGCCCATCCTGGCTAATAGCCATTGATGGACCATGAATTTATCTAGTTCTTTTTTGAACCCTGTTATTGTCTTAGCCTTCACAACATCCTTTGGCAAGGAGTTCCACAGGTTGTCTGTGTGTTGTGTGAAGAAATACTTCCTTTTGTTCATTTTGTTTTGTACGTTTTAAACCTGCTGCCTATTAATTTCATTTGGTGACCCCTTGTTCTTATGCTATGGGAAGAAGTAAATAATACTTCCTTATTTACTTTCTCCACACCAGTCATGATTTTATAGACCTCAATTATATCCTCCCTTAGTCGTCTCTTTACCAAAATGAAAAATTCCAATCTTATTAATCTCTCCTCACATGGAAGCTGTTCCATACTCCTAATCATTTTTGTTGCCCTTTTCTGAACCTTTTCCAATTCCAATATGGCTTTTTTGAGATGGGGTGACCACATCTGCATGCAGTATTCAAGATGTGGACATACCATGGTTTTATATAGAGGCAATATGATATTTTCTGTCTTATTATCTATCCCTTTCTTAATGATTCTGTTCACTTTTTTGACTGCCGCTGCACATTGGGGGGATGTTTTCAGAGAACTATCCACAATGACTCCAAGATCTCTTTCTTGAGTGGTAACAGCTAATTTAGACCCCATCATTTTGTATGTATAGTTAGGATTATGTTTTCCAATGTGCATTACTTTGCATTTATCAACATTGAATTTCATCTGCCCTTTTGTTGCCCAGTCACCCAGTTTTGTGGGATCCGTTTGTAGCTCTTCGCAGTCTGCTTTGGACTTAACTATCTTGAGTAGTTTTGTATCATCTGCAAATTTTGCCACCTCATTGTTTACCCCTTTTTCCAGATCATGTATGAACATGTTGAACGGCACTGGTCCCCCTGGGGGACAACCAAACTAATTCTCCCCCAAGATATACAATGGAATTTAGTGGTTGATTGTTTTGAGCTTGTAATGGATGGTGCTCACTGGTGGAGTCATCTAATGGTTAGGGCACTGTGTCTCTACTCACTTCACCTCCAATGTTTCACCCGGGCACTGTTGCTCCATGGCAGTCTGTCTTTTGCTGGTTGTTGACTTGATCCTCTGGTCAGGCCACCAGTTAGCTTTATCCCTCTCCGGGGTAACAGACTTCCAAGAAAGATACTGGGTCCCAGGCAGGGCCGGTGCAAGGAAGTTTTGCGCCCTAGGCGAAACTTCCACCTTGCGCCCCCCCCCCCAGCCCTGCGGCAGCTCCCCGCCCCCCCCCCTCCGCCCTGAGGCGCCCCCCCCGTAGCAGCTCCCCCCCCCCCCCCGCCCTGAGGCACCCCCCCGCGGCAGCTCCCCACCCCCTGGCCCGGGGATCCGTGCGGCAGCTCTGACCCAGGGGTTCCCCTGGGCTGCCAGCGGCGCACTGACCCAGGGGAACCCCTGGGCTGCCGGTGGCGGCTCAGACTCCCTCTCCCTCCCAGCGCAGCGGCCGCTGTAAAAAAAATTAAAAAATAAAAAAAATTGGGGGCGCCGCTTTTTGGCGCCCCCAAATCTTGGCGCCCTAGGCAACTGCCTAGTTTGCCTAAATGGTAGCACCGGCCCTGGTCCCAGGCCCTCAAGACTGGTGTAGGAATTCATCCATCTGTGGACTCCGCCAGGTGTCCAGTCCCAACCACTGAGTTTTCAAAGACTTTACCCTCCCCTGGCTTCCTCAAGGGGGAGTTTGGAAGTGAGGGGCCTTGTGCTCTCTGTAACAAAGGTGGTTGGTAGGAGAGTCCAGGCCTTCCCACTCCACTGGGCTCTGGCCCAGGACCCTGTAAGAGGCAACAATGTCCAGCACCCGGGAGTGCCTTAAGACTGCTTCCCTAGGCCACTTCCTACCACCCTTGCTCCCGCCCAAGTCTCACGGTGTGACACAAAGCAGTAAAGAAAAGGAGAGTAACTGACCGGAAGCCCCTCTGAGCGCAGCAGACAGGCTCTGTCTTCCAGGGACAGGGTTCTGCAGCATCCTTCTCCAGGTGCTCTCTCCCTGCTGTATCAGTCCCCTTCTGAGCTGTCTGGCTCCCTTTCAAGCTCCACCTCCAGCTGGCGCATGCTCTGTAGGTGCGGCTGGACGGGGTCACCTGGGCCCAGAGCTGCTCTTTAACCATCTCAGTCCCAGTGTGGGTTTTATACATCCCATCACAGAGCTATTTATTAAGAGCTGGCCTAGTCTGATGACAATTTGTGAAGAAAATCATGACAAAACAGATGAAACTATCACAGCCAAAGTAGCCACCATTGGACTAAAGAGAAACATAAAAGATATGCTGGATATACTGAAACCAGTTTCCATGGCCTTGGACAAACCGCAGAAAGATTGCTGTTGCATTGCTGATGCTCTTAACATTTGGAAAGAACTTCAAGAGACATTAAAGAAAGAAATGTAGACAGTAAAGAAACAGATGGATCAAGCACTTACTCCACCTCACTTTCTTGCTAATATCCTCAACCCAAAGTACCAGAGTAGATGTCTAACTGCTGAAGAAGATGCTGCATTTAATAATCATCCCTTAATCATATCAACCATGATGAATGTCAGGGCTGGAAGTGAACCATTCACACAGGACATGTTTGCTGCTGATGTTTTAAAGAAAGTCATACCATTGAACTGGTGGCAGTCATTAACTAAGCACCTGGAACCAGAGTTTGTTGAAATGCTAAACCAGCTTTTGACAGCAGTAGCGTCTTCTGCAGGGACAGAAAGAATATTTTCTTCATTTGGACTAATTCATTCCAAGTTAGGAAATCAATTGGGAGTTGAAAAAGCAGAAAAACTTGTTTCTCTTCCAATCTATGAATAAAAACAAGAAGGGAAGGACAACCTAAGTCACTTAGGAGACTGTTGTCTCATTTTCAGGAGACTTAAGGTCAGGTGAGTAGGGACTTAAGCTCCATTCACTTTCAGGTATATCTGAAATTTTTTCCAGGCTGACCTGAAATAATCAGTTTCATTCACTGACTACAGTGAATCCCTCTGTCCTTGTAATAAATTATTTGTGGTAAATGTGAAACCCATTTTGGTAAGAGAAGTTATGTATCCAAAATACACCTCTACCCCAATATAACGCGACCCGATATAACACAAATTCGGATATAACGCAGTAAAGCAGCGCTCCGGGGGGGTGGGGCTGCGCGCTCCAGCGGATCAAAGCAAGTTCAGTATAACGCGGTTTCACCTATAATGCGGTAAGATTTTTTGGCTCCCGAGGACAGCGTTATATCGGGGTAGAGGTGTTTTTAAGGTTGTTTTGTTTAATAAAAATAAATTATATATGGTGTGTTTAATTAAGTTCCTGTTACCATCCTAATGTAGTGTGATATAAGTCATGAGCAAAAAGTTAATTATCTAGTAAATAAGCAATCTATCATTCACCATTTTCTAACATACTAAACTGTACAGTTAATAAGAATGTGAAAATATTAAGCTATATAATTGATTAAATAAGTGTATGTAGGTATAATATACCCTCCAAGGCAGCAAAAAGATGTACCAAATCTAGTGTAAAAGCTCTATTTAGTTGTAAATCAACATGTTTTAATAGTTATATTAACCAATGAGAATGCACCTTTCTTTAGAAAATAATAAATACAAATGGAAAAGTTGATTAAAATTGATGATTTAAATTGAGGTTTTCCCACTTGATGATTTAAATCACCTTGATTTATATCAACCCACCCTGCATCCAGGTCATGGTCAAAGCAGCTGCTACTGTGTCGAAGATCTTGCTCTTTGTAAAACTGTCCAGCTGTCTCGGTATCTCAGTTTCAGCGAGATCCTGATCTCAGCAAAGCATCCATTCCTTTGTCCGTGATCTTCTCTAGCCCAACACCAATGCCCCTGGACAAGCACTGCCCACTCCCCATCCACCGTGGTAGCCCCAATTTCAGACACAGGGAAGGTTCCTGGGGGCGTCTAACAAAAGGCAGTATTGTAATCCTTTCTCACACTTTTCAAAAAGACTTCCCCACACTGCATCAGAGAACGGAGGTGGCCAATTTAAAACATGCTTTCCATAAGCTAAGCACAGTGCATACAGATTTAATTATGGTAAATAACACTAATACATTCTCTTCTTTTTGTTAATTAGCAAACTAGTCACATCCGAAGAGAGACCCCCACACTTTCCCTACATGCATTTCTGTAGGCCATAGTTTTTAAGCTAGAGAGGCTTGAACAATCATAAAACTCAATCTTTTTGAGTTAGAACTTTTTAAGGCCAATTTTTAACTGATTAAAACTCCGAAATTAACAGATTTATTGAAATCCTCAGAAAGTTCACACATTACTCAGATTATGGGCTGAACAGTTGGGACAGATACATTAGGTTTTCAAACCAAAGTCTGAAAGATAATACGTGCTTCAAGTGAAATAATAGAACACAACCTTAACTCAGAAGTCACTGCCACTGCTCTATAAATAGTATGGTTACCTCAGGAAAGGGATACCTGTAGAGAGAAATGAGAGAAGGAACTCAGCCTAACAAAACGATGAAATGAGTGACTTCGACGGGGCAAACGGCACATCAGTTGCTTCTTGGAACAGCTAGCCGTAGAGCACACAAGCCGAGAGGCAGTTCTCAACTTCCTAAGTAAGGCCTGGTCTGCACTGCACAGCTAGCTGTCTTACGTTGACCTCATTATGTCAGTGTCTGCACGACAGCCTTGTCCCACCGACGTAAGTGCCCTACTACACTGAAATAATAACTCTACTTCCACGAGAGGTGCAGGGCTTATGTCGGTGTAGTTAGGGCGACAGTGTTTGTGTAGACACGGCCTTCCTTACAATGGCTGGTAGTGCTCTTAGCTGAGAAATTGACAAGAAAGCCAGGCAGCTGGAACCCAGTTGCTCCCTGCTCCCCTGGAGAGCTGGGTGGCTGGACCCCGCTCCCGGCTGGGAGCTAGGGCAAAAAGCCTGGGCAGCTGGACCCCACTCCCGGCAGGGAACGGGGAGGCGAGAAGCCCCAGGCGGCTTGCCCCGTGCCCGCCCGCAGGGAGGCCGGGAGCCTGTGGGGCAGCTGCGCTTCCGGCAGGGAGCCGCCAGCAGAGATGAGACCAGGCTCTCAGTTCCACATGCTGCCCCTCGGTGGAAGTGCTCCCGAGGAGGATGTGCACCACTGACCCAAGGAGGTAGTGTGGACTAATTACTGTGGTGGCTGTAAGTCAACCTAATATAGGTCAACTTAAGCTTTTAATGTAGACAGGCCCTTACACAGGAGTTAAATCAAGAAGTAAGAATAGCTGAGCCACTATGGGTGTGTCTACTGTGCAATTAAAAACCCGCCGCTGGCCTGTGTCAGTTGACTCGGGCTCACTTCGCTCGGGCTAAGGGGCTTGTCAGTTGCAGTGTAGATGTTCGCGCTCGGCCTGGAGTCCAGGCACTAGGACCCTGCGAGGTGGGAAGGGCCCAGACTTCAGGCTGCTGCCTGAACCCAGAAGTCTACACTGCAATTAACCAGCCCTGGGAGCCCAAGTCAGCTGGCACAGGCCAGCTGCAGGTGTCTAATTGCAGTGTGGACACACCCTTAGTGGCAGGCTGCCAGGAGGAGGAAATATTCCAGTAATGAGCATGGTGACTCTAAACTTCAAGAAAAGGAGGAAACAAGTAAAAAACCCTAAAGTAAGAAATGAGGCAATTAAAACCCTTGAATTCAGCATGGAGACTGTTTAAGCAACCCTAACAGTGCCCAGAACATATGTACCCTCAATTGGAAAGGGAAGCAGAAAGACAGGAAGTAAACCTGCTTGGCTAAATGGCAGGTTCAAGGGCTATATAAACTAAACAGGTATCCTTCCAAAACTGGAAAGCCAACACTAGTGAAGCCTGTAAAAGAACATGTAGACTATGTCAGGCAATATGGCTGAAGGAAATCACGAGGCATAAGAGGGAATCCAAAGAGCAAATAGCTAACGGCATAAAAACAAATCGCAAGACATGTTTGAAGTGTATCAAAAGCAGGACACCTGTCCTGTGAGAGAACTAGGGAGTCTGTTGGGCTGCTGCAGGGTAAAGGGAACAATTAAGGAGGATAAGGAAGTGATTTTTGTAATAAAAATGAGGCACTGCCAGAAACTGTGGTGTCAATATAGGAAGTATTAGAGCAAACTGATCATTGAAAGATTGAGTCTCCAGGATCAGATGGCACACATCTAAAAGGAATCCAATGGGAGGCATTGTGGTCCCTTTGGATAGGGCACTGGATATGAACTCAGGAGAGTAAGGCAGTTCTGCTGTTGACCTGAAGTGTAACCTTAGACAAGTCTGTGCCTCAGTTTTTTCATCTGAAAAATGGGGTGTTTACTATAAAGCTCCATGAGATCTACAGTTGAAAAGTGCACTATGCGGAGTAGGTATTGTTTATTATTGAGAAATGAAATGGCTGAGCTGCTTATAAAATATGTAGTCACTTATTAAAATCAGCTACAGTGCTGGTCAGCTGGTGGGTAGCAAGTGTAAAAACAATGCCCGGGGTGATGTGGGGAATTACAGATCACGGAGTCTTCAGCACTAGGAAAATTCACTGAAGTAATTCATTAGAATTATACACCACCACGATGAACTGGATGTAAGGGAGAAACCAGCATGGCTTCTGCAAAGGAAAATCACACCTTGCTGATACATTGCAATGGTTTGTAAATGTCAGTATAAATGGGTGAAGAGGGGCCAGTTGGTTTAGCTCAGGTGTCTGTGAAACAATGAGACCCTAATTCTACTTGTGGCCTCTGGGTGCCCCACTAATACTGTGTGATTATAGTGTGGTGACCCGGCCAGGCAGGCAAGGCAAACTGGGAGGAGAGGCAAAGGCAAACCAAGACAAATGGGTCCTTTGAAATTTTTAGAATTTTATAAGGGAAAACCCCCAAATTGTACCAGGAGCTTAAATCATGAAGAACACTGCCAAAGAGTTACTGTTCATAGTACTAAACTATAGGTTACCAACTTGTTAACCTCTGGGGCTTGTACATGCTGGGCAGTTAGTACCAAATGGATTGTTATTAAGAAGAACAAAGAGATTCCTTAACAATAGACTGTGTCACTTCACAGAAGAGTCAACTTTTCTTCTCCTTGGCTGCAAGTCCAGCTCCACTCTTGCTGGCCTGTTCTTTGCTTCTCTTTGGCTTGAAGGGCTCCTTAGATTTGCTGTTCCTGTGGCTGAATCTCTTTTCACAGAATTTATCTACAAGTGGGGTTTTTTCACCTAGTGGGCCCTCATTTGTGCATTAGGCCCCTTTGAACTGTATCCCGTCACTAGATGGTCACAGTCACTCTCTCTGCTCATGTGGGTCAGGTCCCTTGTGGGCAGCCTTTTCGTTTACCATTTTCGGATCTGCTTTCATCTAACACAGCTTTTTGATCAAGTCCCTTTTTCACCAGTTCTGTTTCCTTTCAGTTTTTTCCCTTGGTGCCCTGTCTCTGGTAAGTCTGTAGATATGATTTCCCTCTACTTCCCTTCTCTATTAGAGCTTGCTCACGCCTGCCAAGTCTGTTTATTTTTCTGCTTCTCCTGCCCTGAAACCCTTGTTATTTTCCTTCTTTCCTCCTTCTCACGTTCCAATCCCCTACTTTTATTCTCCTGTTCTTCTTTCATTTTATCACCTCCCCTGGGCTCCGGTTCACCCGCTAGCTCAGCATCTCGATTCTTCTCCTCTAACAGCTTTTCCCAACTGCCCCTTTGGGTGGATTCAAAGCCACCACCCCAGTTTGAGCTGCTCTCCCATTGGCCGTCCTCTCCCCAGGCTAGAATTGTGTGCTGCTGCATTGCAGCTGGAGCAGGGGCCAGTGCCAGGGGGTGGGTTACTGCACTACTATTATTGTAATCATGATAATTTGACAGGGCTGCCGGTGATAGCAGGGATGGACCCATTGTCCCAGGAGGTCCCTTCTAGATCTGTGTCCTAGTAAGGAAACTACGTCACCATTGTCTCTTACCATTTGGTGATTGCACAATGGGGCCCTGATCTAAGCACTACTGCAGTACTGCTGCTCTTAATTACTGATGACTTCATCTGCAGTTATATTACATAAAGAGTGGGGATACGAACCCTCCCCTGCCCCACTTCAGGGCGTGAGCAAGCCTCTAACTGATGGGTGTGAGGAAGACACTTCCCCTATGGATGGATTATTCCAAACTTGTCCTCTCTGGGGTTTCTTGTGCCTTTCTCGGAAGCAGCTGGTACTGGCCACAGTCAGACAGGGTCTGGGGCTAGACAGGCCCCATCGCTGATCCATGGTGGCAATTCTTCAAGTCCTGGAAGTTACGGAGGGGTAGAACATGCTTGTTTTGCACGGAGATACTGAGAAACTCAGATGCATCCAGTCACTTGCTGTTTGTGTCCTGTTTACAGGAACCCGGGGAAACTGTTCTCCACCTGGCAGTGTTGTTAGCTGACCGAACCTCTCTACACATTGTAGATTTTCTGGTGCAGAACAGGTAAGCTGACTGCAGCGCTTGCAGGGGTAGGACTGTCTGCTCAGGATAAGACACATAAGGTCATCAGCGGAGTTAGTGCTGGATAGCCTTGGAGACTAGTGCCTCTGGATATCCCCTGAAGTACCACCAGGGGGCAGCACCAGGGCATTTCCCTGTCAAAGTGCCTTAGTTTTGACATGGAGAAACCATCTTTAGGGTTAGAGGGGAATTCATGGCCATGGCCCTTCCCTGGACTCTCTGCTGAGGGGAGCAATGAGTGCCAATGGGGATGGAGATTTTCCGACTAGGACACGTGTCCCCCTGGATGGTTCAGCCCAAGCCCCTCCTCCCACCCCGCCACTGAACAGCTCTCCAGTGGGCCCGCCCACCCTGATTGCAGTCCACTGGTGACAGGCTCCATATCCCATTAGCCACTACTCTGGGCCAGCCAGGCTCGAAGATGGGCTTCCCAAGGGCCAGCTCTTGGTTTTCAGAGTGAGTCTGGTTCTTCCTGAACAAGAGGAGGTACATTTTTGTTCCTTCTGCATTCAAGCCCAGTGTGCCATTGATTGGGGTGGAACCAGTGTTAAAGTCTGTCTCCCTAAGGGCTGCCCCACAGTGTCTGGGTACCTTCCAAGTGTTTATGGATTTATCTTCCCAGCACCTTTGTGAGCTCAGGCTCCGTTATCATCATCTCCGGTGTACAGAAGGGGGAATGGAGACTCAGAGGGAGAAAGTGACTTGTGCAAGGTCACACAAGAAGTGTGTTGGCGCTGGGAATGGAATTCAGCTCTCCTGGGTTCCAGCCTATACAAAACCATCCTTCCTCTTAGATGATCCTTCTAAACCCTTATCTTCTGCATCACCTCCTGTACTGTGAACTCTTCTCTTTATCTCTAACCCCCATTTCCCCTGCAACCGTATATGGTTGTAAAACTTGAAAGCTGATAAAACGGTGTGCTCACTCCATGCAAAATTCCATGCTGGCATCACTGTGTCTTCACGGGTGTGCTGCCCTGTGTGATCTGGTACGCAAGTGCAGTCCGTGTTCTGAGTTCGGCTGCTGCTGCAGTAGAGCGGGTATTGTACCAGCCACACAGCACTGCCCATTGCTGGGGAACATGCACACAGCTGCCAAGCTTGGGGAAATTCCATGTCAATGAGAAGATTTGCATATGCTCACATAATTTGCATACAATCCTAATTATTTTAATAAACGCTGTGTGATTTATTACTGGAGGCAGCATCTGGCAGCTTGGGATGAGACAGCCTCCCCTGACCCTTTTCAGACCCTGTCTTAATCTGGGCCCCAGTCAGTCCCTTCCATTCAGCGTGTGTCACACCCCCACCCCCACAACGAGCTGTCCCCTCCTGCCCGAAGCCACGTGCCACAACAGCCTCTTGTGGTCATGGGATGAACTGCAGTTGCTACCCGCAGCTGAGTCAAATGTGTGAGGTTCCAGGTGAGCTGTCAGCAGGCGTGGCAGGGCTGCCCAGTGCACAAGAGCCGCACAATATGCCAGACGTTCGGCAGCCCTACGTTCACATGCCTTGGCTAAAAGCCCGAATGCTGGGCAGTGTCCGTTCTGATCTACATTCCTGTGAGCTAAGGAGAAGGGTTTGGGGTTGAATGTCACGCAGTTATTGTTCTAGACGAGAACTGCTCTTTCTCAAGCATACTCATACTGACTGTCCTTTGCCCCAGTGGGAGCCTTGTGAAGCAGACAGCAAAGGGAAACACACCGCTTCATTACTGCTGCCTCCACAATAAACCCGAGTGCCTCAAGCTCTTTGTGAGAGCCAAAGCCAGCATTGCCATCAGTAAGTGACTGCACGGGCTCTGTTCGCCAAACAGGGAAGAAGGTGTTGGGATTGGGTTCCTTATTTTTTTACTGTCTCACTCGCAGGGCCTGTGTCTGCTCTCTGCACCTTGCATGTCTTACTGGGAACAGAATAGGAGCCCTTTGCACCAGGTACTAGGCCAAATGCAATAGAAGAAGCATGAAGAACCAAGTGGCTTTTATACACAGAATGTGTAGCATTGACAATCCACAGGGCAGTGTGTCTCAGGAGCAGCGCTGAGGTGCCCCGACAGGGTCAGCAGTACATGGTGTGTAACAGGGATTATGGCTTAGCTCGGATTAGAGAAGTCAGGTGCTGATCCTTGATGACTCAGTGGGCTGTAAGAATCCTGATTCCTTCAGGAGATACCTGGACAGGAGAGGCTGTGACTGTGAATATGACAACCCTGAGTTTTATACAGGAGTGACGATTCCAGGCCACAGGAAGGCAGAGATTGCGGACCCACTGGCTCGGAGTTACTTGTATTTTAGTGACCAGTGGTTTTGAAGCAGCTCTGAGCATGTTTGAGGCGTCACTAATGCCTATTAAGCAGATGTAGAGAATTCCAAAACAAAAACCTTGTTACAGTTAAGGTTAAGTGCAAGTCAAGAGCCGTCTTACAATAAACCCATCTTAAACCCCTCAGACATTAACAGTTTGGACAACAACTTATACTCGAGCATGTGCACATACACACACACTTACCATTAAAGAGAAAAATGCTCAATGACCACCTCCCAAACAACCTTAACTCTGCCCCTGCATTTGTGTTAATATGTTAGGCCCTGACCTGACCTCTGCTAGAGACAACAGCAGTCTTTGCTTTCACTTTATTGGGAGCTCCCTTGGTCCCTTGTGCTCCTGTTACCTAACCTTACATGTGTCCTTCCTCTAATGTGTAATTCTGTGTCTGATTTGTGATGATGTGCACAGTTCCTGTGTTAATATAATGAATGTGGATCTTTCTCAGCTGGTGTAGAAGTTCTGGTTAGTTCATACAGTAGCTTTGTCTCTAACGATATGTCTTTAATTAGGGGTGCATGGTATTAGTAGTAGGAAAAAATCACTCTTTGGATGGGTTTACATGCTGTGCCGATGGGCCCCGTAACAAACTTTAGATGCATATTGTGCCGGGGTGTATAGACCCCGTGCAGACAAGGAAGGGCTAGCCCCACCCCTTTGGCCCTGTGAATCATGTCTGATAGGGAGGAGGCCTTTTAAAGAGAGGACACTGCAGTCAGCAGGGTGGGAGAGGAGCAGGATTGCCCTAAACTGCAGACTGCAGGAGTGACTCCTAGCCAGGAGACCTTCACCCTGAACAACAGACTCCCAGCGTAAGATGGACAGGCTGAGCCTGACTCAGAGGCCCGGCCAGAGCAATTTCCCCAAAACCAGTACCTTGGTGCACTGTAGACTTGCTGCCCCCTCCCCTTTTGCTGGGGTCACTGGGAGGGAGTATCCCTGAATGCGTTGGGGTTTGTGACTTTCATTTTTTATATCCCCCTCTGGAGAGACTTAAAAGGGCCCACAAAGGGCAGAGCCCCCCACCCTCAAATAGTAAGGAAGTGGGGCTTGGGCTGGGACCCCCCAGTGCAGATAACTGGGCATTGTCAGGTTCCTGCCCTCCCCCACCCCCCAAGGGAGGAACCACCACGGACTCTGTTACACATATGAATTCAGGGATTCCTGAATTGATAAAGTGCCTTTAGTTTGGTGGATTGGATTTTAGCTTTACAAAAAGCCTGATTGATGACAAGGGGTACCAGAGGTGATAAACACAGGCCTATCTTAGACTAGTCTTGGGATTTTATAAATGTTATCTCAATCGCTGTAAGCCAGGCAGTGTGTGCTGGCTGGTGGAGAGCTCCAATCACTCCAGGAGCTACAATCAGTGAGGGTAATTCCTGCAGACCTGGGACAGATAGACAACTCCGGAGAAGTACCACCCCCAGGGGAAATTGCACAGACTAATTCAGACCATTCAAGAGGCCCAGGAGACAAAGAAGAGCTTGTAAAGGCCCAGCCTGAACTGGCTGAGGAGGTCCTGCTTTTGATCCAACAAACTGACATGATCCTTTGACTAATGGGGCAAACCCTACCCAAAGGATTGAAGGACTATGACCTACCAGAGTCCCCACGTGGATGATAGGCGACCTCTGATAAGCTAGCACATGTTTAGACCTTTCTTTGTTGTATGACATATTTCCTCTGTAATACTTTTCTCCTAAAATCAATGTTCTATGCTCTGTGAAACCTGTCTGGTACCAGGTAACCCCTGTCTGGTACCAGGTAACTCACGGACCTTGAAGGATCAAAGTAAGACGCAGGTGCTGAGCGAGGTCAGATCTACTGGAATAATCACCGTGAGTTGCACAGGGACTGCAGCCTTTAAACCCCCAGTCTGAAGGGAGAGGGGAGATGGCTGGAGGCCTGAGATCTAAAGGGTGCCCTTGAGCAGACCACGGAGGGGGTCAAAGGTGCAGTTACCCTGAAATGGTGACACAAGCTTTCTATAATAAAAGTAATGTGCCCATGCTTTTAGGTGCAGTTCTGAGAGAAAGCGCTGTAATGGATGGATCAATTCGTTCATGGAGTGCGCTTTCTCCTGGCGGCACAGTTAAAGTTGTTTGGGTGCTGGGCATTGAGAAAGTTGTTGCTGATGTCTAAATTGTTTAGGTATCAATTTCTATCCATACCTGTTAATGTTGACAGGGGTTGCTTTTATGTGTCCAATGTGGTCTCTTCTCTGGACTTTAACTGCAAATTGACAAAGTCTTTGGGTTGGAATCCCTGTTTTGGTAAGTCTCAGCTGGAATCCAAGGCCAGACTTCTCCCTGGAGAGCTCTGTGCATATCAGTGTAATATTAGTTAATGCTTTCTTGGCCAGATGTGCAGAGGTTTCCTCAGAGCAGCTATGGTTGTTTAATTCTTCCGCTGCAGATAAAGAAGTAAATAATCATTGAAGCAGGGGGCCTGGACGCTGGGTCTCCCACCTCCTGGATGAGTGCTCTCCCCACCAGACTACAGAGTCATTCTCATGCTTGTGCTCACTCGCTTTCCCTCCCCCACCCGCTTCTTGCAAACTGGCGTAGGCGCCTAATTCCAAAGAGGGTTTCTGGCTGAGAATCACTAGCAGAGAAAGGCGCCTGCTTCTGAGGGCTTGTCTTCACTACCCGCCCGGATTGGCGGGTAGAAATCGATCTCTCGGGGATCGATTTATCGCGTCTCGTCGGGACGCGATAATCGATCCCCGAATCGACACGCCCAGGTAGGAGTAAGCGCCGTCGACGGGGGAGCCGCGGCGGTCGATTTGCCACCGTCCTCACAGCGGGGTAAGTCGGATCAGATACGTCGAATTCAGCTACGCTATTCCTGTAGCTGAATTTGCGTATCTGAAATCGATTCCCCCCCGCCCCCCGTAGTGTAGACATAGCCTGAGAGAGAGCTGGGGCTTAGTGCACACCCCTCTTGTTGGCATCTCCTCGGTGCCTAGCCTGCTGGCTTTTGTGATTTGCATTCTAAGGTGCATCTCTCTTCCCGCTCCTAGGCGCCTACCTCAGGCTTTGAGAGTTACAAGGTGTTCCCAGGATTTCCTAGGTGCCCAAGTGTTCGGCGTTGCAATGCTCAGTGTCACCACCCTATGTCCTTTTGTGCATTCAGGCCTAAGTGGCTGAGGGAGCTCGACTCTATTCTGACTAGGGTTGCTAACTTTTGTTTCAAAGCTAAAGATGGGTCAGACTGGGGAGAGAGGTGGGTGTTACTCTTCTGGGCTCTGCCCACAAAATAAGCTCCACCCTGGTGCATTGCCAGCACGAGACATGAGACACAGTAGATTATGTCGATGTTCAGAATATGATCGTGTGCCGACTGGGCTCCTTGAGCTTGGTTCTGCCTCGGCAGGGCCTGAACAACATTTGGGCTCTGCTGGGTTCAGCACCTTTTAGACTGGGGAAGAAATGAATTGTGGCATCTGCCCAGTGCCACCCACCTGCAGCACCAACATGAGCCGTTACTCAGTAAACGGCAGGTGTGTGGCCCTCACTTTCCTCTCTTCCAGGGGGAGGAAATAGCTCCCCATGGTGACACCTGAATGTTCATCCCTAGGTAGGGTGACCAGATGTCCCGATTTTATAGGGACAGTCCCGGTTTTTGGGTCTTTTTCTTATATAGGGTCCTATTACCCCCCACCCCCATCCCGATTTTTCACACTTGCTGTCTGGTCACCCTATCCCTAGGCCTCTGAGCAATCACCTCCCTGAGATGAATGAGGCAGGGCACCCCTTTCAGAGCTGCTGTTCCAGACTCAGGCAGACACATCTGCACAAGTGATACTTTGCTCACAGAACAGCTAGAGACTTCCTTTCTTAAAAAACAAGGGCTGAGATTCTGGAGAACAAAAGAGTGGGCGTGGAGCAGTACTGGTATGGTGTATGGGCATATCCGGCTGTTTTTGAGCCCTGACCAAAGAGCTAATAATCTGCTGTGCATGAGGGTATGAAAAATGTACCTGCGTTTGACCTTTGAGATTTATAAAGAATTCCACTTTAAAGTTCAGGCTGGCAGTAAAATCATGAGAACTAATTAGTGTCTGTATCTTTATCACTCATTTGTCAGTGGTGTCACACATTTACCTTTAAAGGCTGCCTCCTGTGACAGGAACCATTTAGTAGCAAGGGCTATTTGGTTGTTCTCTCCTCTTTACAGTCCCTGGCTATACACATATCTGTGCTCGTGTGCAGAGCAAATTCTGCAGGGGCCAATCAGGGGGCTAAAGGTGAGTCCTGATCTGAGGGAAGCCCAAACTCCCAAGGCTTGGCAGCCAAATGTTAAACTCCCCTGTGCCAGCGCCGCGCCAGGAGCTCTGAAATCCTGCATCCCACATGGAAGCTCCCAAACAACTCACTCACTCAGAGCAAGAGCTAGAGGAGACGGGGGTTAGCATGGAACTCCCAGGGCAGCCTCCCTAGCAGGAACTGCCTTTGCGCTCACAGGGCTCATGACAACTGCTTTTCCCCACAGCCAATGAAGCTGACGAGACGGCCCTGGATGTGGCCAGGCGCATGAGACACTCCCTATGTGAAGAACTGGTAAGAAATGGCACCTTACAGTCTCCACCCTTGGAGCGTGAGCTCCACGCAGCAGGTGGGGCACTCAGTAGCAAGCCAGGGATTGGACCTCATTAGAAGGGGAAGGTGGCAGCCCCACCACACTGCTTCTGCATGGTGCTTCCCCGAGTTCACATTGCACTCCCTCCAGCATAGATCTAGCAGTGTGCTGGGCAAATAGCTCCCTTCTAAGGTCTTGCCTCTTGTTCAGTGGAGGTCCATAGCACTTGGCTTTATTGCCCATAGTTGCACAGTGCCAACAAGACACCTAAGCTTCTGGCCCAGGCTGCACCGGGCTCCATGTGATGACTTGGCTGAATTCTGTGAGGTTGGTCTCTTCTTGGTCTGGAATCTGACCTGAACTTTGCCTGATTGGTAGGGGGTTCTGAGCTTAGGGGTGGGGGGAGAGATGGGGGTTGCCCCTCCCCCTGGCTCATCCAGGATCGCCTAGGAATGCTGCAGGCAATGCATGCTGCTTCTGCTGGTCCTGGCTGACAGCTGGTGCCCTGATGCAAGGCCTTGTCTGAGTTGCTAGGGCTCTGCTGGTACCCATGAGGGATGCAGAGCAGGACATAAAGTGACCTCAGGCAGATGCCTGGTCTGCTGTTGCTGACAGAGAATGGGATTCATTGAGACCCCACTTGGGGGATGGGACAGCCAGTTTGGAGACATTTCTAGTGGTAGTGCAGACTTTGAGGTTAGAGAGGTGTTTCTTCTCCCAGCTAACAAAATCAGAGTCAGTACTGATGGGACATGGTCTGGATTTGCCAGGTTGTGAGGTCTCTGTGGCTATAGCTGCTGGGCTCAGAGCGGTCTGCCATGGGATGATCTCCCGCTGGCATATGGCAGGATCCCACACCCAGAGCCCAGAAACCACCCAGAAATCTTGCTTTTGTGCTGCCCAGGGCCATGTGTTAGGGCTCCAATGCAAACAGCAGTGTCCTGGGAAGAGGAGGAAGGTTGTAGGAAAGTCCCCAGGTAGAGGTGGGGCAGCCTGGGCACCATGCTTACCAGCTGGAAACCATTGCTTCAGACTGAGGTGTGTCTTCCCCCAGGACCTGTCTCTGTGACCCTGGGCTGCTCACTCCACTTTCAGCCTTGATGCAGAGCACTGTAGGTGGGTATAGGAGAGAGTTTGACCTGAGCCTGATTCCTCTGTGTTCCAGCTGCTGCAGGCTCAAAACAATCAGTTCAACATGCGTGTTCATGTGGAATATGAGTGGCGGCTGGGCCAGGATGACATGTATGAGAGCGACGATGATCTGGATGAGAAGGTGAGATCCCAGCACACTACAGCTGTCCCCAGCTACAAGCCGAGGTTCTTGCCCACATATATATTGACTGGTATGGACGCAGCACAGACCTGGCTCAGCACCTCTTCCCATCACTGAGCCATTAACCAGGGCTGCGTGTGCAGATCTTGCCTGTCCACCTTATTGCAGCTGCCTCTGATCCTGCCTCATTTCCCTTCGAGGTTATCATGTGGAACTGTATTGGATGCTTCACTGAAGATGAGCAAAAATACGGCACCCATTTTCTCTTCCATGTTGTGCCATCAACGCAGGAGCTGAAACTGGGCTGGAATGGGATTTGCTGCAGCCATGCTGTTTGCTGTTTATCACCTGCCTTATTATTGTTACAGTAATTTACCGGGCGTGGAACTCTTTCGTCCGTCCGTCTGCCTGCTTAGAAATTGGCACGACACATGCATGTATCATGTGCTCGGGGAACTTGGCAGTTGAGGGTGAAAGAGCTTTTCAGCTGAAGCTTGCTGAATTGAATCCAGCCCAGGTTGCAGTGACCAAAAGTCTTCATCAGTTCACAGCTCCACATAAACAACACGCCTGTCTCTTCTTTTCAGTTGGGTTCCCCGAAGGAGCGCATTCTCCGCCCTCAGAGCTGCTACCATTCACCTGCCACTGCCTCCCAGCCATGGGGAAATGCAGCAGGGCTTTCAAAGGGTGCAATTCCAGCCCCCCAGGGGAAATTGCATGACATCTATGCACACCCTCACTCCCACATACCAGCAGCTCCTGGCTCTGCTTCATGTGTGCCGCCTCTTCCACCACGCAGTGTAAACCGAGGTGAGACTTTCCTTCATGGTAGCCCTGCCGCAGCAGTGGGGTTTGTGGGGTAGGGCCAGCCCCAGAGCAGGGGAGTCCGGCTGGACAGATTTCAAACAATAGCGATGCCCTTCCTTCTTATCCTAGGCAAAATTGGCAGTTCATTGTCCTGTTGGCCCCACTGACAATGCCCCATCCCTGCAGCTCCCTGCCCCAACCCCGGGGCTGACCACCACTGGGCCAAGGCCTAGGGCAAGCGTTGTCAAAGCAGCCAGGCCCAGACCAATCCGCCTGCAGCAAATGTCTGTGAGGAAATGTCTTCAGTGAATCTCCATGTACGGAGGGCGGTGACCTCTCAGGGGCTGAGGCGGGGCAGCCCCCCAGGTACAAGGGGCAGCATTAGTAGCTATCCATGCAATTCAGTATCAGCCCCTCTAAGTTTTTGTCCATCTCAGGCCAGATTCTCAGCGGGTGTAAATCAGCCCTGCTATGTTAATGTCCATGTAGCTACTCTGATGTACATCAGCTGAGGCCCTTTCCACCGAAGCTGTCAGTAGCCCCCACCCTGTACGTGTCCCCCTCCCTCTCCCTCTGCTCTCCTCTCACTGCCAGACTTGCTGTTGATTTTGTGTAGCTCCCAACGTGCCCCCGCCCGCTCCTCCTCCCAGCCTGCTGGCCAGTGCTGTGGACCCCGGAGTCAGGAGGATCCTGTCGCTACCTCTGAGCATCAAGCACAGACGAACCTCATCAGAGCCTGTGCCCTGGGTGCCGCTCAGCCCCACGCAGCCCAGCCAAAGCAGCCTGGCTCCAGGTAAGGGACTGGCCAGCAGGATGGGGCTCTGTGGGGAAGAAGCTTGGGGAGCTGAGGACACTCGCTCTGTCTCCGTTGCCCTTGGATCCATCCCTGCCCGAGGTAGACACCGTTCCTGTCAGTCCTGGCCTGGTGGGCATGTCCAGCTCCCTGGGATTGCAGGGTCTGGCCCTTCCAGTTGAATCCTGGGAGATGCACCCCCCCGAAGGCCAGAGAGCACAGGGATGGAGAGGATCCCCAGACGGCAGCGGACTGAACCGTGCAGCTGCCAGGGACTAACCCTGCGCCAGCCCTTCACCCCGGATTGTTCCCTTCCCTGGGGATCTGAGGCTCCTTGGCCAGGCCTGTGGGGCATGGGGGAACGTACTGAACCTCGGAGCCGCATGTGATCCCAGTGCAAAGCATCTGCACCTGGAAATCCCTGGCCGTCCTGGCTGGCATAGTACATCGCTCCCAGCTCTGGGCCAGGCTCAGCTCTTAGGGGTGCTACGGCAGTAGCTGAACGCTTGCCCCGTGCCCGGGAGGGTGTCCCCAGTGCTGAGTGGGGGTGGGGCATGGCTTGGATGTGTGCATTGCCCATCCGCAGTGGGTCAGCAGCTGCCGAGAAGGCACCACCCACGGGCAACACACCACCTGCTTCTCCATTGCTCAGGCCATTTCTCTTCTCCCGGTCAGATTCTGGATCCTCCTCACCTCCCAAAGGCCATTCTGCAGCAGGAGACCCTCCCAGGAGACTGAGGTAACTCCCCATGGCTGAGCTCACTGAGGGGCAAGGCCCTGGCACCCTTTAGCCTCGGCCTGAGTTCACATGAAGCTGAGAGAGCTGGAGCCTAGTCACGCCACTTGGCTACAAGCCCCATGAACCTGGGACGAGCTATGCAGGGCCTCTGGGGATCACAGGGGAGAGCTCCCTGGGCAGAAGGCCTCTCTGTGGGGCAGGGTAACCTGGGGCTCTCTGGGAGCTCCCTGCACAGCTGGGGGCTTGTCAGTGTTCGGGGGAGGTGAGTGTCCTGATTGTGCCTCGCACCCAACAGGAGGCCCTGAAACAGGTGGGGGGAGGGGAGAGGGGGACAGGGGGACGCTGCCGTCTGCAGCCATTGTCTCCCAGGGCCGCTGTCCCAGGACTGGGACCCTTGGTGATGGCTCTGGGTGCCACGTGCTGCTGTTGCTAAATACCATGTCCCAGTGCCCTGGCATGGACGTGTCTGGCCAGCTGCCCTGTGCGATGGCCCCTTCCCGCGGGAGGGGTGGTGGCCGTGGCATTATGGCGAGGTGTGGGTGAGGCTTTGCCCTCTCACCTCCTGTCCCCTTCCCCATGGCAGGAGCCCCAGGCTGCCCTCCATGGAAGCTGCAGCACGGCTGGATGCGGCGGGGCTCCTGGAGGGGCTGCCTCCACCACTGGAGAAAGACCCCGGGCCAAGCCCATAACCCAGCTAGTGTCATACTCCTCTGTGGCTCTGCCTGCCAGTCGGGCTGGCTGGCAGTCAACAGCCAGCAAGGGAATCCCATAGAGCCCTGGGGCCCACCTGAAATCTGCTGCCCACCGATACGCGCTTCAGGAGCGCAGGGTACCTGGGGCCCCATTCTGCACCCCACCCATCCTCGTCCTGTCTGAGTGACCAGCCCTTCTCTGCGGCTTCCCTCAGCACCGGATCCCGCCAGGGCACCAGCCACTCCGCCACCAAGGACACGACACAGCTTGGTAAGGACGACCTGAGCCCTGCTTGGCTACCAGAACCTACCCGCGGCCTGCCACATCGGGCCCAGCTTCCTGCCCTTGCACCCCTCACTTTGGAGGCACTGCCCGCCTAGCCCAGCTGCCCGCCACCATCCCATCCCTCTCCAACCCCCTCCACCACCCTTTGTCATCTCACCCCTCCCCCAGCCCCTCCACCATCCCTCCCCTCGCCCAGCACTGCCACCCTCCACTGCCCCACCCCTCCGCCACTGTACCTCTCCCCCAGCCCCTCCACCATCCCTCCCCTCGCCCAGCACTGCCACCCTCCACTGCCCCACCCCTCCGCCACTGTACCTCTCCCCCAGCCCCTCCACCATCCCTCCCCTCGCCCAGCACTGCCACCTCCACTGCCCCACCCCTCCGCCACTGTACCTCTCCCCCAGCCCCTCCACCATTCCTCCCCTCGCCCAGCACTGCCACCTCCATTGCCCCACCCCTCCGCCACTGTACCTCTCCCCCAACCCCTCTGCCATCCCTCCCCTCGCCCAGCACTGCCACCTCCACTGCCCCACCCCTCCGCCACTGTACCTTTCCCCCAACCCCTCTGCCATCCCTCCCCTCGCCCAGCACTGCCACCTCCACTGCCCCACCCCTCCGCCACTGTACCTCTCCCCCAGCCCCTCCGCCATCCCTCCCCTCGCCTAGCACTGCCACCTCCACTGCCCCACCCCTCCGCCACTGTACCTCTCCCCCAACCCCTCTGCTATCCCTCCCCTTGCCCAGCACTGCCACCCTCCACTGCCCCACCCCTCCGCCACTGTACCTCTCCCCTAGCCCCTCTGCCATCCCTCCCCTTGCCCAGCTCTCTGCCGTCTAACCCTAGCCCCACTGCCCTCTGCCATCTTGCCCCAGCCCAGCTGTTCTCCTGTCTCCCTCCTTTGCCCAGCCAGCTGCCCAGGGTAGTGAGGGAGCTCGGCTGGCACAGTGTGCTCTCCTGGGGGCAGGGAGCTGAGCGCCCTGTGCTGCCCTGTGAGTGGTGCTGATTGCCTGTGAAGAGAGGGAATTGGTGACTGTTCTGCTGGTGTCCTAGCTGCCCTGGAGACAGTGGAGACGCTCTGTGAGGCCAGCCCCAGCAAAGGAAGAAGCCGTGGGCTGCCGTGGCCCTCACAAGACCCAGGTGGAGGCCCTGGCCCAGCACAGGACGTGCCGCCCCCGATCCCAAGGAGGGACGGCCTGGTAGGTGCTCTGGTCTGGGATGTCGCGCTCAGATCCCCCTTTTCTCTCCGTATTTGGTTGTAATGTTGGCAAACGTGCCCCCCTTCTAACTCCAGCGCTGCCCTGCTGGCACCCCAGGCATGGACAGGGCTCGGAGGGCAGCAGAGCCACGTGGAAATGGCAGGAGCTGATTGCCGGCATGGAGTCCTCCCCCTGCAGGGGCATTCACAAAACACCATGGGCAGCAGAGGCTAGCCCAAGTCCCTAGGTGCGCATCCCTCTCATCCCCACACAGCCGGAGCAGGCTGCCCTGCGGCCAGCAGTTCCACAGGGCCTGATTTCTGAAGGGAGGGACTGGGGTCCCTGTATATCTTGCCTCCTCCCTTCCCCTGAAAGCACATGCAGAGTGGGTGAGCGTGCGTCCCCGGGGACGTGTCAGCTCCTCTGCCCGGGCAGACGCAGGCGTGTGCGTGGGGGGAAGGTACACACAGTGCAAGGTGAAGACTGCATGCTGCAGATCAGGCCCTCAGCCTCCTGGGGGTGCCCTGTCGCTGGGGCCCTGTGGAGGCCAGAGCCTCTGTCTCACTCTCCCACCTCTCCCTTCCTAGCACCAACCCTTCCCCCAGGCTCCCTGCCCCCAGGAGAGCTCCACACAAGCCCCCCTCTCCCCCAAAGGCCCACAGGGCAGCAAATAAACAAGGACACAGGACTTGCTGTCTCCAGAAAGATGATAGGGTTTCCAGGTGTCCGGTTTTCAACTGTAAAGTCCGGTCGAAAAGGGGACCTAGCAGTGTCCAGTCAGATTTACTGACCAGACACCAAAAGTCCGGTTACTGCAGGAGGGAGAGAGGCGCCGGGCCATCAACCCACACCAGCCCCTGCTCAGCCGGGGCCGCCTCCTACTGCATCTCATGGGCAGGCAGGCATCAGGGTCCGCATGAGGCTGCAGCTCCTGTCCCAGCCAGGGAGAAGCAGAGGGAGCCCAGCTGTGGGGGCAGGGGGAGAGAGGTGGTGAGGATCAAGCAATGAGGAAGGGGGGGGAGGGTAGAGCAGCGAGTGAAGGTGGGGGAGAGGAGCCAGCAAGGGCTGGGGCTTCAAGGGAAGAGGTGGAGCAGGGGCAGGGCCTCGAGGGAAGAGGCAAGGCCTTGGGGAAGAGGCAGGGCAGGGGCCGGGGCCTTGGGGGGGAAGAGGCGGGGCAAGGGGTCCGGTTTTCAGAAATTAGAAAGTTGGCAATTATATGGAAGAACACTGCAGTTAGGAAGCTGCCAGAGCCACACTACACAGTCTCCCACTTCCGGACCCCTGCAGCCCTTCGCCACCCCCCCCCAGAGCTCCCAAAGCACCCACAGCCACCCAGCACTCGCCTCCCCTCTCCCCCCAGCACTCTCCCAGCCTGATCCCCTGCGGCCCCATGGCATGTCCCTCACTCACCTGCTCCCATGCTGGTTGGTGCCCCCCACCCATGAGCCTGGAGGGGATTCTCTCCTGCCCTGAGTGCACAGGGGCTTGGGGACCAAAATGCCCCTGTGCTCAGGCTGCATGTGTTTGTGTCTACCAAAGAGCATGGTGCAGGACGCATTAGACAAAGGGATCCAGGCTTGATGGTGTTCTCCCCTCCTGATTTGCAGAGTAAACCGCGCTTCTTCCGGGTCCGAGCCCTGTATGACTGTCAGGCTGACCGTGCGGATGAGCTGACCTTCCGTGCGGGGGAGATCATCATTGTGGCCGAAGAGGAGGACTGCAATTGGTGGGTAAGTATCGGCCTACGCTGTAGTACGGCACTGCAGGTTCCAGTGTACATGTGTAGTGCCGACAGAGCCCCGGGCAGGATCAAACCGGGGACCTCTGGAGCTTAGTGCATGAGCCTCTACTGCATGAGCTAAAAGCCACTGGCTCTTAGCTGAAGCTGTAGAGCAGCTCATTTTCTCTCTCTCTCTCAGTGGTCTTGGTGCCATTAGACAGGACAGAACACCACACCCAGGTGTGTGGGTTACATACTTCCCCTAGCTGAGGAAGCGCATCCC
This sequence comes from Emys orbicularis, assembly GCF_028017835.1. Lineage (NCBI taxonomy): Eukaryota > Metazoa > Chordata > Testudines > Emydidae > Emys > Emys orbicularis. Next base: position 32,318,715 of record NC_088694.1, on the reverse strand, counting down.
AAGCTTCAGAGTCTTCCCAGTTGAGATCCTGGACGAGCCCCTACTTGTAACGCCGATAGACACTGATCATTGGTGGGCGGGATCGAACCTGGGGTCTCTGGAGCTTAGTGTATGAGCCTCTACTGCATGAGCTAAAAGCCAACTGACTCTTAACTAAGGCTGTAGCGCAGACTCATTTTAACTCTCTCTCTAAGTGGTCTCGGTGCCACTAGATGGGACAGAACACCACACCCAGGAGGTGTGTGGGTTACACATGCTGATGTCCCCTTGACCTGCACACCAAGCCCCTCTCTAGCCACAGCTCCCAGAATCTTAGCCAAGCTGCCTTCCTCCCTTGCCTCCCCTGGAGCGCTGTCCTGTTTTTTTCATGGTCTCCTGGTTAGAGCTGAGCAATCCCACTCCTGTCTTGCTGATCTCCAGAGCTCTGCACCCAGCCCTCTGCACTCTCCACTCCGATGTGCTCGCCCAAACCCTCATTGGCTCTCTCTTCCCTCTGCCTCTTGCACTGATACCTGTTAATCCGCTTGCTCCTGTCACACCTACTCTCCTTCAGCACTTCAGGTTCTGCTGTTGCGCTAACCAGCTACAAACTTGAAATGCAAATGTTAGAATATTGGGAACAGTTGTACCTGTCCCATCTCTACTGGACATCTAGAAATCTAACTTATGGCTGGCTCTTCCAAGACAAACAATACAGATGTCACCATTTTATTAAAAAATAATAATTGTGATGGGTCCCCTCTCCCCCATCTCCGGGGTGCCACCTGGGACTGGGGTACCACTGAGCCCGCCTGACCCACCAGTCTGGGTTCCCTTAACACTGTACTGCGCTGCAGCCTGCCAAGCCCTCCCTCAGGCTTCAGACTGCACTTTACCTGCACACATACAGGCAGGGACACGCCCAGCTGCAGATTCACACAGATGCTGAGATCAGCTCTGCATGGGAAGGCTCAGCTAAGGAACTGCCCAGTACTCAAGTGCACCCCCCCTCTAGAGGGTAAACCCAAAATTATGCCGTCTTGCGCTGCACAGAGATCTGTGCAACATAAGCTCATGAAATTCGCCCTCTATGTGGAGAGGAATATACACAGCTTTCTGCCCCACAGTTATGATTTCCACACACTGGCTTTAGACAAAACAAATGTATTAACTACAAAAGATAGATTTTAAGTGATTATAAGGGGTAGCAAACAGATCAAAGCAGATTACCTAGCAAATCAAACAAAAACACAATCTAAACTTAATATTCTAAAGAAATTGGATATGTGCAGCAAATTCTCACCCTAAATGTTGTTTTAGGCAGATTGCAGAGATTCTTGAAGGCAACCTGCCCTTGCTTGCAGCTTAAAACTCCAGTTATTCCTTTCACAGGCTAGACAACCCTCTAGCCTGGATTAAGCCCTTCTCCCCTAGTTCAGTCCTCTTTCTTGGGCAGGGAGTCAGTGAAGAATGAACCACGGTGATGTCACTCCCCTACCTTAAATAGTTTTTGCATATGGCGGGAATCCTTTGTCTCCCAGTTTGATTCCCACGCCTGCTCAGTGGAAAAACACTAGTATTATCATGGAGTCCAGTACCAGGTGACTTGGTCACATGTCCCTCTAGGGCCACCGCAGCCATGACTCAGAGGCTGTTTGCAGGGTCCTCAAGAAGGCTTCCCAGGAAGGCTCCCTGGTGGAAGATTAGCACCTTCTAAGACCTATTGTTCTCCCTAATTGCCCTTCCCAGCCAGCCATCTATACTGATTGCATTCCCCAGGTGTAAACACATTTGTAATAGATGCATAGACATTATTCCTAACTTCAGATACCACTGGCTGCCGCTGGGGCAGTCTCAGGGCCCCTCTGCCCCCCAGCAGAAGGAGTTTGGGTGTGGGCTCAGGGCTTGGGATTGGGGCCAGGGTTTACCGGGGGTGGGGGGGGGCTCCTCTCCCTCAGATCCTAGCTCCACATGGGAGTTGCAGAACCGGGGCTTGGGGCGGAGCAGAGGCAGCATGTGGAGCTAGGGAGCTAGGATCGCCACTTCCCAGGATCTGGGTAGGGAGCCTGGTCCAGCCCCACAAACCCCCGCCCAGCACCCATGCCCCCCCGGGACACGACTCCCCCCGCCCGAGCACCGCACCCCCCTCCCCAGCACCCACCAGGAACTGCGGCCAATGGGAGCTGCGGGGGCAGTGCCTGCAGGCAGGGGCAGCGCACGGAGCCCCCTGTCCCCCCGGGGGCGTGCCGGCCGCTTCCGGGAGCGGTGTGTGGAGGGGGAAGCGTGAGGCGCCCCCTGGCCCCACTTACCTCGGGTGGCTCCTGCTAAGGCAGGCTCCATCCCCGCAGCTCCCATTGGCCGCAGTTCCCGGCCAATGGGAGCTGCGGAGTCAGGGCTCGGGGCACATGCAGCGCACACTGACCCCTGCCCCGGCAGGGGCCACAGGGACATGCTGGCTGCTGCCGGGAGCGGTGTGGGGCCAGGGCAGGCAGGGAGCCTGCCTTAGCCTGGTTGCACTGCCAACCAGGAGCTGCCCGAGGTAAGCACCCCCCAGCTGGAACTCACACCCCTCACCCCCTCTCACACCCCAATCCCCTGCCCCAGCCCTGAGACCCCTCCTGCACCCAAACTCCCTCCTAGAGTCTGCACCCGCACCCTGTCCTGCACCCCAATTCCCTGCCCCAGCCCGCACCCCAACCCCCAATCCCGAGCCCCCTCCAGTACCCAAACTTCCTCCCAGAGCTTGCACCCCGCACCCCCTCCTGCACCCCAACCCTCTGCCCCAGGCTCAGCCCAGAGCCCCCTCCCATACTCCAAAACCCTTGGCCCAAGCCCAGAGCCCACACCCCCTCCCAGCCCACTGAAAGTGAGTGAGGGTGGGGGAGAGCAAGCGACGGAGGGAGGGGGGAATGGAGTGAGTGGGGCGGGGCCTCGGGGAAGGGGCGGGGCAAGGGTGCTTGGGTTTGTGTTATTAGACAGTTGGAAACCCTAGCTGGAACCCTGGATGGCAGTGCCCTGGTTCCTGTAATGATTGGGGCCTGGGTGGTCAGGCCTCGTGGCTAGAGTCAGGCGCCATGCCACGGGTCGAAGCTGGAGTCAGCATCGGGGTCGGGCATAGGAGCAGGGATGCGGAGTGAGGCAGGAAAGCAGGAACTGGGAACAGACCAGGGTCTGGGATAAGGATGACAGCAACAGGGAGGAAGGCAGGAACCAGGAGTCATGCAAGCAGGCAGGGTCCATAGTAGTAGTAGCAGCAGCCAGGGATTCCTGTAGTTGCTCAGACAACTTCCTGTCCCTTTCTGGTCTAAACAGAGCTCCCCAGCCAGTCCATGGTGCTGGACATTCCCCCCAATCAGGAGCTTCGGAGGCAGAGCCCTTTGTGAGCTAGAGCTTCATTGGTTCCCTTCTACAGTGGCTCAGGTGAGCTGCTGGGTAGTGGCTGTGGACTGAGCACTGCCTGGGGATCCAGGGGCCCGGATTCGAGATCCACTCACAATACCATTCTGCCTTCAGTGATTCAGGAAAGACTAGAGTAACTAATGCAAGCTTGCTGAGAACCTCGTAACCTGCCCAGAACCTGGCCTTGTTCTCAGGGGAGTTGGCTAGTGTGGAGATTGGAGTGGCTGGGCACTGCCCGGGCTGGTTTAGGAATGGCTTGCAGTCATTACTGTAGTCAGTTCCTTTCCACTGGCTACCCAACCCCATGGAAGAGCCATAGCTGACTAAGCCTTTGCTGGCTTTTCTCTTCACAGAACGGCTGGATTGAAGGGCAGCCCCACAGGAAAGGCGTCTTCCCGGCATCATTTGTTCACGTGCTGAGTGAATAGGACTTGGATGGCTGACAGAAGAAGGAACATCTCAGCTGCTCGAAGTGCAGATCCCCCAGACTCCCTGTTTTCAGCAGGCTTCCTGCAGAGAACACACTTGGCGAGCTTGTGCTGTCTCATCTCTTGTACCTTGTCACTCTCACTTTCAGGCCTGCAGTATGTGATTCGGCCCACGGGGCCCAAAGCGGGGCTTGGAGTGGTCAGGGCTTTGCCTGTCTCCTGAATTGCAATCAGGTACCCTATCGGGTGTCTTTGAGTCCTGCTTTCAGCTCCAACTGTTCAGTGTGCAGCCTCCCACACAGCAGTGCGGCACTCACTCCTGCATGGTGCTGGCTGGGAGTGGCCAAAGCTGGGAGAATGCCAGTTTAGAGACACCAGAGTTTGGAGCCTGTTTTAACATGGAATAACTGACTGCTGATTAACTGGATAGTAACTGCCACTCTAGACACACCACAGATGTCTATTCCACACTCAGCCCTAGTGTCCAGATTAACATCCACTCTCCTCCGAATCAACGTGAGTTAACTCAGGTTCAAACAGGCCCCAAGCCCCATTCCAGTCAAACCCTTCCACTATCCCAGCCAGGGAGCTGCCCAAAAAAGGCTTCTTTCCATTCTCCCATTTGAACCAGTCATTCACCTTGGCAGCCATTTTGACACCCAAACCCATAGAAACTGCACCAGTTCCTGTCTGTGCTGGCAACAATTCTCAGTGTTTTTCTGCTCCGATGCTACTACTAGTGGGAGCTGGAGTATAGCTAAGGCTAAGGCATTTTTACCAGCCCTGTTCAGAGCCCTCTTTCCACTAAAGCTGCCACACTGGAATCACTGGCGGAGCTGTGCTGGGACAGAAAAACACCAATCAATGTTCCCAGTGGACAGGGGCATGTGACAGGAGACAGCTCATAGACATTAAGACCAGAAGGGACCATTGTGATCATCTAGTCTGACCTCCTGCACATCACAGGCCATGGACCCTCACCCACCCACTCCAGTAATAGACCTCTCTGGCTGAGTTACTGACATCCTCAAATCATGATTTGAAGACTTAAAGGCACAGAGAAACCTCCATTTACACTAGTTTAAATCTGCAAGTGACCTGTGCCCCACATTACAGAGGAAAGCAAAAAACCCCAGAGTCTCTGGGAGAAAATTCATTCCCAACCCCTAAATATGGCTATCAGTTAGACCCTGAGCATGTGGGCAAGACTCACCAGCCAGGCACCTGGGAAAAAATTCTCTGAAGTAACTCAGAACTCTCATAATTTAGTGTCCCATCACCAGCCATTGGAGCTATTTGCTGCTAGCAGTCGCAGATCGGCGACATGCCCTTATAGGCAGTCCCATCATCCCACCCCCTCCATAAATGTATCAAGCTCAGTCTTAAAACCACTTAGATTTTTTTGCCCGCACTGCTCCCCTTGGAAGGCTGTTCCAGAACTTCACTCCTCTGTTGGTTAGAAACATTTGTCTAACTTGAAGCCTAAATTTGTTGATGGCCAGTTTATAGTCATTTGTTCTGGTGCCACCATTAGCCCTTAACTTAAATAACTCCTCTCCCTCCCTGGTATTTGTCCCTCTGATGTATTTATAGAGCGCAAACATATCTCCCCTCAGCCTTCTGTTGGTTAGGCTAAACAAGCCAGGCTCTTTGAGTCTCCTCTCATAAGGCATCAATCCTCTGATCCTCCTAGTAGCACTTCTTTGCACCTGTTCCAATTTGAATTCATCTTTCTTAAACATGGGAGACCAGAATTGCACACACTATTCCAGAAGAGTTCTCACCAGTGCCTTGTATAATGGTGCTAACACTTCCCTGTCTCTACTGCAAATACCTCACCTGATGCATTATGGGACTTCATTAGCCTTTTTTACAGCCACATCACATTGACAGTTCATAGTCATCCTATGATCAACCAATACACGCAGCTCTTTCTCTGTCAAGTCTAACAGATATGTCCTCAGCTTATAGCAAAAATTCTTGTTGTTAGTCCCTAAATGCATACATTTGCACTATTATATTTCATCCCATTTTTATAATTCCCGTTTTCAAGGTTACCCAGATCTTCTTATATGATATTCTGGTCCTCCTCCGTATTGGCAATACCTCCCAACTTTGTGTCCTCTGCTAGTTTTATTGGTGCACTCCCACTTTTTGTGCCAAGGTCATTAATGAAAATGTTAAATAATATTGGTCCCAAGACTGATCCCTGAGGAACTCCACTAGTAACCTCCTTCAAGCCTGACAGTTCACCTTTCAGTATGACCCATTGTACTCTCCCCTTTAACCAGTTCCTTACCTTTCAATTCTCATATTAATCCCATCTTCTCCAATTTAACTAATAATTTTCCATGTGAAACTGTATCAAATGCCTTATTGAAATCCAGGTAGATTAGATGCATTTCCTTTGTCTAAAATATCAGTTATCTTCTCAAAGAAGGAGATCAGGTTGGTCTGGTGCGATCTACCTTTTGTAAAACCATGTTGTATTTTATCCCAATTACCGTTCACCTCTATGTTCTTAACTACTTTCTCTTTCAAAGTTTGTTCCAAGACCTTCCATACAATTGAGGTAAAACTAACAGGCCTGTAGTTTCCTGGATCACTTTTTTCCCTTTTAAAAAAATAGGTACTATATTAGCAATTCTCTAGTCATAGGGTACAGCTCCTGAGTTTAGGGATTCCTTTAAAATTGTTACTATTTGGCTTGCAAATTCATGTGCCAGTTTCTTTAATATTCTTGGGTGGAGATTGTCCAGGCCCCACGATTTGGTCCCATTAAACTGTTTGAATTTGACTTACACCTTGGATGTGGTGATTTCTACTTCTGTCTCCTCATTCCCATTAGCCACTGTGCCACTACCCCAAACTCTTCATTACCCTTATTAAAAACGGAGGCAAAGTATTTGTTTAGGTGTTGGGCCATGCCTAGATTATCTTTAATCTCCATTCCTTCCTCAGTGCTTAGTGGTCCCACTTCTTTCCTTGTTTTATTTCTTTTATGTATATGGCTATAGAACCTTTTACAGTTGGTGTTAATTTCCTTTGCAAGGTCCAACTCTCCTTGGCTTTTTGCAGTTCTCATTTTTTCCTTACACTTTCTGACCTCCAAGAGGTAGCTTTCCTTGCTGATCCATCCCATCTTCCATTCCTTGTAGGCTTTCTGCTTTCTTTTAACCTGTTTGAGATGCTTGTTCATCCTGTTCATTCTGTTGCAACCCTTCCCTACAATTTTTTCCCCCTTGCTTGGGATTCAGGCTTCAAATAGGTTTTGCAACATCCGAAGAAGTGGGCTGTAGCCCACGAAAGCTTATGCTCTAATAAATTTGTTAGTCTCTAAGGTGCCACAAGTACTCCTGTTCTTTTGACTTAAATTAATTCCAAGCTTCCTCCACATTCAGATCCTTGAGTTCTTCAGTCCAGTCCACTTCTGTAACTACTTCCCTTAATTTTTTAAATTTAGCTCTTTTGAAATCAAGGACCCCAGTTGCAGACCTATATTTGTTGCTCCTTCCATTCAGTTTAAACTGAATTAGCTCATGACTCAAACCAAGATTGTTCTCTACAGCCTGTTCTTCTATGAGGTCCTCACTACTCACCAATACTAAATTTAAAATGGCATTACCGCTTGTTGATTCAGTCGATGAAGAAACCTTTCATCTGTCACATCCAGGAAAATCTGGGCCTACCACTTGTCCTCCAGTCTATAGCTGGAAAATTAAAGTCTCCCATAATCACACAATTCCCAGTGGTATTTATTTCATTAAAAATATTAAAGAGGTCTCTATCCATATTCAAATTGTATCCTGGGGTCTGTAGCAGACCCCAAGCACTGTCCCAGTGGAGCCTTTGTTATCTTTCTCCCCCCAAAGTGATTTTGACCCAAACTGACTCATCCATTCCATCACTTCTAATTTCTTTACAGTCTACCTCACCATTAACATACAATGCTACTCCACCTCCTTTGCCTTTAGTTCTGTCTTTCCTGAACAGCACGTACCCTTCACTACCTGTACTCCAGTCACGACAACCTTCATCACCTGTACTCTATTGCCAATAACCTTCATTACCTGTATTCCAACTCTACTGTTTGGAAGTTGAAGTGGGTGCCCCGGGATCCATGGGAACAAGTGCATCCAAACTGAGGATCATCCTGGATTCAGCTCCCTCTCCTCCAAGAGTATAGCCCGCACTCACTCAGCACCACTAGCAAGCCTCTCTTGCAGGGCTGGCGCTCTCTGAGCTGGAGACGATTCAGAGTATTGCTCTGTCCTTTGCTAGAAGCCATGAGCTTCTGGGGTGTGACCCAGTCACCAGTAAATACTGACTGTCCACTACTGGGTCTCACAGAAGGAAGGAGTGTGTTCCAGTTTCTCTCTCCAGCCTCCTTTCCAAGCCCACCCCTACCTGGTCACCAAACCACATCTCATGGGAACTGGTGTGGAAAAGGCCCCTAGGATCCCATCTAGTCCAGCCATTGAGGGTTAGGGTACAAGAGTCACTGCCAACTTTTTCCAGTCTAGTCTTAAATGTGCCAAGTGATGGCACTTTCCTTGTGTTTTCTATGTCCACGTCTAGGCCCAGGGTCCAGTCTAGGGTATGACTGTGTTTGCTGTTCCAGAAACCAGCAGTGTGGGACCAGGGTGGAGAGGAGGGTTTGCCCATTGTGTCGGAGGAGTTATCTGCACAGCTGTTGAAGTGTCCCAGTACAATGAGCCACAGGAAACAAGTGGCTCCATCTTCCTCCATTTCCTAGAGAGCCCATTCCCCAGATGAGTACATCTCATTGCCAGGGAGATTATTGGAGTCCGAACCTAAGAGTTTCCTATATTAACATCCCCCCTCTATGCCTAGTTCTGCTCCTAGCTCCCCTCCTGGCTTGGTGTTTACACCCGTCAAAGACCTGTAGACAGCTGAGTTCAGCTGCACATGTGTGAAGAAGAGATGCTGGGGTCCCTGCTGTAGCTATGGGCTCTGCTGCACACAGATTGTAGGGGAGGCACTGCCAGAAAGGACCTCTCTGCTAGCCCTCCAAGAGAAGCTGCAACCTGCTCAGTCTCACACACTCCTCTTTCAACTGCTAAAATATGTGAGAGAAGAAAGGGGAGAAGGAAAAAAGACCCCCCCACACACACCCCATCCTGCTCCGGTTTGCAGGCACAAGCCTGCACTACATCCTTTCCCACAGCAAACGAAGCCACAGAGGCCAAGTGGCTATGCCACTCCCCTAAGTATCTGGCATTGGATACACCTGAGTCACATGCCACCTCTTCCCAATGTCTATCACAATCCCACTACTCAGCTGGGGAAACCCTGTCTCCAAAGCACCGTGCGCCATCCAAGGGACTCACCAAGGACCTGTAGCCACCCCTGCCTAATGAGCCCCAAAGCCATTCACATACTCGCTAGCAACTGCCACCCTGCAGGGGGGCTGTGCGCACACGCTGCTGTGAGCTGGGTGGGGAAGCTGTGAAGGTAGAGGGGTAGGCCTTGGCCAAAGCCAAGTGCACACCACTGTGTCATTGGTCTGAGGGGGGTAGGGTCATAACCACAGTCAGCCTCCTCTCCTTTGAGCTGGGATGTGTGCCAGGACCTGGCAGTTTCACCCAACGCTGGCTGCTGCCACCCTTTCTTGCACTGCAGTTGCAGGATGGGGCTTTGGGAAGCAGCTGGCTTCCATGGGTGCCCCCCAACTATGAATCCCCAATAACAGCCCCCTTCCCTCTGAGTTCTGCTTCTCCTCTGCCCTCCTCTGTTCCTGACAAGTTCCCAGCATCCCTGTACAGGGCTGTGGACAGCCTCAGCGCCCAGCGCACACAGGGCTGAGACAAGGCTGGGTGTAAGCGTTGCCGGCAGTCAGAGCCTGGGAAGGGTGGATCTGTGCATCTGGCTCGTCCCACCTGTTTTGCTGGCTCTGATGCACAGTGACCGAAGGCAATGGTGCAGTTGTGCTGCCTGAGCCTTCATGAACAGCCGGTACGTCAGCCCCACAAGGGAAGGCAGCAGGGACTGCACAGGTGGCATTCAGGCTGGAGCTGTCACTCGGTTGAAAAATGGGACTTGATGTGGAAAATGTAATGAAAATGGAGGGAACAATCATTTTTTTCTAAATTTTCTTTGGAAAATTTTAATTTTTCAGTGGAAATGGAAATACCAAAAAAACCCAGTCAAAAATGGAAAGAATTCAGCTGAAAACCAAGATTTGACTTGGGAATGCTGTTGCGATGCCTCATAGGAGCTGGAGTTCAGGTGGCTTGTGCTCCCAGTCACCTTTGTAGGTTGGATTGTGGGTTTGATTATGTCTCCCATGATGCACTGTGGTCTTCCTCTTGGGAAGGCGAGGCAGTGAATCATGGTAATCCCTGGCCATGGTGCAGCATGGGAGATGTAGTTTAGCTGGGTGAGCCTGAACCATAGAGGAAAATGTGGACAAGGCACCAAACTACAACTAAGAGGCACTGCAACTGCATCTCCCAATTTTCAGTTTGTGGGGTGGTGTTTTTTCATGAAAATATCTACATTTTCCAGAGGATGCAGATACTTTCAAAAAAATTGTTTTGTTGAAAATCCAATTTTCCGTGGAAAACAGTTTTGTTAGCAAATTTTCCACCGGTCTCAGTGGCCCTTCATATATATATATGCCCCTTGTGCCTTTATTTACTACACCTTGGAAAATCCAATTAGCATGCTCAGGGTTATTTGCATTACCAGTCCTGAATAGAATAGTGCCCACGCAGGAAACAGGGCAGCTTATCTTCTACTTGAGCAAATCCTGTCCCAGCAGCATTGTGTCTCCTCTACTGCCCTGCTGAAAAGAGAAACAAATACACTGGCTTCGTGTGGTTTTTAGGAAGTAGTAAAACCGTGAAAACCCATAAAGGGCAGGATGTGACAGCTTTCTTGATGGCACGGTCCCAACTAGCATATGGAAATATTGAGTAAGACGCAAGCACACCCCAGAATGTTACTGATTTTGCAAAAAGGATCTGAGTAATGGTGAGATGCCCCATTCACATAGTTTGCAAGTGGCCACTTTTGAAATCTTAGTATTCTGTTTGTACCAATCTGACCTGCACCAGTCCACCACAGAAAAATCAAATATACTATTTTAATGACTACATTTTGTTTATATCTATTTTTGCAACACTTCTAAAAACAAATTGTGACATTCACTCCTGTTAAAAAGAAATGCCTAACAATGGGTTTGCTACTGTGCCACCATAATACCCGTACACCGTACACTGTCACCTCTATCTATACCTTCATATGCGACCAGTGAGGCTGAGTTACAGGAAATATGTGCCCTCACCATTGTGTATGCATCTGGAGCTCTGCACTTCTCTGGGGAATGAGACCTCCAAGGCTGCTGTGCCGTTCTTCTGGTGTCCCCAAGAGCATGAAAGCTGATGTGGCTCCCTGCCCTTCCCAGGATGCCCTGTGGGATAGGGCTCAGTCTGGGGTAGGCATGAGGATCAGGCCCAAGGAGCAAGCCAGCGGCTATGTGTGAGCAGAGGCAGCCTCCCAGGAGCTGGGGGAGAATCTGAGAACTGTGCCAGGATGCAGGCTATGGCTCAGAGGGGTGGTGGCTCTGGCTGGATGGCAGGAGAGCAATGCAGGCCCCAATGTGAGCACAGGTATAAGACTGAACTCTGGCCAGTGGGAGGGGCAGGCAGCCTATCAGCCGTTCTCAAACTTCATTGCACCGTGACTCCCTTCTGACAACAAAAGTTACTACACAACCCCAGGAGGGGGGAACCAAAGCCTGAGTCCGCCTGAGCCCTGCCACCCCAAGCGGGGGAGCCAAAGCTGAAGCCCAAGAGTTTCAGTCCCAGGTGGGGGGCCTGTAACCTGAGCCCCGCCACCCAGGGCTGAAGCTGAAGCCTGACCCCCACCACCACCACCGTCAAGGGCTGAAGCCCTTGAGCTTGGGCTTCAGCCCCAGGTGGTGGGGCTCGGGCTGGGGCCACAGGCAGTGGGGCTCAGGCTTTGGCTTCGGCCCTGGGAGGTGGGACTCAGGTTTCAGCCTCGGGTGGTGGCTTCAGCCCCGGGCCCCAGCAAGTCTAACACCATCGCTGGTGAGCCCATTAAAACGGGGTCGTGACCCACTTTTGGGCTCCCAACCCACAGTTTGAGAACCGCTGGCTCAGTAATAGGCCAAGGGAGCCGCTGGGGACAATCATCCTTGTGCCACCCATTGGGAACTACTTTGTGGCTTGAAAGAGCCGTCCCTAGGGTCGTTCCCAATCTCTTCCTCCAGAGCCAGCAATGGCCCTGCCCTGCCTGCCTGGGGGAGTGAGAATGGCTGGGAGCAGAGCGGTGTGCCAGGCCTGGTGTGCTGCAGCCTAAGCCACTGTTGGAGTCACTCTCCACCCATGCCCAAGGGCTGGGGGAGCTGCCTGCACGGACTCTGCACGGGCTGGAGGAGAGGCACTCACTGGGAGGCTGCGCAGCATGGGATTCCTTCCCTCTGCCTCATCTCTGCAGGCAGCCCCTCCCCCATCAGCAGCCCCATGGGCCTCCTCCCTGGGCTGGGAACCTGCCCGGCAGGACCCCGTTCCCCAGCTTCCTCAGGCTGGGTAGCAGCGAGCATGTTCCTGTGACAGCAGCAGGGGTGGGGAAAACCCAGAGCAGCTCCATGCTGGACCAGCTGCTGGAAGGGGGGGGGACAGGGACGGCAGGAGAGATGGGGGCTGGAGGAGGGGTGCATGTGCGCATCCCAAGGAGAAGGCTGGACCCCAAACCCAGCCGTTAGATTTTGAGCATACTGACCTTTATCCCTGTGGGACTGAGGCCTGCAGTGCCCTAGGAGGCATATGCTGGCCTGGACACTGTGCTGTGGGGGGCCATCACCCTGGCACCCCTGCAGAGGGTTGTGGGGAGGGGACAGCACCTCCCTGGCATACGCTGCTCTCTGGGATCCTGTGGGGTCTGGATCACCAGTGGGGAAGGGGCATCAGCCACAAGATCCCCTTGGTAGGGGCAGAAGGTTTGTGTCTGCCCCCTGGCGCAGAGGGCCCTATGGGACTGTCTGGGGAGCCCTGCTGCATGGGTCCATGCAGCCAAGGGGCTGAGAGCCATGTGGCTTTGCAGGGTCTTCTGGCTTCTCCCTCCCTGAGGGTGCCAGGGGAGGCCAGGCCTGTGCAGGGTTGCTCCATGGGAGCTGTGTGGCAGTCCCAGAACCCACTCTGAGGGGTGGCCAGGAAAGCACCTGCAGTAATGGCTCCCCAAACCCCCCAGTGAGTCACTCAGCCCAGCACAAGCTCTCCTGAGCCCTGCTCTGGTAGCCCGGGGGTGCTGTCAGTCAGCCCTCAATGCGCATGCTCCTCAGGCCGTTTCCACAGGGCTGAGTTGTTATCAGGCTTCTGGGCTGCAGATATCCCCTGTGCTCTGCACGAATAGTTCCTGTTCAGAGAACGGAAGCGTGCTCCCCGCCCAGCGCAGTGAGCGAGCAGGGAGAGTGCTGGGGGCTGCAAGTCGCATGCTGAAGCCCCCCCACAGCCTCTGAGGCTGGGACGCTCACTTGTCATCTTCACGTCTCAGTGCCGCCGGGTGAGGTGCCCCTCTCTTCCCCCCAGGTGAGTGTGCAGCAGCGCAAGTACGGGGCCTACATTCTGCTCTGGCACAGCAGCGTCTTTGTAACGCAGTCCGCAGGGCCATGTGCCAGCACACTGGCCCTGCCTGCATGCCCAGCATCTTGGCGGGCTGGGGGGAGGGGCAGGGAGACTGTCCCACTCGCTCAGGTGGGGAGCAGGTTCCTGGATGCGGCGCCTCCAGCCTGGGTCGGCTCTTTGTTGTTTTAAACCAGCCACCAGGGCTGCATGAGGCGGCCACCCCATGTTGGCTCTCCACTGACTGCATCTCTCCTCAGAGGAGCAGCGTTTGCTTGGTCCTCACCCAGGCCCGTGGCGTGGCCAAGTGCAGCTGGGGAAGGGTCGGCTCCCATTGCGCCGGGCAGATGGAGGGAGGGCAAGGCCTTTAGAGTCTAGAGCTCCCTAGGAACAAGTCCTCACCCCCTCAGCTGCTCCCATTCGCTGCTTTTTGCACACAACAGCTTAGTCTCCTGAGGACTGAAATGCTTTGGTCTAGTTCAAGTCTTGGGGCTCAAACCAGGGGTACCAGGATCATAGAATCATAGAAGATTAGGGTTGGAAGGGCCCTCAGGAGGTCATCTAGTCCAGCTCCCTGCTCAAAGCAGGACCAATTCCCAACTAAATCTTCCCAGCCAGGGCTTTGTCAAGCCAGGCCTTAAAAACCTCTAAGGATGGAGATTCCACCACCTCCCTAGGTAACCCATTCCAGTGCTTCACCACCCTCCTAGTGAAATAGTTTTCCTAATATCCAACCTAGACCTTCCATACTGCAACTTGAGACCATCGCTCTTTGTTCTGTCATCTGCCACCACTGAGAACAGCCTAGCTCCATCCTCTTTGGAACCCCCCTCAGGTAGTGGAAGGCTGCTATCAAATCCCCCCTCACTCTTCTCTTCTGCAGACTAAATAATCCCAGTTCCCTCAGCCTCTCCTCGTAAGTAACGTGCCCCAGCCCCCTAATCATTTTCGTTGCCCTCCGCTGGACTCTCTCCAATTTGTCCACATCCTTTCTGTAGTGGGTGATATTTAGTGACCTGCATTATACAGGAGGTTCCTTCTGGCCTTAACCTCTATGATACCATGGAACCCCCCAGAACCCTGCACTGGGTATCCATGTGCCTGGAAATTGTATTGCCTCTATCAAGGCTGATTCCCACTCTGTTACTCCGAATGCAGAAGGTGGGGCCCGCAAGGATTCTAAAAATTAATACTGGCCACTCCGGGCTTGTATTAAACTCCCAAGCTTACAGCTTTTCTCTGACCTTGGATGGGTAGATGCTGCCACCACCCAAGTGCAGAACCCCTTTGAGAGCCCAGGAAGGCGCACTTGGGAATTCCTTCCTGTGGGGTTCCCTCAAGCCCTTTCACCCCCCCTCCGGGGAAGAGCTGAGAAAGGGGGAAAAAAGGAAATCAGCTGTTGCCAGCAGCTAATTACACAGCATGTGCACAAACCTCTTAAGACACAAAAATCCAATTCTATTCTTAAAAAAGATAAATTTTATTAATAAAAAAAGAGAGAAAATACATCTGGGAACTTAGGCTTTTGCTAGGTTAAAAAAAAACAATTACGAGGATTAAGCATCAAGAATAGTTTTCTTGAGGTCCAGCTTAAAGGTTACAAGCAAAACAAAAGCACCTGGGGTTAGCACAGAGGAATCCACAAGCCATAAAGAAATTAAAAGAGATAAACCTAATCGTGTCTTACTAGACATTTCCTGATCTACTTACATACCTGGGGTTTCAAATGAGTAATTTCTAGGTATGATACTGAGGATTTTTCATACCTGGCCCCAAGCTTCTTACAGCATAGCTCTGCCCTGTCCCCTCTCTCTGGGAGAACAACCACAGACCGACAAAAGGGGAGTTGTTTTTCAATTTTAAAAAGTTCTAGTCTTCCCATTGGCTCTTTTGGCCAGGTGCCCACGCACTTCCTTTTACCTATGCATAGCAGTGAGACTTTTTAACCCTTTACAGGTAGAGCAATTAGAGAACAGCTACTAAGAGGGATTTTATAGCCACTGGCTGGGTGGGTGTCCATAAAAAGGAGCTAACTGGGCTGGCACTGCTGAGAGGGATCAGGGAGTTGTACTGGATCAACAATATGTCAGCAATACGATGCTGTTCCAAAGAAAGCAAATGCAATTGTAGGTTGCATTAAGAGAGGCAGAGCGTGCATGTCACAGGAGGTGATAATACCGCTGTACTCGGGCTGGTCAGGCCTTAGCTGGAGCACTGGAGTACTGTGTCCAATTTTGGTCACCGCTGCAGAGAAAGGATGTGAAGAAACTGGAAAGGATCCAGAGGCGAGTGACGAAGACAATCAAAAGGATGAAATGCAGCCATATGAGCAAAGGCTGAAGGAACTGGGTATGTTTGGAAACCAGGAGATTAAGGGGGGATATGAGAGCGGTCTTCAAATACTAAAAGGCTGCCATAAAAATGGTGGAGAAAAATTGTTCTCTCTTGCCACAGAGGGCTGGACAAGAGGCATTGGGTTCAAGCCACAGTATATCAGATTTAGATTAAATCTCAGGATAAACTTCCTAACTGTAAGAACAGTAGGACAATGGAACAGACGCCTCAGGAGGTCGTGGAAGCTCCTTCACTGGAGGTTTTCAAAGGGAGGGTGGATAGCCATCTGTCTTGAATGGCTAAACACAACAAGTCCTGCGTCTTGGCAAGGGTTAGACGAGATGACCTATGCACTCCCTTCTGATTCTATGAGTCTATCTGTATTTTTTTTTAAGTGCTAAGAGTGATTAAGGAAATTAGAATTAAGCCTTATTTCTGTACTGTCGGAGAAAAACAGAGTTCTCACTCTTTTGGTTGGGTGCAGCAAATCAGATACTTTATTATCTCTAGCAATTGCTTGGAGGGAGAGAGCTGAACAGGTCTCTCAACAGGTAAACAATTACAGCAAGCATTTATACCTTTGTTACAGACAATAATGAGCAACAGCTGCATTTTGTTTATACATAGGTCATCCTGATAACTTATTTTTCTCACTTATTTAGACTCTCTCACTTATTTAGACATTCCATCTTATCTACACAAGGTCGCAACAACTTCTCACACAGTTCTTTCCCCACTCGCCTCACACAGTCCTCGCTTCTACAAATCTCGCGTTATTAGGGTTACAGCTAGCCTGTTTGCATTGACATCCCCTTCAAATCCCTGTCAGTTCTTTCTCTACTTCCACAGTACCTAGCAAATAAGTCAAAGAGATCATTAAAACACCTAGCAGTTCATGCTCTGACAGGGTCTGCCAGCACGGCTCCTGCAAAGGGAAATCATGGCTCTCTGATCCATTGGGCTCCTTTGAACATGTCAGTAAAGTAGTGGATAAAGACCAAGCTGACATAATGTATTTAGGTACCAGAAGGTGTTTGACAAGGTCTGGCACGAGAGGCGACTGAAGAAGGGGGAAGGGATAGCTCAGTGGTTTGAGCATTGGCCTGCTAAACCCAGGGTTGTGAGTTCAATCCTTGAGGGGGCCACTTGGGGATCTGGGGCAAAATTGGTACTTGGTCCTGCTAGTGAAGGCAGGGGGCTGGACTCGATGACCTTTCAAGGTCCCTTCCAGTTCTAGGAGATGGATATCTCCATTAATAAAAAAAAAAAAAAAGCTAAGTTGTCATGGGATGAGAGGCAAAATATTGTCCTGGCTCAGAAACTGGCCAGGACATGGGAACCAGGCGAGGGTTAAATGGTTGATTTTCACTGTCATAAAAGGAGAACAGCAGGGGCCTCTAGGTTCTGTCCTAAGCCCCATGTTGGTTAATCTATTTATGAAGGGCCAGTGGGCCAGCGAGAGAGGGAGTGAGCCTGGCCTCCTAGCCCAGTAGTTAGTGCACTATCCTGAGAGACCCTGGGCCCGGGCCCTGCTCCAAGGACTAGTTCACTGTTTCATGCAAAGTGGAGCAGCTTCAACAAGAGAGCCCGGGAGCTCCGCCCCTGCCCAGACTAGCCTGCAGTTGGTGGGGAGGACACCGGCATGTAATCAGCCTGAGGGGTCAGTGCTTTAAAGATTGGATATATTGCGGGGAGGATGGGGCTGACCTGGCTTAGGCACCTAACTCCAGGAGAGGGGCCCTTGTATGGAGCTGAGGCACCTCTCTCTCCCCATGCATTGTATGGGGAGCCTGGGCACCAAACTCAGCGCTGTGGATTTCACTGGGCAGCAAGGCACCTAGACGTTAGGGGCTGCAATGCTCGGCCTGAGGCATGAGTCCCCTTTGTGAGTCTAGCCCCAGAATGCTTGAAGGTTCCTTCTATAGCTCTGTGGGGCTCCTCACGCCTAGCCATGCTCTGGGGTGGATCAGACCACGGCTGCCCGCGAGGGCGGATCCCAGGCTGGAGCTGCTCCAGGGCAGTTGAATTAATTTTGATGGAATAAATGGGCCGAGAGTGCCAAGGATGTTAATGTGACCCTATCCCACACTTAACAGTCAATGATGAGCACACCATTAAAAATCATTACAACCTTTTATTAACGATACTGAACGTCAGAAAGTCAGTTAAAGCATTTGAAGGATAAAGTATTAAATAAGGCGTTCATTCTGAAAACCTCCCTGGCTCCCTTTAGCTGTAGAGAACTTTTACAAGGGGGAACAACCCCATTTGACAGTGTTTTCAAAGGTATTAAAGAGGGTAATGAACATCTGTGACTTGAAGGGCATGCCTGGCCCTTGAGCACCTTGGTGGAGTAGCCATAGGGCTGGACAAATTAGCACCAGAAGGCTTCTGGAGTTCTCTGGTTGTGATCTCCCTGAGGAGCGTTGAGTAGTGGTCCACCATGGTCAGGATTTAGGATTGGCTCCACCTTCAAGTGGTCCAGTGCTACCAGCTCTAAGGTGTGCTGGTCTCTATTGGCTGGAGGAGGGGCCCTGTCACCCACCCCGAAGTTCCTTCTGCTGGTGCAGACTGAGCTGTTTTCACATCACTCCTGCATGGCGCGGCCCAGCCCCACCAAGTACAACCTCCTGTGGACATTCAGCTCTCTCTTTTGGGGCCCAGAGTGGCCCACAGCAACAGGGTAGACTTGGAGCAGCATCTCGGTTGCTCTGGGGCAGCACCATCTGGGGGATTTCTTCATTTTTCCTGGTGTCTTGCATACCAGTCTGCCCGCTTGCTCACGTGAATAGGCCTGCTGCTTCAGCAGTGGGTTATTTCTGGGGCCAGAGCACGCCGATCTCTGGTGAAAAGCCCAATGCCTTGCAGGGTAATCTCTAATACTCTATGAATAACAGGGCTGCGGCCTTGGATCTGGACCCAGAGGTCCTCATCCTTTTCAAACTCTTCCAGGGGTTTCCTGTGAGCCTCAGGGTGACAGCAGTTGCCTGGCAGCATGCCGGGAGCACTTCAGTGGGGATGGCCCAATACTACAAGGTGCTACATGTGCCCAACCCCCGCTTAACTCAAGCGAGAGTCAAGCTGTCACTGTGCCTCAGTTGAGCTGAGAATAGCAGATTCCAGACAGACCGCGGAATAGGGCAGACTCACCTCAACCTGCTGGTTATCCTGTCATTCGATTATACTAAGCCAGTAACAACAGTGAACGTCTGTCTCACCACACTGGCGAACAAGAAGTCAAAAATGCACTCTCCTTAGGCATTCCAGCCCTTGGCTCACCACCCAGACACTGGACTGTATGAGGAGTGGTTACTGAAAACCAATGTAATCAAATATAGGGTCCTTCTAATCCCAAGGGGTCAGCCACTTAGCCAGGTCAAAATATAACTCAGATCTTACCTGATAATCACGCTGATGCCAATCCTTTCGTAACTAAAAACTAAAGGTTTAATAAGAAAAGAAAAGAAGAGAGTTGTGAGTGGTTAACTTTTCCATTGACACCTTACATGACATGCTTTGTATGCGATGTGTTGCAATTGTCTAACAGTGGTAATATCACTGATATAATGATTCTATTCAACCATACAGCATCACACTGCCCCTGGCAAGATGAGGCCTGCCCTTTCTTTTTGGGAGGATCCTTCCGGTTCTGGGGCTCAGCTCGAAGGGCAATTATTGTTTGGGGACTTAATGCAAAAGACTTTTAGCTTCTCTGAATCAGGGCACAATGGGTGGGAAATCCCTCTGTTCTGATCTTATCTGCTGGAGAGGGTTTGGCCCCCAAATATTAAAACTAATGGCTGAGCCCTGGTTCTGGATCCTCACCGGGAGCTGGAGTCCTTTGGCATAGCTGAGTGTTCCTGAAACTGCAACGCTTTGACGTTCTGGGTTTGTCACATGCCGCACAGAACTCTTCTCTGTTGGGAATGGTGGTGTGAGGGTCTCACTGTGCATGTGCCAATGCCAGCACAAAGTGTGGGCGGGAAGTGCATGTGGGTCATTTGTTCCTGGGGCAGGGAGGGGATTGTCCTTGGGCCTCACTTAGCCAGAGCTGAGCAAGGACCAGCGTTGTTTTTCAAAGGAAATTGCATGGGAAGTCTATGTCACTGGAACACAAAGGCTGAGAATTTAAACAAAAGGGTGAGGTTCCCCCAGCGAGGCTGATGCCCCCACATTGCACTTGTTGCATAGATCACAGCTGGAAAATGGGGCTGAGTTAATGCTTCTGGGAGGAACCATAACGTTTGAATTTCTTGACTTATGTGTGTTTACATTCTCTGCTTGGACTCTGCATTAAATGTAGACTTGAGAGGTTCATATTCTCAGAAAAAAATTACCGTAACAATAAATTACAAATACATTTACATTACTTAGAAAAACATATTGGAGCATTTTAATTACAGAAAGAAACACATGAAAGCCAGAACATTCAAACCACCTTAGCTCTGCCCCTGTAGCTCAGCTAGGTCCCATAGTGATGACCTACCCACAGATGTGGCTATGACATAGATGAACAGGAGGGTTTATAAGTCTCTCACAGGAACTGTGGGGAGCAGGGTAGGCTCTGCCTCCACCTCACTTGCCCACAGCGCTGGAAGCTTTCCTCTGGATTGAGGTGCGCAACTTTTGGTTCCAAAGTTTGAAAACTGCAGCCTCAGTTCTGCACTATCTTGGCACAGAATCAGTGCCAGTTGTGGTGTGACCCTCCCACCCAGTCCAGCTCCAGTGTAACTCCACTGCAGACCATACAGGTATCACCTCCTCCTGTCCTCGGCCTAGTCAGGGCTGTCAGACTCTGTCCTGAGTGACAGCAAGTCACTGCAAGGCTCTCCCCTGGCACTGTAGTCTGTACTGATACTCATTATCTGGTCTGTTTCAGGCAGGGACAGAGAGACACAAAGCCTGGAAGAAGCTGCCCCCTGCACAGAGCTATGGGGGACTAGTGCTAACGCTGACTTGGGATCAGGGCTGGAAACCTCCAGTGGCTCCTGTGTGTGCTGGACATGCCTGTCCCTTCCTTCTGTTCTTGGGGATCTGCAGCTACCCAGGAAAGGCTCCTGTTCATCCCATAAGAGCAGGGAAACTACGACGGGGCCCAGGTACCCACAGGCAGTGACCCTGAACACCACACATGGGCCCCTCCCCATGGAACGGACCCACTGAAGTTCTGCAGGGAGGAGCTGGTGGAGTGAAGGATGCAGCACTGGAAGAAGTTGTGGGCTGCTGCAGCCCTGTGCATGGTGCTTGTCCTGTGGCAGGTTCATCAGTCCTTGTACCTGGGGCATTCTGGCTCTTCCTGGAGGCCTGGAGACATGCTGTGGCCTCTGTCCGTCTCAGAGGCCAAGCCCTGTGGCTGTGCCAGCTGTATTGTGGAGCTCAGCAGCTCAGCCTGGTTTAATGAACAGTACGACTCAGCGATAAATCCCCTGCTGACAGTGCACACCTCCAAGATCGCCCCAGACGTTCTGTTGTGGTGGCTGGTGAGTTACAGAGTCACAGCAATTAAACCAATGCAGGCACCTCCTACCATGGCCATTGGCGGCAGAGCCCACCCTTGGGCCCCTCAGAGCATTGCGGCAAGGGCAAAGCAGTGGAC
Organism: Emys orbicularis; assembly: GCF_028017835.1. Taxonomy (NCBI): domain Eukaryota; kingdom Metazoa; phylum Chordata; order Testudines; family Emydidae; genus Emys; species Emys orbicularis. The sequence goes on along the minus strand of NC_088694.1, from coordinate 32,297,371 downwards.
TGGGGCACGGCCCCATGGCACGGGTGGGTAGCAAACAAAGGGATGCTCTGAGTGCCAAGGGCTGGCTCCTTTGTAGGACTGGTCCCAGGAGACAGGCTGTAGCAGCTGAAGAGGCCAGCAGAGACTAGTGGGGATGGGTGCTTGCCCCTGCTGCCGTGCTCCCTGATTGGGGGGCCTAGGGCCGGGCCAGGGTGCTTTCCCATTCCCCAAGCAGCTGCCCACGCAGAGAGTCTGTTCTGTGCTCCTCTCACCCCCACATGGATCCCTCTGGGAAGAGGAGGTTGGGGTAGAAAAGGGCAGCCACCGGCACGCCTACCAGCAGTTCTGGTCTGCAGGACAAGCTGCTCAGCTGGCCCCTCCCAAGTCCCTGCTGGCTGCTTCTGTCCACTGCGTGCAGCTCCCTGCTCTGACACCTGCAGCTGCCTGGACAGCTGTGCTTAGCTCAGCCAGGAGCAATTCTGGGGGCCCAGAGAGTGGGAGCTGCAGGGAGCAGCCAGGGGCCCGTGAGCTGAGCTTGCACTCTCTGGCCTTGTGTTCACTAGGAGTTAGCTCACAGAGACACTCACACTCAAGGGAAGGCCAGGCTGTTTGGAGCGTTCCCACAAGATCACAGCTCGAGGGAAGCCTGGGCTCCCCATCGGCGTTAACTTGGCCTGTTAGCTCAGCTGGCCTGGTCTGCATCGGGATGGGACTGTGTGTTAGCTACCTCATGGAGCCACAAGCTCAGTGCTACACCCCCAGCTTTAGAACAGTCTCTTGGAGGAACCCTTTGATGTGCCAGGCCCCCAGGGTCTCACTCTTCCCTCAGGGTACTGTGAGGGATCCCCCAGTCTTGCTGCCTCCTAAGATTGAACCTCTGGGGCTGCAGTACTCCTGCTTCATACTGTGAGCTCTGTTCAGTGAGTTCAACTGAGACAGACTCCTGGGAGAGACTTGTCCGCACTGCAGGGATTAACGCACCTCACAAAGTATTTACCGGGACACTCAAACAGTGGGGGGGCTGTTTGAGATAGCTCAGTGGTTTGAGCATTGGCCTGCTAAACCCAGGGCTGTGAGCTCAATCCTTGAGGGGGCCATTTAGGGAACTGGGGTAAAAATCTGTCTGGGGATTGGTCTGCTTTGAGCAGGGGGTTGGACTAGATGACCTCCTGAGGTCCCTTCCAACCCTAATATTCTATGGTTTCAAACCAGTTGGGTTTATTAGTCCCCTGGCACACAGCATGGGAAGTCCTTTAGCACAGAGAAGTGAAGCTTAGCACAGTCCAGTCTGGTCAGCCCAGAGACCCAGCCATGCTGTAGTGAACCCTATTTTCAGTCTCTGTCTCTCTCTCAATTTGACCTTCTGTGTCAGTTCCCAGGTGAGAGAACTCCCAGCTTCCTCCAGAAGCCCCACTGCCCACCTTCCAGTCCTTTGGTCTTAAACTGGGCTCTCTGCCCGACCGCCCTGCTGAGAGGCAGCGAAATCCAGGAGGCACTAGAGCTTGCATTGTTTTTTCTGGCCCTGTTGTTGAACTGGGTGAATTTCAACCAGTTCCTTAATGACGCTTCAGTCCACCCAGACCTATGTCCCTTAGCATAGGCGCTGACTCCGTGGGTGCTCTGGGGCTGGAGCACCCACGGGGGGAAAATGGTGGGTGGGTGGGTGCTGAGCATGCACCGGCAGCCCCCCTATCAGATCCTCCCCACCTAGGGTTACCATATTCAAACATTTAAAAAAGAGGACACTCTACAGGGCCCCGGTCCCGCCCCCGGCCCTGCCCCAACTCCACCCCAGCCCCGCCCCTTCTCCACCCCCATTCCGCCCCTTTCCCCAAAGTCCCTGCCCCAACTCTGCCCCCTCCTCTGAGCACCCTGCATTCCCCCTCCTCCTTCCCGCTCTGATTTGGTTGGGGGTTGCTAAGTGCTTCCCTGCTCCCCACTCGCCCTGCAGCCCCTATGCCCCCTGCCTGCCCTGCTCCTCCTCGCCCTGCAGCCTCTATGCCCCTGCCTGCCCTGCCCCTGCAGCCTCTATGCCCCTGCCTGCCCTGCTCCTCCTCGCCCTGCAGCCTCTGCACCCCCCCGCCCCTGCAGCCTCTGTGCCCCCTGCTCCCCACTCGCCCTGCAGCCTCTGCGCCCCCTGTCCCTGCAGCCTCTACACCCCCCCCGCCTGCCCTGCTCCCCCCGCTCACCAGGCAGAGGGAGAGCTGCAGGCTCCAGGTGGACTCAAACACTGCCGTGCTGCTCTGTGGGGGAGGAGGGAGCGGGGGAGGGGGAGGGACTCTGGCTGCTAGAGGCCCTAGTGGCTGCGAGCGGCTTTCAATCAGGCCAGGCGTCCAATCAGCCGCGCCGCACTCTGCACCAGGGGAAGGGGGAAATCCTGGACATTTCTACTTGATTAGAAATCTCCCCCCGGACGGCCATTTAAAGCTGAAAAACCCGGACATGTCCCGGAAACCCGGACGGATGGTAACCCTATCCCCACCCCCCAGCACTTCCCACCCACCAGAGGGTGGAGCACCTCTCTCTCCTTCCCCGTGCTTCCTACCCACCACGATCAGCTGTTTCGCAGCATGCAGGGAGGCTGGGGGTGCGGGGAGGAGTGAGGATGTGGCACACTCGGGGGAGGGGGCAGAACTGGGCAGGAAGAGGTGGGGGTGGAGTGGGGATGGGAAGAGGTGGGGCGGGTTGGGGCCTTGGGGGAAGGGGGGGAGTGGGGGCGGGGCCTAGGGCAGAGCCAGGGGTCAAGAACTTTGGAAAGTCGACACCTGTGACCCTTAGTCTGCCCTGAGAGCAAACTTAATCCTTGTCCCCTACTGGGTAACCATGCAATGTATCAGGGAAACTGAGGCACACACCAGGGTCATACAAATTATTCAGAAATTCCCAACTTCATTACACCAACACACCTAGTGGAGATGCACCTGTGTGGCCAGCAGAGCTCCACTGTCAGGGAGCTTGGGGCAGCCCTGGGCAAAGTTGCGCAGGCAGGGTGGGGAGGACTGCAAAAAGGGGGTGTCGCAGAGCAGGAGCTGGGGTGTGCTGTGTGCCCTCTGAGCACAGTGGGGTTGGGCTCACAGCTCTTCTGGCCCCTGCAGAGAAGGCATTGCCTGCCCTTGCCCAGCCCCCAGGCCCTGCCACCCATGTTCTTCTTCCTTTAGAAGCTGCAGGGCTCGAAGAGCCGTGCCCAGCTCCAGGGAATAATCCAGCAAATGTTTGACATTCTCCCATCCCCAACGGTGGATGCTTGGGACCCCTCCCGCTGCAGGACGTGTGCAGTGGTGGGGAACTCCGGGCGCCTGAGGGGCTCCCACTACGGGCGAGAGATTGACTCCCACCACTGGGTTCTGAGGTGAGTGGGACAGAGCTGGCTCACCCCCTGCTCTCCAGCCACCTCTCCATTGGGCCCGGCCCCCTGCAGCCGCTCTGGTCGAGCAGAGTAAATCTCTGCCCACAGGCCTGGGATGGAGCCCCAGCAAAGGCGCAGATGAACCCGGGACCCTGTCCTGCCCCGGGGGTGTCTCACGGCGCTGTTCCCTCCCAACAAGCAGTGAGGAGGCACCCGGTGCTACAGCCAGGCTGCTGAAGGCCACCTGGTCATTGGGCGGGAAGGAGATCCCAGGCCGTGTAGGAGGCACTCCCTGGAATCTGTATCACCATCGCCCACTGTCTTCCCTCAGCTCATCTGGGAGCTGCTGGAGGAGAGCGGGGCACAGCTCTGGGGCTACATCTGAAAGTAAAAAACCAGCCAGCTTGGGCTAGCAGCCCCAGTGAGCACCGGCCACGATGACAGACAGCTCCGAGCGCCCCCATTCCCTGCTGGCCAGGATGGCTCTCTTGCCCCAGCCCATCCTCCCAGCCATAGCAATAACCATACCCCATCCTTCCCTCCCAGCCAGGGCAGGCCCTGAGCCCCCATCTGGCCAGAGTGGGCCCTGAGCCCCATCCACACCCAGCCGGCCACGGCGGGCTCCAAGCCCCATCCCCCACCCAGCCGGCTAGGGGCGTGAGCTCTGGGGTGGGTCCGGGGATGAGGGGCTCAGGGCTGGGGCAGACGGTTGCGGGGGGGGTGAGGGCTCCAGGTGGGGGTGCAGGCTGCCCTGGGGCTGTGACGGGGAGAGAGAACTCCCCGCAGCTCTATCTCCCTGCAGCAGCACCTGGGCTGGGGGAAGGGGACGCCTCTCCCCGCCGCAGCAGCTCTGGCTGGGGCTCGGTTGAGGCTGGGGGAGGGGCACCTCTCCCCTGCTTGCAGCAGGTCCAGGCCGGGGCCAGGTTGGGCCGAGGGAGGGGCATGTCTCCCCTGCCCGCGGCAGGTCCGTGGCTGGGCTGGGTTGGGTCCGGGGTTAGGGGAGAGGAATCTCTCCCTGCCACAGCCTTGAGCTCCTGTGCGGTGCTTAATAGGCTTTTGCACGGTCGCATGGCCACACAGCTTAGAGGGAACTTAGGCCCCGATCCCCATCCCCCACCCAGCTGGCCAGGGCGGGCCCTGAGCCCCATCCTCGCCCAGCTCGCCAGGGCGAGCCCCAAGCCCCATCCCCGCCCAGCTCACCAGGGTGGGCCCCGAGCCCCATCCTCGCCCAGCTGGCCAGGAAGGGCCCCTGGGAGGCTGGGAGTGCAGGGTCCCAGCATGTATGGCCAGGCGTGCTACAGCAGACTGAGCTGCGCTCTCTCCTCGTGCTCCCAGGATGAACAGGGCACAGACTGCTGGGTTCGAGGAGGATGTCGGCACGAGGACAACGCACCGCTTTATGTACCCAGAGAGCGCTGTGGACCTCCAGCCTGGGGTTCACCTGGTGCTGGTCCCCTTTAAACCACTGGACCTGAAATGGGTGACCAGTGCCTTCTCCACAGGCGAGCTGCGCTAGTGAGCATGGGGCCTGATCTGCTGGGGGGGATCCTTTGAGGGCAGTGTCCCAGGCAGGAGGCTCCAGATGGGCATGGCTCATTTGCCCCTGGTGGAGGCTGAGCAGTCTCTGGGGTCCCCCCAAGATGCAAGGCCTGAGGTGGCTCTGGGGGTGCTGGCCCATCCCATGGGGCAGTGGGCTTCAGTGTGCCCACAGCACAAATCCCCACACGAGATGGGGCTTAGGTGGTGCCCAGGCTCCATTGACTTATGGAAGCTGATTCATCCCTTTGTCCAAGGAGAGGGGACTCGGGAGGCACCCCAGAAGGATGACCCCACCCTAGGATGAGGGATGGAGGGTCCCCAGGACACTGGCGCTGCCCCTCCCCCCAGGATGGGGGCTTTGCTCTGGGAAGCTAGATTGCTCCTGCCTCGTCCCTTGAGGGGGCTCAGTGGCTCCCTTGGGAGGTTGATAGGCTCAGGGGCTCCTCCCCCTCAGGCTGGGGCGCACACCAGACATGATGTTCAGCTTGGCGCACTGAACCCCAGAGGGTGGCGAAGGACAGGGCAGACCTGAAGCGGGTTAGAGAGGGTGAGAACATTTGTACAGATCTCGGGGAAGGGCCATGTCTCATGGCTGATGGCTCCAGCACTGGTGTTCAGACACGCTCCACAGCGCCCAGGGGCTGGCTCAGTGGCTTAATGGCATTGTGCTGAAAGGCATCCTGGCTCCTGAGCTGAGGTCAGTGCATGGCGCCAAGGAGACAGCAGTTCCAGCAGACGCACCGATGAGGAGGCAGCCACTCAGCTCCCGAGAAGGTCTGCGCAGGCATTAGCCTCATCCCTGGTGGATTGTAGAAGTCATGGGTGGGGCCAGAAGAAAGCCGTGCATATGGTACGGAGGACACCACTTTCCACTGACCACGCGTCCTCTTCCTTTGTAGCACGTACACAAGAGTCAAACAGTTCATTAAAGCCGACAGAAGCAAGGTAAGGGCTGGCTGGGGACACAGCCAGCACCAGCCACCTCATGTGCTGGACATTTGCTTCCCAACTCAGGGTAGAGGATGGCCAGTCTGTGGGGAGGACGGTTATCAGAGGCCCTTACGGTTACATTGCCAGACGTTTACAGTTTCCTGACACTGCTTAATGGGGGGGGGGGTGTCTAAGAATTTCCGTAAACTTTGATCAAGTGGCCAAGGACTAACCATGGAACCCGCTTGCGTGGGAAGCTGGCGACACAAAGTCTGTATGTTAGAGTCTGGCGCAGGTGTTCCTCAGAACCGGCTGCAGGAGCTCTCCATCTTTCCTAGCTAGCCAGTGCAGAGCTCCAAGCTCCTGACGCTGCTCAGAAACAGCAAAGGGCACGAGAGCTCCTGGCCAGCCAAGCGTAGCATTCCCAGGCCTGGCCATTTCCAGCAGCAGCTGGTTACAGTTTCCAAGAAGGCTCTCAGGAGTGGGCTGCCCCTGTGGCGCGTGTTCTCCTGCTGTGCACCGGGTGGTACGCACTGCCCGCAGCGCGCCAAGACCCAGGATGGGCCATTCGTCTCAGAGCAGACTAATCCAATAGAGCTCCTGCCCTGATGGGAGCAAAGTTCACCCTTTCTAGGTACTAATCTCTGCCCCATCAGCGAGTGCCTAGCCCTGTGCACACGGTCCCAGACGGGCTCTCACTGTGATATTCTCTAGCCCTTCCAGGACAGTGACGCACACAGGAGTGTCAGCAGTGAGCAGGGGTGGGTCTGCGCCTTCCGGGCATGGCCTCTTGGTACTGGGTAGGATGATGACAGAATCTCATAGCATTGGCCCTCTTCTGTTCTCCTCCTCGCAGGTGCTAATCTTGAACCCTGCCTTTCTCAAATACATCCATGACAAGTGGACACAGCACCACGGGAGGTATCCATCCACTGGCCTCACAGCATTGCTCTTTGCCTTGCACACCTGTGATCAGGTAAGTGTCCGAGTGGGTGGGGCCAATGCCCTTGGCCTGTGATGAGGGCAGGAAAAGTTGGAGACAGATGTTGTCCAGACACTATGATCAGAGGAGTCTGGAGCAGATGCCAGGTTCAGCCGCCATGCTGAGACCATAGGCAGCCAGCTCACACACCACCCTTGCTGCAGCTGGCTGCCCGTAGGCCCCCTTGGTGCCCCTGCTCGCCTCTGCCCCAAATCGCAGCATGGTACCAGGTCAACACAGCGTGGTTCCAGGGCAGCTCAACATGGTACCTGGGCAGCTCAGCATGGTACCCATGCATAAGTCCATAAGAACGGCCACACTGGGTCAGATCAAAGGTCCATCTAGCCCAGTATCCTGTCTTCCGACAGTGGCCAATGCCAGGTGCTCCAGAGAGAATGAACAGAACAGGTAATCATCAAGTGATCCATCCCCCGTCACCCATTCACAGCTTCTGGCAAACAGAGGCTAGGGACACCATCCCTGCCCATATAGAGGCATTATGATATTTTCTGTCACTTTCCTAATGATCTCCCAACATTCTGTTCACTTTTTTGACTGCCACTGAACATTGAGCAGATGTTTTCAGAGAACTATCCACAATGACTCCAAGATCTCTTTCTTGAGTGGTAACAGCTAATTTAGACCCCATCATTTTATATGTATAGTTGGGATTATGTTTTCCAATGTGCATTACTTTGCATTTATCAACATTGAATTTCATCTGCCATTTTGTAAAAAGCAACAGAGGGTCCTGTGGCACCTTTAAGACTAACAGAAGTATTGGGAGCATAAGCTTTTGTGGGTAAGAACCTCACTTCTTCATCTGCCATTTTGTTTCCCAGTCACCCAGTTTTGTGAGATCCCTTTGTAACTCTTCACAGTCAGTGTTAGACTTAACTATCTTGAGTAGTTTTGTATCATCTGCAAATTTTGGCACCTCACTGTTTACCCCTTTTTCCAGATCATGTATGAATATGTTGAATAGGCCTGGTCCCAGTACAGACCCCTGAGGGACACCACTATTTACCTCTCTCCATTCTGAAAACTGGCCATTTTGCCCTATCCTTTGTTTCCTGTCTTTTAACCAGTTACGATCCATAAGAGGAGCTTCCCTTTAGCAGCAGGTCAGCGTGGTACCCGGGCAGGTCAGCGTGGTACCCGGGCAGGTCAGCGTGGTACCCGGGCAGCTCAACGTGATATCAGGGGAGCTCAGCATGGTACCCAGGCAGTGCAACGTGGTACCTGGGCAGTGCAGTGTGGTACCCGGGCAGTGCAGCATGGGGCCTGGGCAGCTCAGCATGATATCAGGGGACCACAGCATGGTAGCAGGGTAGCTCAGCGTGGTCTCCGGGGAGCTCAGCGTAGTACCAGGACAGCTCAGCGTGGGGCCTGGGCAGGTCAGCGTGGTCCCTGAGGAGCTCAGCATGGAGCCTGGGCAGCTCAGCGTGGGGCCTGGGCAGCTCAGCGTGGTCCCCAGGGAGCTCAGCATGGAGCCTGGGCAGCTCAGCGTGGGGCCTGGGCAGCTCAGCGTGGTCCCCAGGGAGCTCAGCGTGGGGCCAGGGCAGCTCAGCATAGTACCAGGGGAGCTCAGCGTGGGGCCTGGGCAGGTCAGTGTAGTACCAGGGGAGCTCAGCGTGGGGCCTGGGGAGCTCAGCATAGTACCAGGGCAGCTCAGCGTGGTCCCTGAGGAGCTCAGCGTGGGGCCTGGGGAGCTCAGCGTGGGGCCTGGGGAGCTCAGCGTAGTACCAGGGGAGCTCAGCGTGGTCCCCGGGGAGCGCAGCGTGGGGCCTGGGGAGCTCAGTGAAGTACCAGGGCAGGTCAGCGTGGTCCCCGAGGAGCTCAGCGTGGGGCCTGGGGAGCTCAGCGTAGTACCAGGGCAGCTCAGTGTGGAGCCTGGGGAGCTCAGCGTAGTACCAGGGGAGCTCAGCGTGGGGCCTGGGCAGGTCAGTGTAGTACCAGGGCAGGTCAGCGTGGTCCCCGAGGAGCACAGCATGGGGCCTGGGGAGCTCAGCGGCTAGGGCCTTGTGCCTTTTTTAAAATATTTTTTTGAATGGGGGGAGGATTTCTTATTTTGTTTTAGCCATTAAAAATGTTGTTTTATTTCTTTTTATTACATGTAAATAATAAAATACCTCAAATGACCCCTCTCTCAGTGAGCCCCAGCCCTCATATTAACCCCTGGGACACTCCTCCCTCCCACCCCCCAATTCATGTGGGGCTCTGCTGACATCGCCTGTTTGCATGCAGGTGGCAGTGTTTGGTTACGGTGCGGACAACAATGGGAACTGGCACCACTACTGGGAAGCGAACCGTTACCCTGGAGCCTTCCACAAGACCGGCGTGCACAACGCTGGCTTTGAACTCACCCTCATCAAGAAACTGGCAGCCGAAGGCAAAATCTCCTTTTATAACTAGCTAAGGGGGCTGCTCCAGGGCCTCTTCAGCCTCTGCTACCCTAACGCCATCCCCCGGACAGGCAGCGCTTCCTCCCGCGGGTGCTCCGCTATCCACGCCCAGCCCCACTGGCTCAGGGAGCGGGACTGTTCGGGGTTGCAGCAGAACCAAGTACTCGTCAAAGCTAGATACTGACCATGCTGCCCCATTCCTCTCGCTTTTCTTCCCTGAGAGGGGAAGCTCTGGAGGGGGGTGTCTGGCTATCCCGATAGCCAGCCCCCCCCGTCATCACTCAGCAATGGCTTTACCCTCTCAACACCCCGGGAGGTTGGGCAGGGTCCCATTGGTCAGCTGGGGAACCGCGGCTCCGGGACTTGTCCAAAGCCGCCCAGGGGCGTTGCAGTGTGTTGTGCTGCCCAGGAGAACCCTGCACAGCCGCACATTGCTGCAGCTTTTCGGGGCGCCTGTGACCTGCTCGCTGGTTACTTTGAATATGAATGAGAGAAGAGACGCTGAAGAGCCATTCACAGGGGGGCACAGGGTTTTACAGGGAGCCCCGGGACCGCTGTGTGCACAGTAATCCACCAAAGGGAGGTATGCGAGGTCTTTCCCGAGAGCCAGTAACTCCCCTGGGCATCAGCACTGTGCCATGTATGGCTGCTGGGTAATATTTAAGGCATTGTGTAGCCATACTGGAAATGAGCATCTTAAAGCCTTGCAGTGAAAGCAGGTCCCCAGGAGGTGACACCTCAGACAGGGCCCTTGCAGGCGGGCGGAATAGACTGCTCCCTGTCTAGCATTTGGCTGTTGTGTACTGTGTGCCTCACCAAGTGATGCCTCTTTGCCTACTAAGCCAGATGCCAATTAAGAGATTGTGAAATCTACAAGAAGGGAGTATCCAGAGTAAAACCAGCAGCAGGATGGGGGCGGGGGTGGGGGGAGCTGCTTCAGGCCAATGGATTTTTTGGATCTATTGGGGGGTGCAGACACATGGCTATGATCCTTCACTGGATATGTGTCTCATGAAGAAGGCTCACAGCCAGGCCCATCTCAATGACACTGGAAGGCCGTTGGGTGACCATCACTCTATAAGACAGGAGTGTAACTAGTTAAGTAACAGTAGGGTCCAGATAGGGCTGTCAATTAATTGCAGTTAACTCAAGCGATTAACACAAAATAAATTAACTAGATTAAAAAACTAGTTGTGATTAATTACAGTTTGAATTGCACCATTAAACAATAATAAAATACCAATTGAAATTTATTATAAATATTTTTGGATGTTTTTCTACATTTTCAAATATATTGATTTCACTTACAAAACAGAATACAAGTGCACAGTGCTTACTTTATGTTATTATTTTTATTAAAAATATTTGCACTGTAAACCAGATAAGCAAAAGAAATAGTATTTTTCAATTCACCTCATACAAGTTCTGCAGTGAAATCTCTTTATTGTGAAAGTGCAAGTTACAAATGTAGACTTTTTTTACATAACTGCACTCAAAAGCAAAACAGTGTAAAACTTCAGAGCCTGCAAGTCCACTCAGTCCTTCTTGTTCAGCCAATCGCTCAGACAAACAAGTTTGTTTACATTTATTCTTATTTACGTCAGTCGAAAGTGAGAACAGGCGTTCGCATGGCACTGTTATCGCTGGCGTCGCAAGGTATTTAAGTGGCAGATATGCCAAACAGTCGTATGCCCCTTCATGCATCAACTTGTAGGAAGGAATTCCCAGACCCAGACCATGGCAGCAGTTGCAGATCCAGTTCCTGGGCCCCAGCCAGAACCAGCCCAAGGATCGGAACTGGCGGAGCAGTCAGCACCAGAGCCTGTGCTTGCAACCCCACCAGAGTCAGGGGAGCCGGCACCAAAGGGTCCCACAGAGCCTGCACCTGCAGCAGCAGCTACACTGGTGCAAGAAGCTCAACCAGAGCCTGAAATACCACCTAGTGCACCAGCCGAGAGCGGTTCACAATCGATGGAGACACCCCCATCACCTGCATCGCTTCCAGTGGGATCAAGACAAGTCCACAATCCAGCGAGGAACTAATGTCTCCAACATCAAGGAAGCAGTTCCAGGCAAAGCAGAAAGTGGATAAAAGCCTCAAGGGAGCTTGGATGGCGTCACAGAACAACCCACCGCCTCTCAGCTCTTCTAATAGGTCCAGGTTTGTTGTAGAAGGAGGACTCTTATACAAGGAAACCCTTTCTGGTGGACACAAGGAGGACTGGCATCCTCAAAACAGTTGGTAATTCCAACTAAGTATAGAGAAAAGCTCTTGAGCTTAGCCCACGATCACCCTAGTGGCCACGCTAGGATGAATAGGACCAAAGACAATTTGGGAAAGTCATTTCAACATCTAGCTGTAAATATTCTGGGTCCTTTCCCTAATAAAATACCCAGAGGAAAGCTGTACATACTGACCTTCATGGATTTTGCTCTAAGCAACATCAGGGCTAAAAGCGTGAGCCAGGCATTGGCAGACATTTTTTCCACGGTAGGTTGGCCCTCCAACATCCTTATGGATTTGGGAACTAACTTTCTGGCAGAAACCATAAAACGTGTTTGGGAAGCTTGTGGGGTAAACCACTTGGTTGCAACCCCTTACCACCATCAAACAAATGGCCGAGTGGAGAAGTTTAATAAAACTTTGGGGCTCATGATACGTAAATTCATAAATAAGCACTCCAATGATTGGGACCTAGTATTGCAGCAGTTGCTCTTTGCCTACAGGGCTGTACCATATCCCAGTTTGGGGTTTTCAACCTTTAAACTCGTTTATGGCCATGCAATTAAGGGGCCATTACAGTTGGTGAAGCAGCAATGGGAGGGGGTTACATCTTCTCCAGGAACTAACATTTTGGACTGTGTAACTAACCTGTAAAACACTCTCAAAGACTCTCTAGCCCTTGCTCAAAAAAACCTACCGGATGCTCAACAGGAGCAAAAGGCCTGGTATGATAAACATGCCAGAGAGCGTTCCTTCAGAGTAGGTGACCAAGTCATGGTCCTGAAAGCGCTTCAGGCCAATAAAATGGAAGCCTCATGGGAGGGACCATTTATGGTCCGAAAGCGCCTGGAAGCTGTTAATTACCTCATAGCGTTCCCAAACCCTACTTTAAAATCCAAAGTATACCATGTTAATTCTCTAAAGCCCTTTTATTCCTGAGAAATAAAGGTTCTCCAGTTTACAGCCCAGAAAAAAGACAACGCTAAGTGGCCTAAAGAAGTCTACTATAAAGAAAAAAGCAACGGTGGCATAGAAAAGGTGAGCCTTTCCATAACCTTTGGGCATAAGTAGCGACAGCAAATCCAGGAGCTGTGCATCAGCTTCGTGCCAGTGTTTTCAGCCACCTCAGGACAAACAGAACGGGCGTACCACTCCATTAAAACAGGTGATGCTCGCCCAATTAAAGCTCAACCCTTCCGGATGGCTCCTCAAGCCAAAACCGCGCTAAAAAGGGAAATCAAGAACATGTTACAAATGGTTGTAATCCGCCCCTCTAAAAGTGCATGGGCCTCTCCAGTGGTTCTGGTTCCCAAACCAGATGGGGAAATCCGCTTTTGTGTGGACTACCGTAAGCTAAATGCTGTAACTCGCCCGAAAAACTATCCAATGCCACACACAAATAAGCTATTAAAAAAACTGGGACATGCCCAATTCATCTCCACCTTTGACTTAACTAAGGGGTACTGGCAAGTGCCACTAAATGACCCAACCAAGGAAAGGTCAGCCTTCATCACCTATGTAGGGCTGTATGAATTTAATGTGCTCCCTTTTGAACTGCAAAATGCATCTGCCACCTTCCAGAGACTGGTAAATAACCTTTTGGCTGGATTTGGGGAATTTGCAGTCGCCTACCTTAATGATATGGCCATATTCTCAAATTCATGGGCAAAACACCTGGAACACCTCCAAGCTGTCTTCCAGTGCATAAGGAAGGCAGAATTAACTGTTAAGGCCAAAAAATGTCAAATAGGCCTGTGATAAATGAAGGGTGGGGGGGTAGCTCCCTTTTATGGACACCCAGCCAGCCAGTTAGCTATAAAACCCCTATCAGTGGTTGCTCTCTACTTGCTTTACCTGTAAAGGGTTAACAAGCCCACAGGTAAAAGGAAAGGAGTGGGCACCTGACCAATAGAACCAATGGGAGGGCTAGAACTTTTTAAAATTGAGGAAAAAACTTCCCTTTGTCTCTGTGTTGTGGTTCTCCGGGAAAGAGGGGAACAGATATTCTGTGAGAAGCTGAAAGCCAGGTATGAATCAGCCTTAACACAGGTTATGATTTTATATGCAAGCATTTGGCTCCTACACATCTATTTGCTATCAGGTGAATCTCTACGGTGTGTTAAATAAACGTTTGCTTGTTTACACTATAAGCACATCCAAGTGCTGTGTGTTAAGTGCCATCACCTGAGGAGAACTGGTAAGCAAGGCGGGGAGGATGCTGTTTTCTTAGATGCAGTGTCCAGGGGCAGGTGCTGGCCGCTCCAGGGGGATGCTCAGAGTGGTCAGGGGTTTGAATGTGCCTGTTGCTAACCTGCAGCGAGAAAGGAGGCCTGCAGAGGCCTAGAGAAGAGCGGCCAGTGGAGCCAGGGAGCTGACCGATGGCAGGCACAGACGAGGCTTCCTCACACTAAGGGCAGGTGGTAGCCAGGGGCCTCTCATCCCTAGGTACCCCCAGGAAGGGTCACACACAGCAGGCAGCTTTCACTTGGAGTTGCTGGTTTAATGAGGGCCATAGGACTGCCCAGAGGCATCAATTTTAAAGCCAAAAGGGACCATTGTGATTGTGAGGGGTTCCCCCTGGGGTGCCATCTGGAACTGGGGTATCACTGAGCTCTCTGACTCACCAGCCTGGGCTCCTTCTCCCACTATGCTGCTGGGACAAGCTGCAAAGCCCTCCAAGTTTGCACTTTCACCAGCACTCACACAGATAGGGACACATCCAGCTGCAGTTACATGCAGGCTCTGACCAGCCACTGCATGCAGCAACAGTAGAGAGGCTACATCCAAAATAGCAACCAGCTTCCCAGCCTAGGACCCCAGAGCAGTACCGTCCTGCCCTGGTCAAATCTGGCCAGTATATGGGTTTAATACCCGGCCCACCTCTCCCTCAATGTGAAGAGGATGATGCACACATGTGGTAACCAAGCTGAGATTTTCCCCAGACACCTCAGTCAAAAACACACTGGTTTAGATTAAAGCATAAAATAAGTTTATTAACTACAAAAGATGGATTTTAAGTGATTATAAGTGATAGCAAACAGATCAAAGCAGATTACCTAGCAAATAAACAAAAACGCAAACTAAGCTTAACATACTGCATAGAGTGGATATGAATTAGTAGTTTCTCACCCTGATGGTACAAGCAGGCTGGCAGATTCTTAAGGCACAAGCTGCCTTTGCTTTGCAGCTTGGGTTTCCCAGGTTTTCATACACAGGCTAGCAATCCCTTTAGCCTGGTACCAGCACTTCCCACCAGTTCAGTCTTTGTTCCTTAGATGTTTCCAGGTGTCCTCTTGTGTGGGGAGTGAAGAACAACAGATGATGTCACTCCCTGCATTATGTAGCTTTAGCATATGACGGGAACCCTTTGTTCTCAAAACTACGTTTGTGGAAAAACACTGACATCCCAAGATGGAGTCCGGAATCATGTGGTCTGGTCACATGCCCTGGTAGAGTCATAGCAGCCTTCTCAGGAAGGCTCATCAGGTGGGGTATATGCTACTCCTAAAGCCTATTGTTTTCCCTAATGGCTCATTACCCTGAATAGGCCCTTCCCAACCAGCTATCTAGACTAAAAGCTTCTTGCCTAGTGGGCGTCACCCAGGTGTGACTACATTTGAAATACAGACACATAGTCAATATTCCTAACTTCAGATACAGAAATGATACATGCATGCAAATAGGATAATCATATTCAGCCAATCAAACTTTTCCAATGATCCCTTACATGACCCTTTTTGTACAAAATGCATCATAATTATGCTATAATCATATCATAATAATATCACTATGAAGAATATGGGGTGCAGTGTCACACTGATCATCTAGTCTGACCTCTCACATTACACAGGCCAGAGAACAGTCCTGAAACAATTCCTGTTTGAACTGGAGCAGATAGTTTAGAAAAAACATCCGATCTTGATTTTAAAATGGTCAGTGATGGAGAAAAAACGGTTACCTACCTTTCGTAGCTGTTGTTCTTCGAGATGTGTTGCTCAAGTCCATTCCAAGTAGGTGTGTGCGTGCCACGTGCACACTCATCGGAAGATTTTTCCCCTAGCAGCACCTGTTGGGTCAGCTGTGGAGCCCCCTGGAGTGGCATCTTCATGATAGTGTATATAGGTCCCTGCCAACCAGCCGTCTCTTCAGTTCCTTCTTACCAGATACTCCGACAGAGGGGAGGCGGGTGGGCTTGGAATGGACGTGAGCAACACATCTCGAAGTACAAAAATTATGAAAGGTAGGTAACCGTTTTTTCTTCTTTGAGTGATTGCTCATGTTGATTTCAAGTAGGTGACTCCCAAGCAGGGCCGGTGCAACCTATTAGGCGACCTAGGCGGTCGCCTAGGGCACTAGCATTTGGGGGGCAGCATTTTCTTCGGCGGCGATGCGGCAGCGACCGTGGCAGCCGGATCTTTGGCCGCCCCGGTCGGCGGCAGCATTTAGGCGGAGGGAGCTGGGGCAGGGGGGCGCGGGGAGGGCTGCCTGCAGCAAGTAAGGGGGGGGGGGGTGGCACGCAGGGGAATTCCCCGCCCCAGCTCACCTCTGCTCCGCCTCCTCCCCTGAGTATGCCACCCCGTTCTGCTTCTCTCCCTCCCAGGCTTGCGGCGCCAAACAGCTGATTGGCACCGCAAGCCTGGGAGGCGGGAGAAGTGGAGCAGCGAGGGCATGCTCGGGGAGGAGGTGGAGCAGAGGTGAGCTGGGGTGGGGAGCTGCCGCACGGCTCCCCGGGCCAGGGGGGTGGGGAGCTGCTGCGGGGGGCGCCTCAGGGCAGAGGAGGGATGGGGAGCTGCCGCAGGGGGGGGCGCCTCAGAGCAGGGGGGGCGGGGAGCTGCCGCAGGGCTCGGGGCGGGGGGAGGGCGCAAGGTGGATGTTTCGCCTAGGGCGCGAAACATCCTTGCACCGACCCTGCTCCCAAGCAGTCTCCCGGAGGAGGGGTCAGAGTTCACCAAGTTACAGACTGTAGCACGGCTCTACCAATCACAGCATCATGTCTAGCCTGCTGAGTTATGGCATAGTGCGACGTAAAGGTGTGAACAGACGACCATGTCACCGCCCTGCAGATGTCCTGGATAGGGACCTGCGCCAGGAACGCTGCAGATGAAGCTTGCACTCTCGTGAAGTGTGCTGTTAAGGCTGGGGCTGGTATCTTTGCTAGGTCATAGCACAACCTGATACAGGCTGTGATCCATGAAGAGATCCTTTGGGATGAGACAGGGAGACCTGTCATTCGCTGAGCAATCACAATGAAGAGCTGTCGACTTTCTAAACGGCTTTGTCCACTCAATGTAAAAAGCTAACGCCCATCTGACTTCCAGGGAATGGAGCGTGCGTTCCCTGTCATTAGCATGCGGCTTGGGGCAGAACACCAGCAGAAAGATGTCCTGATTCGCATGAAATTGCTAAACTACCTTCGGGAGGAACCAGGGCCGGCTCTAGGATTTTTGCCGCCCAAAGCAAAAACAATTTTGGCCGCCCCCCCCCCCCCCCCCGTTTTTTAATTACCCCGGCCCTGCCTCAACTCTGCCCCTTCCCCAAATCCCCAGCCCTGCCTCCTCCCCCCAGGCTCTCAAGCTAGGAGGGAGGGGGAGATCCCGAGCGGCCGCAGCACGCAAAACAGCTGATTCGCGCGCCGCTGCTCCCCCTCCCTCCCAGGCTTGAGAGCCTGGGAGGGAGGGCGAGTAGCGGCGCGCGAATCAGCTGTTTCGCGCGCCGTGGCAGCAGCAGCGGAGGTGAGTTAGGGCGGCCGGGGCACATTTTTAGGGGTGGCATTCTGGCACCGGCCATGCCGCCCCTAAAAATGTGCCGCCCCAAGCACCAGCTTGTTTTGCTGGTGCCTAGAGCCAGCCCTGGGAGGAATGCCGGGTGTGGTCATAACTGCACTTTGTCCTTATAAAGCACAGTATAAGGGAGCTCGGACGTCAGAGCCTTGAGCTCAGACACTCTTCTGGCTGACGTTATAGCCACTAGGAACACCACCTTCCAAGAAAGGTAAAGTAGAGAGCACGTTGCCATGGGATCGAAGGGAGGGCCCATCAGCCTGGGGAGCACCAGATTGAGATCCCATGGGGGAATCGGCTGCCGTACCTGAGGGTACAGTCTGTCTAGACCCTTGAGACATGGCCAACCATGGGGTTAGCAAATACTGAGTGACCCACTGAGCCAGGATGGAAAGCTGAAATTGCAGCCAGGTGAACCTTTACTGATGTGAGCAGAGTCAGGATGAGCTCTACCCTGACATCTGGTGGTGAATTGTGGCGAGCTAATTCTGGCACTAAACATTAAAAAGGTTGTAGAGCAGTTTTTAAACTAGGAGATGGGGGAAAGCCGACTGCTGCAGAGGAGCATGTGGATGGGACAGAGACTTCTCTTAGAGGAGAGTCTATTGATAGAGATTCTCTAGGTTATAGTCAGGAACAGAGGATGGAAGAGGATAATGTAAGGGCCAGATCAGATGAGAAACATTCACATAAAAAAGAATCTGACACATCAGAAAAGGGCAGACAAATAAACAGTGACAAGTTTTTAAAGTGCTTGTACACAAATGCTAGAAGTCTAAATAATAAGATGGGTGAACTAGAGTGCCTTGTGATAAAGGAGGATATTGATATAATAGGCATCACAGAAACCTGGTGGACTGAGGACAATCAATGGGACACAATCATTTCAGGGTACAAAATATATCGAAAGGACAGAACAGGTCGTGTGGGGGGGGGGGGAAGAGGGGGGGAGTGGCACTATATGTGAAAGAAAATGTAGAATCAAATGAAGTAAAAATCTTAAGTGAATCCACATGTTCCATAGAATCTCTATGGATAGTAATTTCATGCTCTAATAAGAATATAACATTAGGGATCTATCGACTGCCTGACCAGGACAGTGATAGTGATGGTGAAATGCTAAGGGAAATTAGAGAGGCTATCAACATTAAGAACTCAGTAATAGTGGGGGATTTCAATTATCCCCATATTGACTGGGAACATGTCACCTCAGGACGAAATGCAGAGAAAAAATTTCTCGATGCTTTAAATGACTGCTTCATGGAGCAGCTGATACGGAAACCCACAAGGGGAGAGGCAACTCTAGATTTAGTCCTGAGTGGAGCGCAGGAGCTGGTCCAAGAGGTAATAATAACAGGACCGCTTGGAAATAGTGACCATAATATAATAACATTTAACATCCCTGTGGTGGGAAGAACATCTCAACAGCCCAACACTGTGGCATTTAATTTCAAAAAGGGGAACTATGCAAAAATGAGGGGGTTAGTTAAACAGAAATTAAAAGGTACAGTGACTAAAGTGAAATCCCTGCAAGCTGCATGGGCGCTTTTTAAAGACACCATAATAGAGGCCCAACTTCAATGTATACCCCAAATTAAGAAACACGGTAAAAAAACTAAAAAAGAGCCACCGTGGCTTAACAACCATGTAAAAGAAGCAGTGAGAGATAAAAAGACTTCCTTTAAAAGGTGGAAGTCAAATCCTAGCGAGGTAAATAGAAAGGAGCATAAACACTGCCAAATTAAGTGTAGAAATTGAATAAGAAAAGCCAAAGAGGAGTTTGAAGAACGGCTAGCCAAAAACTCAAAAGGTAATAACAAAATGTTTTTTAAGTACATCAGAAGCAGGAAGCCTGCTAAACAACCAGTGGGGCCCCTCGATGATAGAGATAGAAAAGGAGCGCTTAAAGATGATAAAGTCATTGCAGAGAAACTAAACAAATTCTTTGCTTCAGTCTTCATGGCTGAGGATGTTAGGGAGATTCCCAAACCTGAGCCGGCTTTTGTAGGTGACAAATCTGAGGAACTGTCACAGATTGAAGTGTCACGAGAGGAAGTTTTGGAATTAATTGATAAACTTAACATTAACAAGTCACCGGGATCAAATGGCATTCACCCAAGAGTTCTGAAAGAACTCAAATGTGAAATTGCGGAACGATTAACTAGGGTTTGTAACCCGTCCTTTAAATCGGCTTCTGTACCCAACGACTGGAAGATAGCTAATGTAACGCCAATATTTAAAAAGGGCTCTAGAGGTGATCCCGGCAATTACAGACCGGTAAGTCTAACGTCGGTACCGGGCAAATTAGTCGAAACAATAGTAAAGAATAAAATTGTCAGACACATAGAAGAACATAAATTGTTGGGCAAAAGTCAACATGGTTTCTCTAAAGGGAAATCGTGTCTTACTAATCTATTAGAGTTCTTTGAAGGGGTCAACAAACATGTGGACAAGGGAGATCCAGTGGACATAGTGTATTTAGATTTCCAGAAAGCCTTTGACAAGGTCCCTCACCAAAGGTTCTTACATAAATTAAGTGGTCATGAGATAAAAGGGAAGGTCCTTTCATGGATTGAGAACTAGTTAAAAGACAGGGAACAAAGGGTAGGAATTAATGGTAAATTCTCAGAATGGAGAAGGGTTACTAGTGGTGTTCCCCAAGGGTCAGTCCTAGGACCAATCCTATTCAACTTATTCATAAATGATCTGGAGAAAGGGGTAAAAAGTGAGGTGGCAGAGTTTGCAGATGATACTAAACTGCTCAGGATAGTTAAGACCAAAGCAAACTGTGAAGAACTTCAAAAAGATCTCACAAAACTAAGTGATTGGGCAACAAAATGGCAAATGAAATTTAATGTGGATAAATGTAAAGTAATGCACATTGGAAAAAATAACCCCAACTATATATACAATATGATGGGGGCTGATTTAGCTACAACGAATCAGGAAAAAGATCTTGGAGTCATTGTGGATAGTTCTCTGAAGATGTCCACGCAGTGCGCAGAGGCGCAGAGGTGGTCAAAAAAGCAAACAAGATGTTAGGAATCATTAAAAAGGGGATAGAGAATAAGACGGAGAATATATTATTGCCCTTATATAAATCCATGGTATGCCCACATCTTGAATATTGCATACAGATGTGGTCTCCTCATCTCAAAAAAGATATACTGGCACTAGAAAAGGTTCAGAGAAGGGCAACTAAAATGATTAGGGGTTTGGAGAGGGTCCCATATGAGGAGAGATTAAAGAGGCTAGGACTTTTCAGCTTGGAAAAGAGGAGACTAAGGGGGGATATCATAGAGGTATATAAAATTATGAGTGATGTGGAGAAAGTAGATAAGGAAAAGTTATTTACTTATTCCCATAATACAAGAACTAGGGGTCACCAAATGAAATTAATAGGCAGCAGGTTTAAAACAAATAAAAGGAAGTTCTTCTTCACACAGTGCACAGTCAACTTGTGGAACTCCTTACCTGAGGAGGTTGTGAAGGCTAGGACTATAACAGTGTTTAAAAGAGAACTGGATAAATTCATGGAGGTTAAGTCCATTAATGGCTATTAGCCAGGATGGGTAAGGAATGGTGTTCCTAGACTCTGTTTGTCAGAGGGTGGAGATGGATGGCAGGAGAGAGATCACTTGATCATTACCTGTTAGGTTCACTCCCTCTGGGGCACCTGGCATTGGCCACTGTTGGTAGACAGGATACTGGGCTAGATGGACTTTTGGTCTGTCCCAGTATGGCTGTTCTTATGTTCTTATGAGCTGTGGAGAAGAACTTCAGGGGCTGATCTTGTTTGCATAGGCACACCCACCCCGCCTAGCATGAGCCCACAGCAGCCCAAATGGTCACTTTGGCTGCTGTGGGATCCCCAGTTTCTCTGTTATTGGGGCAGGAAGGACAGTGGAACTGTTTTATGACAGAGGGACTCGCCCTCAACTAAGTAGCACTCGCTAGACAAGGGACATGGGTTCCAAAACCCAGTGAATTGAGAGAGGCTGGGGACAGGTATGTATACCTGATGGTGTGGGCCCTGTTTGAGGGCCTGAAACACCAATTGCACCTTCTCTCTCCACTGTGGAATATCAGAGCTAATTTTGATTCCATTAGGGGTCTAGTTACAGGCTGCTGAGCTGAATTCACTTTGGGCCAATAGTGCACCAGCACTGAGGCTCCCCTACTACAAGCTGAAATTACTTACGGAGAGGTGGGGCAGTTGGCTTCGGACCACGTAAGGTGCCCCTTAACACCCCTGTGCCCCACCACCACCCCATTTCCACCCAGGCTGGGAGGTAAAACTCTGCAGATAAACTTTTGAACTCTGGGGCTGCACTGACCAGGGACAGAGACTTTTGGGTGATTTTTGGGTTGCTGGACTCAAGAGACTTTTGGGGTGTTGGACTTTTAGGACTTTGGGTGATTTTTTTGGGTTGCTGGACATAAGACCCTGAGGGGAAAAGGACACTGCCAAACTTACTTGGGGGTGGGTCTTTTGCTCATGGTTTGTGTTATGAATCCTGTTTGTGGTGTTTCTCCAACATAATGCCGCATTGTTTCTGATGGTCTTGTATAGATATTCATTGACAATTGCATGACTTCAAATGAGACTGGGGGGAGGGATAGCTCAGTGGTTTGAGCATTGGCCTGCTAAACCCAGAGTTGGGGTTCAATCCTTGAGGGGGCCACTTAGGGATCTAAGTACTTGGTCCTGCTAGTGAAGGCAGGGGGCTGGACTCAATGACCTTTCAGGGTCCCTTCCAGCTCTATGAGATAGGTATATCTCCATATATTTTATTTCCTTTATTAAAAGGATTTTGCTACACTCAGACTCTGTGCTTGTGAAAGGGGAAGTATTGCCTCTTAGAGGCGCCCAGGGGGGCGGTATGTAATTGTTCCAGGTCACTGGGTGGGGGCTTGAGCCAGCTTTGCATTGTGTTATTGAACCGGAACCCCTAGATACTGAACCCGGCCCTTGTTGCTGCCAACTCAGATGGGCAGAAGGGTTACACTGATGACACTGCCAACCCCTGCTGTTTTAACTGTAGTAAATAGTCTAGGATGAAGGGAATCGTGCCCTTCTGAAGAAACCAAATTGAAAACTTCTTCCACTTAGCCAGATAAGTGGCACGAGTGGAAGGCTTTCTGCTTCCAAGGAGGACCTCCCGAATCGAGTCAGAGCACGTGGGCTCCAACAGGTTTAGCCATGGAGTTTCCATGCTGTGAGGTGGAGAGACTACAGGTTGGGGTACTGGAGGCAGCCGTGCTCCTGCGTGATCAAGTCTAAAAACCAGGAGCAGAGTTATAGGTGCGTCCACGGACAGGTCTAGCAGCATGGTGAACCAGTGCTGATGTGGCCACACTGGTGCTATCAAGACTGATGACACTTTCTCCTGTCGGACCTTGAGGAAGACCTTGTGGATGAGCGGGAACGGCGGGAATGCGTACAGCAGGCGCCCCTTCCATGAGAGGAGAAAGGCGTCCGTGAGCGAGCGAGCCCAGGCTGTGGTTCAGAAAGGAGCAGAACTGCTGACACTTCCTGTTGTGCCATGTCACAAACAGGTCTATCTGGGGAGAGCCCCACCTTTGGAAAATGCTGATGGTGACGTCCAGGCAAAGAGACCACTCATGGCCATGAAAAGACCTGCTGAGGTGATCGGCCAGTTCGTTCTGCGAGCCCGGAAGGTACGATGCCTCCAAGTGTATCGAGTGGGCGATGCAGAAGTCCCACAGCCTGAGGGCTTCTGACGCAGGGGAGAGGAGTGAGCACCACCCTGTCTATTTGTATAGAACATTGCTGTGGCATTGTCTGTCAACACTGATACACATCTGCCCTGTAGATGGGTTTGAAACATCTGGCAAGCGAGGTGCACTGCACGCAGCTCCCCTGATGTTGACATGCAGCAAAAGTTCTGCCTCGGACCATAGACCCCGAGTCCTGAGTCTGCCTAGGTGCGCTCCCCATCCCATCGCTGACGCATCTGTGACTAGTGACAGCGAGGGCTGAGGGCTGGAGAAGGGTATGCCCGCTGTAGAGGGGTGGCCACCCACTCCTGCCCTGAAGGGCCTAAAACAGCCCTGGGAGAGGGCTGTGGTAGGGGAAAACCTGGGCTCTCCAGCCCAGAGCGCCCTCTGCAGGGAAGTAGCCACAGCTGGACCACGGCCCAATCAGGCCGCAGCTGGCCCTATAAAGAGGCTGTGGGCCGGGAGCACAGGCAGTCTCTCTCTAGGCGCAGAGAGAGAAGGGCCTGGAACTTCAGTAAGGTACCGGAGTAGAGCAGTGCTAGGGAATAGGGAAGGGAGCCGGGGAGCTCCCGCCTGGAAAACCCCCAGGCTGCAGGCCTAGCCAAAGGCCTGAAAAGGTACTGGGGTTGCAGCCCGGGGGTAGGTGGAGGCAGCAGGTTCGAACCCCCCTTGCCGATGATGAGCGATATGGACTGCAGTCTGCCCCAGAGTGTGGGGGCTAGATGAGGACTGGCAGTGAACACTGAGGCAAGGTGGGGATAGAGGGTGGGAATTCCCCTGGGAGGGGATCCCAGAGAGTGGGGGTACTGCCAGGGGGCAGCACCCAAGGGAGAGGGGCACTGGGGTCCGGGAGGGACACGGGGCCAGGAACAGTGGGACATTGTCCTGCAGAGGGTGCTCTGGGCTGGAGAGCTAATTCCCATACCGGACCAGCAGGAGGTGCCGCAGGGGTGAGACCCGCATTGCTACACCTGCACATACTGTCTGTGGGTCGAGTCACCACCGGAGGGACTCGAGAACCCAAGGGGTAAGAGTGACCAGTCTGTCTAAGTGGTCTCGGTTTGGCCTGTAAACTCAGGCCAGCCACGCCTGAAAGGGATGAAGCCGCAGTCTGGCATGCTGTACCACGTACGTGCAAGCAGCCATATGTGACGTCCAAGTAATTTTACGCAATTCCGCACCGTTGTGGTGGGGAATCTGCTGAGATCCTCTATGATGGCACTCATGGCGAGGAACCGGGATTCCGGGAGGAATGCTCTGGCCTGATTGGAATCCAGGAGGGCCCGATGAACTCTATCCGTTGAGTGGGAGTTATGGTCGACTTCACCACGTTCAGGATGAGGCAGAACCGGAGGAACGTAGTCTGCACCAGGCTCACGTGGTCCTCCACTTGGGCCCGGGAGCGGCCCTTGATTAGCCAGTCAGCTAGGTACGCAAATACCTGCATCTGCCGCTTCCATAGGAAGGCTGCCATGACCGCCAGGCACTTGGTGAACACCCAAGGGGTTGCCGAGAGGCCGAAGAGGAGGATCGTGAACTGATAGTGAATGTTGCTGACCACGAAACAGAGGAACCATCTGTGGGACAGAGTTATGGACACATGGAAGTACGCGTCCTCCAAGTCGAGGGCGGCATACCAGTCCCCCGGATCCAGGGAGGGAATGATGGAAGCCAGAGACCATGTGGAATTTCAACTTCTTCATTAATCTGTTGAGGTTTCGCAGGTCTAAAATAGGCCTGAGCCCACCCTTGGCCTTGGGGATTAGGCAATATTGGGAGTAGAACCCCCTGTCCCTGAACTCTAGAGCAGCAGTTCTCTAACTTTAGTAATCCGAGGACCACCATTTTGATTTAAATTTTTTCGGGGACCCCCAAGCTCCCCCGCTCAGCCCTTGGCCCGCCCTCTTCCCTGAGGCCATGCCCCCGCTCACTCCATCCTCCCTCCCTCCATTGCTCACTCTCCCCCAGCCTCGGGCAGGGGGTGGTGGTGCGTGAGGGGGTGAGGGGTGCAGGTTCTGGGAGGGAATTTGGGTACAGGCACTGGGCTCTTAGAGGCAGTTTGGGTGCGGGAGGGGGTTCAGGGTTCGGGCTCCGGGAGGGAGTTTTGGTGTTGGAGGGGGTGAGGGGTTCAGGCACTGCGAGGGAGTTTGCGTGCGGGAGGGGGTGAGGGGTTCAGGCTCTGGGAGGGTTTCAGTGCAGGAGGGGATGAGGGGTGCAGGCTCTGGGAGGGTTTGGGTGCGGGAGGGAGTTAGGGGTCAGGCTCTGGGAGGGAGTTTGGGTGCGGGGGGGTGAGGGGTCAGGGTGCAGGAGGGATTGCGGGGTCTGGGCTCTGGTAGGGAGTTTGGGTGCGGGGGGTGAGAGGTCAGGGTGCAGAAGGGAGTGCGGGGTCTAGGCTCTGGGAGGGAGTTTGGGTGCGGGAGGGAGTGAGGGGTCAGGCTCTGGGAGGGAGTTTGGGTGCGGGGGGTGAGGGGTCAGGGTGCAGAAGGGAGTGCGGGGTCTAGGCTCTGGGAGGGAGTTTGGGTGCGGGAGGGAGTGAGGGGTCAGGCTCTGGGAGGGAGTTTGGGTGCGGGGGGGTGAGGGGTCAGGGTGCAGGAGGGATTGCGGGGTCTGGGCTCTGGTAGGGAGTTTGGGTGCGGGAGGGGGTGAGAGGTTCAGGCACTGTGAGGGAGTTTGGGTGCGGGAGGGGGTGAAAGGTAGAGGGTTTGGGTGCAGGAGGGAGTGCGGGGTCTGGGCTCAGGGAGGGAGTTTGGGTACGGGGGGTGAGAGGTCAGGGTGCAGAAGGGAGTGCGGGGTCTAGGCTCTGGGAGGGAGTTTGGGTGCGGGAGGGAGTGAGGGGTCAGGCTCTGGGAGGGAGTTTGGGTGCGGGGGGGTGAGGGGTCAGGGTGCAGGAGGGATTGCGGGGTCTGGGCTCTGGTAGGGAGTTTGGGTGCGGGAGGGGGTGAGAGGTTCAGGCACTGTGAGGGAGTTTGGGTGCGGGAGGGGGTGAAAGATGGAGGGTTTGGGTGCAGGAGGGAGTGCGGGGTCTGGGCTCAGGGAGGGACTTTGGGTGCAGGAGGGAGTGCGGGGTCTGGGCTCTGGGAGGGAGTTTGGGTGCAGGAGGGAGTGTGGGGTCTGGGCTCTGGAGGGAGTTTGGGTGCAGGATGGGGTGAAAGGTGGAGGGTTTGGGTGCAGGAGAGGGTGAGGGGCCAGGCTCTGGGAGGGAGTTTGGGTGCGGGAGGGGCTGAGGGGTCAGGCTCGGGGAGGTAGTTTGGGTGCGGGAGGGAGTGAGGGGTCAGGCTCTGGGAGGGAGTTTGGGTGCGGGGGGGTGAGGGGTCAGGGTGCAGGAGGGATTGCGGGGTCTGGGCTCTGGTAGGGAGTTTGGGTGCGGGAGGGGGTGAGAGGTTCAGGCACTGTGAGGGAGTTTGGGTGCGGGAGGGGGTGAAAGATGGAGGGTTTGGGTGCAGGAGGGAGTGCGGGGTCTGGGCTCAGGGAGGGACTTTGGGTGCAGGAGGGAGTGCGGGGTCTGGGCTCTGGGAGGGAGTTTGGGTGCAGGAGGGAGTGTGGGGTCTGGGCTCTGGAGGGAGTTTGGGTGCAGGATGGGGTGAAAGGTGGAGGGTTTGGGTGCAGGAGAGGGTGAGGGGTCAGGCTCTGGGAGGGAGTTTGGGTGCGGGAGGGGCTGAGGGGTCAGGCTCGGGGAGGTAGTTTGGGTGCGGGAGGGGGTGCTCTGGGAGGGAGTTTGGGTGCGGGAGGGGGTGAGGGGTCAGGCTCTGTGAGGGAGTTGGGTGCAGGGTCTGGGCTCTGGGTGGGAGTTTGGGTGCAGGAGGGGATGAGGGGTCAGGCTCTGGGAAGGAGTTTGGGTGCAGGAGGGGATGAGGGGTCTGGGCTCTGGGATGGAGTTTGAGTGCGGGAGGGGATGAGGGGTGCAGGCTCTGGGAGGGAGTTGGGTGCGGGATCTGGGCTCTGGGAGGGAGTTTGGGTGCAGGAGGGGATATGGGGTCTGGGCTCTGGGAGGGAGTTGGTTGTGGGAGGGGGTGAAAGGTGCGGGCTCCAGCCAGGGGGCGCTTATCTCACGCAGCTCCTTAAAGTGACCAGCACATCCCTCTGGCAGTGTCTCCGAGGTGGGAGGGCCAGGGGAACTGCGGAGTCGATGTTTGGGGCTGAGTCAGTGCATGGACACCTCCTGGGCCCCCCCGCCCTAGGGGCCACAGGGACATGCCGGCAGCTTCCAGGAACAGCGTGGAGCTGGGGCAGGTACCTTAGCCCCGCTGCACTGCAGGAATTTTAGTGTGCAGGAAGCACTGGGAGGGAGGGGGAAGAGTTGAGCAGTGGGGGCTGCGGGCCCCAGGGGACTCTTGGGGACCCCCAGGGTTCTGCAGGCCCCAGTTTGAAAAAATCCTTGAAGAGGGATGGGGAAGGTGGGTGGGAAGGTGGGAGGATTCGGAATTGGAGAGAATATCCCAATTCTACCATGTGCAAGACCCACTGGTCTGAGGTTATTTGGGTCCAAGCATGGTAAAAATGGGATAGATGGTTCGCAAAGAGGGGGGAAGGCTCCGGGATGTGGACTGGTGAGTTGCCCCTGGCGCACCTTCAAAAGTCTTCTTGGAAGCCGGAGACTGCCTCGTCGAGCCCTGGCCCTGGTTGGAGGCGGACTGTGGAGGCCTTCTCCTATTACTCCTATCCCATTTCCTGCTATAGTCCTGTCTCTGCTGAGAGGAGTAGAAGCGAGATGGGGGCTGAGGCTTAAAATGCTTCCTCTGCAGGGCTGGAGTGTGGAGGCCCAGCAACTTTAAGGGTGCTTTAGAGTCTTTTAGGCTGTGGAGCCTAGAGTCCGTCTATTCTGAGAACAGACCTGAGCTGTCAAATGGTCTGCTGTACCTCTGGAGGGAGGCCCGAGACCTGCAGCCACCAACTTCGGCGCATAACAATGGCGGTGGACATTGTACAGGTGGCCAAGTCCGCCACGTCCAACGCAGCCTGCAAGGAAGTCGTTGCCATTGCCTTACCCTCCCTGAGGATAGCCCCAAAGTCGGATGAGGAGTCTGCTGGGAGGAGCGCCTTTAACTTGAGAAGAGTTCCAAGAATTACAATTCTAGCAGCTGAGCACCGCTTGCTGATTAGCAATTCGAAGCTGGAGCCCCCCGGTGGAATAGACCTTATGGCCGAGGAGGTCCAGCTTCTTTGCCTCTTTGGATTTTGGCATAGGGATCTTGCTGCCCTTGCCTTTCCTCGACGTTGGCTGCGTCCACGAGCAGCATACCCGGTTGAGGGTGGGTGAAAAGGTATTTGTACCCCTTGGAGGGTACAAAGTACTTCCTTTCCACACCCTTTGCTGTGGGAGGAATGGAGGCGGGAGTTTGCCAGAGGGTCTTCGTGGTGTTGTGAATGGTCTTGATCAAGGGCAAGGCCACCCTTGACGGCCCTACCAGCATCAGAATATCCACCATGGGATCGATGTCTTCTGACACCTCCTCTGCCTGAAGACCTAGGTTTTGAGCCACTCTTCTAAGCAGCTCTATTGTCCATGGCCGGCAAAGAGGCAGACAAGCCCGCTACTGCCTCGTCTGGGGAGGAAGATGAAGAAGCCCCCATGGGCAGAGGTTCCTCCTGATCCTTTAATACTCTGGGGTCCTCCCCTCAGTGATGCTGCCTGCACAGTGGCAGGTACAGTGCCAGCCGTCACCTCGGTGCCGACTTTGGTGCCGGCCTCGGTGCCAGGTTGAGCGCCGGGCTCCAATCCCTTTGGAGGTTCCCTCACCATTGAGGAAGATGGGGGGCTTGATTGAAGCTACGGACAGGGACCTGGAGCTCAGTCCCTGGGCTTGATGGTACGCCCAGGGAGTCCAGAAAGGCCACTGCGCCGGAGCCTGCCATTGAGGTAGCCAGGGACCTGGTGTGTCTCCTCTCACCATGGATGATGAGAATGGTGCTGGTTCCGCCTGGAGATATAAGATTCCGGCTCTGACTCCGAGCTTGAGTCTGACCTTGGGAATCACGGGGGTGCTGTGTGGGATGGTGCCGGAGAGTGGTGCCGAGGAGAGCGGTGCCGAAGCATGGCAGGTTTGCCCTGGGAGAGAACTGGGCCCCTGTGTGGTGCCAGTTCCGGTGCCAGGGATTGCTGGGCTGCCATCTCTATGAGGTCGCTTGCAGCCTCAAATGTGTCTGGAGTAGATGGCAGGTCCAACTCTCCCATTTGGCTCTCCCGTGCCGGGGAGTCCAATGGGACTAGACTCAAGGGTTCCACCTGAGCAGCCGGAGTCAACGGTGTCGGTTTTGCTTGAGCAGGAGCAGAGTGCACGGGACACACTCTGCGGGCACCATCATGCTCAACTGCTCTGACTGTTGGCGAACGCCCCCTCTCAGCTCTTCTTTGCTTTTTATGTGGCACCGGTGAGTGTGACTGGTGCCGAGAGGCTGCCGAACTCGTCATCGGTGCTGGAGAATGGTGGTGCTGCGAGTCTCTGGGTGCAGGGTCCTTTGCCAGTGCTGCAGCCTCCCTCACTGAGAGAAGCTTAAGTCTAAGTCCCTCTCCTTTTTTCTTCTTGGGCAGAAGCTCCTGCAGATTAGGGTGACCAGACAGCAAGTGTGAAAAATTGGTTTGGGGGTGAGGGGTAATAGGCTTCTATATAAGACAAAGCCCCAAAAAATCGGGACTGTCCCTATAAAATTGGGACATCTGGTCACCCTACTGCAGATCCTACATTATCAGTCCGATGGGCTTCCCCCAAGCACTTTAAGGAGGAGTCGTGAGGATCTCCCCTGGGCATAGGCTTCTGGCAGGACCCATAAGGTATGAAACCTTAAGACCGAAGCATGCCTCAGTCCCCGAAGGAGAGAGCAGAAGGGGGTAGCCCCCAACAAAACTTAATTACTAACTAACTACCTTAAAAACTATGCTATGCGAATACAATGATTTACAATACAAAGAAAGGGAATGCTAGGAAATCACTTGCCCAAGGCAAGAGCGAGAAGCTCCAACAACCGTCATTGGCAGTAAGAAGGAACCGAAGAGGCAGCAAGTCGGCAGGGACCTACATACACCTCCATGAAGGCGCCACTCCAGGGGGCTCCATGGCCAACCCAACGGGTACCAGCAAGGGAAAAACTTTCCAACGACTGTGCACACGGCGCGCAACACCTACTTGGAATGGACGTGAGCGATCACTTGAAGAAGAATCCACCACTACCCCTGGTAGGTTGGTCCAATGGCTTCTTCTTTGAGTATGTGCAGCTATGTATTCCACGTAGGTGTGTGCGCACCCAGCGCACCGGAGTCTGAGAACAATGCCTAGCAATACCCATGGTGTGGTGCTCGCGCCTTGTGGCCACCCCTCCCCCCAACCTCCCTAAGTTCCTTCTCACCGGCTGAGGCTGGAATCAGAGCTTGGCGTGGTTTTCATCTCACAATCCCTTCTCACTTGCTGAGAGTTCGCTTTGTATATAGTTGTAAAGTTAGTGCATTGCTTAGCGACAGTGTGACTTAGTGCAGCGATGCCCTCACTGGGGTTCAAACACTGCCCGTTGTGTCAGCTGGGACGATCCTCACACAAGGCACTTGTTCTGTGTGGGAGGAGGGATAGCTCAGTGGTTTGAGCATTGGCCTGCTAAACCCAGGGTTGTGAGTTCAATCTTTGAGGGGGCCATTTAAGGATCTGGGGCAAAAATCTGTCTGGGGGTTGGCCCTGCTTTGAGCAGGGGGTTGGACTAGATGACCTCCTGTGGTCCCTTCCAACCCTGATATTCTATGTCAGAGCGGTGGTTGATTTAACCTTCCCTGTTAAAAATGTCCATCTTATTTCAGTCTGAATTTGTCTAGCTTCAACTTCCAGCCATTGGCTCCTGTTATAGCTTTGGGTACGTCTATACTTACCCGCTGGTTCGGCGGCCAGCAATCGATCTTCTGGGATCGATTTATCGCGTCTTGTCTAGACCCGATAAATCGATCCCAGAAGTGCTCGCCATCGACGCCGGTAATCCTGCTCTGTGAGAGGAGTAGGCGGAGTCGACAGGGAAGCCTGCCTGCCGCGTGTGGACTCGCGGTAAGTACCTTTAAGTTCGAACTAAGATACTTCGACTTCAGCTACGTTATTCACGTAGCTGAAGTTGCGTATCTTAGTTCGAACTGGGGGCTTAGTGTGGACCAGGCCTTTGTCTGCTAGGTTCTGCATGTAACAGTAACATCATCTCCTTCACTCCTGTGCACCAATAGGAGCTAAAGCTGAAAAAGGCCACTGCAGCCCATCTAGTCACCTCCCCAGCCAGGGCCCAAGGTAGGCTCTTCACTACAGTACAGCTGCCAGTGCTCTGTTTAATCTACTTAGAAATTTCTCAACCCATGAGGCTTCGCATCACCTAGTCCCCAACCACAGCACAGTTCCAGATTTCTGCTTTCAAGCTTTGGGTAAGGACCCAAAATGGCTCCTGCTCCCATCACTGTCAGTGAGTGTGAAATCAGGGGCTTCCCTTAGCAAGATGGTTGCCATGTTCCTTCAACATTTGCCGGTGAAACTGCCTCCATCGAAGATGGTAATTACCTCCCATTGTTTCCAGTGGGTCTGATCTCAGGGAAGATGGAAGCCCATTCATCACCATGGCCTTATTGAAGTCAATAGGACTTTTACCCTGGATGAGGGCATGAGAATGTGACGGTGCCAGGAATGGGACTGAGGGGTGTGTGCAGGGTGAGGAAATTATGTTAGGAAACAGGCCAGGAAATGACGAGTAGTCAGTGGAGGCAGACTGAAAGGGGCAGGAGGTAGACAGAGGGGTGTAGATGATGTGGGGTGCAGGCAACAGTCAGAGGGGTGCAGGTGATGTGGGGTGCAGGTAGCGGTCAGAGGGGTGCAGGCAATGTGGAGGGCAAGCGGCAGACAGAGGGCTGGGAATGTGGGGGGGCAAGAGGGACATGGGGCTGTGGTGGAAGAGGGGACAGAGGAGGGGTAGGAGACCCTGGAAGAGCATGGAGAAGGAATGTGAGTGGGGCAGCAGTCTGTCCTGTTGAGGTAAGGAGGGGGCTAGGGACAACTGAATGGCAACTCCCCAGACCCCAGTGGATAGGATGGGGTAAGTGGTGAACAGGGATCTGCAGCTGTGTGTATATTTGAAGGTGAGTTTGAACCTGAGATGATCCCACACTGCCTGGGGGCTTCCCCCGCAAGGGGAAAAAATCCCCAGGCAGGCAAAAACAACACAATCTATTATTTTAAAAATTCATGATTTTAAGGTCTGACTCGTGGTGTTTGAGCTCTTGGGGTTGACAATAGTGGGAAACATAGTGCCACGCACAGCCTCATGCTATAGACTGTTGACCTCAGCAAGAGGGAAAAATGGCATGGGGCATAAAGGAGAAAGATGGAACAGGCCCAAATCTATGATCTCCGTGATAAGTTACTTCCCGATGGAATTGACAGGAAGAGGGAACTGGGGATTTAGAACATGCTTACACATGCAGACTTGGCAAATGTCACACGTTGCATGGCACATGCATTTGACAGGTCTGTCACACAGGGAGATTACAGGCAGAGCTGGTAGCACTGTCCATGGCTCAGGCTGCATGACACTTCCCGTTATAAGACCTTGTTTTCAGTTGCTTCGATGTTGCCAATTTTTGCCATTTGGGCTGAAATTTTCCATGCCATGTGTCTGCTTCAGGCTTTTGCTTTTTTTTTTTCCCCAAAAAAGGTTAAGCACAACAGTCCAAGCATTTCTCAGAACAAGGCTAGGGAAAAATACAGCAGTTCTTCCCATGTTAAAAATATTCTTCCCGCTGTTAGTTAAGAAACTCGAGCACCTCCATGCTTTGGAGCAAGGATTTGGAATTTGGCGGGAAGGTTGCCCTGGTGTCAGAGCTGTCTCTTTTGCTATCCCCTATAAAAATCCACCTGAATTTGACCAAGTTACGAGCCCCTGAATTAGTTCTTAACGGTGGGGACCTGTTAAGTTTGGCAACTAAATTCTTTGAAAATTCTGTGTACTGACCCTGCTCCAGCCCACGGCTGCAGAGACTGAGTAGGACTTTAAAGAACTTAAGAGTGGCCATACTGGGTCAGAGCAAAGGTCCATCTAACCCAGTATCCTGTCTGCCAACAGTGGCCAATACCAGGTGCTTCAGAGGGAAGGAGCAGAACAGGTAATTATCATACTTTCCCTGCAATTGCTGGGCCTACCTGCTGCATACTGGTCACAGGAACTGAGAGCAGACACTCTCTCTCCGGTGCTCTCATTGGTCCCTGTCACAGGGTCGGTGCTGGCTCTCCCACTTTTATGCCTGCACCCTGTGTTTAGGCTGGTATAATAAAGACTCTTCCACGCCTTCCTTTGCTGGATCACCCAAGTGTCTTTATTTACAGCGTTCGTGCAGTTCCCCAGTCTCCCAACAGCTAGTGCCCCACAGACCCTCCCCAGGGTCTCCTGCCTTGGAGGCTTCCCTCTTTGGTAAGGAGACAGCGATACCATCCTCCTGTCTCCTCCCAGTCTAGGCCCCTCTCTGGGGTTTGTTCAGGGTTTTTATAGTCCTCACTTGCCTCAGCCCAGCTGTCAGCACTCAGCTCAGCATGTTCTTCTGAGCCAGCCCTGATTAGGGCTTGCAGCTGGGCTCACTGCTGAATACCTGTCTCTACCCTGGCCTCCTGGCCAGAGAGCAGACTGCAGCCAGAATTTTGGCAGGGCTTTAAAGGGGGTTTTATCCCTGCCCTGCCACAGTTCCCCTTGGGTGTTCGGGAAGCCTGGAATAGGAAGAGGAAGCAACCTGACTGGGCCTAAGGATGGGTGGGGGAAAGAGAGAAACTGAGACTGGGACAAGAACAGGCTGGAGGGGACGGGGCAGAAGAATGCAGGCTCCTTAGACACTGGAATAGTACCAAGGATTACTGAATGTCAGGATTCCTCTGCTGCCAGTCTCTCATTGCCTTCTAATGGCTGGGCCACAGAGGATGACAACCTACTACTGCTGCTATAGGTTACTCTGTGCTAGGGATGTAAAGGTACTACCCCTGCTGATGAACTATGGGGGAGTCATTTGGTTCCACAGTATGGCATTTTTATTTGTTTGCTTTTTTATACTGTAGGAAATTACATTAAAAACCCCTACAATACATGAACATTAAGGTGACAAAGTCAAGCCCTCAAAAGTTAGGAAATGCCTGAATTAAGGGTGCCCTCACATTGGGGCCAAGGTGCCTTAATGGTGCATTTCCATACCTTGAATAAATTGGGCTTCTTTTAACTTAAAGCTTAACTCAGAATTTCTTGGACTGACAGCGTTTGGTTTGGGGATAATTGCACCATTCCTGTAATGTATTTTACACTAAATTACTGCTATACGCTCGCAAACATTACTCCATCCTGATGTACACTGTTATAATTCCAGTTTGTCCCAGAGTCAGAGTCAGCTTTAGTATCATCTGCTAGCTTTGTTAACATGCAGTTTGGCCAATCACTAATGTAAATGATAAGAACAGATCTAACCGTGCCATCCTGCCTGCACACTTTGCCATTCATCATTACCTTTGTGGTTCTTCAGACAGTTTTCAATTCACGTACCAGTATGGGATCAAAGTTAATTAACCAATTTTAATAAATTAATTAGTTAGTTACATTGAGTCACTCTACCAAATGCTTTACTAAAATCCACAGATGATATATTTTATTACAAAAGATAAGGATATGGGGAGTGAAAATACGATTCAATTTAAAAAGTTGACAAAACATTTTTAAAAACAGCCAAGATTGGTTTCTTACTAGCACAGATCACTTTTCTTGCATTGAAAGAGCAGTTTTGAGCATCCCTACTGCTGGAGTTTTGAGGTGCCCCTAGGCAGAGATTTATCATCTTGTAACCATGTCTTGTGTGCTAGGTCTTACACCTTATTGCCTGAGATTCGGCAGGGCAAGACAGGAGGGGTCAGCACATTTTGACAGATGTCTGATGCTGTATCCAGTGAACACATTTGTAAATATTCTGAACATAAAGGAAATAACTGCTGGGTGGCGTTGCCAGAAAGTTTATTTGATGGCAACTTTAATCCATTCAGCATCTCATGACAGGATGCTGCTCCTCCTGCAACAGCCTCAGGGGCAATTCAACAGCGATGGGCACGAAAGGCTGCCCACAGGAGGGTCTGCACAGCCTGATAAGATGGCTAATGAAAAATCCTCACAGGAACAAGGATCGAGCTGTCCTGTCCATAAATCAATGCCAAACAAAGCACAAAGAGATGGTGATGGAAGGATGAGTGGGGGTGTCTGGTAATCCCAGGTATCTTCTCTTTGCACACTCAGGGGGTCACTTGTGTCTTGTTTAGTTCCTCTCTGCATTCTTCATGGGCTGCAGCAATTTCGTATCTACGTCGTCTTCCCAAGCTCTATTTTCTTCTGAATGGCACGAGCAGAGTGATAGATCAAGGAATCAATGAGTCCTGCCACTGAAAGAAGAAAAGAAGGATCAGCCCAGACATTCCACAAAACAGAAGAAAATGCTTTATCTCATGGGACAAACACGGAATCCTTCCCCCAGGGGCGAAGTTCCAGCTCTAAGCACAGAGAACAGAACCCTTGCAGCTCCCTGGGAGATTGTGGAGACCCTGATCTCCTCTGATGGAGATGAGACACAGATGGGATTATGCTTCTCGGGACAAAGATCATTCTCACCAAGGCAGCTGATGCATGCGCTGAAGAACAGAATGGTATCCAAAAGACAAGAGATTAAACCCCATTCTCACAGAATTTAAGGCGCCAGGATTCCAAAGCAAAAGGACAAGACGTCTCCCTTCGACAGATGGGCCCCTACACTCCTATGTGTCTCATTGTGCATATTTATTTCCAAACCTATCTGCATAACCTGAAAGCCCCAACCACCCTGCTTAGAACAAGACTGAGATTCATTTGACAAAAGGAATTGCTTCTGGAAAGCTTTTCCCTGGTCAGACACATTTTCTAGACAAATATGACTCAAATGTATAGTAACAACAGAGCTTCTGTTATATTTCTTCAACTTTGTTATTGTTTCAAATGGAAATTCGGTGTAAAGTTAGCTTCTTTTCGTACTGCCACTTATGCTGAAATTAGACATTATTGTATTTATACTTCTATTGTGAACTGGATCTTTGTAAAGAAATGAACATTCATGCTAATGATAATGTATAGCTCCGAAGGGGGTGTGGCACCTCAGGGAAGGCAAAGAAAGCCCTAATCTCTGCCCAAAGGAGCTTCAATCCACATTTCAGCCCTAGTATGAGCAGGGTGACAAGCCTGCACATTTTAGAAAAAATGAAACTAAAAGCTCCGATACCTGTAAATACTCCTCCAACAATGGCACAGACTCCTGTGAGGAAGTGTGTAAAGGGCCTAGAGAGAGGAAAACAGGTTGAATAATCTCCATGAGCTCAGGTGCCATGATGACAGATCAATACCTAGACCGATCGCTTGCAAGTTATAAATATAGAGCTTAAACAAAACAAAAAGGAAGAGTTTAATGGTGAAGAAAATGAAATCCCAAAATTCAATCTGTCCATCTACTGGTCAGATTCTGCCACCACCGTTCAGGCTACGTGGTGCTGTACTTTGCAAATAGGGCCACTGATATCAATGGCACTATTCATGAAGTGATATACTCACTTTATACAATAAAATATACAGAGGTCCTCATCCCCAATAATTTACCATCAATGCCTATCTGCACTGACAATGAAAAACCTCAAAAACCCCATGTTAATACGTGATTAAGATGGAGAACCATGGAAAAAGTTAGGATATCACAAAGCTAAGTAACATGAACTGAGCCACATTGCACAGTCTGCTTGTTTAAGGGTATATATTTAATAAAGAGTAATACATGTAATTAATGCATGACATAAGAGAAATAGGAACCGAAACTACGACATCCTGTGTGTGCAGCTAAAATAGGAACCTCAGCTTTTCAGTTTGCTGAATTCTATCTGATTAACTTCATGATCTTCATGTAGCATTAACGTGGTTGTATTTGAGATTGAGATTAACTCCCCCCACCCAATATGAATGTCTTTACTCTTTTCTGCTGTACTTCATAGAAACATAGAATATCAGGGTTGGAAGGGACCTCAGGAGGTCATCTAGTCCAACCCCCTGCTCAAAGCAGGACCAATCCCCAGACTAATTTTTGCCCCAGGTCCCTAAATGGCCCCCTCAAGGATTGAACTCTCAACCCTGGGTTTAGCAGGCCAATGCTCAAACCACTGAGCTATCCCTCCCCCCAAATACTTCCACCATTGCACAACGATCAATGGGACTCTGCTGCGAGACAGCACCACAAAAGCTCACTTTCCAAAACTGATAACACACAGTGCAATATGCTGTATCCTGTGAGCACATTTGTTAATATTCTTAACACAAAGGAATTAATTGCAGGGCGATGTTCCCAGAAAGTTTATTGGATGGCAACTTTAATCCATCCATCCATCAGTACCATTCCATCGTAACAGAAATGCTGTGAATTCTCCTTTCATCAGAACACTGATTTAAAACATGGCTACGTTAAACAAAACACTTTCGTACCCTTTGACTGTGTTTTATTTGTTGACTACTGATTAGAAATACTTGGTGTTTCACTGTGTCACTATGTGTGCCATCCCCAATATAGCTGCCTACAATAAAATACATAGACACACCACTGAAAACATCACAAAACAC
The DNA here is from genome assembly GCF_028017835.1 of Emys orbicularis. Classification (NCBI taxonomy): domain Eukaryota; kingdom Metazoa; phylum Chordata; order Testudines; family Emydidae; genus Emys; species Emys orbicularis. Next base: position 32,259,801 of record NC_088694.1, on the reverse strand, counting down.
AGATTTCACATACATTGTGTGTTACTGTCACTATAGGCCATATTATAAAATCTCAGAATATCTGGAGAGGTTCAGGTTGTGTAAGAACTGGCCTCATCCTTCCAAGCAGGGTGAATGAAGTGAATAGAAACACCCCCTTACCTGTGTTTCTCTGTCAGTTTCACCATCATGGGAGAAAGCTCATAGAGCACAAATACACCAGGGAGGCCCTGATCTCCTATTAGCCCATTGGCGATTTTCTCATGCCGGGTAACTGAAAACTGGTTAGTCCTCACCACCTAGCAGGAAATAAATATGGGAAATATTGTTTCATTAATAAAGTAACTAAAAGACTAAGTAGTGTAGACTGCACTTTGGAGCCTCTGCTGAAGGCCACCCTACCTCTAGAGGATGCTAGGAGGGGCACTCCCAGACCTAACCCTATCTTCACTAAAGACGACATCCTGCAGGATTCTGGAGAACTGAAAGCCAGGAGTGAGAATGAGCCATGCACAAGTCCCCAAGCTCTTAACGATTTTTGGTCCCTAATGGTGGTGATTGTGGGTAGGAGCACAAGTCCTCCCCACCCCCCACATCATCTTTGGAACCTTCCAGACAGTTCCTCCTTGAGAGCTGCCTGCAGCCACTGTTCCAGCACTTCTCAACCCTCCCCTAATGCTCCTCCCTGCCTTCCAGTCTTTGGTATTTTTATTCTGGTGACCTTTTGGCTCCCTGACTGCTGATAGTTCCTCCAGCCTTCGGAGGCTGTGGAGGAACCTTGGTTCTGTGGCCTGGATCTTTGTACTTAATGCTCTCGTACTCTTGCTTCAGAGCATCAGCATTTCAAAGCCTTGTTGCTCTCTCAAGGCCTCGGTTCTTTTCTGGCGCACTCTGGAGATCTCCGAACTTTGGAGCGATTTGCCTCGAATGTTTCTTTCCTTGTCCCTTGAGCAAATGTCATCCTCTATCTTGACACATCAGGCACTTTCAAGCAACATCTACATGGCAGAAAGATGTCTATCACGTAAGAAGTATTCGCTGCTTCCTCTGCATAGAGGTTGGGCATGCTGTGTGGCGATGTTTGCAGAATGCAGCCTGTGTACTGAACCATTATGTTTCCAATCGTTTCTCAGAGAATCCAGTAAGTTCAGCATGAGCCCAGACTGCAGGGCTTCAAAAGGAGAAATCCCGAAAGGGTAAGCCTGAGTTAGCTTTGACCCACCCTCCCTCGTAGGCCCAGGGGCATAGCTTTCACTAAAGCACAGTCTATCTTCCCATCCAAAGCAGGAAACAATGCTACAGAATGATTCCCCAACACCCTCCAGGTCTCAGTATTTGAGTTGGTTGTACCAAGCTCCCACTAAATGGATGAGACATCACCTTGCCTCAACAGGAGATGGAGTAGGAGACAGCTGCTCTCCGGTTCGTCACTGCGGAAGCTCCTGGGCTCACATTAGTTTTACATAAAAGCTTCCTGTGTCCCCTCTCCATACCGATTTAGGATTGAGAGATTGATCCAGGGAGCCTCAATGTCATCCAGATCAATCTAGTGTCCACTTTTCAAAAAGGATCTTGACAAACTGGAAAGTGTTCAGAAAAGAACTGTAAGGGTACGTCTACACTTACCGGAGGGTCCGGCGGCAGGCAATCGATGTTCTGGGATCGATTTATCGCGTCTGGTTTAGACGCGATAAATCGATCCCGGAAGTGCTCGCCGTCGACGCCGGTACTCCAGCTCGGCGAGAGGAGTACGCGGCATCGACGGGGGAGCCTGCCTGCCGCGTCTGGACCCGCGGTAAGTTCGGACTAAGGTACTTCGAATTCAGCTACGTTATTAACGTAGCTGAATTTGCGTACCTTAGTCCGAAGTGGGGGCTTAGTGGGGACCAGGCCTAAGAATGATTCAAGGTCCAGAAAACTCACCTTACAGTAAGAGATGCGAGAAGCTCAATCTATTTAGCTTATAAAGGGTAAAGTTAAGAGGGGCGTGATCATGGGTCTATAAGTATCTACAGAGGCAGAGTTCTGATCGCACTGGGCTCTTCAATCTAGCAGACAAAGGCAGAACAAGATCCAAAGGCTAGAAGCCAAAGCTAGACAAATTCAACTGGATATAAGGCGCAGTGGGGGGAATTAACCACTGGAAAAATTTACCAAGGGATGTGGTAGATTCTCCATCACTTGCAGTCTTTAAATCAAGACTGAATATCTTTCTAAAAGATACATTCTAGCTCAGCTACAAGTTAGGGGATTGATGCAGGAATCATGGGGTGAAATTCCATGATCCATGCTATGCACGAGGTCAGATTATATGACCATTATGGCCCCTCTGGCCTCAAAAAAAAATAATAATAATAATAATTATAAAAAAAATAAAAATCCGTGAATCTCTAAAGCTGCCTCCAAGGCAACATCATCATCTTCGACTCTTATATGGGACCATATGTCAAGATCTATCAGGCGCTGGCTCCTAAACTTGATGCTCAACCTCCTCTGTTCAGAGTGCCTTGGCACAGCCAGTGTCAACATCTTCTGAGGAATGACTGATGCTCCAGGCTCCCCATCAGCTCAGCAGGTTAACCTTAATGGAAGCAGTGTAATGATCAGGGTGGCATTGGCAGCTAGTTGGACACTGATGTGCTGGAGAACTCTTCTGATGCCAAGTATGTGTCTGTCCAATTCACAGGAACGGAAGACTAGCAACTCAATGTGAGGATCCAATTTTACCTCTAAAAGAGCAGGCTAAGTCAACCAGCTTTGAGTTCCCCGGCTCCAACAATCTCAAGTGGACAGACCCCTGGATTGGACAGACCCCTGGAGCCTCTGTCTAATAAAGGTGCTGTGCCCTTGCACCCTCTTTTGGACCAGCTGATGAAGGTGTGGTACCCTCCTCACCCTAATCCCTGTTTGAAGTTGCTTGAGAAAAAGCACATATTGCCCCAGGATGCCCTTGACAGCATCCCTCCCTTCCCACACCGCCAGAAGGAAGCCTGGCCACTGTACCAGCCAAGCACACCAGCACTGGGAGCTTCAGCACTGTGGCTTATTTGGAAGAAGCGTTTCCACTCCACTGCAGAAACACTTTGCATTATGGCCCTTCTGGATAAAGAGCAGGTAGAGCTGTGGAAAAGGGACACTTCTCTTCGCCGGGATAAGTATCAGGAGCTCAGAAAGATTGTGTATGAAGGCACAGACCTAGTCTGGCAACAGTTTTGGGGGACCTACTTCACTGGCTACCTCACAGCCACTATCTGAGGTTCCAGGTTCGACCAGGAGATGCCAAAAGGCTGCGGGTCCCTCTTACCTGAGAGAACCTCTGTGGGGAACAGATGAAGACCTCTCTATTGAGAGCAAAGGCATTAAAGGCTACTCTGTGTTCTCTCAGATCTCTCTCTCATCCCACAGGCCCTTCCCACAAGGAAGGAAAGGAAGAAATTCCAAGTAAAGTTGGTTTTCACATCAAAGGCCACATTCCAAGGGGCTCAGTACTCCGCAGGCTCAGGGAGCGCAATTCCAAAATCAACAAGAGAAGCCAAAGCATCCTACATTTCCTTCCAATAAGCATCAAAGACCAATGAAAATCTGATGCTCTGGTACTTTCTGTAGCCTGCCAGAACCTGCCTGGTGGAGGCAGAATGGGAGCATTTCTTCCTCACTGGCCTACATCACTTTGGACAACTGTGTCCTTAGCGTTGCTCATGGGATACAAGATCAGGTTTTCTGAAACTGCTCCACACCTTTCCCTAAGAATACACTTGGGGTCCTCTACATGAGGCAAAGATACTGCAGGGAATCCACTCCTTCCTGGCAAAGAAAGCCACAGACCCTGGGTGAAACAGGGAGAGGGATTACTCCAGATACTTCCTGATAGTCAGACAAGAGGGTTCCAGCCAGCCCATCCTAGATATCAGGGATCTAAATAAAGGAAACACTCAGGACGGTCACTCTGAGAGCCATCATGCCTCTTCTGGAAGGATGCTATGTGCTCTGGAGCTTGCAGTTGCTTCCATGCACATAGGGGTACTTCCCAAGCACCAGAAGGATCTTGGATGTGTCCTACGGAAACAGCTCTACCACACTCATTTCTGGCCTGGCATTGGCACAATGTGTTTTCATGAAAGGCCTGATGGTACCAGTACAGGCTGGGAGTGCACACATTCCCCTACTTCGATGATTGACTGATCAATTACAGGTCACTGGAAGCAGTTGAAAGATCAATCCGTGTTCACCATCAGGGTGCTGGATTCACCAGTGTTCATGATAAACTACCCAATTCCCAGCTTCTCCCCAGCAGACACCAGGGTTATGTAGGAGCCCTGCTCAACGCAGCTCAACTCAAAGCTTATCCACACCATGATAAGATCCAGGACATTGCTAGTCTGGCAGAAAGGATATATGAGAGCCAGCAAGGGACAGCTTGGACCATGCTTCGATTATTTGGTTTCACGGCTGCACTTGTATTAATAGTACCTACCGACACAACATCATAGTGGATGCTGAGATCCCAGCAGAAGCAAGCCTCCCAGGGACTCTTGCATTACATCTGGGAAATGAACAATCTCACTGGTTTGGTGGCAGTTCAGTGACAATGTGACAATGAAAGAGATTTCCAAGTCTCTCCCACTCAAACTGTAAGGATCATAGATGTGTCCCACCTGACTAAGGAGCTCATGCAGAGGAATCCTCACCAGGGGACTTGGACTCTCCAGGAACAGCTGCACGAGATGGGAACAGCCCTATATGCTTGAAGGACCTTGGAGACCTGGTATCTCAGGAAGTGAGCCTGATTCATACAGACATTCAAACCGCTGTGTTTTTACATAACCAAGCAAGAAAGCAAGGGGTGGCAACTCCTGTGTCAGGAAGCCTACGGATGTGGGAGTTGGGGGGCTATGTCCTACAAGACATTTCCGGTCACCTGGCAGAAGAGAACAGGACTACAGACAGCCTGAGCGGATCTGAGACTGATCCTTATGATGAGCAGTCTCTGGAACTTCCAGTTGAGAACATCAGAATTAGACTCTTTACAACTCGCTGAACAAGTTGCCAGACTCCTGCTCATGGTGCTGAGAAGAGACCACACTGATGAGTCAGCAATGTGATGCTGTTGCAAAAGAAGCAAATGCAATTTAGGGTTGAATTAACAGAGGCATAGCATGCAAGTCATGGGAGGAGACAGTACTGCTCTACTCAGCGCTGATTAGGTGTTGCAGGATACTGTGTCCAATTTTGGTCACCGCTGTATAGAAAGAATGTAGAGAAACGGGGAAGGATCCAGAGGTGAGCGACAAAGATGATCAAAGGGATGGAATGCAAGCAATACGAGCAAAGGCTGAAGGAACTGGGTATGTTTAGTTTGGAAAAGAGAAGATTATGGGGGGACATGATGGCGGTCGTCAAATACTTGAAAGACTGACATAAAAAAGGAGATAAAATTGTTCTTTCTTGCCACAGATGGCAGGATGAGGGGCAATGGGTTCAAACTACAGCATAGCAGATTTAGATTAAGTCTCCGGAAAAATTTCCTAATTGTAAGAACAGTAGGACAATGGAACAGACTGGGAGGTTGTGGAAGCTCCTTCACTGGAGGTTTTCAAAGGGAGGCTGGAGAGCATCTGTCTTGGATGGTTTAGACACAACAAATCCTGCATCTTGGCAGGGATTAGACTAGATGACCCTTGCGGTCCCTTCTACGCCTAGGGTTCTAGAATTCTCTCTGTCTTCTTTATCCACTGAAACTAACTATCTGGCCTCAGATGATCAATCAGAATCAAGACACCTGACTCTATCCTAGCAGAGGAGCTCTCCCTGATTGGTTAGCTCCTGATCGTGTAGAGCTCTGTAGGCATGGTGCCTTTGAGCAGCAGTGAGTATTGTACACGAGGTATTTTTAGATACGAAATAATTACTCACCTGCTAATTCTGGTTCTCTGAAGATTAGGGCTGCTGCACGACTAAAAAAATTAAATTGCGCGGTGACATTGTAAATAAGAAGAGGGCAGCATTATCTTCCGTAAATGTAAACAAATTTGTTTCTCTTAGCGACTGGCTGAAGAAGAAGTAGGACTAAGTGGACTTGTAGGCTCTAAAATTTTACAGTGTTTTGTTTTTGAGTGCAGATATGTAACAAAAAAAATCTACATTTGTAAGTTGCACTTTCACAATAAAGAATCGCACTACAGTACTTGTCTGAGGTGAATTGAAAAATACTATATCATTTTTAGAGTGCAAATATTTGTAATACAAAAATAATATAAAGTGAGTGCTGTACATTTTGTATTCTGCGTTGTAACTGAAATCAATATATTTGAAAATGTAAAAAACCATTTAATATTAATATTTAATACTATTCAGTTGGTATTCTATTGTTTAATAGTGCGATTAAAACTGCGATTAGTCACGATTAATTTTTTTGAATCGCGTTAATTTTGAGTTAATTGCGTGAGTTAACTGCGATTAACTGACAGCCCTACTGAAGATATCTCCTCTTAGTTTGGAGCGGAAGTTTTCTGAGGTGCTCTTCATATTTACATCTTTGTGTTCGCTGTTCTACCTTTGAAGCACTAACCTTTCAATCATTTTGCTTTCAGGATTGGTTTGTTGTTCTTTGAATTTAACATACTTGTTATTAATATCATTGTAAAATATATGTGTTAACGCTATATATGAAGTTCTGAATTCCCTCTGTATTAGGTTATTAAAATTTGTTTAAGACAAGACAGCTTAGCCTAGGTAAAGGTGATGGACAGGTCTGTCCTAGACACAGAAATGTGGGTTTACCTCAATTTACAAGTTAGCTGTAAACAAAGCCATCAAGCTAAACCAGAGGGGATTATCCTGATTCTGAACTTTAGAGGGACAGAACTAACACGGCTCCGGTGCCTCAGACAGACACAGGAGTCTGAATCCCCAGGAGACCTTCCTGACTTGTAAGACAAAGACCGTCCCATTAGGGATACACGGAAGAGAGACTCCATCTTGTTCCTTCACCTTAGGAGACAAAGAAACCAGCTATCTGATCTCTGTGATGGGTCCTGGCCTGGCTGGCCAGTAAAAGCTGTAAAAGAGACCGGGGGAGAGAAAAAACATCTTGAACAAAGACTAGGGTGACCAGACAGCAAGTGTGAAAAATCGGGACGGGGGTGGGGGGTAATAAGAGCCTATATAAGAAAAAGACCCAAAAATCGGGACTGTCCCTATAAAATCAGGACATCTGGTCACCCTTAACAAAGACTATCTTGCTAGATTAAATTTTAGACTTCTAGATGTCTGGTTTCACTTTTATTTGCTTGTAACCATCTCTACCATTATCCTCTATTTGGTATCACTTAATCCAGTTTCTTTTGTTAATAAACTTATTTTGCTTTCATTATAAATCATCAATGCTGTGTAAGTGTGTGCTTCTAGAAAGTTGACAGCTTGGAGTTTGACTGTCTCTGTAAAGGCAGCAAACCTAGCACTATCTCTGTGAGGATCCCCTGGACTGGATTCTGAGGGAGGATTATTTGGGGGAAAATTCAGCGCTGGAAAGGTACTAAGGTCAGCCTGCAAGGAATAACCAGGTTGGTCAGAGCCAGGATGAGGTTTGTGGACTGCTGGCAGGCTGCTTGGGTCAGAGCTCTGGACCAAAGCTTCATAGCCACAAGACAGCCAAGGATACAGGACAGAAAGCTCTTACTGGCCTGGGTGAACCCCATAACATCACACACAGGTTCAGTATCTCTTCCAAACTTTTTGCTAGCATTAATTATTCTAACCCTGGATATTCTTGGTATCCACATAAATGTAGACATAATCCCTTTTTGAATCTTGCCACGTTCTTGACCTCAACAACTTCCTGTGCAATGTGTTCCTCAGTCTAATTACTCATTGTGTGAAAAAGTATTCCCTTTTATCAGTTCTGAATTTCCCATTTTTAAAATTAATTGAATGTCCCTTTGTTCTTGTGTTATCAGTCACAGAGAACAGAAGCTCCTCAGCCAACTTTCCTAGACCATGTATCCTGTCCCGTATTATGCATCATCTTTCTCAGGGAAACACTCTTTCCAATCTCTCTTCATAGGAAGAGTTTTTCCAGGCTCCAAATCATTCTTATCTAATTGTGCAATACTCTGTGTGAGATGGGGTAACCAGTACTGCACATGGTATCCAGATGAGGCTGCACCATTTTTTTATATGATGTGAAAACAAATGATGCAGTTACCATATGAACTTCATTTCTGATCAGTCATGTGACTTGGGCTTGATTCTCTGCATGACTTCCTTGCCCCCTAATTCCAAAGTCTTGGCCCTGCCATTTCATTTCTCCTGTGAACACAAGTGAAGCTGGGAGGAGGGTATGTAACACTGAAAGAAGAAGTTGATGGTGGGGCCTGCTTTAAGGAAAGTGACAGGAAAGCAAGATTAGGTTTATTCAACCAGAGAACAATGGCCTGTTGAATAAAGTGCAGCAGGCACAGGAGTAAGGGAGACATCTAAATTAAGAACCAGGCCACACACATCTGGGACTCCCTGCCACAATCACAACAATACACAGTTTGGCATCTGGCAAGGTCTACTGTTTTAAAGGGCAGAGGCTATGTCCAGAGAGGCCACTTGAGGCCTGACAAGGTCTGCAGCCTTCAAATGACCCCCTCTGCTGTAAGCTTTCATTTCTGTGGTAATACACTGTATTTTACTTGGTTCCCTTGTAACCTGGCTATAGAGTGCTTTAGGGGTATGCCAGGGGTTCTTAAAAGTCTTTTCACAGGGAGGATCGCATCTCACTCAACAGGCCTCGTCTCATGGATTCTCTCCCTCCCCACTTCAATTCCATTTATTATTGCACAATATTCTTGTGGCATTTACACGCTACTGCAGTAACATCTGTCTGAGTATCATATGAAAGCTAATAACAATTGCTTACATGGAAATATGATGACAGCAAATTATACAGGTCATTTTAACTGTGTTCCTTCTTTAAAAGAGTGACTCCTACTGTCTCCTTCTGCTCATCACTCCATCTACCACTCCTGTGTGTCCTGCTCCTCTCTCTCCCCCTACTCCTTCACATGATTCTCTGCCACTTGGTCCCGTTCTCCCTTACATATGCTGTCTTGCTGCTCAGACCTCTCCACCTGAACCTACTTTTCTGCAAGGTGATCTTCTTTTCCACTGGACATGGTACCAGGTTCCTCACCCCCCCAACCCCCTTTCCAGTCATTCCGCTACAACTCATGGCTCCGTGCCATTGGCACCTCTAGTCTTGCTGGTGGAGCTGGAGCATGGGGGCAGCTCCCATTTCCATGCCCACACTCTCCTCCCTTTATGTAGCAGCAGCAGCACCACATAATGGATATGATTAGGCTAGCTCCTTCTTGTTTCCAGCTGCTTTTACAGGCATCCAAGCTTTTTTGCCATGGACGCCCGAGACCCACAGAAGCAGCTGGAAGCAGATACCCCATTGATGAGTGGGACATAAATGGATAGTCAGAAGGAAGAGCAAACAAGTGCCCTCCAGCAAGTGCTCCACCAATCACAGTTTGAGAAGGCTTTACACATTCAAAGATAAGAGACGCCTTAAAACAAAATTAATAAAGCACAGAAGCATATAAACACAGGAGTGTTTCTGGGGTTGGGCCTGCAGAAAGAGACCAGCATCCCCAATGTGTGTACAAAGAAAAAAAAAACGGTGCTTACCTCACCATCGACTTTCATATAGACTGTAGGGACCACTTTGACGAAGTACTGAAACATCATAGAAGCTAGCAGCAGAAGCCAAAGAGACATAGTGAATAACCAGAAAAGACAGAGATGTGCCCATTCTGAACTTCATTGACCCTTATTAATAAATCTTTCTTTTAAATGCTAATGCAGATACTTTCTACAGCCACTACAGACAGCAGAAGACAGCCACATCATGATGAACTACCTAGATGTGTTACAGGCTGGGAGAACTCTGACTAGCCATAGTATATATCATGTGGAATAACCACAGCACACAAAATAGACACAAAAAAGCATTGCCAAACCATGCTGTAGAGCCATGCTGCATAGCCATGGCACACACAATAGCTATAGTCGAGGATGGTAGTAGAAACCTGCAGCTAAGTTAAAATACGCTGATTTTCTCTAAATAGTTAGGAACTTGTCTACCTGAGAGGAGACCTCTCTCCCCATGCCATCACTGCTTAATTTAGAGGCCCCTTAGTTTAGACAGATGGGCCTGCTGGGAGGGCATTTTCCACAGAGGATACTGGCCATGGAACTTGGTTTGCAACCGCGCAGATCTGCTACCCTCCTGGATACCATGCTCACTCTTTTCCCCAGGCATTTAGGGTGAGGGTTAGATTGAGGGAAGGGAACAGATCTCTCTGAGGCAATGGTGAGATAAGATGAATCTCTAAAGGGTGAAGGGACTATTGCACATGTTTCTTTTAAAATGTTTACAGGGCATATTTTAATTTTGGTCAAAGGCACCTAGAGCAAAGGATTGGTGCTTGAAATACAATACAAATAAATCCCTACCACCAGGCCATCGATTGTGGTCTTTTGCCACAGAGGGATTCTCAAGGGACCTTCCCCTCTGAGGGAGGCCAGAGCTAGTTTAGAAAATTCACCTTTGGGGCTGGAACTTTCCAAGTTTTGTCTCAGAGAGTGAATGGCAAAGTTCTCAGGAATCAGGAAGACTGAAGGCAGTTATTCTGCAAGGAAGATGGAAAGAGCAGGGGGCTCTTCTAGTCCTCCCCACAGCTTTTAGTCACATGCCCCATCAAGCTACCTGTGGCTCATGGTGGGCTGTAACTGAGAATTTCTCCTTCAGGACGGGCTGACGAATAATGTTCTATTACAGAGAAGTCCATGACAAACTCCCCTCTTTCAAAATGGCTGCCATATCCCACTGTTCTCAATAAGACTGAAGCCACACACTGCCCTCAGGTAGCCATTTTGAGAAAGGAATTTATCTGCCTCCAGCTCAATGGGGCTAGGTGTTCCTTTTCACATTCTGACACACAGGCAGCCATTTGAGGCCTTGTTTACACCGGAAATATTTTTTTGAATAACTTAAGATGAGAATTTAAACTGATACTGTTTACAGGTATAACTGCTGCGTGGACTCTCTTATTCTGGTATACAAGTGTCTTTTTCAGGTTTGTTTATGCTGCACAGGAAAGGGTTTATGCTAAATAAAAAAAAGGTACTTTATGGTGGAATACAAGTGTCCAGATGAGGAGTTATACTAGAAGAACTATAATGGTATAAACTTGGATAACTTTCCTGTGCAGACAAGGCCTAATAAGAGCTGCTTACTTTCGCTGTTAGTTTCACTTTGGGAGCAATGGAAGGTGCTGGCCAGTTTGAAAGAAGGCATCTTAACTGAAGTCAGCCTATAACCTCAGTCCCATTGAGAACAATGGGAGATGGCAGTCATTTTGAAAGAAGACAATTCTTTGGGTATTTCTCTGAAGGAGAAGAACTTTCATTTATCAGAAATAATGGCAAAAATTACTAAAGCTACCCACTGCACCAGATCTACTCTCCAGAGAGGGCAAGAGGGAGGGGGAACTGTGTGTGCGCGTGCGTGTGTGCACATGTGTGGGCAGGGGAGTGTGTACGGGCTGTTGGAGGGAAGAGGAAACTGGTATGTGTGTTTGAGAGCATAGAGGACTGTAAGGAGGTGCACACGGCAGGAGGAATTTGGAGGACAGGAGCGAGAGGGAAACAGGGGTGCTTTAAAGTGGCATATGCTATACCAGAAAAAGACACTCATTTATGTAGGCCGATTTGCCCCACCCCCAAGTGGCTGATGAGCAATGAGTGAGCAAATGTCAGGGAGAGCAGAAGTGTCATTTTTGCTAGGGCAGGAAGGCTCGCCCGTTAGGCAGCACCATCAGGGTTCTCCCTGCAGCCTGTCCCAGTTGCTCTGGCTGTGCTGTAGCTCTTTAGGTTGTTCTGAAACACTTATTTGATACAAAAGTTTAGAAAGAGGTTCTCCTGCACATGGCTGTACCTTGCTGTGCAGTGATGTCTGTCCCATCCAGAGGATTGATGAGGCCTGGATAATCCCTCCCAAATGAGAGACGTTTGATATAGTGCGTCATATTGATCTGAAACAGAAACACTGACACACTCAAACAGCTGGCACAGCATCTACCCAGGGGCAGGACGAGGGCCCTGGGGTTTGCAGAACATGAACAACTTTCTTTGGTGAGAGACTCTAAGGGGTGGCATCTCCTCTCTCCCTCCATGGGAAATCTCAATGTTCCTGCCCATTGAGATTCCAAGGTGCAGGCAACTCCCCCCACCCTTCCCACCATGGAAACTTCCCTCTGGGGAGAGGTTCTGAGGCACAGGTGTCTCTTCCCTCCTGGTGCAGGGCAAAGAAGAGCCAATCAGATGCAACTGGGGGCACAGTGGGATTCTGTGCCCCCTCTCAAACAGCGCTTATATGGCTGTTAGACACGTGGCAAGGAAAAAAAAGAATGTCAGAGAAGAGCTAGAAGTTAAGAAGGAAGAAGAAAGGAGAAATCCAGTCTTTTTAAAGAATATTTTCCATCATGTCAACACGCATGCTCTTGCAACACTTACGTTATCAAGTCCAAAGCTCTGTAAATCATGAACTGCAATAGAGAAACAGCATGTTAAAACAATCCAGACCATGGAACCAAGGACATTTATTTGTCTCAGAAGGGAGCTCCCATCACATCTATTGCCATCTAAAGCATTAAGAAAACACCCTGGATTTCTCCCCTCTGCAGTAGGGCATAGGACAGATAAAACAACACTAAAATTCCCCCTCCCAACATTAACTAATTACCTCCAGAAGAAGGGATGGAAAGTTAGTTGAACTAGGGGGTTTATTTAAATGACACGTCAATCATATTTGCCCATGGCCTTTAGGAAGTAAACATTCAGTGTTTGTAGGTTGGCTAGGAGAGCTCCACTGGTGTTCATGCTCACTTGCTGAGCTCCAACTCTGGTCCTTGCTTAGCTCCTCAGACTGTCGTGGAATGTGAAGGCAGAATAATATTCATACGCATTTTACACGAGTGACTGAACAGAGCATTTTCCTACAGAACTGTAAAAACCACCAGATGAAGCATCTAAACAGATCCTCTACATCCCAGTAGCAGCTAGCCCTCATCTGTCCTTACCCGCTGCAGCTCTGAGCCCACAAAGGGGAAAAAATGGAGGTTATTTACTGTAACTGGAAGTTCTTTGAGATGTGTGGTCCCTATCTGTATCCTGCATTTGGGTATGCATGCGCGCCGTGAACCCAAGTCTGGAAAATCTTACAAGCCGTGTCTATGGGCCTACACATGCTCAGTAGGTCTCATCATTTTCTTGACTGAGGGTATAAGCGCCAGTGTGGGCTGACGCCTATCCAGTTCCTCTTCTTACCTCGAATCCAACAGGATCCAAAGCAGAGAGGATAATGGGCGGGTAGTGAAATACATATAGGGACCACCCATCTCAAAGAGCCTCCAGTAACCTCCACTACTTCTTCAAGTGCTGGTCCCTATGTATATTCCATACATGGGTGACTCGCAAGCAACGCTCACACTGGAGGTGGGTGCGAGGAACCCGGCAGTAAAGATGCCAATCACACTGCTGCATCTGCAGCGAACGAACGTGTAGCATATAGCGAATGGATGGAGCTCCAAGTGGCCACCTGCAAATGCACTGTATCAGGACCTCCTGCAGGGATGCTGTAGAGGCGGCTTACGCTCTTGTGGAGTGAGCCATGACACCTCCAAGGGGAGGGATGTGTGCTAACCTGTAGCATTCTAGGAGGCATCCCAAAACCCACTTAGAAATCCTTTGAGAGGATATAGATTGCCCATGTGATCTTTCTGCTATGATGATAAAAAGTCTTGGTGACTTTCTGACTGCTTTGATTCTCTACACACAGAACACCAGGGCAAGCCAGATGTCAAGGGAGTTAAGTCTCTTCAGAAGCAGCATGGGGCTTCAGAAAAAAGGCAATTAAGGAGATACTTTGGTTGATGTGGAATTCAGAAACAACTTTGGGGAGAAATTTAGGATGTAAGTGAAGAGAAACCTCCTTGTGAAAAAACGTACAAGGAAGGTCTGCCATGATGGCACCCAGATTGCTGACCCTTCTGGCCAAAATGATAGCCACCAGAAATGCAACCTTCGTGGACAGGTGAGACATGCAGCGTGTCACTAAGGGTTCAAATGGTGGTCTGGTGAGTGTCAAAAGAATGAAATTAAGGTCCCACGTAGGTGTAGGTTTGATCATAAACCATACTGTAGTTGGGTGTCTGAAAACAGAACATCTGTCTACCAGAGGGAGGCAGGCACCAATTGCTGCAAGGTGGACCCACAACAAACTAATGGAGAGACCCGAGGCTTTTAAGGACAAGAGATGATCTAAGATGACTGGAATACTTGCTGTAATTGGAGAATGTTGATTGTGCTGTGCCCAGGCAGAGAAAAGCCTCTGTTTGGCCAGGTAGCAGGTTCCAGTTGAATCATTCCTACTTTGGGTAAGAACAGCCTGAACAGGAGCTGAGCAGAAATGTTCTATTTCTGATGCCCATCCAAACATCAGGCTGAGAGGTGGAGTGAGCCCAGACTGGGGTGTTTGATTCTGGAGTTAGGAGGTCTGGGGAGGGCCAAATCTTGATTGGGGGTAGGGGGGAAGGAGGAGGGAAAGATACTGGTGATACTGAAGCCAGACGCGTTCTATTGCCTGTCAGTGTTGGAGGGATTCTGCTTCCTGCCAAAGAATCACCTCTCGGTCCCCGAAGGGGGTTTGTGAGAAGGAAAGGAGCGGAACTCTATGAAGTATCCCTGATGGATAATCTCCAAGACCCAAGTGTCTGGCAAAATCAGCTGCCAGTTGTGGGTGAATAGTGTGAGATCTCCCCCAAAAATGATGGGGGAAGAGGTGGGTGGTAGGTGGGTCTGGCCAGTTCTAGAATGGCTTCATTAACCAGGAGGGCTACCTTATTTGGTCCTTGAGGTTGCAGGACATCCAGGAGCTGATGTTGTGGGTCCTGGACTTTCTCCAGTGGAATCTGGAGATCATTGGCAACCCTTTGCAGTAGCTCCTGGTACTACCTATGGTCGTCTGGCAGAGACAGGGAAGAAGGGGTGACTACTTCATTCGGGGACGAGGACGAGATACCCGTCACAAACTGCGGATCCGGGTCAATGCCTTCCTCCTCTTACACCGATGGATCTGGTTGGCGAGAAGAGGAGCAGTACGATTCCTAAGAAGGACCCAGGTGTTTGCTGTAGGGACCAGAAAGGGGGGTCAGCCAGTTGCAAGGGACCCTGAGTGGTCCCTGGGGAATTCATATCTGGAGGGACAGCAAGTGTAACTCCTTAAATGTCTGTCAGGGCTCGACTCTCACTGCAGAGACACAGGAGCAGCCAACACATCTGACTCATCCAAATCGCTCCTCTGGTAGCAATGAGGCCTCTCCTGTCAGAGGGCTGGAGATAAGATGTCTCCTGGGACACCAAAGTAGTATCCTCCTCCAGTGTAGTAATGTCTCCCAAGGGATAGGCTGGAGAGGAGGGGAGGGGAGGCGGGATACATCTTGGTGTCTGGGGGGTTCTGGCAGTCAAGTCTGACGGAACTAGTGCATCCCAGGAAACAGAGCAGTCTTTGGTCAAATGAGGTGGTACCAATGATGAATTGGACCCGCACTCGTGGATGGAACTGGTGGATGTTGGTCCTTACATTTTGGTATTGGGGTGACCGATGGAACTGGTGGATTTTTCTTTCTAAACGCTTTACCCTCCAATCTGGGGGCTTTTCAGCAGAGCTGGTTCCTTAGGGTTTGCATATAAAGGCTCATCCAACCTCGACGGACTTGGGAAGGGGGAGAGGAGGACTGGTCAGTTGAGGCTGATGTGGGGGGGGGGGGGGGGGTGTCTCCCTGGCCCAGATAGGAGAGGGGCCTCACAGCATCCTCCATCAGGTGTTTTCTCAAGCGATGCTCACAAGCTTCTCAAATTCTGGGTGGGAACAAGCAACAAATACTGCACTTTGCAGAAATACGTGTCTCACCCAGACCGTAGAGGCAGCGCTGATGGTTGTCGCTAATGCAGAAGGAATGAGGGCAAGAGACACAATTCTTGAAACCCAGGATTCTGGGCATAGTCCCAGACCCAGGGAGGGAATCCCCAGCCAGGAAAAACTTACTATACAAACTATACTACTGTACTATAAATTTTAACTAGCTAAGAAGAATAAAACTATTTACAAATATATTTACAGGTTCTACAAAGGAGCTGAAGGAAGAAAGGACACAGGATTCCAACTCAGGTGCAGTGGTAAGAAGGAACTGGCGAGGTGTCAGCCCACACTGTCTCTTAAACCTTCAGTTGGGAACACAAGGAGACCTCGTGCACATGTGTGGGCCAACAGATTCTGCTTGTAAGAATTTCTGGACTCAGGCACAGGGCGCACATGTGTACCCACGTGTGGAAGACACATAGGGACCAGCACTCAAAGAAGAAATATCTGTGTAGACTGTCTGTGTTCTGACTTTGGGTGGTTACCAGCATCTGACTTGATCTGAAATAATTTGATCATTGCCAGACCTTGAGTACAAGCCTACTCTCTCTGTCTCTCCTGGTTTCCAGCACACTTTGACACCACATTACTGGGAGCACAGCTCAACCAGAAACAGCATGATGCACTTCATTTATGCCTTTGCCCACATGAAAGGGAATCAAACAGTTGCCCACTTCAGCTTTCTCCTCTTAGGCTAACAAGCTGCGACTGCAGAGTGAGGGTACAGCTTATGTTTAAATTCCTGCATATCTCTCATGAAATGTGTCCATCAGGACTTACAAAGCAGCTATAAAAATTAAAAAACAATATATAACAAATGGAAGAAAGGGGAAATTAATAGCAATGAATATAATTTAGAAGTTAGGAATTGCAGAAAACTGATGAGGGAAGCAAAGGCACACAAGGAGAAATCTATGGACAGCAGAGTTAAGGACAACAAGGAGTTTTTTAAATATATTAAAAACAAAAAGAATCCTGGCAATGGTATTGGTCCATTACTAGATGGAAATCATAGAATTATCAGTAATAATGCAGAAAAGGAAAAAGGGTTCAATAAATACTTCTGTTCTGTATTTGGGGAAAAAACAGATGATATAGTCTCACTATATGGTGAGGATAACACTCTTTCCATTCCACTGGCATCTGTGAAAGATGTTAAATCAGCAGCTACTAAAGTTAGACATTTCTGAATCAGCAGGTCCAGATAATTTGCATCCAAGAGTTTTAAAAGAGGCTGAGGAGCAAGATGGACCATTAACGTTTACTTTCAATAAGTCTTGGAGCAACTGAGGAAGTTCCAGAAGAATGGAAGAAAGCTAATGTGCCAATTTTAAAAAGGGTAAATGAGATAACCAGGGTAATTATGGTGTGTCAGTCTGAAATCAATCCCAGACAAGACAATGAAGTGGTTGATACAGACTCGATTAATAATGAATTCAAGGAGGGTAATGTAATTAATGCAAATCAAATTTGGCCTATGGAAAATAGATCCTGTCAAATTAACTTGGTATCTTTTTATTATGAGATTACAAGTTTGGATGATAATGATAATAATGTTTATCTAATATGCTAAAACTTCTGTAAGGCATTTGACTTGATCCTGCATGACATTTGGACTAAAAAAACTAGAATGACATCTGGCATACATTAAATGGATTAAAAGATGGATAATAGATCTCAAAATGTAATTGTAAATGGGGAATCGTCATCAAGCGGTTGTGTGTTCAGTGGGGTCCCACAGGGATCAGTTCTTGGCCCTACGCCATATAACACTTTTATTAGCCACCTGTGGGAAAACAAAATCATCACTGACAAAGTTTGAAGATGACAATAATTGGGGGAGTGGTAAATAATGAAGAGGACAGGTCACTGATTTAGAGTGACCGGGATCGCTTGGTAAACTGGGCACAAACAAACATTATGCGTTTTAATATGTCTAAATGTAAATGTATACATCTAGGAACAAAGAACGTAGATCATACTTGCAGGATGGGGGTGTCTCTCCTGGGAAGCAGTAACTCTGAAAAAGATTTGGGAATCATGGTAGATAATCAGCTGAACATGAACTCACAGTGTGATGTTGTGGGCAAAAGAGCGAATGTGATCCCGTGATGTATAAACAGGGGAACCTCCAGAAGGAGTATAGAGGTTACTTTATCTTTACATTTGACACTGGTGCTACTGCTACTGGAATATTGTGTCCAATTCTGGTGCCCAGAATTCAAAAAATATATTGATAAATTGGAGCATGTTCAAAGAGAATGAGACACAAGAATGATTAAAGGGTTAGAAAACCTGCCTTATATTAATAAGCTGAATAGTTTGAGCTCCTTGAGTCTAACAAAGAGAAGGTTAAGGGGGGGGGGATTTGATTAGAGTCTATAAGTACCTACATGGAGAACGATTATTTGCTAATGGGTTATTCAATCTATCAGAGAAGGGTATAAGACGATGTAATGGCTGGAAGATGAAGCTAGACCAATACAGGCCCAGGTAGGGACCATCGAATTGTGGAAGTAAATGTGTGGTTGCGCAGGTGGTATCAGAGAGAGGGCTTTGGATTCTTCGACCACAGGATGTTGTTCTCGGAAGGAGGATTGCTAGGAAGAGATGGGATCCACCTAACGAAGAGAGGGAAGAGCATCTTTGCAGTCAGGCTTGCTAACCTAGTGAGGAGGGCTTTAAACTAGGCTCGCCGGGGGATGAAGACCTAAGCCCTGAGATAAGTGGGGAAGTGGGATACCGGAAGGAAACACAAGGAGGAGGGTGCAATGGGGAAAGCCTCCTGATTCATAGTGAGAAAGTAGGGCAATTGGCTAGTTATCTTAGGTGCCTATATACGAACGCAAGAAGCCTGGGAAACAAGCAGGAAGAATTGGAAGTCCTGGCACAGTCAAGGAACTATGATGTGACTGAAATAACAGAGATTTGGTGGGGTAACTCACATGACAGGAGCACTGTCATGGATGGGTATAAACTGTTCAGGAAGGACAGGCAGGGGAGAAAAGGTGGAGGAGTTGCACTGTATGTAAGACAGCAGTAGGATTGCTCAGAGTTCCAGTATGAAACTGGAGAAAAGCCTGTTGAGAGTCTTTGGGTTAAGTTTAGAGGCAAGAGCTACAAGGGTGATCTGCTATAGACCACCAGACCAGGAGGACGAGGTAGACGAGGCATTCTTCGGACAACTAACAGAAGTTTCTAGATCATAGCCCCTGGTTCTTCTGGGGACTTTGATCACCCTAACATCTGCTGGGAGAGCAATACAGCAGTGCACAGAAAATCCAGGAAGTTTTTGGAGAGTATTGGGAACAACTTCCTGGTGCAAGTGATGGAGGAACCAACTAGGGGCCGTGCTCCCTCTTGACCTGCTGCTCACAAACAGGGAAGAATTGGTAGGGGAAGTAGAAGCGGGTGGCAACCCGGGCAGCAGTGACCATGAGATGGTCGAGTTCAGGATCCTGACAAAAGGAAGAAAGGAGAGCAGCAGAATACAGACCCTGGATTTCAGAAAAGCAGACTTTGACTCCCTCAGGGAGCTGATGGGCAGGATCCCCTGAGGGCTAATCTGAGGGGGAAAGGAGTCCAGGAGAGCTGGCTGTATTTTAAAGAAGTCTTATTTAGGACACAGGAACAAACCATCCTGATGTGCAGAAAAAATAGCAAATATGGCAGGTGACCAGCTTGGCTTAACAGAGAAATATTAGGTGAGCTTAAACACAGAAAGGAAGCTGACAAGAAGTAGAAACTTGGACAGATGACTAGGGAGGGGTATAAAAATATCGCTTGAGCATGCAGGGGTGTAATCAGGAAGGCCAAAGCACAATTGGAGTTGCAACTAGCAAGGGATGTGAAGGGTAACAAGAAGGGTTTCTACAAGTATGTTAGCAACAAGAAGGTGGTCAGGGAAAGTGTGGGACCCTTACTGAATGGGGGAGGCAACCTAGTGACAGATGATGTGGAAAAAGCTGTAGTACTCAATGCTTTTTTTTGCCTCGGTCTTCCCAGACAAGGTCAGCTCCCAGACTGCTGCACTGGGCAGCACAGTATGGGGAGGAGGTGAGCAGCCCTCAGTGGTGAAAGAAGAGATTGAGGACTATTTAGAAAAGCTGGAAATGCACAAGTCCATGGGGCAGATGCAATGCATCCGAGGGTGCTGAGGGAGTTGGCTGATGTGATTGCAGAGCCACTGACCATTATCTCTGAAAACTTGTGGTGATCGGTGAAGGTCCCGGACGATTGGAAAAAGGCAAATACAGTGCCACCTGTAAAAAAAGAGAAGGAGGAGAACCCAGAGAACTACAGACTACAGCCTCACCCTAATCCCCAGAAAAATCATGGAGCAAGTCCTCAAGGAATCCATTTTGAAGCACTTGGAGGAGAGGAAGGTGATCAGGAACAGTCAACATGGATTCTTCAAAGGAAAGTCATGCCTGACCAACCTGATTGCCTTCCATAATGAGATAACTGGCTCTGTGGATATGGGGAAAGTGATGGACGAGATATATCTTGAATTTAGCAAAGCTTTTGATACAGTCTCCCACAGTATTCTTGACAGCAAGTTAAAAAAGCATGGATTGGATGTATGGACTATAAGGTGGATAGAAAGCTGGCTAGATCATCAAGCTCAATGGGCAGTGATCAACGGCTCGACATCTAGTTGGCAGGTCGGTCTTGGGACTGGTTTTGTTCCACATTTTCATTAATGATCTGGACGATGGGATGGATTGCACCCTCAGCAAGTTCGTGGATGACACTAAGCTGGGGGCAGAGGTAGATATGCTGGAGGGTAGGGATAGGGTCCAGAGTGACCTAGACAAATTGGAGGATTGGGCCAAAAGAAATCTGATGAGGTTCAACAAGGACAGGTGACGAGTCCTACGCTTAGGATGGAAGAATCCCATGCACTGCTACAGGCTGGGGACTGACTGGCTAAGCGGCAGTTCTGCAGAAAAGGACCTGGGGATTACAGTGGACGAGAAGCTGGATATGAGTCAAGAGTGTGCCCTTGTTGCCAAGAAGGCTAATGGCACATTGGGCTGCATTATTAGGAGCACTGCCAGTAGATCAAGGGAAGTGATTATTCCCCTCTATTCGGCATGGGTGAGGCCACATCTGGAGCACTGAGTCCAGTTTTGGGCTCCCCACTACAGAAAGGATGTGGACAAATTGGAGAGAGTCCAGCCGAGGGCAACAAAAATTATTAGGAGCACATGACTTATGAGGAGAGGCTGAGGGAACTAAGCTTATTTAGTCTGCAGAAGAGTGAGGGGAGATTTGATAGCAGCCTTCAACTACCTGAAAGGGGGGGGCGGGTTCCAAAGAGGATGGAGCTAGGCTGTTCTCAGTGGTGGCAGATGACAGAACAAGGAGCAATGGTCTCAAGTTGCAGTGGGGAAGGTTTAGGTTGGATATTAGGAAAAACTATTTCACTAGGAGGGTGATGAAGCACTGGATTGGGTTACCTAGCGAGGTGGTGGAATCTCCATCCTTAGAGGTTTTTAAGGTCCAGCTTGACAAAGCCCTGGCTGGGATGATTTAGTTGGGGTTGGTCCTGCTTTGAGCGGGGGGTTGGACTAGATGACCTCCTGAGGTCTCTTCCAACTCTAATCGTCTATGATTCTATGATGTGGGATGCTATACATTTGTAATTGTCTGTGAAGAGACCGCTTGACCCTTCATGTGATCTGCATATGACACAAACGAGATGAAGCACGAGACAGTTTAGTCCTGTCCACACAGAAGGCTAGACATTGCCTGATATCTAAGGGATGAAGACGTTGCTCCTTTGGGGATGAATGTGGCTTCGGAAAGAACACAGGTAAATATACCACCTGGTTCAAATGAAACTGAGAAACCAGTTTACACAACAATTTTGGATGTTGTCATAAAGTCACTCTGTCTTTGGAGAATTGTGTATAAGGTGGCTCTGCCATCAGAGCCTGCAACTTGTAGATTCTTTTGCAGATGTTATCGCTACTAGAAATGCAAGTTTTCTAACACACTAAGCATACTATTAACTATATACAACAAGCGAAAAAACTAAACTAGTTGAGAGGTTGTGAGGTTAAAACCACGCAGAGCTCCGACTCCAGCCACGGGTGGTAAGAAGAAATGTTGAGAACGGTGCTGCCTCATATAGCCAGCGGAGGGGCTATGACCACTAAGCCCTCCATGGGTACTGCTAGGCAAATTTCTCCAGCTCCGGTGCGCTGGGCATGCACACACCTAAGTGGAATACAGAGCTTCATCTACTCAGAGATGAATCATTTTATGGAATAACTAAGGTACAAAGAGGTTCTGTGACCCAGCCACTATCAGAGTAAATAGTTGTCAATATGAGGATGAGAATCCATTTCTCATTGATGAGGTTTGTGCCCAGTATACTTGGCCCTCTCCTTTTGTTCCTACATACCATTAGAACCCATGTGTTCCACTATCATTCCTCTGATCAGTACTTAAAAATTCACATACGCTCCCCTTTCTCAAACACAGACATAGCCATCGTTGACCTCTAACCTCCAGCCCAGACCCCTGAATCCATCCTCTTGGATGTCGTCCTACCACCTTAAACTCCACATGGCTATGAATGAACACTTGTTCTTTCCTCCTTACCCTGTCAGCAATACCATCTTCCTTGCCATCACCCACGCTTGTAACCTTAGTATTATCCTTGATCCCTCCCTTGCCTTCTCCTCCTCATATCCAAGACCTCACCAAATCGTAATGTTACTTTCTCAGTGATATATACATACAGTATACCTCTCCATGTTGAACAATATTACATATGCGTGCCCAATTGCTATCGTTAAAGTGTTTCCAATACACAGCCTATTCACCACGTATTTAGAACTCTACTGAAATGCACTTTGAGGCGAACATGAAATGTCGTAGGTGACTAACAAGTAACACTGTATTAAAGGTGAATAGGAACATTATTTATAGTGGAGATTACAGATCAATACAATGTACAGCAGGATTAGCGGTTTATGTGACGTGATGGAGGGAATCTACACACTCTGCGGACAATTTAGCCAAAGGTACCAAAGGGATGGCAATGGGCAGCCTATGGGGTATTTGGGGTGGGAGAACCTGGGGCTGCCCCTCCCATCCTGCCTCTACACCCTACTGGCCTTCACAATTGTAACCATCCCCATTGTTTCAGCCCCTTGCTACTCTCGACTTCAGCCTCCCTTCGCTTCTTCACTAGAAGGCACAAAGGGTGGTTGGATCATCCTTGCTGCTGGCTCCTCCGGGATTTCTGGGATCCAGCACAGAGAGCAGCCTTCTACTGACGAAAGGTTGGCCGCTGCCACAACCAGGGTGCAGGGTTCATTCTTCCCACCCCGCCTATGAAGAGCAATAAGCTCTACCCCCACAACCACCAAAATCCTGCAGGAGACCTCTGCCCGTAAATAAGATTATTTCAAAACGAATGTAGAAGCTAAGTCAAGCACTGTTGTCATTATTATTATTATTACTTATCTGTATTACTGCAGCACCTCAGAACACTCGGCATGGCCCACACTGTGCTAGGCGCTGTACAAGCACAGAACAAAAAGGCAGTCCCTGCCCCACAGAGCTTCTAATCTAAGAATGCCAGGTCATTCAAGCAGGCAACAACGTTTGGATTTTTAGCTCTGAAGAAATCAACTTCTACATCAATCAATTTGTACTTAACACCTGAAAATGAAACCCATGATTTGTAACCCTCTTGATCTGCTCTAGCTCAGTCACAAGCTAGTGGGCTGGATGCAGGAATCACGGGGGCACATTCTCTGGCTTGTGGTATGAAGGAGGTCAGGCTAGATGATCATCCCTTCTGGTCTTTAAATCTATTAACTCTACCTCTCCAAACTGTTATCAGGCCTCACTCAGCTAGTCCACCAGACTAAACACATCCACCAACTACTGTCTCTTACAGACTTATTAGTAATCCAGGCCAGAGCTTCTCAACCTTTTCTACACTGGGACCCCCAGTTAGAACAGATCCACCCTCCACTCTAGCGGCAAAGAAAGGGTCAGTGGTCATGCCCCCTGAAACCTACTCACAAATCCCAGGCTAAGAACCTAAGCTAATGCTCTATGTGCCCTCCCCAAGGGGATTTATGGAGACAGCACATAACAGAAATTATATTAATTCCATAGTGAACAGTATAGAAAAGGAAAGAAGTAAGCATCACTTACGCTCAACTGCGTGCACTGCAAATCAGGGCAGGAATAAGGAAAGAAAAGAGAAACATTCAGATTTTTACATTGAAAAGCACAGATTCAGATAAGGCTGCATTTAAAAATTACACCTTCTAGAAGAGGAGGAATCATCACTTTGCCAACCAGTCCCTAGCCCAGGGGTTCTCAACTAACTTTTGGTGGCCTTAGAGTGTGGCCACCAACTTTTGCTGGTGGCCGCTCTGACAATTTTTGCTAAATTACTTAATTAACTTTAGGAAAAACAAATAAATATACACATCTCCATGTCCAAACCATAGTAATTTATTTATGTAGGCTTTTTTGTAAGGTGCTTTGCACGTACTTGCCTTTTTTGTTATTTCTTTTGCTTTTCTGGTTGCTTTTTTTTTTTTTATAAAGACTTGCTAACTAGTAAGTCTATTTCTGTAAAAAGTGATATTTGTGTGTTTGTTAATATCACTTTTCACAGCAGCAGACTTGCTAGCTAGCTGGGAGGCAGTGAAAAGTGATATTAACAAACATACAAATATCATTTTTCACAACAGACTTACTCAGCCCTGGCAAGCTGGGGGACAAATTAAATCCTGGATGGGGAAGTGAGTAGGGAGGCAGCTGGGGGCCAGGAGCAATGATGGGGTGGGAGGTGAGCCTGAAACTGGAGCCCTGCAGCCAAGGGCAAAAGAAAAGCAAAAGAAATAACAAAAAAGTCAAGAACATGCAAAGCACCTTAGAATCAGAAGATTACGGTTGGAAGAGACTTCAGGAGGTCATCTAGTCCAACCCCAACTAAATCATCCCAGCCAGGGCTTTATCAAGCCAGGCCTTAAAAACTTCTAAGGATGGAGATTCCTCCACCTACCTAGGTAACCCATTCCAGTGCTACATCACCATTCTAATGAAATAGCTTTTATTTCACTTATTTGTTTCTATTCTGTTTGGGTCCAGTAAAGAATAGAGACAACTGTATACTATTTTTATTATTAAGTCTGCAAAAAAAACCCTAAAAACCCTACATAAATAAATTACAATGATGTGGACATGTGTATGTGCATATTTATTTGTTTTTCCTAAAGTTAATTAAGTATTTTAGGAAAAATTGTCAGAGCGGCTACCAGCAAGAGTTGGTGGCCACACACTAAGGCCACCAAAAAATATGTTGTGAGAACCCCTGGGCTAGCTTTCCTTGAAAGAGTGAGCTTCATTAGCTAGCCCTCCTCCTAAAAACCAACTGTCCCAAAGCATGGATTCTCTTGATCTTTCTCACAGAGAAATCTGGGCTAAAACACAAACACAAGCCATGTAATCTTTTCAATAGGCAATTCAAAATGTCCGAATGTGGATCGGAAAGCAAAATTCTGAGGCTCAGTCAGCCCCACGAAAGAGGTTGAAAGATTTAAAATGTGATTTGAAAAAACGCTAAAGTCTGAAGAGAAGCTGTTGTTACAAGGGGGTGAGAGTGAGGGGGAGGGGGAAGGAAGGGAAGTGCAGTAGTTACCTTTTGGCATTTTCCGGACTAGGAAAAGTGATTGAGTTAAGATCAAGATTAGCTAGCCCATGCTAGCTAAACCCAACCTAAACTCAAACCTTTTTCCTAGTCCAGACAAGACCTCAGATGTTTCTTGGTTTAGGGAAAGATCGGGGGTTGCGCTGCAAGCCAGATACAAAGCAATCAATTTTGTGGCTGCAACGCATGGAATGAATTCATGTGAACAAGACTGCTCAGACCCTTTACCTATACCTTTCACGTAATGCATCTAGCTCTGGCTTGTGCTGCCAGACCTCAACTAACAGTGTGTGTACTACGGTCTAGAAGAGCATTTGTTTGGAAGTGTGTTTTGAGAGCAGGGTTTGTGTATGTGAAAACAAAATGTATATGTGGGAAGGCACAACCAGGGCCGGCTCCAGGCACCAGCTTAACAAGCAGGTGCTTGGGGCGGCCAAGGGAGAGGGGCGGCATGTGTGGCAATTCGGGGGTGGCAGGTCCCTCACTCCCTCTAGGAGCGAAGGACCTGCCGCCGCCGATCGCGGCTTTCCCTCCCCCCCCCAATTGCTGCCGCCGGTCACGATTGTGATCGCGGCTTTTTTTTTTTGCTTGGGGCGGCAGAAATGCTGGAGCCGGCCCTGGGCACAACACACTGTGTATGAAAATGGGGCTCTAATCAAGGAATGAATCAACCCAGACAGAGGGGAGTTGTGGGAATGAAATGAGGGGCCTGCCCAAAGGCCAGTCTACACTGAAATCAGATCAGTTGTACTTCACACTGTTAGTTACTTCGGTTCCACTTTATGTCTGGACAAGCCCTAAACCTCCTCTTATCTCTCACCCTACTTCCTGGAAGTAGAAACTCCAACAAGGACAGAAGTTATATCAGCTCTGAAGATAATCACTGAGACTTATGCCAATGAATAGCAACCAAATGACACAAGAAAAATCAGCCAGCTGAGATCAGAACTAAATTTGGGCTCAAATTTTAAAAAGACTTCTGAATTTGAACTTTTCTCCTTCCGTCATGAAAATGCCCATGCAGAAACCTGGTTTCAGAGATTAGTAACCAGCAGAAATCCTCAGGGCAAGGACTGAGTATTAACTAAAGCAGGGGTTGGCAACTTACGGCACGTGTGCCAAACACGGCACGCGAGCCGATTTTGAGTGGCACGCTGCCTGCCCGGTGAGAGGAGGAGGAGGAGGAGGGGCGGAGGGGCCGGAAAGCACCACGCTGAGGGAAGAAGCGGGGGAGGAGGGAAGCTTGGCTGCCGCAGGACCAAGCTTCTGCCTCCTGCCTCCGCAGGGGAGAGCGGTGTGGGGGGGTCCCGGCCCCCACCCCACTCAGCCCCCCCGCCCACCTCTTTCCCCTGCGGGGGCAGGAGGCAGAAGCTTGGTCCTGCGGCAGCCAAGCTTCCCCCCTCCCCCGCTTCTTCCCCCAGCGTGGTGCGTTCTGGCCCCTCCTCCTCCTCCCCCTCCCGGCTATGGCCCTTGCGAGGGGGAGGGGGAGGGGGAGCGGAGCAGAGCCGAGCGGCAGCGTGCTCCCTGCTCCATAGAGCAGGCAGAGAGAGGTAGGGACGGAGCCTGGGGGAAAGGGGTGGAACAGGGCATATCCCTCCCAGCCCCCTGCCCTGAGCGGCTCATGGCAGGGGGCTGGGAGCACCCCCACAAGCCGAGCACCCCAGCCCTCTGCCCTGACCTCGAGTCACCCCCAACACCCAGCCTTCTGCCCTGCATCCCCACACACCCTCCAGCCCTCCTCCCTGACGTCCCCGCAACACCCAGCCTTCTGCCCTGCATCCCCACACACACCCCAGCCCTCTGCCCTGACCTCGAGTCACCCCCAACACCCAGCCTTCTGCCCTGCACCTCCACACACACACCCCAGCCCTCTGCCCTGACCTCGAGTCCCCCCAACACCCAGCCTTCTGCCCTGCACCTCCACACACACACCCCAGCCCTCTGCCCTGACCTCGAGTCCCCCCAACACCCAGCCTTCTGCCCTGCACCTCCACTCCCCCAGCCCTCTGCCCTGACCTCCCCCCAACACCCAGCCTTCTGCCCTGCACCTCCACACACCCCCAGCCCTCTGCCCTGACCTCCCCCCCACACCCAGCATTCTGCCCTGCACCCCCCACACACCCCCTAGCCCTCTGCCCTGACCTCGAGTTGCCCCCAACACCCAGCCCTCTGCCCTGACCTCGAGTTGCCCCCAACACCCAGCCCTCTGCCCTGCACCTCCACACACACCCCAGCCCTCTGCCCTGACCTTGAGTCCCCCCAACACCCAGCCTTCTGCCCTGCACCCCCACACTCCCCCGCCCTCTGCCCTGAACCCCCACACACCCCCAGCCTTCTGCCCTGCACCTCCACACACCCCCAGCCCTCTGCCCTGACCTTGAGTTCCCCCAACACCCAGCCTTCTACCCTGCACCTCCACACACACCCCAGCCCTCTGCCTTGAACCCCCCACACACCCAGCCTTCTGCCCTGCACCTCCACACACACCCAGCCCTCTGCCCTGACCTCGAGTCCCCCCAACACCCAGCCTTCTGCCCTGCACCTCCACACCCCCCCTCCCCCGACTTATAGAGAGAGACCTTCTAAAAAACGTTAACATGTATTACCGGCACGCGAAACCTTAAATTAAAGTGAATAAACGAAGACTCGGCACACCATTTCAGAGGTTGCCTACCTCTGAACTAAACAGACTGAAGATCTGCTCTCCTGAAACAAGGATCTGATCTAGCTTGAATATTGAGAGGATTCTGACGAGTAAAAGTGTGGACTCAACTCCAAGTGGCAGCTTTATAAATTTGATACAGGCACTTTGGTAGTAAGCCAGAAGCAGCCAAGAATTTTGGATGAGGGTATAAAAATATACTTTGTCCTCATGGCAGCTGAGAGAACCCACCTTGCTCAGTTCTCATGGAGGAGCTATTAATTTGGGACTGACAATCACAGTGCCTAATTTTTAGCTGCCTAGAAAAATCACAGGAACCACACTGTGATCCACAAAGCCTGAGCTAGGCACCTAGGCTTCCTTTACAATATATGGGGACAGACAGACACCTTCAAATGCGATTCACAACAGCCAGCATGCTAGGCAGGAAGCTGTCTAAACTAGCCGATGGCAGATGCCAACCAGAGGGATGTGCCCTAAAACCCGCCCCCCTCTTGTGGTGCCTAGGTCCGAGTTGCAGGATGGTGCCTACCTCTGCTCAGCAATCCATGAACGGGAACCAGCTGCCACCTGGAGACAAGCAGCTTCTTGGGGGAATGAGTTAGGCACAAAACAGCTGGAGGAGGAGGAGGGGCTGCCACTACCCACCTGATAAATTTTAGCCCACTGGTTAGAGCACTCACCTGGGCGTGGGAGACCCAGGTCCAAGTCCCCCTTGACTGAAGGAGGAGAAAGGATTTGAATAGGGGTCCCCACCTTGCAGGAGGATGCTCTAACCACTGAGCTAAGTGATATTCTGATGTGGGGCTTCCTCAGTGTCTCCTGCTGAAGTTGTTTCACGGTGGATAAATAAAGAGTGATTGGAGTAGGGGACCTGGACCCAGGTCTCCCACCTTCCAGGTGGATGCCCTAATGACTGGACTACAGAACCATTCTCATTCTCTCTCTTTCTGTCTGACCCAATGACTATTCCATGGTGGATAAATATTTATCTAGAGAGAGGTGGCAGTGTGCATGTCCAGATGCAGAAAGTTAGATGCTGTCATAAACAGAGATAAGGGTAGCATAAAATCCCTCCTTGGCAGCTGTACTGAATCGCTTTACCTGTAAGGGGTTAAGTAGCTCAAATCACTTAGTTGGCACCTGACCAGAAGGACCAATGAGGAAAGAAGATATTTTCAAATCTAGGGGGAGAATTTATTTATGGCTCTCTTTTTTTTTGTTCCCTCTCCAGATGGAGAGAGAGACCAGGCAGGTACATCATCTCCCGAAAACATACCTGAAATGATGCATCTAAAATTACAAAAATTGTAAGTAAGGCGAGGAAATGCATTAGGTTATCTTTTGTTTTGGCTTGTGAATTTCCTATGCTACAAAGGTATTTCTGTTTTTGTAACTGTGAAGCTGAGTCCAGTAAAGTTACCTTCCATCCTGATTTTGCAGGTGTGATTCTTTTACTTTTTTCTTTATAATAAAGTTCTTCTTTTAAGAACCTGATTGATTTTAGTGTCCTAAAGATAAAAGGTCTGGTCTGTACTCACATTGATAAGGCAATTAGTTGGTATATTATTCTCAAGCCTCCCCAGGAAAGGGGGTGAAGGGACTTGGGGGGATATTTTGAGGGGGACAGGGATTCCAAGTGACCCTCCCCTGAATTTTTGTGTAAATCAGTTGGTGGTGGCAGCAATACTGTCCAAGGACAAGGAAAGGAATTTGTGCCTTGGGGAAGTTTTTAACCTAAGCTGGTAGAATATAAGCTTAGGGAGTCTTTCATGCAGGTCCCCACATCTGTACCCCAGAGTTCAGAGTGGGGGGGAACCCTGACATGGTGGCAGCATGGTGGGATCATTTTGAACCAGAAGCATAGACCTAAGGATTTTAAAAGGACACATTTTTTCCTTTTGGCTGCTTGAAAACCAGGGAGGTTTTTTTTAAAGGGCACTTTTTTTTTTTTAGCTGAGAGCAGCTGAGTTTTTTCTTTGCCTGAGGGCAGAGTAGTTAAGCTACAGGAAGGAAATTCACAAGCTGTTTTTTTTTTTCTAGCTCTTGGGCTAGGCTATGGTAAGGGCAGGAAGGTTAGCAAATATGACAAAGTGAGGTCCAGAAAAAACTGGAATTAGCCAGACTGGAGGCTGAAGAGAAAAAGAAGGAACATGAAAGACAAATGGAATTCAAACAAATGGAGATTGATGCACAAGTGGCCAGAGAAAAAGCTGCTCAGGAGGAGAGGGGAAAAAGAGAGGCAGCATGCCAAGGAGGAGAGGGAAAGAGAGAGGCAGCATGAACTGGAGGTGATGGAGTGGAAGAGACAGAACCCTTCAGTAGCTGGCTCCACTTCCCCAAAAATCCACAAATGGGAGTGACTATGTCCAAAGTATGATGAATCCAGTGATATTGCTGAATATTTTATCATCTTTGAGATACTTTGCACTCTCTGTGCAATTCCTGACAATCAAAAATGACTACGTTAATGGCAAAATTGACTGGAAGAGCTCTGGACATATTCAACAAGATGCCTATTGAGGATGCTTCTGACTATGGTAAATTTAAGGATTTGGTTTTGAAACAATTTCAAATTACACCTGAAACTTAGAGTAAAATTTAGAACCTTAAGAGGGGCTGGACTAAGTAATGTGGCTTATGTAAGGAAGAGGTGTAACTAGCTTTGAAGGGATGTGCGATTTGGTTGTACAGGAGCAGTTCCTGACTATGTCCAGTGATGATGTAAAACAGTGTTTATGGGATAAGAAAATGAACTCGGCAGAAAGTCTTGCTTCTTATGCTAATAATATGAGCAGTCCCAGACCGTCAGAGAGGTGGGGCAAATCGGAACAAGATGGGTGGAGGTAGTAGAGAGGAACAACCCCGGTCGCAGTTTGGGCGGATACCAGAAGGGATGCCCCAAACCAATACCCTACCATAGGGGCAGCCCAAGGCAACCCCTACACCTCAAGGAAAACCCCTGATGCCTTATTGTCCCACCACACCATTCTCCAGCAATCCACCTCGCTCCAGGGACCAGTCAGCTGGGCGATGTTTTAAATGTAACAAGCTGGGGCATGTGAAGGCCAACTGCCCCAAGAACCCTAACAGATTGCAGTTCATTGCATCGGAATCACACCAAAGGTCCTCAGGCCCAGATGCCTCCCAGATACCCTCAGAGCAAAGGGAAACTGTGAGTGTGGGCAGGAAGAAGGTTATCGCGTGGAGGGACACTGGAGCATAGGTGTCAGCTATCCACCAATCCTTAGTGGACCCCAATTTCATCAACCCACAGGCCCAAGTGACAATTCAACCCTTCAAGTCAAACTCTTTTAACTTGCCTACAGCCACGTTGCCTGTCCAGTACAAGGGCTGGTCAGGAATGTGGACTTTTGCAGTCTATGATGATTATCCCATTCCCATGCTGCTGGGGGAAAACTTGGCCAACCATGTGACGCTAGCCAAGTGGGTGGGAATGGTCACCCACAGCAAGGCTAAGCAAGCTTTCACACCTATCCCTGTTCCTGAGACTTCTACAAGGGCCCCATCTGTGTTACCAGAGACCCAGACTGAGATGGTGGAACCGGACCCCATGCAAACATCTGCAACAGCAGTAGTGGATCCAGTCCTAGAGACCCAATCAGAACCAGTCCCAGAACCATTGCCAGCACTGAATCCAGTGCTTGCAACCCCGTCTGCAACTCCAACGCCAGAGGGCACCACCGAGCCTGCACTGGCAGCAGCAGCTAAACCTGCACAAGAGGCTCAGCCGGAGCCTGAAATACAACATAGCGCACCAGCGGAGAGCGGTTCACAGTCAACGGAAACAACCCCATCACCTACACCGCTTCCAGAGGGACCAAGCCCAAGGCCACAGATTTATATATGGGTCCTGAGATGACTCAGGAATCCGATCCTGGAACCACAGATCCACCCATAGTAGGTACAGACATTTCCTGGTAGGTCAGCTGCCTGCTGGGAGAAAGTTCTTTCTTTTTCCTTCCTTCTCTGTCTCTTTTCATCTTTGAGGGCAAAGCGCTTCTCCTCGAAGTGGGCCACTGCCTGATGGAGGATGTGGCACTGATTGGGGTCGGGTGGTGGCGGCTTGCTCCTCCCAGCTTGTGATGTTCACATCAGTTTTCTTGAAATACACTTTCAGTGCGTCTTTGTAGCTTTTCCTCTGACCACCATGGGATCTCTGACCATGGGTGAGCTGAGAGTAGAGGACAGGAGGTGAGAGTCTGGCATCCGCACACAATGTCTAGCCCAGTGGAGTTGGTGCATGAGGATCATTGCTACTATGCTGGTGACATTGGCTTCAGTGAGACTGCTGGCGTTAGTGTAGTGATTTTCCCATTTGATGCGAAGGATCTTCCGGAGGCATCATTGGTGGTACCTCTCCAGACTCTTGAGATGCTGTTGATAGTCACCCAGGTTTCGCATCCATAGAGGACTGTAGGAATAACAATTGTCACATAGATCTGGATCTTGGTGTCCTGCCGTAGGTCACTGTCCGTGAAAACATGTCGGAGCAATTTCCCAAAGGAAGCACTTGGCACTGGATCCTGTGTTGGAGCTCACTGTCGATTTATGCGTTTTGAGAAAGTTGGCTACCAAGGTAGCAGAAATGCTCGACGATCTCCAAAGTCTGTCCCTCAATGGTGATTTGTGGTGGGTCATGTGCAAGGCTGGAAGCAGGCTGATGGGCATTTTTTTAATTTTCTACGTCTCCGCTCGAAGTCCTCAATCCACTACTGATCTTCAGTATGCTGATGACTGTGCCATCCTCACGAACACTGAGAATGGTCTTAAGTCCACATTGGATTTTTTTGCACAAGTTTACTGAAGCCTAGGACTCTCAATATGGAGAAGACTAAAGTGCTCCATCAGCCTGCTTCCAGCCTTGCACATGACCACAGAATAGCATTGTGTTGTGATTCTTGTTTATTTCTTGTTTTTAATAGTTAATAATAAAAGTAGAATTTAGCTTACTACCTTCCTATGAGGGTAGAGTCCTCTCTCTTGGGCTATTATAGAAAAGGCAGAGTGTGTAGAAGGGGGGGGGGGGTGGCACTCTACATTAAAAATGCCATTACCTGCTTTAGAATTACTGACAATTCAGAAGGACAGGACCTTGAATCCTTACAAATTAATGTTCTAACCAATCAATCACAAGACAGGGTAGTGGTGGAGGTCTGTTATAGGACACCAAATCATGTTTAAAGAGCTGCTCCCTTTTCCCTCATCTATCTATAATGTGTAGAAATAAAATGTGTATGATCATGGAGGATGTCAATCTGGGGGAACCAATGTTTGAGATCTCAAACTGCCACCAGTAAAACATCTTTGGAGTTCCTAAAATTTACAGATGATAACATTCTAACACAAAAAGTATTTCAACCAAAGCAGGGTAATTCTCTCTTCTTATTCTGATGGATAAGATGGACAGATGACCAAAATAAAAATTAGTGGTTGTCTGGGTGCAAGTGATCATTATCTAATTTCATTTGCTATTTGCTAACAGAATATAGCCCTGTCCTATATAAATATATACTTGGTGCTTTAAATAGGTAAAATTCCCAAAATTTTAAATAATTGTGAGTCAAATTGAGTGTTAAGAAAAATTTACACATAAAAGTGTAAACAATGGTTCCTTCTGGCCTTAAAATCTAAAAATTAATTTGATCTCTTTATGTAGAAAAGTCAGTTTTCTGATAGAACCTATCAAGAATTTGTTTAACTTGGGTTCCAAGTATCCAATAGCCTGTACAGGATCACAGGGAGAAAGCTGTGAGTGGTATATGAATTGCCCCAAGTGCCATTACATCGACCTGGCTTCTTTTGGCTTTCATAGGCTTTAAGTAGTGAGATGACCTATGGCAGCTCCCTATCCTGAAACAAAAGCACCTCTCCCTAAGACTGAGAAAGCAGAGCATGTGACATTCTGCAGGACATTTTGTGAAACTGACCACCACCTAATGCCTCCTAAATTGGCTGAGGAAGCCTGACCACCACACTGAGACCAGCCAAGTAATGGCTGTTTAACCATGTCTGGAGCAGTTGCATTTGAAGTCATGCAATTGTCAATGAATATCTATACAAGACCATCAGCTCCGGGATCCTGATCTTTCAGCTACAACACTGCTACCAGGAAGTTCTAAGACAGAGATCGGCAACCTTTGGCACACGGCTCGCCAGGGTAAGCGTCGGCAGGTTCAGGCGATCGCGGCTCCCACTGGCCGCGGTTCACCGCTCCAGGCCAATGGGGGCTGTGGGAAGCGGCGGCCAGCACATCCCTCAGCCTGCGCCACTTTCCACAGCCCCCATTGGCCTGGAGCGGCGAACCGCGGCCAGTGGGAGCCGCGATGGGCCGAACCTGCGGATGCGGCAGATAAACAAACCGGCCCGGCCCACAAGGGTGCTTATCCTGGCGAGCTGCGTGCTAAAGGTTGCCGATCCCTGCTCTAAGAAGTAGAGTGGAAGGAGGAAAACTGAAGCAGCACTTATATCTACCATTATATCTATGACAGTCAAAACTTGGGTAGGTTGAAAAACACACTGTAGTGAATACAGCCACCAATGCCAGAAAACTGGTGAAAACTCTGGGGTCTGCAGCTAGCACCTTGTTTTGAAGACTGTCACTCAGTCTGAACCTGAGGTAACTCTAGTGCAGCTGCATTATTGAGGTGTGGAAGTACTTATCTCAGAAGCCAAGTGTTTGAAACAATCCTGAGAACTCAGGAAGAGGATTCTGGTACATGGTCACCATGTGGAATCTGAGCTCTGATAGGCTAGTTGAGTCTTTTCAGATTTCAGATAGGCTCCCCTTTCTCTTTTTTGGACCAAGAAAAAAGAAGAATCCTCTTTAAACAGGTTGAAAGTATTTCTATTCTATTGCAACCAAATCCCTTCTCCTTCAACAATTTTTCATTTGAAGGAATTCCTCAAAAGTGAAAGGTGTGTGCGTGCATACATGCAGCATCGTGAGGAACTGAATAGTTTAACTCCTCCCCGACCTTCCTATTACAGTCAAAAGCATATTTTCATAAAACTTACCCTCTGCATACAGGCTATAGTAACTACACAGCCCTATCCACCATTCTACAAGACCGTTCTATCCCTTCCACCCTCTCTACACAGACTAGAGCCACTATTATCATATTCATGCTCCTGATGTGGGTCCAAGACCTCACCAATCACATACAATCAGATAGTTATGCTGAACTCATCCACTGTACAGAGCCACAGACTGGAGGAGTACCTTACTCTTGAAAGTGGGCTAGCTAGTCTACGCTCATATATCTAGTGCACAGAGGAGTTGAAATAGGCATTTAAGGCACTTCTCATTAATGTAACTATTTATTATAAAGCTGTAAATATGGGTCTGTATGTGTTACATGATGGGTTGTTACATGGTGCAGCCAATTATAAGGGTAGAGTTAAAAATCTTTGTCAAAACGTAACTCTGAACCCCCGGAGTTTCAAACATTTATGTTTCTGGAACTGCAACATACTATTAAGTTACATAAATACTTCCAATCTTTCATCTATTTAAAACGTTCTTGAGAATATATATTAAGGCATAAATTAAAACACTCTGTTATCCCAGAAATACTAACTTGCCTAACTTCTGCATAAAAATCACTTGAATTGCTCTAAAATTCTCCATGTAACATTTTTGGACTCAACACGCTGACAGAGCTGTTTATAGCAAAACAGGGTTGCTTAATGAGATGGGACAGGCTCCTCCTTGGCCCCACTTCCTCCCAGTTCTTCCTCAACCCAACATTTCTCCACTTGCTCCCGATGGTTCTCTTCTCCTACCATGGCACTTCTGCCAATTCCTCCCCACCCTGGCAGTGCTACTTCAGACAACTTTATCCATCATGGTTCATGACATGGAAATCAGAGGGAAATGTTCAAAGAGAAAAGCAGACATGCCAGGAAGTCAGGAGGCCACAGGAAAAAAAACCAAAATACTTTACCATGGACATGAGACTGCTGAAAGCTTTTTCCAGGTGCAAAGTGAAAGTTTCCAGCTACCTGTAGGAAACAGTCATCTTTCATTAAAAGGCCCCATTCTACATAATAAAGTGAAGCATTAACACTTGCTGCCCCCTTTTCAAAGGTAGATTGCCCCCTCCCATGTTACTTACCTGCTGACACAGTCACAGTGAACCAGCTACTCCCCCAAAGAACCTTTTTCCAAATAAAACAATCAGTACTCTTCAGGAATTTGTAGAGCAGAGATGTCAGACACCTGGCTCACAGACCAGATCTGATGCGTGTGTGGGGCCTACACAGATTGTGCAGAATCTAAGTTCTCATTTAAAATATATATATTTCGACCTTTCCTGCTTGTGAATATAATCTTTTAAATGGGAACAAAATATAACCAATGCACATGCAGCCAGCCTGAAACAATGTCTCTGAGAGACGTGAATTTCACCATCCACCTTAATTTCACTGGGGTGTCAACCCTAAAGACCGTATGTTAATGTCAACATTAACTATTTCACTGTTGATCGTTTTTAGCAGATACAATAATGGGGAGGGCGTAAGAGTGAAGTCCACAGGAGTAGAACTGAAAGTTGCTGCAGGGAAAATGAGAGGAGACCCCTAGGAAGGGGGAAGAAAAACAGAAAAGGAAGATGAGGAAGGAAAATAAAGTGGAGTAACACTGTTGGTCCTAAAGGGGAAGATATATTCCCAGAGTGATGCTGAATGCGACAATAAATCACTGAACAAACAATAAAGATAACTAAAAGTTCAGCCTGGGATGTTTAAAAGGGGCCTAAGGGAGTTAGGCACCAGTTCCACATACTTTCTATAGCAATTGGACACCTAATTCCCTTAGGGCCCTTTGAACATCCCAACTTTCCTTTGTAGACCAAGGCTAGCTAAAATGAGAGCCAGCAAGACCCTGCCATGTGTGTTCTGTACTGGGCCTTTCAGCAATTGTTTAGACAGCATATAGAGCTGGTGGCCATGGGTTAAAAATCCACCAGCCTCTCTGTCCCCACACGTTCTGAAAGGTCCAGCCAACAAAACACACACGGCCATTCCTTTTTATTGCTTTTCATTCTCCGATTTGCAAAACTAACCGCTGTTTTATTTAGGCTCTTATGCTGCACTCAGCACCTAACCATACCTAAGTCCCAGCACCATAGAACTGTGAAGACATCGTGCAAAGTGGGGGAAGGATGGGAATTCCCAACCTCTGCCCTTTCCTGGTCACTGACAGTGGTGGGATTTCAGGTGCCTGGCACAGCTTAGCATTCAAGGGAAGCTCGCTCTCACCTTGTTGACCTCTAAGAATCCATACACTTGGCAGCCCTCATTCTTCTGCTCCTGCATTTTCTGGCTGAACCCTTCTCTCCTGCATTGTTCTATAGTGTCAGGGTTCTTGAAGGCCCAGCCACGCCGCCTGTATGCTTCTCTCACATCATCACAGGAATTACAGCACCTGCAAAAGCACAGGCACCTTCTCACTCACCCTGAATGGAGGACAAACATAAATCAAGAGCAGAGACCACAAAATGTGGAACAATCTCTCTGCAGAGGACACAGAAGCGAATTCTCCTTCATACTGGGGCTACTAGTCTCTCTCAGTAGATGGTCTCTGGGTCAAGGGAAGATTAAATTCCCAGAACTGAAGCTGTGCATCCACCTAGCTGAGCAGCTTTGAGTCACTACCTTCCTGAAGCTGACAGCCATCAGAGGACCTCTGCATTCACAATAGAGCTCTGAGGATCTTCCCAATGGACCTGACTCCCTTTAGAACATGGTGATATCACTTTTTAACCAGACAGAGAAGTCCCATAAGCAGGTCTGTTAATGCACCTCTCACCTTACTGGCTTGGAGTCTCTCCTCCATGAATAAACAATTCACTCCTGCGGTGCACCCCCACTAGTCTACAGGTCTCAGGCCAAGGCTTCCAAAGGTGTGGGGAGGAAACCCCCTTCACTCCCCTGCATCAAAGGGGAGACCAGGGTGGACCCTGGACAGAGGACTGTGGTTTCTTTATTCTTTTGACATTTTTGTTACCTGAGAAGGGGAGGCTGGAGGGCTGAATCCCCCATGCCCCAGGAGAGAGCATCTCCAGGCAGGGGCTGCAACCCGATGGATTATTCTAAGCCCAGAAAAGAAAAAACAGGGGAGGAGAAAGAATCCAAGACCTTGTGGGCCAGATTCTGATCTGTTCTTGCAGGAGCATGCAAGGAGATGGGGAGAGCAATGTAGCACCAGTTTGCCCCACACACGGAGCGCAAGCAAACATGATGAACTAGCCCTGAGTGTGCTCACAGCTAGTGGGGGACCCTCTTCCTTTTATACCCTGAGAACCCCACCCAAGGGGAGAGGCCCCAAGGGACACTTCTTTCCAGTCTGATCCAAGCTCACATGCCCAGAAGTGCTTAGCCCAAAACGGTAGATCCATATGGGAATTCTTGAAGGAGAACTCACACACAATATGGATTCATTCAACATCTGGGGCAAATGCTGCTGAGAAGTTATGGAACAGGTCCCCCACTTCACTCTCTGAGATCAGGAGACCAGAAAATCGTGCACTCACACGCACACACACTTTTCCCCACCCTCCCATCAGGAGAATAGAGAAGTACGTGGGGTCTGTCACAAACCAGGAGGTTATGCAAGTGTGGGCTCACCCACCTGACCTCTGTCCAGATCAGGATATTAGGGAAACACACACTCAAACCCCACTTCCCCACGCAGGTCAGAACACCACAAATGTGTCATTCCACCCCTCTCCTCCAATTCTGGAGGTTAGGAATGTGCATACACCCCACTCCTGTCAGATCAGGATCAGCGTACAACCCCCCTCTCTAAGTAAGGAGATCAGGAAATCCTTCATTTACCGGATGTCCTCCGACTCTGCTCCATAACAGCTCTCACAGCGATCAGCATCTAAGGAATCTGGATCAAACACTTTCTCCTCCTCTTTGCCCAGCTCTGAAACAAAGTAAGACTTCCAAATAGTGTGACAGTTATATGAATATGTCTCTGTGTCATCTTATGAATTTAACTGTGGTTTGTATCACTCATGATCCCACTCGGCACTATGGATTAGAACTTCCCTTTTTTAATCTGACTCCACTTTGTGTCCAGTGTAGAGCCAGTTGTGCTGGCATTTATGTAGTTTGTTGAGATGTATAACAAGCTGGAGGGGGTGTTTCCCACCTCAGGGACAGCGAACACAGGAAGAGTCATCCAACCAATTCCCATGAATGACTGGCTTGCTAATAGGCGACAAAGAGACCTGTGGCACCTTATAGACTAGCAGACGTATTGGAGTATAAACTTTCGTGGGTGAATACCCACTTCGTCAGATGCATGTCATCAGACGAAGCGGGTATTCACCCACGAAAGCTTATGTTCCAATACGTCAGTTAGTCTATAAGGTGCCACAGGACACACTGTCGCTTTTTACAGATCCAGATTAACACAGCTACCCCTCTGATACTTGGCTTGCTAATGACTCTTAATCACGTTACCATCCTCTATGCAACCAGAGTGTTGGGCTCGTGAACCCAGCATGGCTGGGGCTTGGAGCTGTATACTGGGGCTCATAACTAAGGCTACGGTTTAGTCTCAGGTATTTTTAGTAAAAGTCATGGACAGGTCACAGGCAATAAACAAAAAGTCACAGCCAGTGACCTGTCCATGACTTCTACTAAAAATACCCCTAACTAAATCTTAGGTGCTTGGGGAGATGGGATGCTCCAGCAGACGCTGCTGCTCTGGGGGTGGGGGGGGGGCGGGGTCCTCTGGCGGTTGCTGCTGCTGGGGGGGGGGGGGTGGGGGGGGGGGAGGGAGAGCAGCCAGGGGGCCTCGCCGCTGCTGCTCCCGGACCACTGCTCCGGGCAGCGCCAGGACAAGCTGTCTGGGGCTGCTCAAGCAGTGGCCAGTGCAGCTGGCCCCAGGGCCGCCCCAGCTGCTCGGGTAGCCCTGGGGCCAGTCACACCGGCTGCTGAGCTGCAGTAGTCATGGAGGTCCCATAAAGTCACGGAATCCATGACCTCTGTGAAAGACTCGCAGCCTTACTCACGACCAAGACTGGCTTGTAAGCAGAAGGGGCTTTGTGTGCAGGAGGTTAAGGAATTTGCTGCAGGGGAGAGATAGGATTCTCCCACCTACCCTGAACATGGACAGACCACAGACCCAAACTGGAGACATGTGATCAGTCTCACAGGGGATGGGTGGGGGTTGTGTTCAGGTATTTGTTGTTTTGCCTAAATCTGTAACTCTCTTGTGCTTTGTAACAGTAAACTCTGGATGTGGATAAGAAGTTCTTACACATCCCTTACCTTAATTGCCCCTGAAGAATTAAACAATAAACTAGAGAGGTCCACACTGAGTTGGAGTTCTGGTATACACAAGCTGCTGGGGAGTGAGGTTTGGCACTAGTCTCGGGGCCAAAGGCAGTTGGACTGCAGAGTCCCGTCATCCCAAAGACGGGCACAAGACAGGAAGTCTGTACCATGGGAGTGCCCGGGAGACCAGAACTAGAAACACTATGTGGACACTGCTCAGATCCAGTTGCCTTGGAAGCATGTGGGATCCAGAAGTTGGATCCAATGCAGCAGACTGGTGATCATCCAGTAGGTTGGCTGGTATAACTTGTTACCTCATGAGTGTGACAGTCAGTGTGGATCATGAACATGGATGATATTTGTGCCCTTCTGGTCAAGAGATGCAGACATCACACCTCCCCCGCTGCATTTACCTTAAAGCACTGGGCCCACACCCACATTAGCCTTTTGATCCCTAAGATTCCCCACCACTGCTAACTTCAGTGCAGCTCCACTGACAGTATCAAAAGTGTGAACTCCAGTATAGACAGAATGCCACCATGGAGGGATAGCTCAGTGGTTTGAGCATTGGCCTGCTAAACCCAGGGTTGTGAGTTCAATCCTTGAGGGGGCCATTTAGGGATCTGGGGCAAAAATCTGTCTGAGGATTGGTCCTGCTTTGAGCGGGGGTTGGACTAGATGACCTCCTGAGGTCCCTTCCAACCCTGATATTCTATGATTCTATGTCATGTAGACTTGCTCTGAGCAAAGTCAGGGCATGATGGTCGAAGCCCACCAGTATCTTGTCCACACTGGTGCTCCCTGTACTAATGTTAGCAAAGGGAATACATTTTAGAGGAAAGAGACTAGTGTAGGCAGTCTGAGTAGCTGTCAGCTTCAGTGCAGATATGTCAGCTCCAGAGCTGAGGGCAGCCTCTAATGTATTCCAGCTATGCAACGACCAGGTCCTATGAAATCCCAAAGACCAAAAAAAGGAGAAAATAAATGGCATGGGGTGACAGACACCCTTAAACCAGGCTCAGTCATAGCCTCGAGCAGGGCAGATCCCTGAAGAGCACCCATCTCTGCACATCCCACACCAGTGCACTTGAGACAACAGCATTACACTGCTGTGAACTCTCTGCTCAGAGTTCAAATACCCTTCGGCTGCCACTTCAGTCCCAGGGATTCCCTATGGAAGGCAACAGAGGAAGACCAGTGGCAGTCAGGCCATTAGAGCATCCAACAGAGGAAGGCAGCAGGGCGTTGTACTACCGTGTCTCTCGGCCTCCGGGGTCACAGGATTGCCATCTTTATCCAAACGTTGCTTAAAGAGATTGTGCTCCACATCTAGCTGCTGCTCTCCTGCCACATCCATGGCATCAATGCTCAAATCTGAAACCAGCAAGCAAGGGGAATTAAGGCAGGTTCTTTGTGGTCTGAGATGGCGTATGGAAGCAGCAAGCCAGTGAGAAACCACAAGCCTATTTACAAGGGGAAGATCACCAAGGCAGGTATCTAGGAGGAAGATTTCATCTGCAGATTAGGAGAAAATCAAGGAGTGGAAGGGGACTGGCATAAGAGGCTGCATTGTGGTGGCTGAGAACCTCAAGGTGACTCCAAACTGCACCCCTGCATTTCAATCTCTCCTGCAAACAAGGCTTTTGGGCTGCTGTCCAAGAGGGATCCTCTTCAGCTAGCACTCATATAAATCAT
This sequence comes from Emys orbicularis, assembly GCF_028017835.1. NCBI lineage: Eukaryota > Metazoa > Chordata > Testudines > Emydidae > Emys > Emys orbicularis. The sequence goes on along the minus strand of NC_088694.1, from coordinate 32,217,426 downwards.
ATTTTCACCTGGGCAGATAAACTCAGGCTAAATAACCTACCCAACCCTTTGCAGATACCTCAACCTGCTGGTCAAGCTTGAATTCATTTGGAGAACTCCCACACCATTCCAATCCCAGCTGCTCTCCCCTGTGGCCCCTTTCCCATTACCTTTCACCAAAGGGTTTAAGATAGTCTTTGCTGGGCCCTAGTGTGTTACTTGGGGGGCTTGCCTGCTACTTGGAGACACGTCAATATCTTCCCTGGGGAAGGGGAAAGAAGCTGCCAGACCTGCTGGACTCTCCACTCCATTTTAAACATAGTAGGGGAGGAAGTCTGAGATTGGAGTAGGGGAAGAATCCTCCCTAGGGTGATGGTATCTTCCGCAACTACATTTCAATGGGGTGATCTGAGACAGAGCACATAGAACTGCCCACCTTACTAAAAACAGAATAGAAATTGCAGTGTACACTTGAGTGGTGGGATTTTTAATCACTTTCACTTTGCAGTTAAATTACGAAATCCCTATTCCTCAGAGGAAATGTGAGGCTCCAGTGTTCATACTTGAGCTATCTGTGATCAAGGGTCTGAAAAAATTTTAAGTGTAAAAATATTCTCCCCTCAAAAACAGCACAAATAGCTGAATGGATTTAGTTGCAACAAACCTCACAATTCAGCTAAGAAGTATTCAGACCAATAGAAACATTTTGGAGGAAGTTATTACAGAGTGAAAAATGTGTCACATGACATCAGTAACATAATTGATTTGGTTCCACATGACATTAATGTACACGTTCAGAATTTAAACACAAGAGTCAAGAAAGTAGCTGGTTCCAAGATCTACTCTACAGTGACTTCCATAATAGGCTCTGCACATTACAAAAATTAATGGCAACTGGGACAAGCCCGTGGGAGCAAGTCAGTATTATACTCCTTTCATCCAGGCTCTTCTTCCTCACCTGCAGGTCTCAAAGTACTTTACAGAAGTGGATAAAGAGCTTTATCCTCATTGCACGAATTAGGAAACACACTCAGAGAAATGAAGCAACTGGACCAGGGTCCTACTGTGTCAAATGACAATGCTGGGAACAGAACCCAGGAGTCCTGACTGAATTCCCTCTTTCTAACTACAGGGAAATGTAATTCCTTACTGCTGACAAGACAAGCAGCTGAATAGCAAATCAAAATGCTGCGTGCACTGACTGGCCAGTATGCCCAACCTCCAGCAGAGAGTGAAAGCTTCCTTCTTCCCAACTCTTTAGCAGACTTACTTACAAGCACAAGGCATATGCGGAAAGACAACATCTATATTAATCTTCAATTTGTCTCCTCTCGATTTGTCAACATACAGTTCAGGATGAACCTAGGAACAAAGAAAACAGAAGTCTCATTCCACCTGGAAGCACATGGCAAGGCCTTTTCCCTTGCCTTCTCCCCAGCCCAGGAGCCTCTCTACAGGTGCCATGCCACCATACTTCCAAAGGCCTCCTCCACATGGGGTGCACAAGCTGGCACCTTCCAGAATGCTGTGACAGAGCAGTTGAAGTGGCTTCCAAACCTGGCTGCGATGTGTGATGCTCCTAGCCAGCAAAGTGATAATTTGGGGATTTAAATTAAATAAAAGCAATTTAAAATATTTTATTTTTTGCAATTTCTTCCCCACTAGGGAGTCTGCAAGTGGGAAACTGGTGGCTATCTCCTACTGGTGACATAGGAGAGTGCTCCGTTCACAGCAGAAGCTGGAGGAACCAGCAGCCCAGTATGACTTCTGCTGCCTTCTCCAGGAGGGGGATCCAGGCCTTAGTGGAGTTGACAGGTACCGAAAGCCCAATCGGAGGCACAGGAAGCCAATGCTAGGGTGACCAGGAGGGGAAAGAGGCTCCCTGCAGGGCCAGTGCTCATCTTTTTTGAGATATGCAGGGAGGAAAGAGGAAGGGAGCAGCAACAGCAATTCACTCTCATCTCACTAGTCGGGCTGTCAGCAGGGTCAGTGCCAGCTCAAAACACAGTAAAGCAAAGTCTTAGTGCAAGTCACCGATCCTACTTCCTTCCCTGGTTCACAACAGAACTAGACCAAGCACTGGAAACTGCTGGCTGTGTGTGGCAGGAATTTATATTAAATTCTAGCCACCATCACAGCAACAAGGCAGGTCCTCTGAGCCACCTGGGCTGCGCAGCCTAATGACTCAAGACAATAAGGCTGCCCACGAACACAGGGCAGTGTGGCCTAGTGGCCAGAGTCAGTACAGCAGCCCTCGAGTGCAGGGCAGCGTGGCCTAGTGGCCAGAGTCTGTACAGTGGCCATCGAGTGCAGGACAGCGTGGCCTAGTGGCCAAATCCAGGGGCCATCACCAAAGGAGGTGGTGGCCAGGGTAGGGGGACCCGGGCCCACCCGACTCCACCACGTCCTGACTCAGGGCCCTAACAGTGGAGGAGTGGTACATCACTGGGTCAGCGGGGAAATCCAACCACAACATGCTGACCTTCCACAGGTGGAAGATACCACTCCACCTCCCTGGGTCACTTCCTACCGGGCTTCCTGAAGCTGCAGTCTATACAACATCAGGGTCTCTGGGCTTCTTGGCGCAGGTAACTCCCTGGGATTTCGACTCCAGCCAGTCAGCTGTAGGCCACAGGCCTCCGGTCTGGGTTGTGGGATCTCTGGCTCCCACAGGCAAGGGCTGTAACGGCTCCTGGGCCAGAGCCTCCACCAAGCATCCTTCCTCCTTACTGAGCTGGGCTGCTCTCCTTTGTACTAGCAGAGCAGTTGGAGCATGGTCTGAGGGGCAGGACTTCCTCTGCTCAGAGTGTGGGATTAACCTTTTCCTGCCTAGTGCGGGGTATGCACATCCCGTCACAGCATGGAAAAGGCGAGACAACGTGCAGCTATAGAATGGTCCTGTGCCTTGCAAAACTTGGGAGCCTGGCTCAGCTGTTGACAAACGGTGGACCCTGGTTGAATATGTGGCCCTACCTTCTTCCAGGGCTCCAACAGGACAGCACAGGGAAAACATAAACCCAAAAAGACAGCAATACAAAGCTCTACTTACTTCCTTAGTGAGGTAATACTGCAGCTCCGAGAAGAAAAGCAGGAGCATGATAAGTCCACTGATTATTGTCACTGCAAATGGAGAATGACAAGCATTACCATGGGCTGTGGTGGAGCAGCCCTGGGACTCACTAATCCGCTGCCTGACTCCAGTGAAGAAAGCAGCTGGCATTACAGCAGGTAAGAAGAAACCAGGCTGCTCATGAAAATCGCTATCCTCCTCGCATGTGCTCTGTAAAAAACACATGCTGATAGCCCAACACAAATGCCAATTAGACAGTACATCTTGAAGGCTAGACCACAAAGCAAATCTTTGATCCATGCATTTCAAAGTTATTAAAGAGGAGAGTGAACCAGTACTGAGTACCAAGATAGGAGCTGTTTTCATTCATTTGGGCACAGTCCTCCTCTCCTGGCCACCAAAGGAAACATTCACATAGAAGAGATGCTTTCTGGGGTGGCTGCAGCCCCAACCTGGCTACGATTAGACATTTATTTGGATAATGAGAGCATCCACAGTCACAGAAGATATGATTAAAAAAGAACATAAGAACGGTCATACTTGGTCAGACCAAAGGTCCATCAGTATCCTGTCTTCTGACAGTGGCCAATGCCAGGTGCTTCAGAGGGAATGAACAGAACAGGTAATCATCAAGTGATCCATCTCCTGTCGCCCATTACCAGCTTCTGGCAAACAGAGGCTAGGGACACCATCCCTGCCCATCTTGGCTAATAGCCATTGATGGACATATCCTCCATGAACGTATATAGTTCTTTTTTGAACCTTCTTATGGTCTTGGCCTTCAAAATATATTAAAAATATTATAAATATATTATAGGTGGAGCTGGTAGCACTGCCTGTATTTCAGGCTGACTGACACATCCCATTATAAGACTCTGTTTTCAGTTGCGTATAACTTTAACCATTCAAGATAAAAATTTCCATGCTTGGTGTCTGCCTTAGGCTGAATTTGTTTTTGGAAAGTTTCAGCTAAAAGGGTTCAGCCCTTTCTGGAATGAAATTAGGGAAAATATGTTATTCTGCCCAAGCTAAAAAAATCTTACAACCATTTTGTTGAGACACAGTAGAGCCTCTATGCTTTGGAATAGAGACTTGGAATTTGGGGTCTCCCTTGGGTCAGAGAGGTGCCTTCTGACATCCCCATGAAAATTCAGCCAAATTTGGCCACACTATAAGCCTCTGAAAAAACTGTTTGTGCATGCTCAGTAGAGACTTGTTAGAGTTTGACAACTAAACTATCCGAAGATTCCATCTGCACTGAGCATGCTCCATCCCCTCACAGCTCTGATGTGCTGACCACACTGAATGCGCCATTCCCACAGAGCAACTGAGCATGCTCCAGTCCCATGCTACAGGGGCGGAGTGGGATTTCTCTGCAATTTTTACTCCTGGCTGCCAGGGGTCACAGTAGCACAGGGCACTAGAAGTGAGAGCAAGTACACACTCTCTTCTGTGCTCTCACATTGATGCTCTCCCACCTGGAGCCATCAGCCTAAAGAAGGAGGAAGCTGCCTCCTTGAATGTTGAGGAATTGGAGGGATAGGGAGCAGAGTAGAAGCAGGGTGAGAGAAGGGCAGGGATATGGGAGAATAGATAGTGCAGGACTCAGATGTGTGTGTGTGTGTGTGTGGTTGGACAGCAGCTGTATGGGGGAGGGGGCAGAAACCTCTGTGGGGACTGGATAGGAGCAGAGCAGAAAGGGGGCAGGAGCAGGAAGATGGGGGGATGGATAAGTGCCAAATGGGAGGTCAGAAGGAGAGGGGGATGAGGACAGGCTGGGCGCACAGGGGCAGAGGAGTCTATAACCAGCAGAGCACATTCCCCTCCAGAATCTGGAACTGAACCCAGCTAGTGAAAAGGGGGCAGCAAACAGGCAAGCTTGAGAGGGAGAAAGAATACAATCACCATGATTTGGAAAGGTTGCATCGCCAATGCCAACACTGCTCCTGGCTCTTCCACCTGCACCTGAACCCAATCCTGGGTGCCTGGTAACGGAAGATGAGAAGAAGGTGGAACTGCTCAATGACTACTTTGCTTCAGTCTTCACACACAAAATAACATGTGACCTGACAACTAGCAAAGTTACCATAGACAATAAAGGGGAAGGCATGCAGATCAGGACAAATAAAGAACACATCAGAGATCTTTTAATTACAATGAATTCAAGTCAGCAGGGCCTGATGCTGTTCAACTCAGCATGCTGAAGGAATTAGCTGAAGAAATCTCAGAGCCACCTGGCAATAATATATTCAACCTCACTGATGACAGGAGAGGTCCTGGAAGACTGGAGAAGAGCTAACATAGTGCTCATCTTTAGAAAGGGGAAAAAGGAGGAGCCAAGGAACTATAGACCAGTCAGCCTGACCTTGTTACCTGGGAAGCTATTGGAGCAATGTATAAAACATTCAATTTCCAAATACCTGGAGGATGAAGGGGTGAGCACTAGCAGCCAGCATGGCTTTACTAAGAACAAATCATGCCAAACTAGCTTGATTTCCTTCTTTGACATGGCAACTGGTTTGATGGATGGGGGAATGCAGTGGACATAATATACCTGGACTTCAGCAATACTTTTGACACAGTCCCACATAATATTCTCATAAGTAAGCTGGAGAAATCCGAGCTCGGTAGAACTACCATTAAGTGGATATATAATTGGTTAAATAATCGCAAACAAAGAGTGACTATTAAAGGAAAGATGTCAGATTGGAAGGAGGTCTCAAGTGAGGTTCCACAGGCACTTGTTCTGAGTCTGGTGTTATTTAACAACTTTATTAATGACCTGGATGTAAGAATAGAGAGCATTCTGATAAAATCTGCAGATGACACAAAGCTAGGTGGGGTTGCAAACACTTGGAAGGACAGTGCTAAAATCAAAGGGATCCTGATAAATTGGAGAACTGGGCTATACACAACAAGATGAAATTCAGCAAAGACAAATGTAAGGTGCTACACTTAGAGAAGAACAACCAAATGCACAAATACAGAATGGGGGATAACTGGCTTGGCAGCAGCACTGCTAAGAAAGATCTGGGAGTTGTGGATTACAACCTCAACATGAGTCAACAATGCAACTGTTGCAAAAAAAAGCAAATGCGATTTTGGGATGCATTAACAGAGGCATAGCATGGAGGCTTTCAAAAGGAGGCTGGATAGCCATCTGGCTTGGATGCTTTAAACACAGCAAATCCTGCATCTTGGCAAGGAGTTAGACTACATGACCCTTGCGGTCCCTTCTAACCCTATGATTCTATGAAAATGGAAAATGACTGCAAAAAAGGAAGATGAGAAGAAGGTGTAGCTGCTCAGTGCCTACTTTGATTCAGTCTTCACACAAAAAATAACATGTGACCAGACAACTAGCAAAGTTACCAGGAGTAACTGCAAAAAGGGATCTGGAGTTATAGTGGATCACAACCTAAAAGTGAGGGAACAATGTAACACTGCTGTCAAAAAAGCAATCATCATCCTGGGATGTTGAGATGAGGTGTCCCACCCCACCCCGACTCGCCGCTAGGGTTAATGAGGGCCAAGAAGGAGGCTAATTAACCCAACAGGCCACAGCTGAGGGGAATCAGGCAGACAAGTAATCCCCTGAGTGAGTGAGGGACCAGCTAGGGAGGAATGAGCTGAGCAGGACATATAAAGACAGAAAATTGGAAGCATCAAGGGCTGCTGGGAAAGGGCAGACACTCCCAAGAGAAGGGGAGGAATGTTTGGAGACTACAGGGGTGTTGGCTGCTGGCTCCCTTGGAAGAGGGAGGAGGCTGTGGGAACTGATAGACCAAGAAAGAGAAGGGGAACCAGTGGTAGAAAGCAGCCCAAGCAAAGAGCAGTGAGGGTAGAGGAGGACAGCCCGGACTGCTGAGCTGAGGTTCCCTGGGCTGGAACCCAGAGCAGAGGGCGGGCCCAGGTTCCCCTACCAGCCACTGCGGGAGTGGCACCGAGGCAGTGAATGGGAAGACTGCCTAGGACTGCTGAGAAACTATATCACGGAAGGGAGAACTTTGAGTGACCTAGCTAGAGGACTGAGGCACGGAGAGGATGCTGTGAATCTTGAGATGGAGAAAGGGGCTGCAGGCTGCATAGCATTGGAGCAATGGTGTGCAAACCGCTAAATAGGGGTCTACTGAATGAGCTAATGTCCAGAGTGATCAGGAGGTGCCAGACCAGCAGTGAGTGGTGCACCCCATGACAGATGTATTAGCAGGAGTGTAGTAAACAAGACACAAGAAGTAATTCTTCCACTCTACTCACCACTGATAAGGCCTCCACTGGAGTATTGTGTTCGACTGTGGGCACCAAATTTCGGGAAAGATGTGGACAAATTGAAGAAAGTCCAGAGAAGAGCAACAAAAATGATTAAAGATCTAGAAAACATGACCTACGAGGAAAGATTGAAAAAATTGGGTTTATTTAGTCTAGAGAAGACTGAGGGGGGACATGGTAACAGTCTAGATGTATGTAAAAGATTGTTCTTATTCTCCTTATCCACTGAGGACAGGACAAAAAGTAATGGAATTAAACTGCAGTGAGGGAGATTTAGGTTAGACATAGAAGAAACTTCCTAACTGTAAGGGATAGTTAAGCACTGGAACAAATTACTTAGGAAGGCTGCTGAACCTCCATCATTGGAGGTTTTAAAAACAGGTTAGACAAACTGTCAGGAAGGGTCGATACCACAGAGCTGTCTACACTGAAAACTTACATCAGAATACCTCTATCTCTGAGGTATGAAAAATCCACATCTCAGGGAGACATAGCCATGCCAACCTAACCCCTGGTGTAGATAGCAATTGGAAGAATTCTTCTATCAACCTAGTTACTGCCTCTTTGGGAAGTGGATTAACTCCAGATGTCGCTACAGTGAGTGTCTAGATGGAAGTGCTACCATGGCACAGCTGCAGCTCTGCTACTGTGCCGCTGTAGCATTTTAAGTGCAGACATACCCCAAATCCTGCTTCAGCACAGGGGACTAGACTAGAAATCCATGTTTCTCAACAACCAGTCCACGGATGGGTGCTAGACTATGGCAGCCTCCTTGCCAATCCCTGAGACTTCCCTGACACGGTTTACGAAGGCAGCAAGCCAGTCCCTGGTATCAAAAAGTTTGAGTAACATTGGATTAGATGACCCAACGAGGTCCCTTCCAGTCCTACATTTCTATGATTCTGAGAGTCCCTATATTCCTCTCCTGTCAGCAAATAGCTATGAAACCGACTGGTAAAGTGCATATCTCATCACTGTCTAGTGCTGGTCCCAATAGAGCAGGGGTTCTCAATCTTTTTCTTTCTGAGGCCCCACCCAACATGCTATAAAAACTCCACAGACCAACAGTGCCACAACATACAAAACCCAGGGTCAGCATTAGGGAGGTAGCAAGCAGGGCAATTGCCTGGGGCCCCACATCACAGGGGTCCCTGAAAAGCTGAGTTGCTCAGGCTTTGACTTCAGTGCCAGGTGGCAGGGCTCAGAGCCCCAGGGCTTCAGCCCCACCCAGCAGGGCTTCAGCTTTCTGCCGTGGGCCCCAGCAAGTCTAAAACTGGCCTTGGCAGCCCCCCAGGGGGCCTTGGACCCCTGGTCGAGAACCACTGACATAGAGGATAACAAAGCCTACCGTTGCTACCAGTTACTCCATTAACTGAAGTGGTGAAGATCTGTGTTGTGGATCTAAAGATCATAATCCTTCTGACAACACAAGTTGGGGGTCAGTATGGTTCCACACAATGGAATGTCTGTTTTTCAGTGGTTTTTTTTTTTTTTTTTTAAATAGGTAATTGCAACAAAAAGAAATGACTTTAAAAGAACACTGAAGTTTCAAAGTCAAGCACACAAGGACATACACAGGTTAAAGTTCTCCTTGCAACCTTAATTCACCCTGTCACCAGTGTGTCTGCATTATGATGCAGTCTTTAGTTACATGATCACATACTATTTTTTCCACAGAAACCCTGCCTCATTCATTGCACAAAATGGTTGGTGTGACAGATGCAAGACTTTGGAATCATGGAAATCCTATGCGAATGGCCATACAGGATCTGACTAATGGTCCATCTAGCCCAGTATCCTGTCTTCCAACAGTGACCAAGGCCAGATACTTCAGAGGGAAAGAACAGGACAATTATTCAGTGTCATCCAGTCCCCGCTTCTGGCAGTCAGAGGTTTAGGGATACTCACAGCATGGGACTGCGTCCCTAATCAGTCCCCTAATAGCCATTGATGGACCTATCCTCCATGAATTTATCTAGTTCTTTCTGAACCCAGTTATGCTTTTGGCCTTCACAGCATCCCCTGGCAACGAGTTCCACAGGTTGACTGTGTGGTGTGTGAAGAAGTACTTCCTTTATGTTTGTTTTAAACCTGCTGCCTATTAATTGCATTGGGTGACCCCAGTTCTTGTGTTATGTGAAGGGAGCAAATAACACTTTCTTCTTCACTTTCTCCACACCATTCATGATTTTATAGACATCTATCATACCCCTCCTTAATCATCTATTTTCTAACATAAACAGTCCCACTCTTTTTAATCTCTCCTCATATGGAAGCTGTTCCATACCCCTAATCATTTTGTTGCCCTTCTCTGTACTTTTTAAAATTCAAATATATCTTTTTTGAGATGGGGTGACCAGAACTGCACACAGTATTCAAGATGTGGGCATACCATGGGTTTATATAGTGCCATTATGATATGTCCCTTCCCTAATGGTTCCTAACATTGTTAGCTTTTTTGATTGTCAGTGCACACTGAGCAGATGTTTTCAGAGAACTATCCACAATGACTCCAAGATCTCTTTCTTGAGTGCTAACAGCTAATTTAGACCCCACTATTTTGTATGTACAGTTGGGGTTATGTTTTCCAATGTGCATTACTTTGCATTTATCAACATTGAATTTCATTTGCCATTTTGTTGCCCAGTCACCGAGTTTTGTGAGATCCCTTTGTAATTCCTTGCAGTCAGCTGTGGATTTAACTATCTATACATTTGATATAACTTTGTGAGTTACAGACATTATTCCAGCCCATGGCAGAGGGTTACTGAGTTTATCCCAACATCTGAAATCAATGAGGGTAATTACTGCAAATCCTGGGACAGGTAAACAACTCCAGAGAAGCACTACCCCTCTAAAGGTACACAGACCAGTTCAGCCGTGATCCAGGAGACAAAGAAAGAGCTTGTGGCATAAAGGATCAGCCTGAACTGGCTGAGGTACCTCTGATCCAAGAACTGACATGAAACTAGAACCAAGACGGCAAAACCTTGTTGGAAGGGTGTGAAGGACTGGAACCTGCCAGTGTCCCTGTGTCAGAAGAAGGGCCAGTAAACTAGCATGCAATGGAGACTGTTTATTGCCTTATTATGTTTTCTCTGTAATGCTTTTGTCCTAAATAATTGTATTGTGGTTTGTGGAAACTGTCTGGTCACTGACAACTCTGGCATAGTCCCTGGCAGAGGGGTGCTGGATGAAGGTCAGATCTGCTGTGATAATCACAGCAAATTGAAGGAGGACTGCAATCCTTGATCTGAAGGGACGGGGATGCAAGTCCCTGCCCAGAGAAAGGTGAGGACTGGAGGCCTGAGACCTCAAGGGGTGCCCCTTGAGGAGACCACAGAGGGGGCAGAGATGCAGTTAATCCTAGAACTGAGAGATGGTGCTCTGGGGATGAATCAGGTTTGTGTAGCAAAGGAGGCTGTTGTCTATAGGACCCCTGCTTCAACTGTTGCAATAATTGGAAGGCACGTTCTATTTGCGGGTACTGGGCCAGGTGGGTCTAGGCCCACACAAAACTAAAGGTCTGCCTCCTCAGCTAAGGGGGAGGAACCACTAAGCCCAAGCCACAAGTGAGTACATGGGACAACAAAGGAAAAAACAGAAACAGGAGCAAGGTCAAAGCTTAATAATCAGGGAACCAGAAGGGAACACTGAGCAGAGAACCCTGGTCAGTGCCCACCACTCCTCAAAGGCATCTAAAGAGTCTGTGGATACTGCCTGGAGGAACTCTACCTCGAGACATGATCAGACAAGGGACCAGAAATAGGCCCTCCAGTCACAGAGTACCCCCATGCAGCTTTCTCCTCCTGGAGTGATGGATGGCCATCTTGCCCAGTGCCAGGAGGAGGTTGACAAGGAGGTCCTGCAACTTTATAGGATCATGGATGGGGTGTGCAAGAATTAGGAAGTATGTGGAAAAGTGCACCTAGAACCTCAATAAGAGATTCTGGGGGAGCCAGAAGAGGGACTGCAACCTGACGTACTCTACACAGATGTGTGCCAGGTTCTCCCTTTCACCCCAGAAAGGACAGGTGTAGGGAGAATTCATGAACTGTGTCAGGTACAAACTCGTGCTCGCAGCTCCATGGAGGGGCTGCCAACTAATATTGCCGGTGGATTGTGGAACCAGAGTAGAGTACAGACTGGCCCACACTCCTTAGGTGGCAACAGGTCTCACCATTTAGTGTCAGGGTGGGACACAAGGGCAGGGAAGTAGATGGTGTACATGCTTGTGCTTCACATGTTCCCTGGGTCCAGTTCAGAGATGGACTGGCTGGATGTTGTTCAGGCAACTCAGGTTGGCTTGTCAGCCAGGGAGGCTCACGGGGCAGGGGCACAATGAGGAGTTCCAGAGGCAGGTCAGAAGCACACTCCTGCAAGACCTGCTTAAGGAAAGCAAAAGAAGCAGGAGGTAAGGCCTCTCAGCAAGGAAGTTGGGCAGAGAGCCCAGTTTAAGAACAAAGGACTGGAAGGTGGGCAGTGGGGCTTCTGGAGGAAGCTGGGAGTTCTCTGGAGAAACCTGGGAAGTGACACAGAAGGTCAAATTGAGAAAGACAGAGCCTGAAAATAGCGTTCACTACAGCATGGCTGGGGCTCTGGGCTGACCAGACTGGACTGTGCTAAGCTTCATTTCTCTGTGCTAACCTAAGGACTTCCCATGCTGTATGCCAGGGGACTAATAAACCCAACTGGTTTGAAACCACTGTTTGAGTGTCCCTGTAAATACTTTGTGAGGTGCGTTAATCCCTGCAGCGCGGACAAGTCTCTCCCAGGAGTCTGTCTCAGTTGAACTCACTGAACAGAGCTCACAGTATGAAGCAGGAGTACTGCAGCCCCAGAGGTTCAATCTTAGGAGGCAGTGAGACTGGGTGGCCTACCCTGAGGGAAGAGTGAGACCCCTGGAGGTCTGGCACATCAAAGGGTTCTTCCAAGAGACTGTTCCAAAGCTTCAGAGTAGCAGCCGTGTTAGTCTGTATCTGTAAAAATGAACAGGAGTACTTGTGGCACCTTAGAGACTAACAAATTTATTAGAGCATAAGCTTTCGTGGGCTACAACCCACTTCTTCGGATGCATCCGGTTGTAGCCCACGAAAGCTTATGCTCTAATAAATTTGTTAGTCTCTAAGGTGCCACAAGTACTCCTGTTCGTTGTTCCAAAGCTGGGGGTGTAGCACTGGTCTTATGGCTCCATGCCACTATCTATTCCCTGAATGAGGCAAGGGTCCTGTGGAAAAAATAGTATGGGATCACGTAATTAAAGACTGTATCATAACACACACCATTAGCAGAGGGAGGAGGATTAAGGTTCGATGGTAACCTTAATTCTGATATTTCCTAATTTTGGAGGGCTTGACTTTGCCACTTTAATATTCTTTTAATGAGGTGGTTTTGGCTCTATTATTTAAACATATATATTTGCATAAGCAAACCCTCCTGCTTTAGGGTACCAGCCAACAACTGACAGAACTAGGGAGTAGCTTCCCTATATGCTGTTTATTCCATAATGGCCCACTGGGAGGTTTCTTGTTCTTTTCTCTGAACTAATTTTTGTATTGGCCACTGTCAGGAACAGGCTACTTGATTGGCTGGATCACTACCTTGCTCCAAAATTCTGCACTACAGAAACCTTACATATGAATACTTGTCTCTCCTATACAGCAACAAACAGACAGGTCTTTCTTATAGCAAAACACAGTCTCTTATGATTTACTTAGGTCAAATACATACCATGTTTAAGGGTGCCTGTGGGACTCCTAGCACCTCACTATACCTAAAACTCCCAAAACAACACAACTAACAAAAGAACAAGAGCTTACTGAGCCTTGCCTGGAAGGATGACACAGACAGAAGGGAGACACGCACTTTATTTGAAATTTTAAATCTGAGGTGAGTCAAAGGGCTAGTCTACACTGGCAATACTAAAGCGCTGCTACGGCAGTGAGAAAGTTGCAGCGCTGTAAATTGCCAGTGCAAACAAGCCCAAACATCATGCCCACTGACCACCTTCAGAGTTAAAAGAGGATGCAGCCTCTTCTCTGTCACTGCAAAACGAGGATCCAGGCCAGGTTCTGGGGCCTGAGTGGAGACTGAACAGCCTCTACCCTACCCATCCCTCACTGCTGTTGCTGGCTGTGCTGGCACTGGTCAGGTTACTCCTCAAAGCAGGGGTGGAAGAAGGAACAGAGAGAAGAGGAAAAGAGGACAACGGGAGACAAAGGAAGCAGGGAGACAATCAGAAGGAAGGTGTGCGTGAACAACAGAGTGAGGGAATATATGCCACTCCTAGCCCATTTGTCACCACCTCTGGCCCACAAATTCCAGCTGGAAACATCAGTCTGGCTTTGGGATGATCAGACACTATCTGCCCTATATGAGGGCCGGATGTTCTGCTTTGTAAGTGATGACATGGATGGGGAGGCTGGGGTTGTTGTGTTTCTGGGTTGAGGGCTAGGTACTGCTCTAGGACTGAGGAGTGTGTTTGGACAGTTTGTTTGGAGTGGTATTGATGGTTCGTACCATGCAGGCAGGGAGGTGGCTCTTCTCTTCTTTTTACACAAGCACACGCCCTTTATTCCAGCTTTGATGGCCCAGGGCTGGAGTGGGTTAGGTGACAACCTTTCCCCTGCGCGTGGAGTGGTTCACCTTAGTGACTATGGAGGTGAAAGACTCTCAGGGAGGAAGAGATAAGGATGCAGCTGGACTTGAAACGACCTAGTCTTTAGCCTTAGCGGGAGAGGAACAGGCTGGGGATGTTCACCCTTCAAAGCGAGGAGGTATTTTCTCTCCCATCACGTTCTGTATTTGAGGGAGTTTCAGGCGAGGCACTCGGGGGGGGGGGGGGGAGGCTGGTTAAGGGAAGGGGAGAATTAGGTGGGTTTTTTAGGAAGCCCCCTGGCTCGGTGCTGAGGTGCCCGGTTGCACGTGAGAGGAGGCAGATCAATGCAGAGGCGGGGGAAGCGCGGGGAAGTCTCACTCCCTGCGGCCGAGGGCTGGGCACCAGCTTGTGGCTACGGGGCAAGAGAGCGATGGTCTCGGCGCTGGCCCGGGAGCCCCACGCCCCGGGACTCGCTTGCCCCGCACGCTGCACGGCGACGTGACGGCCGCAGCCCGGGCTCCGAGGCAGGCGGCGGAAGGGCCTGTCTGCCCCCGGCCCACTGGGGAGGCGCGGCCTGAGCCCGGCCGGGGCCCGCAGCGAGCGGCAGGCTGCTGATGCGCGCCTCAGCAGGGGACGGGCTCAGCAAGGGGGACCTGGCAGCTCCACCCGCCGCCGCCGCCGCCCCCCCCCGGCCCGGCCCCTCACCGAGCGCGCCCCCGCCCCTCACCGAGCGCGCCCCCGCAGGTCTTGACTCGAAAATCCTCCAGCGTCTTGGGAAACGCATCGAACTGCTTCAGCCTCCACAGCGAGTCCATAGCGGCAGCGACCCACTTCCGGCCGGCAGCAACCCCACTTCCGGTGCCAGCCCCCGCCTGCTGGGCGGAGCACTCCGCTGTGTGCCCCTCCTCCCCGCCGCAGGGCACCCTGGGAGCCCGCCCTGTGCTGGGGGCGGGGGTTAGTGACGTGGCGAGCCGGAGCCTCGCGCCTGGGCGTGGTGACATTGGGGGTGTTGCGGGCTGAGAATGCTGGTGTCGGGGGGGGTGTCATTGGAGTGACTGTGGGGTGACGGGTGGGGTGACGTTGGATGGTCATTGGGGGTGAGATTGGGTGTTTGGTGACACTCAGTGGGGTGTCATGGGATGACAGTGGGATGTGGAGGTGTTGGGGTGACATTGGGTGTTTGGTGACACTGTCAGTGGGGTGTCATGGGATGACAGTGGGATGTGGAGGTGTTGGGGTGACATTGGGTGTTTGGTGACACTGTCAGTGGGGTGTCATGGGATGACAGTGGGATGTGGAGGTGTTGGGGTGACATTGGATGTTTGGTGACACTGTCAGTGGGGTGTCATGGGGTGACAGTGGGATGTGGAGGTATTGGGGTGACGTTTGGTGACACTCAGTGGGGTGTCATGGGGTGACAATGGGATGTGGAGGTGTTGGGGTGAGATTGGGGAAGTTGTGGCGTGACGGTGGTGGTGTGTCATAGGCTGACATTGGGTTGTCGGAGTGACATTGGGGGTACAGGCACCCAAGATAACTAGCCAATTGCCCTACTTTCTCATTATGAATCAGGAGGCCTCCCCTGTTTACTCTCCTCCTTGTGTTTCCTCCTAGTATCCCACTTCCCCACTTACCTCAGGGCTTAGGTCTCCATCTCCTGGCAAACCTCCTTACTTCCTGTTCATTGGTTAAAATGTTGAAATAGCATTGGGCTACTGCTGCTCCCTGCAGAAGCCCGCTAGAAACACCCACATTCAATGTTGACTCCCTATCGACAACTACTTTTTGAGACCGGTCAGCCATTTCTGAATCCATTTAATGTATATTTTATTGATATGGTAGAGTGCTAACTTTTAAATCAGAATGTTGTGCAGTACTAAGTCAAAGGCCTTGCAAAAGTCTACCTATATTATATCTATTCTGTTCTACAGAGGTTCTTATACTGTGCTCCTCACTGCAGTATCTGAGTGCCTTCCTGTAGTGCATTAATCAATGACACATCTGTCATATGGTGTTCGTTTTCTCATCCTCTCCCCAGGAAAGAAGTGTGTGCAATACAGTGTCTTGTTTTTGTTGGGGTTTAGGTTTGTTTTTTTATTATTTAAATATACACCTCTACCTCGATATAACGCTGTCCTCAAGAGCCAAAAAATCTTACCGCGTTATAAGTGAAACCGCGTTATATTGAACTTGCTTTGATCTGCCGGAGTGCGCAGCCCCACCCCCCCGGCGCACTGCTTTACCGCGTTATAGCCGAATTTGTGTTCTATCGGGTCGCGTTATATTGGGGTAGAGGTGTACAAGTTGCTATATGTTTATGTTAGAAAAGGCAAGGTCAAAGAAATGAGCCTGGCACTTGGAGCAGAAGGTGGTGAGGTTTGTGTTGTTCCCTAGTTCCTGGGGAAGTTCACTTCCACAGTCTGGAACCGATCCCCGAGAAAGTCATTTCTGCTGCACAAACAAGTGTTACCCTTACTGCAGAGAGTTCCATGTGCTTGAGGAGTGAGGTTGTTGACTGTTCTGGAGCTTAGAAAATCTTTTAGATATCCTGGGTCTAGGCCATAGAGCACCTGGGAAGCTACTGTAGGGAGTGGAGGACAGGTGCAGTGTATTCGTGGGAATTTTGTAACTGCTGAAGACTTCATGCCCAGATATATTGGATTGTTGTAGTCCGGTCAAGACGTGATGAAGGTGTGAGTAACTGAGGCCAGGTCATTTTTCACTAGGGTGGGATCGAGTCTCCTAACCAACTGGAGATGGCAGAAAGCATTACTCATGGCTGATGTGATGTGAGAGCTTAGTATCCGCAAGGACTCCAAGAGCACTCCTAGACTACAGATCGTACTGACTAATTGTGGATATGTACCTTTAACCAAAAGAGGCTGCATTGTGCCTGCAAACTCTTTACCTGTATTGACCAGACTTGTCATCAACGAATGAAAACAGGTTTGCCTGACAGGATCTATTTTTCATATAATCATATTGACTGGAATTAATTATATTCCTATTCTTTAATTCATTAGTAATTGATTTCCATATAAGATTTCCCACTATTTTACCTAGGATTGATGTCAGGCTAACTGGCCTCTACTTACTCAGCTCATATCACTTCTACTTTTTGAATATTGGCACAACATTAGTCTTTTGCTAGTCTTCTGGAATTTCCCTGGTACTCTAAAATATATTAAAAATTAACACTAGTGGGCCACATATCTCCGGAGCTCTTTCTTTTAGGACTCTTAGGTGCAAGTTATTAGGACCTGCTGATGGGCTGGAAAATAGTTTGTCAGCTTCATATGATACAAGTACATTGTCCTGCTTTTTTCCAGGTACAGAATAGAAATATTACGTAAGAACGGTTGTAACGAAGCGGCCTTTGGCGGGACTCTACTGAGAGTATCAATTCAGGACAAATTGCTTAGAGCAGCGTAGTCACAGCCCAAGGCTGGGGTTCCTTCTAAGGCACACCAAACCAGCCAGACAGAGAGGACTTCGGTTTTACCCCACTAGCTAACCACCAGAAGTCATATAAGCAATTCCCTCAGACACACCAGTATCCCAGTATCACCACCAGTGCCACTCCTTATGGGGATGAATGGTTATGAAAACCAATACCCTGGTAAAAGAAAAAAGGTTCTCCCAATCCCATAGGACCACGCCCCAGACCCAGGTCAATATATCAGTTAGCTCTTACCCACAAATCACACTGTTGCCAATCCTTTAGAATCTAAAATCTAAAGGTTTATTCATAAAAAGAAAGAAATATAGATGAGAGCTAAAATTGGTTAAATGGAATCAATTACATACAGTAATGGCAAAGTTCTTGGTTCAGGCTTGTAGCAGTGATGGAATAAACTGCAGGTTCAAATCAAGTCTCTGGAGTACATCCACAGCTTGGATGGGTCATTCAGTCCTTTATTCAGAGCTTCAGTTTGTAGCAAGAGGTAAGAAGCAGGATTGAAGACAAAATGGAGAAGATACAGCTGCTTTTTATCGTCTCTTGCCATGTGGCCTGTACTTCCTTTGTTCCAAACACAAGCTGCCCAGCACATGGCTTGAAAGCCTTAGAGTCTTCTCCATAGGCATGCCCCTGCTGCCTTGCTGAGTCATAAGGTGTATCTGCCTTCTCTCAATGGGTCAATTATGGGTCAGTTGTATAGCTGATGGTTCTCAATGGGCCATCAAGCAGGCCATTCAGTGCTGATGCCAAACTGTCTGGGGTGTCACCCAGAAGCATAGCACAAGTTTGAAATACAGACAGTATAGAGCCAATACTTATAACTTTAAATACAAAAATGATACATGCATACAGACAGCATAATCATAACCAGCAAATCACAACTTTTTTATAGACACCTTACTTGACCTCCTTTGTACTAGCTAATTCTGGTCCTAACCTGCTGCATGCTCGGGTCTTAACTTGTCTGTGGCTGAAGTGCCGAGGGGTGCCAGCCTGGCCCCTTTTGCTGGCAGGAAATGCAGCCAAGTTAAACCAATACAGCCGTTTGGGATCCTGTGGGGGCAGGGTTCCCTCCTGGCTTCTCTCCATTTATGACTCCGGCGAAGCCCTTTGAGAGCATCAGCTCAGCCCTGGCGGAAGCAGCAGCAGCATGCATCATAAACCTGTCTCTAGCTGCAGCCTAAATCACACCAGGCCTGGAAATTTGCTGGCTTTTATAGCCAGGTTCTCTGGGGCATAAGAGGGAGCAAGCTCCACTGGGCACCGGATAAGCAACCTGCCTTCTGAGCATTGTGAAGCGAGGGTGGAGTCCAGGTGCCATGTATACCTGTAATGGGGCACATGTCCCCCCAGCGCCCCAACACTCCCAAACCCCACTCCGTACACCCCCAGCATGCTCACAAAGCACGGTTACAATTAACCCCCTACCAAGCAACCGGCCTGACCTTTGAGCAAATGCTACCTTGAGTGGCCAGAACTAGGCCACTTCCTCTCGTTGCAACCCCAAAGCAGCAAACCAGGGGCACTGTGGGTATAAATAGTGCCCAGTGCATTGTGGGTATAGATAGACTCTGCTGCATTGTGGGTACCAGTGTAACCTGATGCAGAGGAATCTCTCTCTCACAATCATGCTGTCCCCTACCCTGTTTGCAGTGACTGCTTCTTTGACCTTCCTGTTGGCACACCTGTCTCTTTCCTCCTTCCAATCTGTGTTCAGTAGCAGGTCCATTCGCTCTCATGGCTACAAGGGGTTCAGTGGTTACGGCAGTGACCTAGGAGTCGTAGGTTCTAGTCCCAGATGTGCCACTGATTTGCAGGCTGACCCTGAGCTAGTCACTTCTGCTTTCTGTGTCTCTTGTCCCATGTGTAGCTTGAGGGCACTACTTGTGTTACAGCTGCGGGGAGCAGTTGTGAGAATTAATTCATTAAATGTTTGTAAGGCAGTGAGAGAGCCTTGGGCAAAAGCAGCCTAGAGCGTTATTATTAAAGGATACAAAAAACCCAGCAGGTCCCAGAGCCCTTTGCATAGGGTAGGACTGGGATTGCTCACTCCCCACTGAAATGCTGCCACTTCTGGGGTAGAACACTGCCTGGCAGGGAGGGAGGGAGGAGGAGTCACTAACAGCTATTATGCAGGAAGGATTTTAGGGAGGCAGAGAGTGCAAAACTGGAGCGTACCCAAGACAAAGGCCCCACACGCCATTTCTTCCAAAAGGTACCACCGAGCCTTCAATGGCCACGCCCCACACTTTAGGTCTGATCCAGCAGCACGGGGCACCCGGCCGGGTGCCAGGCTTCAGGACTGAGTCCATGAGAGAAGCGCCACCTCGAAGAAGTGAGGTTTTTACCCACGAAAGCTTATGCCCAAATAAATCTGTTAGTCTTTAAGGTGCCACCAGACTCCTTGTTGTTTTTGTAGATACAAACTAACACGGCTACCCCGATACTTGACGCCACCTCTTGAGTCACTAACACCTCTTCCTGCTGCACCCGGGATGATCTCCCAGCCAAGCCGTGACTAGACCCAAACATGCTTCATGTTCCATACCTGCAGCCCACAGTACAGGGACTCTGATGGCCAAACTGCCAGCATGTACCCACAGGACGACCCCCCCCCCTTGTTTCATTGATTTCTCCCAGAGTGAGATAGCGCCCTCAAGTCAAGAAAGGACCCAGACGACATGCCTGATGGCCAGAATGCAGCCTAGTACGCCTGGGTTGAATCTGGGCCCTTTGGGATCCTAAAAGCAACAGCCTCTGTCATTTGAGCTAATGAAGTAAGGCCCAGCTTGTTACATATTTAGTAATTGACACAGTTGGAGCCGGAATGCCGTTGACTGCCAATGAGATTTTGGCTCCTAAGTCCCTTTTGAAAATGATATGTAGGGTTCTGAGCACAGCAGTGCCTAAATACCTTCCCAATTCTGGGCCTCGGGCTATGAGCTGGAAGCAGCGGCATCCTCCTAAACACTTGTCACCGGTGTGGCTGCCTGTAGCACTCTCTGCAGGCCACGCCTGGCACTACAGGCACTCCCTGCCTCAGTTTCCTCCGAGGTGGTCCCCAACCCTCAGCCTTCCCCACCCAGGCTGGAGGTGGTGATAGGGCCCAGCCCTCCAGCCAAGTCTCTGACTAAAACTTCACCCCTTCCAAGGTAACAAGAATCCAAACACACAAAAGGTTCTTCCGCTCTCCATGGGCTCCTCTTCAGCCCCCCAGGGTTAGCTCCCAGCCCCTCTGGGCTGCCATTCCGTCATCCCTGCTGCAGGGTCCCGATCTGAGGCCAGAAGGGCCCATTGTGGCCATCTGGTCTGACCCTCTGTATCACACAGGGCCTGAACTCATTCCTCTTTGAGCTAGAGCCGAGCTTTTAGCAAAGCCGGGATCAGAGAGCGGGGAGCCTAGGGCAGTGATGGATGGAGAGGGAGAGGTGGAGGGGAAAGACAGAGAGATGGTGGTGGGGAGAGAGAATGAGGAAGAGATGGGGAGAATGAAGGAGAGAAAAAGGGAGAAGGAAAGAAAGAGGGAGAGAGAAGGGAATGGCGAAGGGAGCCATCCATCTGTGATGTCAGACAGCAGCTGCGGGCAGCCGGCGAGCGGCTGACTCACTCTCTGAGCTATTCCAAGCAGCTCGCAGTGTCCCTCTCAGTCCCTTCCCCCCCACACACACACTTTACTTTCCCGGTCTGACATTTTCTCCCCTACGCCCCGCTCCGGGCCACCTCCAGCTTTTTCTCTTTCCTGCCTCCTGATCAAAGTGCATCCTCTCCCCACCACACCCCGATCTCTGCCCCGGCTTCTCCAATCACCCGGCATCTTCCTGCCCCTGGCCCCTGCATTTCGGTTCTCTCCTCCTAGCCCTCTCCCCAAACTGGTTGATCCTCTCGCATTCCTTCCCCAAAATGGTTTCTGCCTTCCTTGGATTCCCGCCAGCACCATGTATATAACTTCCCTCCTGAAGTGAAAGCAACGTCTCTCCCGCTTGCCTGGCTGCACAACGCTCTGGAGAGGGGAACCCTTGGGATTATTTCCCATGGCCCCATCTTCGCTTGGTACCAAAGAGACTGAACAGAAACCGCAGTGTCCAAACCGCCTCGGTTTCTCTCACCCAAACAGCCCCCCTTCCACTGAACACATCAATTACCATCTCCGACCTCGTCCCAAGAAAACACAGGCCAGATCCTGATCTCCCTGACTCCGGCTTCATGCCACTGAGTGCAGCAGGATCACAGAACCGGGCCCCTCAGCTATATTTAGTCTTTCCTCAGTCTCCCCTGCTCTTTCGCATCGCCGGCGAGATAGACGGTACAAACAGGCACTTCGTCAGCCGTCAGGAACAGGAAAACCAGATCGATCGTTCACCGAGTTTAAACCTGTCCACACCCACCAAACGGCCCCATTCTCTCCTGTGCCTTGGGCACGCACTTTCCTCTCGTTCGCCGCTGGGTCGAGGCATTCCCTCCACACGCTTTCTAATGCCTCCTTTGTGCTTTGCCGGGTGTCCGTCTCCCATGTTTCTAGACACCCCCACGCAGGTCCCGTCTCTCCTCCCAGGTGGAAAGGATACTTCCATTCCACAATGCCGATGCAGGCTTTCCGCAGCGGGTGCTGAAGGGTTAAGCAGAACAGAGCCCTGGCTGGCCGGGGGGCTGCTGGTGGCACCGGTTTCTTTGGCTTTTCTTTCTGTTGCTTTTTCTTCTGATCATCCTGGGCAGAAGCAGGCTCCATGATCTTCCTTCCCTAGCTGCCTCCGCCAGTTCTTCTCCCCCCGTCCTCTCCTCCCACAGCTGAGACCCCCGTCCCCAGCCTGAAGCCCCTTCTGGTTCTCTTCTGCCGAGCCAGTCTCCTCGGTGCAGAGCGGGAGGCGGAGGGTGAGCGGGGGCTGGAAATCGCACTCACACATACACAAATGCACCAGGCATGAGTTTAAAATTAGACTCCGTCCCCGCTCTCTGGTGCTGTCAGAGTTCCTGAGACAGCAAAAGAAGCCCAGCAGCTGTTGCTTATCCCAACACCGGTAACTGCTTCCCAAGCTACGGCTCCAGGTTGGGAGTGGGGGTGAGGGACCCACTTCAAGAGGGAAATACTCGGTGAAAATCCCTCTTCAACCCACTTCAGCTCTCTCCCTGGCCCTCTTCCCCATCTCCCTCTGGCTTCTGAAGCAGCCCAAGGAATCATCAGGCTGTTTAAACAACACAAGCCGCCTGCTTTGTCCGACTGGGACCAGGGTGCATCTAAAGAATGAAATATCAGTCCTCGCTTGGGTTGGGTGACTGCTGCAGATAAATCCTACCTCATTTGCAAATGCATTTGCCTCTCCCTTCTGGTGTTCACTTTCCGGTAATCCTTCCGGCCAGTGCGTTTGTTAGGACAAACATTCCCCGTCAAAGCAAATGTTGTTACTAATCGGAATCAGGGAATGTATGGAAACCGCTCCGTGCTAGGCGCTGCACGTACATGAGCGACAATCCCTGTCCCAACAAGTGTAGAATCTAACCAGACACGAGTGGGAGGAAGTTAGAGTTCTGATCCCCACTTTGCAGAAGGGGAACAGAGCAGTGAGGGCCAGATCCTCAAAGGTATTTGGGCACCTAACTCCCACGGGGCTCAATGAGAATCAGGCACCTAACTGCCTTTGCGGATCTGGGTCAAAGTCCCAGTAGCAGAGCCAGGAATGGAACGCAGCTCTCCTGAGCCCCACGCCAGGGCGGGAACCCCGAGTGTCTCCTTCTGCATTGCAGAGTAGTCACAGAAAGCACGTGCCGAACTCGGAGCGTTTGCCCCTGGATCCTGACTGTAACTAGCAGGCACTTCTCCAAGGCCTGCCCAGCAAAGGGGGGTCAGCAGTGCCGTTAGCCTCATCCAGAGCAAGGAACACAGCCCATGTCTCCTGCTGCCTCCGCTCGGCTGCCAGGGAAATTCAGTGGTTAAGATCTGGAGCAGGCTCCCAAGGGAGGCTGTGGAATCCCTGTCACTGGAGATTTTAAAGAACAGGCTGGACACACACCTGGTCTAGGTTTACTGGTCCTGTCTCAGCACAGGGGGCTGCACTTGATGACTTCCCAAGGTCCCTTCCAGCCCCACATTTCGAGGATTCTACAGGGCTTGTTCTGGATTTCACTCCCTAAAAGGGTCTAGGACTGGCTAGCACCAACACCCAACATCTTGTCTTACCCCTCTGTCGCATCGCTGCATTTTACACTGACTGATCTGCCTGCATGTCCCCTAGGGAAATGTCTACATACAAACAGTTAAATACTCCAGGAGATGTATTAGACTTTGCCCTGCTACAGGGGCCTTTACCCTGGATGTGTTTTACAAACATTACTAGATAATAATACCGAGCACCTACAGAGAGGCTTGTATCTGCAGATGTCAAAGCTCTTTAGAAAGTTGGGTCAGACGTATTATCCTGTCACGGAGTGTGGGGGGACACAAGGCCCTGCACCCCCGGCTTTCTGCGATTCACCATGACTCTCAGCCAGCCAGTAAAGCAGAAGGTTTATTTAGATGACAGGAATACAGTCCAAGACAGGTCTTGCAGGCACAGACAACAGGACCCCCTCAGTTAGGTCCATCTTGGGGTCCCAGGGCACCCCAGCCCCCTTGGGAGGTCAGAGCCCCGTCTCCCTCCCAGCCATATCACCAGCCAGCTCTGAACTCTCTCTCTAGCCTTTGTTCAGTTTCCCGGACAAAGGTGTCACCTGGCCTCTAACCCCTTCCTGGGTTCTCAGGTTACATGCTCAGATATCCTCCCTTGGCCAGTCTCCCATCCCCCAATGCAGACCGTCTTAGCCACACTCCCCTGTCAGCATTCAAAGACCACATTAAGAACAGTCCCAGTTCGTCACATATCCCCATTTCACAGGTGGGGAAACTGAGGCCTGGAGAGGCAACGTGCTCAGAGGCATGCAGCAAACTCACGGCAGAGCTGACAAAACAACCATATCTTGCGCTTCTAAACCCTGCTCTGCGAACACTTGACAAAGAAAGAACATATCAGTGTCCCTATTTTACAAGCAGAGAAACTACAGGCCCACATGATGGCGGTACTGGCCCCACACCAGACAGCAGGCTAGGGACAGAACCCCCATTCCCTGCCTTGCAGCTGGAGGTGCTAACCACTCTGCCACCACCCTGCTATGGCTCATATAGGGTGACCAGACAGCAAATGTGAAAAATCGGGACAGGGGGTGGGGAGTAATAGGAGCCTATATAAGAAAAAGACCCCAAAATCGGGACTGTCCCTATAAAATCGGGACATCTGGTCATCCTAGGCTCATACCATCTCAGGATCATGTCATCTGCCATGGAACTGCCTGTCTTGGGAGCATCCCAATTTGAGGGCCAGCAACCCCAGTGCGACACAGTCCTGAAGGAGAATCCCTTGGCTACATGCCTGCTAACCAATGGGGGGAGACGAGACGCTGCAGCTGTTCCTGTCCATTGCTGCATGTTCTGGGAGAATCAGCTCAGCTGTAAAGGGGTAAAATTAGCAACATTAATTCCACACACGCACCCCCCCCCCCAATCTTTTCCCACATTTTAGGGTCAAATATTCCTTCTCACGCCCCAAATGATGGGGTCCCTGGAGGTATCATGGGCTGCGTTCACCACATCTGACTGTAGTCCTGAGTGGGTCCCCATTTTGCCCTCCCTCCTTCTCCCACTAATCACTGTCCCCTTTCACTTGGGATTCAACCTATGAGCTCCGCTACTGCTGCAGCCCCAGAGGGGAGTTCTGAGGATCTCAGCCCTGTTCCAGCGCCACTAGCAGCTGCTAGTACTAGGAAGGGTCTCTGGGGACATCTCGTGGCCAGCTGGGAGTATGGCAAGTTTGGAATTGGTACACGCACCTTGGTAGATGGTTTTCCTCCACCCCAGTCACAGCTGTAAGTAATTGCACACACTGACTGATCACTGACTAGGTGTGTGCTTTTAAAGACAGAGATCCAGCAATGTGTGAATGGAAGGACTAAGGAAGGTCTGCTCCCTGCCCCGTGCCATCCCCTTGGCCAGGAAGGGTTAGCCGCAGAGGACTGACATGGTGGTGGCTCCTGGGGTTTTCTAAGGCTCTAGGTGAAGAAATATCAGGCCTAGATGGCAAATTCAGAGGCGACGTTTCCATCCGGCCCCAGTTGGACAGACTCTGCCTCTGGCAGGGATACCGCCAGCCCTAGAAGACACAAGATCGTCCTGAATGGTACCATGGGACCATCACGGAGCTGGATTTGCAGGTGCTTTTTTGTGGTTCAAGAGTTTGCAGGCTTTGACTCAGCCCCAAACTGCCAAGGGAGATTCGGCCCAAACTGCCCCAGGTTAGGAGGCAAACTCTGTGCCAGCCCCGAGTAGCACCTGGCTTCCAATCAAATCCACCAACTGGCAGGCTCCTCTTGGAGGCCTGAGAATCCTCAGCAGAGCCCAGTGGGGACTGTGGCATTCAGAGATCACATCCAAACCACAAAGGTGATTCCATTGATTTCAATGGGATTTAGGAGCTGAAATGCCCTGGAGGATCTGGGCCTCAATGCTGAGGGTGCTCACAAGCGCTTCAGCATTCTATGCCTAGTTCCAGCTTGCTGTACAAAACAACAAGAGCTTTGTGGCACCCTGCCCAGACTCTCTGTCTGGGAAGCTCAGCCCTTGAAGGCACAACTCCCAATACCACATCTTCCCTTCCAAGCCAAAACTTAACAACAATAACTCTTAAAACCCCAACATTTATATAATACACAATTACACATATTGATAACCAAGGTAATAACTACACTAACAAGGTTCAATTAGTCTGTGAGATGCCCTGCACTGTCGCTTAGACCTGGGAGGTGTAATGTCATGGCACACGTACACAGAAGTTAGGGGGGGGAAATCCCATCAATGGCTCTTGCTGGATGGTTGTTAACAACCAAACAAAACAACCACGTGCTGTTTACACACATTGCTATGCGCATTGTCTACATTTAGTCGTGGTTGCTCCTTTGAGCTCTAATACCGTTTCCAAGAACTTTTTTGGACTTGTTCAGAACCTGTATACTTTCCTCCACCTAGTAGTTACCACAGCACCATCTTTAAAAAAATACAGAAGTACACCATGGGTATGTCTACACTACGAAATTAGGTCGATTTTATAGAAGTAGATTTTTAGAAATTGATTTTATATTGTCAATTGCATATGTCCACACAAAGCGCATTAAGTTGGCGGAGTGCGTCATCACTACCGTGGCAAGCATCGACTTACGGAGCGGTGCATTGTGGGTAGCTATCCCACCGTTCCCGCAGTCTCCGCCGCCCATTGGAATTCTGGGTTAAGCTCCCAATGCCTGATGGGGCAAAAACATTGTTGCGGGTGGTTTTGGATATATGTCGTCAGTTGCCTCTCCCTCCATGAAAGCAACAGCAGACAATCGTTTCGTGCCAGATACCAGGGCGATTAGAAGAGCACTGCAAGGCGCGCTGCAGATCAGAGAGGCTTTGAAAACCAGTTTCATAATTGGCCAGGCTTCGGTGTGACAGTTGTGTTTCTGCTTGATGCAAACACGCCCCCTTTGTTGATTTTAATTCCCTGTAAGCCAACCACCCTCCTCCCTTCGAAATAAAGTAACTATTGTTTTGAAACCATGCATTCTTTCTTTATTAATTTTTTTTTTAAAGAGATAACGGACAAGGTAGCCCGGGTGGGGTGGGGGAGGAGGGAAGGACAAGGCCACATTGCTTATTGTAGCCACACTAAAAATCGAACTGTTTGAATGACAGCCTTCTGTTGCTTGGGCCATCCTCTGCAGTGGAGTGGCTGGGTGCCCGGAGCTCCCCCCCCCCGCCTGCATTCTTGGGCGTCTGGGTGAGGAGGCTATGGAACATGGGGAGGAGGATAGGCGGTTATACAGTGGATGCAGCGGGGGTCTGTGCTCTTGTTGGCTTTCCTGCAGCTCCAACAGATGCTTCATCATGTCCATTTGCTCCCCCAACAGATGCTTCATCATGTCTGTTTGCTCCCCCATTCGCCTCAGCATCGCATCCTGCCTCCGCTCTTCACACTCACTTAATTCTTTCCTGGCCTCTGCCACTGAATGCCTCCATGCATTAAGCTGTGCCCTATCAGTGCGGAAGGACTGCATGAGCTCGGAAAACATGTCATCGCGAGTGCGTAGAAACATTCTACGCTCTATGATTCTGGGGGGACCGCATACTCACCTGTGCTGCTGAGTTCGCCACGCTGACCAAACAGGAAATGAAATTCAAAAGTTCCCGGGGCTTTTCCTGTGTACCTGGCTAGTGCATCAGAGTTCAAAGTGCTTTCCAGGGCGGTCACAGTGGAGCACTCTGGGATAGCTTCCGGAGGCCAATACCGTTGATTTGTATCAGCACTACCCCAAATTTGACTCAGCAAAGTCGATTTTAGTGCTACTCCCCTCGTCGGGGAGGAGTACAGAAGTCAATTTTAAGAGCCATTTTGGTCGACGGAATGGGGTTGGTTGCGTGGACGCATTCATTTTTAAATCGACCTAACGCGGCTAAATTCGACCTAACCCCGTAGTGTAGACTAGGCCCATGATACAGACAGAAGGGACTTCAAGTGTCAATAGCAATGAATACAGTGGTCAAGAGACACGTCTTCAGGCTCCTCATGAAGTGCACTGGTATTCATACTGCCAAGCTTTGCAGGTCACAGAAGAATAGTTTTCTGTTACTAGAGAAACTTTAATCAATAGTCAGCAGAATGCCAGCAAAGCAAGTGTGTTGGCAGAAGCAAAGGGACTTATGGTACGGATGGATTTCGAATTCACAATCTGCATCTTGGTATTTTTGGATGTGTGTATTATGTTATCACCTTCTTGCAGCGGGAAAACATTGATTTTGCCTGTGCAGTAAATGCAAAAGAGAGTTGCTGAAAAGTTTTGCACAACCTGAGAATGGATGAAAAGTTCCACAGGTATTTCGTCAAAGCTGAACAGCAGGCTACTGAACTGAATCTGCAAATGCCAGCTTACAGGAAGAGGCAACCAGCAAAAACTCTGGATCATTTTTATCGCAGTCACACCGCATCCTACCTTTTGAATCTTTAAACAATAAATATAAAGTCGATTTCTTTTTCCCTGCACTCAATGCTGCAATAAGTGAAATTGACAGACAATTTAATACTCAAAGCGTGTCCTATCTCACTGCAAAAAGCCTGAAAACTGTTCATATATCAAAAGGAAAAGAAGCACTTGTGAAGCTGAACGAAGAATTTCAGTGCAGAGTTCCTGAAATGCAATATGATTTATTAGTACACCACACTGAACCTATTTTAAACGCTCAGGGACCAGACAGCGGAATATCTTTTCTGGAACTCATGAAGGTCTGTAAAGAACATGACCTGGAACTTTTGTATCCTGATGGATTTGACCTATTGGTGCTTTTGGCAACATTACCTGTTACAGTTGCAACTGCAGAAAAATGTTTTAATGCTAAAAAGTGTAAACTTAGTAGACTTTGCAGCCGCCTGACAGAAGCTCGTCTTCAGCAACTGTTAATTCTTGCAGTAGAGACTGACGTAACCAACAGCGTTAACACAGAAGAGGCTGTGGATACCTTTATTCAGATGGCTCCCCGGTGCATGGATTTCCGTCGAAATGGTGAGTGTACCACTGTTTATTTCTATGCAGATGATGTAGGTGCGTGTGTTGATATGGTTTAATGTGTATAATATGTATGTGTTTAACTTGCCCCTCCAAAAGTGGTCAAATTGAAATTCCTGCCCACGCCCCTGCCCACCAACGTCTCCGGCATGCTCTACCTGTTTGCTGAAACAGGAGTGAAAGCACAAGCAAGAGAAGCTCTTCAAACGGGGACTCCTCCCTGTTGCTGGCTCTGGTTGCCGGGAGCGTGCAGACCCAAAAGACGGCTTGGCAGGATGCGTTGGGAACCCGATGGGCCGTAACAGCTTCCTGCCATATGCAGGGCGAACAGTCACGTTTTCCCACACTGAACCAGGAGCTAGAGTGGCCACAGCTGGGGAGGGCGCTAGGAAGCCTGGGATAGGGTGGTTTGACTCCGGTTTGAGTACTGCAGTGTGGATGCTGGAGCCCCGGCTTTGGGGCCTGTGTCCTGAAATTGTAAACCTAGGGCATGGACACTCCCAAATGCAGGGTCCACGGACTCAGGTCCCACTAACCCATGCCTTACATTGCAGTGTAGACATGCCCTCTGAGAGCTGGCTGGGGGTTTGGGTTGCCAGGCTTATTTAGCTTGTAGGCAAGGAGTGGAGGAGCGGGCCAGAAGTGCAGGCTGGCCTCTAGAAGCCAAGGCCCAGAGAGCCAGCTGTGTGCGCTTAGGACTGGCAATGACGGGTGTGTCCTGGGGATACCCAATGTTGCCAATTCCCATGATTTGATTGTGTCATGATATTTGATACTCCTCATAAGGCCTGAAGTCAGGTGAATACAAGAGAATCTCAGCTTGCACTTCAAACAAATATGAAGGGTTCTTTTCACCCTCCCGGTGGTGGAGAAAAGTTTAAAAACGTGACCCAAGTGTGACCCTAAAAGCTCAGACACCAGAAGGCAAGTGAAAAGAACCAAATATTTATGATGTTTGTAAAAATCTCATGACTTTTAAGCCAATCTTGCGATTGTCAAAGGCTTGAGCCTAACAGTGGATATACTAGATGAACACTGCCACAGAACGGAGGAGTTCTTGCCCCTGTATTTGGCCCCGTGGTGCCAGGCGCCACACAAGGCCCTGCTTCTAGGGGCTCAATGTGGTTTTGGAAGAAGTCAGGAGCGAGGAGGGGGCTGGCGAGCAGGCTGTCTTGTCTAGTTAGATTGTAAGCGCTTGAGGGCAGGGATTGTCTGCCACTCTGTGTTTGTGCAGCACCTACCACAACCAGGCCGATTTTGGTTGGTTCCTAGGCACTGCTGTAATGAATGTGATTAATAACCTGCCCCTCCCACCGTGAATGTAGCCCCCTGGCATTCGGGGTACAGCATTTTAGCCGTCAGGCTGGAGAGGTTGGACGCCCAGTTCTAAACTGTTGGGGTAGAGCAGGTCGACTGTGAGCAGTAGGATCCTGAGCCAAGGTTTCCCCCATGGCTGCCTCTGCCCTGGGAGCAGCCTCACACGCTGGGGCATTGGTTTTGCCCATGTCTGGGCTAGAGTTCCCCAGTAGACAATGCTCTGAACCTGCCCCGAGCTGGGCACTGCTGGCTCTCCTGACCTCTCCAGAGCCCCAGCGGTCTGCTGCAAGCACCATTCCAGGTCTCGCTCCTGGGGTCTGGCCCAGTGGGACGCCTTCCCCGGGCCTGGTTCTGACTGCACGGCCCCCACAGGAAGTAGTTCAGAGGAGTCAGTCAGCTCTGTGGGCCCAGGCTCTCCTATCCACCGGCAATTAGTGCCCAAGGACATAGGGTGCCCTGAAAGGCCAGAGTATCAATGTGCTGCATTAGCTCCCATTTCTTGCCCTAATGCATCATCCTGCCATGCTACCAGGATCCTGCTGTGCCACTGCCTTGACCCTCAGTGCCCCATCTTCCTTCCCCACTAGGCCCTCACTGTGCCTCCCCCGCAGGGTGTCATTGCCTGGGAGGGGCAGTGCCACCACCCTCCATTGCCCCTCAGACACCCCCAAACCGCTTGCTTGCCCCTGAGAAGGGAGGCCAGCTCCCTGGTGTGTGGGTCACCAGCCGTGCCTCTGTCCCCTGCAGCCCCCTTAGCTGTTTGGTTTGGTCCAGATGCTGATGCTGCGGATGATCAGCCATTCGCTCTGACTCTCTGTCACTAGGATCCGCACGCACTCCGGGGCGGCAGCCGTGCTGTTCTCCAAGCCGCTCCGTTCAAAGTGTCCCTTCTCAAAGGCTCCGATGTGGGTGTATGTAGAGCAGCCCTTGCCTTTCCCCTGCCGCTGGCTGCCCAGCTCCACGGCCCCTGAGTGGAGATAGTCGGTGTGGCGCTCCTCGGAGCCGGTGTGGACCTGGAGCCGTGAGATACGGGCAGGCTGGTGGAACACGATGGTGAAGTGGCTGCCGGCAGATGGGGCTTTCCCCCAGAAGTACTCTGGCATTGTGCCGTAGGCCTTGCTGGGCAGGTAGTTCTCAAAGGTGTCTATGTCTGTGAACATCACAGCTGGGGGGTTGTCAGGCAGGTCCAAGGAATCTGCCTCGAAGTCGTTGTCTTTCAGCCGATTGACCGCCCCCTGGAAGGAGGAGTACAGGCCGATGTGCTGGAAGAGGGACGGCTTGAAGCGAATCACCTCCTTCTGAGTGAGCAGCAGGCGGAAGTGCCCCAGCAGCCAGTCACACGGCATTTCCTGGTAGAACAGCAGCAGGAACTGGGCCAGCTGGGGCAGGTTGCTGGAGTGGTAGAGATTGCCAATGTAGCCCAGCTTGGAGAACTCCAGCGTGACCCAGTAGGAGCCTTCCCGGGATGCCACTGCCTTCCTGATGGCAGTGAAGAAGGACTTGGAGCACTGCACGTCGTCCTCAATCATGAGGTAGTAGGAGGAAAGGTTGGCAGCGAAGCTGAGGAGATACGCATAGTCCACGTTCTGCTTGGATCTGAACTGCACTCGATTCTCGGCATCATTGTAGTTCCTCTTCAGGCCTTCCAGGGGCGGGTAGCACTCCGGAGGGGCATGGATAACCAGCAGCTGGCCCCGGAGGAGGTGGGGAGTGAATCTTGCGGTAATGTCCGTCACCACCTGGGTGTTCCACTCCGAGTCCGGGTCAGCCAGGTGCACCACCACCACCATCTCCTCCAGCTCCTCCTGGGTTGACTGCTTGAAGATGGACTTCAGCGTGTCCAGGAGGTAGTTGCCTCGCTTCCGCTTGACAGACGACAGCCCCACAGTGAGGAACTCTGAAACACGGAGGGATGAAAGGACAGACATGAGCACCACTGACACATCAGTAAGGCTCAGACCCTCACGGTATTTCGGGGCCTAACTCCCTTTGAAATCCGGGAGAGTTGGGCACCTAAATACCTATGAGGGTGCGAGGCTGGCTGATTTCACAAGAAGCCAATAGCAGGTCCTTGTGTTTGAACTCAGGCTGACACCCTCTACTGAAGGTCTCAGAGGATGGCTGGGCCTTTACGGGGAGTTGTGCCCAGCCTTACCTATGACAGATTGGCTACATCCCACCTGAGATGGATAGCTGCCTTCAACTACCTGAAGGGGGGTTCCAAAGAGGATGGAGCTCGGCTGTTCTCAGTGGTGGCAGATGACAGAACAAGGAGCAATGGTCTCAAGTTGCAGTGGGGGAGGTCTAGGTTGGATATTGGGAAACACTATTTCACTAGGAGGGTGGTGAAGCACTGGAATGGGTTCCCTAAGGAGGTGGTGGAATCTCCTTCCGTAGAGGTTTTTAAGGTCAGGCTTGACAAAGCCCTGGCTGGGATGATTTAGTTGGGGTTGGTCCTGCTTTGCAGGGCTGGCTTTAGGCACTGCGGGGCCCGATTCAAAAGAGCTGCCGCTGAAGACAGCGGCGGGACTTCGGCGGCAGCTCTATTGGCTGCCGGTGCATTCGGCGGAGGGTCCTTAGGGACGTTGTGGGGCCCTCTTAGGAGGAATCGGGTGAATTGCCCTAAAGCCGGCCCTGCTGCTTTGAGTAGGGGATTGGACTAGATGACCTCCTGAGGTCTCTTCCAACCCTAATCTTCTATGATTCTATTCCTTTCCCCAACTTTGTGTCTGTCTTCTGAATTTCAATGGTAGGCTCTAGGAGTCAGGAAGCAAATTGTACTATTTGTTTGTACAGCAGCTAGCCCACTGGTAAATGTGAATTGTTTAATGATGCTAGTAATTTGAGGAGAAATGTGTGCGTACTCGCCCTTGCTTATTTATCACGTTTTCTTGTTAATTTCCCCTTTGCGTCCTACCGAATCTCTCTCAGTGAAAAGCTCCAAGCCCGTGTTGTTTAATCAGAGTGGAATAGCTGCCATCTCTCCTCGCCCCAGATGACTCAACCACTCCCACTGCACCTCCAAACTGACGCAAATGAGAATTTTAGTGCCACTAAAAAAACCCTCCACCAACACACAAGACAGGACAGGGTCTCCTCTCTCTTCTGCTGGTCCCCTTCCCCAAGGGAGAGCAGGAGCAGGTAGGAAGAACTGCCTCCCTGTGGCCATGGAGTAGCAAGAGTTGTACAAACAGAGCTAGAAGGAAGCTGTACGTCTTGTGCCAGATCGTTTTGCCCACTGGGCGACAGTGTCACACCAGCTATGCCAAGGGGAAACTCCCTTCCCGGCTGTGATGGGGGACACCAGCCCCACACTGAGCTGGCAAGGGCTATGGGGCTCAGCCCTGCCCCGCTGCACCTGCATTCGCTGCCAGGTAATGAAGGAATTTACCAAGGGAAGTGGACAGGTCTGTGGGTGGCTGTCCCAGGAGGAGAACAGATCTCTTATCTTTTGCTTCCTGAGGAAAGGATCAGCCCAGAGCCTTTGCAGAGACTGCTGCCTGGGTGCCAGAGCTCTAGGGGGAAGGTGGGCCTGGCGCGGGACGGTGGAGATTGGTTTTGGAACCCCTTCTGCAGTAAAGCAAAGCAGTGATTTGCAGGCTGCCTGGGCCAGGCCTGTGGGGCCCAGCGAGACTGCGGCAGGGAACCTGTGTCTGGGAGCAGTGGGGAAATGCCTCACTAATAGGGTTACCATATTTCAGCAAGCAAAAAAGAGGATGGGAGGAGCCCCGCCCCCGTCCTGCCCTAGCCCCGCCCCTGCCCCTCCCACTTTCCCCCCTCAGAACCCCCAACCCTCCCCCCGCTCCTTGTCCCCTGACTGCCCCCTCCTGGGACCCCTGCCCCTAACTGCCCCCCAGGACTCCGCCCCCTACCTAAGCCTCCCTGCCTTTTGTCCCCCCGCCTGAGACCCTCCCCCCATCCTAACTGGCCCCCTAGGACCCTACCCCCTACCTGTACCCTGACTTCCCCAACCCTTATCCACACCCCCACCCCCAGACAGACCCCTGGGACTCCCACGCCCCATCCAACCACTCTCCACCCCCTGACAGCCCCCCCCCCGAACTCCCGACCCATCTAAACCCCTCTGCTCCCTGTCCCCTGACTGCTCCGATCCCTCTCCCCACCCCTGCCACCTGACAGCCCCCTCCCCAGAACTCCCAAACACCCCCCCGCTCCTTGTCCCCTGACTGCCCCCTCCTGGGACCCCTGCCCCTAACTGCCCCCCAGGACTCCGCCCCCTACCTAAGCCTCCCTGCCTTTTGTCCCCCCGCCTGAGACCCTCCCCCCATCCTAACTGGCCCCCTAGGACCCTACCCCCTACCTGTACCCTGACTTCCCCAACCCTTATCCACACCCCCACCCCCAGACAGACCCCTGGGACTCCCACGCCCCATCCAACCACTCTCCACCCCCTGACAGCCCCCCCCCCCGAACTCCCGACCCATCTAAACCCCTCTGCTCCCTGTCCCCTGACTGCTCCGATCCCTCTCCCCACCCCTGCCACCTGACAGCCCCCTCCCCAGAACTCCCAAACACCCCCCCGCTCCTTGTCCCCTGACTGCCCCCTCCTGGGACCCCTGCTCCTAACTGCCCTCCAGAACCCCACCCCCTACCTAAGCCTCCCTGTTCCTTGTCCCCTAACTGCCCCCTCCTAAGACCCCCCCCCAACTGCCCCCCAGGACCCTACCCCTTACCTGTACCCTGACTGCCCAAAATCTTATCCACGCCTCCCCCAGAAAGCCCCCCCCAAACTCCCGCCCCCCCGTCTCTTGACTGCCCCCTCCAAAACCTCCCTGCCCCTTCTCCGACCCCCTGGCCCCCTTGTTGGCCTTCGCCTAATGTCTCTGTGAACTTGCTCAGGAACGGCCTGAGCCGCTCGTCCCAGCACGCTGGGCAGGAGGAGCGGGGGAGGAGCTCCAGACTGCCGGAGGCGATCTGCGAATGCAGGGAGGGAGGGAGTGATCTCTGCTGCAGGGGAGAGGAGGAGGGGCTCTCTCTGGCTGTCAGACCCCATGTAAGTGGCACCATCCCGCCGGCTGCCCTGTTAGCCGCGCGCGCTCTGCAGGGAGGGGGAAAGTCCGGACATTTACAAATTCCCCCCGGATGCTATTTTTAGCTCAAAAAGCCGGACATGTCCTGGGGAATCCGGACGAATGGTAACCCTACTCACTAAACTCCTGTGGATTTTTGCACCCTACGCAAGTCTGCCCTGTGGTTTGTCTCGGACCCGGGAGCGGGGGGCGGGGTCACACACTCCCACTTGCAGCAGAGGGAAGGCCACAGCCCACTGTTGTTTCTGTTTTGGGCCCTCTCCCGTGGGCGTGAATAGCTCCTCAATGACAAACGTCTGCAGCCGCTATTCCAGGCTCCGGAGAGACTCAGCCATGTGTTTGCTAGAGCCCTAGTGAGGGTGTGGCAGCTTGTAGCTTTCAGAGGAGTTAACAGGTAGAGGCTACGGGGGAGCCTAGCCTTTAACTTGACCTGCAGACTCATGTGACAGCTACAACCTGCCTTGTCTTCACTAGGATGTTAACTCAAGTAAAGCCCACGCCATTCTTCCAAGTAACGTCAAGGCTGCTCCCAGACCTCTCAAACGGTGGCGAGCCCCGCCACGGGCAAGACAGCCAAGCCCAGCACCCGAACACAGGTATAGACTCAGAACCACAGGGTGAGAAGGGATCGCAAGGTCAGCTCGTCCAGCCCCCTGCCACAATGCAGGACTTGTTGTGTCTAACCCATCTCAGACAGATGGCTCCAGCCTCCTTCTGAAAACCTCCAGCGAAGGAGTTTCCACAAGCTCCCTAGGCGTCTGTCCCATCGTCCTACTCTTCTTACAGTTAGGAAGTTTTTCCTGAGGTTTAATCTACATCTGCTGTGCTCATAGGTGCTGACTCTGTGGGTGCTCTGGGGCTGGAGCACCCATGGGGAAAAATTGGTGGGTGCAGGGACAGTTCCTCGCCCTGCTCTCCCCGCTCCAGCTTACCTCCGCTCCGCCTCCTCCCCTGAGCGCGCCACCACGTCCTGCTTCTCCCCCCTCCCTCCCAGCACTTGGCGCCACGAAACAGCTGTTTCACGTGGGAAGCCTGGGAGGGAGGGGGGAAGAGGGGGAACGCAGCGTGCTTGGGGGAGGAGACGGGGCCGGGGCGGGGATTTGGGGAGGGATCCAATAGGGGCAGGAAGGGGCGGAGTTCGGGCAGGGACTTTGGGGCAGAGGTTGAGTCGGGGTGGGGCCGGGGTGGGAAGGGGTGGCGGCGCGAGCACCCACCGGCACCAAAAAAAGTTGGTGCCTGTGGCTGTGCTGTAGTTTGACCCCATTGCAATGGGGTCAAACTACAGCACAGTGGCAAGAGAGAACAACTTTTCTCCATCTTTTTTATGGCAGCCTTTCAAGTATCTGAAGACCGTTATGTGCCCCCTTAATCTCTTTTCCAAACTAAACATAGCCAGTTCCTTCAGCCTTTGCTCGTATGGCTGCATTCCTTCCCTTTGGTCATCTTTGTCACTCGCCTCTGGATCCTTTCCAGTTTCTCTACATCCTTTCTAGATATTGGTGACCAAAAATGGACACCGTCCTCCAGCTGAGGCCTAACCAGCGCTGAGTATGCCTCTGTTAATGCAATCTAAAGTTGCATTTGCTTTTTGTGCAACAGGATCGCATTGCTGACTCCTGCTGAGGTTATGAACCACCACAGCTCCCAGATCCTTCTCAGCAGTGCTGCTGCCAAGCCGGTTATCCCCCATTCTGCATTGGTGCCAGAGCAGCAGTTGCAGAAATCCGTCAGCTGGCTTCCCAAAAGCTGCTCCGCTATGGCTGGTGCCTCTAACCCAGCGTTTCTCGCCAGTCCCGGAGATCTCCCGGACACAGTTTAGGAAGGCAGCAAGTCAGTCCCCGTGGTATCAAAAAGGTTGAGAACCACAGCTCTAGACCAGTGTTTTTCAACCACTGTTCCGCGGCACACTAGTGTGCCGCGAGATGTTGCCTGGTGTGCCGTGGGAAAAAAATATTAAACCATGCTTGAATGTCGGAACTGGTTACTAAAATTTTTGAATCCCACCACTGATGTTAAGGACTATAAATAGCTCAGAATATCAGCTTTGTGTTCAGCCAAACAGGCCCAGGTTGCGCACTGAATAAAGTATTTTATAATTTTTCATATTTCTGTTTACTTACTATTTCATAATAAAGTAATTATAAAATACTTTCTTTGTGTTTATTTGATTCCTATTCAAGAGAATTACTTTATATATAGTCAATATAGGCACAGAGTTAAATTTTTTAACATTTTCTAATGGTGGTGTGCCTCGTGATTTTTTTCATGAAACAAGTGTGCCTTTGCCCAAAAAAAGGTTGAAAAACACTGCTCTAGACCATCTCTCTCCAGATCCTGCTGCTGGCAGAGAATGCTGGAGGCTAAAGCAGGCTGGTCCTGGGATACTCACTCTTCCTAGAGGGTGGGTGGCCGGCAAGGTAGCGATAGGAGACGTTCCTGGAGGCAGAAGCGTTCCACAGCTCCTGGAAGCTGCGCAGGTTCCCGTCGGGTTGGAGTTGCTGCAGCACCATTTCCTGGACCCAGCGATTCACCTCCGCCTGGGAGCCAGAGCAGAGCCAGCGTTAGCTGCTGTTAGCGCACCCCAAGGCAGGCCTGTGGCAAATACACCTCGTCCGCCAGGGGCTCCAGCCCAGAGCCCCCTTTGCTCAGGAGGGCTAGAGCTGGAGAACAGCATCCCCTAGTAGTGCTGCTCCACCCCCCACCCAGCCAGTCACGCCCTCCTCCTGCTCAGACATCTCCACTGGAGTGGGGCAAGGGAGGAGAGGCCATGAAGCCCCCAATTCAGGGATGGGAGGTGGGGTTAGGAGAGGGGAGCGTGGACCCCAGAGCGAGGGGAGGAGATGCGGGAAAGCCCGTGGGGCAGGGCAAGGGGAAGGACGGGGAGGGGATGCGGGGCAGCCCAGGGGCAGGGCCAGGGGAGCACAGACTCCAGAGCGAGGGGAGGGGAGGGGATGTGGGGCAGCCCTGGGGCAGGGCCAGGGGAACACAGACCCCAGAGCGAGGGGCGGGGATGTGGGGCAGGGCAAGGGGAGGGACAGAGAAGGGATGCGGGGCAGCCCTGGGGCAGAGCCAGGGGAGCACAGACCCCAGAGCAAGAGGAGGGGAAGCCACTCAGCCCCTGGGGCAGGGCCAGGGGAACACAGACCCCAGAGCGAGGGGATGTGGGGCAGCCCTGGGGCAGGGGAGGGGAACACAGCAGTTACGGAGCACGGGGGCAGGCACAGGCGAAGTCTCCGCCCAGCCCAGCCTGGTACTTACCACCAGTGGGTCCTCCGGGCGCTGCAGGCAGAGGCTGAGGAGCAGGAGCAGACCCAGGAGCGTCAGGGCAGTGGCGAACAAGCGCTTTGGGAAGCATCTCATGGCAGCCGGGCTCCGCGGGCAGGGGCTGGCGCCTGGGGGCGTTGCCAGTTTCGGCCGGGCTCCTTCGGGGGAGAGGCAAGAGTGCATGAGGGCACTGTTCGGAGCAGCGCTGCCCGCCCCGCCTGGGGAGCGCCTGGCCATGCAGAGGCGGCCTGCTCAGGGATCAGGGCAGGGAGGGCTGCCAGGCAGCCAGCCAGCGCCTCGGCTCTCACAGCGCGGAGAGCCAGAGTCCCAAGCGGCTCTCACCAGCTTCCGTGACAAGGGTCCGGCACAGGACACCCGTAAGGGTGAGGGGCCCGGCGGGGAGCTGAGGGTGTTTGCTGGCTCTACAGGGGCCAGGAAGAAACCGCCACAAACAGACTGAACTCCTAGCCAGTGAGCGGCCCCTGACTGAATAAACTTGGGATCTGCCATACTAAGTTATGTCACATGACAATGTCATAGAAATTTCTGTCGGTTCCAGCTGAGGAATAAGGAGAGACGGACACAACTAGCTAAGCAAGGAGCCCCAGGAGGGGCGATCCGTTTATTTCAATTGCAATTGGGTTCGAGCTCATAAGTCAGCAAGAACAAAGAAAACACTTACACCAAAGCATTATATGCAGTTGCTTATGATAATTTATCGCTCTATGATTGGCTAAAATTTGCCATTATTACCATACATAATTAGCAAGTTACATGTATCTGCCCCTCTTATTGTTTATTTATTTGCCCCCTCCTCCTTGCTTATTTTGCAAACCAAGCGGTTAGCTATTTACAGGACGCAGGCACAGAAAGTTCCATTGTCTCCAGGTTTGGAGTTTGGCTACATTTCCTCTCGAAGGAACTTCCTGAGTTAAGACATAGCTATAGCTGTGCTGTATAGCTTCCATGTGTACGTGACAAATTTGCCCCCTGGCAGTTAAGTAGAATAATTTTATATCAACATGAGCTCCTTTGACTTATTTGTCACATGGACAGGCGAATACTTGGCTGCCTTCTAGGGCTGGGGGAGGAGGGCTGCAAAGCACCTGCACATATAAACAGCACTCAGGACAGGTGGGTGCACCCCCACTGGTCTATAGCATATTTGAAGGGAGAGGTGCTGTCTCCCCCCCCCCCCCCCAACTCCAATTGTGAGATGTCCCACAAAACCCAGTACACTGCAGAGCTCTGGGGCGCTGCGACCTCCAGATCCGCTCACTGCACTGAGCGCTGGAAGATCTGCAGGCACAGATCCATTTTGTACGGTGCACAGCAGCTCACGGGCCCTGCCAGAAAAATAAAGCTACTAGTCCAGGGGGCTGCACCCGAAGTTCACGAGGAAACATCAGCTACTGCAGAACATGCCTGCCGACACAGGTGAAAGGAGCACACCCTAGGGTGGCTCTGACCTCCTGGCTTCCCAGGTGCAATACACAATGTTTGTTTTGCACTCTAAAGCCTTTGATGATTTGGCTGTTGTAGTACGTTGGCTCTTTTCTCGAGTGATACCTGGACATTTGAGAGCCGGGGTTGCGACCCTCAGGCGCAGCCTGCTACCTGCAGCAGGAATCTGGCATGAAAAGCAAGGGCAGATTCGGGGCGAGGAGAGGCAGCTGCACAACGTCAGACGTGTCTCAACTCCTCTCCGACCACTTAGAATCCCAGCCCAGGTACGAGCACGTGGATGCACCAGGCACTGGACCCTAGACCCAGTCTTCAGGTGTTAAAGGATATGAATGGCAGGGTCTTGCTCACAGCACTTGATGGTCGTCAGTAAATAGGAACCCCAAACTGCTCAGCACATGAATCCAGCCAGCCCAGGCGCCTGGCACCAGCTGCTCCAGAGGAAGGTGCAAGAAATCCCCTAATGAGCAATACGGACAAACCTGCCCACAGAAGTTTCGCCCGGACCCCAGTCAGGTGCTAGTGGGCAGCAGGAGGGGTTATTAGTCCTCTCTAGGTCCCTTTTGCCTTGGGAGGATGGGCAGGGCCCGCAATCAACACTTGCTAAGTCACTTATTGTAAGTGTTACGGAATTGTTCAGCCAATGATGCAGATGCCCTCGAAACACATTACAGCCCTTCACCCTGCCCTTTCTACTACCTGCTGGCTGCTACTGAGGCGGAGACGTGTGCGATGGGATGAAGGAAACTGCCTCCACAGGCCTTGGGTACAGGGCCGGCTCCAGGCACCAGGCAACCAAGCTGGTGCTTGGGGCGGCACCTGGAGGGGGGCGGCGCGGCGCTCGGGCCGCCGGAGAGAGCGGGGCCACAGCCGGGCTCGCCGCCCTCCCCTCCGGCGGCAGGCCGGGGGGCGCGTCCCACCGGGAAGGAGCCGCAGCCACAAGCGGGAGGGAGAGGCGCGGGGCTCCCCGGCAGCAGCAGGGATTCGGCCCACGCCCCCGCGCTGCCCACTGGGCCCCTGACCGCTCCGCCTGGACCCACCACGCTGCCCCATGGGCTGCAGGGCTGGAGCAGCCTCTGGGCTGCGCTCCCGGCCCCAGTGTGCAGCGGCCCGGGCAGAAGCCCTCTGGTGCGGGGGGAGAGCGGAGCCCCCGCCGGGGCTCGCCACCCTCGCCCCGGGGCTCCGGCCGCCCTCCCCGCAGCGGGAGAGCGGAGCCCCCGCCGGGGCTCGCCGCCCTCCTCCCAGGGCTCCGGCCGCCCTCCCCCCCGGCGCCCTGCCCCCGGGGGGAGAGCGGAGCCCCCGCCCGGGCTCGCCGCCCTCCCCGCGGCGGGAGAGCGGAGCCCCCGCCGGGGCTCGCCGCCCCCCAGGCTCCGCCCCCCCCGCAGGAGGGGGAGCAGCCGGAGGCTTTTTTGCCTGGGGCGGCAAAAAAGCCAGAGCCGGCCCTGCTTGGGTACCACCCGCATGAGACGTGGGCAAGTGGTCTCACTGCAGCATCATTTTATTCGTTTTAAGCGCACTCCTCCCCGTGCCTGGTACAGGAATAGCCCCCCCCCTTTCTTTTCGATAGCCTCTGTAGGGATGGCTATCCCGCAGCCAGAGGGGCGACTGCGGCTCCTATAGACATCCCCCAGCTAGCTTGGGTCTGGCTAGCTCGAAAGCAATAGCCGTGAAGCCCCGACAGCTTGGGGCTAGCTCGCTTGCTCCGGTATCGCGACCCATGCCACAGTCACACCTCTGCCTGCAGTGGGCTACCTCGCCAGCCCAGGAAGGACGGATACCACACCAGAGCCTGTTTCAGGCCCGTCCCTCAAGGCATCATTTATTGATTAACCAGGAACTTAGGCAAAATCCCCAAATAAGGTACTGCCTCTGCCCGGCACCAGCTCCTACAAGCTCTTCCCTCACCCAGTGCACAGAGCCAGGGCCTCCCATAGGAACCTTTCTACTTCCTGCAGCTCTCACCCCCAACCTGTGTACCGGGGAGTCACCTGACAGCTGGGTTCTTTCCCTGACCACAGCAATCCCTGCAAGCATCAGGCTCCCAGCCACTCTCAACTGAGCTCTTGCTGGCCTTTATAAAGACCAGGTGCTTTTCAAGCGATCACCTGATGCCCTGGCCCCACAGCCTGCAGGGAGGTAACTTATTAGTCACAGGTGGGCTGGGCCCATCTCCCCTTAAAGGGGCCAGGCATGCTATGACACCTATCTAAAGAGTTCTGGAGGCGCCAGTCATGGATCCATAGTTAAAGCTGACTGAATTGTGTTCTTAAAGCAAGGATTCAACTTGTTCATTATGTCTAGAGAACACAGCCTATCCCCTCTAAATTACAGCCCTCACTCCAAGCGGAGGCCGAATTCTGCAAGAATTTACAAATCAATCTATTAGTTTAGGAGTGAAAATGGATTTAAAATTGGGCCTTTAGAAAGTTAGCATTTGGCATCAGGTTTTTTGTTGGGTTTTTTTTGGGGGGGGGGGTCCTTTTTGATCTCAGTTTAGCCATTGTCTATCTAGGCAAAAATTGGCAGGGAAATGAATCTGGACCCGATCCGGTGCAAAGAGTAGCTTTTGAAAAGCAATATGTAGGATTTCAGACTGGAGAAAAGGCGTAAATTGTTAACCATGACAGCAATTAACCATGGGAACAATTTACCAGGTGGATTCCCCATCATTGACAATTTCTTAAATCAAGATGGGATGTCTTCAGAGAAACTCACTGAAAACTGCCCGTTGGCAAAACGGCCACTGTCTGCCATTGTCCTCCGTTCACGGCCTGCCCTGGAGGCAATACGGTTGAGAGCAGTGGGGGAGAGCTGCCGTTTTGACAAAGGGCAATTCTTTGGGGGCTTCTCAGAGGGAGAAGATTCCCTGTGCCAGCCTCTGCTGACGTGAATGTTCAGTTCTGAAAAATAAGGGCAGAGAATTACCACTAATCCCGAATCATGCTCTCCAGATCTATCCAATAGGGTGGGTAGGGGAGAAGGGAAACTGGTGTACATGCATGGGAGGTGGGTGTTGATCATAGAATACCAGGGATGGACGGGACCTCCGGAAGTCATCTAGTCCAACCCTCTGCTTAAAGCAGGACCAATCCCCAGATAGATTTTTGCCCCAGATCCCTAAATGGCCCCCTCAAGGATTGAACTCACAACCCTGGGTTTAGCAGGCCAATGCTCAAACCACTGAAATATCCCTCCGCTCATCCCCCTATTTTGTGCTGATCTGGGGGTGCAAGTTTATAAGACACGGTTGGCTCAGTCATCGGAATCCTACCTCCAGCCCAGGACTCCTGCGATGAGAGGGGATCTCTCTGGAGCTGGAGGCCGGGGGACCTATAGTGACGTTATTGCAATCCTGTGTTGCTCGCAGGATGACGTACTGCAAAAAAACTGCAAAAGGACACCCGGGCCTCATAAAATGCTGGGCTTGAATGTCCATGCCGGGGCGCACCCCAGCGCAAGACTTAAATGCAAGAGAGCCCCATCGGGTTCTCGCAGCATGACCTGAAAGAGAACTCCAAGCACGTCCCCTGCCTACATCGCCTGTAACTGCTCCACTAGTCCATGATCTGCGGGCGCTCCACACCTCTGGAAATCAGGTCAAGGGGTCTCAAAGCTGGTGCCCACAATAGCTGCCCCATTTCACAAATATTGGCCTGAAGTTCAGCTAGTCATTGGAGAAAAATCGAGACCCTTAACAAGATGCCAATACTGCTAAGCCTGCCTGGAGAGCTGTGCCGGAGGAAACCAACCAATGACATCTCCGGTTGACTGGTGCCCTGTTTTCAGACAGGAAACAACCCACTGCTCGTATTCAGGGGAGGGATCCTGCTCCTGTGGACCAAGGTGTGACACCACAGCTCTCAACGCCCCTTTGCTCACGCACTCCTGCACAAGAACGCAGACGGCCGGTTACCACACACTGACAAGGTGCTGAAAACTACATTCTTACAGAGAGGACGCAGCGGTGGGAAAGAGTCTAATGCACCAAGTAAATTCAGGAGTCAGTTGCTGCATCTGCCTCTTTGTCCACTTAATCACAGATCCTGGGCCAGGCTCAACAGGCTGCCTCTGCCCTGGCCTGGTTTCCTCTCCACGCAGGGACTGTGGGGCAGCGTTGCAGATCATAACTCGTGGTAGAAGCCTGCCCAGTTCCATAGCTGGAGGGCAGTTTGCAATTCCTGGCCTCCCTTGATCCACAGGCTATCCTCTGGTTACGGGACCTAGACATTGCACCTGGACGTCTGCATGCAAGAGGAAGGAGTATCAAACCTACCTTGCTCTCTGTTCTCTGGCCAAGTAACTTCCCTTCCAGTGGGGGCCAGGAACATGCAGACAGTCAG
Organism: Emys orbicularis; assembly: GCF_028017835.1. NCBI lineage: Eukaryota > Metazoa > Chordata > Testudines > Emydidae > Emys > Emys orbicularis. The sequence continues at coordinate 32,172,998 of NC_088694.1, read as the reverse complement.
GACAAAGTCGAGGCTGGGAACCTGAAATTCAGGTTCAGCTAACAAGTCAGGTGTCTCAAACATGCATCTTTTTACAAACATCTCCTGAACTTCTTGTTTAGTGACAAACAAAGGGCTGGCAGGCCAGGGGTGGATATACAGACAGCAGTGCCTGAGCAGAGCCCTCTCCACCCGCCCCACAAGGAACTCCCTGCATCAGCAAAACCACGCTCTCCTAGAGGGCCAGGCCTAGCTAGGGGATACACAGGGATGCTTCGAAGGGATCTGCAGGGCTAACTGGAGCTCTTCCCTGCACTCCAGGATCCCTGATTCTACCTCCATCACAGCTGTAGTTCTCCGGACTGATAAAAGGGAGTGTGATGATGTTACACAATGTTCATATATTATTGAAAGGTCTGGGCAGGAAAGGCTCCTTGCATTATGCTCTCAGCCCTGCCTGCTGGTATTTGCTGCAGGGCCAGGCTGTAATAGTCCATAGCACTTAGAGCATTAGGGAATGAACCCTCCCAGCAGGACTATCCTCTATGGGGGCAGGGGAGAAACCGAGGCACAGGAAGGTTGGAGAGGATGACCTCGATGGAGTGAGACAGGGTTTTTCCATTAGGAATTCTGGCCTGGTCTACCCTGGAAGACATTCTAGGTGACAGGGGAGCTGGCGGGGTTGTGACATCACGGGTACCAAGGAAGTGATGTCTGCTGAGACAGGAACAGAAGGGATTTTTTACCCAGACTGTTTAAAGTTCGTTGGTTTGTTTCTGTCAGCAGTGTGGCCTAGTGGCCAGAGCTCTGGGCTGAGACTTGGGGAGACCTGAGTTTTATTCCTAGTTCTGCCATTGGCCCGCTGGGTGACCCTGGGCAAATCACATTGCTGCTCTGTGCCTCAGTTTATCCATCTGTAAAATGGGGATAATGATACTGCTCTTCCTTTCTGGAATGCTTTGGGATCTGCGGAAGGAAAGAGTTAGTGACTATTATTATTTAATACACACACACGCAAGGAAAGCTCTCCCAGTCCCAGCGCTCCCATTCCTTCCATCAAAACTTCCAATCCTTCTTTCGGAGTCAAGCAAGAGTTCTTCCAGTGTGCAGACAGACCCGACCTAGCTTTGCTCTCGCTGGCAGGAGTCCCAACAGCAGTGAAGCTGCGGCAGCATGGGCGAGTCAGTCGAGTCCACATCCAGGGTCCCAGGCAGGATGGTTCTTGATACAGGACCTGCTGCTGCGACTTCACTGCTATTGTTATTTGAGCTCGCTACTGCAAAGCTAGCTTGGGTCTGTCTGCCGTCACCCCTCTGATTGTGTCTGCCGTCACCCTCTGCTGCCATCACCCCTCTGATTGTGTCTGCCGTCACCCTCTGCTGCCGTCACCCCTCTGATTGTGTCTGCCGTCACCCCTCTGCTGCCGTCACCCCTCTGATTGTGTCTGCCATCACCCCTCTGATTGTGTCTGCCGTCACTCTCTGCTGCTGTCACCCCTCTGATTGTGTCTGCCATCACCCTCTGCTGCTGTCACCCCTCTGACTGTGTCTGCCATCACCCCTCTGATTGTGTCTGCCATCACCCTCTGCTGCTGTCACCCCTCTGATTGTGTCTGCCGTCACCCCTCTGATTGTGTCTGCCGTCACCCCTCTGCTGCCGTCACCCTCTGATTGTGTCTGCCATCACCCCTCTGCTGCCGTCACCCCTCTGATTGTGTCTGCCCTCACCCCTCTGATTGTGTCTGCCGTCACCCTCTGCTGCCGTCACCCCTCTGATTGTGTCTGCCGTCACCCTCTGCTGCCGTCACCCCTCTGATTGTGTCTGCCGTCACCCCTCTGCTGCCGTCACCCCTCTGATTGTGTCTGCCGTCACCCTCTGCTGCCGTCACCCCTCTGATTGTGTCTGCCGTCACCCTCTGCTGCCGTCACCCCTCTGATTGTGTCTGCCGTCACCCCTCTGCTGCCGTCACCCCTCTGATTGTGTCTGCCGTCACCCTCTGCTGCCGTCACCTCTCTGATTGTGTCTGCCGTCACCCCTCTGCAGCCGTTTCCCCTCTGATTGTGTCTGCCGTCACCCTCTGCTGCCGTCACCCCTCTGATTGTGTCTGCCGTCACCCCTCTGATTGTGTCTGCCATCACCCCTCTGCAGCCGTTTCCCCTCTGATTGTGTCTGCCATCACCCCTCTGATTGTGTCTGCCATCACCCTCTGCTGCCGTCACCCCTCTGATTGTGTCTGCCGTCACCCTCTGCTGCCGTCACCCCTCTGATTGTGTCTGCCGTCACCCTCTGCTGCTGTCACCCCTCTGATTTGTCTGCCATCACCCCTCTGATTGTGTCTGCCCTCACCTCTCTGATTGTGTCTGCCGTCACCCTCTGCTGCCGTCACCCCTCTGATTCTGTCTGCCGTCACCCCTCTGCTGCCGTCACCCCTCTGATTGTGTCTGCCGTCACCCTCTGCTGCCGTCACCCCTCTGATTGTGTCTGCCCTCACCCCTCTGATTGTGTCTGCCGTCACCCTCTGCTGCCGTCACCCCTCTGATTGTGTCTGCCGTCACCCCTCTGCTGCCGTCACCCCTCTGATTGTGTCTGCCATCACCCTCTGCTGCCGTCACCCCTCTGATTGTGTCTGCCGTCACCCCTCTGATTGTGTCTGCCATCACCTCTCTGCAGCCGTTTCCCCTCTGATTGTGTCTGCCATCACCCCTCTGATTGTGTCTGCCATCACCCTCTGCTCCCGTCACCCCTCTGATTGTGTCTGCCGTCACCCTCTGCTGCCGTCACCCCTCTGATTGTGTCTGCCATCACCCCTCTGCTGCCGTCACCCCTCTGATTGTGTCTGCCCTCACCCCTCTGATTGTGTCTGCCGTCACCCTCTGCTGCCGTCACCCCTCTGATTGTGTCTGCCGTCACCCTCTGCTGCCGTCACCTCTCTGATTGTGTCTGCCGTCACCCCTCTGCTGCCGTCACCCCTCTGATTGTGTCTGCCGTCACCCCTCTGCTGCCGTCACCCCTCTGATTGTGTCTGCCGTCACCCTCTGCTGCCGTCACCTCTCTGATTGTGTCTGCCGTCACCCCTCTGCTGCCGTCACCCTCTGATTGTGTCTGCCATCACCCCTCTGCTGCCGTCACCCCTCTGATTGTGTCTGCCCTCACCCCTCTGATTGTGTCTGCCGTCACCCTCTGCTGCCGTCACCCCTCTGATTGTGTCTGCCGTCACCCTCTGCTGCCGTCACCCCTCTGATTGTGTCTGCCGTCACCCCTCTGCTGCCGTCACCCCTCTGATTGTGTCTGCCGTCACCCTCTGCTGCCGTCACCTCTCTGATTGTGTCTGCCGTCACCCCTCTGCAGCCGTTTCCCCTCTGATTGTGTCTGCCGTCACCCTCTGCTGCCGTCACCCCTCTGATTGTGTCTGCCGTCACCCCTCTGATTGTGTCTGCCATCACCCCTCTGCAGCCGTTTCCCCTCTGATTGTGTCTGCCATCACCCCTCTCATTGTGTCTGCCATCACCCTCTGCTGCCGTCACCCCTCTGATTGTGTCTGCCGTCACCCTCTGCTGCCGTCACCCCTCTGATTGTGTCTGCCGTCACCCTCTGCTGCTGTCACCCCTCTGATTTGTCTGCCATCACCCCTCTGATTGTGTCTGCCCTCACCTCTCTGATTGTGTCTGCCGTCACCCTCTGCTGCCGTCACCCCTCTGATTCTGTCTGCCGTCACCCCTCTGCTGCCGTCACCCCTCTGATTGTGTTTGCCGTCACCCTCTGCTGCCGTCACCCCTCTGATTGTGTCTGCCCTCACCCCTCTGATTGTTTCTGCCGTCACCCTCTGCTGCCGTCACCCCTCTGATTGTGTCTGCCGTCACCCCTCTGCTGCCGTCACCCCTCTGATTGTGTCTGCCATCACCCCTCTGCAGCCGTTTCCCCTCTGATTGTGTCTGCCATCACCCTCTGCTGCCGTCACCCCTCTGATTGTGTCTGCCGTCACCCCTCTGATTGTGTCTGCCATCACCTCTCTGCAGCCGTTTCCCCTCTGATTGTGTCTGCCATCACCCCTCTGATTGTGTCTGCCATCACCCTCTGCTCCCGTCACCCCTCTGATTGTGTCTGCCGTCACCCTCTGCTGCCGTCACCCCTCTGATTGTGTCTGCCATCACCCCTCTGCTGCCGTCACCCCTCTGATTGTGTCTGCCCTCACCCCTCTGATTGTGTCTGCCGTCACCCTCTGCTGCCATCACCCCTCTGATTGTGTCTGCCGTCACCCTCTGCTGCCGTCACCTCTCTGATTGTGTCTGCCGTCACCCCTCTGCTGCCGTCACCCCTCTGATTGTGTCTGCCGTCACCCTCTGCTGCTGTCACCCCTCTGATTGTGTCTGCCGTCACCCTCTGCAGCCGTAACCCCTCTGATTGTGTCTGCCATCACCCTCTGCTGCTGTCACCCCTCTGATTGTGTCTGCCATCACCCTCTGCTGCCGTCATCCCTCTGATTGTGTCTGCCATCACCCCTCTGATTGTGTCTGCCATCACCCCTCTGCTGCTGTCACCCCTCTGATTGTGTCTGCCGTCACTCCTCTGCTGCCGTCATCCCTCTGATTGTGTCTGCCGTCACCCCTCTGCTGCTGTCACCCCTCTGATTGTGTCTGCCATCATCCCTCTGATTGTGTCTGCTGTAACCCCTCTGATTGTGTCTGCCATCACCCTCTGCTGCTGTCACCCCTCTGATTGTGTCTGCCATCACCCTCTGCTGCTGTCACCCCTCTGATTGTGTCTGCCATCACCCTCTGCTGCTGTCACCCCTCTGATTGTGTCTGCCATCACCCCTCTGCAGCCGTATCCCCTCTGATTGTGTCTGCCATCACCCCTCTGCAGCCGTAACCCCTCTGATTGTGTCTGCCATCACCCCTCTGCTGCCGTCACCCCTCTGATTGTGTCTGCCATCACCCCTCTGCAGCCGTAACCCCTCTGATTGTGTCTGCCATCACCCTCTGCTGCTGTCACCCCTCTGATTGTGTCTGCCGTCACTCCTCTGCTGCCGTCATCCCTCTGATTGTGTCTGCCGTCACCCCTCTGCTGCTGTCACCCCTCTGATTGTGTCTGCCATCACCCCTCTGCAGCCGTTTCCCCTCTGATTGTGTCTGCCATCACCCCTCTGCTGCCGCCACCTCTCTGATTGTGTCTGCCATCACCCCTCTGCAGCCGTAACCCGTCTGATTGTGTCTGCCATCACCCCTCTGCTGCCGTCACCCCTCTCATTGTGTCTGCCATCACCCCTCTGCAGCCGTAACCCCTCTGATTGTGTCTGCCGTCACCCCTCTGATTGTGTCTGCCGTCACCCCTCTGCTGCCGTCACCCCTCTAATTGTGTCTGCCATCACCCCTCTGCTGCTGTCACCCCTCTGATTGTGTCTGCCATCACCCCTCTGCAGCTGTAACCCCTCTGATTGTGTCTGCCGTCACCCCTCTGCTGCTGTCACCCCTCTGATTACCTTGTAGACACCCTCCAGGACCCAGACAGTAAGTCTCAGGCCCCAAAGAGAAGGCAGGAGCTTCAGGGTGCATAAGGACCAGTTCCTCTGGGTATTTGGGTTTGCCTGTGGAGCGGATTCACAGCTTAGACGCTCCCATTTCTGGCCCGGTAATGGCTCCCGATGGCAGCCGGCACCTTTAGTCCCACTGGCGTCTTTCAGTGAGAACGGATTCCCCACAGGTAGCAGCAGCACCTAGTGAAAGCCACTCAACAGGGTTTCGCCCGGGGACTTTTCCTTTTATGTAGGTACAAAAAAAGCAATCTAGGGAATTTAGGGCCTGACCCAAAGCCCATTAAGGTCAATGGAAAAACTTCAGCAGGCTTTGAAAACAGGCTCACAATACACCGAAAAGTCAGGGTATGTGAAACCTGAGCGACCGCAGGAACTCATCACCCCTGCTGTAGTATAAACTCACATAACCAATGCGATGTCTCCAATAACAGCACAACGCCATGCAGCCCCACAGTCACAAGATGCCGAGCAATAAAATCACATATGCAAACCTGCAGCGCACACCCTGCTGGTCACCTGTCCATCTTTCCCATCCCCTTTTCCTAACGGCGCAGTGCTTAGCTTGGACCTTTGAACAATTTTCACATCTTCTCTCGAAAGCTCTGCTGACTGTATTCGTACATAATGTCTCTTTCCAAACACTAACTGCTGTCAGGATTGAACTGCCTGAACTACTTCCTCTTAGGCACTGGGTTCTGTGTAAAGTGGGGCTTTCTTGAGACTGGAGTGCATTTACAATAAAGCATCTTTTCTTAGTTTGGCCTTTGCCTTCACTGGCGTCCAATGAGGCAGGAATCCAGTTCAGAAGAGACCACACTGATTTAGAATCAGAACCCCAGACGTCCAGTTCTCTGCACTAGGCAATGGACTTGCAGACAGAGCCCACTGCCATATAAACAGCTCTCCCCCCACCCCCCAGGTTGGAGCTGCCCCAGGGTAGCCATGGCTGCTGCGTGCTGGGTGGCTCAGTGAGATGGAGAACAAGGGACAATGGTCTCAAGTTGCAGTGGGGGGGGGGGGGGAGATCTAGGGCCTTGTCCACACTGGCAGAGTTACATCACCAGCAGTTACAGCGCCGCTCAGAGAGCGCTGAAGGGAAACCGCTGTTGTGTGTTCACATTGTCAGCTGCCTGCGCAATAGCGTGCTCACACTTGCGGCACTTGCAGCGGTGCACTCTGGGCAGCTATCCCACAGAGCACCTCTTCCTCTTCCGCCGCTAGGAGTTGTGGGAAGGCGGAGAGGGTCACGGGGCATCCTGGGTCCTGTCCCAAAGCCCTGTGATGCATTGCTTCACATCCCAGAAGTCCCTGTGCTTCCGTCCGCATTTGGAGCCATCTTTCAATGGTTTGTGTACTGCGCGCTCTGCCTCTTTGGGCTTCAGGAATGGATCCCGCATTGTTGACCAGTGTGCTGCTCGCTCTGACTAACACGTCACGAGTAGCAGTGGAGTTATTCCTGAAACTACAAAGGCAAGAGGCGTGAGACATGGATCTCGCCGCTCGTACTAGCTACAACACGAGATTGTTTGTGGCATTCCCGGAGGTGCTGACCACAGTGGAACGCCGCTTTTGGGCTCGGGAAACAAGCACTGGGTGGTGGGATCACATCGTCATGCACATCTGGGATGACGAGCAGAGGCTGCAGAACTTTCCGATGAGGAAAGCCACATTCATAGGACTGTGTGATGAGCTCGCCCCAGCCCTGCGGCGCAAGGTCACGAGAATGAGAGCTGCCCTGCTGTTGGAGAAGAGCGCGGCGATTGCACTGTGGAAGCTGGCTACTCCAGACTGCTACCAATTGGTCACTAACCAGTTTGGAGTGGGAAAGTCGACTGTTGGACTCGTGTTGACAGAAGTGTGCAGGGCCATTAATCGCAACCTGCTCTGAAAGACCATGACCCTGGGCAACCTGCATGACATTGTGGATGGCTTTGCACAAATGGGCTTCCCTAACTGCAGAGGGGCGATAGATGGCACACACATTCCAATTCTGGCACCAGATCACCTAGCCACCGAGTACATTAATCGCCAGGGGTATTTATCAATGGTTCTCCAGGCGCTTGTGGATCACGGTGGGCGTTTCACAGACACTAGCGCAGACTGGTCTGGAAAGGTGCATGATGCACGCATCTTTTGGAACACTGGCCTGTTCAGGAAGCTGCAAGCAGGGACTTTCTTCCCAGACCAGAAGATCACCTTAGGGGAAGTTGAAATGCCCATTGTGATCCTGGGAGACCCCGCCTACCCCTTAATGCCATGGCTTATGAAGCCATACACACGGCAACTTGACAGCAGCAAAGAGCGGTTCAACAACAGGCTGAGCAAGTGCCAAATGACTGTTGAGTGTGCTTTTGGCCGTTTAAAGGCCCACTGGTGCTGCCTATATGGGAAGCTGGACCTGACCGATGACAATATTCCAATGCTTATAGCCACGTGCTGTACACTCCATAATATTTGTGTCCTGATGTCCTGCACCCCCTGCTCCAGGCAGATCTCCTTTATGCCACTGGGATGGAGAGGATCCTCTAAATCATGCACTGCCCGCTCATCTCCCCTCCATTCCCAGCTCACCCTGAGTCTGGGAGTCTATGACCAGGCTTCACAACATCCCCATAAAGCTGATAGTTGAGTAGAGGACCCCTGCCCCAGCCCTTGGTGCGCTGCAGAGCCCAGTGGGTGAGCCACTGCAGGACTCAGCTACCCTATGCCTGCCAGGGTCACTCGCCCCATGCGGATCTCTCTGCAGCCTCCTACCTGGAAGGGAAGTAGCCTCCAGCAGCTCTTTTGTTGTAAGTGGCTTCCCAGAGGCCTGGCCAAGTCCTGGCTGCCCCTGTCCAGTGCTGAATCAGTGGAGCTTCCCCATCCATGGAGGCAGGTGCAGGGAGAGCAGATATTTGAGTTGGGGGAAAAAATAATCAGCCAATCATGTGGGAACCCGTCTTCAGCATAACCCAAGGGCCAGCCCCACCCCTGGCATTGGTTGGCGAGAAGAGGTGGCTAGGGAGCCCTTGTGAATGAAGCCCCCACACCAGCCTGCATTGATGTGCCTCAGCTCTGAGCCACTGAGACCCACTACTGAGGTCCCAGGGCAGTTCAGTCTCCACAGTCCATGGGTCTCTCTGGTCACAATGCCAACTGGGGTATGGGACAAATTAGCACCAGTGGGAGTGTGTGGGGGAGGAAGCTACGCTCCAGCCACCCATGCCCTGGGATCCAGGCTGAGCCCCCCGCATCCAGCTGTGCAAAGCCAGGGGGACACCCCATGAAATCACCCCCCCCCCAAACCTCCAGCATTTCATTTCAGGCCTCTTGTAATGATGCTTTCCCCACCCAGCAGGAAGAAGCCCCCCCCCCTACAGCCTAGTCCTTATCGCTGGAGCCCTGGTCTAGTCAAGCCCCTCTGCTGGCTCTTAGACTGAGCCTTTTACTGCAGAGATGAGGGCAGCAGGCAGGCTCATGGGTGCTTAGGGCAGGGGGTGCCAGGCTACAGGACCTCAGTTGGCCTTTGTGGGTCGAAGCAGCAGCAGCGCAAGACATCCAAGTCAAGGGAGGCTGCTAAGCTGGCATCGAATGCGTGCCTCCGATATTGCCCAACCCCTCCAAAAGAGGCTGTTGCACAAAGTGTTGGTTAAATATCACTGGACCCAAGGAAAACATTGCCCAAGAGCCCCGGGCACACGTCCAAAGGAAACAGATCATCACAGGCAGTTAGCTGCCCAGAAGGATGCCTCAGCAGATCCTGGATCCATCCCCACGTGAATTCCAGCGCCATTTGCTTCCCCGCCGGCCTGGTGAATTGGCCGGCACGTTCAGATATGGCAAAGGATCCCCACGCTGGCGAGAGCCGGCGTTCTCTTCCTAGTACTGGCCTCCCTTACATGCACCGCGCTCCCCCCTCTCGCACCACCTGATCCTCAGGGCCCAGAGAGGATGAAAGGGGGAGACAGTTACCAGGCTGAGCAAGCATCACCTCAACCAGCTCTCTCAGCCCAGCTCTGCTGATTCCCCAAAAGCACGACCCATCACCCACTGCTATCCCAACCTGGGTTCCACCCCAACTGTCTCCCCTGAGCTCTGCCCATGCCTCAATCCCTACCCACACCACAGCCCCAGATTCTCCCTCGTCCCCACAGCTCTGGCAATGCACCCACATCCTGACTCCATTGTCCCAGGGCCAGCTCTATGCAACCATTCCCCAGCCCATTACCATCCCTGTCTCCCCCAAACCGTCTCTCCCTGGCTTCCATCGCTCCTTGATTCACCAGAGTCCACTTCGCCTTATGTCACGGACTCACAGATCGTGCCCACTCTTGGCCCTGTGCGGTCCGTGTGGGGGGGTGCCCAGTGAGACAGCCCTTCTCGGGGGTCCACTCTCTCTCGGGGTCAGGCCCCTCCACCTCCTGGAGCCACACCTCTCTCAGCCTTAGCACATCTGTCTCTTGCCGTGGGCCCCCTCAGGGAGTCCACTCGCTCTGGACCCCCGGGGTCCCCACCCCCGAAGGGGACGATGCAACCCTGTTCTCTAGACCGAAGTGACTCTCAGCCAGCGTAAAACAGGAGGGTTTATTGAGCATTGAACACAGCACAGGAAACTCTCTGACCCTCAGGCCTGGCCTCCCTCAGCACAGCACATCCAAGTCTCTCTCTGCATCCAAGTTGGCCCTGCCTGCCTCCTATCTTCAGCCCCGAGCCCCCCTGCTTCCCAGCTGGGCATCTGATATCACCGGCTCCAGGCCCCGCCTCTGTCCATTGTCTTATTTCCAGGTAAACAGGGTCATCTGGGCCTCCTCTCCTCTCTGCCCTCCTCTGGCTGGATCCGGCTGGTTAGGTCATGGGGTCCTCTCGTCGCAGCCCATTGTCCTCCTACTGGCCAGAACCGGCTGCGACTCCTGAGCTGCGTCTCTGTCAGGTCACCAGTTGCTGGGGTGTCCCTCCTCCAGGCCATCGGCTGGGGTCCCAAGTTCCCTCTCCGGTCCTCTGTAACAACAAACTCCCTCTCCCCTCACCTTGTTAAACCAGTAACACCCAGGGACACTGAGTCCCACTCCCTCTGCATGCAAACCATTGGAAAACCACGAAAAAATAAAAAAATCCCCCACTTCGTCACACCTTATGAGTCAGTAATGCTCTGAAGTGACCAGGATGTTGTCGCGGTACTGGATAGGCAATGGAAATGCCTGTGGATCCCTGGTAGGATGAGCCAAGACCCCATCACTTGCCAAGGAGGGCAGGTAACCCACACTCTAGCATGCAGCAGGGAAACAGAAAACAAGTGTCCCTAGAGATAGATACAGGACAGGCCCAACAAGGAAAATAACAGAACACCACTGGCCATCACATACAGCCCCCAGATAAAACCTCTCCAGCACATCATCAACGATCTACAATCCATCCTGGAAAACGATCCCTCACTCTCACAGGCCCTGGGAGGCAGGCAGGCCAGTCCTCACTTACAGACAGCCTCCCAACCTGAAGCAAATACTCACCACAACACAGAAACACTAACCCAGGAACCATTCCCTATAACAAACCTCATTGCCTACTCTGTCCCCATATCTACTCCAGCGACACCATCATAGGACCCAACCACATCAGCCACACCATCAGGGACTCATTCACCTGCACATCTACTAAGGTGATATATGCCATCATGTGCCAGCAATGCCCCTCTGCCATGTACTTTGGCCACACTGGACAGTCTCTATGTAAAAGAATAAATGGACACAAATCGGACATCAGGAATAGTAACATACAAAAGCCAGTAGGAGAGCACTTCAATCTCCCTGGACATTCTATCACAGATTTAAAAGTAGCCATCCTTCAACACAAAAAACTTCAGAAACAGACTTCAAAGAGAAACTGCAGAACTAAAATTCATTTGCAAATTTAACACCATAAATTTGGGCTTGAATAGGGAATGGGAGTGGCTGGCTAATTACAAAAGCAACTTTCCCCTCTCCTGGAATTGATACCTCCTCATCAATTATTGAGAGTGGACCACATCCACCCTGATTGAATTGGCCTTGTTAACACTGGTTCTCCACTTGTAAGGTAACTCCCTTCTCTTCATGGGACAGTATATTTATGCCTGCATCTGTAATTTTCACTCCATGCATCTGAAGAAGTGGGTTTTTTACCCACGAAAGCTTATGCACAAATAAATCTGTTAGTCTTTAAGGTGCCACCGGACTCCTCGTTGTTTTCCTAGAGAGAGAGACTCTCTCATGTCAGCCCTGGAGCTTCTGGCCATGTGACTGGTAAGTGCAATGGGGACAGATGGAGTGGGTCACTCATCACAAGGAGGTTTGCTTTGGTAGAACATCCCATCCAGCCCATGTCCTTCCATGGGTGTTAAGAAGTTGGGATTAGACCCCCCAGCGGGTGTAATTTAACGTAGCTCGGCTGCCTTCCATGGAGTTGCCCCAGCTGAGGGTCTGGCCCTTGGATGCGGTCCTTCATCCCTCTCCTGGAGAAGGCCATCACTTCCAAACCTCTGAATGCCACAGAAGCACATGGCTTGAGGAGCCACCAACAGTCTGTGTACCTTTTGCCCCAAGGGTAAAATGTGGCCCTGGTTAGGAGGTACCAGAAGTTGCTACCGTGTGGTGACCCATACCTGAAATGAATTTGGTAGGACTCAGTGCAGTGGCCAGGCATCCCCACCATGGAACCACCTTCCAGAGAGGCCATGGACCAATGGGCCTTGGAGACTTGAACTCCCCTCTCAGGCCCAGCTGTGGGCTCTCCAGGCTAGGGCTGAGGTACCTGGGGAGAAGAGGTGAGCCTAGCCCAGTGTCCCTGCCAGGCCAAGCTGTGGAAGACCAGGGAGCTTTGGTCTCCAGGACTCTCACCCAGTTCCTTTTACCAGTCCTAGAGCCACTTCATTAAAAGCTGCCCCCACCCCCACCCCAGCCCTCAGATCTCAAGTGCAGAGGAGTTTGTGGCCTGGAGACAGTGCGGGGTGTGGGAGGGAGGATCCGGAGGCTGCAGTGCTGACGCAGTCAGGGAGGGAGAGGAGGGCGCCGAGGCTCTGGCATGTGGTGATGGAAAAAAGAGTTTGCGAGACCAGCCCAGGAAACAGTCCGTCGCTCATGCTGGGTAAGAGAAGGAGGAATCCAGGTACCAGCCTGCCAACAGAGGGGTCAACAGCGGTCCTTTGGGCTCTTAGCCACAGCGGAGCCATGCTGGCCGGAGAGGAGTCAGCTCCGGCACCTCCTTCGCTCTGGAGAGCGGTCTTATTGGTGGAGCCACTGCTCTGGGATGTGGAGGTGGGGGAGGGAGGATGCACAGGCCCAAGTGGGGAACATCAGTTCTGCCTTTGCATCATGAAGCCCAGCTGCCTCCCAGGGTGGTTCAAGGAACTGCAGCAGCCCCTGCCTGGGACATCATGCAGGGTCAGATGCATTGTCTAGATCAGCCTTTCCGCCCCAGGATCCTTTCCCAACCACTAGCTGGGTTCAGCAGGACATGGCAGGTGCTGCGGGGGGAATCTATGACTGCCGCAGGCTGACAGGAGTAATGGAGTCACCTGTCCAACCCACTGATGGATTGCAAACGCCTGGCAATGTATAACACCCTCTGGTGTATCCTTCTCTCTGACTCCCACCACTGCAGCCTCTGAGCACTTCCCAGCCAGCTAAAGATAGCACAATAGCAGCCTTCCTGTCTCCATTCCCAGCCCAGAGAGGAGGGAGCCAGAGTCCTTAACAGAGCTCTTGTTGGTCTGGGGGAGAGGTTGTGTGTCTCCATCCTTGCAATGGGGTCAGCTGCCTCCTGTGCACACCCCTCCCCAAGCACAGAGGCGCCTCTGCAGTGCCCTGCTAACCATTTCTCCCTCAAAGGCTTCTGAAACAAACCTCACACATGGGTTTTTTACCACTCCATTACTCCTCCTTGGGGTTCTCGTGTATACACGTAAATAGAGCTCCAAAAATCAAACTCAAAGACTCCAAACATAGCTGTGATGGAGCAGGGGAGTTACATTGGGGATTGGGGGCTGGCCTTGCAGGGAGATACCTGAGCTGTAACCTGAGCCAGGAGCGGGGTTGGGAGAAATGACACCTTCTGCCCAGGAGACGGAACAAAGGAGAGAAGGGCAGAGGGGAGGGGGGAGAAAGCTGCCGGAGGGTTTTGGTTTTTAGTTTTCCTGTTTAGGCTGGGTGGTGGAACGCAGGGAACCCCAAGCTGGGGTCCAAGCTCCCTGAACCCCCCAGAAGGACTTGATCGAGGGGTCTGGGTGGTACCTACAAGCTCTGCTGTAGACTGCGTTCCTATTGTCCAATAAACCTTCCATTTTACTGGCTGGCTGAGAGTCACAGTGAATCTCAGGAAGAGGGGTACCGGGCGCTGACTACCCCACACTCTGTGACAACAGCCCATTGGTTCTACCCTCACACACAGGTGTTTCCTGCCTATGGTCTCAGTCCTGGGGCTGCCGTGGCACTGAGCGGCTAGCAAGGCCTGAGATTCAGCTGGGGTGGGGGGCTGCTCTTAAAGCAGCTTTTGTGTTGTTGCCGCGGTGGGAGGGGAAGCAGAGATGGGGCCGTTTTACATCCCACGGCCAAGGCACCCGGCAGCCTGGGCAGGTGCAAAGAGCCGCCCATGGGAGCTGGGAGCTGGGGGTCGGGAGAGTTCAGGAACCCCTGTTCTGCGCTGTCATGAGGAGGAGGAGCCAGGATGGAACTGCTTCTCCCACTCGGGGATCCGGAGACCCCCCCGGCTCCAGCTGCAGAGATACGAGGAGGGGCTCTGGCCTGGGGTCTGCAGGAGCTGGGACTAGACGAGCCCAGCGGTCTCTTCCGGCCTAACATCTGTGACTGTGGGGAGTGGAAGGTCCTGTGACGGTACCTCCCATAAGGCTTTATGGAAATATGACAGAAGTGGAATATGTTTTGTGCTGCCTGTGCCATGTAACATATCTCTGTAAAGGTTATGGTCTACTAGATCTATTCATCCTATTTGTACACATATATCAGTTTGTACTTGAGGTTAAGAATATTGGCCGTATACTTGCTTGATTTCTAAGTAAGCTTTGTGAGGCATTTGGTCAGCTTCTTTAGGAAGGAATTCGCAAGGTTAAGTACCCGATCAGGAAGCACTTGGGGAACAATGCATCTTGGAATGCTCCAATCCACATAAGAAGTCTTCCTGGAGACATACAAGATACCATGTGGACAATGGCTTCTGCCTGTAAAGACTGTGAGTCATGCAAGGACATGTGACTTCCCCAGGTGACTCCAGAACTCCATCTTGGAGCTGGACTTTACATAGGAGTGAGGAGGGGGGTCACCACCCACAAGAGAAAGTCTATTTAAACCCATGGGAGACCCTTCCCTTTTGTCTTCAGCTGGCTAAAGAGAGAGCCTCCCTACCCCCCAGGATACTTGGAAGAAACTGGAACAAAGGGGTGTGAGTGATTGCTGGACCCAGGCTAAAAGGAGATTAGTCTGTAAAAGGGAGCATTCTGGAACTGGTGAGGATCTTATCTGTATTCAGTGTTTGATTAGACATAGATTTGCGCATTTTATTTTATTTTGCTTGGTGACTTACTTTGTTCTGTCTGTTACTACTTGGAACCACTTAAATCCTACTTTCTGTATTTAATAAAATCATTTCTTACTTATTAATTAACTCAGAGTATGTATTAATACCTGGGGGAGCAAACAACTGTGCATATCTCTCTATCAGTGTTCTAGAGGGCGAACAATTTATGAGTTTACCCTGCATAAGCTTTATACAGGGTAAAATGGATTTATTTGGGTTTAGACCCCATTGGGAGTTGGGCATCTGAGTGTTAAAGACAAGAACACTTCTGTGAGCTGCTTTCAGGTAAACCTGCAGCTTTGGTGCAAGTAATTCAGACCCTGGGTCTTTGTTGGAGCAGACAGGAGTGTCTGGCTCAGCAACACAGGGCGCTGGAGTCCTGAGCTGGCAGGGAAAACAGGAGCAGAGGTAGTCTTGGCACATCAGGTGGCAGCTCCCGGGGGGTTTCTGTGATCCAACCCATCACAGGTCCCTCCCATGACCCCGGTGGGGAAGGACAGGCTCTAAAGCCCCGGCCAGGCCAAAACTAATCTGGGCTGGGGCATCCCATGGCTGGGCAGTCACACACTGGCTGGCTTGTGACTCGCCTGCCCATTGTGACATGCCCCCTGCTGGCTGCCAAAGCCTCATCCCCTCACTGCCAGGCTTGGCTCTGGCAGAGCGAGAGCTGGCACGTGCCGCTGGGAAAGCTGATCCAGCCATTTCAGCTCTGCCACTGGTAGCAGAAAGTGCGTGGCCCATATACACGCTGGCTTCTGTCCACTCCTGACTCCAGGTAGGAGAATCTTCTATTGCCCGCCTCTGCTTTTCCATTGCATCGCCAGCCACACCGAGCCTTCCCTGAGCTCCTGGCTGGGCGGCGCACGTCTACCAAGTGCCCCGGTGCCGGCTGTCTAGCCTGGTGCCAGTGAGGAAGTGGGCAGTGGCATGCGCACAGGAGGGAGTCTGCGGTGGCCAGACAGAAGGGGTCACACCAGTCCAGCCCGGAGGGGACAGAGACAGGGAGGAGGGTTTGGCGGGGCTGGTGGCAGGGCACGGGAAGGCGACACAGGCTGGTAGATGAGGCATTGGGCTGGGATTCAGGAGAGCGGTGTTCAGTTCCCAGCTCTGCTGTAAGTCTTCTGTGTGAGATCAGGTGAGTCCCTGTCACTCTGGGCCTCAGCAAACTAGGGAGAGCACGTCCCTGCTCCATGCGGGGGGTTGAGAGGCTAAATACAACAACACCCGCGTGCTCAGCCACTGCCATGATGGGGCCAGGTAAGGGTCCAGACAGGGAGGTAGCTGGTGGCCAACATGGGCCATGTGGGGGTGATTAAAGGCAAATGGGAAGAAGCATGAGAGGTGTGTGTCATGGAGTCCCCAGACAATGCTCTGGAGCTGCTCCCTATGAAGCCAGTCAGGACTCTGGTGAAGTCTCCTCTCTGTGAGCAGACTGTCTTCTGGGCCAGAAGCTCAAAGGGCTTTCACCTTCCTGGGTCTGACCTTGGAGCATTCAGCATCCTCTGCCCCTCCTTGCGCTTCCCACAGCGAGTCCGCCCAGGTGGGATCCTGGGGAAGCCAGAGGGTCCTGCACCCCCACTTCGCAGTCAGACGTGACTCTTAGCCAGCCAGTAAATCAGAGGTTTATTAGATGATAGAAACATGGTCTAAAACAGCTTGTAGGTACAGAGAACAGGACCCCTCAGCTGGGTCCATTTTGGGGGGCAGTGAGCCAGACACCCACATCTGCACTTCACTCCTCCTCCCCAGCCAGCTCCAAACTGAAACTCTCCAGCCCCTTCTCTCTGGCCTTTGTCTCTTTCCCAGGCCAGGAGGTCACCTGATCTTTGTTCTCCAACACCTTTAGCGATCCCCTTGCAGGGGGGAAGGGCCCCGGACATTAGTTGCCAGGAGACAGAGTGTTGGCCATTTATGCACACTGGCCTTTATTTCCCCACCTAGAGACTTAAGAAATGCATAGGGGAAACTGAGGCACCCCTACAGTATTCAGAGGAAACAGTAAGAACAGTCCCACTTCGTCACAGTGAGGGAGTTGGAGAGTCTGTGGGAAGCCCCCTCTCTTGTGAAATCAACCACCCCCACACGGTGCAGGCCGCTCCAGATCGGGGGAAGGGGCCAGCTGTGAATTTGGAGCCAGATCCTGGTTTGGATCTGAATCCGCCGGCGCTGCGGAGCGTTCAGCTGTGGGGAGCTAGCTCCCGCCCGTGCCAGATCACAAAGTGCCACTTCAGCCAGCCGCCTGCCAGGCTCTGGCAGCGCCCTGTGTGGAGCTGCAGCTGGGCCCTCCAGAGCCGAGCTGCTGCTCCTCCTCTCTGCTGGCCAGCCAGCCGCAGCTCCTCAGCACCTGCCCGCTCAGCCCCACCTCAGTGCTCCTGCCTCCCCAATCTCCTCCCTGGCGCTGCACCTCGCCCCCTGCACCTGGCATGTCAATACCCAGCGGGGCCGGGAGCCAAGCGTCCCGGGAGCCATCTGTAAGGTGCTGATTCCCTCCTGTGCTGGGCTCCAGCTAATCCACAAGCCAGGAACTGGCCTTGTGACTCCCAGAGCAGGTATATCAGTCTCACAGCAGCAGCTCAGTCTGCTCAACATCACTCCAGGGCCAGGAACTCGCTCCTGCCTGACATAGGCAACAGGCTGAGCCTGCTCCAGCCCTGTTCCTAGTCCTACTCCGGCCCTGCTCTCGCTCCAGCCTTGCTCCACCCATGCCCTGCCCCGCCCCCTGAGTCCAGCTCCAACCACTAGGCCTGACCACCTCCATCACCTTTACTGACTCCATCACTTCCATAGGAAATGGCACTGAGGTTGCCGGGGGAACAGGCATTCTCAGGGTGCCAGGAGCCATTGTTCTATTTACCAGGACAGTCCGATGCCAGGACAGTGCCCCTGAGCGCTGGAGAGGACTAGGGCTGCATTAGGACACCTGAAGTACAGCTGCTGGAGAGTCAGCAGAACCGCCCGGAGACAGCCACGCTTGCCTCCCAGCCCGGGAAGCCCAGAGACCCAGAGCGTAGACGTCTCTCAGAGCATCTCTGCCAGCAGGAGACATTGGGTGAGGAATAGAGCCGTCCCGCCTTCGGGCAGGAGCCATTCAGGAGACCCTGCGTGGGGGGAATCGGGCTGTGTGTGTACAATGTCTAGCACTGCAGGGCCCTGATCCGGGACTGAGCCCTCTGGGCACTGCCGAAATACAAAGGAGAACAGCAGGGCTGGAGGATTTACAGACTCTGTGTGAGGAGGGCTGGTTGGGTTGAGCCAGCAGTGAGTCCCCAGTAACACAGAGCTGCGCTAGTGATGGAAGATCTATTTTGTCTTCCCTACTTAGCACAGTTCACAACTTAGCACTGACCAGCTGCAAGGATCCTGGCGGGCCCTGGTATGGTTGTAGCAGCAGACTCAATGTTCGGGAAAAGCGAGATATGTGCAATAGGCAATGTAGTTCCATCTGGGCACCAGCCAGCTCCTGTGCCCCAGAGAGCTCTCACAGCTTACACTGAACCAGGGACAAAGGGGGCAGGAGGTTGGAAGAGAAGGTGCCAGCCTGGGACCCACGAGACCCATGGTCATTTCCCAGCTCTGCCACAGATGCTCTGCGTGGCCTCGGGCAAATCCCTTATTCCCTCTGTGCTGCAGTTCCCTGTCTGTTCAGTGGGGGTAGCAGCCAGGCCCTGCCCTGCAGGGAGCGGTTAGAATAAATGCAATCGAGGTTGGACAGTGCTCTGATGCCACGGGGATGAGGGCCAGGATGGTGTCTAAGACAGACCAAAAGCAAGGGGGAGCTACAGAGCCGGTGGTGAGAGGGGTTTGGCCTTTGACAGTCTGCTCTGGGTGGGGAAGGACAGGCTCTAAAGCCCCGGCCAGGCCAAAAGTAATCTGGGCTGGGGCATCCCATGGCTGGGCAGTCACACATTGGCTGGCTTGTGACTCGCCTGCCCATTGTGACATGCCCCCTGCTGGCTGCCAAAGCCTCATCCCCTCACTGCCAGGCTTGGCTCTGGCAGAGCGAGAGCTGGCACGTGCCGCTGGGAAAGCTGATCCGGCCGTTTCAGCTCCGCCACTGATAGCAGAAAGTGGGTGGCCCATATACACGCTGGCTTCTGCCCACTCCTGACTCCAGGTAGGAGAATCTTCTATTGCCCGCCGCTGCTTTTCCATTGCATCACCAGCCACACCGAGCCTTCCCCGAGCTCCTGGCTGGGCGGCGCATGTCTACCAAGTGCCCCTTTATCCCCCCACCTAGAGACTTAAGAAATGCATAGGGGAAACTGAGGCACCCCTACAGTATTCAGAGGAAACATTAAGAACAGCCCCACTTCGTCACAGTGAGGGAGTTGGAGAGTCTGTGGGAAGCCCCCTCTCTTGTGAAATCAACCACCCCCACACGGTGCAGGCCGCTCCAGATCGGGGGAAGGGGCCAGCTGTGAATTTGGAGCCAGATCCTGGTTTGGATCTGAATCCACCGGCGCTGCGGAGCGTTCAGCTGTGGGGAGCTAGCTCCCGCCCGTGCCAGATCACAAAGTGCCGCTTCAGCCAGCCGCCTGCCAGGCTCTGGCAGCGCCCTGTGTGGAGCTGCAGCTGGGCCCTCCAGAGCCGAGCTGCTGCTCCTCCTCTCTGCTGGCCAGCCAGCCGCAGCGCCTCAGCACCTGCCCGCTCAGCCCCACCTCAGTGCTCCTGCCTCCCCAATCTCCTCCCTGGCGCTGCACCTCGCCCCCTGCACCTGGCATGTCAATACCCAGCGGGGCCGGGAGCCAAGCGTCCCGGGAGCCATCTGTAAGGTGCTGATTCCCTCCTGTGCTGGGCTCCAGCTAATCCACAAGCCAGGAACTGGCCTTGTGACTCCCAGAGCAGGTATATCAGTCTCACAGCAGCAGCTCAGTCTGCTCAACATCACTCCAGGGCCAGGAACTCGCTCCTGCCTGACATTGGCAACAGGCTGAGCCTGCTCCAGCCCTGTTCCTAGTCCTACTCCAGCCCTGCTCTCGCTCCAGCCTTGCTCCACCCATGCCCTGCCCCGCCCCCTGAGTCCAGCTCCAACCACTAGGCCTGACCACCTCCATCACCTTTACTGACACCATCACTTCCATAGGAAATGGCACTGAGGTTGCCGGGGGAACAGGCATTCTCAGGGTGCCAGGAGCCATTGTTCTATTTACCAGGACAGTCCGATGCCAGGACAGTGCCCCTGAGCGCTGGAGAGGACTAGGGCTGCATTAGGACACCTGAAGTACAGCTGCTGGAGAGTCAGCAGAACCGCCCGGAGACAGCCACGCTTGCCTCCCAGCCCGGGAAGCCCAGAGACCCAGAGCGTAGACGTCTCTCAGAGCATCTCTGCCAGCAGGAGACATTGGGTGAGGAATAGAGCCGTCCCGCCTTCGGGCAGGAGCCATTCAGGAGACCCAGCGTGGGGGGAATCGGGCTGTGTGTGTACAATGTCTAGCACTGCAGGGCCCTGATCCGGGACTGAGCCCTCTGGGCACTGCCGAAATACAAAGGAGAACAGCAGGGCTGGAGGATTTACAGGCTCTGTGTGAGGAGGGCTGGTTGGGTTGAGCCAGCAGTGAGTCCCCAGTAACACAGAGCTGCGCTAGTGATGGAAGATCTATTTTGTCTTCCCTACTTAGCACAGTTCACAACTTAGCACTGACCAGCTGCAAGGATCCTGGCGGGCCCTGGTATGGTTGTAGCAGCAGACTCAATGTTCGGGAAAAGCGAGATATGTGCAATAGGCAATGTAGTTCCATCTGGGCACCAGCCAGCTCCTGTGCCCCAGAGAGCTCTCACAGCTTACACTGAACCAGGGACAAAGGGGGCAGGAGGTTGGAAGAGAAGGTGCCAGCCTGGGACCCACGAGACCCATGGTCATTTCCCAGCTCTGCCACAGATGCTCTGCGTGGCCTCGGGCAAATCCCTTATTCCCTCTGTGCTGCAGTTCCCTGTCTGTTCAGCGGGGGTAGCAGCCAGGCCCTGCCCTGCAGGGGGCGGTTAGAATAAATGCAATCGAGGTTGGACAGTGCTCTGATGCCACGGGGATGAGGGCCAGGATGGTGTCTAAGACAGACCAAAAGCAAGGGGGAGCTACAGAGCCGGTGGTGAGAGGGGTTTGGCCTTTGACAGTCTGCTCTGGGTGGGGAAGGACAGGCTCTAAAGCCCCGGCCAGGCCAAAAGTAATCTGGGCTGGGGCATCCCATGGCTGGGCAGTCACACATTGGCTGGCTTGTGACTCGCCTGCCCATTGTGACGTGCCCCCTGCTGGCTGCCAAAGCCTCATCCCCTCACTGCCAGGCTTGGCTCTGGCAGAGCGAGAGCTGGCACGTGCCGCTGGGAAAGCTGATCCGGCCGTTTCAGCTCCGCCACTGATAGCAGAAAGTGGGTGGCCCATATACACGCTGGCTTCTGCCCACTCCTGACTCCAGGTAGGAGAATCTTCTATTGCCCGCCGCTGCTTTTCCATTGCATCACCAGCCACACCGAGCCTTCCCCGAGCTCCTGGCTGTGCGGCGCATGTCTACCAAGTGCCCCTTTATCCCCCCACCTAGAGACTTAAGAAATGCATAGGGGAAACTGAGGCACCCCTACAGTATTCAGAGGAAACATTAAGAACAGCCCCACTTCGTCACAGTGAGGGAGTTGGAGAGTCTGTGGGAAGCCCCCTCTCTTGTGAAATCAACCACCCCCACACGGTGCGGGCCGCTCCAGATCGGGGGAAGGGGCCAGCTGTGAATTTGGAGCCAGATCCTGGTTTGGATCTGAATCCACCGGCGCTGCGGAGCGTTCAGCTGTGGGGAGCTAGCTCCCGCCCGTGCCAGATCACAAAGTGCCACTTCAGCCAGCCGCCTGCCAGGCTCTGGCAGCGCCCTGTGTGGAGCTGCAGCTGGGCCCTCCAGAGCCGAGCTGCTGCTCCTCCTCTCTGCTGGCCAGCCAGCCACAGCTCCTCAGCACCTGCCCGCTCAGCCCCACCTCAGTGCTCCTGCCTCCCCAATCTCCTCCCTGGCGCTGCACCTCGCCCCCTGCACCTGGCATGTCAATACCCAGCGGGGCCGGGAGCCAAGCGTCCCGGGAGCCATCTGTAAGGTGCTGATTCCCTCCTGTGCTGGGCTCCAGCTAATCCACAAGCCAGGAACTGGCCTTGTGACTCCCAGAGCAGGTATATCAGTCTCACAGCAGCAGCTCAGTCTGCTCAACATCACTCCAGGGCCAGGAACTCGCTCCTGCCTGACCTAGGCAACAGGCTGAGCCTGCTCCAGCCCTGTTCCTAGTCCTACTCCAGCCCTGCTCTCGCTCCAGCCTTGCTCCACCCATGCCCTGCCCCGCCCCCTGAGTCCAGCTCCAACCACTAGGCCTGACCACCTCCATCACCTTTACTGACACCATCACTTCCATAGGAAATGGCACTGAGGTTGCCGGGGGAACAGGCATTCTCAGGGTGCCAGGAGCCATTGTTCTATTTACCAGGACAGTCCGATGCCAGGACAGTGCCCCTGAGCGCTGGAGAGGACTAGGGCTGCATTAGGACACCTGAAGTGCAGCTGCTGGAGAGTCAGCAGAACCGCCCGGAGACAGCCACGCTTGCCTCCCAGCCCGGGAAGCCCAGAGACCCAGAGCGTAGACGTCTCTCAGAGCATCTCTGCCAGCAGGAGACATTGGGTGAGGAATAGAGCCGTCCCGCCTTCGGGCAGGAGCCATTCAGGAGACCCAGCGTGGGGGGAATCGGGCTGTGTGTGTACAATGTCTAGCACTGCAGGGCCCTGATCCGGGACTGAGCCCTCTGGGCACTGCCGAAATACAAAGGAGAACAGCAGGGCTGGAGGATTTACAGGCTCTGTGTGAGGAGGGCTGGTTGGGTTGAGCCAGCAGTGAGTCCCCAGTAACACAGAGCTGCGCTAGTGATGGAAGATCTATTTTGTCTTCCCTACTTAGCACAGTTCACAACTTAGCACTGACCAGCTGCAAGGATCCTGGCGGGCCCTGGTATGGTTGTAGCAGCAGACTCAATGTTCGGGAAAAGCGAGATATGTGCAATAGGCAATGTAGTTCCATCTGGGCACCAGCCAGCTCCTGTGCCCCAGAGAGCTCTCACAGCTTACACTGAACCAGGGACAAAGGGGGCAGGAGGTTGGAAGAGAAGGTGCCAGCCTGGGCCCCACGAGACCCATGGTCATTTCCCAGCTCTGCCACAGATGCTCTGCGTGGCCTCGGGCAAATCCCTTATTCCCTCTGTGCTGCAGTTCCCTGTCTGTTCAGTGGGGGTAGCAGCCAGGCCCTGCCCTGCAGGGGGCGGTTAGAATAAATGCAATCGAGGTTGGACAGTGCTCTGATGCCACGGGGATGAGGGCCAGGATGGTGTCTAAGACAGACCAAAAGCAAGGGGGAGCTACAGAGCCGGTGGTGAGAGGGGTTTGACAGTCTGCTCTGGGTGGGGAAGGACAGGCTCTAAAGCCCCGGCCAGGCCAAAAGTAATCTGGGCTGGGGCATCCCATGGCTGGGCAGTCACACATTGGCTGGCTTGTGACTCGCCTGCCCATTGTGACGTGCCCCCTGCTGGCTGCCAAAGCCTCATCCCCTCACTGCCAGGCTTGGCTCTGGCAGAGCGAGAGCTGGCACGTGCCGCTGGGAAAGCTGATCCGGCCGTTTCAGCTCCGCCACTGATAGCAGAAAGTGGGTGGCCCATATACACGCTGGCTTCTGCCCACTCCTGACTCCAGGTAGGAGAATCTTCTATTGCCCGCCGCTGCTTTTCCATTGCATCACCAGCCACACCGAGCCTTCCCCGAGCTCCTGGCTGTGCGGCGCATGTCTACCAAGTGCCCCTTTATCCCCCCACCTAGAGACTTAAGAAATGCATAGGGGAAACTGAGGCACCCCTACAGTATTCAGAGGAAACATTAAGAACAGCCCCACTTCGTCACAGTGAGGGAGTTGGAGAGTCTGTGGGAAGCCCCCTCTCTTGTGAAATCAACCACCCCCACACGGTGCGGGCCGCTCCAGATCGGGGGAAGGGGCCAGCTGTGAATTTGGAGCCAGATCCTGGTTTGGATCTGAATCCACCGGCGCTGCGGAGCGTTCAGCTGTGGGGAGCTAGCTCCCGCCCGTGCCAGATCACAAAGTGCCACTTCAGCCAGCCGCCTGCCAGGCTCTGGCAGCGCACTGTGTGGAGCTGCAGCTGGGCCCTCCAGAGCCGAGCTGCTGCTCCTCCTCTCTGCTGGCCAGCCAGCCGCAGCTCCTCAGCACCTGCCCGCTCAGCCCCACCTCAGTGCTCCTGCCTCCCCAATCTCCTCCCTGGCGCTGCACCTCGCCCCCTGCACCTGGCATGTCAATACCCAGCGGGGCCGGGAGCCAAGCGTCCCGGGAGCCATCTGTAAGGTGCTGATTCCCTCCTGTGCTGGGCTCCAGCTAATCCACAAGCCAGGAACTGGCCTTGTGACTCCCAGAGCAGGTATATCAGTCTCACAGCAGCAGCTCAGTCTGCTCAACATCACTCCAGGGCCAGGAACTCGCTCCTGCCTGACAGAGGCAACAGGCTGAGCCTGCTCCAGCCCTGTTCCTAGTCCTACTCCAGCCCTGCTCTCGCTCCAGCCTTGCTCCACCCATGCCCTGCCCCGCCCCCTGAGTCCAGCTCCAACCACTAGGCCTGACCACCTCCATCACCTTTACTGACTCCATCACTTCCATAGGAAATGGCACTGAGGTTGCCGGGGGAACAGGCATTCTCAGGGTGCCAGGAGCCATTGTTCTATTTACCAGGACAGTCCGATGCCAGGACAGTGCCCTGAGCGCTGGAGAGGACTAGGGCTGCATTAGGACACCTGAAGTGCAGCTGCTGGAGAGTCAGCAGAACCGCCCGGAGACAGCCATGCTTGCCTCCCAGCCCGGGAAGCCCAGAGACCCAGAGCGTAGACGTCTCTCAGAGCATCTCTGCCAGCAGGAGACATTGGGTGAGGAATAGAGCCGTCCCGCCTTCGGGCAGGAGCCATTCAGGAGACCCAGCGTGGGGGGAATCGGGCTGTGTGTGTACAATGTCTAGCACTGCAGGGCCCTGATCCGGGACTGAGCCCTCTGGGCACTGCCGAAATACAAAGGAGAACAGCAGGGCTGGAGGATTTACAGGCTCTGTGTGAGGAGGGCTGGTTGGGTTGAGCCAGCAGTGAGTCCCCAGTAACACAGAGCTGCGCTAGTGATGGAAGATCTATTTTGTCTTCCCTACTTAGCACAGTTCACAACTTAGCACTGACCAGCTGCAAGGATCCTGGCGGGCCCTGGTATGGTTGTAGCAGCAGACTCAATGTTCGGGAAAAGCGAGATATGTGCAATAGGCAATGTAGTTCCATCTGGGCACCAGCCAGCTCCTGTGCCCCAGAGAGCTCTCACAGCTTACACTGAACCAGGGACAAAGGGGGCAGGAGGTTGGAAGAGAAGGTGCCAGCCTGGGACCCACGAGACCCATGGTCATTTCCCAGCTCTGCCACAGATGCTCTGCGTGGCCTCGGGCAAATCCCTTATTCCCTCTGTGCTGCAGTTCCCTGTCTGTTCAGTGGGGGTAGCAGCCAGGCCCTGCCCTGCAGGGGGCGGTTAGAATAAATGCAATCGAGGTTGGACAGTGCTCTGATGCCACGGGGATGAGGGCCAGGATGGTGTCTAAGACAGACCAAAAGCAAGGGGGAGCTACAGAGCCGGTGGTGAGAGGGGTTTGACAGTCTGCTCTGGGTGGGGAAGGACAGGCTCTAAAGCCCCGGCCAGGCCAAAAGTAATCTGGGCTGGGGCATCCCATGGCTGGGCAGTCACACATTGGCTGGCTTGTGACTCGCCTGCCCATTGTGACGTGCCCCCTGCTGGCTGCCAAAGCCTCATCCCCTCACTGCCAGGCTTGGCTCTGGCAGAGCGAGAGCTGGCACGTGCCGCTGGGAAAGCTGATCCGGCCGTTTCAGCTCCGCCACTGATAGCAGAAAGTGGGTGGCCCATATACACGCTGGCTTCTGCCCACTCCTGACTCCAGGTAGGAGAATCTTCTATTGCCCGCCGCTGCTTTTCCATTGCATCACCAGCCACACCGAGCCTTCCCCGAGCTCCTGGCTGTGCGGCGCATGTCTACCAAGTGCCCCTTTATCCCCCCACCTAGAGACTTAAGAAATGCATAGGGGAAACTGAGGCACCCCTACAGTATTCAGAGGAAACATTAAGAACAGCCCCACTTCGTCACAGTGAGGGAGTTGGAGAGTCTGTGGGAAGCCCCCTCTCTTGTGAAATCAACCACCCCCACACGGTGCGGGCCGCTCCAGATCGGGGGAAGGGGCCAGCTGTGAATTTGGAGCCAGATCCTGGTTTGGATCTGAATCCACCGGCGCTGCGGAGCGTTCAGCTGTGGGGAGCTAGCTCCCGCCCGTGCCAGATCACAAAGTGCCACTTCAGCCAGCCGCCTGCCAGGCTCTGGCAGCGCACTGTGTGGAGCTGCAGCTGGGCCCTCCAGAGCCGAGCTGCTGCTCCTCCTCTCTGCTGGCCAGCCAGCCGCAGCTCCTCAGCACCTGCCCGCTCAGCCCCACCTCAGTGCTCCTGCCTCCCCAATCTCCTCCCTGGCGCTGCACCTCGCCCCCTGCACCTGGCATGTCAATACCCAGCGGGGCCGGGAGCCAAGCGTCCCGGGAGCCATCTGTAAGGTGCTGATTCCCTCCTGTGCTGGGCTCCAGCTAATCCACAAGCCAGGAACTGGCCTTGTGACTCCCAGAGCAGGTATATCAGTCTCACAGCAGCAGCTCAGTCTGCTCAACATCACTCCAGGGCCAGGAACTCGCTCCTGCCTGACAGAGGCAACAGGCTGAGCCTGCTCCAGCCCTGTTCCTAGTCCTACTCCAGCCCTGCTCTCGCTCCAGCCTTGCTCCACCCATGCCCTGCCCCGCCCCCTGAGTCCAGCTCCAACCACTAGGCCTGACCACCTCCATCACCTTTACTGACTCCATCACTTCCATAGGAAATGGCACTGAGGTTGCCGGGGGAACAGGCATTCTCAGGGTGCCAGGAGCCATTGTTCTATTTACCAGGACAGTCCGATGCCAGGACAGTGCCCTGAGCGCTGGAGAGGACTAGGGCTGCATTAGGACACCTGAAGTGCAGCTGCTGGAGAGTCAGCAGAACCGCCCGGAGACAGCCATGCTTGCCTCCCAGCCCGGGAAGCCCAGAGACCCAGAGCGTAGACGTCTCTCAGAGCATCTCTGCCAGCAGGAGACATTGGGTGAGGAATAGAGCCGTCCCGCCTTCGGGCAGGAGCCATTCAGGAGACCCAGCGTGGGGGGAATCGGGCTGTGTGTGTACAATGTCTAGCACTGCAGGGCCCTGATCCGGGACTGAGCCCTCTGGGCACTGCCGAAATACAAAGGAGAACAGCAGGGCTGGAGGATTTACAGGCTCTGTGTGAGGAGGGCTGGTTGGGTTGAGCCAGCAGTGAGTCCCCAGTAACACAGAGCTGCGCTAGTGATGGAAGATCTATTTTGTCTTCCCTACTTAGCACAGTTCACAACTTAGCACTGACCAGCTGCAAGGATCCTGGCGGGCCCTGGTATGGTTGTAGCAGCAGACTCAATGTTCGGGAAAAGCGAGATATGTGCAATAGGCAATGTAGTTCCATCTGGGCACCAGCCAGCTCCTGTGCCCCAGAGAGCTCTCACAGCTTACACTGAACCAGGGACAAAGGGGGCAGGAGGTTGGAAGAGAAGGTGCCAGCCTGGGACCCACGAGACCCATGGTCATTTCCCAGCTCTGCCACAGATGCTCTGCGTGGCCTCGGGCAAATCCCTTATTCCCTCTGTGCTGCAGTTCCCTGTCTGTTCAGTGGGGGTAGCAGCCAGGCCCTGCCCTGCAGGGGGCGGTTAGAATAAATGCAATCGAGGTTGGACAGTGCTCTGATGCCACGGGGATGAGGGCCAGGATGGTGTCTAAGACAGACCAAAAGCAAGGGGGAGCTACAGAGCTGGTGGTGAGAGGGGTTTGGCCTTTGACAGTCTGCTCTGGGTGGGGAAGGACAGGCTCTAAAGCCCCGGCCAGGCCAAAAGTAATCTGGGCTGGGGCATCCCATGGCTGGGCAGTCACACATTGGCTGGCTTGTGACTCGCCTGCCCATTGTGACGTGCCCCCTGCTGGCTGCCAAAGCCTCATCCCCTCACTGCCAGGCTTGGCTCTGGCAGAGCGAGAGCTGGCACGTGCTGCTGGGAAAGCTGATCCGGCCGTTTCAGCTCCGCCACTGATAGCAGAAAGTGGGTGGCCCATATACACGCTGGCTTCTGCCCACTCCTGACTCCAGGTAGGAGAATCTTCTATTGCCCGCCGCTGCTTTTCCATTGCATCACCAGCCACACCGAGCCTTCCCCGAGCTCCTGGCTGGGCGGCGCATGTCTACCAAGTGCCCCTTTATCCCCCCACCTAGAGACTTAAGAAATGCATAGGGGAAACTGAGGCACCCCTACAGTATTCAGAGGAAACATTAAGAACAGCCCCACTTCGTCACAGTGAGGGAGTTGGAGAGTCTGTGGGAAGCCCCCTCTCTTGTGAAATCAACCATCCCCACACGGTGCGGGCCGCTCCAGATCGGGGGAAGGGGCCAGCTGTGAATTTGGAGCCAGATCCTGGTTTGGATCTGAATCCACCGGCGCTGCGGAGCGTTCAGCTGTGGGGAGCTAGCTCCCGCCCGTGCCAGATCACAAAGTGCCACTTCAGCCAGCCGCCTGCCAGGCTCTGGCAGCGCCCTGTGTGGAGCTGCAGCTGGGCCCTCCAGAGCCGAGCTGCTGCTCTTCCTCTCTGCTGGCCAGCCAGCCGCAGCTCCTCAGCACCTGCCCGCTCAGCCCCACCTCAGTGCTCCTGCCTCCCCAATCTCCTCCCTGGCGCTGCACCTCGCCCCCTGCACCTGGCATGTCAATACCCAGCGGGGCCGGGAGCCAAGCGTCCCGGGAGCCATCTGTAAGGTGCTGATTCCCTCCTGTGCTGGGCTCCAGCTAATCCACAAGCCAGGAACTGGCCTTGTGACTCCCAGAGCAGGTATATCAGTCTCACAGCAGCAGCTCAGTCTGCTCAACATCACTCCAGGGCCAGGAACTCGCTCCTGCCTGACAGAGGCAACAGGCTGAGCCTGCTCCAGCCCTGTTCCTAGTCCTACTCCAGCCCTGCTCTCGCTCCAGCCTTGCTCCACCCATGCCCTGCCCCGCCCCCTGAGTCCAGCTCCAACCACTAGGCCTGACCACCTCCATCACCTTTACTGACACCATCACTTCCATAGGAAATGGCACTGAGGTTGCCGGGGGAACAGGCATTCTCAGGGTGCCAGGAGCCATTGTTCTATTTACCAGGACAGTCCGATGCCAGGACAGTGCCCCTGAGCGCTGGAGAGGACTAGGGCTGCATTAGGACACCTGAAGTGCAGCTGCTGGAGAGTCAGCAGAACCGCCCGGAGACAGCCACGCTTGCCTCCCAGCCCGGGAAGCCCAGAGACCCAGAGCGTAGACGTCTCTCAGAGCATCTCTGCCAGCAGGAGACATTGGGTGAGGAATAGAGCCGTCCCGCCTTCGGGCAGGAGCCATTCAGGAGACCCAGCGTGGGGGGAATCGGGCTGTGTGTGTACAATGTCTAGCACTGCAGGGCCCTGATCCGGGACTGAGCCCTCTGGGCACTGCCGAAATACAAAGGAGAACAGCAGGGCTGGAGGATTTACAGGCTCTGTGTGAGGAGGGCTGGTTGGGTTGAGCCAGCAGTGAGTCCCCAGTAACACAGAGCTGCGCTAGTGATGGAAGATCTATTTTGTCTTCCCTACTTAGCACAGTTCACAACTTAGCACTGACCAGCTGCAAGGATCCTGGCGGGCCCTGGTATGGTTGTAGCAGCAGACTCAATGTTCGGGAAAAGCGAGATATGTGCAATAGGCAATGTAGTTCCATCTGGGCACCAGCCAGCTCCTGTGCCCCAGAGAGCTCTCACAGCTTACACTGAACCAGGGACAAAGGGGGCAGGAGGTTGGAAGAGAAGGTGCCAGCCTGGGCCCCACGAGACCCATGGTCATTTCCCAGCTCTGCCACAGATGCTCTGCGTGGCCTCGGGCAAATCCCTTATTCCCTCTGTGCTGCAGTTCCCTGTCTGTTCAGTGGGGGTAGCAGCCAGGCCCTGCCCTGCAGGGGGCGGTTAGAATAAATGAAATCGAGGTTGGACAGTGCTCTGATGCCACGGGGATGAGGGCCAGGATGGTGTCTAAGACAGACCAAAAGCAAGGGGGAGCTACAGAGCCGGTGGTGAGAGGGGTTTGGCCTTTGACAGTCTGCTCTGGGTGGGGAAGGACAGGCTCTAAAGCCCCGGCCAGGCCAAAAGTAATCTGGGCTGGGGCATCCCATGGCTGGGCAGTCACACATTGGCTGGCTTGTGACTCACCTGCCCATTGTGACGTGCCCCCTGCTGGCTGCCAAAGCCTCATCCCCTCACTGCCAGGCTTGGCTCTGGCAGAGCGAGAGCTGGCACGTGCCGCTGGGAAAGCTGATCCGGCCGTTTCAGCTCCGCCACTGATAGCAGAAAGTGGGTGGCCCATATACACGCTGGCTTCTGCCCACTCCTGACTCCAGGTAGGAGAATCTTCTATTGCCCGCCGCTGCTTTTCCATTGCATCACCAGCCACACCGAGCCTTCCCCGAGCTCCTGGCTGTGCGGCGCATGTCTACCAAGTGCCCCTTTATCCCCCCACCTAGAGACTTAAGAAATGCATAGGGGAAACTGAGGCACCCCTACAGTATTCAGAGGAAACATTAAGAACAGCCCCACTTCGTCACAGTGAGGGAGTTGGAGAGTCTGTGGGAAGCCCCCTCTCTTGTGAAATCAACCACCCCCACACGGTGCGGGCCGCTCCAGATCGGGGGAAGGGGCCAGCTGTGAATTTGGAGCCAGATCCTGGTTTGGATCTGAATCCACCGGCGCTGCGGAGCGTTCAGCTGTGGGGAGCTAGCTCCCGCCCGTGCCAGATCACAAAGTGCCACTTCAGCCAGCCGCTTGCCAGGCTCTGGCAGCGCCCTGTGTGGAGCTGCAGCTGGGCCCTCCAGAGCCGAGCTGCTGCTCTTCCTCTCTGCTGGCCAGCCAGCCGCAGCTCCTCAGCACCTGCCCGCTCAGCCCCACCTCAGTGCTCCTGCCTCCCCAATCTCCTCCCTGGCGCTGCACCTCGCCCCCTGCACCTGGCATGTCAATACCCAGCGGGGCCGGGAGCCAAGCGTCCCGGGAGCCATCTGTAAGGTGCTGATTCCCTCCTGTGCTGGGCTCCAGCTAATCCACAAGCCAGGAACTGGCCTTGTGACTCCCAGAGCAGGTATATCAGTCTCACAGCAGCAGCTCAGTCTGCTCAACATCACTCCAGGGCCAGGAACTCGCTCCTGCCTGACAGAGGCAACAGGCTGAGCCTGCTCCAGCCCTGTTCCTAGTCCTACTCCAGCCCTGCTCTCGCTCCAGCCTTGCTCCACCCATGCCCTGCCCCGCCCCCTGAGTCCAGCTCCAACCACTAGGCCTGACCACCTCCATCACCTTTACTGACACCATCACTTCCATAGGAAATGGCACTGAGGTTGCCGGGGGAACAGGCATTCTCAGGGTGCCAGGAGCCATTGTTCTATTTACCAGGACAGTCCGTTGCCAGGACAGTGCCCCTGAGCGCTGGAGAGGACTAGGGCTGCATTAGGACACCTGAAGTGCAGCTGCTGGAGAGTCAGCAGAACCGCCCGGAGACAGCCACGCTTGCCTCCCAGCCCGGGAAGCCCAGAGACCCAGAGCGTAGACGTCTCTCAGAGCATCTCTGCCAGCAGGAGACATTGGGTGAGGAATAGAGCCGTCCCGCCTTCGGGCAGGAGCCATTCAGGAGACCCAGCGTGGGGGGAATCGGGCTGTGTGTGTACAATGTCTAGCACTGCAGGGCCCTGATCCGGGACTGAGCCCTCTGGGCACTGCCGAAATACAAAGGAGAACAGCAGGGCTGGAGGATTTACAGGCTCTGTGTGAGGAGGGCTGGTTGGGTTGAGCCAGCAGTGAGTCCCCAGTAACACAGAGCTGCGCTAGTGATGGAAGATCTATTTTGTCTTCCCTACTTAGCACAGTTCACAACTTAGCACTGACCAGCTGCAAGGATCCTGGCGGGCCCTGGTATGGTTGTAGCAGCAGACTCAATGTTCGGGAAAAGCGAGATATGTGCAATAGGCAATGTAGTTCCATCTGGGCACCAGCCAGCTCCTGTGCCCCAGAGAGCTCTCACAGCTTACACTGAACCAGGGACAAAGGGGGCAGGAGGTTGGAAGAGAAGGTGCCAGCCTGGGACCCACGAGACCCATGGTCATTTCCCAGCTCTGCCACAGATGCTCTGCGTGGCCTCGGGCAAATCCCTTATTCCCTCTGTGCTGCAGTTCCCTGTCTGTTCAGTGGGGGTAGCAGCCAGGCCCTGCCCTGCAGGGGGCGGTTAGAATAAATGCAATCGAGGTTGGACAGTGCTCTGATGCCACGGGGATGAGGGCCAGGATGGTGTCTAAGACAGACCAAAAGCAAGGGGGAGCTACAGAGCCGGTGGTGAGAGGGGTTTGGCCTTTGACAGTCTGCTCTGGGTGGGGAAGGACAGGCTCTAAAGCCCCGGCCAGGCCAAAAGTAATCTGGGCTGGGGCATCCCATGGCTGGGCAGTCACACATTGGCTGGCTTGTGACTCACCTGCCCATTGTGACGTGCCCCCTGCTGGCTGCCAAAGCCTCATCCCCTCACTGCCAGGCTTGGCTCTGGCAGAGCGAGAGCTGGCACGTGCCGCTGGGAAAGCTGATCCGGCCGTTTCAGCTCCGCCACTGATAGCAGAAAGTGGGTGGCCCATATACACGCTGGCTTCTGCCCACTCCTGACTCCAGGTAGGAGAATCTTCTATTGCCCGCCGCTGCTTTTCCATTGCATCACCAGCCACACCGAGCCTTCCCCGAGCTCCTGGCTGTGCGGCGCATGTCTACCAAGTGCCCCTTTATCCCCCCACCTAGAGACTTAAGAAATGCATAGGGGAAAC
Source organism: Emys orbicularis (assembly GCF_028017835.1). NCBI lineage: Eukaryota > Metazoa > Chordata > Testudines > Emydidae > Emys > Emys orbicularis. The sequence continues at coordinate 32,139,920 of NC_088694.1, read as the reverse complement.
TGAGGCACCCCTACAGTATTCAGAGGAAACATTAAGAACAGCCCCACTTCGTCACAGTAAGGGAGTTGGAGAGTCTGTGGGAAGCCCCCTCTCTTGTGAAATCAACCACCCCCACACGGTGCGGGCCGCTCCAGATCGGGGGAAGGGGCCAGCTGTGAATTTGGAGCCAGATCCTGGTTTGGATCTGAATCCACCGGCGCTGCGGAGCGTTCAGCTGTGGGGAGCTAGCTCCCGCCCGTGCCAGATCACAAAGTGCCACTTCAGCCAGCCGCCTGCCAGGCTCTGGCAGCGCCCTGTGTGGAGCTGCAGCTGGGCCCTCCAGAGCCGAGCTGCTGCTCTTCCTCTCTGCTGGCCAGCCAGCCGCAGCTCCTCAGCACCTGCCCGCTCAGCCCCACCTCAGTGCTCCTGCCTCCCCAATCTCCTCCCTGGCGCTGCACCTCGCCCCCTGCACCTGGCATGTCAATACCCAGCGGGGCCGGGAGCCAAGCGTCCCGGGAGCCATCTGTAAGGTGCTGATTCCCTCCTGTGCTGGGCTCCAGCTAATCCACAAGCCAGGAACTGGCCTTGTGACTCCCAGAGCAGGTATATCAGTCTCACAGCAGCAGCTCAGTCTGCTCAACATCACTCCAGGGCCAGGAACTCGCTCCTGCCTGACAGAGGCAACAGGCTGAGCCTGCTCCAGCCCTGTTCCTAGTCCTACTCCAGCCCTGCTCTCGCTCCAGCCTTGCTCCACCCATGCCCTGCCCCGCCCCCTGAGTCCAGCTCCAACCACTAGGCCTGACCACCTCCATCACCTTTACTGACACCATCACTTCCATAGGAAATGGCACTGAGGTTGCCGGGGGAACAGGCATTCTCAGGGTGCCAGGAGCCATTGTTCTATTTACCAGGACAGTCCGTTGCCAGGACAGTGCCCCTGAGCGCTGGAGAGGACTAGGGCTGCATTAGGACACCTGAAGTGCAGCTGCTGGAGAGTCAGCAGAACCGCCCGGAGACAGCCACGCTTGCCTCCCAGCCCGGGAAGCCCAGAGACCCAGAGCGTAGACGTCTCTCAGAGCATCTCTGCCAGCAGGAGACATTGGGTGAGGAATAGAGCCGTCCCGCCTTCGGGCAGGAGCCATTCAGGAGACCCAGCGTGGGGGGAATCGGGCTGTGTGTGTACAATGTCTAGCACTGCAGGGCCCTGATCCGGGACTGAGCCCTCTGGGCACTGCCGAAATACAAAGGAGAACAGCAGGGCTGGAGGATTTACAGGCTCTGTGTGAGGAGGGCTGGTTGGGTTGAGCCAGCAGTGAGTCCCCAGTAACACAGAGCTGCGCTAGTGATGGAAGATCTATTTTGTCTTCCCTACTTAGCACAGTTCACAACTTAGCACTGACCAGCTGCAAGGATCCTGGCGGGCCCTGGTATGGTTGTAGCAGCAGACTCAATGTTCGGGAAAAGCGAGATATGTGCAATAGGCAATGTAGTTCCATCTGGGCACCAGCCAGCTCCTGTGCCCCAGAGAGCTCTCACAGCTTACACTGAACCAGGGACAAAGGGGGCAGGAGGTTGGAAGAGAAGGTGCCAGCCTGGGCCCCACGAGACCCATGGTCATTTCCCAGCTCTGCCACAGATGCTCTGCGTGGCCTCGGGCAAATCCCTTATTCCCTCTGTGCTGCAGTTCCCTGTCTGTTCAGTGGGGGTAGCAGCCAGGCCCTGCCCTGCAGGGGGCGGTTAGAATAAATGCAATCGAGGTTGGACAGTGCTCTGATGCCACGGGGATGAGGGCCAGGATGGTGTCTAAGACAGACCAAAAGCAAGGGGGAGCTACAGAGCCGGTGGTGAGAGGGGTTTGGCCTTTGACAGTCTGCTCTGGGTGGGGAAGGACAGGCTCTAAAGCCCCGGCCAGGCCAAAAGTAATCTGGGCTGGGGCATCCCATGGCTGGGCAGTCACACATTGGCTGGCTTGTGACTCACCTGCCCATTGTGACGTGCCCCCTGCTGGCTGCCAAAGCCTCATCCCCTCACTGCCAGGCTTGGCTCTGGCAGAGCGAGAGCTGGCACGTGCCGCTGGGAAAGCTGATCCGGCCGTTTCAGCTCCGCCACTGATAGCAGAAAGTGGGTGGCCCATATACACGCTGGCTTCTGCCCACTCCTGACTCCAGGTAGGAGAATCTTCTATTGCCCGCCGCTGCTTTTCCATTGCATCACCAGCCACACCGAGCCTTCCCCGAGCTCCTGGCTGGGCGGCGCATGTCTACCAAGTGCCCCTTTATCCCCCCACCTAGAGACTTAAGAAATGCATAGGGGAAACTGAGGCACCCCTACAGTATTCAGAGGAAACATTAAGAACAGCCCCACTTCGTCACAGTGAGGGAGTTGGAGAGTCTGTGGGAAGCCCCCTCTCTTGTGAAATCAACCACCCCCACACGGTGCGGGCCGCTCCAGATCGGGGGAAGGGGCCAGCTGTGAATTTGGAGCCAGATCCTGGTTTGGATCTGAATCCACCGGCGCTGCGGAGCGTTCAGCTGTGGGGAGCTAGCTCCCGCCCGTGCCAGATCACAAAGTGCCACTTCAGCCAGCCGCCTGCCAGGCTCTGGCAGCGCCCTGTGTGGAGCTGCAGCTGGGCCCTCCAGAGCCGAGCTGCTGCTCTTCCTCTCTGCTGGCCAGCCAGCCGCAGCTCCTCAGCACCTGCCCGCTCAGCCCCACCTCAGTGCTCCTGCCTCCCCAATCTCCTCCCTGGCGCTGCACCTCGCCCCCTGCACCTGGCATGTCAATACCCAGCGGGGCCGGGAGCCAAGCGTCCCGGGAGCCATCTGTAAGGTGCTGATTCCCTCCTGTGCTGGGCTCCAGCTAATCCACAAGCCAGGAACTGGCCTTGTGACTCCCAGAGCAGGTATATCAGTCTCACAGCAGCAGCTCAGTCTGCTCAACATCACTCCAGGGCCAGGAACTCGCTCCTGCCTGACAGAGGCAACAGGCTGAGCCTGCTCCAGCCCTGTTCCTAGTCCTACTCCAGCCCTGCTCTCGCTCCAGCCTTGCTCCACCCATGCCCTGCCCCGCCCCCTGAGTCCAGCTCCAACCTCTAGGCCTGACCACCTCCATCACCTTTACTGACACCATCACTTCCATAGGAAATGGCACTGAGGTTGCCGGGGGAACGGGCATTCTCAGGGTGCCAGGAGCCATTGTTCTATTTACCAGGACAGTCCGCTGCCAGGACAGTGCCCCTGAGCGCTGGAGAGGACTAGGGCTGCATTAGGACACCTGAAGTGCAGCTGCTGGAGAGTCAGCAGAACCGCCCGGAGACAGCCACGCTTGCCTCCCAGCCCGGGAAGCCCAGAGACCCAGAGCGTAGACGTCTCTCAGAGCATCTCTGCCAGCAGGAGACATTGGGTGAGGAATAGAGCCGTCCCGCCTTCGGGCAGGAGCCATTCAGGAGACCCAGCGTGGGGGGAATCGGGCTGTGTGTGTACAATGTCTAGCACTGCAGGGCCCTGATCCGGGACTGAGCCCTCTGGGCACTGCCGAAATACAAAGGAGAACAGCAGGGCTGGAGGATTTACAGGCTCTGTGTGAGGAGGGCTGGTTGGGTTGAGCCAGCAGTGAGTCCCCAGTAACACAGAGCTGCGCTAGTGATGGAAGATCTATTTTGTCTTCCCTACTTAGCACAGTTCACAACTTAGCACTGACCAGCTGCAAGGATCCTGGCGGGCCCTGGTATGGTTGTAGCAGCAGACTCAATGTTCGGGAAAAGCGAGATATGTGCAATAGGCAATGTAGTTCCATCTGGGCACCAGCCAGCTCCTGTGCCCCAGAGAGCTCTCACAGCTTACACTGAACCAGGGACAAAGGGGGCAGGAGGTTGGAAGAGAAGGTGCCAGCCTGGGCCCCACGAGACCCATGGTCATTTCCCAGCTCTGCCACAGATGCTCTGCGTGGCCTCGGGCAAATCCCTTATTCCCTCTGTGCTGCAGTTCCCTGTCTGTTCAGTGGGGGTAGCAGCCAGGCCCTGCCCTGCAGGGGGCGGTTAGAATAAATGCAATCGAGGTTGGACAGTGCTCTGATGCCACGGGGATGAGGGCCAGGATGGTGTCTAAGACAGACCAAAAGCAAGGGGGAGCTACAGAGCCGGTGGTGAGAGGGGTTTGGCCTTTGACAGTCTGCTCTGGGTGGGGAAGGACAGGCTCTAAAGCCCCGGCCAGGCCAAAAGTAATCTGGGCTGGGGCATCCCATGGCTGGGCAGTCACACATTGGCTGGCTTGTGACTCACCTGCCCATTGTGACGTGCCCCCTGCTGGCTGCCAAAGCCTCATCCCCTCACTGCCAGGCTTGGCTCTGGCAGAGCGAGAGCTGGCACGTGCCGCTGGGAAAGCTGATCCGGCCGTTTCAGCTCCGCCACTGATAGCAGAAAGTGGGTGGCCCATATACACGCTGGCTTCTGCCCACTCCTGACTCCAGGTAGGAGAATCTTCTATTGCCCGCCGCTGCTTTTCCATTGCATCACCAGCCACACCGAGCCTTCCCCGAGCTCCTGGCTGGGCGGCGCATGTCTACCAAGTGCCCCTTTATCCCCCCACCTAGAGACTTAAGAAATGCATAGGGGAAACTGAGGCACCCCTACAGTATTCAGAGGAAACATTAAGAACAGCCCCACTTCGTCACAGTGAGGGAGTTGGAGAGTCTGTGGGAAGCCCCCTCTCTTGTGAAATCAACCACCCCCACACGGTGCGGGCCGCTCCAGATCGGGGGAAGGGGCCAGCTGTGAATTTGGAGCCAGATCCTGGTTTGGATCTGAATCCACCGGCGCTGCGGAGCGTTCAGCTGTGGGGAGCTAGCTCCCGCCCGTGCCAGATCACAAAGTGCCACTTCAGCCAGCCGCCTGCCAGGCTCTGGCAGCGCCCTGTGTGGAGCTGCAGCTGGGCCCTCCAGAGCCGAGCTGCTGCTCTTCCTCTCTGCTGGCCAGCCAGCCGCAGCTCCTCAGCACCTGCCCGCTCAGCCCCACCTCAGTGCTCCTGCCTCCCCAATCTCCTCCCTGGCGCTGCACCTCGCCCCCTGCACCTGGCATGTCAATACCCAGCGGGGCCGGGAGCCAAGCGTCCCGGGAGCCATCTGTAAGGTGCTGATTCCCTCCTGTGCTGGGCTCCAGCTAATCCACAAGCCAGGAACTGGCCTTGTGACTCCCAGAGCAGGTATATCAGTCTCACAGCAGCAGCTCAGTCTGCTCAACATCACTCCAGGGCCAGGAACTCGCTCCTGCCTGACAGAGGCAACAGGCTGAGCCTGCTCCAGCCCTGTTCCTAGTCCTACTCCAGCCCTGCTCTCGCTCCAGCCTTGCTCCACCCATGCCCTGCCCCGCCCCCTGAGTCCAGCTCCAACCTCTAGGCCTGACCACCTCCATCACCTTTACTGACACCATCACTTCCATAGGAAATGGCACTGAGGTTGCCGGGGGAACGGGCATTCTCAGGGTGCCAGGAGCCATTGTTCTATTTACCAGGACAGTCCGCTGCCAGGACAGTGCCCCTGAGCGCTGGAGAGGACTAGGGCTGCATTAGGACACCTGAAGTGCAGCTGCTGGAGAGTCAGCAGAACCGCCCGGAGACAGCCACGCTTGCCTCCCAGCCCGGGAAGCCCAGAGACCCAGAGCGTAGACGTCTCTCAGAGCATCTCTGCCAGCAGGAGACATTGGGTGAGGAATAGAGCCGTCCCGCCTTCGGGCAGGAGCCATTCAGGAGACCCAGCGTGGGGGGAATCGGGCTGTGTGTGTACAATGTCTAGCACTGCAGGGCCCTGATCCGGGACTGAGCCCTCTGGGCACTGCCGAAATACAAAGGAGAACAGCAGGGCTGGAGGATTTACAGGCTCTGTGTGAGGAGGGCTGGTTGGGTTGAGCCAGCAGTGAGTCCCCAGTAACACAGAGCTGCGCTAGTGATGGAAGATCTATTTTGTCTTCCCTACTTAGCACAGTTCACAACTTAGCACTGACCAGCTGCAAGGATCCTGGCGGGCCCTGGTATGGTTGTAGCAGCAGACTCAATGTTCGGGAAAAGCGAGATATGTGCAATAGGCAATGTAGTTCCATCTGGGCACCAGCCAGCTCCTGTGCCCCAGAGAGCTCTCACAGCTTACACTGAACCAGGGACAAAGGGGGCAGGAGGTTGGAAGAGAAGGTGCCAGCCTGGGCCCCACGAGACCCATGGTCATTTCCCAGCTCTGCCACAGATGCTCTGCGTGGCCTCGGGCAAATCCCTTATTCCCTCTGTGCTGCAGTTCCCTGTCTGTTCAGTGGGGGTAGCAGCCAGGCCCTGCCCTGCAGGGGGCGGTTAGAATAAATGCAATCGAGGTTGGACAGTGCTCTGATGCCACGGGGATGAGGGCCAGGATGGTGTCTAAGACAGACCAAAAGCAAGGGGGAGCTACAGAGCCGGTGGTGAGAGGGGTTTGGCCTTTGACAGTCTGCTCTGGGTGGGGAAGGACAGGCTCTAAAGCCCCGGCCAGGCCAAAAGTAATCTGGGCTGGGGCATCCCATGGCTGGGCAGTCACACATTGGCTGGCTTGTGACTCACCTGCCCATTGTGACGTGCCCCCTGCTGGCTGCCAAAGCCTCATCCCCTCACTGCCAGGCTTGGCTCTGGCAGAGCGAGAGCTGGCACGTGCCGCTGGGAAAGCTGATCCGGCCGTTTCAGCTCCGCCACTGATAGCAGAAAGTGGGTGGCCCATATACACGCTGGCTTCTGCCCACTCCTGACTCCAGGTAGGAGAATCTTCTATTGCCCGCCGCTGCTTTTCCATTGCATCACCAGCCACACCGAGCCTTCCCCGAGCTCCTGGCTGGGCGGCGCATGTCTACCAAGTGCCCCTTTATCCCCCCACCTAGAGACTTAAGAAATGCATAGGGGAAACTGAGGCACCCCTACAGTATTCAGAGGAAACATTAAGAACAGCCCCACTTCGTCACAGTGAGGGAGTTGGAGAGTCTGTGGGAAGCCCCCTCTCTTGTGAAATCAACCACCCCCACACGGTGCGGGCCGCTCCAGATCGGGGGAAGGGGCCAGCTGTGAATTTGGAGCCAGATCCTGGTTTGGATCTGAATCCACCGGCGCTGCGGAGCGTTCAGCTGTGGGGAGCTAGCTCCCGCCCGTGCCAGATCACAAAGTGCCACTTCAGCCAGCCGCCTGCCAGGCTCTGGCAGCGCCCTGTGTGGAGCTGCAGCTGGGCCCTCCAGAGCCGAGCTGCTGCTCTTCCTCTCTGCTGGCCAGCCAGCCGCAGCTCCTCAGCACCTGCCCGCTCAGCCCCACCTCAGTGCTCCTGCCTCCCCAATCTCCTCCCTGGCGCTGCACCTCGCCCCCTGCACCTGGCATGTCAATACCCAGCGGGGCCGGGAGCCAAGCGTCCCGGGAGCCATCTGTAAGGTGCTGATTCCCTCCTGTGCTGGGCTCCAGCTAATCCACAAGCCAGGAACTGGCCTTGTGACTCCCAGAGCAGGTATATCAGTCTCACAGCAGCAGCTCAGTCTGCTCAACATCACTCCAGGGCCAGGAACTCGCTCCTGCCTGACAGAGGCAACAGGCTGAGCCTGCTCCAGCCCTGTTCCTAGTCCTACTCCAGCCCTGCTCTCGCTCCAGCCTTGCTCCACCCATGCCCTGCCCCGCCCCCTGAGTCCAGCTCCAACCACTAGGCCTGACCACCTCCATCACCTTTACTGACACCATCACTTCCATAGGAAATGGCACTGAGGTTGCCGGGGGAACAGGCATTCTCAGGGTGCCAGGAGCCATTGTTCTATTTACCAGGACAGTCCGTTGCCAGGACAGTGCCCCTGAGCGCTGGAGAGGACTAGGGCTGCATTAGGACACCTGAAGTGCAGCTGCTGGAGAGTCAGCAGAACCGCCCGGAGACAGCCACGCTTGCCTCCCAGCCCGGGAAGCCCAGAGACCCAGAGCGTAGACGTCTCTCAGAGCATCTCTGCCAGCAGGAGACATTGGGTGAGGAATAGAGCCGTCCCGCCTTCGGGCAGGAGCCATTCAGGAGACCCAGCGTGGGGGGAATCGGGCTGTGTGTGTACAATGTCTAGCACTGCAGGGCCCTGATCCGGGACTGAGCCCTCTGGGCACTGCCGAAATACAAAGGAGAACAGCAGGGCTGGAGGATTTACAGGCTCTGTGTGAGGAGGGCTGGTTGGGTTGAGCCAGCAGTGAGTCCCCAGTAACACAGAGCTGCGCTAGTGATGGAAGATCTATTTTGTCTTCCCTACTTAGCACAGTTCACAACTTAGCACTGACCAGCTGCAAGGATCCTGGCGGGCCCTGGTATGGTTGTAGCAGCAGACTCAATGTTCGGGAAAAGCGAGATATGTGCAATAGGCAATGTAGTTCCATCTGGGCACCAGCCAGCTCCTGTGCCCCAGAGAGCTCTCACAGCTTACACTGAACCAGGGACAAAGGGGGCAGGAGGTTGGAAGAGAAGGTGCCAGCCTGGGCCCCACGAGACCCATGGTCATTTCCCAGCTCTGCCACAGATGCTCTGCGTGGCCTCGGGCAAATCCCTTATTCCCTCTGTGCTGCAGTTCCCTGTCTGTTCAGTGGGGGTAGCAGCCAGGCCCTGCCCTGCAGGGGGCGGTTAGAATAAATGCAATCGAGGTTGGACAGTGCTCTGATGCCACGGGGATGAGGGCCAGGATGGTGTCTAAGACAGACCAAAAGCAAGGGGGAGCTACAGAGCCGGTGGTGAGAGGGGTTTGGCCTTTGACAGTCTGCTCTGGGTGGGGAAGGACAGGCTCTAAAGCCCCGGCCAGGCCAAAAGTAATCTGGGCTGGGGCATCCCATGGCTGGGCAGTCACACATTGGCTGGCTTGTGACTCACCTGCCCATTGTGACGTGCCCCCTGCTGGCTGCCAAAGCCTCATCCCCTCACTGCCAGGCTTGGCTCTGGCAGAGCGAGAGCTGGCACGTGCCGCTGGGAAAGCTGATCCGGCCGTTTCAGCTCCGCCACTGATAGCAGAAAGTGGGTGGCCCATATACACGCTGGCTTCTGCCCACTCCTGACTCCAGGTAGGAGAATCTTCTATTGCCCGCCGCTGCTTTTCCATTGCATCACCAGCCACACCGAGCCTTCCCCGAGCTCCTGGCTGTGCGGCGCATGTCTACCAAGTGCCCCTTTATCCCCCCACCTAGAGACTTAAGAAATGCATAGGGGAAACTGAGGCACCCCTACAGTATTCAGAGGAAACATTAAGAACAGCCCCACTTCGTCACAGTGAGGGAGTTGGAGAGTCTGTGGGAAGCCCCCTCTCTTGTGAAATCAACCACCCCCACACGGTGCGGGCCGCTCCAGATCGGGGGAAGGGGCCAGCTGTGAATTTGGAGCCAGATCCTGGTTTGGATCTGAATCCACCGGCGCTGCGGAGCGTTCAGCTGTGGGGAGCTAGCTCCCGCCCGTGCCAGATCACAAAGTGCCACTTCAGCCAGCCGCCTGCCAGGCTCTGGCAGCGCCCTGTGTGGAGCTGCAGCTGGGCCCTCCAGAGCCGAGCTGCTGCTCTTCCTCTCTGCTGGCCAGCCAGCCGCAGCTCCTCAGCACCTGCCCGCTCAGCCCCACCTCAGTGCTCCTGCCTCCCCAATCTCCTCCCTGGCGCTGCACCTCGCCCCCTGCACCTGGCATGTCAATACCCAGCGGGGCCGGGAGCCAAGCGTCCCGGGAGCCATCTGTAAGGTGCTGATTCCCTCCTGTGCTGGGCTCCAGCTAATCCACAAGCCAGGAACTGGCCTTGTGACTCCCAGAGCAGGTATATCAGTCTCACAGCAGCAGCTCAGTCTGCTCAACATCACTCCAGGGCCAGGAACTCGCTCCTGCCTGACAGAGGCAACAGGCTGAGCCTGCTCCAGCCCTGTTCCTAGTCCTACTCCAGCCCTGCTCTCGCTCCAGCCTTGCTCCACCCATGCCCTGCCCCGCCCCCTGAGTCCAGCTCCAACCACTAGGCCTGACCACCTCCATCACCTTTACTGACACCATCACTTCCATAGGAAATGGCACTGAGGTTGCCGGGGGAACAGGCATTCTCAGGGTGCCAGGAGCCATTGTTCTATTTACCAGGACAGTCCGTTGCCAGGACAGTGCCCCTGAGCGCTGGAGAGGACTAGGGCTGCATTAGGACACCTGAAGTGCAGCTGCTGGAGAGTCAGCAGAACCGCCCGGAGACAGCCACGCTTGCCTCCCAGCCCGGGAAGCCCAGAGACCCAGAGCGTAGACGTCTCTCAGAGCATCTCTGCCAGCAGGAGACATTGGGTGAGGAATAGAGCCGTCCCGCCTTCGGGCAGGAGCCATTCAGGAGACCCAGCGTGGGGGGAATCGGGCTGTGTGTGTACAATGTCTAGCACTGCAGGGCCCTGATCCGGGACTGAGCCCTCTGGGCACTGCCGAAATACAAAGGAGAACAGCAGGGCTGGAGGATTTACAGGCTCCGTGTGATGAGGGCTGGTTGGGTTGAGCCAGCAGTGAGTCCCCAGTAACACAGAGCTGCGCTAGTGATGGAAGATCTATTTTGTCTTCCCTACTTAGCACAGTTCACAACTTAGCACTGACCGGCTGCAAGGATCCTGGCGGGCCCTGGTATGGTTGTAGCAGCAGACTCAATGTTCGGGAAAAGCGAGATATGTGCAATAGGCAGTGTAGTTCCATCTGGGCACCAGCCAGCTCCTGTGCCCCAGAGAGCTCTCACAGCTTACACTGAACCAGGGACAAAGGGGGCAGGAGGTTGGAAGAGAAGGTGCCAGCCTGGGCCCCACGAGACCCAGGGTCATTTCCCAGCTCTGCCACAGATGCTCTGCGTGGCCTCGGGCAAATCCCTTATTCCCTCTGTGCTGCAGTTCCCTGTCTGTTCAGTGGGGGTAGCAGCCAGGCCCTGCCCTGCACGGGGCGGTTAGAATAAATGCAATCGAGGTTGGACAGTGCTCTGATGCCACGGGGATGAGGGCCAGGATGGTGTCTAAGACAGACCAAAAGCAAGGGGGAGCTACAGAGCAGGTGGTGAGAGGGGTTTGGCCTTTGACAGTCTGCTCTGGGTGCCTGGGCTGTCAGACCCCAGCCAGCCACTGGCATTGCCAGACCTCCCTGATCTCTGGTGCTGCTGCTCTCCCTGCTTCTAGGAGTCACTGCCTCTCCCTGGGCCGAGACTCCCGCAGCAATCATCTCCTGGGGCTGCCATGGCACTGAGCGGCTAGCAAGGCCTGAGACTCAGTTCGGCGGGGGGGCAGGGGGGTGCTATGAAAGCAGTTTCCGTGTTGTTGCCGCGGTGGGAGGGGAAGCAGAGATGGGGCCATTTTACATCCTACGGCCAAGGCGCCCAGCAGCTTCGGCAGGCGCAAAGAGCCGCCCGCGTGGGCTGGGAGCTGGGGGAGGGGAGAGTTCGGGAACCCCTGTTCTGCACTGTCACAAGGAGGAGGAACCGGGATGGAACTGATTCTCCCACTCGGGGATCCGGAGACCCCCCCCCTGGCTCCAGCTGTATGGACGCCGGGAGGGGCTCTGGCCTGGGGGCTGCAGGAGCTGGGCCTAGATGAGCCCAGCAGTCCCTTCTGGCCTAACGTCTGTGACTGTGGGGAGCGGAAGGTCCCTCCCATGACCCCAGTGGGGAAGGAGAGGCTCTAAAGCCCCGGCGAGGCCAGAACTAGTCTGGGCTGGGGCATCCCATGGCTGGGCAGTCACACACTGGCTGGCTTGTGACTCGCCTGCCCATTGTGACACGCCCCCTGCTGGCTGGCACAGCCTCATCCCCTCACTGCCAGGCTTGGCTCTGGCAGAGCGAGAGCTGGCACGTGCCGCTGGGAAAGCTGAGCCAGCCATTTCAGCTCCGCCACCGGCAGCAGAAAGTGGGTGGCCCATATACACGCCAGCTTCTGCCCACTCCTGACTCCAGGCAGGAGAATCTTCTATTGCCCGCCTCTGCTTTTCCATTGCATCGCCAACCACACCGAGGTTAGATGAGAAGGTACCAGCCTCCCTGCCGCTCTCCTGCCTTCTGCTCCTGCCCCTTCACGGGTGTGTCTGAGCAACTCCTGCTGCTCACGAGCCCGCCCCAGCTCCCCCACCCCGCTGGCCTCGCCCACCTGCGAACTGCCACGGCCCCAATATTCCTGGGGGAAGGGATCAGGGTCATTTCATTGGGCAGGAAGAATCCTGCGTGGTTGGATCCAGCCTGTCTGCTGTGCAGCTTGTGAACCAGGAGACGGAGAGGTGGGAGTGACCCAAAGGAGGCCGTTTGGCCTGTGGGATGGGCTGCTGGCCTGGGAGTTCGGAGACCTGGGTTCTAATCCTGGGTGACTTTGAGCACATCCCTTCCCTTGTTTCCCTGCTGGCTGCCTTGGCTAGTTAGAGTCTGAGCCCTACAGCCCAGCCATTGGCTGCAGCACCTGGTGCAACAGGGCCCTGAGCTCCGCTGGCATCTGGAGGTGCTGGTGGGACAGAAAGAACTGGGCTGGCCCTGATGCTGAACGGGGCAATCGCCTCTCGTCACTCACAAGCAATGCCTTGGCCTGGCTTCTTGTAGGATGGCTGAGGAGGGCCGCCCAGAGCCCAGGCGCGCCTGGGAGGAGACAAAACCTCCCCCAGGGAAGAGTCGGCGGAAGAGGCCATGGCAGCAGCAGGAGCTGTGTGTGCCTCAGCCCTTCCGTGCCGGTGAGTGGGCGCCTTCTGGGTGGGCGGAGGGGGCTGCAAAAATGGCTGGGGCCATGGCCCTGCATTGGGGTGGGGCTTGGCCCCTGTGGGGGTTGGGTGGCAAGACTAGGGTGTCACTGGGGGGAGAAGACTCCATAGACCTTGTACTGCTCTGGGTTGCCACGAGATGGAGAGACAGACAGGAAAACCCAGGCAGGGGGGAATGGCCCCTCCTGCTGGCAGCAGCTGCAGCCACTAAAGCTGATCGGGGCATTGGGGCGGCGGCAGAAGCATGAGGTGGAGACTGACTGAATCGCCCACCCCGATCTGTCACGCTGCAGGGTCGGAGGATGTTTTCCACCAGTCGAAGGGGATGCTCGGTGCACGGTGGGTTGTTAAAGCCTAGGATTGCAGGGCGCCGGCCAGAGCATAAGATGCTCCCTGATGTTGCAGCCCCATCTGCTGGCTGGCTCCTTTGTAGCATGTCGCAGCACAGGGCATTTGGGGGGGAGTGTTGACGATGGGAGCCCAGTGCCTGCCCAGGTTACACCCAGTGGCTGTGGCAGGAGAGGCAGTCAGAACAAGCAGAACGGGCAGGCTCTGGGTCCCCATATCCCATGCAGACTGGGCAGCTGTTCCCTCTCCTGCCGCAAGGACCAGACCGATTCACTCCCAGTCCCTCTGCCCCCTCCAGCAATGGCCCGGAGAGTGGGGACACCCCTCATGGCCTGACATCGTCCCTCCTTCCAGGTGTGGCGCTCCCCAAATCCCCAGACTGAGCCTGCATGCTGGGTGGGGAAGTGGGGTGGCCGCTGGGAACCAGGGCTCCGACTGGGTCTTTGCTGGGCTGGGCAGCAAAGAGGTGGGGAAGCCAGGGATCGCTGTGCCAGACCCTGCCGTGCATCGGGGCTGCTCCCCTGCTGGGGCGGGAGTGGGGACAAGGGTTTTCTCTAAGATCTCTGTCACCCAGCCTGCAGCTTGGCAGACCCAGGTATTACCACTGCTCTGTCTTTGATCAGATTCACCATCCTCCTGCTTTAAGGGGCTATACTTGAATGAGAGAGAGGCCCTGGAGTGCATAGATGCCTTTCTGAAGGACAATGAACAGGTACCAAGAGCCCTCCTCTGACCTGTCAGCTAGTGCCCTGTCCACATGCACATCTGCCCTTCTCCAGATGATGCATGGATTCTAAGGCCAGATGGAACCACTGTGACCTCCTGTATAACACAGGCCAGAGACCTGCCCCCAAATAATTCCTGGCCATGACCATGGCGCCCCACCCAACTGCTGAGTCTTCCCTGCATCCTCTGAGCCCAACGCTCCCCCCCTGCAGCCAGGCAGAGAGATTGTGTGGGGGGAGGGGTCGCCTCACCACTCCTACAGCCACTGGCCTCTGCACATTCCCTGGCTGTGCTGGTGGGAAGAGCACAACCCTGGCCATGGCCCCTACCAGGAGCAGGGCTACCCAGTCTCCAGATGGTGCGCAGGACCCAGTGTGCCCTTGGCCAAGCGGCCCGGACAGCCCGTACTAGACATGAGATGCCCAAGCCGCGCCCCCGCCCCCCCCGCCCCAGGTGTCTCTGCACATGCTAGCGCTCATGGCCACCATCACTTGGGAGCCAAATGCCACCAGCACTAATGAATTCACCCTCCTACTCACCATGAGGTGGGGAACTGAGGCACAGCATGAGGCCTAGCGCCTCAAAAGTATTGATCACCCATAGGCATTAGGCACCTAAATCCCTTTGCACCCCTGGGCCTAAGCAACTTGCCTGAGTTCCCGCAGGGAGAGCTGGGAATTGAGTCAGGTCTCCAGCCATTGCCTTAGCCACACCGCCGCCCTTCCGCAAGCAACCTGGGGCCGGGAAGCGTTCAGCACGCACGGCCTCTGGGTAACGAGGCTAGTGGCTTCCAGCTCCCGTAACCGTGGCCGGCTCGCCCTGGCCCCACTTGTTCTGCAGGTGTGTTGGGACACCCTCAGCAGTGCTGCGGAATTCCTGAAGTGGCACCAGCTCGGTGGCTTCATCCAGCACAAGGATACCTGGCAAAGCTGTGACTGCCTGGTGAGGGAGCCCTCAGGTCATTCACTGCGCAGCCCTCGCTGGTAGGAGCGGGGGAATCGGTGGATAGGGCACCCCCCATTGCCCGGCTCTGTGCCCACACTGAGCCCCAGCCCCGGGACCACTCCTGGCCCTGGGTGTAGTCCCTCTGTGTGATCCCCTGGCACAGGAAGGAGGGGTGAAAACAGGACGTGCGCTCCACACACCTGGAACCCGGCCTGCAGGACGGAAAGGCCTTTAATAACCTTGTGCTCCCTTGTTCTGGTCCTAGCTGACGCGCTACAAGGGGAGAGCCAACAACTTTCTGTGCCAGACCATGGCCTTTCTGGAGAACCCACAGGCTCCAATTAGAGAAGTGGCCATCATGTTCATAGGTAACCACAGAGCAGGGGTCCCTTTAGCAGGGGGGCTGGATCCGGTCCCAGGCTCTCCTCAGTCCCTGCCAGCAGCGAGAAGTAACCCTTGGGCTCCTGATTGTCTAATGAAGGATCAAGGGTGTCAGAAGTCCACAGGAGCAAGCTCACCCCAAACTGCCCTGATCGGCTGATGGGCCCCCTCTAACCCCACTGCTCCCCATGCAGTCCCCCTTCCCCCCCCCATACCCCACCATGGGCTCTTGGTAGTGGACCCTCAAGGTGCTGTGCTCTCCTTTGGCAACCAGCCCTGTAACCATCCCTGGGGACTCACCCTTTCCCCTGGGGACTTGGGAGCGCGTCCTGGCCAGCGAGGGGCGGGGGAAGCGAGGGGTTGCTTGGAGGGTGACATTTGACACCCTCGCTGGGGATGCGGGGATGTGACGAGCTGTTTGTATGTGTAGGGCTCACTGCCCGGCAGCTGGACCAGAGGTGCCAGGACAAGCTGGATGCCATCTGCAACGGTGAGTGGTACCTGCTTTGAGCACTGAGCGCTAGGGGGATGAACGGCCCAGGGCCGTGGGCTGGGTTCGATCTCCGACACCAGCAACATGATCTCGGGCGAGAGCCACAAAGGGATGCAAAATGTAGATCCCCAAACCCCTGATCAGCTGCCCCCTCACCCTGTCATGTCTGCTGGTTGGCATGTGCCAGGCACTTAGCCCTGACCTGAGAGCTGCGGCCTGGCAGATCCCCAAACTGGGCCTGAGCTGGCTGGCCTTTGCAGACGATTGCCCCCCCCCCCCCAAACACAGCCGAGGTGGGGTGCTGCCTCCCCCCTTGCACTCACTAGCCCAGTGTTTGGAGCAGTCACCTCCACGTGGGGTGCCTGGGGTCAAGCCACTGCTCCAAATGAGGCCGAGGTGACGTCCGGTCACCTACCTCCTTGCTGCGTGCCCGGACCCCTGGGCAGCGCAGGGCAGAGCAGCATCTCCACATTTGTTGGCGAATGGCGGGGGGGGGGGAGTGATATAGATCAGACTCCTCACTCCCAGAGCAGGTTCACAGCTGGGCCTCCCAACCAGCGCTAGAGAATGGCTGAGCTACCTCCTCGGCATTTCCTGGATGGCAGCAGGGCACCTAAAGTTAGGCATAGCCTAACAATGCCCAAGCCCCCTTTGTGACTCTCCCCCTCTCTGGACCTACGTGCCCATCTGTGCATTGGGGGGAAGGCGGAGGGTAAATACAGGCAGGGATGAGGTGCTCAGATACTGCAGGGACGGGGCAGTCCTAGAAATAGTGAGTGAATGGGGTTCATTGGGACTTCTTGCCTGTGGCTGGAGGCTCCCCCATTTGTGGAGGGCAGCAGGGATGTTTAGTGAGGGTTGCTGGTTGTTCTTGCTAGTCCCCTGCCTCCCGCCTCCCAGCCTGCTGCCTCCTTGTCACAGGCCGAGAGGTACAGCGCTGGCTTGGTCTGCTGGGGCTCTCCAGAGCGCTGTGGCTCTGACCCCCATTTCCTTCCTTTCAATCTTAGACCTCAAAGGCTTGCAGGAGGACAGCAACTCCTCGGTCCAAAGCCTGGCTTATCAGACCATCTTCATCCTGGAGGCGTTCAAGAACCCCCCTCCAGCCCGCTGCAGCCTAGGCACATTTTTTCATTGGATAAGAACAACGTGTACTAAGGAGAGCCCGGTCATTGAAGCTGCCCAGCTGCCCTAGCTCTGGGAAAAGCCAGCCTCCCTTCCCTGGGAGCTTCGTACCAGAGCATGGCTTCTTCCCCATTGGCCGCCTGCCCTGCGCAGCCATGTGAGTAGTTAACTGCTCGATAGCTTTCAACACCATGTACTTTTTGACAGGTTTCCATGCGCTGTGTAGCATTTACGTCCCGCCCTCCGTCCCCGTTTCCGGTTGTGTATGTTTTTGGCGCCGTCGGCCATTTTGAAAATTTATTTTGTATTATTTTTCTGTGTTTGGCCGGGGGAAGGTTGTGTGCCTGTGTTTTGACATATTTAGAGAAAAAGTATGAATGAGTAGAAAGAGAGACTGTAAGGGGTTCACGGCTCCCTCCCCGTCCGTCTGGGCGAGAGACCACGCCCTTTGCTATGATAGTAGTATAAGGGCCCTACCATCAATTAAACCCTAGCCCTGCCCCTTGACCCCTCCCACCTGTCACCAGAAGTCCCACCCCATGGGGGTATTACTTCCAGGGTCAAGGTGCCACCTGACCGGAAGCAAGGTGTGTCATGTGACCCCTCTAAGAACTCCCCCCACCACCCTCTACCAATCAGGAGGGGTTTCGTCCCGATAGGGCCGCCCCGAGAGGAGATTTTGACCAATCAGGGGGACTTCCGGGGCGGGGGTGACCCGTTCGGAAGTGGGTCGTGTGACCCCTCTAAGAACTCCCCCCACTACCCTCTACCAATCAGGAGGGGTTTTGTGCCGAAAGACCCACCCCGAGAGGAGATTTTGACCAATCAGGGGGACTTCCGGGGCGGGGGTGACCCATCTGGAAGTGGGTCGTGTGACCCCTCTAAGAACTCCCCCCACCACCCTCTACCAATCAGGAGGGGTTTCGTCCCGACAGGATCTCCCCGAGAGGAGATTTTGACCAATCAGGGTGACTTCTGGGTTGGGGTGACCCCTCCGGAAGGGAGTCGTGTGACCCCACTAAGAACGCCTCCCAAGGCCCTCCGCCAATCAGAGTGCAGCACCATTACCCCATAAGTCCCAGCGCCAGACAGAGGAGGCGGCCATCTCTTACCAAGGACACGTGTTTTCGAAAGCGCGGAAAGGCTGCTGAGAGGAAACATGGACTCCTTCACCACCCCCGTGAGAACTTCGGACTTTGTTTTAGCCCCAACCGTCTTTGACCTTGTGTGGAGCAGGCGTTACATCAGCAACAGTTCCAAGGAGGACCCTTTGACCCAGCCATTGATGGATACGTCGAAACCCGACCCCGAAACCCTCGTGAGACAGCCCGATGAACGTGACTGCCTCTCTTTCTCCACCCCCTCAGAGGTGGAAGGCGATCGCGGCTCGGGGGAGGCACCGGCGGACAAAGCGAACGGAAAAGACGGCGCTCAGGTAAATGAATGCTTAAGAAGCGGCGGTGGAGGAGGGGTGGGTAATGGGGTAGGAACCGGGGGTTGCATAAATTAAAAAAAAAAAAAACAAGCAGTGAGGGTGCTTACACGGTTTCTTTTCTGAAAATCTCTCAACAGGTCGACGCTGCCTTTTTAGAGGCCTTTAAGAACTTACACATTGGAAGCCCTGTGGGAGTAAACATATCGTGCGTCAGCTGCTTTTGCTCATGTCTGAGATACAGATCTCAAGCCGAAAAGGACAAAAGGGAAGAATGAACCATCTGAGACTCCCTTATGGTAGGGGTCATGGCATCCATTTTATAGGTGGCTGTAAAAGGTCGTGTTAAACCAGGCGATTAATAAAACTTATTTAAATGTGTCAATATGAATGTGTCCCCTTTCATACTCGTGGTAGTAAAAGACAGTACCAGTAACACTCATGTCTACACAGACGGCGCTGTTAAAGAAAATATATTACCCCCCCCCCCCCCGGGGAAGTTGGGAGCTTTGGCGGGGTCAACTCTCTTTTTCAAGCGGCCAGAAAGCATAGTAAAACTTTAAACAGAAGACAGGTAACAGCATGGCTTTCAGACCAGGATGCTTACACTTTACACAAACCAGCTCGAATACATTTTAAAAGAAACAAGACCATTGTTTCAGAGGTGGATGCGCAGTGGCAGGCAGATTTGGTGGATATGCACCGGTTCTCCAAACACAACAGTGGTTTTAAGTACATCTTAACAGTGATAGACATTCTATCCAAATATGCCTGGGCCTTAGGCCTAAAAGACAAGACGAGTGGTGAGGTATCCAAGGCCTTTAAAGCTATTTTCAGTGAAGGTCGCGTGCCTCAAAAATTACAAACCGATCGGGGGAAAGAATTTTTAAACAAACCTTTAAGTGGATTGCTTTTTCCAAAAGCCGTAGGGCAGGGTTTTAAAACCTTCTCCTAAGACCCTCTTGTTGTAAACCACTTTTTGTGTCTTTTTAAGGGTTTTTGTCTCTATTTGCCACTGGTTTTTGTTTCTTACGATAGAGGGCTGCTGCACCTCTATCTTTTTTGAGGTGTTTTCTTGCAGACCCATGCAATAGTCCAAGACTAGATCTTTCAAACTGTCAAAGTTGATCTTTTCGCAGTTTGCTACATTTAGGGTAATATCTTTGACTTTCATACAGGCCTTTCCACCCGACAGCTTATACCCATAGGTTTTTGGGCCTGCCGACACAAACTCGGTGATGTGTTGATCTGGCGGGATCTCGCTCGTGAAGTCCCCTAAATAATCCCCCAGAGGGAGATTCCAGTCACCCTCCCTTTTCACAAATATCACCGAGTCAGTGTCGTGGTACAGGCACCGCTCTTGCAAACCGTCTAGGAGGCTGTATAATTTTAAGCGGGCATAAGCGGTGGTGAAACAGGCTATGAAAACATTAGTATTGCCAGAGACAGAGTACCGTTCTTTTGCGTGCTTCCACGACACGCACGCTGTTTCATCATCGATAAACTCGCAGGATGAAACCTCATAATTGGGGGAGAACAGGTACTGCAAGAGTTCGTCAGGGTCTCTCACGATGCCGGTGTTGGGTAGGTTGGATCTTTGGCCGAATTTACCCCACAGAGAATTTAAAATTTTTTTAGCGATTTGGCGTTTAACAGGGTTTGATCTGATCTCGTGTTGGCGTAAATGCACACCTTCTTTCTGGTAGAAATCGCTAACGTACTTATTTTTGTTTTTCCTCGTCTGTGCACCAACTGGGATACCCTGAAGCCTCTTGTTTCTGACGGAGGTGTAATTTTATGTACTCTGAAAAGAGTTTATCAGATTTTTCATTAAAATGCCAGATTTCATAGATCTTAGCCACCGCGTACCCCTTCGCTATGGCCGCGTTCAATTCCACCGTGCACCAAGTCCCCAGGATGGCCCGCTCCTCGTCAGTATGGGTGCATGTCTCCCGCTGCTCGGTTTCTGCACAGGTTCGGCATAGCGGGAACATAAGCTTGCCACCCACTCTGACAGGTAACAATGGGAAAAAGAGGCCTCGTGGGGGGTACACTTTAACTTTTGCAATTCCAAAATAATTTGCAAGGGGCCCAAATTTGTCATAGATTATATCGGGGTGTCCGATAGGGTATTCTTTGGTTTTGTTTACGAAAGGGTACAGGCTGGTAAAATCATAATAGTGGATTTCTTCCCCGGGGTTAGGCTTGTAATATAGGCGGATAGCGTTTGTCCTCCCCCAAAAAGAGCATCCCTAGGCACGAGAGGCTGGGGTAACTGGGCTCGGTTTAAAAAGTCTGCAAGCTCCCTGTCTGTTTCTTTCATCACCTCCCACTCGTGCTCCCAAAGAGTCCTCACTACAAAACCAAGTCGTTTCAGATAGTCAGTCTTGAGCTGCGTCTTGTAATAAAGAAACCCAAAAGATGTCCCCGTCATAGTATTTTGTGCTTTTTCACAATAACAGGTGACACAGCCATGGAAAAAACACCCGTTAAACTCAAAGGCTGTGCGTACCCCATCAACATCGGCATAGCCGTCTAAAAAGTAGGGGCATACCTGTAGTTCCCCACCCTGTAAAGCATGCCGTATTTGTATATTTTCTTTGTGAGAGATGTACAACAGCCACTGAATAGATGGGGTGGAATATCTCTTTTTCTGCCTGTGATAGTTGTCTGGAGGGAGAAGAGCTACCGTGTTAGGCTCCAAAAACATAAACCTGTACATAGCCATGCAGACAGAGGCAAGTGTTATGTACCGGAATGGATCTATACACAGTTTTATCTCGGTGAATTTACCAGGTTCTTTCTCTACTACATTTCCCTTCTCCGTCATTTTCATAATCTCTTTTCTGTATAGGATACAGGCCTGTCTCAAAATTTTTACATCCTGCTGACAGTAATACGCGAGCTCTTTCTGCAAGTCAAACGCCTCAGAGCTGTGGTCCCGATACCAGTCGAGAAACTCTGCTTTTTCTCTGGGCATCATGCTTTCTACACCATAGTGCTCCATACCGGGCATAGGCCCCACATAATTTTGATTTTCTAACATGTTAAAAAAGTGTGGAAAATACCCTTTGCACCCTTCAAACCCCATCGCCTGCGGTAGCTTGCTAAGCTTCATGGGCAAGAAGTTTAAAGAGTCTATAAAACGAATGCCCAGGGCCTTAACTTCCACTCACATTAGTTTACTACCCTGAGTGATCAGTTCTAGGCCCATCTTTTCCTTGAGTAACTGTCTAACAATAAAGTATGCATCATAACCTTTAGAATTGTGTGCTAGGAACGTGTAGTCCCGAAACTCTTTGCCAATAAAGGTCTTCACAAACACATAAAGACACTCATCGCCCTTAAATTCCCAGGATTTTTCTGGCTTTAGGGACATAGCAAAAATGTAATTGGGAGTGTGCACCCCGGTCTCCTGCGTGCATTCGAAATCATAAAAAATATACTTTTCTGAAGATTCGGGCTTTCTAAGGCTGTCCATAAAACAGAGGTGACCGTCTACATCACCAACGATCAAACCCTGACACTGCTTACACCGTCTCCCTTTACACCTATGCCGCTTGTCCACGTAAGCGTGACACTTCTCACACAAAGTTTTAGACAGGCATTCAACTTGGTTTTTTGATGCACAGTCGATATGTCTGTCTAAACACTCTTTGGACCGACAATACAGTCTACAGCTAGGACACCGCTGCTGCACGCCCACGCTGTCTGAGCACGTTACGCTCAAGCAGAGGCGGCAATGATACCTGCAAGAGTGGTCGTGGCTGTACACCATGTGGCAAAATTCACAATAATTTTTCGCTCCGAACAACTTTTTTACATCCAGAACCCCATAGTAATGCTCATCGTGCAACAGGATAAAATAAGTCTTGGGGTACACTGTGCCCCCCGTTTTAAAAAAGCCCCAGCCGCCTTTCGCCGTATACAGCACCACCTGTATGTTAACTCCTAAATGCTGTTCAAACTTTGCTACGTCGCTGAGCATAACCTTTTTATGATCTGACCACCCCAGTTTCTCATGTAACTTTCTCGCCTCCGCTAACAATTCCGCGTCCGTAGGTTTACGATCGGACATGACGGCCAAGAGCCCACCCGCAAAACACAAATTGGTACCGGTGTAAGTCAGGTCTACTAAACACTGTCTCTTTTTATGAATAATTTGACTATTAAGGATAGTATTTAAAACTCTACGAGCGCCCCCACCCCTGTTTTTTACAACTGTCACAACAAGGCGCAACGTCCCATCGAGATGCAACTCTCTATTGCTCTGTAGCAGTTTTGAGGTCTGATTTAAGAAATCCTCAGCAGACAGCTCATCCCTAGTTCTTTTGACCGAAAACAAAGTTAGTTAAATTACGGCTCTCTAAACGTAACTGAACATAATCATCAGGGCCTACCCTACCATTAATGTCATCGAGCACTAACTGTATCCCCAGGTGTATGGCTTCAACAACCTGCTGAGCTGAATTTATTTGCTCAAGATTAACAAAACAAAATTCCTCACAATACACTGACCCCCCAAATCTGGATACTTCACGTTGCCAACTTCTCACTCTCTCCATATACACCTCGGCATTTTCAGGGTTACTTGGGGGTTCCTCTACGGGATCATTAGCGGCACCTTCTACATCAGATGCTATTTGAGAGTCAGACTCTGAGGCGCCTCCATGAGGGTCATTGGGAGTAGAACGGGACCCGTCTAGAGAGCCCTCTGGGGAATTTGCTAAACCAGAGTCTGATTCCGCCTCCCCATTTTCAGATAAGCCAGTTTGAGAGCCTCCAGTAGGGGGCATCTCTTTTTGTTTTTGTTTTTTTTCCTCATTACCTCTTTAGCCCTTTTTAAAATTTTTACAACAACCCGGGCCTGGAACTTTTTGGCAGCCATCTGTTTATCCCCCCAAGCGCTGTCCCCCCTTTTGTTTACACATGAGCTGATGTGTACCCTGGAGGGTGCCCCTTTAACCCAGGCCCCTTTTCACGACTAGTCATGCCTGCTCAGAGCCACCCTTTCCAGCCCTTATGTTTTTCAGCATGGCTGTGAACCAAGCATCATATTTTTCCCATTTCTTTCTAGAATCCCGTTCTTTTAGACTACCCGAGGATACATCCTCCACCACTTTTCTGAGGGAAGCCTCAACCCCTTCCCAACTACTAGAATATGGGGGAGCTGGGACAAGCTTATGGTTTTGGGAGAATGGTTTGTCAGTTCTTGGTTTTTTATTCACAACCCCTAGAGCGCATGCTCCAGGTTTGTGAATGTGGGCATTTTCGCTCACAGTTTCCTCAGGGCTTGGTGTGGTGGTGGCCACTGAGGAACTGGAGTTGTGGTGGCATGGTTGTTTTTTACCAGAGTCTTTTGTTTTGTCCTTGGGTTTGACGTATATGAGGTTTGGACCGCCCGGATGTTTCAGCTGCACTCTTGTGCTGTTTTGCGTTGTTAAAGGTCTCAAAGCAGATTCCTGGTTCGTTGGCAGTTCTGGAGGAGATGTCCTTGTATCTCTGACTACCGCATTGTCAGAAAAGTTGCCCAGGCCTATGACGGGGAAAAGACAACCTTTTACAAAAACTGAACTTTACCACCTCTCTCACCCACACCTATGTATTTACTTAAAATACAAAACCTCATAGAACAACCAAACCAATAAGCTAAATATATTTACAGGGCTTCATCCATCCATCAGTCACTGATGCTGGTGAATTTTCCTTTTCAGCGGTCTCTTTCCTTTTTCTTTTCAGCTAGTTTTCCCTCTGGTCTAAGGATCTCTCATGTTTTGACTGTACGGTGGAGCAAACAACAACATTATTATAAAACACATGAAACCGTCTTGTAAACATACATATCACACACACACACACACACACACACTTACTTCATTAGGGTGTTTTTCTATTTAAAAAGTCATAGCTTTACAACAAAATAATCCATTTCAGGCTGTACAACAAACAGGTTTTTAAATACATCTCATTTTGCAGAATAAAAACCAAAACTGCTTTTAAAATCCATTTTGCAGAGAAACCCTTGTTAGTTTAAAATACCCATACCACTAGTTTAAAACCCACAGTTTGCAACCAAATACTTTTCAAAAACCCCACATGCATTTAAAAGCCACATGGTTTTTTCTGACCCCCAGCCATGTGCCTTTGGTTTAGTTAGTAGCATCCACCCCATTTTAAAAACCCATCACATTATGCACAGTAAAAAAAACAAAACCCCTGTGCCAAGTACTTTTAAAAAAAAAAAAAACTATGCCTTGCACAGCCCCCCCCCCACACACACCAGCAGCTTTATAAAACACACCAAACCAAGTTTGCAGCCATATACTTTTCAAAAACCCACATGCATTTTAAAAGCTTGTTGCAAAAAAAAATAAATAATAAAGTTACCTTTCACTATGGGATAAAGTGTTGCAGGCACATGGTTGTTCTGTTCCCCCTCATGTGTGCTTGAGCCTTCAGGTTCAAGAACAAGCAAAAATGTTAGTTAGTATTACCACCAAATCCCTATACAGCCTGTGTAATACTTTTTTTTTTTTTTTTAATTCAACAGTATTAAGCACAACTATAGTTAAAATGGTTTTTACCTTGGCCTGGTGGTGAAATGCAGTTTAAAGTTACTGGTTCCATGCTAACAGATCACACTGCAATAAACATAGGCACCATTATTTACTAAGACAGCATGGGCAAAGAGTGGCCTTATATAATATATAGTTTCAGAGTTAAAGACAGCAAGTCTTACCTCTTTTTGCAGTCCAGCAGCTATCCAAGAAAGTTTTCTGTTGAAAAAGGACAAACTGCTGCATACCTGAGGTTTTTATACCCTCTTAGCCCATTGTTTCAAACAAAACTTCAACATAGTTGCTAACAGGTTAATTTAATCACCCCTCCCATAGCATTCCCTTTTGTGATCTGGGATAGTGAAACCATTTTGTCTGGGTGTGTGTGGTTAAAACCCCATTCAGTTCAACAGACTAAGGATAGCTCAGTGGCTTAAGCATTGGCCTGCTAAGCCCAGCGTTGTGAGTTCAAGCCTTGAAAGGACCACTTAGGGCTCTGGGGCAAAATCAATATTTGGCCCTGCTAGTAAAGGCAGTTCTATGAGATAAGTATATCTCCATATTAACTCTATTGTACTCAGACACATGTCTGAACTAGCCTTGGTTGTTTTATTGTAAGCACATTTTTAGGATTTTTTCCCCTTCCCCACCACAACATACATTTCAGCTTTTTGCTATACACACACACAAAAAACACAAGAGCTAATTCTCACAAACAATTTATTTTTTTATTTAAAAAACATACAGCTTCTTGAAAACAAAACCAAGATGCTTCATTAAAACTTTTTAGCTCACTTAAAGGCCAAAGGCCTTCTAACAAAACACAATAGTCACAAACCCCCCTTTTAAAAAAATTTACAGCTACCAAGTTTTATATCGCATGTTTGTCCCCTCACCATTCTCTAACTTAATCCTTTTAGATTTCTTACAAATAGTTTTTTTCTTAAGCAGGGTTCTGTAACTCTTTGTGCGGACTAGACGGTCAAGATAATGCTCTAAGCAGGCATCTTCCGGTTTGGTCATTTTCCTTAGAACACGGTCAGGGTCTGCACTGAATTGCACAGCATTTATCAAGGTCACCCCTTGCGCTAAATGTTCTTGGGTTAGGCACAGACATTGCATACCATAACCTATGGCAACAACAGTGTTTAATAAGCTTTCCAAACACAGCTCAGCACACAGGCCCCGGAGCTTGCAGTTTATATCCACTGAAGTCCAAGTCACACAATCATGGTGCCTTTGGCCTGGCACATCTATGACACAGCCCTCACAATCTTCAAAAAGCTTTTCCCTAAGGCAGTGTTTAAGGATAGCATAAACAGCAACGCGTACAATAGTCCGCATGACTTTTTTACGCCTTCTACCTCTGAGGGGGTGGACAAAGAGAGACCGCCATGCTCATCGGGGTGTCTCACGAGGGTTTCGGGGTCGGGTTCCGGCGTATCCAGCAACGGCTGGGCCAAAGGGCTCCCCTCGGTCGCTCCCTCCTCCTCCTCGGAACTGTCGCTGATGTAACGCCTGCTCCACACAAGGTCAAAGACAGTTGGGGCTAAAACAAAGTCCGAAGTTCTCACGGGGGTGGTGAAGGAGTCCATGTTTCCTCTCAGCAGCCTTTCCGCGCTTTCGAAAACACGTGTCCTTGGTAAGAGATGGCCGCCTCCTCTGTCTGGCGCTGGGACTTATGGGGTAATGGTGCTGCACTCTGATTGGCGGAGGGCCTTGGGAGGCGTTCTTAGTGGGGTCACACGACTCCCTTCCGGAGGGGTCACCCCAACCCAGAAGTCACCCTGATTGGTCAAAATCTCCTCTCGGGGAGGTCCTGTCGGGACGAAACCCCTCCTGATTGGTAGAGGGTGGTGGGGGGAGTTCTTAGAGGGGTCACACGACCCACTTCCAGATGGGTCACCCCCGCCCCGGAAGTCCCCCTGATTGGTCAAAATCTCCTCTCGGGGTGGTTCTTTCGGCACAAAACCCCTCCTGATTGGTAGAGGGTAGTGGGGGGGGGGGACTTCCGGTGACAGGTGGGAGGGACCAATGGGTAAAGGGGCAGGGCTTAAGGGGTCAAGCGGCGGGGTTAGGGTTTGATTGATGGTAGGGCCCTTATACTACTTATGATACTTCCGGGTACCTTGGTTCAGGGGAAAATTAGCTCAGTGTTAATGGTTCTAGCCTGCAGTCAGGCCAAGTAATGGTAGAGAGTCTGTTTGCCCGAGGCCATCAATCAGGGCAGGGCAGCAATTGAGTAGGGGCTCTGGCCTATGGTCAGGCAGGTAGAGCACCAGAAGGTCCATTTGCCTGGCGCTTGATCAGGGCGGGGCAGCAAGCAAGTAGGGGGGCTCTGGCCTACAGTCCGGCAGAGCTGTCGCAGTCTAGGGGAGGTTAGCTCTCTGGTGGGAGAGTCAGCACAACTGTCTGGCATCCGGATTCAGGCGGGTGCCAGACCAATGCAGGCCTCCTGACAACCAGGTGGGGAGGCTACCACTCCTGATGTTGGGGTGGTGGGGGTAGAGGAACTCAGGCCCTCCCGCTCCACTGCGTCCCAGCCCAGGGCCCTAACTGCAGTGGAGTTGTCTGACACTGGGTCTGCGGCAAAAGTCCAACCGCAATGTGCTGGCCGGCTTGTAGTCAATAACACAGCTGAATCTGATTTGGCTTCCCTGGGCTACTTCCTACATTCAATTCCATGTGTACATGGGTTCCAGGGTTGTTGTTTGCTTCGCTGGGGTAGACGGCTAGTGGCAGCCCCACCAGCTCGTCGGAGACCCCGGCGTCTTGCAGCTCTGTCAGCCCCTCTGGGTCTCTGTCAGGATAGCGGTCTCCATTAGGTCTGGGGTCACGCAGCGGGGAAGAGACGTCCTGCTCCTCCGGCAGCTCTCTCCCGACTGAGCTGGAGGACCAGCCTTTTATAGTTCCGCTTCCTGTCCCGCCCTTCTGCTTCCGGTGGGGTGGCCGCGGAAGTCCTGGTTCTGCCCAACAGGGGGCGTTCATGGCTCCCTCCCTGTCTGTCAGGGCGGGAGACCACGCCCCCTCGCTACAGAGGCCTTAAAGGAAAGGAGTTTAAAAAAAAGAAAGATTGGTTAGGCTTAGAGGAAAAAAGGAAAGAAAGGTTATTTTAAATAGAAGAAAGAGGGGAAACTAGAGAAAGCAACAAGAGAGAGGAGTTTGTTTTATAGATTAGTAAGAATGTGGTAAAAGGTTATTTTTGTTGGGACTAAAAAATAATAAGAGTAAAAAAGTTGAAATAAATTTTAAAAAGTAAAGGCTAATTAAATAAAAGAGGGAAATATAAAGGAAGGTTGAGAAGGTTGGGTGAAAGAAATCACATGGCAGAAAAATTAGCAAGAGATCCTGTGTCAGTGACACAGGGCTGTGTAAAGTACAGAAAACCGCAAGAGAGAGAAAGATCCTTTTTTGTTAGTAAGCAGAAAACAGAGCTGTGCAAAAGAGAGAAAGATCCTTACCATTTCCCGCTGTTGTTTGGCCATCGTGAACCGAGCAGCACAGCTTCCGCCGCAAACTCTGCTCTCCCGTTCTTGCATCGCTAGCAAATGTCTCCATGTTGTCAGTGCTGGGCTCCAGTGGAAGCTACAGAAGGCAACCATTTCCCGCCGTTGTTCGGCCATCGTGAACCGAGCAGCACAGCTTCCGCCACAAACTCTGCTCCCCCATTCTTGCATCGCTAGCAAATTTCTACATGTTGTCGGTGCTGGGCTCATGTGGAAGCTACAGAAGGCAACCATTTCCCACCTTTTATCAGCCATCTTGAACCGAACAGCTATCCTACGTTTTGTGCCATTTTTCCAGGATTACCCGTGCAGGCGCCATAGCACGGCAAGCATGGAGCCCGCTCAGATCTCCGGTGCAGTCTTGACCATTGTAAATACCTCGCACATTATCCAGCAGTATGTGCAGTATCTGCAAAAATGGGCGAGGAAGCAACGACAGCGCGATTACTATACTGATGAGGACATGGACACCTACGTTCCTAGAAGCACGGCATGTGGCGATTGGGAGATCATGGTGGCGTTGGGCCAGGTTCATGCCATGAAACGCCGATTGTGGGCCCGGGAAACAAGCACAGACTGGTGGGACCGCATAGTGTTGCAGGTCTGGGATGATTCCCAGTGGCTGTGAAACTTTCGTATGCATAGGGCCACTTTCATGGAACTTTGTGACTTGCTGTCCCCTGCCCTGAAGTGGAAAGACACCAAAATGAGAGCAGCTCTCACAGTTGAGAAGCGAGTGGCCATAGTACTGTGGAAGCTTGCAACGCCCGACAGCTACCGGTCAGTCAGGAATCAGTTTGGAGTGGGCAAATCTACTGTGGGGGCTACTGTGCTGCAAGTAGCCAACGCAATCATTGACCAGCTGCTATCAAGGGTAGTGACTTTGGAAAATGTGCAGACCATTGTGGATGGCTTTAATGCTCTCGGTTTCTCTAACTGCGGCAGGGTGATAGACGGAACGCATATCCCTATCTTGGCCCCGGCACACCAGGGCGGCCAGTACGTAAACCGTAAGGGGTACTTTTCCATGGTGCTGCAAGCACTGGTGGATCGCAAGGGACATTTCACCGATATCAACGTGGGATGGCCGAGAAAAGTGCATGACGCTCGCATCTTCAGGAACTCTGGTCTGTTTGAACAGCTGCAGGAAGGGACTTACTTCCCAGACCAGAAAATTACTGTTGGGGATGTTGAAATGCCTATAGTTATCCTCGGGGACCCAGTCTACCCCTTAATGCCATGGCTTATGAAGCCGTACACAGGCACCCTGGACAGTAGTAAGGAGCAGTTCAACTATAGGCTGAGCAAGTGCAGGTTGGTGGTAGAATGTGCTTTTGGACGTTTGAAAGCACGCTGGCGCAGTTTACTGACTCGGTTAGATCTCAGCACAACCAATATTCCAGTTGTAATTGCTGCTTGTTGTGTGCTCCACAATATCTGTGAGAGTAAGGGGGAGACGTTTATGGCGGGGTGGGAGATTGAGGCAACTGGTCTGGCGGCCAATTTCGCACAGCCAGACAACAGGGCAATTAGAAGAGCGCAGCAGGGCACGCTGCACATCTGAGAAGCTTTGAAAGACAGTTTCATGACTGGCCAGGGTACGGTGTGACAGTTGTGTTTGTTTATCTTGAAGTTACCCGCCCCCTATATATATGAAAGGAAATAAAGTCACAATTGTTTAAAAACTGTTGTTTATTATTTGTTGCACAACACATTGAGAGAAATAAGAAGGTAGATGGGGGGGGTTGGGTTATGGGGGTGGAGGAGGAGGGAAGGACAAGTCCAGAAACCAAATCAAAAGTTCGCATATGCCAGCTTTCTGCTACTGGGGCGATCCTCTGGGGTTGAGTGTGTGGGTCCCCATAGCCTCCCCCCTCGTGTTCTTGGGCGTCTGGGTGAGGAGGCTATGGAACTTGGGTAGGAGGGAGGGCGGTTAAACAGGGGCTGCAGCGGCAGTCTGTGGTCTTGCTGCCTTTCCTGCATTAGATCCACCATACAGTGCAGCATGTCAGTTTGCTCCCCCATGAGCTTGACCACAGCATCCTGCCTGCTCTCATCGCATGCGTCCCTCCTCTCTTCGTGTTCCTGTAATGCTTTATGGGACTCCGCAATTGTTTGCCACCACGCATTCAGCTGGGCCCTATCAATGCTGGAGGACTGCATGAGCTCGGCGAACATGTTGTCCTGAGTTCATTTTTTCCACCTTCTAATCTGGACCAGCCTCTTGGATGGAGTAGATAGGGGCCACGTTGAAACATTTGCACCTGTGGGAGGAGAAAAAGGGAGGGTAGTATTTTAAAAGATACATTTCAGAGAACAAAGGACACACTGTTTCTCAGTGAAACGGGCAATTCATAGTACACAGCACATCACACATGGCCGGGCAACAGAATTTAGCTTGCAGCCAGCCATGGTAAGCCCTAGGGGCACGCGGGGTTCTGCTTCTTCCGCATTCATTTCAATGCTTTCAAACTGCCAGGCCCCCTTTCCCATAGCAAGCAATGCCTGGTGGGTTTGCAATATAAAAGGAGGGCCTGCGGGCTCTCTGGGATGATCGCTTCACACAACCCCGCCCCCCCCCCCCGCACCCACCGCGTGGCTCCGACGAGGCTCTGAGCAGGGATGAGCCCTTTAAACTAAATGCGAACAGCCCAGCGTGGCTGTGTTTCCCCCCAGCCCCCCACCGCGTGGCTCCGATCAGGCTCACTCACCAGAAGTACCTTCTCCAGGGTCATGGTCCGGGAGCCCGCCTTGGGAGTTGGGGGGCGGGCTATTGGCTCCTGCGTTAAGAATAGTTCCTGGCTAGGGGTGAAAACGGATTCCCCACTTGCCGCCTATGCACTGTCCTCCTCCTCTTCGTCCTCCAATAACTCATCCTCCTTGCTCCGTTCAACTCCCCCCTTGGAGGTATCCACGGACAGTGGTGGGGTAGTGGTGTTGTCACCCCCCATAATTGCATGCAGCTCACAGTAGAAGCGGCATGTATGGGGCTGTGACCCAGAGCGCCCATTCGCCTCCCTGGCTTATTGGTATGCTTGCCTGAGCTCCTTGATTTTTGTACGACACTGCTCTGTGTCCCTGGAGTAGCCTCTTTCCGTCATGGCTCTGGAGACTTTAGCATACGTATTTGCATTCCTTTTTTTGAAATGTAGTTCTACCATAACAGAGTCATCTCCCCAGCATGCGATGAGATCCAGTACCTCCCATTCGGACCATGCTGGATCTCGTCTGCGAATCTGGGACTGCATGATCTCCTGTCATGGTGGACTCTGCATGGTCGCCTGTGATGGTGGACTGTGCTGCTGGTCACCTGTGCTGCTGGTGACCAAACAGGAAATGA
The DNA here is from genome assembly GCF_028017835.1 of Emys orbicularis. NCBI lineage: Eukaryota > Metazoa > Chordata > Testudines > Emydidae > Emys > Emys orbicularis. The sequence goes on along the minus strand of NC_088694.1, from coordinate 32,108,389 downwards.
AATTCAAAAGTTCCCGGGGTTTTTCCTGCCCACCGGCTAGTGCATCGGAGTTGAGAGTGTTGTCCAGAGCGGTCACAAGGGAGCATTCTGGGATAGCTCCCGGAGGCCAATAACGTCGAATTGCGTCCACAATACCTTTAACCCGGGATTGCGATCTCGATTGAAGCACTACTCCACTTGCCAAGGTGGAGTACAGAAATAGGATTAAAGAGCCCTTTAAATCGAAGAAAACGGTTTGATCGTGTGGACGGAATGATTTTTTTTTCGAATTAACTCAGCTAATTCCGAAATAAACGACTAGTGTAGACCAGACCTGAGAGAGGGAGAGTATAGAAAACAGCAAGAGATCCTTTTGGCTTAGTGAGAGAAGGAAAGTATAGAAAGCTGAAGGGAGGGCGGGGGTGGGGTGGGGGTGGGGAAGAGAACTTATTCTTGCGGCTGCCCCCGGGAAAAGAGAGAGTTCCCAAGGCTCACAGCCCACAGCATGGTTATCTCCGCCTCTCGGGCGGACCAATCAGAAAATGTTCTACAGCTGAGTCATAGAATGCATTTTCCTGAACCAATCCTATCAATCCAAGATTTTTAAACAATAGCCCTCTCCCTCCCCTCCCCTCACTACGCACCCCCTTTAACTGCCTTATTCTTATCTAAAAAAACAGGCACCAAGCATCTTTCCCGATAGATAGATAGATAGATAGATAGATAGATAGATAGATAGATAGATAGATAGAGGGGGTGTATGGGGATAGATAGATAGATTAGATAGATAGAGGGGGAGTATGTAGATAGATAGATAGATAGATAGATAGATAGATAGATAGATAGATAGATAGATAGATAGATAGAGGGGGTGTATGGGGATAGATAGATAGATAGATAGATAGATAGATAGATAGATAGATAGATAGATAGATAGATAGATAGATGGGGAGTATGTAGATAGATAGATAGATGTGGTGTATGGGGATAGATAGATAGATAGATAGATAGATAGATAGATAGATAGATAGATAGATAGATAGAGGGGGTGTATGGGGATAGATAGATAGATTAGATAGATAGAGGGGGAGTATGTAGATAGATAGATAGAGGGGGTGTATGGGGATAGATAGATAGATAGATAGATAGATAGATAGATAGATAGATAGATAGATAGATAGATAGATAGATAGATAGATAGAGGGGGAGTATGTAGATAGATAGATAGAGGGGGTATATGGGGATAGATAGATAGATAGAGGGGGTGTATGGAGATAGATAGATTAGATAGATAGAGGGGGAGTATGGAGATAGATAGATAGAGGGGGTGTATGGCGATAGATAGATAGATAGATAGATAGATAGATAGATAGATAGATAGATAGATAGATAGATAGATAGATAGATAGGGGTGTATGGGGATAGATAGATAGATAGATAGATAGATAGATAGATAGATAGATAGATAGATAGATAGATAGATAGATAGATAGATAGATGTGGTGTATGTGGAGAGAGAAAGAGGGAGAGAGAGAACCCCATTGGCTTTAAGCCCTTTTACATTTTATGGGACTTTTCTGTAATCTCAGCTCCTTGAACTTTTTCGTGGTCCGAAGCAAACAACAACCCTGGAACCTATGTACACAAAGAATGGTCGTGTAGGAAGGAGCCCAGGGAAGCCGAATCAGATTCAGCTGTGTCATTGACTACAAGCCGGCCAGTGTGTTGCAGTCGGATTTTCCCCGCTGACCCAGTGGCAGGCCACTCTGCTTCTATTAGGGCCCTGGGATGGGACGTAGGTGAGTGGGAGGGCCTGGGTTCCCCTACCCCTGGCAACCCACCATCAGGAGTGGTAGCCTCCCCACCTGGTTGTCAGGAGGCCTGCATTGGTCTGGCTCCCACCTGACTCCGGACGCCAGACGGTAGTGCTGACTCTCCCACCAGAGAGATAACCTCCCCTAGACTGCCACAGCTCTGCTGGACTGTAGGCCAGAGCCCCCCTACTTGATTGCTGCCCCACCCTGATCAATGGCCAGGCAAATGGACCTTCTGTTGCTCTGCCTGCCTGCCTGTAGGCCACAGCCCTCCCACACTCCATGACAGGAGCCGCATGCTGCGCCAGGCAGGAGCCGGGTCAGAGCCCGCAGCGCAGGGGCATGGAGCCGCATGCTGCGCCAGGCAGGAGCCGGGTGAGAGCCCGCAGCGCAGGGGCACGGAGCCGCATGCTGCACCAGGCGGGAGCCGGGTCAGATCCTGTAGCGCAGGGGCACGGAGCCGCATGCTGCGCCAGGCAGGAGCCGGGTCAGAGCCCGCAGCGCAGGGGCACGGAGCCGCATGCTGTGCCAGGCAGGAACTGGGTCAGAGCCCGCAGCACCCGGGCACGCAGCAAGATGTATGCAATGCTGCAGACAGGAGGGATTGAGTAGTTTTAATCTCCCAACTGGCCATAAAGGGGGAAAGCTCAGGGAGGGCCAGGGAGGAGCTGGAGAGTGGGGGCGAGGTGCCCCTCGCTCTGGGGCAGGAGTCGGCGCTCCGGGAGGGGCAGTAGAGATGGATAATGACACCTGGATGATGCCCCCTGATGCTCCCTCCCTCTCTCGCTGTCCCTGCCCACTCAGACCGTGCCCCGGGCTGAGACGGCCTCCAGAGGCTGCCCAGCGAGTCGCTTGCCCCGGTACCTGGTACCCGACGATCGCCCCTTTGCAGGGCGGCAGCGGCTCTGACCCAGCCCTGATTGAGGGCTCTGGGCAAAACCCCAGGCTGCAGGCCTAGATAAAGGCCTACAAAAGGTACTCGGGCTGCAGAGGGGCAGCCCAGAGATAGGCAGAGGCAGCTGGTCCAACCCCCCTTGCCGATGATGCGTGGTTTATATACTGCAGTCCGCCCCAGTGAGCGGGGGCTAGACAGTGACTGGCAGTAGCCACTGAGGCAAGGTGTGGTTAGAGGGTTGGGGGTTCCCCTGGGCCCCTGGACACCCAGATAGTGGGTTACTGCCGGGGGCAGGAGCCTGACGTAGAGGGGCACCGGGGTCTGGGAGGTACACCGGGACCAGCGGCAGGCGAGACACCAGCCTGTAGAGGGCACTTAGAGGCCGGAAGAGATCATCCCTCACCGGTGAATCGTTGCCCTGCGACACAGACTCTCTGTCTTTGCTCGGTCTGACTGCAGGCCTGAACCATTAACACTGAGCTAATTTCCCCCTGAACCAAGGGTATGTCTACACTACAGGATTAATCCGAATTTATATAATTCGAATTTAGGAAACCGATTTTATAAATTCGAATGTATTCGGCCACACTAGGCACCATTAATTCGGTGGTGTGCGTCCAAGCTACCGCAGTAGCATCGATTTCCAGAGCGTTGCATTGTGGGTAGCCAATAACATCTAATTGCCAATAACGTCGAATTGCGGCCACACTAACCTTAATTCGGATTAACAATACCGATTTTGACGCTACTCCTCTCGTCGAGGAGGAGTACAGAAATCGAATTAAAGGCCTCTTTAATTCGAATTAAATGGCTTCGTTGTGTGGACGGGTCAAGCGTTAATTCGAATTAAAGCAGCTAAATCCGAATTAAAGTCGTAGTGTAGACCAGGCCCAAGGTATCCCAGAAGTATCATAGCGAGGGGCGTTGTCTCCCGCCCAGACGGACGGGGAGGGAGCTGCAAACCCCTTACAGGCTCTCTTTCTAGTCTTTCATACTTTTTCTCTAAATATGTCAAAACACAAGCACGCAACCTTACCCCGGCCAAACACAGAAAAATGGGGACGGCGCCGGCAATGGGGACGGGGCGTGGAAACCTGTCAAAAACTATATGGTGATGAAAGCTATCGAGCGGTTACCTACTCACATGGGGTTGTCAGGGAGGGGTAGTACCTCTGATGGGGGAGCAGTCGTACTCCTAGGAGTAGCTCATCCACTTTGGTCCCCACTTGACAACACCCAGCTCTCACCTGTGGCTCCAAGTAGCTGTCAACATGCGACAGCGGCCACACCCCAGAGACCGTCTCGACTGGCGGGCTAAACCAGGTGAGGGTAGCTGATGAGTATGAGACTCTCGGTGAGTTAGGGCCTGTCTACCCATTGCATGTGAAGGCTGGATCCGGCTGACTGAGGCAACCTGGTTCAACCTGGTTCAATGGTCAGGAAGGCGATGACAGCAAGCGTTGTGGAACGCTTAAGAGCACGACAAGACACGTAGGCGTCCTGGTCATCCACTGCGCCCTGCCCTATCTCCAGCCGTCTCGACTTCTGTCCTGCCACTGGATACAGATAGGAACTGGGAAGAGAGAGTGAGGCTGACGTCGCGCAACTCTCCCTCACTTTAATCCAATTCACGCGCAAGTCTCGACATCATATCATATCATATTATATCATTTCAAGTCCTGTGGCGATGGGCGAGCGACGTACACAGGCACCCTGGAGAGTAGTAAGGAGCAGTTCAACTATAGGCTGAGCAAGTGCAGGTTGGTGGTAGAATGTGCTTTTGGACGTTTGAAAGCACGCTGGCGCAGTTTACTGACTCGGTTAGATCGCAGCACAACCAATATTCCAGTTGTAATTGCTGCTTGTTGTGTGCTCCACAATATCTGTGAGAGTAAGGGGGAGACGTTTATGGTGGGGTGGGAGATTGAGGCAACTGGTCTGGCGGCCAATTTCGCACAGCCAGACAACAGGGCAATTAGAAGAGCACAGCAGGGCACGCTGCGCATCTGAGAAGCTTTGAAAGACAGTTTCATGACTGGCCAGGGTACGGTGTGACAGTTGTGTTTGTTTATCTTGAAGTTACCCGCCCCCTATATATATGAAAGGAAATAAAGTCACAATTGTTTAAAAACTGTTGTTTATTATTTGTTGCACAACACATTGAGAGAAATAAGAAGGTAGATGGGGGGGGGGTTGGGTTATGGGGGTGGAGGAGGAGGGAAGGACAAGTCCAGAAACCAAATCAAAAGTTCGCATATGCCAGCTTTCTGCTACTTGGGCGATCCTCTGGGGTTGAGTGTGTGGGTCCCCATAGCCTCCCCCCTCGTGTTCTTGGGTGTCTGGGTGAGGAGGCTATGGAACTTGGGGAGGAGGGAGGGCGGTTAAACAGGGGCTGCAGCGGCAGTCTGTGGTCTTGCTGCCTTTCCTGCATTAGATCCACCATACAGTGCAGCATGTCAGTTTGCTCCCCCATGAGCTTGACCACAGCATCCTGCCTGCTCTCATCGCATGCGTCCCTCCTCTCTTCGTGTTCCTGTAATGCTTTATGGGACTCCGCAATTGTTTGCCACCACGCATTCAGCTGGGCCCTATCAATGCTGGAGGACTGCATGAGCTCGGCGAACATGTTGTCCTGAGTTCATTTTTTCCACCTTCTAATCTGGACCAGCCTCTTGGATGGAGTAGATAGGGGCCACGTTGAAACATCTGCACCTGTGGGAGGAGAAAAAGGGAGGGTAGTATTTTAAAAGATACATTTCAGAGAACAAAGGACACACTGTTTCTCAGTGAAACGGGCAATTCATAGTACACAGCACATCACACATGGCCGGGCAACAGAATTTAGCTTGCAGCCAGCCATGGTAAGCCCTAGGGGCACGCGGGGTTCTGCTTCTTCCGCATTCATTTCAATGCTTTCAAACTGCCAGGCCCCCTTTCCCATAGCAAGCAATGCCTGGTGGGTTTGCAATATAAAAGGAGGGCCTGCGGGCTCTCTGGGATGATCGCTTCACACAACCCCCCCCCCCCCCCCGCGCACCCACCGCGTGGCTCCGACGAGGCTCTGAGTAGGGATGAGCCCTTTAAACTAAATGCGAACAGCCCAGCGTGGCTGTGTTTCCCCCCAGCCCCCCACCGCGTGGCTCCGATCAGGCTCACTCACCAGAAGTACCTTCTCCAGGGTCATGGTCCGGGAGCCCGCCTTGGGAGTTGGGGGGCGGGCTATTGGCTCCTGCGTTAAGAATAGTTCCTGGCTAGGGGTGAAAACGGATTCCCCACTTGCCGCCTATGCACTGTCCTCCTCCTCTTCGTCCTCCAATAACTCATCCTCCTTGCTCCGTTCAACTCCCCCCTTGGAGGTATCCACGGACAGTGGTGGGGTAGTGGTGTTGTCACCCCCCATAATTGCATGCAGCTCACAGTAGAAGCGGCATGTATGGGGCTGTGACCCAGAGCGCCCATTCGCCTCCCTGGCTTATTGGTATGCTTGCCTGAGCTCCTTGATTATTGTACGACACTGCTCTGTGTCCCTGGAGTAGCCTCTTTCCGTCATGGCTCTGGAGACTTTAGCATACGTATTTGCATTCCTTTTTTTGGAATGTAGTTCTACCATAACAGAGTCATCTCCCCAACATGCGATGAGATCCAGTACCTCCCATTCGGACCATGCTGGATCTCGTCTGCGAATCTGGGACTGCATGATCTCCTGTGATGGTGGACTCTGCATGGTCGCCTGTGATGGTGGACTGTGCTGCTGGTCACCTGTGCTGCTGGTGACCAAACAGGAAATGAAATTCAAAAGTTCCCGGGGTTTTTCCTGCCCACCGGCTAGTGCATCGGAGTTGAGAGTGTTGTCCAGAGCGGTCACAAGGGAGCATTCTGGGATAGCTCCCGGAGGCCAATAACGTCGAATTGCGTCCACAATACCTTTAACCCGGGATTGCGATCTCGATTGAAGCACTACTCCACTTGCCAAGGTGGAGTACAGAAATCGGATTAAAGAGCCCTTTAAATCGAAGAAAACGGTTTGATCGTGTGGACGGAATGATTTTTTTCCCGAATTAACTCAGCTAATTCCGAAATAAACGACTAGTGTAGACCAGACCTGAGAGAGGGAGAGTATAGAAAACAGCAAGAGATCCTTTTGGCTTAGTGAGAGAAGGAAAGTATAGAAAGCTGAAGGGAGGGCGGGGGTGGGGTGGGGGTGGGGAAGAGAACTTATCCTTGCGGCTGCCCCGGGGAAAAGAGAGAGCTCCCAAGGCTCACAGCCCACAGCATGGTTATCTCCGCCTCTCGGGCGGACCAATCAGAAAATGTTCTACAGCTGAGTCATAGAATGCATTTTCCTGAACCAATCCTATCAATCCAAGATTTTTAAACAATAGCCCTCTCCCTCCCCTCCCCTCACTACGCACCCCCTTTAACTGCCTTATTCTTATCTAAAAAAACAGGCCCCAAGCATCTTTCCCGATAGATAGATAGATAGATAGATAGATAGATAGATAGATAGATAGATAGAGGGGGTGTATGGGGATAGATAGATAGAGGGGGTGTATGGGGATAGATAGATTAGATAGATAGAGGGGGTGTATGGGGATAGATAGATTAGATAGATAGAGGGGGTGTATGGGGATGGATAGATGGATAGAGGGGGTGTATGGGGATAGATAGATAGATAGATAGATAGATAGATAGATAGATAGATAGATAGATAGATAGATAGATAGATAGATAGATAGATAGAGGGGGTGTATGGGGATAGATAGATAGATTAGATAGATAGAGGGGGAGTATGTAGATAGATAGATAGATAGATAGATAGATAGATAGATAGATAGATAGATAGATAGATAGATAGATAGATAGAGGGGGTGTATGGGGGTAGATAGAGAGAGGGGTTGCGTATGGGGATAGATAGATAGATAGATAGATAGATAGATAGATAGATAGATAGATAGATGTGGTGTATGGGGATAGATAGATAGATAGATAGATAGATAGATAGATAGATAGATAGATAGATAGATAGAGGGGGTGTATGGGGATAGATTAGATAGATAGAGGGGGAGTATGTAGATAGATAGATAGAGGGGGTGTATGGGGATAGATAGATAGAGGGGGTGTATGGGGATAGATAGATAGATAGATAGATAGATAGATAGATAGATAGATAGATAGATAGATAGATAGATAGATAGATAGAGGGGGAGTATGTAGATAGATAGATAGAGGGGGTGTATGGGGATAGATAGATAGATAGAGAGGGTGTATGGGGATAGATAGATAGATAGAGGGGGTGTATGGAGATAGATAGATTAGATATATAGAGGGGGAGTATGTAGATAGATAGATAGAGGGGGTGTATGGCGATAGATAGATAGATAGATAGATAGATAGATAGATAGATAGATAGATAGATAGATAGATAGATAGATAGATAGATAGATGTGGTGTATGTGGAGAGAGAAAGAGGGAGAGAGAGAACCCCATTGGCTTTAAGCCCTTTTACATTTTATGGGACTTTTCTGTAATCTCAGCTCCTTGAACTTTTTCGTGGTCCGAAGCAAACAACAACCCTGGAACCTATGTACACAAAGAATGGTCGTGTAGGAAGGAGCCGAGGGAAGCCGAATCAGATTCAGCTGTGTCATTGACTACAAGCCGGCCAGTGTGTTGCAGTCGGATTTTCCCCGCTGACCCAGTGGCAGGCCACTCTGCTTCTATTAGGGCCCTGGGATGGGACGTAGGTGAGTGGGAGGGCCTGGGTTCCCCTACCCCTGGCAACCCACCATCAGGAGTGGTAGCCTCCCCACCTGGTTGTCAGGAGGCCTGCATTGGTCTGGCTCCCACCTGAATCCGGACGCCAGACGGTTGTGCTGACTCTCCCACCAGAGAGATAACCTCCCCTAGACTGCCACAGCTCTGCTGGACTGTAGGCCAGAGCCCCCCTACTTGATTGCTGCCCCACCCTGATCAATGGCCAGGCAAATGGACCTTCTGTTGCTCTGCCTGCCTGCCTGTAGGCCACAGCCCTCCCACACTCCATGACAGGAGCCGCATGCTGCGCCAGGCAGGAGCCGGGTCAGAGCCCGCAGCGCAGGGGCACGGAGCCGCATGCTGCGCCAGGCAGGAGCCGGGTCAGAGCCCGCAGCGCAGGGGCATGGAGCCGCATGCTGCGCCAGGCAGGAGCCGGGTCAGAGCCCGCAGCGCAGGGGCACGGAGCCGCATGCTGCACCAGGCGGGAGCCGGGTCAGATCCTGTAGCGCAGGGGCACGGAGCCACATGCTGCGCCAGGCAGGAGCCGGGTCAGAGCCCGCAGCGCAGGGGCACGGAGCCGCATGCTGTGCCAGGCAGGAACTGGGTCAGAGCCCGCAGCACCCGGGCACGCAGCAAGATGTATGCAATGCTGCAGACAGGAAGGATTGAGTAGTTTTAATCTCCCAACTGGCCATAAAGGGGGAAAGCTCAGGGAGGGCCAGGGAGGAGCTGGAGAGTGGGGGCGAGGTGCCCCTCGCTCTGGGGCAGGAGTCGGCGCTCCGGGAGGGGCAGTAGAGATGGATAATGACACCTGGATGATGCCCCCTGATGCTCCCTCCCTCTCTCGCTGTCCCTGCCCACTCAGACCGTGCCCCGGGCTGAGACGGCCTCCAGAGGCTGCCCAGCGAGTCGCTTGCCCCGGTACCTGGTACCCGACGATCGCCCCTTTGCAGGGCGGCAGCGGCTCTGACCCAGCCCTGATTGAGGGCTCTGGGCAAAACCCCAGGCTGCAGGCCTAGATAAAGGCCTACAAAAGGTACTCGGGCTGCAGAGGGGCAGCCCAGAGATAGGCAGAGGCAGCTGGTCCAACCCCCCTTGCCGATGATGCGTGGTTTATATACTGCAGTCCGCCCCAGTGAGCGGGGGCTAGACAGTGACTGGCAGTAGCCACTGAGGCAAGGTGTGGTTAGAGGGTTGGGGGTTCCCCTGGGCCCCTGGACACCCAGATAGTGGGTTACTGCCGGGGGCAGGAGCCTGACGTAGAGGGGCACCGGGGTCTGGGAGGTACACCGGGACCAGCGGCAGGCGAGACCCCAGCCTGTAGAGGGCACTTAGAGGCCGGAAGAGATCATCCCTCACCGGTGAATCGTTGCCCTGCGACACAGACTCTCTGTCTTTGCTCGGTCTGACTGCAGGCCTGAACCATTAACACTGAGCTAATTTCCCCCTGAACCAAGGGTATGTCTACACTACAGGATTAATCCGAATTTATATAATTCGAATTTAGGAAACCGATTTTATAAATTCGAATGTATTCGGCCACACTAGGCACCATTAATTCGGTGGTGTGCGTCCAAGCTACCGCAGTAGCATCGATTTCCAGAGCGTTGCATTGTGGGTAGCCAATAACATCTAATTGCCAATAACGTCGAATTGCGGCCACACTAACCTTAATTCGGATTAACAATACCGATTTTGACGCTACTCCTCTCGTCGAGGAGGAATACAGAAATCGAATTAAAGGGCTCTTTAATTCGAATTAAATGGCTTCGTTGTGTGGACGGGTCAAGCGTTAATTCGAATTAAAGCAGCTAAATCCGAATTAAAGTCGTAGTGTAGACCAGGCCCAAGGTATCCCAGAAGTATCATAGCGAGGGGCGTTGTCTCCCGCCCAGACGGACGGGGAGGGAGCTGCAAACCCCTTACAGGCTCTCTTTCTAGTCTTTCATACTTTTTCTCTAAATATGTCAAAACACAAGCATGCAACCTTACCCCGGCCAAACACAGAAAAATGGGGACGGCGCCGGCAATGGGGACGGGGCGTGGAAACCTGTCAAAAACTATATGGTGATGAAAGCTATCGAGCGGTTACCTACTCACATGGGGTTGTCAGGGAGGGGTAGTACCTCTGATGGGGGAGCAGTCGTACTCCTAGGAGTAGCTCATCCACTTTGGTCCCCACTTGACAACACCCAGCTCTCACCTGTGGCTCCAAGTAGCTGTCAGCATGCGACAGCGGCCACACCCCAGAGACCGTCTCGACTGGCGGGCTAAACCAGGTGAAGGTAGACGATGAGTATGAGACTCTCGGTGAGTTAGGGCCTGTCTACCCATTGCATGTGAAGGCTGGATCCGGCTGACTGAGGCAACCTGGTTCAACCTGGTTCAATGGTCAGGAAGGCGATGACAGCAAGCGTTGTGGAACGCTTAAGAGCACGACAAGACACGTAGGCGTCCTGGTCATCCACTGCGCCCTGCCCTATCTCCAGCCGTCTCGACTTCTGTCCTGCCACTGGATACAGATAGGAAATGGGAAGAGAGAGTGAGGCTGACGTCGCGCAACTCTCCCTCACTTTAATCCAATTCACGCGCAAGTCTTGACATCATATCATATCATATATTACATCATATCAAGTCCTGTGGCGATGGGCGAGCGACGAAGCAGCAGGTGTGGATACACTGGGAGCTGTAGCCGCGGACCTGCACATAGGCGGCTCAGGCATAATGGTCGTTCCTCACTGACCGAAGCAGCAGTGGAGCTCGGCATCTTCTTGAGCGACTGAGCAGCCCTATTCAGGATTGCACTGCTCACCTCCGTAGAATGAGGAGGGGGCTAGAAAAGGTGCCCTAAACATTGCCTGCTTCACCAGGGCCGGCTTTAGGAAGTGCGGGGCCCAATTTGAACAGTTTCGACGGGGCCCCAGCAGGGATGACTAAAAAAAAAGCCACTTAAAAAGAACCCTTTCATTTCTTCCATGTATTATTTATTTTCCATGACTATATAAATAATAACAAAATTATATATTACATACATTGCATCATATATTAATTAGCTGATTTTCACTTTCATATTAGGAAAATAATTTATATTTTGATAGTTGTACAACTGATTTTCTTCAATAATGTTTATTTTATTAAAATTTATAAAATATTTCCTTATTAATATAAAATTGTGCCCTCCTCCCCCCCACCTCCCAGCGCCTCCTGGCCCGCGGAAACAAACCCTGCTTCCCCAGCGCCGCCCCGCCGAAACAGCTGTGGGCCGAAAAGGAAGGTTGGCGTGGGGGGGGGAAGAAACGGCACACATAGGGTGACCAGATCACAGCAGTAAAATAGGACCTGACCCCTCCCCGCTCGGCCCCACCATCACACCCCTCTTTACCCCCTAGCCCCCCGCTGGCTTGCTGCATCCCTCCTAGTCAGTCCCCCACCCACCACTTGCCTCCTTTCACCTTCTCCCTCCCCTGCCAGAACCCCCCATGCCCGCCCCTAGAACCCCTGCTGGCTCACTGCTTGCCTCTTTACCCACCCGCCGCTTGCCCACCCGCTCGCCCCCCCCCAAAGTATAAAGCCTCATTCAAAGACCCAGGGGTCACTATATTACTGCACACAGCAGTCAATCAGTGCAGTTGTAGATAAATTGCTGCATTATGCATTTTTGTATAACTTTTATGTGACTTTGTATTGAACCTTGGTAATGTTATAGCCGGCCCCTAAGGTAGTATAATTAAGGTAAAAGAAAAATGTCTTTTTGCTAGAAGTAGAATAAGATCTTCCCCCCACTTTGTAATCAATTGACCTGAATGAATGAGGTGTGAATGAGGAAGGTGTGGAAGGCAGGCACTTCCAGACAGCTGCAACCCTTGGAGAGGGGCTGAGAGCCAGCCAAGGAGAGCTTTGCCCAGGGCTGAGTGGGACAGAGTTTGGGTGCAGGGTCCGGGCTGGGGCATGGTGTGGGGTGCAGGATGGGTGGAGGGGTGCAGGCTCTGGGAGGGAGTGCGGAGGGGTGGATGCAGGCTCTGGGACAGAGTTTGGGGGCCGGAGAGGGGGTGGTGGGTGCTGGGGGGGAGGGGACTGCCATCACATGTGGCTTCCTTCCTCCCCTGCTGCCCCTCACCATAGCCTCGGTGGGGGATGGGGCTTCCCCTTGCCCAGTGTTTGCAGGAGTGGTGGCTGGGGGGAAACCCAGTCAAACTCTGGTTTTACTCTTTCGTTGATGGGTCACTTTAACCCCTTACAAACCCCTTCCCGCCTCTCTCACCCCCCTTTTCTACTGGGCTTGTTTGATCTTTCTGGTGGAGCCAGATGAAAACCACAAACCCCAGCGAGAGCAACAGGCTGGAAGACTAGACTGAACCCACCACCCACCCAGCCTAGTCCATCCCAGAGCCCAGGACTGAGGGCAAATGTCCCCCCACCCCCGGGCCACCTGCTTCCACTCCTGGCCTCTCCTAGCGCCACCAGCGATTCTGTGTGCCTGCATCGGGTGGGATTTCAACCGGACCCCCCCCTCGCTAAATTCACCCCTGTTTTGCGACCACTCTGCACCAAGAGCACCTTCCTTCCCTGCCCTAGAGCTGCTAGATGGCTAGAAAGCTGAGCTGGGTGTTTGATCGATCCGGAATATTATCGTGGCCCCCCCCAAAAAAACTTAATGCCTGTGTCCTGAAATTGTAAACCTAGGGCATGGACACTCCCAAATGCAGGGTCCACGGACTCAGGTCCCACTAACCCATGCCTTACATTGCAGTGTAGACATGCCCTCTGAGAGCTGGCTGGGGGTTTGGGTTGCCAGGCTTATTTAGCTTGTAGGCAAGGAGTGGAGGAGCGGGCCAGAAGTGCAGGCTGGCCTCTAGAAGCCAAGGCCCAGAGAGCCAGCTGTGTGCACTTAGGACTGGCAATGACGGGTGTGTCCTGGGGATACCCAATGTTGCCAATTCCCATGATTTGATTGTGTCATGATATTTGATACTCCTCATAAGGCCTGAAGTCAGGTGAATACAAGAGAATCTCAGCTTGCACTTCAAACAAATATGAAGGGTTCTTTTCACCCTCCCGGAGGTGGAGAAAAGTTTAAAAATGTGACCCAAGTGTGACCCTAAAAGCTCAGACACCAGAAGGCAAGTGAAAAGAACCAAATATTTATGATGTTTGTAAAAATCTCATGACTTTTAAGCCAATCTTGCGATTGTCAAAGGCTTGAGCCTAACAGTGGATATACTAGATGAACTGCCACAGAACGGAGGAGTTCTTGCCCCTGTATTTGGCCCCGTGGTGCCAGGCGCCACACAAGGCCCTGCTTCTAGGGGCTCAATGTGGTTTTGGAAGAAGTCAGGAGCGAGGAGGGGGCTGGCGAGCAGGCTGTCTTGTCTAGTTAGATTGTAAGCGCTTGAGGGCAGGGATTGTCTGCCACTCTGTGTTTGTGCAGCACCTACCACAACCAGGCCGATTTTGGTTGGTTCCTAGGCACTGCTGTAATGAATGTGATTAATAACCTGCCCCTCCCACCGTGAATGTAGCCCCCTGGCATTCGGGGTACAGCATTTTAGCCGTCAGGCTGGAGAGGTTGGACGCCCAGTTCTAAACTGTTGGGGTAGAGCAGGTTGACTGTGAGCAGTAGGATCCTGAGCCAAGGTTTCCCCCATGGCTGCCTCTGCCCTGGGAGCAGCCTCACACGCTGGGGCATTGGTTTTGCCCACGTCTGGGCTAGAGTTCCCCAGTAGACAATGCTCTGAACCTGCCCCGAGCTGGGCACTGCTGGCTCTCCTGACCTCTCCAGAGCCCCAGCCGTCTGCTGCAAGCACCATTCCAGGTCTCGCTCCTGGGGTCTGGCCCAGTGGGACGCCTTTCCCGGGCCTGGTTCTGACTGCACGGCCCCCACAGGAAGTAGTTCAGAGGAGTCAGTCAGCTCTGTGGGCCCAGGCTCTCCTATCCACCGGCAATTAGTGCCCAAGGACATAGGGTGCCCTGAAAGGCCAGAGTATCAATGTGCTGCATTAGCTCCCATTTCTTGCCCTAATGCATCATCCTGCCATGCTACCAGGATCCTGCTGTGCCACTACCTTGACCCTCAGTGCCCCATCTTCCTTCCCCACTAGGCCCTCACTGTGCCTCCCCCGCAGGGTGTCATTGCCTGGGAGGGGCAGTGCCACCACCCTCCATTGCCCCTCAGACACCCCCAAACCGCTTGCTTGCCCCTGAGAAGGGAGGCCAGCTCCCTGGTGTGTGGGTCACCAGCCGTGCCTCTGTCCCCTGCAGCCCCCTTAGCTGTTTGGTTTGGTCCAGATGCTGATGCTGCGGATGATCAGCCATTCGCTCTGACTCTCTGTCACTAGGATCCGCACGCACTCCGGGGCGGCAGCCGTACTGTTCTCCAAGCCGCTCCGTTCAAAGTGTCCCTTCTCAAAGGCTCCGATGTGGGTGTATGTAGAGCAGCCCTTGCCTTTCCCCTGCCGCTGGCTGCCCAGCTCCACGGCCCCTGAGTGGAGATAGTCGGTGTGCCGCTCCTCGGAGCCGGTGTGGACCTGGAGCCGTGAGATACGGGCAGGCTGGTGGAACACGATGGTGAAGTGGCTGCCGGCAGATGGGGCTTTCCCCCAGAAGTACTCTGGCATTGTGCCGTAGGCCTTGCTGGGCAGGTAGTTCTCAAAGGTGTCTATGTCTGTGAACATCACAGCTGGGGGGTTGTCAGGCAGGTCCAAGGAATCTGCCTCGAAGTCGTTGTCTTTCAGCCGATTGACCGCCCCCTGGAAGGAGGAGTACAGGCCGATGTGCTGGAAGAGGGACGGCTTGAAGCGAATCACCTCCTTCTGAGTGAGCAGCAGGCGGAAGTGCCCCAGCAGCCAGTCACACGGCATTTCCTGGTAGAACAGCAGCAGGAACTGGGCCAGCTGGGGCAGGTTGCTGGAGTGGTAGAGATTGCCAATGTAGCCCAGCTTGGAGAACTCCAGCGTGACCCAGTAGGAGCCTTCCCGGGATGCCACTGCCTTCCTGATGGCAGTGAAGAAGGACTTGGAGCACTGCACGTCGTCCTCAATCATGAGGTAGTAGGAGGAAAGGTTGGCAGCGAAGCTGAGGAGATACGCATAGTCCACGTTCTGCTTGGATCTGAACTGCACTCGATTCTCGGCATCATTGTAGTTCCTCTTCAGGCCTTCCAGGGGCGGGTAGCACTCCAGAGGGGCATGGATAACCAGCAGCTGGCCCCGGAGGAGGTGGGGAGTGAATCTTGCGGTAATGTCCGTCACCACCTGGGTGTTCCACTCCGAGTCCGGGTCAGCCAGGTGCACCACCACCACCATCTCCTCCAGCTCCTCCTGGGTTGACTGCTTGAAGATGGACTTCAGCGTGTCCAGGAGGTAGTTGCCTCGCTTCCGCTTGACAGACGACAGCCCCACAGTGAGGAACTCTGAAACACGGAGGGATGAAAGGACAGACATGAGCACCACTGACACATCAGTAAGGCTCAGACCCTCACGGTATTTCGGGGCCTAACTCCCTTTGAAATCCGGGAGAGTTGGGCACCTAAATACCTATGAAGGTGCGAGGCTGGCTGATTTCACAAGAAGCCAATAGCAGGTCCTTGTGTTTGAACTCAGGCTGACACCCTCTACTGAAGGTCTCAGAGGATGGCTGGGCCTTTACGGGGAGTTGTGCCCAGCCTTACCTATGACAGATTGGCTACATCCCACCTGAGATGGATAGCTGCCTTCAACTACCTGAAGGGGGGTTCCAAAGAGGATGGAGCTCGGCTATTCTCAGTGGTGGCAGATGACAGAACAAGGAGCAATGGTCTCAAGTTGCAGTGGGGGAGGTCTAGGTTGGATATTGGGAAACACTATTTCACTAGGAGGGTGGTGAAGCACTGGAATGGGTTCCCTAAGGAGGTGGTGGAATCTCCTTCCGTAGAGGTTTTTAAGGTCAGGCTTGACAAAGCCCTGGCTGGGATGATTTAGTTGGGGTTGGTCCTGCTTTGCAGGGCTGGCTTTAGGCACTGCGGGGCCCGATTCAAAAGAGCTGCCGCTGAAGACAGCGGCGGGACTTCGGCGGCAGCTCTATTGGCTGCCGGTGCATTCGGCGGAGGGTCCTTAGGGACGTTGCGGGGCCCTCTTAGGGGGAATCGGGTGAATTGCCCTAAAGCCGGCCCTGCTGCTTTGAGTAGGGGATTGGACTAGATGACCTCCTGAGGTCTCTTCCAACCCTAATCTTCTATGATTCTATTCCTTTCCCCAACTTTGTGTCTGTCTTCTGAATTTCAATGGTAGGCTCTAGGAGTCAGGAAGCAAATTGTACTATTTGTTTGTACAGCAGCTAGCCCACTGGTAAATGTGAATTGTTTAATGATGCTAGTAATTTCAGGAGAAATGTGTGCGTACCCGCCCTTGCTTATTTATCACGTTTTCTTGTTAATTTCCCCTTTGCGTCCTACTGAATCTCTCTCAGTGAAAAGCTCCAAGCCCGTGTTGTTTAATCAGCGTGGAATAGCTGCCATCTCTCCTCGCCCCAGATGACTCAACCACTCCCACTGCACCTCCAAACTGACGCAAATGAGAATTTTAGTGCCACTAAAAAAACCCTCCACCAACACACAAGACAGGACAGGGTCTCCTCTCTCTTCTGCTGGTCCCCTTCCCCAAGGGAGAGCAGGAGCAGGTAGGAAGAACTGCCTCCCTGTGGCCATGGAGTAGCAAGAGTTGTACAAACAGAGCTAGAAGGAAGCTGTACGTCTTGTGCCAGATCGTTTTGCCCACTGGGCGACAGTGTCACACCAGCTATGCCAAGGGGAAACTCCCTTCCCGGCTGTGATGGGGGACACCAGCCCCACACTGAGCTGGCAAGGGCTATGGGGCTCAGCCCTGCCCCGCTGCACCTGCATTCGCTGCCAGGTAATGAAGGAATTTACCAAGGGAAGTGGACAGGTCTGTGGGTGGCTGTCCCAGGAGGAGAACAGATCTCTTATCTTTTGCTTCCTGAGGAAAGGATCAGCCCAGAGCCTTTGCAGAGACTGCTGCCTGGGTGCCAGAGCTCTAGGGGGAAGGTGGGCCTGGCGCGGGACGGTGGAGATTGGTTTTGGAACCCCTTCTGCAGTAAAGCAAAGCAGTGATTTGCAGGCTGCCTGGGCCAGGCCTGTGGGGCCCAGCGAGACTGCGGCAGGGAACCTGTGTCTGGGAGCAGTGGGGAAATGCCTCACTAATAGGGTTACCATATTTCAGCAAGCAAAAAAGAGGATGGGAGGAGCCCCGCCCCCGTCCTGCCCTAGCCCCGCCCCTGCCCCTCCCACTTCCCCCCCTCAGAACCCCCAACCCTCCCCCCGCTCCTTGTCCCCTGACTGCCCCCTCCTGGGACCCCTGCCCCTAACTGCCCCCCAGGACTCCGCCCCCTACCTAAGCCTCCCTGCCTTTTGTCCCCCCGCCTGAGACCCTCCCCCCATCCTAACTGGCCCCCTAGGACCCTACCCCCTACCTGTACCCTGACTTCCCCAACCCTTATCCACACCCCCACCCCCAGACAGACCCCTGGGACTCCCACGCCCCATCCAACCACTCTCCACCCCGACAGCCCCCCCCCCAGAACTCCCGACCCATCTAAACCCCTCTGCTCCCTGTCCCCTGACTGCTCCGATCCCTCTCCCCACCCCTGCCACCTGACAGCCCCCTCCCCAGAACTCCCAAACACCCCCCCCCGCTCCTTGTCCCCTGACTGCCCCCTCCTGGGACCCCTGCTCCTAACTGCCCTCCAGAACCCCACCCCCTACCTAAGCCTCCCTGTTCCTTGTCCCCTAACTGCCCCCTCCTAAGACCCCCCCCAACTGCCCCCCAGGACCCTACCCCTTACCTGTACCCTGACTGCCCAAAATCTTATCCACGCCTCCCCCAGAAAGCCCCCCCCAAACTCCCGCCCCGCCCCCCCGTCTCTTGACTGCCCCCTCCAAAACCTCCCTGCCCCTTCTCCGACCCCCTGGCCCCCTTGTTGGCCTTCGCCTAATGTCTCTGTGAACTTGCTCAGGAACGGCCTGAGCCGCTCGTCCCAGCACGCTGGGCAGGAGGAGCGGGGGAGGAGCTCCAGACTGCCGGAGGCGATCTGCGAATGCAGGGAGGGAGGGAGTGATCTCTGCTGCAGGGGAGAGGAGGAGGGGCTCTCTCTGGCTGTCAGACCCCATGTAAGTGGCACCATCCCGCCGGCTGCCCTGTTAGCCGCGCGCGCTCTGCATGGGGGGGGGAAGTCCGGACATTTACAAATTCCCCCCGGATGCTATTTTTAGCTCAAAAAGCCGGACATGTCCTGGGGAATCCGGACGAATGGTAACCCTACTCACTAAACTCCTGTGGATTTTTGCACCCTACGCAAGTCTGCCCTGTGGTTTGTCTCGGACCCGGGAGCGGCGGGCGGGGTCACACACTCCCACTTGCAGCAGAGGGAAGGCCACAGCCCACTGTTGTTTCTGTTTTGGGCCCTCTCCCGTGGGCGTGAATAGCTCCTCAATGACAAACGTCTGCAGCCGCTATTCCAGGCTCCGGAGAGACTCAGCCATGTGTTTGCTAGAGCCCTAGTGAGGGTGTGGCAGCTTGTAGCTTTCAGAGGAGTTAACAGGTAGAGGCTACGGGGGAGCCTAGCCTTTAACTTGACCTGCAGACTCATGTGACAGCTACAACCTGCCTTGTCTTCACTAGGATGTTAACTCAAGTAAAGCCCACGCCATTCTTCCAAGTAACGTCAAGGCTGCTCCCAGACCTCTCAAACGGTGGCGAGCCCCGCCACGGGCAAGACAGCCAAGCCCAGCACCCGAACACAGGTATAGACTCAGAACCACAGGGTGAGAAGGGATTGCAAGGTCAGCTCGTCCAGCCCCCTGCCACAATGCAGGACTTGTTGTGTCTAACCCATCTCAGACAGATGGCTCCAGCCTCCTTCTGAAAACCTCCAGCGAAGGAGTTTCCACAAGCTCCCTAGGCGTCTGTCCCATCGTCCTACTCTTCTTACAGTTAGGAAGTTTTTCCTGAGGTTTAATCTACATCTGCTGTGCTCATAGGTGCTGACTCTGTGGGTGCTCTGGGGCTGGAGCACCCATGGGGAAAAATTGGTGGGTGCCCTGCACCCTCCGGCAGTTCCTCGCCCTGCTCTCCCCGCTCCAGCTTACCTCCGCTCCGCCTCCTCCCCTGAGCGCGCCACCACGTCCTGCTTCTCCCCCCTCCCTCCCAGCACTTGGCGCCACGAAACAGCTGTTTCACGTGGGAAGCCTGGGAGGGAGGGGGGAAGAGGGGGAACGCAGCGTGCTTGGGGGAGGAGACGGGGCCGGGGCGGGGATTTGGGGAGGGATCCAATAGGGGCAGGAAGGGGCGGAGTTCGGGCGGGGACTTTGGGGCAGAGGTGGAGTCGGGGTGGGGCCGGGGTGGGAAGGGGTGGCGGCACGAGCACCCACCGGCACCAAAAAAAGTTGGTGCCTGTGGCTGTGCTGTAGTTTGACCCCATTGCAATGGGGTCAAACTACAGCACAGTGGCAAGAGAGAACAACTTTTCTCCATCTTTTTTATGGCAGCCTTTCAAGTATCTGAAGACCGTTATGTGCCCCCTTAATCTCTTTTCCAAACTAAACATAGCCAGTTCCTTCAGCCTTTGCTCGTATGGCTGCATTCCTTCCCTTTGGTCATCTTTGTCACTCGCCTCTGGATCCTTTCCAGTTTCTCCACATCCTTTCTAGATATTGGTGACCAAAAATGGACACCGTCCTCCAGCTGAGGCCTAACCAGCGCTGAGTATGCCTCTGTTAATGCAATTTAAAGTTGCATTTGCTTTTTGTGCAACAGGATCGCATTGCTGACTCCTGCTGAGGTTATGAACCACCACAGCTCCCAGATCCTTCTCAGCAGTGCTGCTGCCAAGCCGGTTATCCCCCATTCTGCATTGGTGCCAGAGCAGCAGTTGCAGAAATCCGTCAGCTGGCTTCCCAAAAGCTGCTCCGCTATGGCTGGTGCCTCTAACCCAGCGTTTCTCGCCAGTCCCGGAGATCTCCCGGACACAGTTTAGGAAGGCAGCAAGTCAGTCCCCGTGGTATCAAAAAGGTTGAGGACCACAGCTCTAGACCATCTCTCTCCAGATCCAGCTGCTGGCAGAGAATGCTGGAGGCTAAAGCAGGCTGGTCCTGGGATACTCACTCTTCCTAGAGGGTGGGTGGCCGGCAAGGTAGCGATAGGAGACGTTCCTGGAGGCAGAAGCGTTCCACAGCTCCTGGAAGCTGCGCAGGTTCCCGTCGGGTTGGAGTTGCTGCAGCACCATTTCCTGGACCCAGCGCTTCACCTCCTCCTGGGAGCCAGAGCAGAGCCAGCGTTAGCTGCTGTTAGCGCACCCCAAGGCAGGCCTGTGGCAATACACCTCGTCCGCCAGGGGCTCCAGCCCAGAGCCCCCTTTGCTCAGGAGGGCTAGAGCTGGAGAACAGCATCCCCTAGTAGTGCTGCTCCACCCCCCACCCAGCCAGTCACGCCCTCCTCCTGCTCAGACATCTCCACTGGAGTGGGGCAAGGGAGGAGAGGCCATGAAGCCCCCAATTCAGGGATGGGAGGTGGGGTTAGGAGAGGGGAGCGTGGACCCCAGAGCGAGGGGAGGAGATGCGGGAAAGCCCGTGGGGCAGGGCAAGGGGAAGGACGGGGAGGGGATGCGGGGCAGCCCAGGGGCAGGGCCAGGGGAGCACAGACTCCAGAGCGAGGGGAGGGGAGGGGATGTGGGGCAGCCCTGGGGCAGGGCCAGGGGAACACAGACCCCAGAGCGAGGGGAGGGGATGTGGGGCAGGGCAAGGGGAGGGACAGAGAAGGGATGCGGGGCAGCCCTGGGGCAGAGCCAGGGGAGCACAGACCCCAGACCAAGAGGAGGGGAAGCCACTCAGCCCCTGGGGCAGGGCCAGGGGAGCACAGACTCCAGAGCGAGGGGAGGGGAGGGGATGTGGGGCAGCCCTGGGGCAGAGCCAGGGGAGCACAGACCTCAGAGCGAGGGGAGGGGATGTGGGGCAGGGCAAGGGGAGGGACAGAGAAGGGATGCGGGGCAGCCCTGGGGCAGAGCCAGGGGAGCACAGACCCCAGAGCAAGAGGAGGGGAAGCCACTCAGCCCCTGGGGCAGGGCCAGCGGAACACAGACCCCAGAGCGAGGGGATGTGGGGCAGCCCTGGGGCAGGGGAGGGGAACACAGCAGTTACGGAGCACGGGGGCAGGCACAGGCGAAGTCTCCGCCCAGCCCAGCCTGGTACTTACCACCAGTGGGTCCTCCGGGCGCTGCAGGCAGAGGCTGAGGAGCAGGAGCAGACCCAGGAGCGTCAGGGCAGTGGCGAACAAGCGCTTTGGGAAGCATCTCATGGCAGCCGGGCTCCGCGGGCAGGGGCTGGCACCTGGGGGCGTTGCCAGTTTCGGCCGGGCTCCTTCGGGGGAGAGGCAAGAGTGCATGCGGGGCACCGTTCGGAGCAGCGCTGCCCGCCCCGCCTGGGGAGCGCCTGGCCATGCAGAGGCGGCCTGCTCAGGGAGCAGGG
This sequence comes from Emys orbicularis, assembly GCF_028017835.1. Classification (NCBI taxonomy): domain Eukaryota; kingdom Metazoa; phylum Chordata; order Testudines; family Emydidae; genus Emys; species Emys orbicularis. The sequence continues at coordinate 32,086,437 of NC_088694.1, read as the reverse complement.
CAGGGAGGGCTGCCAGGCAGCCAGCCAGTGCCTCGGCTCTCACAGCGCGGAGAGCCAGAGTCCCAAGCGGCTCTCACCAGCTTCCGTGACAAGGGTCCGGCACAGGACACCCGTAAGGGTGAGGGGCCCGGCGGGGAGCTGAGGGTGTTTGCTGGCTCTACAGGGGCCAGGAAGAAACCGCCACAAACAGACTGAACTCCTAGCCAGGGAGCGGCCCCTGACTGAATAAACTTGGGATCTGCCATACTAAGTTATGTCACATGACATTGTCATAGAAATTTCTGTCGGTTCCAGCTGAGGAATAAGGAGAGACGGACACAACTAGCTAAGCAAGGAGCCCCAGGAGGGGCGATCCGTTTATTTCAATTGCAATTGGGTTCGAGCTCATAAGTCAGCAAGAACAAAGAAAACACTTACACCAAAGCATTATATGCAGTTGCTTATGATAATTTATCGCTCTATGATTGGCTAAAATTTGCCATTATTACCATACATAATTAGCAAGTTACATGTATCTGCCCCTCTTATTGTTTATTTATTTGCCCCCTCCTCCTTGCTTATTTTGCAAACCAAGCGGTTAGCTATTTACAGGACACAGGCACAGAAAGTTCCATTGTCTCCAGGTTTGGAGTTTGGCTACATTTCCTCTCGAAGGAACTTCCTGAGTTAAGACATAGCTATAGCTGTGCTGTATAGCTTCCATGTGTACGTGACAAATTTGCCCCCTGGCAGTTAAGTAGAATAATTTTATATCAACATGAGCTCCTTTGACTTATTTGTCACATGGACAGGCGAATACTTGGCTGCCTTCTAGGGCTGGGGGAGGAGGGCTGCAAAGCACCTGCACATATAAACAGCACTCAGGACAGGTGGGTGCACCCCCACTGGTCTATAGCATATTTGAAGGGAGAGGTGCTGTCTCCCCCCCCCCCCCCAACTCCAATTGTGAGATGTCCCACAAAACCCAGTACACTGCAGAGCTCTGGGGCGCTGCGACCTCCAGATCCGCTCACTGCACTGAGCGCTGGAAGATCTGCAGGCACAGATCCATTTTGTACGGTGCACAGCAGCTCACGGGCCCTGCCAGAAAAATAAAGCTACTAGTCCAGGGGGCTGCACCCGAAGTTCACGAGGAAACATCAGCTACTGCAGAACATGCCTGCCGACACAGGTGAAAGGAGCACACCCTAGGGTGGCTCTGACCTCCTGGCTTCCCAGGTGCAATACACAATGTTTGTTTTGCACTCTAAAGCCTTTGATGATTTGGCTGTTGTAGTACGTTGGCTCTTTTCTCGAGTGATACCTGGACATTTGAGAGCCGGGGTTGCGACCCTCAGGCGCAGCCTGCTACCTGCAGCAGGAATCTGGCATGAAAAGCAAGGGCAGATTCGGGGCGAGGAGAGGCAGCTGCACAACGTCAGACGTGTCTCAACTCCTCTCCGACCACTTAGAATCCCAGCCCAGGTACGAGCACGTGGATGCACCAGGCACTGGACCCTAGACCCAGTCTTCAGGTGTTAAAGGATATGAATGGCAGGGTCTTGCTCACAGCACTTGATGGTCGTCAGTAAATAGGAACCCCAAACTGCTCAGCACATGAATCCAGCCAGCCCAGGCGCCTGGCACCAGCTGCTCCAGAGGAAGGTGCAAGAAATCCCCTAATGAGCAATACGGACAAACCTGCCCACAGAAGTTTCGCCCTGACCCCAGTCAGGTGCTAGTGGGCAGCAGGAGGGGTTATTAGTCCTCTCTAGGGCCCTTTTGCCTTGGGAGGATGGGCAGGGCCCGCAATCAACACTTGCTAAGTCACTTATTGTAAGTGTTACGGAATTGTTCAGCCAATGATGCAGATGCCCTCGAAACACATTACAGCCCTTCACCCTGCCCTTTCTACTACCTGCTGGCTGCTACTGAGGCGGAGACGTGTGCAATGGGATGAAGGAAACTGCCTCCACGGGCCTTGGGTACAGGGCCGGCTCCAGGCACCAGGCAACCAAGCTGGTACTTGGGGCGGCACCTGGAGGGGGGCGGCGCGGCGCTCGGGCCGCCGGAGAGAGCGGGGCCACAGCCGGGCTCGCCGCCCTCCCCCCGGCGCTCTGGCCGCCCTCCCCCCCGCGCCCTCCCCCTGGCTGCCGGGGGGAGAGCGGCGAGCCCCTGTTGGGGCTCGCCGCCCTGCGCTCTGGCCGCCGGGGGGAGAGCCGAGCCCCAGCCAGGGCTCGCCGCCCTCCCCCCGGCGCTCTGGCCGCCCTCCCCCCCGCGCCCTCCCCCTGGCTGCCGGGGGGAGAGCGGCGAGCCCCTGTTGGGGCTCGCCGCCCTGCGCTCTGGCCGCCGGGGGGAGAGCCGAGCCCCAGCCGGGGCTCGCCGCCCTGCCCCCGGCGCTCTGGCCGCCGGGGGGAGAGCCGAGCTCGCCGCCCTGCCCCCGCCGGGGCTCGCCGCCCTCCCCTCCGGCGGCAGGCCGGGGGGCGCGTCCCGCCGGGAAGGAGCCGCAGCCACAAGCGGGAGGGAGAGGCGCGGGGCTCCCCGGCAGCAGCAGGGATTCGGCCCACGCCCCCGCGCTGCCCACTGGGCCCCTGACCGCTCCGCCTGGACCCACCACGCTGCCCCATGGGCTGCAGGGCTGGAGCAGCCTCTGGGCTGCGCTCCCGGCCCCAGTGTGCAGCGGCCCGGGCAGAAGCCCTCTGGTGCGGGGGGAGAGCGGAGCCCCCGCCGGGGCTCGCCACCCTCGCCCCGGGGCTCCGGCCGCCCTCCCCGCAGCGGGAGAGCGGAGCCCCCGCCGGGGCTCGCCGCCCTCCTCCCAGGGCTCCGGCCGCCCTCCCCCCCGGCGCCCTGCCCCCGGCCGCCGGGGGGAGAGCGGAGCCCCCGCCGGGGCTCGCCGCCCTCCCCCCGGGGGGAGAGCGGAGCCCCCGCCGGGGCTCGCCGCCCCCCAGGCTCCGCCCCCCCCGCAGGAGGGGGAGCAGCCGGAGGCTTTTTTGCCTGGGGCGGCAAAAAAGCCAGAGCCGGCCCTGCTTGGGTACCACCCGCATGAGACGTGGGCAAGTGGTCTCACTGCAGCATCATTTTATTCGTTTTAAGCGCACTCCTCCCCGTGCCTGGTACAGGAATAGCCCCCCCCCTTTCTTTTCGATAGCCTCTGTAGGGATGGCTATCCTGCAGCCAGAGGGGCGACTGCGGCTCCTATAGACATCCCCCAGCTAGCTTGGGTCTGGCTAGCTTGAAAGCAATAGCCGTGAAGCCCCGACAGCTTGGGGCTAGCTCGCTTGCTCCGGTATCGCGACCCATGCCACAGTCACACCTCTGCCTGCAGTGGGCTACCTCGCCAGCCCAGGAAGGACGGATACCACACCAGAGCCTGTTTCAGGCCCGTCCCTCAAGGCATCATTTATTGATTAACCAGGAACTTAGGCAAAATCCCCAAATAAGGTACTGCCTCTGCCCGGCACCAGCTCCTACAAGCTCTTCCCTCACCCAGTGCACAGAGCCAGGGACTCCCATAGGAACCTTTCTACTTCCTGCAGCTCTCACCCCCAACCTGTGTACCGGGGAGTCACCTGACAGCTGGGTCCTTTCCCTGACCACAGCAATCCCTGCAAGCATCAGGCTCCCAGCCACTCTCAACTGAGCTCTTGCTGGCCTTTATAAAGACCAAGTGCTTTTCAAGCGATCACCTGATGCCCTGGCCCCACAGCCTGCAGGGAGGTAACTTATTAGTCACAGGTGGGCTGGGCCCATCTCTCCTTAAAGGGGCCAGGCATGCTATGACACCTATCTAAAGAGTTCTGGAGGCGCCAGTCATGGATCCATAGTTAAAGCTGACTGAATTGTGTTCTTAAAGCAAGGATTCAACTTGTTCATTATGTCTAGAGAACACAGCCTATCCCCTCTAAATTACAGCCCTCACTCCAAGCGGAGGCCGAATTCTGCAAGAATTTACAAATCAATCTATTAGTTTAGGAGTGAAAATGGATTTAAAATTGGGCCTTTAGAAAGTTAGCATTTGGCATCAGGTTTTTTGTTGGGGTTTTTTTTGGGGGGGGGTGTCCTTTTTGATCTCAGTTTAGCCATTGTCTATCTAGGCAAAAATTGGCAGGGAAATGAATCTGGACCCGATCCGGTGCAAAGAGTAGCTTTTGAAAAGCAATATGTAGGATTTCAGACTGGAGAAAAGGCGTAAATTGTTAACCATGACAGCAATTAACCATGGGAACAATTTACCAGGTGGATTCCCCATCATTGACAATTTCTTAAATCAAGATGGGATGTCTTCAGAGAAACTCACTGAAAACTGCCCGTTGGCAAAACGGCCACTGTCTGCCATTGTCCTCCGTTCACGGCCTGCCCTGGAGGCAATACGGTTGAGAGCAGTGGGGGAGAGCTGCCGTTTTGACAAAGGGCAATTCTTTGGGGGCTTCTCAGAGGGAGAAGATTCCCTGTGCCAGCCTCTGCTGACGTGAATGTTCAGTTCTGAAAAATAAGGGCAGAGAATTACCACTAATCCCGAATCATGCTCTCCAGATCTATCCAATAGGGTGGGTAGGGGAGAAGGGAAACTGGTGTACATGCATGGGAGGTGGGTGTTGATCATAGAATACCAGGGATGGACGGGACCTCCGGAAGTCATCTAGTCCAACCCTCTGCTTAAAGCAGGACCAATCCCCAGATAGATTTTTGCCCCAGATCCCTAAGTGGCCCCCTCAAGGATTGAACTCACAATCCTGGGTTTAGCAGGCCAATGCTCAAACCACTGAACTATCCCTCCCCTCATCCCACTATTTTGTGCTGATCTGGGGGTGCAAGTTTATAAGACACGGTTGGCTCAGTCATCGGAATCCTACCTCCAGCCCAGGACTCCTGCGATGAGAGGGGATCTCTCTGGAGCTGGAGGCCGGGGGACCTATAGTGACGTTATTGCAATCCTGTGTTGCTCGCAGGATGACGTACTGCAAAAAAACTGCAAAAGGACACCCGTGCCTCATAAAATGCTGGGCTTGAATGTCCATGCCGGGGCGCACCCCAGCGCAAGACTTAAATGCAAGAGAGCCCCATCGGGTTCTCGCAGCATGACCTGAAAGAGAACTCCAAGCACGTCCCCTGCCTACATCGCCTGTAACTGCTCCACTAGTCCATGATCTGCGGGCGCTCCACACCTCTGGAAATCAGGTCAAGGGGTCTCAAAGCTGGTGCCCACAATAGCTGCCCCATTTCACAAATATTGGCCTGAAGTTCAGCTAGTCATTGGAGAAAAATCGAGACCCTTAACAAGATGCCAATACTGCTAAGCCTGCCTGGAGAGCTGTGCCGGAGGAAACCAACCAATGACATCTCCGGTTGACTGGTGCCCTGTTTTCAGACAGGAAACAACCCACTGCTCGTATTCAGGGGAGGGATCCTGCTCCTGTGGACCAAGGTGTGACACCACAGCTCTCAACGCCCCTTTGCTCACGCACTCCTGCACAAGAACGCAGACGGCCGGTTACCACACACTGACAAGGTGCTGAAAACTACATTCTTACAGAGAGGACGCAGCGGTGGGAAAGAGTCTAATGCACCAAGTAAATTCAGGAGTCAGTTGCTGCATCTGCCTCTTTGTCCACTTAATCACAGATCCTGGGCCAGGCTCAACAGGCTGCCTCTGCCCTGGCCTGGTTTCCTCTCCACGCAGGGACTGTGGGGCAGCGTTGCAGATCATAACTCGTGGTAGAAGCCTGCCCAGTTCCATAGCTGGAGGGCAGTTTGCAATTCCTGGCCTCCCTTGATCCACAGGCTATCCTCTGGTTACGGAACCTAGACATTGCACCTGGACGTCTGCATGCAAGAGGAAGGAGTATCAAACCTACCTTGCTCTCTGTTCGCTGGCCAAGTAACTTCCCTTCCAGTGGGGGCCAGGAACATGCAGACAGTCAGGACAAAGTCGAGGCTGGGAACCTGAAATTCAGGTTCAGCTAACAAGTCAGGTGTCTCAAACATGCATCTTTTTACAAACATCTCCTGAACTTCTTGTTTAGTGACAAACAAAGGGCTGGCAGGCCAGGGGTGGATATACAGACAGCAGTGCCTGAGCAGAGCCCTCTCCACCCGCCCCACAAGGAACTCCCTGCATCAGCAAAACCACGCTCTCCTAGAGGGCCAGGCCTAGCTAGGGGACACACAGGGATGCTTCGAAGGGGTCTGCGTCGCTAACTGGGGCTCTTCCCTGCACTCCAGGATCCCTGATTCTACCTCCATCACAGCTGTAGTTCTCCGGACTGATAAAAGGGAGTGTGATGATGTTACACAATGTTCATATATTATTGAAAGGTCTGGGCAGGAAAGGCTCCTTGCATTATGCTCTCAGCCCTGTCTGCTGGTATTTGCTGCAGGGCCAGGCTGTAATAGTCCATAGCACTTAGAGCATTAGGGAATGAACCCTCCCAGCAGGACTATCCTCTATGGGGGCAGGGGAGAAACCGAGGCACAGGAAGGTTGGAGAGGATGACCTCGATGGAGTGAGACAGGGTTTTTCCATTAGGAATTCTGGCCTGGTCTACCCTGGAAGACATTCTAGGTGACAGGGGAGCTGGCGGGGTTGTGACATCACGGGTACCAAGGAAGTGATGTCTGCTGAGACAGGAACAGAAGGGATTTTTTACCCAGACTGTTTAAAGTTCGTTGGTTTGTTTCTGTCAGCAGTGTGGCCTAGTGGCCAGAGCTCTGGGCTGAGACTTGGGGAGACCTGAGTTTTATTCCTAGTTCTGCCATTGGCCCGCTGGGTGACCCTGGGCAAATCACATTGCTGCTCTGTGCCTCAGTTTATCCATCTGTAAAATGGGGATAATGATACTGCTCTTCCTTTCTGGAATGCTTTGGGATCTGCGGAAGGAAAGAGTTAGTGACTATTATTATTTAATACACACACACGCAAGGAAAGCTCTCCCAGTCCCAGCGCTCCCATTCCTTCCATCAAAACTTCCAATCCTTCTTTCGGAGTCAAGAAAGAGTTCTTCCAGTGTGCAGACAGACCCGACCTAGCTTTGCTCTCGCTGGCAGATTGTGTCTGCCATCACCCCTCTGATTGTGTCTGCCATCACCCCTCTGCTGCTGTCACCCCTCTGATTGTCTCTGCCGTCACCCTCTGCTGCCGTCACCCCTCTGATTGTGTCTGCCATCACCCCTCTGCAGCCGTAACCCCTCTGATTGTGTCTGCCATCACCCCTCTGCTGCCGTCACCCATCTGATTGTGTCTGCCGTCACCCTCTGCTGCCGTCACCCCTCTGATTGTGTCTGCCGTCACCCCTCTGATTGTGTCTGCCGTCACCCTCTGCTGCCGTCACCCCTCTGATTGTGTCTGCCGTCACCCGTCTGATTGTGTCTGCCGTCACCCTCTGCTGCCGTCACCCCTCTGATTGTGTCTGACATCACCCCTCTGCTGCTGTCACCCCTCTGATTGTGTCTGCCATCACCCTCTGCAGCCGTCACCCCTCTGATTGTGTCTGCTATCACCCTCTGCAGCCGTAACCCCTCTGATTGTGTCTGCCATCAACCTCTGCAGCCGTAACCCCTCTGATTGTGTCTGCCATCACCCCTCTGCAGCCGTTTCCCCTCTGATTGTGTCTGCCATCACCCCCTGCTGCCGTCACCCCTCTGATTGTGTCTGCCATCACCCCTCTGCAGCCGTTTCCCCTCTGATTGTGTCTGCCATCACCCCTCTGATTGTGTCTGCCATCACCCTCTGCTGCCGTCACCCCTCTGATTGTGTCTGCTGTCACCCTCTGCTGCTGTCACCCCTCTGATTTGTCTGCCGTCACCCTCTGCTGCTGTCACCCCTCTGATTGTGTCTGCCGTCACCCTCTGCTGCTCTCACCCCTCTGATTGTGTCTGCCATCACCCCTCTGCTGCCGTCACCCCTCTGATTGTGTCTGCCATCACCCCTCTGATTGTGTCTGCCGTCACTCTCTGCTGCTGTCACCCCTCTGATTGTGTCTGCCATCACCCTCTGCTGCTGTCACCCCTCTGATTGTGTCTGCCATCACCCCTCTGATTGTGTCTGCCATCACCCTCTGCTGCTGTCACCCCTCTGATTGTGTCTGCCGTCACCCCTCTGATTGTGTCTGCCATCACCCCTCTGATTGTGTCTGCCGTCACCCTCTGCTGCCGTCACCCCGCTGATTGTGTCTGCCGTCACCCTCTGCTGCCGTCACCCCTCTGATTGTCTCTGCCATCACCCCTCTGATTGTGTCTGCCGTCACCCTCTGCTGCCGTCACCCTCTGATTGTGTCTGCCATCACCCCTCTGCTGCCGTCACCCCTCTGATTGTGTCTGCCGTCACCCCTCTGATTGTGTCTGCCGTCACCCTCTGCTGCGGTCACCCCTCTGATTGTGTCTGCCGTCACCCCTCTGCTGCCGTCACCCCTCTGATTGTGTCTGCCGTCACCCTCTGCTGCCGTCACCTCTCTGATTGTGTCTGCCATCACCCCTCTGCAGCCGTTTCCCCTCTGATTGTGTCTGCCGTCACCCTCTGCTGCCGTCACCCCTCTGATTGTGTCTGCCGTCACCCCTCTGATTGTGTCTGCCATCACCCCTCTGCAGCCGTTTCCCCTCTGATTGTGTCTGCCCATCACCCCTCTGATTGTGTCTGCCATCACCCTCTGCTGCCGTCACCCCTCTGATTGTGTCTGCCGTCACCCTCTGCTGCCATCACCCCTCTGATTGTGTCTGCCATCACCCCTCTGCTGCCGTCACCCCTCTGATTGTGTCTGCCCTTACCCCTCTGATTGTGTCTGCCGTCACCCTCTGCTGCCGTCACCCCTCTGATTGTGTCTGCCGTCACCCCTCTGCTGCCGTCACCCCTCTGATTGTGTCTGCCGTCACCCTCTGCTGCCGTCACCCCTCTGATTGTGTCTGCCCTCACCCCTCTGATTGTGTCTGCCGTCACCCTCCGCTGCCGTCACCCCTCTGATTGTGTCTGCCATCACCCCTCTGCTGCCGTCACCCCTCTGATTGTGTCTGCCGTCACCCTCTGCTGCCGTCACCCCTCTGATTGTGTCTGCCATCACCCCTCTGCAGCCGTTTCCCCTCTGATTGTGTCTGCCATCACCCTCTGCTGCCGTCACCCCTCTGATTGTGTCTGCCTTCACCCCTCTGATTGTGTCTGCCATCACCCCTCTGCAGCCGTTTCTCCTCTGATTGTGTCTGCCATCACCCCTCTGATTGTGTCTGCCATCACCGTCTGCTCCCGTCACCCCTCTGATTGTGTCTGCCGTCACCCTCTGCTGCCGTCACCCCTCTGATTGTGTCTGCCATCACCCCTCTGCTGCCGTCACCCCTCTGATTGTGTCTGCCGTCACCCTCTGCTGCCGTCACCCCTCTGATTGTGTCTGCCGTCACCCTCTGCCGCCATCACCCCTCTGATTGTGTCTGCCGTCACCCCCTGCTGCCGTCACCCCTCTGATTGTGTCTGCCGTCACCCTCTGCTGCCGTCACCCCTCTGATTGTGTCTGCCGTCACCCCTCTGCTGCCGTCACCCCTCTGATTGTGTCTGCCGTCACCCTCTGCTGCTGTCACCCCTCTGATTGTGTCTGCCGTCACCCTCTGCAGCCGTAACCCCTCTGATTGTGTCTGCCATCACCCTCTGCTGCTGTCACCCCTCTGATTGTGTCTGCCATCACCCTCTGCTGCCGTCATCCCTCTGATTGTGTCTGCCATCACCCCTCTGATTTTGTCTGCCATCACCCCTCTGCTGCTGTCACCCCTCTGATTGTGTCTGCCATCACCCTCTGCTGCTGTCACCCCTCTGATTGTGTCTGCCATCACCCCTCTGCAGCCGTAACCCCTCTGATTGTGTCTGCCATCACCCCTCTGCAGCCGTAACCCCTCTGATTGTGTCTGCCATCACCCCTCTGCTGCCGTCACCCCTCTCATTGTGTCTGCCATCACCCCTGTGCAGCCGTAACCCCTCTGATTGTGTCTGCCATCACCCTCTGCTGCGGTCACCCCTCTGATTGTGTCTGCCATCACCCTCTGCAGCCGTCACGCCTCTGATTGTGACTGCCATCACCCCTCTGCTGCCGTCACCCCTCTGATTGTGTCTGCCATCACCCCTCTGCTGCCGTCACCCCTCTGATTTTGTCTGCCGTCACCCCTCTGCTGCTGTCACCCCTCTGATTGTGTCTGCCATCACCCCTCTGCAGCCGTTTCCCCTCTGATTGTGTCTGCCATCACCCCTCTGCTGCCGTCACCTCTCTGATTGTGTCTGCCATCACCCCTCTGCAGCCGTAACCCCTCTGATTGTGTCTGCCGTCACCCCTCTGATTGTGTCTGCCGTCACCCCTCTGCTGCCGTCACCCCTCTAATTGTGTCTGCCGTCACCCCTCTGCTGGTGTCACCCCTCTGATTGTGTCTGCCATCACCCCTCTGCAGCTGTAACCCCTCTGATTGTGTCTGCCGTCACCCCTCTGCTGCTGTCACCCCTCTGATTACCTTGTAGACACCCTCCAGGACCCAGACAGTAAGTCTCAGGCCCCAAAGAGAAGGCAGGAGCTTCAGGGTGCATAAGGACCAGTTCCTCTGGGTATTTGGGTTTGCCTGTGGAGCGGATTCACAGCTTAGACGCTCCCATTTCTCGCCCGGTAATGGCTCCCGATGGCAGCCGGCACCTTTAGTCCCACTGGTGTCTTTCAGTGAGAACGGATTCCCCACAGGTAGCAGCAGCACCTAGTGAAAGCCACTCAACAGGGTTTCGCCCGGGGACTTTTCCTTTTATGTAGGTACAAAAAAAGCAATCTAGGGAATTTAGGGCCTGACCCAAAGCCCATTAAGGTCAATGGAAAAACTTCAGCAGGCTTTGAAAACAGGCTCACAATACACCGAAAAGTCAGGGTATGTGAAACCTGAGCGACCGCAGGAACTCATCACCCCTGCTGTAGTATAAACTCACATAACCAATGCGATGTCTCCAATAACAGCACAACGCCATGCAGCCCCACAGTCACAAGATGCCGAGCAATAAAATCACATATGCAAACCTGCAGCGCACACCCTGCTGGTCACCTGTCCATCTTTCCCATCCCCTTTTCCTAATGGCGCAGTGCTTAGCTTGGACCTTTGAACAATTTTCACATCTTCTCTCGAAAGCTCTGCTGACTGTATTCGTACATAATGTCTCTTTCCAAACACTAACTGCTGTCAGGATTGAACTGCCTGAACTACTTCCTCTTAGGCACTGGGTTCTGTGTAAAGTGGGGCTTTCTTGAGACTGGAGTGCATTTACAATAAAGCATCTTTTCTTAGTTTGGCCTTTGCCTTCACTGGCGTCCAATGAGGCAGAAATCCAGTTCAGAAGAGACCACACTGATTTAGAATCAGAACCCCAGACGTCCAGTTCTCTGCACTAGGCAATGGACTTGCAGACAGAGCCCACTGCCATATAAACAGCTCTCCCCCCACCCCCCAGGTTGGAGCTGCCCCAGGGTAGCCATGGCTGCTGCGTGCTGGGTGGCTCAGTGAGATGGAGAACAAGGGACAATGGTCTCAAGTTGCAGTGGGGGGGGGGGAGATCTAGGGCCTTGTCCACACTGGCAGAGTTACATCACCAGCAGTTACAGCGCCGCTCAGAGAGCGCTGAAGGGAAACCGCTGTTGTGTGTTCACATTGTCAGCTGCCTGCGCAATAGCGTGCTCACACTTGCGGCACTTGCAGCGGTGCACTCTGGGCAGCTATCCCACAGAGCACCTCTTCCTCTTCCGCCGCTAGGAGTTGTGGGAAGGCGGAGAGGGTCACGGGGCATCCTGGGTCCTGTCCCAAAGCCCTGTGATGCATTGCTTCACATCCCAGAAGTCCCTGTGCTTCCGTCCGCATTTGGAGCCATCTTTCAATGGTTTGTGTACTGCGCGCTCTGCCTCTTTGGGCTTCAGGAATGGATCCCGCATTGTTGACCAGTGTGCTGCTCGCTCTGACTAACACGTCACGAGTAGCAGTGGAGTTATTCCTGAAACTACAAAGGCAAGAGGCGTGAGACATGGATCTCGCCGCTCGTACTAGCTACAACACGAGATTGTTTGTGGCATTCCCGGAGGTGCTGACCACAGTGGAACGCCGCTTTTGGGCTCGGGAAACAAGCACTGGGTGGTGGGATCACATCGTCATGCACATCTGGGATGACGAGCAGAGGCTGCAGAACTTTCCGATGAGGAAAGCCACATTCATAGGACTGTGTGATGAGCTCGCCCCAGCCCTGCGGCGCAAGGTCACGAGAATAAGAGCTGCCCTGCTGTTGGAGAAGAGCGCGTCGATTGCACTGTGGAAGCTGGCTACTCCAGACTGCTACCAATTGGTCACTAACCAGTTTGGAGTGGGAAAGTCGACTGTTGGACTCGTGTTGACAGAAGTGTGCAGGGCCATTAATCGCAACCTGCTCTGAAAGACCATGACCCTGGGCAACCTGCATGACATTGTGGATGGCTTTGCACAAATGGGCTTCCCTAACTGCAGAGGGGTGATAGATGGCACACACATTCCAATTCTGGCACCAGACCACCTAGCCACCGAGTACATTAATCGCCAGGGGTATTTATCAATGGTTCTCCAGGCGCTTGTGGATCACGGTGGGCATTTCACAGACACTAGCGCAGACTGGTCTGGAAAGGTGCATGATGCACGCATCTTTTGGAACACTGGCCTGTTCAGGAAGCTGCAAGCAGGGACTTTCTTCCCAGACCAGAAGATCACCTTAGGGGAAGTTGAAATGCCCATTGTGATCCTGGGAGACCCCGCCTACCCCTTAATGCCATGGCTTATGAAGCCATACACACGGCAACTTGACAGCAGCAAAGAGTGGTTCAACAACAGGCTGAGCAAGTGCCAAATGGCTGTTGAGTGTGCTTTTGGCCGTTTAAAGGCCCACTGGTGCTGCCTATATGGGAAGCTGGACCTGACCGATGACAATATTCCAATGCTTATAGCCACGTGCTGTACACTCCATAATATTTGTGAAGGGAAGGATGAAAGCTTCACTCAGGGCTAGACTGCTGAGGCTCAGAACCTGGAGGCTGAGTTTGAACAGCCAGAGACCAGGGCTATTAAAGGAGCACAGCACAGAGCCATAAGGATCAGGGATGCCTGGAGGCAGCAATTTGAAGCTGAAAGCCACTAATATTTGTTGCTAGGCTTGGGAGTGCAGGGCTTGTAATGCTAGGAGGTGATTGGTGCAGACAATGCAATATGAATGTTTAACACAATTGCTCAGTTTGTAGTGCTAGTATCGTCTGGAGTGTGTCCGGTTGGCGCTCCATAATGTTTAAGAGCCGCTCTGTGGCATCGTTCTGGCGTGCCACCTTCTCCTTTCGGTCCCTCTTCTCGCTCTCCCGCCACTCCTTCAATTCCTGTTTCTCGGCGGCAGAGTGCATCATAACCTCACGCAGGAAGTCCTCCTTAGTTCTGCGTGGCCGCTTTCTAATTCTGCGCAGCCTTTCAGCCAGCAATAACAAAGAGGGAGGCTGGGCTCCCAAGGTCATCTCTGAAGTTTAAACGCAACATTTTACAGAAGCAGTATTGTTTGCAACACAGAGACCACTGATTCAGGGATTTAAAAAACAGCCAGTATTCACACACCTGTCACTAACTGGCTGACCCTAGGCAAGCACACATGAGCCACAAGACCCCCAAAATGGCAAGTAGCCAAAGGGGTAGGGTAAATCAGTGTTCCTGGATCCTACTATACACTGGGCACATGGCTCTTGGAGAGAGCCAGCACTGTAGTGGGGGGGCCTGATAATCATTCCTGTCCCCTCATTTTCCACAGGATGTGATCATTATGGAAGATATCCTCGCTGCTGAGGGTGAGCAGGGAATCAAAGGAGGGTCTTCTCCAAAACTGCAGCTTCTGCCCTGGTCCTTATGTGGATCACAGTCGTGTGGTTACCGTTAATGGGGCAAGAAACAAAGCAGCTCTGATGAAGAACCTGCGGCAGTGGATTGCCCAGTATCTCCATGAGAGTTTCCTGGAGATCTCAGAGGCAGATTCCCATGAAGTGAGGGAGTCAATCAACAGCCTGTTCCGCCGCTCAGACTGGGCATGTGGGGGTAGGTGCATCATACAGAGACAAGCCTGTTTTCTGCAACCCTCCTGCCCCCAACAACTCCACTTACCAGTGGCCTCTTCTCCTGTTTGCGCTTTGCCAACATCTGACAGCTGTGACTGGCTAGGCTCCTCCAGGGGTAGAAAAGACCTCCTGGCTGCATGCATCTCTGACCTCCGAGTCATCCTCTGCCTCTGGGTCCCCTTCTCACTCCACATCCTCGTCCAAGATTTCCTCCTCCTGGCTTGGTCCATTCTCCACTGGCACGCGAGCCTCCGAAGTATCCACAGTGGTGTTAGCAGTGGAGGTGGGGTCGCTGCGGAGTATCGCGTCCAGCTCTTTGTAGAACCGGCAGCTCATGGGCACAGCACCGGAGCAGCAGTTTGCCTCCCACGCCCTGCGGTAGGCATTCCACAGCTCCTTCACTTTGACCCTGCACTGCAGTGTGTCCCGGTCACGGCCCCTTTCTGTCATACATTGTGAAATGTGTCCATAATTCCTACAGCTGGAGCGCAGCTGGGACCGAACAACCTCCTCTCCCCAAATGCTGATGAGGTCGAGCAGCTCAGCCTTGCTCCAAGCGGGGGATCGCCTGGTGCGTGGAGCAGGCATGGCCACCTGGAAAGATGCGCTGAGACCACTGCATGTATCACAGAGCAAACAGGAAGGGGACTTTCAAAATTCCAAAGGAATTTACGGGGTGGGAATGACAATTGGTCACCTGAGGGCAAGGCAGTAGAGTTCAAACCGATGACCAGAGAGATGAGAACAGGCATTGTGGGACACCTCCCGTAGGCCAATCGCAGCGCTGTAATCGACCAGCGTGTCTACACTGGCACCGCAGCACTGTAGCCCTGATGCAGAAAGCTGTACGCCTCTTGTCGGGGTGGGTTTTTTACAGCGCTCCAACTGTGCAGTTTCTGTGCACCAAGTGGCTTAGCAGTGTGTACACCTCGGGAGTTACAGCGCTCAAAGCTGCTTTACTGCGCAGCAACTTGCCAGTGTAGACAGGGCCTAGGCTGGATATTGGGAAACACTATTTCACTAGGAGGGTGGTGAAGCACCGGAATGTTACCTAGGGAGGTGGTGGAATCTCCAGCCTTAAGAGGTTTTTAGGGCCCAGTTTGACAAAGCCCTGGCTGGGATGATTTAGTTGGGGTTGGTCCTGCTTTGAGCAGAGGGTTGGACTAGATGATCTCCGGAGGTCTCTTCCAACCCTGATATTCTATGATTCTAGGACACTGCAGACTGGAAGGCTGGGAATGAAAAACCCAGACCAGCCACAGGCTGCAGAGCTTAACTTGCATGCGCAGGGCCTGTAAGACCCCACACAATCCTCCATCCACGCATCACCACCATTCCTGGGGTCTCAGGCAGGGAGGGGACAGCCTGGCTCTCTCCTCCTCCCAGGCTTTGGCAGTGTTTCGGCTTAGAAAACGCCTAGGCCTGGAATAGGTCTCAGGAGCATTGGCAGAGCTGTGTGAGGGGAGCCCACAGCTGGGATGGCAGGGGGCTGCAGTGGGGCAGGATGTGGAGCACTGGCACAGCTGTGAGGGGAATTCCAGCACTGGAATAGCAGAGTCAGGCTATGCTCATGTGTCTACCTTGAAATGGCCCACTGGCCTCCAGAACAGCATGTTGTTTGCCTTTGGTCTAACGGCTCCGGGGCTGAGTCACTTCCAGAATGCAGCCAAGGCTTTAATGACCGTGTGAGACACTTCTGTGAGCTCCCACCAAATCATGTCTAAGTGTTTACTAAACATCTTTCAGTGAGCCCAGGGCGGGCGCAGTGCCAGACCTCAGGCACTGGCTGGGCTGCAATAGGGAACCATGGCAGCTGGACAGAGACTTTGGGCAACCAAACCACCCATCTCGCTCCGGCACAAACCTGCCTCCTTCAGGCAGGCCCTGCCCTTTGACTCTTCCCCTGCTGAGCTTCTCAAGAAGAGCGGCAGCTTTTGCTGCTGCCCAGGTGAGTTTGCATCTGGGCCACGGACGCCCTGTAGGCTCCCTGCACGTTCAAGCTGGTGTTGAGCTGGAGCAGGATGTGGAGGGAGGGGGGCACGAAGCAGAAAGGTCAGTGATGATGGTGGGGGAGCCATTTGGCTTATAGCCAGAAGGCAGCAAATCTGAACCTTCAGCTGCAGGACTCCATCCATATTCAGCTGCCCCATGTTCCCAGAAAAATGGCACCTTGAAGAGGAGTTAAGGCTCTTGGTCTCAATTCAAAGTGGGAGAGGAATCCTTCCTTTGGCCTGACAATTTCAATGCAAGTTCCTTAGGGCAGGGACTGTGTTTTACTGCGTTCGCTCAGCAACTGGCACGGTGGGGGCCTGATTGCAGCTGGGGCTGCTAAAGAACTACTGTAAAATAAACTAATAACGCCACTCCTCTGCTGAGCAGGAGCGGATATCAGGCCCTACAGGTTGATTTCTCCTCCAGTAGGAAGCCAGTGATATGGAGTCAGGGTACTGGCTTAGTGCCGCTTGTTTAGTTGCTGTGTATAAACCAGTCCTGGGACAGAGGGGGTCAGACCGCAATCAGAATCCTCAGCCCAGACACCGGTGCCTACTTCCCAGGGAGCAACTTCGGTCCCAAGAACTGACTCCAGTTAGAGACATTCAAAGCAGAGAAAACTCTCCTGCTGCTTGCAACAGCTGCCCCTGAAAGAATCCACATCAAAGCTAACCAGGACTTCTTAAGCGTGTCTTCCAAGACTGTGTGCCACTCACACGCCAAGAAAAGGAATTTCTAAGTCTATGTGTAACAGCACCACCTGCCAGAACAAGAAGCCTGGGCTGGCTGTGCTGCAGCATGCCACACAAGGCCAGATTGCCCATCCAGCCTCCTATGGTTTGGGTTGATTTGGGCCAGCTGGGTCACGGCTGGTTAGCATTTTGACTCAGAAACTTTTCCTGGTTCCATCTCCAAGCCATTTATCTTAGGGAGGGAGGGGGGCAGCCAGGCATTCAGGGCAGGGATGCCAGCTGGGCACAAGGCTGGGAAGGGACAGGATGGGAGTCAGGTCCTTTGTAGGTTGAAGCTGCAGCACAAGGTGTGAGTGGCAGCTCTTTCCCTAGACCACAGCAACTTGCTTAATAACTCCAGGGTGAACAGCCACAAGGAGATGAGGAAGGAAACCCACATGAAACGGCTGTGACAGCTTCCCCTTCCCAACCTTCCAGCCACAGGCCAGGATTGCAGAGCTCTGGCTCACTCCCCAAACCAACCTGGCCACAAGAATTCCAGGCTGCTTCCCAGCTCCCACCCCAAACCCTCCCCTGACTCTCTACAGTTCCTATCCCTTCTTCCTCCTGATGTCCTGCACCCCCTGCTCCAGGCAGATCTCCTTTATGCCACTGGGATGGAGAGGATCCTCTAAATCATGCACTGCCCACTCATCTCCCCTCCATTCCCAGCTCACCCTGAGTCTGGGAGTCTATGACCAGGCTTCACAACATCCCCATAAAGCTGATAGTTGAGTAGAGGACCCCTGCCCCAGCCCTTGGTGCGCTGCAGAGCCCAGTGGGTGAGCCACTGCAGGACTCAGCTACCCTATGCCTGCCAGGGTCACTCGCCCCATGCGGATCTCTCTGCAGCCTCCTACCTGGAAGGGAAGTAGCCTCCAGCAGCTCTTTTGTTGTAAGTGGCTTCCCAGAGGCCTGGCCAAGTCCTGGCTGCCCCTGTCCAGTGCTGAATCAGTGGAGCTTCCCCATCCATGGAGGCAGGTGCAGGGAGAGCAGATGTTTGAGTTGGGGGAAAAAATAATCAGCCAATCATGTGGGAACCCGTCTTCAGCATAACCCAAGGGCCAGCCCCACCCCTGGCATTGGTTGGCGAGAAGAGCCCTTGTGAATGAAGCCCCCACACCAGCCTGCATTGATGTGCCTCAGCTCTGAGCCACTGAGACCCACTACTGAGGTCCCAGGGCAGTTCAGTCTCCACAGTCCATGGGTCTCTCTGGGGTATGGGACAAATTAGCACCAGTGGGAGTGTGTGGGGGAGGAAGCTACGCTCCAGCCACCCATGCCCTGGGATCCAGGCTGAGCCCCCCGCATCCAGCTGTGCAAAGCCAGGGGGACACCCCATGAAATCACCCCCCCCCCCCAAACCTCCAGCATTTCATTTCAGGCCTCTTGTAATGATGCTTTCCCCACCCAGCAGGAAGAAGCCCCTCCCCCTACAGCCTAGTCCTTATCGCTGGAGCCCTGGTCTAGTCAAGCCCCTCTGCTGGCTCTTAGACTGAGCCTTTTACTGCAGAGATGAGGGCAGCAGGCAGGCTCATGGGTGCTTAGGGCAGGGGGTGCCAGGCTACAGGACCTCAGTTGGCCTTTGTGGGTCGAAGCAGCAGCAGCGCAAGACATCCAAGTCAAGGGAGGCTGCTAAGCTGGCATCGAATGCGTGCCTCCGATATTGCCCAACCCCTCCAAAAGAGGCTGTTGCACAAAGTGTTGGTTAAATATCACTGGACCCAAGGAAAACATTGCCCAAGAGCCCCGGGCACACGTCCAAAGGAAACAGATCATCACAGGCAGTTAGCTGCCCAGAAGGATGCCTCAGCAGATCCTGGATCCATCCCCACGTGAATTCCAGCGCCATTTGCTTCCCCGCCGGCCTGGTGAATTGGCCGGCACGTTCAGATATGGCAAAGGATCCCCACGCTGGCGAGAGCCGGCGTTCTCTTCCTAGTACTGGCCTCCCTTACATGCACCGCGCTCCCCCCTCTCGCACCACCTGATCCTCAGGGCCCAGAGAGGATGAAAGGGGGAGACAGTTACCAGGCTGAGCAAGCATCACCTCAACCAGCTCTCTCAGCCCAGCTCTGCTGATTCCCCAAAAGCACGACCCATCACCCACTGCTATCCCAACCTGGGTTCCACCCCAACTGTCTCCCCTGAGCTCTGCCCATGCCTCAATCCCTACCCACACCACAGCCCCAGATTCTCCCTCGTCCCCACAGCTCTGGCAATGCACCCACATCCTGACTCCATTGTCCCAGGGCCAGCTCTATGCAACCATTCCCCAGCCCATTACCATCCCTGTCTCCCCCAAACCGTCTCTCCCTGGCTTCCATCGCTCCTTGATTCACCAGAGTCCACTTCGCCTTATGTCACGGACTCACAGATCGTGCCCACTCTTGGCCCTGTGCGGTCCGTGTGGGGGGGTGCCCAGTGAGACAGCCCTTCTCGGGGGTCCACTCTCTCTCGGGGTCAGGCCCCTCCACCTCCTGGAGCCACACCTCTCTCAGCCTTAGCACATCTGTCTCTTGCCGTGGGCCCCCTCAGGGAGTCCACTCGCTCTGGACCCCCGGGGTCCCCACCCCCGAAGGGGACGATGCAACCCTGTTCTCTAGATCGAAGTGACTCTCAGCCAGCGTAAAACAGGAGGGTTTATTGAGCATTGAACACAGCACAGGAAACTCTCTGACCCTCAGGCCTGGCCTCCCTCAGCACAGCACATCCAAGTCTCTTTCTGCATCTAAGTTGGCCCTGCCTGCCTCCTATCTTCAGCCCCGAGCCCCCCTGCTTCCCAGCTGGGCATCTGATATCACCGGCTCCAGGCCCCGCCTCTGTCCACTGTCTTCTTTCCAGGTAAACAGGGTCATCTGGGCCTCCTCTCCTCTCCGCCCTCCTCTGGCTGGATCCGGCTGGTTAGGTCATGGGGTCCTCTCGTCGCAGCCCATTGTCCTCCTACTGGCCAGAACCGGCTGCGACTCCTGAGCTGCGTCTCTGTCAGGTCACCAGTTGCTGGGGTGTCCCTCCTCCAGGCCATCGGCTGGGGTCCCAAGTTCCCTCTCCGGTCCTCTGTAACAACAAACTCCCTCTCCCCTCACCTTGTTAAACCAGTAACACCCAGGGACACTGAGTCCCACTCCCTCTGCATGCAAACCATTGGAAAACCACGAAAAAATAAAAAAAATCCCCCACTTCGTCACACCTTATGAGTCAGTAATGCTCTGAAGTGGCCAGGATGTTGTCGCGGTACTGGATAGGCAATGGAAATGCCTGTGGATCCCTGGTAGGATGAGCCAAGACCCCATCACTTGCCAAGGAGGGCAGGTAACCCACACTCTAGCATGCAGCCGGGAAACAGAAAACAAGTGTCCCTAGAGATAGATACAGGACAGGCCCAACAAGGAAAATAACAGAACACCACTGGCCATCACATACAGCCCCCAGATAAAACCTCTCCAGCACATCATCAACGATCTACAATCCATCCTGGAAAACGATCCCTCACTCTCACAGGCCCTGGGAGGCAGGCAGGCCAGTCCTCACTTACAGACAGCCTCCCAACCTGAAGCAAATACTCACCACAACACAGAAACACTAACCCAGGAACCATTCCCTATAACAAACCTCATTGCCTACTCTGTCCCCATATCTACTCCAGCGACACCATCATAGGACCCAACCACATCAGCCACACCATCAGGGACTCATTCACCTGCACATCTACTAAGGTGATATATGCCATCATGTGCCAGCAATGCCCCTCTGCCATGTACATTGGCCAAACTGGACAGTCTCTATGTAAAAGAATAAATGGACACAAATTGGACATCAGGAATAGTAACATACAAAAGCCAGTAGGAGAGCACTTCAATCTCCCTGGACATTCTATCACAGATTTAAAAGTAGCCATCCTTCAACACAAAAAACTTCAGAAACAGACTTCAAAGAGAAACTGCAGAACTAAAATTCATTTGCAAATTTAACACCATAAATTTGGGCTTGAATAGGGAATGGGAGTGGCTGGCTAATTACAAAAGCAACTTTCCCCTCTCCTGGAATTGATACCTCCTCATCAATTATTGAGAGTGGACCACATCCACCCTGATTGAATTGGCCTTGTTAACACTGGTTCTCCACTTGTAAGGTAACTCCCTTCTCTTCATGGGACAGTATATTTATGCCTGCATCTGTAATTTTCACTCCATGCATCTGAAGAAGTGGGTTTTTTACCCACGAAAGCTTATGCACAAATAAATCTGTTAGTCTTTAAGGTGCCACCGGACTCCTCGTTGTTTTCCTAGAGAGAGAGACTCTCTCATGTCAGCCCTGGAGCTTCTGGCCATGTGACTGGTAAGTGCAATGGGGACAGATGGAGTGGGTCACTCATCACAAGGAGGTTTGCTTTGGTAGAACATCCCATCCAGCCCATGTCCTTCCATGGGTGTTAAGAAGTTGGGATTAGACCCCCCAGCGGGTGTAATTTAACGTAGCTCGGCTGCCTTCCATGGAGTTGCCCCAGCTGAGGGTCTGGCCCTTGGATGCGGTCCTTCATCCCTCTCCTGGAGAAGGCCATCACTTCCAAACCTCTGAATGCCACAGAAGCACATGGCTTGAGGAGCCACCAACAGTCTGTGTACCTTTTGCCCCAAGGGTAAAATGTGGCCCGGGTTAGGAGGTACCAGAAGTTGCTACTGTGTGGTGACCCATACCTGAAATGAATTTGGTAGGACTCAGTGCAGTGGCCAGGCATCCCCACCATGGAACCACCTTCCAGAGAGGCCATGGACCAAATGGGCCTTGGAGACTTGAACTCCCCTCTCAGGCCCAGCTGTGGGCTCTCCAGGCTAGGGCTGAGGTACCTGGGGAGAAGAGGTGAGCCTAGCCCAGTGTCCCTGCCAGGCCAAGCTGTGGAAGACCAGGGAGCTTTGGTCTCCAGGACTCTCACCCAGTTCCTTTTACCAGTCCTAGAGCCACTTCATTAAAAGCTGCCCCCCCCACCCCAGCCCTCAGATCTCAAGTGCAGAGGAGTTTGTGGCCTGGAGACAGTGCGGGGTGTGGGAGGGAGGATCCGGAGGCTGCAGTGCTGACGCAGTCAGGGAGGGAGAGGAGGGCGCCGAGGCTCTGGCATGTGGTGATGGAAAAAAGAGTTTGCGAGACCAGCCCAGGAAACAGTCCGTCGCTCATGCTGGGTAAGAGAAGGAGGAATCCAGGTACCAGCCTGCCAACAGAGGGGTCATCAGCGGTCCTTTGGGCTCTTAGCCACAGCGGAGCCATGCTGGCCAGAGAGGAGTCAGCTCCGGCACCTCCTTCGCTCTGGAGAGCGGTCTTATTGGTGGAGCCACTGCTCTGGGATGTGGAGGTGGGGGAGGGAGGATGCACAGGCCCAAGTGGGGAACATCAGTTCTGCCTTTGCATCATGAAGCCCAGCTGCCTCCCAGGGTGGTTCAAGGAACTGCAGCAGCCCCTGCCTGGGACATCATGCAGGGTCAGATGCATTGTCTAGATCAGCCTTTCCGCCCCAGGATCCTTTCCCAACCACTAGCTGGGTTCAGCAGGACATGGCAGGTGCTGCGGGGGGAATCTATGACTGCCGCAGGCTGACAGGAGTAATGGAGTCACCTGTCCAACCCACTGATGGATTGCAAACGCCTGGCAATGTATAACACCCTCTGGTGTATCCTTCTCTCTGACTCCCACCACTGCAGCCTCTGAGCACTTCCCAGCCAGCTAAAGATAGCACAATAGCAGCCTTCCTGTCTCCATTCCCAGCCCAGAGAGGAGGGAGCCAGAGTCCTTAACAGAGCTCTTGTTGGTCTGGGGGAGAGGTTGCGTGTCTCCATCCTTGCAATGGGGTCAGCTGCCTCCTGTGCACACCCCTCGCCAAGCACAGAGGCGCCTCTGCAGTGCCCTGCTAACCATTTCTCCCTCAAACGCTTCTGAAACAAACCTCACACATGGGTTTTTTACCACTCCATTACTCCTCCTTGGGGTTCTCGTGTATACACGTAAATAGAGCTCCAAAAATCAAACTCAAAGACTCCAAACACAGCTGTGATGGAGCAGGGGAGTTACATTGGGGATTGGGGGCTGGCCTTGCAGGGAGATACCTGAGCTGTAACCTGAGCCAGGAGCGGGGTTGGGAGAAATGACACCTTCTGCCCAGGAGACGGAACAAAGGAGAGAAGGGCAGAGGGGAGGGGGGAAGAAAGCTGCTGGAGGGTTTTGGTTTTTAGTTTTCCTGTTTAGGCTGGGTGGTGGAACGCAGGGAACCCCAAGCTGGGGTCTAAGCTCCCTGAACCCCCCAGAAGGACTTGATCGAGGGGTCTGGGTTGTACCTACAATCTCTGCTGTAGACTGCGTTCCTATTGTCCAATAAACCTTCCATTTTACTGGCTGGCTGAGAGTCACAGTGAATCTCAGGAAGAGGGGTACCGGGCGCTGACTACCCCACACTCTGTGACAACAGCCCATTGGTTCTACCCTCACACACAGGTGTTTCCTGCCTATGGTCTCAGTCCTGGGGCTGCCATGGCACTGAGCGGCTAGCAAGGCCTGAGACTCAGCTGGGGTGGGGGGCTGCTCTTAAAGCAGCTTTTGTGTTGTTGCCGCGGTGGGAGGGGAAGCAGAGATGGGGCCGTTTTACATCCCACGGCCAAGGCACCCGGCAGCCTGGGCAGGTGCAAAGAGCCGCCCATGGGAGCTGGGAGCTGGGGGTCGGGAGAGTTCAGGAACCCCCGTTCTGCGCTGTCATGAGGAGGAGGAGTCAGGATGGAACTGCTTCTCCCACCCGGGGATCCGGAGACCCCCCCGGCTCCAACTGCAGAGATACGAGGAGGGGCTCTGGCCTGGGGTCTGCAGGAGCTGGGACTATGTTTCTGGGGTCTGCAGGAGCTGGGACTTAAGAAATGCATAGGGGAAATCTATGTTTGATTAGACATAGATTTGCGCATTTTATTTTATTTTGCTTGGTGACTTACTTTGTTCTGTCTGTTACTACTTGGAACCACTTAAATCCTACTTTCTGTATTTAATAAAATCATTTCTTACTTATTAATTAACTCAGAGTATGTATTAATACCTGGGGGAGCAAACAACTGTGCATATCTCTCTATCAGTGTTATAGAGGGCGAACAATTTATGAGTTTACCCTGCATAAGCTTTATACAGGGTAAAACAGATTCATTTGGGTTTAGACCCCATTGGGAGTTGGGCATTTGAATGCTAAAGACAAGCACACTTCTGTGAGCTGCTTTCAGGTAAACCTGCAGCTTTGGTGCAAGTAATTCAGACCCTGGGTCTTTGTTGGAGCAGACGGGAGTGTCTGGCTCAGCAACACAGGGCGCTGGAGTCCTGAGCTGGCAGGGAAAACAGGAGCAGAGGTAGTCTTGGCACATCAGGTGGCAGCTCCCGGGGGGTTTCTGTGATCCAACCCATCACAGGTCCCTCCCATGACCCCGGTGGGGAAGGACAGGCTCTAAAGCCCCGGCCAGGCCAAAACTAATCTGGGCTGGGGCATCCCATGGCTGGGCAGTCACACACTGGCTGGCTTGTGACTCGCCTGCCCATTGTGACATGCCCCCTGCTGGCTGCCAAAGCCTCATCCCCTCACTGCCAGGCTTGGCTCTGGCAGAGCAAGAGCTGGCACGTGCTGCTGGGAAAGCTGATCCGGCCGTTTCAGCTCCGCCACTGATAGCAGAAAGTGGGTGGCCCATATACACGCTGGCTTCTGCCCACTCCTGACTCCAGGTAGGAGAATCTTCTATTGCCCGCCTCTGCTTTTCCATTGCATCGCCAGCCACACCGAGCCTTCCCCGAGCTCCTGGCTGGGCGGCGCACGTCTACCAAGTGCCCCGGTGCCGGCTGTCTAGTCTGGTGCCAGTGAGGAAGTGGGCAGTGGCATGCGCACAGGAGGGAGTCTGCGGTGGCCAGACAGAAGGGGTCACACCAGTCCAGCCCGGAGGGGACGGAGACAGGGAGGAGGGTTTGGCGGGGCTGGTGGCAGGGCACGGGAAGGCGACACAGGCTGGTAGATGAGGCATTGGGCTGGGATTCAGGAGAGCGGTGTTCAGTTCCCAGCTCTGCTGTAGGTCTTCTGTGTGAGATCAGGTGAGTCCCTGTCGCTCTGGGCCTCAGCAAACTAGGGAGAGCACGTCCCTGCTCCATGCGGGGGGTTGAGAGGCTAAATACAACAACACCCGCGTGCTCAGCCACTGCCATGATGGGGCCAGGTAAGGGTCCAGACAGGGAGGTAGCTGGTGGCCAACATGGGCCATGTGGGGGTGATTAAAGGCAAATGGGAAGAAGCATGAGAGGTGTGTGTCATGGAGTCCCCAGACAATGCTCTGGAGCTGCTCCCTATGAAGCCAGTCAGGACTCTGGTGAAGTCTCCTCTCTGTGAGCAGACTGTCTTCTGGGCCAGAAGCTCAAAGGGCTTTTACCTTCCTGGGTCTGACCTTGGAGCATTCAGCATCCTCTGCCCCTCCTTGCGCTTCCCACAGCGAGTCCGCCCAGGTGGGATCCTGGGGAAGCCAGAGGGTCCTGCACCCCCACTTCGCAGTCAGACGTGACTCTTAGCCAGCCAGTAAATCAGAGGTTTATTAGATGATAGAAACTTGGTCTAAAACAGCTTGTAGGTACAGAGAACAGGACCCCTCAGCTGGGTCCATTTTGGGGGGCAGTGAGCCAGACACCCATATCTGCACTTCACTCCTCCTCCCCAGCCAGCTCCAAACTGAAACTCTCCAGCCCCTTCTCTCTGGCCTTTGTCTCTTTCCCAGGCCAGGAGGTCACCTGATCTTTGTTCTCCAACACCTTTAGCTATCCCCTTGCAGGGGGGAAGGGCCCCGGACATTAGTTGCCAGGAGACAGAGTGTTGGCCATTTATGCACACTGGCCTTTATCCCCCCCACCTAGAGACTTAAGAAATGCATAGGGGAAACTGAGGCACCCCTACAGTATTCAGAGGAAACATTAAGAACAGCCCCACTTCGTCACAGTGAGGGAGTTGGAGAGTCTGTGGGAAGCCCCCTCGCTTGTGAAATCAACCACCCCCACATGGTGCGGGCCGCTCCAGATCGGGGGAAGGGGCCAGCTGTGAATTTGGAGCCAGATCCTGGTTTGGATCTGAATCCACCGGCGCTGGGGAGTGTTCAGCTGTGGGGAGCTAGCTCCAGCCTGTGCCAGATCACAAAGTGCCACTTCAGCCAGCCGCCTGCCAGGCTCTGGCAGCGCCCTGTGTGGAGCTGCAGCTGGGCCCTCCAGAGCCGAGCTGCTGCTCCTCCTCTCTGCTGGCCAGCCAGCCGCAGCTCCTCAGCACCTGCCCGCTCAGCCCCACCTCAGTGCTCCTGCCTCCCCAATCTCCTCCCTGGCGCTGCACCTCGCCCCCTGCACCTGGCATGTCAATACCCAGCGGGGCCGGGAGCCAAGCGTCCCGGGAGCCATCTGTAAGGTGCTGATTCCCTCCTGTGCTGGGCTCCAGCTAATCCACAAGCCAGGAACTGGCCTTGTGACTCCCAGAGCAGGTATATCAGTCTCACAGCAGCAGCTCAGTCTGCTCAACATCACTCCAGGGCCAGGAACTCGCTCCTGCCTGACATAGGCAACAGGCTGAGCCTGCTCCAGCCCTGTTCCTAGTCCTACTCCAGCCCTGCTCTCGCTCCAGCCTTGCTCCACCCATGCCCTGCCCCGCCCCCTGAGTCCAGCTCCAACCACTAGGCCTGACCACCTCCATCACCTTTACTGACACCATCACTTCCATAGGAAATGGCACTGAGGTTGCCGGGGGAACAGGCATTCTCAGGGTGCCAGGAGCCATTGTTCTATTTACCAGGACAGTCCGATGCCAGGACAGTGCCCCTGAGCGCTGGAGAGGACTAGGGCTGCATTAGGACACCTGAAGTTCAGCTGCTGGAGAGTCAGCAGAACCGCCCGGAGACAGCCACACTTGCCTCCCAGCCCGGGAAGCCCAGAGACCCAGAGCGTAGACGTCTCTCAGAGCATCTCTGCCAGCAGGAGACATTGGGTGAGGAACAGAGCCGTCCCGCCTTCGGGCAGGAGCCATTCAGGAGACCCAGCGTGGGGGGAATCGGGCTGTGTGTGTACAATGTCTAGCACTGCAGGGCCCTGATCCGGGACTGAGCCCTCTGGGCACTGCCGAAATACAAAGGAGAACAGCAGGGCTGGAGGATTTACAGGCTCTGTGTGAGGAGGGCTGGTTGGGTTGAGCCAGCAGTGAGTCCCCAGTAACACAGAGCTGTGCTAGTGATGGAAGATCTATTTTGTCTTCCCTACTTAGCACAGTTCACAACTTAGCACTGACCAGCTGCAAGGATCCTGGCGGGCCCTGGTATGGTTGTAGCAGCAGACTCAATGTTCGGGAAAAGCGAGATATGTGCAATAGGCAATGTAGTTCCATCTGGGCACCAGCCAGCTCCTGTGCCCCAGAGAGCTCTCACACCTTACACTGAACCAGGGACAAAGGGGGCAGGAGGTTGGAAGAGAAGGTGCCAGCCTGGGCCCCACGAGACTCATGGTCATTTCCCAGCTCTGCCACAGATGCTCTGCGTGGCCTCGGGCAAATCCCTTATTCCCTCTGTGCTGCAGTTCCCTGTCTGTTCAGTGGGGGTAGCAGCCAGGCCCTGCCCTGCAGGGGGCGGTTAGAATAAATGCAATCGAGGTTGGACAGTGCTCTGATGCCACGGGGATGAGGGCCAGGATGGTGTCTAAGACAGACCAAAAGCAAGGGGGAGCTACAGAGCCGGTGGTGAGAGGGGTTTGGCCTTTGACAGTCTGCTCTGGGTGGGGAAGGACAGGCTCTAAAGCCCCGGCCAGGCCAAAAGTAATCTGGGCTGGGGCATCCCATGGCTGGGCAGTCACACATTGGCTGGCTTGTGACTCGCCTGCCCATTGTGACGTGCCCCCTGCTGGCTGCCAAAGCCTCATCCCCTCACTGCCAGGCTTGGCTCTGGCAGAGCAAGAGCTGGCACGTGCCGCTGGGAAAGCTGATCCGGCCGTTTCAGCTCCGCCACTGATAGCAGAAAGTGGGTGGCCCATATACACGCTGGCTTCTGCCCACTCCTGACTCCAGGTAGGAGAATCTTCTATTGCCCACCTCTGCTTTTCCAATGCATTGCCAGCCACACCGAGCCTTCCCCGAGCTCCTGGCTGTGCGGCGCATGTCTACCAAGTGCCCCTTTATCCCCCCACCTAGAGACTTAAGAAATGCATAGGGGAAACTGAGGCACCCCTACAGTATTCAGAGGAAACATTAAGAACAGTCCCACTTCGTCACAGTGAGGGAGTTGGAGAGTCTGTGGGAAGCCCCCTCTCTTGTGAAATCAACCACCCCCACACGGTGCAGGCCGCTCCAGATCGGGGGAAGTGGCCAGCTGTGAATTTGGAGCCAGATCCTGGTTTGGATCTGAATCCACCGGCGCTGCGGAGCGTTCAGCTGTGGGGAGCTAGCTCCCGCCCGTGCCAGATCACAAAGTGCCACTTCAGCCAGCCGCCTGCCAGGCTCTGGCAGCGCCCTGTGTGGAGCTGCAGCTGGGCCCTCCAGAGCCGAGCTGCTGCTCCTCCTCTCTGCTGGCCAGCCAGCCGCAGCTCCTCAGCACCTGCCCGCTCAGCCCCACCTCAGTGCTCCTGCCTCCCCAATCTCCTCCCTGGCGCTGCACCTCGCCCCCTGCACCTGGCATGTCAATACCCAGCGGGGCCGGGAGCCAAGCGTCCCGGGAGCCATCTGTAAGGTGCTGATTCCCTCCTGTGCTGGGCTCCAGCTAATCCACAAGCCAGGAACTGGCCTTGTGACTCCCAGAGCAGGTATATCAGTCTCACAGCAGCAGCTCAGTCTGCTCAACATCACTCCAGGGCCAGGAACTCGCTCCTGCCTGACATAGGCAACAGGCTGAGCCTGCTCCAGCCCTGTTCCTAGTCCTACTCCAGCCCTGCTCTCGCTCCAGCCTTGCTCCACCCATGCCCTGCCCCGCCCCCTGAGTCCAGCTCCAACCACTAGGCCTGACCACCTCCATCACCTTTACTGACACCATCACTTCCATAGGAAATGGTACTGAGGTTGCCGGGGGAACAGGCATTCTCAGGGTGCCAGGAGCCATTGTTCTATTTACCAGGACAGTCCGATGCCAGGACAGTGCCCCTGAGCGCTGGAGAGGACTAGGGCTGCATTAGGACACCTGAAGTGCAGCTGCTGGAGAGTCAGCAGAACCGCCCGGAGACAGCCACGCTTGCCTCCCAGCCCGGGAAGCCCAGAGACCCAGAGCGTAGACGTCTCTCAGAGCATCTCTGCCAGCAGGAGACATTGGGTGAGGAATAGAGCCGTCCCGCCTTCGGGCAGGAGCCATTCAGGAGACCCAGCGTGGGGGGAATCGGGCTGTGTGTGTACAATGTCTAGCACTGCAGGGCCCTGATCCGGGACTGAGCCCTCTGGGCACTGCCGAAATACAAAGGAGAACAGCAGGGCTGGAGGATTTACAGGCTCTGTGTGAGGAGGGCTGGTTGGGTTGAGCCAGCAGTGAGTCCCCAGTAACACAGAGCTGCGCTAGTGATGGAAGATCTATTTTGTCTTCCCTACTTAGCACAGTTCACAACTTAGCACTGACCAGCTGCAAGGATCCTGGCGGGCCCTGGTATGGTTGTAGCAGCAGACTCAATGTTCGGGAAAAGCGAGATATGTGCAATAGGCAATGTAGTTCCATCTGGGCACCAGCCAGCTCCTGTGCCCCAGAGAGCTCTCACAGCTTACACTGAACCAGGGACAAAGGGGGCAGGAGGTTGGAAGAGAAGGTGCCAGCCTGGGCCCCACGAGACCCATGGTCATTTCCCAGCTCTGCCACAGATGCTCTGCGTGGCCTCGGGCAAATCCCTTATTCCCTCTGTGCTGCAGTTCCCTGTCTGTTCAGTGGGGGTAGCAGCCAGGCCCTGCCCTGCAGGGGGCGGTTAGAATAAATGCAATCGAGGTTGGACAGTGCTCTGATGCCACGGGGATGAGGGCCAGGATGGTGTCTAAGACAGACCAAAAGCAAGGGGGAGCTACAGAGCCGGTGGTGAGAGGGGTTTGGCCTTTGACAGTCTGCTCTGGGTGGGGAAGGACAGGCTCTAAAGCCCCGGCCAGGCCAAAAGTAATCTGGGCTGGGGCATCCCATGGCTGGGCAGTCACACATTGGCTGGCTTGTGACTCGCCTGCCCATTGTGACGTGCCCCCTGCTGGCTGCCAAAGCCTCATCCCCTCACTGCCAGGCTTGGCTCTGGCAGAGCAAGAGCTGGCACGTGCCGCTGGGAAAGCTGATCCGGCCGTTTCAGCTCCGCCACTGATAGCAGAAAGTGGGTGGCCCATATACACGCTGGCTTCTGCCCACTCCTGACTCCAGGTAGGAGAATCTTCTATTGCCCACCTCTGCTTTTCCAATGCATTGCCAGCCACACCGAGCCTTCCCCGAGCTCCTGGCTGTGCGGCGCATGTCTACCAAGTGCCCCTTTATCCCCCCACCTAGAGACTTAAGAAATGCATAGGGGAAACTGAGGCACCCCTACAGTATTCAGAGGAAACATTAAGAACAGTCCCACTTCGTCACAGTGAGGGAGTTGGAGAGTCTGTGGGAAGCCCCCTCTCTTGTGAAATCAACCACCCCCACACGGTGCAGGCCGCTCCAGATCGGGGGAAGTGGCCAGCTGTGAATTTGGAGCCAGATCCTGGTTTGGATCTGAATCCACCGGCGCTGCGGAGCGTTCAGCTGTGGGGAGCTAGCTCCCGCCCGTGCCAGATCACAAAGTGCCACTTCAGCCAGCCGCCTGCCAGGCTCTGGCAGCGCCCTGTGTGGAGCTGCAGCTGGGCCCTCCAGAGCCGAGCTGCTGCTCCTCCTCTCTGCTGGCCAGCCAGCCGCAGCTCCTCAGCACCTGCCCGCTCAGCCCCACCTCAGTGCTCCTGCCTCCCCAATCTCCTCCCTGGCGCTGCACCTCGCCCCCTGCACCTGGCATGTCAATACCCAGCGGGGCCGGGAGCCAAGCGTCCCGGGAGCCATCTGTAAGGTGCTGATTCCCTCCTGTGCTGGGCTCCAGCTAATCCACAAGCCAGGAACTGGCCTTGTGACTCCCAGAGCAGGTATATCAGTCTCACAGCAGCAGCTCAGTCTGCTCAACATCACTCCAGGGCCAGGAACTCGCTCCTGCCTGACATAGGCAACAGGCTGAGCCTGCTCCAGCCCTGTTCCTAGTCCTACTCCAGCCCTGCTCTCGCTCCAGCCTTGCTCCACCCATGCCCTGCCCCGCCCCCTGAGTCCAGCTCCAACCACTAGGCCTGACCACCTCCATCACCTTTACTGACACCATCACTTCCATAGGAAATGGTACTGAGGTTGCCGGGGGAACAGGCATTCTCAGGGTGCCAGGAGCCATTGTTCTATTTACCAGGACAGTCCGATGCCAGGACAGTGCCCCTGAGCGCTGGAGAGGACTAGGGCTGCATTAGGACACCTGAAGTGCAGCTGCTGGAGAGTCAGCAGAACCGCCCGGAGACAGCCACGCTTGCCTCCCAGCCCGGGAAGCCCAGAGACCCAGAGCGTAGACGTCTCTCAGAGCATCTCTGCCAGCAGGAGACATTGGGTGAGGAATAGAGCCGTCCCGCCTTCGGGCAGGAGCCATTCAGGAGACCCAGCGTGGGGGGAATCGGGCTGTGTGTGTACAATGTCTAGCACTGCAGGGCCCTGATCCGGGACTGAGCCCTCTGGGCACTGCCGAAATACAAAGGAGAACAGCAGGGCTGGAGGATTTACAGGCTCTGTGTGAGGAGGGCTGGTTGGGTTGAGCCAGCAGTGAGTCCCCAGTAACACAGAGCTGCGCTAGTGATGGAAGATCTATTTTGTCTTCCCTACTTAGCACAGTTCACAACTTAGCACTGACCAGCTGCAAGGATCCTGGCGGGCCCTGGTATGGTTGTAGCAGCAGACTCAATGTTCGGGAAAAGCGAGATATGTGCAATAGGCAATGTAGTTCCATCTGGGCACCAGCCAGCTCCTGTGCCCCAGAGAGCTCTCACAGCTTACACTGAACCAGGGACAAAGGGGGCAGGAGGTTGGAAGAGAAGGTGCCAGCCTGGGCCCCACGAGACCCATGGTCATTTCCCAGCTCTGCCACAGATGCTCTGCGTGGCCTCGGGCAAATCCCTTATTCCCTCTGTGCTGCAGTTCCCTGTCTGTTCAGTGGGGGTAGCAGCCAGGCCCTGCCCTGCAGGGGGCGGTTAGAATAAATGCAATCGAGGTTGGACAGTGCTCTGATGCCACGGGGATGAGGGCCAGGATGGTGTCTAAGACAGACCAAAAGCAAGGGGGAGCTACAGAGCCGGTGGTGAGAGGGGTTTGACAGTCTGCTCTGGGTGGGGAAGGACAGGCTCTAAAGCCCCGGCCAGGCCAAAAGTAATCTGGGCTGGGGCATCCCATGGCTGGGCAGTCACACATTGGCTGGCTTGTGACTCGCCTGCCCATTGTGACGTGCCCCCTGCTGGCTGCCAAAGCCTCATCCCCTCACTGCCAGGCTTGGCTCTGGCAGAGCGAGAGCTGGCACGTGCCGCTGGGAAAGCTGATCCGGCCGTTTCAGCTCCGCCACTGATAGCAGAAAGTGGGTGGCCCATATACACGCTGGCTTCTGCCCACTCCTGACTCCAGGTAGGAGAATCTTCTATTGCCCGCCGCTGCTTTTCCATTGCATCACCAGCCACACCGAGCCTTCCCCGAGCTCCTGGCTGTGCGGCGCATGTCTACCAAGTGCCCCTTTATCCCCCCACCTAGAGACTTAAGAAATGCATAGGGGAAACTGAGGCACCCCTACAGTATTCAGAGGAAACATTAAGAACAGCCCCACTTCGTCACAGTGAGGGAGTTGGAGAGTCTGTGGGAAGCCCCCTCTCTTGTGAAATCAACCACCCCCACACGGTGCAGGCCGCTCCAGATCGGGGGAAGTGGCCAGCTGTGAATTTGGAGCCAGATCCTGGTTTGGATCTGAATCCACCGGCGCTGCGGAGCGTTCAGCTGTGGGGAGCTAGCTCCCGCCCGTGCCAGATCACAAAGTGCCACTTCAGCCAGCCGCCTGCCAGGCTCTGGCAGCGCCCTGTGTGGAGCTGCAGCTGGGCCCTCCAGAGCCGAGCTGCTGCTCCTCCTCTCTGCTGGCCAGCCAGCCGCAGCTCCTCAGCACCTGCCCGCTCAGCCCCACCTCAGTGCTCCTGCCTCCCCAATCTCCTCCCTGGCGCTGCACCTCGCCCCCTGCACCTGGCATGTCAATACCCAGCGGGGCCGGGAGCCAAGCGTCCCGGGAGCCATCTGTAAGGTGCTGATTCCCTCCTGTGCTGGGCTCCAGCTAATCCACAAGCCAGGAACTGGCCTTGTGACTCCCAGAGCAGGTATATCAGTCTCACAGCAGCAGCTCAGTCTGCTCAACATCACTCCAGGGCCAGGAACTCGCTCCTGCCTGACATAGGCAACAGGCTGAGCCTGCTCCAGCCCTGTTCCTAGTCCTACTCCAGCCCTGCTCTCGCTCCAGCCTTGCTCCACCCATGCCCTGCCCCGCCCCCTGAGTCCAGCTCCAACCACTAGGCCTGACCACCTCCATCACCTTTACTGACACCATCACTTCCATAGGAAATGGCACTGAGGTTGCCGGGGGAACAGGCATTCTCAGGGTGCCAGGAGCCATTGTTCTATTTACCAGGACAGTCCGATGCCAGGACAGTGCCCCTGAGCGCTGGAGAGGACTAGGGCTGCATTAGGACACCTGAAGTGCAGCTGCTGGAGAGTCAGCAGAACCGCCCGGAGACAGCCACGCTTGCCTCCCAGCCCGGGAAGCCCAGAGACCCAGAGCGTAGACGTCTCTCAGAGCATCTCTGCCAGCAGGAGACATTGGGTGAGGAATAGAGCCGTCCCGCCTTCGGGCAGGAGCCATTCAGGAGACCCAGCGTGGGGGGAATCGGGCTGTGTGTGTACAATGTCTAGCACTGCAGGGCCCTGATCCGGGACTGAGCCCTCTGGGCACTGCCGAAATACAAAGGAGAACAGCAGGGCTGGAGGATTTACAGGCTCTGTGTGAGGAGGGCTGGTTGGGTTGAGCCAGCAGTGAGTCCCCAGTAACACAGAGCTGCGCTAGTGATGGAAGATCTATTTTGTCTTCCCTACTTAGCACAGTTCACAACTTAGCACTGACCAGCTGCAAGGATCCTGGCGGGCCCTGGTATGGTTGTAGCAGCAGACTCAATGTTCGGGAAAAGCGAGATATGTGCAATAGGCAATGTAGTTCCATCTGGGCACCAGCCAGCTCCTGTGCCCCAGAGAGCTCTCACAGCTTACACTGAACCAGGGACAAAGGGGGCAGGAGGTTGGAAGAGAAGGTGCCAGCCTGGGCCCCACGAGACCCATGGTCATTTCCCAGCTC
The DNA here is from genome assembly GCF_028017835.1 of Emys orbicularis. NCBI lineage: Eukaryota > Metazoa > Chordata > Testudines > Emydidae > Emys > Emys orbicularis. The sequence continues at coordinate 32,052,227 of NC_088694.1, read as the reverse complement.
TGCCACAGATGCTCTGCGTGGCCTCGGGCAAATCCCTTATTCCCTCTGTGCTGCAGTTCCCTGTCTGTTCAGTGGGGGTAGCAGCCAGGCCCTGCCCTGCAGGGGGCGGTTAGAATAAATGCAATCGAGGTTGGACAGTGCTCTGATGCCACGGGGATGAGGGCCAGGATGGTGTCTAAGACAGACCAAAAGCAAGGGGGAGCTACAGAGCCGGTGGTGAGAGGGGTTTGGCCTTTGACAGTCTGCTCTGGGTGGGGAAGGACAGGCTCTAAAGCCCCGGCCAGGCCAAAAGTAATCTGGGCTGGGGCATCCCATGGCTGGGCAGTCACACATTGGCTGGCTTGTGACTCGCCTGCCCATTGTGACGTGCCCCCTGCTGGCTGCCAAAGCCTCATCCCCTCACTGCCAGGCTTGGCTCTGGCAGAGCGAGAGCTGGCACGTGCCGCTGGGAAAGCTGATCCGGCCGTTTCAGCTCCGCCACTGATAGCAGAAAGTGGGTGGCCCATATACACGCTGGCTTCTGCCCACTCCTGACTCCAGGTAGGAGAATCTTCTATTGCCCGCCGCTGCTTTTCCATTGCATCACCAGCCACACCGAGCCTTCCCCGAGCTCCTGGCTGTGCGGCGCATGTCTACCAAGTGCCCCTTTATCCCCCCACCTAGAGACTTAAGAAATGCATAGGGGAAACTGAGGCACCCCTACAGTATTCAGAGGAAACATTAAGAACAGCCCCACTTCGTCACAGTGAGGGAGTTGGAGAGTCTGTGGGAAGCCCCCTCTCTTGTGAAATCAACCACCCCCACACGGTGCAGGCCGCTCCAGATCGGGGGAAGGGGCCAGCTGTGAATTTGGAGCCAGATCCTGGTTTGGATCTGAATCCACCGGCGCTGCGGAGCGTTCAGCTGTGGGGAGCTAGCTCCCGCCCGTGCCAGATCACAAAGTGCCACTTCAGCCAGCCGCCTGCCAGGCTCTGGCAGCGCCCTGTGTGGAGCTGCAGCTGGGCCCTCCAGAGCCGAGCTGCTGCTCCTCCTCTCTGCTGGCCAGCCAGCCGCAGCTCCTCAGCACCTGCCCGCTCAGCCCCACCTCAGTGCTCCTGCCTCCCCAATCTCCTCCCTGGCGCTGCACCTCGCCCCCTGCACCTGGCATGTCAATACCCAGCGGGGCCGGGAGCCAAGCGTCCCAGGAGCCATCTGTAAGGTGCTGATTCCCTCCTGTGCTGGGCTCCAGCTAATCCACAAGCCAGGAACTGGCCTTGTGACTCCCAGAGCAGGTATATCAGTCTCACAGCAGCAGCTCAGTCTGCTCAACATCACTCCAGGGCCAGGAACTCGCTCCTGCCTGACATAGGCAACAGGCTGAGCCTGCTCCAGCCCTGTTCCTAGTCCTACTCCAGCCCTGCTCTCGCTCCAGCCTTGCTCCACCCATGCCCTGCCCCGCCCCCTGAGTCCAGCTCCAACCACTAGGCCTGACCACCTCCATCACCTTTACTGACACCATCACTTCCATAGGAAATGGCACTGAGGTTGCCGGGGGAACAGGCATTCTCAGGGTGCCAGGAGCCATTGTTCTATTTACCAGGACAGTCCGATGCCAGGACAGTGCCCCTGAGCGCTGGAGAGGACTAGGGCTGCATTAGGACACCTGAAGTGCAGCTGCTGGAGAGTCAGCAGAACCGCCCGGAGACAGCCACGCTTGCCTCCCAGCCCGGGAAGCCCAGAGACCCAGAGCGTAGACGTCTCTCAGAGCATCTCTGCCAGCAGGAGACATTGGGTGAGGAATAGAGCCGTCCCGCCTTCGGACAGGAGCCATTCAGGAGACCCAGCGTGGGGGGAATCGGGCTGTGTGTGTACAATGTCTAGCACTGCAGGGCCCTGATCCGGGACTGAGCCCTCTGGGCACTGCCGAAATACAAAGGAGAACAGCAGGGCTGGAGGATTTACAGGCTCTGTGTGAGGAGGGCTGGTTGGGTTGAGCCAGCAGTGAGTCCCCAGTAACACAGAGCTGCGCTAGTGATGGAAGATCTATTTTGTCTTCCCTACTTAGCACAGTTCACAACTTAGCACTGACCAGCTGCAAGGATCCTGGCGGGCCCTGGTATGGTTGTAGCAGCAGACTCAATGTTCGGGAAAAGCGAGATATGTGCAATAGGCAATGTAGTTCCATCTGGGCACCAGCCAGCTCCTGTGCCCCAGAGAGCTCTCACAGCTTACACTGAACCAGGGACAAAGGGGGCAGGAGGTTGGAAGAGAAGGTGCCAGCCTGGGCCCCACGAGACCCATGGTCATTTCCCAGCTCTGCCACAGATGCTCTGCGTGGCCTCGGGCAAATCCCTTATTCCCTCTGTGCTGCAGTTCCCTGTCTGTTCAGTGGGGGCAGCAGCCAGGCCCTGCCCTGCAGGGGGCGGTTAGAATAAATGCAATCGAGGTTGGACAGTGCTCTGATGCCACGGGGATGAGGGCCAGGATGGTGTCTAAGACAGACCAAAAGCAAGGGGGAGCTACAGAGCCGGTGGTGAGAGGGGTTTGGTCTTTGATAGTCTGCTCTGGGTGGGGAAGGACAGGCTCTAAAGCCCCGGCCAGGCCAAAAGTAATCTGGGCTGGGGCATCCCATGGCTGGGCAGTCACACATTGGCTGGCTTGTGACTCGCCTGCCCATTGTGACGTGCCCCCTGCTGGCTGCCAAAGCCTCATCCCCTCACTGCCAGGCTTGGCTCTGGCAGAGCGAGAGCTGGCACGTGCCGCTGGGAAAGCTGATCCGGCCGTTTCAGCTCCGCCACTGATAGCAGAAAGTGGGTGGCCCATATACACGCTGGCTTCTGCCCACTCCTGACTCCAGGTAGGAGAATCTTCTATTGCCCGCCGCTGCTTTTCCATTGCATCACCAGCCACACCGAGCCTTCCCCGAGCTCCTGGCTGTGCGGCGCATGTCTACCAAGTGCCCCTTTATCCCCCACCTAGAGACTTAAGAAATGCATAGGGGAAACTGAGGCACCCCTACAGTATTCAGAGGAAACATTAAGAACAGCCCCACTTCGTCACAGTGAGGGAGTTGGAGAGTCTGTGGGAAGCCCCCTCTCTTGTGAAATCAACCACCCCCACACGGTGCAGGCCGCTCCAGATCGGGGGAAGGGGCCAGCTGTGAATTTGGAGCCAGATCCTGGTTTGGATCTGAATCCACCGGCGCTGCGGAGCGTTCAGCTGTGGGGAGCTAGCTCCCGCCCGTGCCAGATCACAAAGTGCCACTTCAGCCAGCCGCCTGCCAGGCTCTGGCAGCGCCCTGTGTGGAGCTGCAGCTGGGCCCTCCAGAGCCGAGCTGCTGCTCCTCCTCTCTGCTGGCCAGCCAGCCGCAGCTCCTCAGCACCTGCCCGCTCAGCCCCACCTCAGTGCTCCTGCCTCCCCAATCTCCTCCCTGGCGCTGCACCTCGCCCCCTGCACCTGGCATGTCAATACCCAGCGGGGCCGGGAGCCAAGCGTCCCGGGAGCCATCTGTAAGGTGCTGATTCCCTCCTCTGCTGGGCTCCAGCTAATCCACAAGCCAGGAACTGGCCTTGTGACTCCCAGAGCAGGTATATCAGTCTCACAGCAGCAGCTCAGTCTGCTCAACATCACTCCAGGGCCAGGAACTCGCTCCTGCCTGACATAGGCAACAGGCTGAGCCTGCTCCAGCCCTGTTCCTAGTCCTACTCCAGCCCTGCTCTCGCTCCAGCCTTGCTCCACCCATGCCCTGCCCCGCCCCCTGAGTCCAGCTCCAACCACTAGGCCTGACCACCTCCATCACCTTTACTGACACCATCACTTCCATAGGAAATGGCACTGAGGTTGCCGGGGGAACAGGCATTCTCAGGGTGCCAGGAGCCATTGTTCTATTTACCAGGACAGTCCGATGCCAGGACAGTGCCCCTGAGCGCTGGAGAGGACTAGGGCTGCATTAGGACACCTGAAGTGCAGCTGCTGGAGAGTCAGCAGAAACGCCCGGAGACAGCCACGCTTGCCTCCCAGCCCGGGAAGCCCAGAGACCCAGAGCGTAGACGTCTCTCAGAGCATCTCTGCCAGCAGGAGACATTGGGTGAGGAATAGAGCCGTCCCGCCTTCGGGCAGGAGCCATTCAGGAGACCCAGCGTGGGGGGAATCGGGCTGTGTGTGTACAATGTCTAGCACTGCAGGGCCCTGATCCGGGACTGAGCCCTCTGGGCACTGCCGAAATACAAAGGAGAACAGCAGGGCTGGAGGATTTACAGGCTCTGTGTGAGGAGGGCTGGTTGGGTTGAGCCAGCAGTGAGTCCCCAGTAACACAGAGCTGCGCTAGTGATGGAAGATCTATTTTGTCTTCCCTACTTAGCACAGTTCACAACTTAGCACTGACCAGCTGCAAGGATCCTGGCGGGCCCTGGTATGGTTGTAGCAGCAGACTCAATGTTCGGGAAAAGCGAGATATGTGCAATAGGCAATGTAGTTCCATCTGGGCACCAGCCAGCTCCTGTGCCCCAGAGAGCTCTCACAGCTTACACTGAACCAGGGACAAAGGGGGCAGGAGGTTGGAAGAGAAGGTGCCAGCCTGGGCCCCACGAGACCCATGGTCATTTCCCAGCTCTGCCACAGATGCTCTGCGTGGCCTCGGGCAAATCCCTTATTCGCTCTGTGCTGCAGTTCCCTGTCTGTTCAGTGGGGGTAGCAGCCAGGCCCTGCCCTGCAGGGGGCGGTTAGAATAAATGCAATCGAGGTTGGACAGTGCTCTGATGCCACGGGGATGAGGGCCAGGATGGTGTCTAAGACAGACCAAAAGCAAGGGGGAGCTACAGAGCCGGTGGTGAGAGGGGTTTGGCCTTTGACAGTCTGCTCTGGGTGGGGAAGGACAGGCTCTAAAGCCCCGGCCAGGCCAAAAGTAATCTGGGCTGGGGCATCCCATGGCTGGGCAGTCACACATTGGCTGGCTTGTGACTCGCCTGCCCATTGTGACGTGCCCCCTGCTGGCTGCCAAAGCCTCATCCCCTCACTGCCAGGCTTGGCTCTGGCAGAGCGAGAGCTGGCACGTGCCGCTGGGAAAGCTGATCCGGCCGTTTCAGCTCCGCCACTGATAGCAGAAAGTGGGTGGCCCATATACACGCTGGCTTCTGCCCACTCCTGACTCCAGGTAGGAGAATCTTCTATTGCCCGCCGCTGCTTTTCCATTGCATCACCAGCCACACCGAGCCTTCCCCGAGCTCCTGGCTGTGCGGCGCATGTCTACCAAGTGCCCCTTTATCCCCCCACCTAGAGACTTAAGAAATGCATAGGGGAAACTGAGGCACCCCTACAGTATTCAGAGGAAACATTAAGAACAGCCCCACTTCGTCACAGTGAGGGAGTTGGAGAGTCTGTGGGAAGCCCCCTCTCTTGTGAAATCAACCACCCCCACACGGTGCAGGCCGCTCCAGATCGGGGGAAGGGGCCAGCTGTGAATTTGGAGCCAGATCCTGGTTTGGATCTGAATCCACCGGCGCTGCGGAGCGTTCAGCTGTGGGGAGCTAGCTCCCGCCCGTGCCAGATCACAAAGTGCCACTTCAGCCAGCCGCCTGCCAGGCTCTGGCAGCGCCCTGTGTGGAGCTGCAGCTGGGCCCTCCAGAGCCGAGCTGCTGCTCCTCCTCTCTGCTGGCCAGCCAGCCGCAGCTCCTCAGCACCTGCCCGCTCAGCCCCACCTCAGTGCTCCTGCCTCCCCAATCTCCTCCCTGGCGCTGCACCTCGCCCCCTGCACCTGGCATGTCAATACCCAGCGGGGCCGGGAGCCAAGCGTCCTGGGAGCCATCTGTAAGGTGCTGATTCCCTCCTGTGCTGGGCTCCAGCTAATCCACAAGCCAGGAACTGGCCTTGTGACTCCCAGAGCAGGTATATCAGTCTCACAGCAGCAGCTCAGTCTGCTCAACATCACTCCAGGGCCAGGAACTCGCTCCTGCCTGACCTAGGCAACAGGCTGAGCCTGCTCCAGCCCTGTTCCTAGTCCTACTCCAGCCCTGCTCTCGCTCCAGCCTTGCTCCACCCATGCCCTGCCCCGCCCCCTGAGTCCAGCTCCAACCACTAGGCCTGACCACCTCCATCACCTTTACTGACACCATCACTTCCATAGGAAATGGCACTGAGGTTGCCGGGGGAACAGGCATTCTCAGGGTGCCAGGAGCCATTGTTCTATTTACCAGGACAGTCCGATGCCAGGACAGTGCCCCTGAGCGCTGGAGAGGACTAGGGCTGCATTAGGACACCTGAAGTGCAGCTGCTGGAGAGTCAGCAGAACCGCCCGGAGACAGCCACGCTTGCCTCCCAGCCCGGGAAGCCCAGAGACCCAGAGCGTAGACGTCTCTCAGAGCATCTCTGCCAGCAGGAGACATTGGGTGAGGAATAGAGCCGTCCCGCCTTCGGGCAGGAGCCATTCAGGAGACCCAGCGTGGGGGGAATCGGGCTGTGTGTGTACAATGTCTAGCACTGCAGGGCCCTGATCCGGGACTGAGCCCTCTGGGCACTGCCGAAATACAAAGGAGAACAGCAGGGCTGGAGGATTTACAGGCTCTGTGTGAGGAGGGCTGGTTGGGTTGAGCCAGCAGTGAGTCCCCAGTAACACAGAGCTGCGCTAGTGATGGAAGATCTATTTTGTCTTCCCTACTTAGCACAGTTCACAACTTAGCACTGACCAGCTGCAAGGATCCTGGCGGGCCCTGGTATGGTTGTAGCAGCAGACTCAATGTTCGGGAAAAGCGAGATATGTGCAATAGGCAATGTAGTTCCATCTGGGCACCAGCCAGCTCCTGTGCCCCAGAGAGCTCTCACAGCTTACACTGAACCAGGGACAAAGGGGGCAGGAGGTTGGAAGAGAAGGTGCCAGCCTGGGCCCCACGAGACCCATGGTCATTTCCCAGCTCTGCCACAGATGCTCTGCGTGGCCTCGGGCAAATCCCTTATTCCCTCTGTTAGGCCCCAAAACCGAAAAACATGCCTATCTCAGTCCTCGCTGTTGTTTCCCATGCATAAAGTTACACGTATACAGGATGTATAGAGGATATATGAAGAAGGCAAGGGAGTTGGGCGGATGCGCCCCGACCCTGGGAAAGAAATGTGAAGGATGGGAAGTTAAACAGATGTATCCTATTTACCCCTAGAAAGGAATCTAACAGACCCCCAGAAGAGTAATCAATCAAGGGGGCCCCAACAGCTGTATCCCATCTACCCCTGGGAAGGAATTTAAAATTCCATAGGTTAGCAAAATGTATGCACGCTAAGTTGTTTGTTACTGTGTATAAAAAGGCTTGCTTTGTGCTTGTAAGGTGTGTTCCTCCCTCTGGCAATAGTCGAGGGAGACACCCACTCAGCTGACTGATCAATAAAAGACTTGAAGCCGTCTTCTAGACTCCCGTGCCTCCTTGGGGTAATTGGCCAGCTCCAGGGGGAAACGAGCTCATTTGGCTAACAATGGCGACTCCGCCGGGACTTCTCTCCCTGTAGAGGACACTGACCGGCGGCCGAGGGCGATTCCGAGGAGTGGCCACCTCGAGCTGTTGGTTTGCTCGGGCCTCGGGTCGTCACGATCGGTCGGGGCGGCTGTGTCCTCTCTAAAGAGAACTCCGAAGGACACGGCAGCGAGACGGCTTCAGAAGGAGGGGAAGTCTGACTGCCGGACGCGGCCACTTCGGGCGGTAAGTGCGTTTACCTCCTGGGTTAGAGGAATAACGCCCCCGAGGTGTGGGTTGGACGGTGGAAATCCCCTAGGCAGCCGGTATAAGGGAATGTATGTTAACATTGTTGTAGCATTATAGGTGTTTTTGTCATTGTGTTTTTGGGTTAAAGGGTAAGCAAATAACGGCTAATGAATAACGTCACTAACTCCACAAGTCCCTGGGCTATTCTTAACAATTATTGGGACCTGGAGCAGCCTCAGGGAGTACTCTTGTTTGTGGGAGGGGTAATCTTGTTTCTCCTCCTAATGGTGTGTTGGAAACCGAGACTGTAACTGATTAAGAGATCTGTGTGAAAGATGAATGAGTGCCGCTGTCAGGTCTGAGGCTTAAGCTGACTTCAGCCGCCCCAAGACTCCTGCGAGGGGAAACCCGGTGACCAGGATATCTTGATTGCAAGGGGGGTCAGCCGAACCTCGTGACCAAGCGGATATCTGAGATAGTACTAGATCCCTGCCCCTTTCCTCCCCCCTCTTGATACCTCTGTCTCGAGAAATACTAGGTAAAGCATAATGGGGTCCGGACAAAGCACCTTCTCCGGGACACCCCTGGGATGTATGCTGGATAACTGGAAGGCGTTTAGACGCCAGGCTGATTATGGAGTTGTATTATGTAAAGACAATCTTGTAAAATTCTGTACTCTTGAATGGACGACATTTGGGGTGGAGTGGCCCAGGGGAGGGACACTTAAATCAGAAATTGTACAAGCAGTACATAGCATTGTGACCCGGGATGGGCATTGGGATCAATATCCCTATATAGATATTTGGCAGGACCTCGTGGCCAATCCTCCCCCATGGTTGCAGAAATGTAGATCACAAACTGTTAAAACCTTAATGGCCCGCGCCCCTGTTAGGAAGCCCTGTCCCCCTGTTAAGAAATCTTGTCCACCGGCTGTGATTCCTTGTGCTCCTGATCCTATGCCCCCTCCCCCTCTGTATCCTGGCCTCCCGGTCCTGGCAGCCTCGATTGATGGCCCCTCTCCCTATGAGGGTGAGGCCTCAGCTATAAAAACAAGGGATGAGCCGAGCGTACCAGATTCCTCCGAACAGGAGCCCCCTCCGACCCCCTCAGGCTCCCGGGTGTCTGATTACACTAGGAGCAAGAAAAGTCAGGCGACAATTCACCTTAGCCCCGCAGTAACTCCAGGAAGGAAAATGTGGAAATTGGCACCTAATTATTCACCCGGGGACACTCGACTAACCCTTACTAGCTCCCCAGACAAGGGTAAGGATAAATCAGTATTCGAGTGCCCCCTGAGGGAAACTGCACTCCCCGGGGGTGGGCTCACTATGATATATGTTCCCTTTACTACTAGTGATCTATATAATTGGAAACAACAAAATCCCCCGTTCTCGGAAGACCCTGCCCCGCTAACAACAGTATTTGAAACCTTAATTACGGCCCACAACCCTACCTGGGGCGACATGAGGGTCGCTCTTAACACTCTATTAACCGCGGAAGAAAGGCGTTTAGTCCTCTCAAAGGCCCGCGAGTGGGTAGTTGAAACAGAGGGAAACTCAGCCACGGTAGCTGAGCGACTGCCTGAAAGCCCTCCTGAATGGAAACATGATGACACAGGCCGGGCTTCTCATAGCCGATACGCCACGGCTATAGTCCAGGGTATGAAGCGCTGCATTAGGAAAACCCCAAATTGGGCCAAATTATATAATATAAGGCAGGAAAAGAGTGAAAATCCAGCTGCTTTTTATGAGCGGCTTTGTAATACCTGTAAAAGATACACAGACCTGGATCCTGAGGATATCAACGGGAAGCGGGTACTAATCCCCCTTTTCATTGGGCAGTCCTACGAGGACATTAGAAAGAAGCTGCAAAAGTTGGAGGGGGCGTCGGGCAAGAATATAGAGGAACTGTTAGAAATTACCATGAAAGTTTATGATCGGAGGGATGATGAGGAGCGAAAGAAAGGGGCCCGCGTTTTAGCCATGGCCCTAAGGGAAGGAAATGAGGAAAGGGGGGGCAAAGTTAAGGGACGGCAAGGGCCACCTGGGAAGGGGAGGGGCCCTCGCCTGGGTCGAAATCAGTGCGCTATCTGTAAGGAAGAAGGGCACTGGAAGAATGAATGTCCCCGGCGACAGGCCATGGGAAAGGAACGTAAAGATAGAACCCCGTCCCTTCCCATCCTCTACAACAGCACGGGACGTTCAGGGGAGGGATCTTCCCCATAGGGGGGCCGGGGGACCCAGCGGCCCCTCCTGGCGGCGCAAGCTGCCAGCCTGGATCCCACGGTAAAAATTAAAGTGGAGGGCCGCCCAATTGAAGCCCTTATTGATACTGGGGCCACCCTTAGTTTGCTCCCCCTTAATAATGCTCCCCGAGGTAGAGCTCGGGAGCGTGCCATGGTCCAGGGAATAGAAGGACAAACTACCGCTTTAGGAAAAACCTTGCCACTCCTAGTAAAAATTGGGGACCGTCAAATCTCCCACCAGTTTGTTTGCAGCCCCTCTTGCCCCATCGCGCTGCTCGGACGAGATATTCTTACTAAACTGCAGGCAGAGATCTCGTTCGATAAAGGGACTATGGAAGTTAGACTCCCTAAGCAGCAATCCTCCAACTACCAGATGGCTTTGATAAGCGCTGGAAATCACTCCCCGGAATGTCAGGGGAGGAGTGAAGCGAGCCAGCTGTCAGGGGTTAACCTTGAGGTTTGGGCAGAGGAGGGAGGCGTTGCTCGGGCTCGGAATGCTTCACCAGTGCATATTTCCCTTAAGGAGGGAAGCAGCCCGGTCCGAATTCGACAATACCCCCTTAAGCTGACCACTAGAGTCGGGTTAAAACCTCTGATTCAAAAGTTTCTGCAGTGTGGGTGGCTCAGGGAAGGCACGTCTCCTTATAACACTCCGATAATGGGGGTGCCTAAGCCTAATGGACAGTATCGGTTGGTCCAGGACCTAAGACAGATTAACAAGTTAATTGAAGCCCCCTATCCAGTCGTCCCGAATCCCCATACTATTCTGGGCCAAGTTCCCAAAAATCACAGCTGGTTCTCTGTAATAGATTTAAAAGATGCCTTCTTTTCCATTCCCCTTGATTTGGAGTCTCAGAGACTGTTTGCCTTCGAGTGGGAGGACCCAGATACCCACTACAAAGCGCAATACCTTTGGACCGTTGTCCCACAAGGACTTACCTGTGCACCCGAGATTTTTGGTAGCCAGTTAAGAAGGGACCTCGCCCCATTCCTGGCTAAACACCCTTCATGTAATATAGTCCAGTATTGCGATGATTTGCTCTTAAGTACTGAGACAGAGACGGCTTGTAAAGAGCAGACTATAGAGCTCCTTAATTACCTTGGGGCACAGGGGTATAAGGTCTCAAAGGAAAAAGCGCAACTGGTTAGACAGCAGGTCACTTTTCTGGGGTATCATTTGTGCCAAGGAAGTCGCAGTCTGGGTAAAGAAAGAATCCAGGTTATACTTAACAACCCTCAGCCCCGGAACCCCCGAGAATTAAGGGCCTTTCTGGGATTAACTGGCTTTTGTCGGCTCTGGATCCCTGATTACGGGGGAAGAGCCAAACCATTATATGAATCCTTGACTAAAGAAGGTCTGCTCCATTGGACATGGACCAAAGAAATGGAAAAAGCATTTCGAGAGCTAAAAGAGGCCTTGGTTCAGCCTCCTGCTCTAGCCCTCCCTGACCCTCGAAAGCCATTCACCCTGTACGTTCATGAAAGGGGAGGGGTGGCTGCTGGAGTTCTATGCCAGAGATCGGGACCAACCTGGCGACCCATTGGATATTACTCAAAGGTGTTGGACCCTGTCGCCAAGGGATGGCCTGCCTGTTTACGGGCCGTTGCAGCAACCGCTCTCCTTGTACAGGAGGCCGAAAAATTGACCCTGGGAGGGGACACTGAGGTTGTGGTACCCCATGGGGTGCCTCAAATATTAGGGACAGGTGCTGGGGAGAAGCATCTAAATCCCAGCCGACATACCAGATACGAAGTAGGGCTTTTGCTAGCTCCTAATCTGACCTTTAGGACAGTTAGCTCCCTCAACCCAGCTACCCTATTGCCCGACCCTCGGGTTTCTCATGAGACCGGGCCCACTCATGACTGTATTGAAGTCTTGCAACAAGAAACCAAACCTCGCCCTGATCTTTCGGACTTGCCATGGCCCAACCCTGAAATTGAAGGGTACGTTGATGGGTCCAGCTACGTGATAGATGGCAAGCGGTTCACCGGCGCAGCGGTAGTAATTAAGGACAAAGGGATATACAAGTTTAAACTTAGCCCTAATTTGTCCGCCCAGGCTGCGGAGCTAGTGGCTCTTATCGAGGCTCTCCGGTTAGGAGCTGGGAAAACTATTAACCTATATACTGACAGCCGCTATGCTTATATGGTGGTACATGCTCACGGGACCCTGTGGAAAGAAAGGGGATTTATCACAGCGTCAGGCCAAAGAATTGCACATGGAAGTCTCATCAAAGCACTTCTTGAGGCTTTGATGCTTCCCCTCCGGGTTGCCGTGATACATGTGCGTGCCCATGGAAGGGCCCCGGAGGCTGAGCAACGTAGATACAATCAATTGGCTGATCAGGCCGCAAAGGAGGCCGGCCGGAAAGGGGCCTCATGGCTCCTCTTGGTCCAAGATACAGAAGCTAAAAACCCCCCTCCCCAATACACAGCTGAGGAGGTATGCCACGCGCAGGCTGCGGGGGCCCGGCAGGTTCCCTCGGGATGGTGGAAACTACCAGGAGGGGAGACTTTTGTCCCCCGACCAGTGCTTCAGGAAATTCTTCGGCACATGCATAAAGAGGGACATATGGGGTCGGGGGCAATGGTCGATTTGGCCACCCGATCCCTAAAGGGGCTGGGCATGCACATGGAAGCCCAGAGAATAGTTAGTAATTGCCCTGTCTGCCAACGAACTAACCAAAAGGGGTGTGGCCCTCCCGCCCCAATGGGAGGCCGGCCGTGGGCCACGTACCCTTTTCAGAGATGGCAGGTGGACTTTGCAGAAATGCCCCCTTGCCGGGGCTATAAATACTTACTCGTATTTGTGGATCAACTTACGGGATGGGTAGAGTGTTACCCCACCCGGCATTGCCAGGCCCGGGCTGTTACTAAGGCCCTGTTGCATGAGATACTTCCCCGATTCCACCTCCCCGAAACGATTGAATCTGATCAGGGAAGCCACTTTACCTCACAAGTGGTCCAACAGGTGTCCCAAGCACTCGGTATACAATGGAAGTTGCATACACCCTGGAGACCGCAAAGCTCGGGTCAAGTAGAAAGAATGAATAGAACTCTCAAAGATACTCTGACTAAAATATGCACAGAATCTAGTTTAAAGTGGCTTGATGCCCTACCACTCGCCCTCACCCGCGTTCGAAGGGCCCCACGTAAGGGTCTTAAACTCTCGCCATTCGAACTAGTTTTTGGATTTCCACCCCGAGTACTTATCCCGGGATTCCGGGAGGATGTAACCTGGGAAGTGGGAAATGACTTACTATGGAAACAGGTTTCCGGGTTGCAATCTGTTTTATTGCAGCTTCATCGATACGCGGCGCCATTCCAGGCCCTCCCCTTGGATCAGACCGTGCATCCATTCCGGATCGGTGACCAGGTCCTTGTCAAGAAGTGGAAACGCGACCCCCTTACGCCAAAGTGGGACGGTCCACACACCGTTTCGCTCATCAGCCAGGCCGCAGTTAAAATTCTCGGGAGCGACAAATGGACACATCACACCCGGGTAAAGCGGTTTCTGAACCCAAGCCCGGAGACTGAATCAGCGGAAGAGGACACCAGCCCTCTGCCCACCCCGGTTCCGGACGCCCGGGGTGGCACAGGCGAAGACTCCACCTGGGAGTATCAGCATTTGGACGGACTGAAGGGGCTGTTTAGAAAGAGATAATGAAATTGTTGGTAATATCTCTGTTTATGTACTTCCATCGCTGTTATGGTTGGGGGAATAGGTTTGTACAGCTGGGGGAGACAATAGCAAACTCCTTTAACCTCAGTAACTGTTGGGTGTGTGGAGGCCCAGGGGAAATAAATGAGTGGCCTTGGGTAGCCCAGCCGGTACAACCCAAATGGTGGCTCAGTAATTTAAGTATAGTCCACGATGGAACGGGAGTTTGGACCGAGGATAGTAGCCCTTGGCGACTTTATTCTTCTGGAGTAGGTGTTCTCTGCCTTAATCGGACAAGGCGGGAGGGAGAGGGAGTGTATTTGGGAGAAAGCAAGTGTGATTGGACTCTATCCCTAGGGTATGACTGCTGGGATCGCTACTGTCGCCCGTACGACTGTTCTAGATATCAGGGGCGATGGAACCAGACCCATGTAAAGCTTACCAATAATAGTTGGGTAAGATGCTCCTTCCAACACTACACGGGCGAAGGTTGCAAGGCGGCCGGACGGGATGGGTTCTTTGATAGACTATTTTTAGTTTGCCCGCGAGACAATACCACTAGCAAGGACCACGTGGTACGGTGGCATCGTTGGGCATGGCAGCATCAGAATGGAACTCGAGTATGGGGTTTCAGCCAGTTCTGGTCTAGCACCGATCAGCTGAAATGGGGCTGCAATTGTGTCTGGAAGGCGGGAGCTGGGGCATGGAAATGTAATTATTGTGACCCAGATAGTGGACTTGTGGGGGGACCTTTGGGGCCAAGTAATCCTTTATATTTCGACCACATGAAGGACGACGAGGATGACGAAACCTGGACTGGCCCCTTTGCTAATGGAACCTGGGCTCTAAAGGGCCATTATTGGATCTGTGGATCCTATGCCTACCGAAGATTGCCTCCAAACTGGTCAGGAATATGTTATGTTGGATATATAAGACCCTTGTTCTTTCTATTACCCCAGATGCAGGGAAATAAGTTGGGAATTAAGGTGTATGATGATTTAATTAGAGAAAGGCGGTTCGTAGACTCCACCTTGGCCGCCGGAAGCTCCCAAACATGGGGAGCTCAGGAATGGCCCCCTGAAAGAATCATACAACACTATGGTCCAGCTACATGGAATCCTAATGAGTGGATCTCAGGGGCAAGGGAGCCCATTTATAATTTAAATCGAATAATTAGGCTGCAAGCCGTCTTAGAAATAATAACTAATCAGACGGCTGCAGCTCTTGATCTTTTGGCCGATCAGTCCACTCAGATGAGGAATGTGCTCTACCAGCATCATCTAGTTCTTGATTATTTGCTGGCAGAAGAAGGGGGAATCTGTGCAAAATTAAATGAATCCAATTGCTGTTTACAAATAGATGATAATGGAAAAGCGGTAAAACAGCTAACAAAAGAAATGAGGAAGCTAGCCCATGTCCCGGTCCAAACTTGGGGTGGGTGGAATATGAATTGGTTCACGTCCTGGTTACCGCAACTGGGATGGCTCCGAGAAGGCCTTTTTCTCTTTATACTCTTTATCACAACCCTATTAACCCTAGCTTGCTTTGCTCCCTGTGTAGTTGCATTAGTCCGGCGAATAGCTAAACAAATTATACACCAACGAATGATGGCCCTATACCAGCCAGTGAAGGCTGAGGATTGGGGGCCATAAGGCTCTCAAAATGCTTTTTAGGGGGGAATCTTGTTAGGCCCCAAAACCGAAAAACATGCCTATCTCAGTCCTCGCTGTTGTTTCCCATGCATAAAGTTACACGTATACAGGATGTATAGAGGATATATGAAGAAGGCAAGGGAGTTGGGCGGATGCGCCCCGACCCTGGGAAAGAAATGTGAAGGATGGGAAGTTAAACAGATGTATCCTATTTACCCCTAGAAAGGAATCTAACAGACCCCCAGAAGAGTAATCAATCAAGGGGGCCCCAACAGCTGTATCCCATCTACCCCTGGGAAGGAATTTAAAATTCCATAGGTTAGCAAAATGTATGCACGCTAAGTTGTTTGTTACTGTGTATAAAAAGGCTTGCTTTGTGCTTGTAAGGTGTGTTCCTCCCTCTGGCAATAGTCGAGGGAGACACCCACTCAGCTGACTGATCAATAAAAGACTTGAAGCCGTCTTCTAGACTCCCGTGCCTCCTTGGGGTAATTGGCCAGCTCCAGGGGGAAACGAGCTCATTTGGCTAACACCTCTGTGCTGCAGTTCCCTGTCTGTTCAGTGGGGGTAGCAGCCAGGCCCTGCCCTGCAGGGGGCGGTTAGAATAAATGCAATCGAGGTTGGACAGTGCTCTGATGCCACGGGGATGAGGGCCAGGATGGTGTCTAAGACAGACCAAAAGCAAGGGGGAGCTACAGAGCCGGTGGTGAGAGGGGTTTGGCCTTTGACAGTCTGCTCTGGGTGGGGAAGGACAGGCTCTAAAGCCCCGGCCAGGCCAAAAGTAATCTGGGCTGGGGCATCCCATGGCTGGGCAGTCACACATTGGCTGGCTTGTGACTCGCCTGCCCATTGTGACGTGCCCCCTGCTGGCTGCCAAAGCCTCATCCCCTCACTGCCAGGCTTGGCTCTGGCAGAGCGAGAGCTGGCACGTGCCGCTGGGAAAGCTGATCCGGCCGTTTCAGCTCCGCCACTGATAGCAGAAAGTGGGTGGCCCATATACACGCTGGCTTCTGCCCACTCCTGACTCCAGGTAGGAGAATCTTCTATTGCCCGCCGCTGCTTTTCCATTGCATCACCAGCCACACCGAGCCTTCCCCGAGCTCCTGGCAGAGCGGCGCATGTCTACCAAGTGCCCCTTTATCCCCCCACCTAGAGACTTAAGAAATGCATAGGGGAAACTGAGGCACCCCTACAGTATTCAGAGGAAACATTAAGAACAGCCCCACTTCGTCACAGTGAGGGAGTTGGAGAGTCTGTGGGAAGCCCCCTCTCTTGTGAAATCAACCACCCCCACACGGTGCAGGCCGCTCCAGATCGGGGAAAGGGGCCAGCTGTGAATTTGGAGCCAGATCCTGGTTTGGATCTGAATCCACCGGCGCTGCGGAGCGTTCAGCTGTGGGGAGCTAGCTCCCGCCCGTGCCAGATCACAAAGTGCCACTTCAGCCAGCCGCCTGCCAGGCTCTGGCAGCGCCCTGTGTGGAGCTGCAGCTGGGCCCTCCAGAGCCGAGCTGCTGCTCCTCCTCTCTGCTGGCCAGACAGCCGCAGCTCCTCAGCACCTGCCCGCTCAGCCCCACCTCAGTGCTCCTGCCTCCCCAATCTCCTCCCTGGCGCTGCACCTCGCCCCCTGCACCTGGCATGTCAATACCCAGCGGGGCCGGGAGCCAAGCGTCCCGGGAGCCATCTGTAAGGTGCTGATTCCCTCCTGTGCTGGGCTCCAGCTAATCCACAAGCCAGGAACTGGCCTTGTGACTCCCAGAGCAGGTATATCAGTCTCACAGCAGCAGCTCAGTCTGCTCAACATCACTCCAGGGCCAGGAACTCGCTCCTGCCTGACATAGGCAACAGGCTGAGCCTGCTCCAGCCCTGTTCCTAGTCCTACTCCAGCCCTGCTCTCGCTCCAGCCTTGCTCCACCCATGCCCTGCCCCGCCCCCTGAGTCCAGCTCCAACCACTAGGCCTGACCACCTCCATCACCTTTACTGACACCATCACTTCCATAGGAAATGGCACTGAGGTTGCCGGGGGAACAGGCATTCTCAGGGTGCCAGGAGCCATTGTTCTATTTACCAGGACAGTCCGATGCCAGGACAGTGCCCCTGAGCGCTGGAGAGGACTAGGGCTGCATTAGGACACCTGAAGTGCAGCTGCTGGAGAGTCAGCAGAACCGCCCGGAGACAGCCACGCTTGCCTCCCAGCCCGGGAAGCCCAGAGACCCAGAGCGTAGACGTCTCTCAGAGCATCTCTGCCAGCAGGAGACATTGGGTGAGGAATAGAGCCGTCCCGCCTTCGGGCAGGAGCCATTCAGGAGACCCAGCGTGGGGGGAATCGGGCTGTGTGTGTACAATGTCTAGCACTGCAGGGCCCTGATCCGGGACTGAGCCCTCTGGGCACTGCCGAAATACAAAGGAGAACAGCAGGGCTGGAGGATTTACAGGCTCTGTGTGAGGAGGGCTGGTTGGGTTGAGCCAGCAGTGAGTCCCCAGTAACACAGAGCTGCGCTAGTGATGGAAGATCTATTTTGTCTTCCCTACTTAGCACAGTTCACAACTTAGCACTGACCAGCTGCAAGGATCCTGGCGGGCCCTGGTATGGTTGTAGCAGCAGACTCAATGTTCGGGAAAAGCGAGATATGTGCAATAGGCAATGTAGTTCCATCTGGGCACCAGCCAGCTCCTGTGCCCCAGAGAGCTCTCACAGCTTACACTGAACCAGGGACAAAGGGGGCAGGAGGTTGGAAGAGAAGGTGCCAGCCTGGGCCCCACGAGACCCATGGTCATTTCCCAGCTCTGCCACAGATGCTCTGCGTGGCCTCGGGCAAATCCCTTATTCCCTCTGTGCTGCAGTTCCCTGTCTGTTCAGTGGGGGTAGCAGCCAGGCCCTGCCCTGCAGGGGGCGGTTAGAATAAATGCAATCGAGGTTGGACAGTGCTCTGATGCCACGGGGATGAGGGCCAGGATGGTGTCTAAGACAGACCAAAAGCAAGGGGGAGCTACAGAGCCGGTGGTGAGAGGGGTTTGGCCTTTGACAGTCTGCTCTGGGTGGGGAAGGACAGGCTCTAAAGCCCCGGCCAGGCCAAAAGTAATCTGGGCTGGGGCATCCCATGGCTGGGCAGTCACACATTGGCTGGCTTGTGACTCGCCTGCCCATTGTGACGTGCCCCCTGCTGGCTGCCAAAGCCTCATCCCCTCACTGCCAGGCTTGGCTCTGGCAGAGCGAGAGCTGGCACGTGCCGCTGGGAAAGCTGATCCGGCCGTTTCAGCTCCGCCACTGATAGCAGAAAGTGGGTGGCCCATATACACGCTGGCTTCTGCCCACTCCTGACTCCAGGTAGGAGAATCTTCTATTGCCCGCCGCTGCTTTTCCATTGCATCACCAGCCACACCGAGCCTTCCCCGAGCTCCTGGCTGTGCGGCGCATGTCTACCAAGTGCCCCTTTATCCCCCCACCTAGAGACTTAAGAAATGCATAGGGGAAACTGAGGCACCCCTACAGTATTCAGAGGAAACATTAAGAACAGCCCCACTTCGTCACAGTGAGGGAGTTGGAGAGTCTGTGGGAAGCCCCCTCTCTTGTGAAATCAACCACCCCCACACGGTGCAGGCCGCTCCAGATCGGGGGAAGGGGCCAGCTGTGAATTTGGAGCCAGATCCTGGTTTGGATCTGAATCCACCGGCGCTGCGGAGCGTTCAGCTGTGGGGAGCTAGCTCCCGCCCGTGCCAGATCACAAAGTGCCACTTCAGCCAGCCGCCTGCCAGGCTCTGGCAGCGCCCTGTGTGGAGCTGCAGCTGGGCCCTCCAGAGCCGAGCTGCTGCTCCTCCTCTCTGCTGGCCAGACAGCCGCAGCTCCTCAGCACCTGCCCGCTCAGCCCCACCTCAGTGCTCCTGCCTCCCCAATCTCCTCCCTGGCGCTGCACCTCGCCCCCTGCACCTGGCATGTCAATACCCAGCGGGGCCGG
The DNA here is from genome assembly GCF_028017835.1 of Emys orbicularis. Classification (NCBI taxonomy): domain Eukaryota; kingdom Metazoa; phylum Chordata; order Testudines; family Emydidae; genus Emys; species Emys orbicularis. Next base: position 32,033,054 of record NC_088694.1, on the reverse strand, counting down.
GAGCCAAGCGTCCCGGGAGCCATCTGTAAGGTGCTGATTCCCTCCTGTGCTGGGCTCCAGCTAATCCACAAGCCAGGAACTGGCCTTGTGACTCCCAGAGCAGGTATATCAGTCTCACAGCAGCAGCTCAGTCTGCTCAACATCACTCCAGGGCCAGGAACTCGCTCCTGCCTGACCTAGGCAACAGGCTGAGCCTGCTCCAGCCCTGTTCCTAGTCCTACTCCAGCCCTGCTCTCGCTCCAGCCTTGCTCCACCCATGCCCTGCCCCGCCCCCTGAGTCCAGCTCCAACCACTAGGCCTGACCACCTCCATCACCTTTACTGACACCATCACTTCCATAGGAAATGGCACTGAGGTTGCCGGGGGAACAGGCATTCTCAGGGTGCCAGGAGCCATTGTTCTATTTACCAGGACAGTCCGATGCCAGGACAGTGCCCCTGAGCGCTGGAGAGGACTAGGGCTGCATTAGGACACCTGAAGTGCAGCTGCTGGAGAGTCAGCAGAACCGCCCGGAGACAGCCACGCTTGCCTCCCAGCCCGGGAAGCCCAGAGACCCAGAGCGTAGACGTCTCTCAGAGCATCTCTGCCAGCAGGAGACATTGGGTGAGGAATAGAGCCGTCCCGCCTTCGGGCAGGAGCCATTCAGGAGACCCAGCGTGGGGGGAATCGGGCTGTGTGTGTACAATGTCTAGCACTGCAGGGCCCTGATCCGGGACTGAGCCCTCTGGGCACTGCCGAAATACAAAGGAGAACAGCAGGGCTGGAGGATTTACAGGCTCTGTGTGAGGAGGGCTGGTTGGGTTGAGCCAGCAGTGAGTCCCCAGTAACACAGAGCTGCGCTAGTGATGGAAGATCTATTTTGTCTTCCCTACTTAGCACAGTTCACAACTTAGCACTGACCAGCTGCAAGGATCCTGGCGGGCCCTGGTATGGTTGTAGCAGCAGACTCAATGTTCGGGAAAAGCAAGATATGTGCAATAGGCAATGTAGTTCCATCTGGGCACCAGCCAGCTCCTGTGCCCCAGAGAGCTCTCACAGCTTACACTGAACCAGGGACAAAGGGGGCAGGAGGTTGGAAGAGAAGGTGCCAGCCTGGGACCCACGAGACCCATGGTCATTTCCCAGCTCTGCCACAGATGCTCTGCGTGGCCTCGGGCAAATCCCTTATTCCCTCTGTGCTGCAGTTCCCTGTCTGTTCAGTGGGGGTAGCAGCCAGGCCCTGCCCTGCAGGGGGCGGTTAGAATAAATGCAATCGAGGTTGGACAGTGCTCTGATGCCACGGGGATGAGGGCCAGGATGGTGTCTAAGACAGACCAAAAGCAAGGGGGAGCTACAGAGCCGGTGGTGAGAGGGGTTTGGCCTTTGACAGTCTGCTCTGGGTGGGGAAGGACAGGCTCTAAAGCCCCGGCCAGGCCAAAAGTAATCTGGGCTGGGGCATCCCATGGCTGGGCAGTCACACATTGGCTGGCTTGTGACTCGCCTGCCCATTGTGACGTGCCCCCTGCTGGCTGCCAAAGCCTCATCCCCTCACTGCCAGGCTTGGCTCTGGCAGAGCGAGAGCTGGCACGTGCCGCTGGGAAAGCTGATCCGGCCGTTTCAGCTCCGCCACTGATAGCAGAAAGTGGGTGGCCCATATACACGCTGGCTTCTGCCCACTCCTGACTCCAGGTAGGAGAATCTTCTATTGCCCGCCGCTGCTTTTCCATTGCATCACCAGCCACACCGAGCCTTCCCCGAGCTCCTGGCTGTGCGGCGCATGTCTACCAAGTGCCCCTTTATCCCCCCACCTAGAGACTTAAGAAATGCATAGGGGAAACTGAGGCACCCCTACAGTATTCAGAGGAAACATTAAGAACAGCCCCACTTCGTCACAGTGAGGGAGTTGGAGAGTCTGTGGGAAGCCCCCTCTCTTGTGAAATCAACCACCCCCACATGGTGCAGGCCGCTCCAGATCGGGGGAAGGGGCCAGCTGTGAATTTGGAGCCAGATCCTGGTTTGGATCTGAATCCACCGGCACTGCGGAGCGTTCAGCTGTGGGGAGCTAGCTCCCGCCCGTGCCAGATCACAAAGTGCCACTTCAGCCAGCCGCCTGCCAGGCTCTGGCAGCGCCCTGTGTGGAGCTGCAGCTGGGCCCTCCAGAGCCGAGCTGCTGCTCCTCCTCTCTGCTGGCCAGCCAGCCGCAGCTCCTCAGCACCTGCCCGCTCAGCCCCACCTCAGTGCTCCTGCCTCCCCAATCTCCTCCCTGGCGCTGCACCTCGCCCCCTGCACCTGGCATGTCAATACCCAGCGGGGCCGGGAGCCAAGCGTCCCGGGAGCCATCTGTAAGGTGCTGATTCCCTCCTGTGCTGGGCTCCAGCTAATCCACAAGCCAGGAACTGGCCTTGTGACTCCCAGAGCAGGTATATCAGTCTCACAGCAGCAGCTCAGTCTGCTCAACATCACTCCAGGGCCAGGAACTCGCTCCTGCCTGACCTAGGCAACAGGCTGAGCCTGCTCCAGCCCTGTTCCTAGTCCTACTCCAGCCCTGCTCTCGCTCCAGCCTTGCTCCACCCATGCCCTGCCCCGCCCCCTGAGTCCAGCTCCAACCACTAGGCCTGACCACCTCCATCACCTTTACTGACACCATCACTTCCATAGGAAATGGCACTGAGGTTGCCGGGGGAACAGGCATTCTCAGGGTGCCAGGAGCCATTGTTCTATTTACCAGGACAGTCCGATGCCAGGACAGTGCCCCTGAGCGCTGGAGAGGACTAGGGCTGCATTAGGACACCTGAAGTGCAGCTGCTGGAGAGTCAGCAGAACCGCCCGGAGACAGCCACGCTTGCCTCCCAGCCCGGGAAGCCCAGAGACCCAGAGCGTAGACGTCTCTCAGAGCATCTCTGCCAGCAGGAGACATTGGGTGAGGAATAGAGCCGTCCCGCCTTCGGGCAGGAGCCATTCAGGAGACCCAGCGTGGGGGGAATCGGGCTGTGTGTGTACAATGTCTAGCACTGCAGGGCCCTGATCCGGGACTGAGCCCTCTGGGCACTGCCGAAATACAAAGGAGAACAGCAGGGCTGGAGGATTTACAGGCTCTGTGTGAGGAGGGCTGGTTGGGTTGAGCCAGCAGTGAGTCCCCAGTAACACAGAGCTGCGCTAGTGATGGAAGATCTATTTTGTCTTCCCTACTTAGCACAGTTCACAACTTAGCACTGACCAGCTGCAAGGATCCTGGCGGGCCCTGGTATGGTTGTAGCAGCAGACTCAATGTTCGGGAAAAGCGAGATATGTGCAATAGGCAATGTAGTTCCATCTGGGCACCAGCCAGCTCCTGTGCCCCAGAGAGCTCTCACAGCTTACACTGAACCAGGGACAAAGGGGGCAGGAGGTTGGAAGAGAAGGTGCCAGCCTGGGCCCCACGAGACCCATGGTCATTTCCCAGCTCTGCCACAGATGCTCTGCGTGGCCTCGGGCAAATCCCTTATTCCCTCTGTGCTGCAGTTCCCTGTCTGTTCAGTGGGGGTAGCAGCCAGGCCCTGCCCTGCAGGGGGCGGTTAGAATAAATGCAATCGAGGTTGGACAGTGCTCTGATGCCACGGGGATGAGGGCCAGGATGGTGTCTAAGACAGACCAAAAGCAAGGGGGAGCTACAGAGCCGGTGGTGAGAGGGGTTTGGCCTTTGACAGTCTGCTCTGGGTGGGGAAGGACAGGCTCTAAAGCCCCGGCCAGGCCAAAAGTAATCTGGGCTGGGGCATCCCATGGCTGGGCAGTCACACATTGGCTGGCTTGTGACTCGCCTGCCCATTGTGACGTGCCCCCTGCTGGCTGCCAAAGCCTCATCCCCTCACTGCCAGGCTTGGCTCTGGCAGAGCGAGAGCTGGCACGTGCCGCTGGGAAAGCTGATCCGGCCGTTTCAGCTCCGCCACTGATAGCAGAAAGTGGGTGGCCCATATACACGCTGGCTTCTGCCCACTCCTGACTCCAGGTAGGAGAATCTTCTATTGCCCGCCGCTGCTTTTCCATTGCATCACCAGCCACACCGAGCCTTCCCCGAGCTCCTGGCTGTGCGGCGCATGTCTACCAAGTGCCCCTTTATCCCCCACCTAGAGACTTAAGAAATGCATAGGGGAAACTGAGGCACCCCTACAGTATTCAGAGGAAACATTAAGAACAGCCCCACTTCGTCACAGTGAGGGAGTTGGAGAGTCTGTGGGAAGCCCCCTCTCTTGTGAAATCAACCACCCCCACACGGTGCAGGCCGCTCCAGATCGGGGGAAGGGGCCAGCTGTGAATTTGGAGCCAGATCCTGGTTTGGATCTGAATCCACCGGCGCTGCGGAGCGTTCAGCTGTGGGGAGCTAGCTCCCGCCCGTGCCAGATCACAAAGTGCCACTTCAGCCAGCCGCCTGCCAGGCTCTGGCAGCGCCCTGTGTGGAGCTGCAGCTGGGCCCTCCAGAGCCGAGCTGCTGCTCCTCCTCTCTGCTGGCCAGCCAGCCGCAGCTCCTCAGCACCTGCCCGCTCAGCCCCACCTCAGTGCTCCTGCCTCCCCAATCTCCTCCCTGGCGCTGCACCTCGCCCCCTGCACCTGGCATGTCAATACCCAGCGGGGCCGGGAGCCAAGCGTCCTGGGAGCCATCTGTAAGGTGCTGATTCCCTCCTGTGCTGGGCTCCAGCTAATCCACAAGCCAGGAACTGGCCTTGTGACTCCCAGAGCAGGTATATCAGTCTCACAGCAGCAGCTCAGTCTGCTCAACATCACTCCAGGGCCAGGAACTCGCTCCTGCCTGACATAGGCAACAGGCTGAGCCTGCTCCAGCCCTGTTCCTAGTCCTACTCCAGCCCTGCTCTCGCTCCAGCCTTGCTCCACCCATGCCCTGCCCCGCCCCCTGAGTCCAGCTCCAACCACTAGGCCTGACCACCTCCATCACCTTTACTGACACCATCACTTCCATAGGAAATGGCACTGAGGTTGCCGGGGGAACAGGCATTCTCAGGGTGCCAGGAGCCATTGTTCTATTTACCAGGACAGTCCGTTGCCAGGACAGTGCCCCTGAGCGCTGGAGAGGACTAGGGCTGCATTAGGACACCTGAAGTGCAGCTGCTGGAGAGTCAGCAGAACCGCCCGGAGACAGCCACGCTTGCCTCCCAGCCCGGGAAGCCCAGAGACCCAGAGCGTAGACGTCTCTCAGAGCATCTCTGCCAGCAGGAGACATTGGGTGAGGAATAGAGCCGTCCCGCCTTCGGGCAGGAGCCATTCAGGAGACCCAGCGTGGGGGGAATCGGGCTGTGTGTGTACAATGTCTAGCACTGCAGGGCCCTGATCCGGGACTGAGCCCTCTGGGCACTGCCGAAATACAAAGGAGAACAGCAGGGCTGGAGGATTTACAGGCTCTGTGTGAGGAGGGCTGGTTGGGTTGAGCCAGCAGTGAGTCCCCAGTAACACAGAGCTGCGCTAGTGATGGGAGATCTATTTTGTCTTCCCTACTTAGCACAGTTCACAACTTAGCACTGACCAGCTGCAAGGATCCTGGCGGGCCCTGGTATGGTTGTAGCAGCAGACTCAATGTTCGGGAAAAGCGAGATATGTGCAATAGGCAATGTAGTTCCATCTGGGCACCAGCCAGCTCCTGTGCCCCAGAGAGCTCTCACAGCTTACACTGAACCAGGGACAAAGGGGGCAGGAGGTTGGAAGAGAAGGTGCCAGCCTGGGACCCACGAGACCCATGGTCATTTCCCAGCTCTGCCACAGATGCTCTGCGTGGCCTCGGGCAAATCCCTTATTCCCTCTGTGCTGCAGTTCCCTGTCTGTTCAGTGGGGGTAGCAGCCAGGCCCTGCCCTGCAGGGGGCGGTTAGAATAAATGCAATCGAGGTTGGACAGTGCTCTGATGCCACGGGGATGAGGGCCAGGATGGTGTCTAAGACAGACCAAAAGCAAGGGGGAGCTACAGAGCCGGTGGTGAGAGGGGTTTGGCCTTTGACAGTCTGCTCTGGGTGGGGAAGGACAGGCTCTAAGGCCCCGGCCAGGCCAAAAGTAATCTGGGCTGGGGCATCCCATGGCTGGGCAGTCACACATTGGCTGGCTTGTGACTCGCCTGCCCATTGTGACGTGCCCCCTGCTGGCTGCCAAAGCCTCATCCCCTCACTGCCAGGCTTGGCTCTGGCAGAGCGAGAGCTGGCACGTGCCGCTGGGAAAGCTGATCCGGCCGTTTCAGCTCCGCCACTGATAGCAGAAAGTGGGTGGCCCATATACACGCTGGCTTCTGCCCACTCCTGACTCCAGGTAGGAGAATCTTCTATTGCCCGCCGCTGCTTTTCCATTGCATCACCAGCCACACCGAGCCTTCCCCGAGCTCCTGGCTGTGCGGCGCATGTCTACCAAGTGCCCCTTTATCCCCCACCTAGAGACTTAAGAAATGCATAGGGGAAACTGAGGCACCCCTACAGTATTCAGAGGAAACATTAAGAACAGCCCCACTTCGTCACAGTGAGGGAGTTGGAGAGTCTGTGGGAAGCCCCCTCTCTTGTGAAATCAACCACCCCCACACGGTGCAGGCCGCTCCAGATCGGGGGAAGGGGCCAGCTGTGAATTTGGAGCCAGATCCTGGTTTGGATCTGAATCCACCGGCGCTGCGGAGCGTTCAGCTGTGGGGAGCTAGCTCCCGCCCGTGCCAGATCACAAAGTGCCACTTCAGCCAGCCGCCTGCCAGGCTCTGGCAGCGCCCTGTGTGGAGCTGCAGCTGGGCCCTCCAGAGCCGAGCTGCTGCTCCTCCTCTCTGCTGGCCAGACAGCCGCAGCTCCTCAGCACCTGCCCGCTCAGCCCCACCTCAGTGCTCCTGCCTCCCCAATCTCCTCCCTGGCGCTGCACCTCGCCCCCTGCACCTGGCATGTCAATACCCAGCGGGGCCGGGAGCCAAGCGTCCCAGGAGCCATCTGTAAGGTGCTGATTCCCTCCTGTGCTGGGCTCCAGCTAATCCACAAGCCAGGAACTGGCCTTGTGACTCCCAGAGCAGGTATATCAGTCTCACAGCAGCAGCTCAGTCTGCTCAACATCACTCCAGGGCCAGGAACTCGCTCCTGCCTGACATAGGCAACAGGCTGAGCCTGCTCCAGCCCTGTTCCTAGTCCTACTCCAGCCCTGCTCTCGCTCCAGCCTTGCTCCACCCATGCCCTGCCCCGCCCCCTGAGTCCAGCTCCAACCACTAGGCCTGACCACCTCCATCACCTTTACTGACACCATCACTTCCATAGGAAATGGCACTGAGGTTGCCGGGGGAACAGGCATTCTCAGGGTGCCAGGAGCCATTGTTCTATTTACCAGGACAGTCCGATGCCAGGACAGTGCCCCTGAGCGCTGGAGAGGACTAGGGCTGCATTAGGACACCTGAAGTGCAGCTGCTGGAGAGTCAGCAGAACCGCCCGGAGACAGCCACGCTTGCCTCCCAGCCCGGGAAGCCCAGAGACCCAGAGCGTAGACGTCTCTCAGAGCATCTCTGCCAGCAGGAGACATTGGGTGAGGAATAGAGCCGTCCCGCCTTCGGGCAGGAGCCATTCAGGAGACCCAGCGTGGGGGGAATCGGGCTGTGTGTGTACAATGTCTAGCACTGCAGGGCCCTGATCCGGGACTGAGCCCTCTGGGCACTGCCGAAATACAAAGGAGAACAGCAGGGCTGGAGGATTTACAGGCTCTGTGTGAGGAGGGCTGGTTGGGTTGAGCCAGCAGTGAGTCCCCAGTAACACAGAGCTGCGCTAGTGATGGAAGATCTATTTTGTCTTCCCTACTTAGCACAGTTCACAACTTAGCACTGACCAGCTGCAAGGATCCTGGCGGGCCCTGGTATGGTTGTAGCAGCAGACTCAATGTTTGGGAAAAGCGAGATATGTGCAATAGGCAATGTAGTTCCATCTGGGCACCAGCCAGCTCCTGTGCCCCAGAGAGCTCTCACAGCTCACACTGAACCAGGGACAAAGGGGGCAGGAGGTTGGAAGAGAAGGTGCCAGCCTGGGACCCACGAGACCCATGGTCATTTCCCAGCTCTGCCACAGATGCTCTGCGTGGCCTCGGGCAAATCCCTTATTCCCTCTGTGCTGCAGTTCCCTGTCTGTTCAGTGGGGGTAGCAGCCAGGCCCTGCCCTGCAGGGGGCGGTTAGAATAAATGCAATCGAGGTTGGACAGTGCTCTGATGCCACGGGGATGAGGGCCAGGATGGTGTCTAAGACAGACCAAAAGCAAGGGGGAGCTACAGAGCCGGTGGTGAGAGGGGTTTGGCCTTTGACAGTCTGCTCTGGGTGCCTGGGCTGTCAGACCCCAGCCAGCCACTGGCATTGCCAGACCTCCCTGATCTCTGGTGCTGCTGCTCTCCCTGCTTCTAGGAGTCACTGCCTCCCCCTGGGCCAAGACTCCCGCAGCAATCATCTCCTGGGGCTGCCATGGCACTGAGCGGCTAGCAAGGCCTGAGACTCAGTTCGGCGGGGGGGCAGGGGGGTGCTATGAAAGCAGTTTCCGTGTTGTTGCCGCGGTGGGAGGGGAAGCAGAGATGGGGCCATTTTACATCCTACGGCCAAGGCGCCCAGCAGCTTGGGCAGGCGCAAAGAGCCGCCCGCGTGGGCTGGGAGCTGGGGGAGGGGAGAGTTCGGGAACCCCTGTTCTGCGCTGTCACAAGGAGGAGGAACCGGGATGGAACTGATTCTCCCACTCGGGGATCCAGAGACACCCCCCCTGGCTCCAGCTGTATGGACCCCGGGAGGGGCTCTGGCCTGGGGTCTGCAGGAGCTGGGACTAGATGAGCCCAGCAGTCCCTTCCGGCCTAACGTCTGTGACTGTGGGGAGCGGAAGGTCCCTCCCATGACCCCAGTGGGGAAGGAGAGGCTCTAAAGCCCCGGCGAGGCCAGAACTAGTCTGGGCTGGGGCATCCCATGGCTGGGCAGTCACACACTGGCTGGCTTGTGACTCGCCTGCCCATTGTGACACGCCCCCTGCTGGCTGGCACAGCCTCATCCCCTCACTGCCAGGCTTGGCTCTGGCAGAGCGAGAGCTGGCACGTGCCGCTGGGAAAGCTGAGCCAGCCATTTCAGCTCCGCCACTGATAGCAGAAAGTGGGTGGCCCATATACACGCCAGCTTCTGCCCACTCCTGACTCCAGGCAGGAGAATCTTCTATTGCCCGCCTCTGCTTTTCCATTGCATCGCCAACCACACCGAGGTTAGATGAGAAGGTACCAGCCTCCCTGCCGCTCTCCTGCCTTCTGCTCCTGCCCCTTCACGGGTGTGTCTGAGCAACTCCTGCTGCTCACGAGCCCGCCCCAGCTCCCCCACCCCGCTGGCCTCGCCCACCTGCGAACTGCCACGGCCCCAATATTCCTGGGGGAAGGGATCAGGGTCATTTCATTGGGCAGGAAGAATCCTGCGTGGTTGGATCCAGCCTGTCTGCTGTGCAGCTTGTGAACCAGGAGACGGAGAGGTGGGAGTGACCCAGAGGAGGCCGTTTGGCCTGTGGGATGGGCTGCTGGCCTGGGAGTTCGGAGACCTGGGTTCTAATCCTGGGTGACTTTGAGCACATCCCTTCCCTTGTTTCCCTGCTGGCTGCCTTGGCTAGTTAGAGTCTGAGCCCTACAGCCCAGCCATTGTCTGCAGCACCTGGTGCAACAGGGCCCTGAGCTCCGCTGGCATCTGGAGGTGCTGGTGGGACAGAAAGAACTGGGCTGGCCCTGCTGCTGAACGGGGCAATCGCCTCTCGTCACTCACAAGCAATGCCTTGGCCTGGCTTCTTGTAGGATGGCTGAGGAGGGCCGCCCAGAGCCCAGGCGTGCCTGGGAGGAGACAAAACCTCCCCCAGGGAAGAGTCGGCGGAAGAGGCCATGGCAGCAGCAGGAGCTGTGTGTGCCTCAGCCCTTCCGTGCCGGTGAGTGGGCGCCTTCTGGGTGGGCGGAGGGGGCAGCAAAAATGGCTGGGGCCATGGCCCTGCATTGGGGTGGGGCTTGGCCCCTGTGGGGGTTGGGTGGCAAGACTAGGGTGTCACTGGGGGGAGAAGACTCCATAGACCTTGTACTGCTCTGGGTTGCCACGAGATGGAGAGACAGACAGGAAAACCCAGGCAGGGGGGAATGGCCCCTCCTGCTGGCAGCAGCTGCAGCCACTAAAGCTGATCGGGGCATTGGGGCGGCGGCAGAAGCATGAGGTGGAGACTGACTGAATCGCCCACCCCGATCTGTCACGCTGCAGGGTCGGAGGATGTTTTCCACCAGTCGAAGGGGATGCTCGGTGCACGGTGGGTTGTTAAAGCCTAGGATTGCAGGGCGCCGGCCAGAGCATAAGATGCTCCCTGATGTTGCAGCCCCATCTGCTGGCTGGCTCCTTTGTAGCATGTCGCAGCACAGGGCATTTGGGGGGGAGTGTTGACGATGGGAGCCCAGTGCCTGCCCAGGTTACACCCAGTGGCTGTGGCAGGAGAGGCAGTCAGAACAAGCAGAACGGGCAGGCTCTGGGTCCCCATATCCCATGCAGACTGGGCAGCTGTTCCCTCTCCTGCCGCAAGGACCAGACCGATTCACTCCCAGTCCCTCTGCCCCCTCCAGCAATGGCCCGGAGAGTGGGGACACCCCTCATGGCCTGACATCGTCCCTCCTTCCAGGTGTGGCGCTCCCCAAATCCCCAGACTGAGCCTGCATGCTGGGTGGGGAAGTGGGGTGGCCGCTGGGAACCAGGGCTCCGACTGGGTCTTTGCTGGGCTGGGCAGCAAAGAGGTGGGGAAGCCAGGGATCGCTGTGCCAGACCCTGCCGTGCATCGGGGCTGCTCCCCTGCTGGGGCGGGAGTGGGGACAAGGGTTTTCTCTAAGATCTCTGTCACCCAGCCTGCAGCTTGGCAGACCCAGGTATTACCACTGCTCTGTCTTTGATCAGATTCACCATCCTCCTGCTTTAAGGGGCTATACTTGAATGAGAGAGAGGCCCTGGAGTGCATAGATGCCTTTCTGAAGGACAATGAACAGGTACCAAGAGCCCTCCTCTGACCTGTCAGCTAGTGCCCTGTCCACATGCACATCTGCCCTTCTCCAGATGATGCATGGATTCTAAGGCCAGACGGAACCACTGTGACCTCCTGTATAACACAGGCCAGAGACCTGCCCCCAAATAATTCCTGGCCATGACCATGGCGCCCCACCCAACTGCTGAGTCTTCCCTGCATCCTCTGAGCCCAACGCTCCCCCCGCCCTGCAGCCAGGCAGAGAGATTGTGTGGGGGAAGGGGTCGCCTCACCACTCCTACAGCCACTGGCCTCCGCACATTCCCTGGCTGTGCTGGTGGGAAGAGCACAACCCTGGCCATGGCCCCTACCAGGAGCAGGGCTACCCAGTCTCCAGATGGTGCGCAGGACCCAGTGTGCCCTTGGCCAAGCGGCCCGGACAGCCCGTACTAGACATGAGATGCCCAAGCCGCCCCCCCCCCCCCCCCGCCCCAGGTGTCTCTGCACATGCTAGCGCTCATGGCCACCATCACTTGGGAGCCAAATGCCACCAGCACTAATGAATTCACCCTCCTACTCACCATGAGGTGGGGAACTGAGGCACAGCATGAGGCCTAGCGCCTCAAAAGTATTGATCACCCATAGGCATTAGGCACCTAAATCCCTTTGCACCCCTGGGCCTAAGCAACTTGCCTGAGTTCCCGCAGGGAGAGCTGGGAATTGAGTCAGGTCTCCAGCCATTGCCTTAGCCACACCGCCGCCCTTCCGCAAGCAACCTGGGGCCGGGAAGTGTTCAGCACGCACGGCCTCCGGGTAACGAGGCTAGTGGCTTCCAGCTCCCGTAACCGTGGCCGGCTCGCCCTGGCCCCACTTGTTTTGCAGGTGTGTTGGGACACCCTCAGCAGTGCTGCGGAATTCCTGAAGTGGCACCAGCTCGGTGGCTTCATCCAGCACAAGGATACCTGGCAAAGCTGTGACTGCCTGGTGAGGGAGCCCTCAGGTCATTCACTGCGCAGCCCTCGCTGGTAGGAGCGGGGGAATCGGTGGATAGGGCACCCCCCATTGCCCGGCTCTGTGCCCACACTGAGCCCCAGCCCCGGGACCACTCCTGGCCCTGGGTGTAGTCCCTCTGCGTGATCCCCCGGCACAGGAAGGAGGGGTGAAAACAGGACGTGCGCTCCACACACCTGGAACCCGGCCTGCAGGACGGAAAGGCCTTTAATAACCTTGTGCTCCCTTGTTCTGGTCCTAGCTGACGCGCTACAAGGGGAGAGCCAACAACTTTCTGTGCCAGACCATGGCCTTTCTGGAGAACCCACAGGCTCCAATTAGAGAAGTGGCCATCATGTTCATAGGTAACCACAGAGCAGGGGTCCCTTTAGCAGGGGGGCTGGATCCGGTCCCAGGCTCTCCTCAGTCCCTGCCAGCAGCGAGAAGTAACCCTTGGGCTCCTGATTGTCTAATGAAGGATCAAGGGTGTCAGAAGTCCGCAGGAGCAAGCTCACCCCAAACTGCCCTGATCGGCTGATGGGCCCCCTCTAACCCCACTGCTCCCCATGCAGTCCCCATTCCCCCCCCCCATACCCCACCATGGGCTCTTGGTAGTGGACCCTCAAGGTGCTGTGCTCTCCTTTGGCAACCAGCCCTGTAACCATCCCTGGGGACTCACCCTTTCCCCTGGGGACTTGGGAGCGCGTCCTGGCCAGCGAGGGGCGGGGGAAGCGAGGGGTTGCTTGGAGGGTGACATTTGACACCCTCGCTGGGGATGCGGGGATGTGACGAGCTGTTTGTATGTGTAGGGCTCACTGCCCGGCAGCTGGACCAGAGGAGCCAGGACAAGCTGGATGCCATCTGCAACGGTGAGTGGTACCTGCTTTGAGCACTGAGCGCTAGGGGGATGAACGGCCCAGGGCCGTGGGCTGGGTTCGATCTCCGACACCAGCAACATGATCTCGGGCGAGAGCCACAAAGGGATGCAAAATGTAGATCCCCAAACCCCTGATCAGCTGCCCCCTCACCCTGTCATGTCTGCTGGTTGGCATGTGCCAGGCACTTAGCCCTGACCTGAGAGCTGCGGCCTGGCAGATCCCCAAACTGGGCCTGAGCTGGCTGGCCTTTGCAGACGATTGCCCCCCCCCCAAACACAGCCGAGGTGGGGTGCTGCCTCCCCCCTTGCACTCACTAGCCCAGTGTTTGGAGCAGTCACCTCCACGTGGGGTGCCTGGGGTCAAGCCACTGCTCCAAATGAGGCCGAGGTGACGTCCGGTCACCTACCTCCTTGCTGCGTGCCCGGACCCCTGGGCAGCGCAGGGCAGAGCAGCATCTCCACATTTGTTGGCGAATGGCGGCGGGGGGAGTGATATAGATCAGACTTCTCACTCCCAGAGCAGGTTCACAGCTAGGCCTCCCAACCAGAGCTAGAGAATGGCTGAGCTCCCTCCTCGGCATTTCCTGGATGGCAGCAGGGCACCTAAAGTTAGGCATAGCCTAACAATGCCCAAGCCCCCTTTGTGACTCTCCCCCTCTCTGGACCTAAGTGCCCATCTGTGCATTGGGGGGAAGGCGGAGGGTAAATACAGGCAGGGATGAGGTGCTCAGATACTGCAGGGACAGGGCAGTCCTAGAAATAGTGAGTGAATGGGGTTCATTGGGACTTCTTGCCTGTGGCTGGAGGCTCCCCCATTTGTGGAGGGCAGCAGGGATGTTTAGTGAGGGTTGCTGGTTGTTCTTGCTAGTCCCCTGCCTCCCGCCTCCCAGCCTGCTGCCTCCTTGTCACAGGCCGAGAGGTACAGCGCTGGCTTGGTCTGCTGGGGCTCTCCAGAGCGCTGTGGCTCTGACCCCCATTTCCTTCCTTTCAATCTTAGACCTCAAGGGCTTGCAGGAGGACAGCAACACCTCGGTCCAAAGCCTGGCTTATCAGACCATCTTCATCCTGGAGGCGTTCAAGAACCACCCTCCAGCCCGCTGCAGCCTAGGCACATTTTTTCATTGGATAAGAACAACGGGTACTAAGGAGAGCCCGGTCATTGAAGCTGCCCAGCTGCCCTAGCTCTGGGAAAAGCCAGCCTCCCTTCCCTGGGAGCTTCGTACCAGAGCATGGCTTCTTCCCCATTGGCCGCCTGCCCTGCGCAGCCATGTGAGTAGTTAACTGCTCGATAGCTTTCATCACCATGTACTTTTTGACAGGTTTCCATGCACTGTGTAGCATTTACGTCCCGCCCTCCGTCCCCGTTTCCGGTTGTGTATGTTTTTGGCGCCGTCGGCCATTTTGAAAATTTATTTTGTATTATTTTTCTGTGTTTGGCCGGGGGAAGGTTGTGTGCCTGTGTTTTGACATATTTAGAGAAAAAGTATGAATGAGTAGAAAGAGAGACTGTAAGGGGTTCACGGCTCCCTCCCCGTCCGTCTGGGCGGGAGACCACGCCCTTTGCTATGATAGTAGTATAAGGGCCCTACCATCAATTAAACCCTAGCCCCGCCCCTTGACCCCTCCCACCTGTCACCAGAAGTCCCACCCCATGGGGGTATTACTTCCAGGGTCAAGGTGCCACCTGACCGGAAGCAAGGTGTGTCATGTGACCCCTCTAAGAACTCACCCCACCACCCTCTACCAATCAGGAGGGGTTTCGTCCCGATAGGGCCGCCCCGAGAGGAGATTTTGATCAATCAGGGGGACTTCCGGGGCGGGGGTGACCCGTCCGGAAGTGGGTCATGTGACCCCTCTAAGAACTCCCCCCACTACCCTCTACCAATCAGGAGGGGTTTTGTGCCGAAAGAACCACCCCGAGAGGAGATTTTGACCAATCAGGGGGACTTCCGGGGCGGGGGTGACCCATCTGGAAGTGGGTCGTGTGACCCCGCTAAGAACTCCCCCCACCACCCTCTACCAGTCAGGAGGGGTTTCGTCCCGACAGGACCTCCCCGAGAGGAGATTTTGACCAATCAGGGTGACTTCTGGGTTGGGGTGACCCCTCCGGAAGGGAGTCGTGTGACCCCACTAAGAACGCCTCCCAAGGCCCTCCGCCAATCAGAGTGCAGCACCATTACCCCATAAGTCCCAGCGCCAGACAGAGGAGGCGGCCATCTCTTACCAAGGACACGTGTTTTCGAAAGCGCGGAAAGGCTGCTGAGAGGAAACATGGACTCCTTCACCACCCCCGTGAGAACTTCGGACTTTGTTTTAGCCCCAACCGTCTTTGACCTTGTGTGGAGCAGGCGTTACATCAGCAACAGTTCCAAGGAGGACCCTTTGACCCAGCCATTGATGGATACGTCGGAACCCGACCCCGAAACCCTCGTGAGACAGCCCGATGAATGTGACGGCCTCTCTTTCTCCACCCCCTCAGAGGTGGAAGGCGATCGCGGCTCGGGGGAGGCACCGGCGGACAAAGCGAACGGAAAAGACGGCGCTCAGGTAAATGAATGCTTAAGAAGCGGCGGTCGAGGAGGGGTGGGTAATGGGGTAGGAACCGGGGGTTGCATAAATTAAAAAAAAAAAAACAAGCAGTGAGGGTGCTTACACGGTTTCTTTTCTGAAAATCTCTCAACAGGTCGACGCTGCCTTTTTAGAGGCCTTTAAGAACTTACACATTGGAAGCCCTGTGGGAGTAAACATATCGTGCGTCAGCTGCTTTTGCTCATGTCTGAGATACAGATCTCAAGCCGAAAAGGACAAAATGGAAGAATGAACCATCTGAGACTCCCTTATGGTAGGGGTCATGGCATCCATTTTATAGGTGGCTGTAAAAGGTCGTGTTAAACCAGGCGATTAATAAAACTTATTTAAATGTGTCAATATGAATGTGTCCCCTTTCATACTCGTGGTAGTAAAAGACAGTACCAGTAACAGTCATGTCTACACAGACGGCGCTGTTAAAGAAAATATATTACCCCCCCCCGGGGAAGTTGGGAGCTTTGGCGGGGTCAACCCTCTTTTTCACGCGGCCAGAAAGCATAGTAAAACTTTAAACAGAAGACAGGTAACAGCATGGCTTTCAGACCAGGATGCTTACACTTTACACAAACCAGCTCGAATACGTTTTAAAAGAAACAAGACCATTGTTTCAGAGGTGGATGCGCAGTGGCAGGCAGATTTGGTGGATATGCACCGGTTCTCCAAACACAATAGCGGTTTTAAGTACATCTTAACAGTGATAGACATTCTATCCAAATATGCCTGGGCCTTAGGCCTAAAAGACAAGACGAGTGGTGAGGTATCCAAGGCCTTTAAAGCTATTTTCAGTGAAGGTCGCGTGCCTCAAAAATTACAAACCGATCGGGGGAAAGAATTTTTAAACAAACCTTTAAGTGGATTGCTTTTTCCAAAAGCCGTAGGGCAGGGTTTTAAAACCTTCTCCTAAGACCCTCTTGTTGTAAACCACTTTTTGTGTCTTTTTAAGGGTTTTTGTCTCTATTTGCCACTGGTTTTTGTTTCTTACGATAGAGGGCTGCTGCACCTCTATCTTTTTTGAGGTGTTTTCTTGCAGACCCGTGCAATAGTCCAAGACTAGATCTTTCAAACTGTCGAAGTTGATCTTTTCGCAGTTTGCTACATTTAGGGTAATACCTTTGACTTTCATACAGGTCTTTCCACCAGACAGCTTATACCCATAGGTTTTTGGGCCTGCCGACACAAACTCGGTGATGTGTTGATCTGGCGGGATCTTGCTCGTGAAGTCCCCTAAATAATCCCCCAGAGGGAGATTCCAGTCACCCTCCCTTTTCACAAATATCATCGAGTCAGTGTCGTGGTACAGGCACCGCTCTTGCAAACCGTCTAGGAGGCTGTATAATTCTAAGCGGGCATAAGCGGTGGTGAAACAGGCTATGAAAACATTGGTATTGCCAGAGACAGAGTACCGTTCTTTTGCGTGCTTCCACGACACGCACGCTGTTTCATCATCGATAAACTCGCAGGATGAAACCTCATAATTGGGGGAGAACAGGTACTGCAAGAGTTCGTCAGGGTCTCTCACGATGCTGGTGTTGGGTAGGTTGGATCTTTGGCCGAATTTACCCCACAGAGAATTTAAAAAAACAGTTTAGCGATTTGGCGTTTAACAGGGTTTGATCTGATCTCGTGTTGGCGTAAATGCACGCCTTCTTTCTGGTAGAAATCGCTAACGTACTTATTTTGTTTTTCCTCGTCTGTGCACCAACTGGGATACCCTGAAGCCTCTTGTTTCTGACGGAGGTGTAATTTTATGTACTCTGAAAAGAGTTTATCAGATTTTTCATTAAAATGCCAGATTTCATAGATCTTAGCCACCGCGTACCCCTTCGCTATGGCTGCGTTCAATTCCACCGTGCACCAAGTCCCCAGGATGGCCCGCTCCTCGTCAGTATGGGTGCATGTCTCCCGCTGCTCGGTTTCCGCACAGGTTCGGCATAGCGGGAACATAAGCTTGCCACCCACTCTGACAGGTAACAATGGGAAAAAGAGGCCTCGTGGGGGGTACACTTTAACTTTTGCAATTCCAAAATAATTTGCAAGGGGCCCAAATTTGTCATAGACTATATCGGGGTGTCCGATAGGGTATTCTTTGGTTTTGTTTACGAAAGGGTACAGGCTGGTAAAATCATAATAGTGGATTTCTTCCCCGGGGTTAGGCTTGTAATATAGGCGGATAGCGTTTGTCCTCCCCCCAAAAAGAGCATCCCTAGGCACGAGAGGCTGGGGTAACTGGGCTCGGTTTAAAAAGTCTGCAAGCTCCCTGTCTGTTTCTTTCATCACCTCCCACTCGTGCTCCCAAAGAGTCCTCACTACAAAACCAAGTCGTTTCAGATAGTCCGTCTTGAGCTGCGTCTTGTAATAAAGAAACCCAAAAGATGTCCCCGTCATAGGATTTTGTGCTTTTTCACAATAACAGGTGACACAGCCATGGAAAAAACACCCGTTAAACTCAAAGGCTGTGCGTACCCCATCAACATCGGCATAACCGTCTAAAAAGTAGGGGCATACCTGTAGTTCCCCACCCTGTAAAGCGTGCCGTATTTGTATATTTTCTTTGTGAGAGATGTACAACAGCCACTGAATAGATGGGGTGGAATATCTCTTTTTCTGCCTGTGATAGTTGTCTGGAGGGAGAAGAGCTACCGTGTTAGGCTCCAAAAACATAAACCTGTACATAACACTTGCCTCTGTCTGCATGGCTATGTACCGGAATGGATCTATACACAGTTTTATCTCGGTGAATTTACCAGGTTCTTTCTCTACTACATTTCCCTTCTCCGTCATTTTCATAATCTCTTTTCTGTATAGGATACAGGCCTGTCTCAAAATTTTTACATCCTGCTGACAGTAATACGCGAGCTCTTTCTGCAAGTCAAACGCCTCAGAGCTGTGGTCCCGATACCAGTCGAGAAACTCTGCTTTTTCTCTGGGCATCATGCTTTCTACACCATAGTGCTCCATACCGGGCATAGGCCCCACATAATTTTGATTTTCTAACGTGTTAAAAAAGTGTGGAAAATACCCTTTGCACCCTTCAAACCCCATCGCCTGCGGTAGCTTGCTAAGCTTCATGGGTAAGAAGTTTAAAGAGTCTATAAAACGAATGCCCAGGGCCTTAACTTCCACGCACATTAGTTTACTACCCTGAGTGATCAGTTCTAGGCCCATCTTTTCCTTGAGTAACTGTCTAACAATAAAGTATGCATCATAACCTTTAGAATTGTGTGCTAGGAACGTGTAGTCCTGAAACTCTTTGCCAATAAAGGTCTTCACAAACACATAAAGACACTCATCGCCCTTAAATTCCCAGGATTTTTCTGGCTTTAGGGACATAGCAAAAATGTAATTGGGAGTGTGCACCCCGGTCTCCTGCGTGCATTCGAAATCATAAAAAATATACTTTTCTGAAGATTCGGGCTTTCTAAGGCTGTCCATAAAACAGAGGTGACCGTCTACATCACCAACGATCAAACCCTGACACTGCTTACACCGTCTCCCTTTACACCTATGCCGCTTGTCCACGTAAGCGTGACACTTCTCACACAAAGTTTTAGACAGGCATTCAACTTGGTTTTTTGATGCACAGTCGATATGTCTGTCTAAACACTCTTTGGACCGACAATACAGTCTACAGCTAGGACACCGCTGCTGCACGCCCACGCTGTCTGAGCACGTTACGCTCAAGCAGAGGCGGCAATGATACCTGCAAGAGTGGTCGTGGCTGTACACCATGTGGCAAAACTCACAATAATTTTTCGCTCCGAACAACTTTTTTACATCCAGAACCCCATAGTAATGCTCATCGTGCAACAGGATAAAATAAGTCTTGGGGTACACTGTGCCCCCCGTTTTAAAAAAGCCCCAGCCGCCTTTCGCCGTATACAGCACCACCTATATGTTAACTCCTAAATGCTGTTCAAACTTTGCTACGTCGCTGAGCATAACCTTTTTTTGGTCTGACCACCCCAGTTTCTCATGTAACTTTCTCGCCTCCGCTAACAATTCCGCATCCGTAGGTTTACGATCGGACATGACGGCCAAGAGCCCACCCGCAAAACACAAATTGGTACCGGTGTAAATCAGGTCTACTAAACACTGTCTCTTTTTATGAATAATTTGACTATTACGGATAGTATTTAAAACTCTACGAGCGCCCCCACCCCTGTTTTTTACAACTGTCACAACAAGGCGCAACGTCCCATCGAGATGCAACTCTCTATTGCTCTGTAGCAGTTTTGAGGTCTGATTTAAGAAATCCTCAGCAGACAGCTCATCCCTAGTTCTTTTGACCGAAAACAAAGAGTTAGTTAAATTACGGCTCTCTAAACGTAACTGAACATAATCATCAGGGCCTACCCTACCATTAATGTCATCGAGCACTAACTGTATCCCCAGGTGTATGGCTTCAACAACCTGCTGAGCTGAATTTATTTGCTCAAGATTAACAAAACAAAATTCCTCACAATACACTGACCCCCCAAATCTGGATACTTCACGTTGCCAACTTCTCACTCTCTCCATATACACCTCGGCATTTTCAGGGTTACTTGGGGGTTCCTCTACGGGATCATTAGCGGCATCTTCTACATCAGATGCTATTTGAGAGTCAGACTCTGAGGCGCCTCCATGAGGGTCATTGGGAGTAGAACGGGACCCGTCTAGAGAGCCCTCTGGGGAATTTGCTAAACCAGAGTCTGATTCCGCCTCCCCATTTTCAGACAAGCCAGTTTGAGAGCCTCCAGTAGGGGGCATCTCTTTTTGTTTTTGTTTTTTTTCCTCATTACCTCTTTAGCCCTTTTTAAAATTTTTACAACAACCCGGGCCTGGAACTTTTTGGCAGCCATCTGTTTATCCCCCAAGCGCTGTCCCCCCTTTTGTTTACACATGAGCTGATGTGTACCCTGGAGGGTGCCCCTTTAACCCAGGCCCCTTTTCACGACTAGTCATGCCTGCTCAGAGCCACCCTTTCCAGCCCTTATGTTTTTCAGCATGGCTGTGAACCAAGCATCATATTTTTCCCATTTCTTTCTAGAATCCCGTTCTTTTAGACTACCCGAGGATACATCCTCCACCACTTTTCTGAGGGAAGCCTCAACCCCTTCCCAACTACTAGAATATGGGGGAGCTGGGACAAGCTTATGGTTTTGGGAGAATGGTTTGTCAGTTCTTGGTTTTTTATTCACAACCCCTAGAGCGCATGCTCCAGGTTTGTGAATGTGGGCATTTTCGCTCACAGTTTCCTCAGGGCTTGGTGTGGTGGTGGCCACTGAGGAACTGGAGTTGTGGTGGCATGGTTGTTTTTTACCAGAGTCTTTTGTTTTGTCCTTGGGTTTGACGTATATGAGGTTTGGACCGCCCGGATGTTTCAGCTGCACTCTTGTGCTGTTTTGCGTTGTTAAAGGTCTCAAAGCAGATTCCTGGTTCGTTGGCAGTTCTGGAGGAGATGTCCTTGTATCTCTGACTACCACATTGTCAGAAAAGTTGCCCAGGCCTATGACGGGGAAAAGACAACCTTTTACAAAAACTGAACTTTACCACCTCTCTCACCCACACCTATGTATTTACTTAAAATACAAAACCTCATAGAACAACCAAACCAATAAGCTAAATATATTTACAGGGCTTCATCCATCCATCAGTCACTGATGCTGGTGAATTTTCCTTTTCAGCGGTCTCTTTCCTTTTTCTTTTCAGCTAGTTTTCCCTCTGGTCTAAGGATCTCTCATGTTTTGACTGTACGGTGGAGCAAACAACAACATTATTATAAAACACATGAAACCGTCTTGTAAACATACATATCACACACACACACACACACACACACACACTTCATTAGGGTGTTTTTCTATTTAAAAAGTCATAGCTTTACAACAAAATAATCCATTTCAGGCTGTACAACAAACAGGTTTTTAAATACATCTCATTTTGCAGAATAAAAACCAAAACTGCTTTTAAAATCCATTTTGCAGAGAAACCCTTGTTAGTTTAAAATACCCATACCACTAGTTTAAAACCCACAGTTTGCAACCAAATACTTTTCAAAAACCCCACATGCATTTAAAAGCCACATGGTTTTTTCTGACCCCCAGCCATGTGCCTTTGGTTTAGTTAGTAGCATCCACCCCATTTTAAAAACCCATCACATTATGCACAGTAAAAAAAACAAAACCCCTGTGCCAAGTACTTTTAAAAAAAAAAAAAACTATGCCTTGCACAGCCCCCCCCCCCACACACACCAGCAGCTTTATAAAACACACCAAACCAAGTTTGCAGCCATATACTTTTCAAAAACCCACATGCATTTTAAAAGCTTGTTGCAAAAAAAAATAAATAATAAAGTTACCTTTCACTATGGGATAAAGTGTTGCAGGCACATGGTTGTTCTGTTCCCCCTCATGTGTGCTTGAGCCTTCAGGTTCAAGAACAAGCAAAAATGTTAGTTAGTATTACCACCAAATCCCTATACAGCCTGTGTAATACTTTTTTTTTTTTTTTTAATTCAACAGTATTAAGCACAACTATAGTTAAAATGGTTTTTACCTTGGCCTGGTGGTGAAATGCAGTTTAAAGTTACTGGTTCCATGCTAACAGATCACACTGCAATAAACATAGGCACCATTATTTACTAAGACAGCATGGGCAAAGAGTGGCCTTATATAATATATAGTTTCAGAGTTAAAGACAGCAAGTCTTACCTCTTTTTGCAGTCCAGCAGCTATCCAAGAAAGTTTTCTGTTGAAAAAGGACAAACTGCTGCATACCTGAGGTTTTTATACCCTCTTAGCCCATTGTTTCAAACAAAACTTCAACATAGTTGCTAACAGGTTAATTTAATCACCCCTCCCATAGCATTCCCTTTTGTGATCTGGGATAGTGAAACCATTTTGTCTGGGTGTGTGTGGTTAAAACCCCATTCAGATTAAGGATAGCTCAGTGGCTTAAGCATTGGCCTGCTAAACCCAGGGTTGTGAGTTCAAGCCTTGAGAGGACTGCTTAGGGCTCTGGGGCAAAATCAATATTTGGCCCTGCTAGTAAAGGCAGTTCTATGAGATAAGTATATCTCCATATTAACTCTACTGTACTCAGACACATGTCTGAACTAGCCTTGGTTGTTTTATTGTAAGCACATTTTTAGGATTTTTTCCCCTTCCCCACCACAACATACATTTCAGCTTTTTGCTATACACACACACACAAAACACAAGAGCTAATTCTCACAAACAATTAATTTTTTTATTTAAAAAACATACAGCTTCCTGAAAACAAAACCAAGATGCTTCATTAAAACTTTTTAGCTCACTTAAAGGCCAAAGGCCTTCTAACAAAACACAATAGTCACAAACCCCCCTTTTAAAAAAATTTACAGCTACCAAGTTTTATATCGCATGTTTGTCCCCTCACCATTCTCTAACTTAATCCTTTTAGATTTCTTACAAATAGTTTTTTTCTTAAGCAGGGTTCTGTAACTCTTTGTGCGGACTAGACGGTCAAGATAATGCTCTAAGCAGGCATCTTCCGGTTTGGTCATTTTCCTTAGAACACGGTCAGGGTCTGCACTGAATTGCACAGCATTTATCAAGGTCACCCCTTGCGCTAAATGTTCTTGGGTTAGGCACAGACATTGCATACCATAACCTATGGCAACAACAGTGTTTAATAAGCTTTCCAAACACAGCTCAGCACACAGGCCCCGGAGCTTGCAGTTTATATCCACTGAAGTCCAAGTCACACAATCATGGTGCCTTTGGCCTGGCACATCTATGACACAGCCCTCACAATCTTCAAAAAGCTTTTCCCTAAGGCAGTGTTTAAGGATAGCATAAACAGCAACGCGTACAATAGTCCGCATGACTTTTTTACGCCTTCTACCTCTGAGGGGGTGGACAAAGAGAGACCGCCATGCTCATCGGGGTGTCTCACGAGGGTTTCGGGGTCAGGTTCCGGCGTATCCAGCAACGGCTGGGCCAAAGGGCTCCCCTCGGTCGCTCCCTCCTCCTCCTCGGAACTGTCGCTGATGTAACGCCTGCTCCACACAAGGTCAAAGACGGTTGGGGCTAAAACAAAGTCCGAAGTTCTCACGGGGGTGGTGAAGGAGTCCATGTTTCCTCTCAGCAGCCTTTCCGCGCTTTCGAAAACACGTGTCCTTGGTAAGAGATGGCCGCCTCCTCTGTCTGGCGCTGGGACTTATGGGGTAATGGTGCTGCACTCTGATTGGCGGAGGGCCTTGGGAGGCGTTCTTAGTGGGGTCACACGACTCCCTTCCGGAGGGGTCACCCCAACCCAGAAGTCACCCTGATTGGTCAAAATCTCCTCTTGGGGAGGTCCTGTCGGGACGAAACCCCTCCTGATTGGTAGAGGGTGGTGGGGGGAGTTCTTAGAGGGGTCACACGACCCACTTCCAGATGGGTCACCCCCGCCCCGGAAGTCCCCGATTGGTCAAAATCTCCTGTCGGGGTGGTTCTTTCGGCACAAAACCCCTCCTGATTGGTAGAGGGTAGTGGGGGGGGACTTCTGGTGACAGGTGGGAGGGACCAATGGGTAAAGGGGCGGGGCTTAAGGGGTCAAGCGGCAGGGTTAGGGTTTGATTGATGGTAGGGCCCTTATACTACTTATGATACTTCCGGGTACCTTGGTTCAGGGGGAAATTAGCTCAGTGTTAATGGTTCTAGCCTGCAGTCAGGCCAAGTAATGGTAGAGAGTCTGTTTGCCCGAGGCCATCAATCAGGGCAGGGCAGCAATTGAGTAGGGGCTCTGGCCTACGGTCAGGCAGGTAGAGCACCAGAAGGTCCATTTGCCTGGCGCTTGATCAGGGCGGGGCAGCAAGCAAGTAGGGGGGCTCTGGCCTACAGTCCGGCAGAGCTGTCGCAGTCTAGGGGAGGTTAGCTCTCTGGTGGGAGAGTCAGCACAACTGTCTGGCATCCGGATTCAGGCGGGTGCCAGACCAATGCAGGCCTCCTGACAACCAGGTGGGGAGGCTACCACTCCTGACGTTGGGGTGGTGGGGGTAGAGGAACCCAGGCCCTCCCGCTCCACTGCGTCCCAGCCCAGGGCCCTAACTGCAGTGGAGTTGTCTGACACTGGGTCTGCGGCAAAAGTCCAACCGCAACGTGCTGGCCGGCTTGTAGTCAATAACACAGCTGAATCTGATTTGGCTTCCCTGGGCTACTTCCTACATTCGATTCCATGTGTACATGGGTTCCAGGGTTGTTGTTTGCTTCGCTGGGGTAGACGGCTAGTGGCAGCCCCACCAGCTAGTCGGAGACCCCGGCGTCTTGCAGCTCTGTCAGCCCCTCTGGGTCTCTGTCAGGATAGCGGTCTCCATTAGGTCTGGGGTCACGCAGCGGGGAAGAGACGTCCTGCTCCTCCGGCAGCTCTCTCCCGACTGAGCTGGAGGACCAGCCTTTTATAGTTCCGCTTCCTGTCCCGCCCTTCTGCTTCCGGTGGGGTGGCCGCGGAAGTCCTGGTTCTGCCCAACAGGGGGCGTTCATGGCTCCCTCCCTGTCTGTCAGGGCGGGAGACCACGCCCCCTCGCTACAGAGGCCTTAAAGGAAAGGAGTTTTAAAAAAAGAAAGATTGGTTAGGCTTAGAGGAAAAAAGGAAAGAAAGGTTATTTTAAATAGAAGAAAGAGGGGAAACTAGAGAAAGCAACAAGAGAGAGGAGTTTGTTTTATAGATTAGTAAGAATGTGGTAAAAGGTTATTTTTGTTGGGACTAAAAAATAATAAGAGTAAAAAAGTTGAAATAAATTTTAAAAAGTAAAGGCTAATTAAATAAAAGAGGGAAATATAAAGGAAGGTTGAGAAGGTTGGGTGAAAGAAATCACATGGCAGAAAAATTAGCAAGAGATCCTGTGTCAGTGACACAGGGCTGTGTAAAGTACAGAAAACCGCAAGAGAGAGAAAGATCCTTTTTTGTTAGTAAGCAGAAAACAGAGCTGTGCAAAAGAGAGAAAGATCCTTACCATTTCCCGCTGTTGTTTGGCCATCGTGAACCGAGCAGCACAGCTTCCGCCGCAAACTCTGCTCTCCCGTTCTTGCATCGCTAGCAAATGTCTCCATGTTGTCAGTGCTGGGCTCCAGTGGAAGCTACAGAAGGCAACCATTTCCCGCCGTTGTTCGGCCATCGTGAACCGAGCAGCACAGCTTCCACCACAAACTCTGCTCCCCCATTCTTGCATCGCTAGCAAATTTCTACATGTTGTCGGTGCTGGGCTCATGTGGAAGCTACAGAAGGCAACCATTTCCCACCTTTTATCAGCCATCTTGAACCGAACAGCTATCCTACGTTTTGTGCCATTTTTCCAGGATTACCCGTGCAGGCGCCATAGCACGGCAAGCATGGAGCCCGCTCAGATCTCCGGTGCAGTCTTGACCATTGTAAATACCTCGCACATTATCCAGCAGTATGTGCAGTATCTGCAAAAATGGGCGAGGAAGCAACGACAGCGCGATTACTATACTGATGAGGACATGGACACCTACGTTCCTAGAAGCACGGCATGTGGCGATTGGGAGATCATGGTGGCGTTGGGCCAGGTTCATGCCATGAAACGCCGATTGTGGGCCCGGGAAACAAGCACAGACTGGTGGGACCGCATAGTGTTGCAGGTCTGGGATGATTCCCAGTGGCTGTGAAACTTTCGTATGCATAGGGCCACTTTCATGGAACTTTGTGACTTGCTGTCCCCTGCCCTGAGGTGGAAAGACACCAAAATGAGAGCAGCTCTCACAGTTGAGAAGCGAGTGGCCATAGTACTGTGGAAGCTTGCAACGCCCGACAGCTACCGGTCAGTCAGGAATCAGTTTGGAGTGGGCAAATCTACTGTGGGGGCTACTGTGCTGCAAGTAGCCAACGCAATCATTGACCAGCTGCTATCAAGGGTAGTGACTTTGGAAAATGTGCAGACCATTGTGGATGGCTTTAATGCTCTCGGTTTCTCTAACTGCGGCAGGGTGATAGACGGAACGCATATCCCTATCTTGGCCCCGGCACACCAGGGCGGCCAGTACGTAAACCGTAAGGGGTACTTTTCCATGGTGCTGCAAGCACTGGTGGATCGCAAGGGACATTTCACCGATATCACCGTGGGATGGCCGAGAAATGTGCATGACGCTCGCATCTTCAGGAACTCTGGTCTGTTTGAACAGCTGCAGGAAGGGACTTACTTCCCAGACCAGAAAATTACTGTTGGGGATGTTGAAATGCCTATAGTTATCCTCGGGGACCCAGTCTACCCCTTAATGCCATGGCTTATGAAGCCGTACACAGGCACCCTGGACAGTAGTAAGGAGCAGTTCAACTATAGGCTGAGCAAGTGCAGGTTGGTGGTAGAATGTGCTTTTGGACGTTTGAAAGCACGCTGGCGCAGTTTACTGACTCGGTTAGATCTCAGCACAACCAATATTCCAGTTGTAATTGCTGCTTGTTGTGTGCTCCACAATATCTGTGAGAGTAAGGGGGAGACGTTTATGGCGGGGTGGGAGATTGAGGCAACTGGTCTGGCGGCCAATTTCGCACAGCCAGACAACAGGGCAATTAGAAGAGCGCAGCAGAGCACGCTGCGCATCTGAGAAGCTTTGAAAGACAGTTTCATGACTGGCCAGGGTACGGTGTGACAGTTGTGTTTGTTTATCTTGAAGTTACCCGCCCCCTATATATATGAAAGGAAATAAAGTCACAATTGTTTAAAAACTGTTGTTTATTATTTGTTGCACAACACATTGAGAGAAATAAGAAGGTAGATGGGGGGGGGTTGGGTTATGGGGGTGGAGGAGGAAGGAAGGACAAGTCCAGAAACCAAATCAAAAGTTCGCATATGCCAGCTTTCTGCTACTTGGGCGATCCTCTGGGGTTGAGTGTGTGGGTCCCCATAGCCTCCCCCCTCGTGTTCTTGGGCGTCTGGGTGAGGAGGCTATGGAACTTGGGGAGGAGGGAGGGCGGTTAAACAGGGGCTGCAGCGGCAGTCTGTGGTCTTGCTGCCTTTCCTGCATTAGATCCACCATACAGTGCAGCATGTCAGTTTGCTCCCCCATGAGCTTGACCACAGCATCCTGCCTGCTCTCATCGCATGCGTCCCTCCTCTCTTCGTGTTCCTGTAATGCTTTATGGGACTCCGCAATTGTTTGCCACCACGCATTCAGCTGGGCCCTATCAATGCTGGAGGACTGCATGAGCTCGGCGAACATGTTGTCCTGAGTTCATTTTTTCCACCTTCTAATCTGGACCAGCCTCTTGGATGGAGTAGATAGGGGCCACGTTGAAACATTTGCACCTGTGGGAGGAGAAAAAGGGAGGGTAGTATTTTAAAAGATACATTTCAGAGAACAAAGGACACACTGTTTCTCAGTGAAACGGGCAATTCATAGTACACAGCACATCACACATGGCCGGGCAACAGAATTTAGCTTGCAGCCAGCCATGGTAAGCCCTAGGGGCACGCGGGGTTCTGCTTCTTCCGCATTCATTTCAATGCTTTCAAACTGCCAGGCCCCCTTTCCCATAGCAAGCAATGCCTGGTGGGTTTGCAATATAAAAGGAGGGCCTGCGGGCTCTCTGGGATGATCGCTTCACACAACCCCCCCCCCCCCCCGCACCCACCGCGTGGCTCCGACGAGGCTCTGAGCAGGGATGAGCCCTTTAAACTAAATGCGAACAGCCCAGCG